>NC_092715.1:69207167-70407167 GCF_047496885.1 Scyliorhinus torazame | reverse complement strand
CGGAGTGCTCTTTCAGAGGGCCAGTGCAGACTTGATGGGCTGAATGGCCTCCTTCTGCACTGTCGGAATTCCATGATTCTATGATTTCTACATCATTGCAAATCATAGGCTTAGTTAGGCTTATCTGACTTAAATAATAAGAGAATTGTTTTTAAAAAGGGAGGATCCATCAGGCACTCCCTTAATCCCTAATTATAGGATAGAAGCAAAGTCAATAAAATTTAACACTGGATGTAATACAATATTAAAATACGCTCAATTCATCCAATTACTTTAAACTGATGGATTTTATGTTCTTCTCGCTTGTGTGGGACAAAAATGTCAATCTCACTGCAGTCATTTTCAGGTTTCTACTAAGTTTGTAATATTGAATCAATACTTACAAAGAGTATTTGGGGAGCACCTCCTACTTCCATATCAACATGTATCAGTGTCTTAGGTACCTACTTTTCACCAAAACTGAACGTGTTTCCTCCAGCAACCTGACCTGAATCACACAGCAGGACAAGAACAACACTGCTCCTGGCCATCAATACCTCCTATCTTGGCAGCAGTTCCGATGCATTCGTACTGCTCCAGCCAGCTGTACCTCTGCCATCTTTGGACCATTAGGAAGAACCAGAAGCTAGCCGCTGGGTAACAAGGGGCACCCCTTGCTACCTGACTCAGGGTTTCCCTCTGCCAGCCAACCACTTGCAGCTGCAATGAGAACCATACATACTTCAGGAACGTCTTGGAGCAAACCATCGATGCCCTGAAATAACTGCCTAAACTGCTCCGAGGGAGCCCCTGAGTGCTCAATGGAGCATGTCTCAGTGGGTAGCACTGTTGCTTCATAGCTCCAGGGTCCCAGGTTTGATTCCCGGCTTGGGTCACAGTGTGGAGTCTGCATGTTCTCCCTGTGTATGTGTGGGTTTCCTCCGGGTGCTCCGGTTTCCTCCCAAAAGTCCTGAAAGACGTGCTATTAGGTGAATTGGACGTTCTGAATTCTCCCTCTGTGTACCCGAACAGGCACCGGAATGTGGCGACTAGGGGCTTTTCAGTTCTTGATAAAGGGACGAGATTTGCATTGCTGTGGGGGGAGAAGAGAAACTAAGAATGTGCACGCTTACAATAAACATAACTTAAAATGGAAGAGATTGTAGGATGCAGGAGAAATGGAATGAGAAAAGGAGGATTATGTGTGCAGCTACCCTCACCATCAATTGTTTCAGCCCCATTAGTGGTCATGGCCTCAGTGAGGCACATTCCCAGAATGGCGAGCACTGTTTTCTCTAAGACTGTTAAAAATTGCAGGTGCAATTGTTGTCCTCCAATTCCTTCCTGCTGCCTGCTGTTATTTGCTACCTACTTTTGCAAGAAAGATGGCAATGTGTCAGTGTGTGGCCTGCAATAGGTTTAGGTGTGTGGCAGTGATGGTTGAATAGTTGACAGTGTATGCGTACTGTGAGTTATGGGTGTGAGGCTTTCAACGGTGCTAAGTTTGTAAGGGTGAGGTAAATCACCAGGATTTTAGGGTTGTGTACTGATTGATAGAGATTGTTGTTGGTTTTATAACCCTCACGAAGACCACAGGGGACCGCTAAAAGGTCTTACCCATGGTATCATAGAATATGAGTTTCTCGTGTTGAGCGGGCGGAGGACTGTCAAATCAGGGCTCACCAGCAGGGCCTTAAATATTGACCCTCAGATCGGACCGGTAGTGCCTGATAATTCCGGGCTGGGACATTTGTTTTGTATGCTGCAGCTGTCAACTTTTTTGTGTTGTAGAATAAACCTGCTTTGCCTTTTAGCCTGCGCCTCCTGGAATTATTACAGTCGGTGGGTGATGAAGCTGTAGTGAATTAAGCACTGGAGAAGGCCCAGTGTGATCTGTTAGGCAGGTAGTTTCGATGTGGACTGCACTCGATGCAGGGAAGCTAGAAACAGACGTCTAACACTGGAGAAGATCCAAAACTGTTTTATTCAACGATAGAACTGATATACATATTCAGCTGTGGGTTGACACTATACTGAATTGACTGGAGGCCTGACCAGACTTACTAGCTACCGCATGGTGTTTGCACTGTGCTAGCTCGTGGACTCTGACTGTCTCAGTGGCTGGGTCCCGAGAGAGCGGGAAACCTAGTGCCCTCTGGCTTTATAGTGGTAGTGTCCTGTCTGGTGATTGGCTGCACTGTGTTGTGGGCTTACTGGTCATCCTGTGTGTCAATCACCGCCTGTCTGCATCTCATTCTATACATGAGTGGATATTATGACACAGTGATGCAGTTGCGAGGATTTTGAAAATTAACATGGAGGCTTTAACAACTTGTGTAAGATTGTCAGACTCTTTCCTGCACTGCTACCTCATCTTTGGAGCAATACTAGTGGCTTTGTCCACTGTGGTTACTTGTCCCCAGTGCCTCTCAAGTCTTGGCCTTTGGGGAAAACAAATTCCCACTATTTCTTGCAGCCATGATGCATCTCCCCTTTAAGAGATGCAGGCTGCTGGAAAATTCTGGTAGATATGTGCCGCACTCTCTGCAGTAGGAGGGCCTTAATAGTGGAGAGGCATGGAAATGAAAATGGTGAATACTGGCTTCAGAATGTTTTTGGCTGTTTAATGGTTTTAAAGATGGGGGGTTGAGGATGGGATGGAATATTTCCAGGGAAAAAGGGTCGTGTTTTTAAGGAGATGGTGATAATTGTGTATTTGAAAGTGAGTAGTCAGTGCCTGATGCGATTGAACAAGTCATAGTCATTAACTTGGAGGGACTAGGAAGAGAAGTTGGGTTAATGTATAATTGTAAATTAAAATAATATTGATTTCTATTTCTAATTCTATTTAGCAATTTGGAAAATTAAGAGAGCACTCCCTGTGGGACACTTTTTCACTAAAATCCATTCTGATCTCACAAGTATCAGAAAAGAAAATTAAATTTGAATTTAACAGTCTGTTTAAATGTTGAACCTGCGGCGTTCAAGGAAACTTTTTTATTAATTCTAACAACACTTCTCTGTTTACTCTGTTTTGCAATGACTAATTATTAAGCTTTGAAAGTTTAATCTTATCAATTGTGATCTCATCGGGACAATTTTGAAACAACCCAGAAGTAGAGTACAGTATCATTTGACCAACAACATGGAACAATCATTGTTCAGCAACACAAAATGATGAATTACAGCATTGAATTATACATATTGTGATATCATTGTTTTGTCAAACACACAAGTTTCATTGTAACCAGTTACCAATGTGGGAGGTCTGCAGGAAGAAAATCAAACATTCTGGGGGAGCAATCTTTGAGGAAGATTGTATTTTACCTTTATATGTCTGGCAAATCTAATTAAATACCTGATGTTCCCCCTCCAAGCCACTTGGGGCTCTGACGTAGAACCATAGATTTCCTACAACACAGAAGGAGGCCATTTGGCCCATCGAGTTTGCACCGGCGCTCTGAAAGAGAATTCTACCTCGGCCCAGTCCCCTGCCCTATCACCCTAACCCCACCTAACCTGCACATCCCTGGACACTAAGGGACAATTTAGCATGGCCAATCCACCTAACCTGCATATCTTTGGACCGTGGGAGGAAACCGGAGCACCCGGAGGAAACCCACGCGGACATGGGAAGAATGTACAAACTCCACACAGTCACCCGAGGCCGGAATTGAACTCGGGTCCCTGGCGCTGTGAGGCAACAGTGCTAACCACTAAGCTGTCGTGCCGCTTGGAGATATATTGTTGTTCCTTCACTGTTGCTGGGTCAAAATCCTGGAACTCCCTACCTAACTCCCTCCCTCCCTAACTCCCTCCCACCCAAACAGTACTGTGGGTGCACCTACTGATGCACGATCAATTAAACTCAAAGACGAGGTTGTAACATAACTGAAGGCTTTAATAGACTAGATCTGTTCCCCAGCAGCTTCGGTACAGAATGAGGGCTGCTGGGATGGCACCAGTTCTTGTACCCCGCCTGTCAGGGCGGAGCTACATACCAAACAGCCAATGGTAAACTCCTAGGTTTACCCAATGGTCTACAGCCTCTTGGGTACTGCAATACCTGATAATACCACATTCAACCCCTGTTAAAAAGAGTCCGGCGGGGGTGGTGGCCAGTGGTTACAATTGCATTTAACATGGTATGATCAGATATGGAGGTACCGTGATGCCTCCTTACAGGGATGTCGAGAATATTTACAAGCGTGGAAGATATATACAGTCAGTGTTCATTTACAGTTACAGTTACAGTGAAGCAATCAGTCGGTCGGGTGGCCTGGTTGTCCTCCTGGATCGTCTGAGCCTCGGTGGTGATTCTGATGGGGGTCCGGGCGCCTGCGACTCCGGGAGCGTGGCCTCGGCCTCCATGGCAGCTTCGTCACCCCTAGACGGCGCTGGTGGGGCAAACGGTTGACACGAGAGGGGGGCGCATGTAGGGGGCGTCGGTGGGTGGGAGGATCTAGGCAGGAGCGGTGGGAGGACTGACCTCCCTGTGAGGTGCTGTGGAGGGGAGGGGGAGGGGGGTAATGGTTCGGGTGCGCGTGGGGTTCCGGCGGGCGCCAGGTCCCGGAGGGAGACTGTATCTTGCCGGCCGTCAGGAAACGCCACGTGGGCGTACTGGGGGTTAGCGTGCAGCAGGTGGACCCTCTCGACCAACGGGTCCGACTTGTGCGCCCGCAATTGCTTCCGAAGCAGGATGGGTCCGGGTGTTGCGAGCCAGGTTGGGAGCGAGGTCCCGGAGGAGGACTTCCTGGGGAAGACAAGGAGACATTCATGAGGTGTCTGATTGGTAGTTGTACACAGCAGCGACCGGATGGCTTGGAGGGCCTCCAGGAGGACTTCTTGCCAGCGGGTGACTGGGAGATTCCTGGACCGTAGGGCCAGTAGAATGGTCTTCCAGACCGTTCTGTTCTCCCTCTCTACCTGCCCGTTTCCCCGGGGGTTATAACTGGTCGTCCTGCTTGAGGCGATGCCCTTGCTGAGCAGGAATTGACGCAGTTCGTCGCTCATAAAGGAGGACCCCCTATCACTGTGTATGTATGCAGGGAACCAGAACAGTGTAAAGATCCCCTGGAGGGCCTTGATGACGGTGTTTGCGGTCATGTCGGGGCAGGGGATGGCGAATGGGAACCGGGAGTACTCGTCAATCACGTTCAGGAAATACGTGTTGCGGTCGGTGGAGGGGAGGGGGCCTTTGAAGTCCATGCTGAGGCGTTCAAAGGGACGGGAAGCCTTTATCAGGTGCGCCCTCTCTGGCCGGTAGAAGTGCGGTTTGCACTCCGCGCAGATTTGGCAGTCCCTGGTGACTGTCCTGACCTCCTCGATGGAGTAGGGCAGGTTGCGGGTCTTAATGAAGTGAAAAAAAACGAGTGATCCCCGGGTGGCAGAGGTCCTCGCGGAGGGCTCGGAGGCGGTCCACTTGTGCAGTGGCACACGTGCCGCGGGACAGGGCATCGGGAGGCTCGTTTAGCTTCCCAGGACGATACAAGATCTCCTAGTTGTAGGTGGAGAGATCTATCCTCCACCATAAGATCTTGCCCCGCTGTGCATTATCAAACATGAACGCCACCGACTGATGGTCAGTGAGGCGAGTGAATCTCCTGCCGGCCAGGTAATGCCGCCAATGTCGCACAGCTTCTACTATGGCTTGCGCCTCTTTTTCAACCGCGGAATGGCGAATTTCTGAAGCATGGAGGATACGGGAGAAGAAGGCCACAGGTCTGCCCGCTTGGTTGAGGGTGGCGGCCAGAGCTACGTCGGACACATCGCTCTCGACCTGGAAGGGATGGGTCTCGTCGATGGCGCGCGCATCGTAGCCTTTGCAATGTCTGCTTTGATGCTGCAGAGGGCCTGGCGGGCCTCCGTCGACAGGGGGAAGGTTGTGGACTGGATTAGGGGTCGGACTTTGTCTGCGTAGTTGGGGACCAACTGTGCGTAATAACTGATAAGCCCCAGGCAGCGCTTCAGGGCCTTGGGGCAGTGAGGGAGGGGGAATTCCATAAGGGGGCACATGCGTTCAGGGTCGGGGCCTATAACTCCATTTCGCACTACGTAGCCGCGAATGGCTAGGCGGTCGATGCTAAATACGCATTTATCCTTATTATACGTTAAGTTAAGAATTTTCCCGGTCTGGAGAAATTTCAGGAGGTTGGTGTCGTGGTCCTGCTGGTCATGGCCGCAGATGGTGACGTTATCCAGATACGGGAACATTGCGCCTAAGCCGTATCAGTCAACCATTCGGTCCATCTCGCGTTGGAAGATCGAGACCCCATTAGTGACACCAAAGGGAACCCTTAAAAATTGGTAGAGCCGCCCATATGCTTCGAAGGCAGTGTACTTGCGGTCACTAGTGCGGAGGGGTAGCTGATGGTAAGCGGACTTGAGATCCACCGTGGAGAAGACCTTGTATTGAGGTATAGGGCCGCCGAATTTAACGGTCAGGCTTTGCAAGTTACATTGGAAGTCCAACCCCAGGAGTGTAGCCGCGCAGAGGTGCGGCAGGACATAAAGGCGGAAATTGTTGAATCTCTTGCTGGCCGCCAGGGGCCCGAGGGGAAGATTGCCGCGGAGGTCTGGAGTCGCTGGAGACCACGGCCACGGCTCGTGCTTGGCAGACCCCCACAAAATGGTCCTTCTGCCGCACCCTTTGCAGGTGCTAGGCAGAACGCCTTTACCTCCACCGAGTGTGACCCGGAGGCCAGGGAGCTTCTTTGGTTTACAGGGTGGGTAACAAGTGAACAGTGCCTTACCGTGTCGGGGTGTATAAAGCTCTCCGTGCTCCCAGAGTCGATCAGGCAAAACGTCTCGTGGCCGTTGATGAACACCGTCGTCGTTGCAGTTGCGAGCGTCCGAGGTCGATTTTGGTCCAGCGTCACCGAGGCCAGATGGAGCAGTTGCGGGTTGTGATCGGGCAGCGTGTAGTCGGCCGTGCTGGGGGCCTGGGGCCCTATCCAAGATGGCGTCTCCCATGGATTGCACATGGTGGTCGGGGATGGACAAAATGGTGGCGGTGATGGACAAAAATGGCGGCGCCCATCCGTCCAGCGTGGTGTCCGAGGGGCAAGATGGCCACGCCCGTGGGTCGGATGTGGCCCGAGGATAGGGGGGTGGCGGTGAGTACTGGCCGCCTGGGGCCCGAGGGGAAGATTGCCGCAGCGGTCCGGAGTCGCTGGAGACCTGGGCCACGGCTCGTGCTTGGCAGACCCCCACAAAATGGCCCTTCTGCCGCACCCTTTGCAGGTGGAGGTGCGGGCCGGGCAGCGTGGGCGGGGATGCTTCGCCTGCCCGCAGAAGAAGCAGCGGGGCTCGACAGAGTTAGTGGGCTGTCTTACAGCACAGGCATGCGGGGACACGGGGAAGGTCAGTGGTGCTGCCGCTGCGGGATGCCACGCGGCCCAAGGGGCCGCCGCGCAGTTGGGCGCATAGGACTGCGCGTTTCTGGAGGCAACATCCATGGACCCTGCCAGGGCCCGTGCCTCTCTCAGTCCCAGGGCGTCCTTTTCTAAGAGTCTTTGGCGGATCTCTGAGGAGCTTATACCTGCTAAGAAGGCATCCCGGATTAGATGTTCCGTGTGCTCGCTGCCCGAAACTTGCGGGCAGCCACAGTTTCTGCCCAGCACCAGTCTCGAGGTAGCCTTTAAAACACGCCAGCCAGTGCTTAAATATCGCCGCCGGGTTCTCCGCGTGGGGGCTGAGTTGTAGACACTCCGGCTTGATTCGGAGATCCATTCTTTCAGCTTAAGAGTAGTCTATTAAATTGATGCACGATCAATTAAACTCAAAGACGAGGTTGTAACGTAACTGAAGGCTTTAATAGACTAGATCTGTTCCCCAGCAGCTTCGGTAGAGAATGAGGGCTGCTGGGACGGCACCTGTTCTTATACCCCACCTGTCAGGGCGGAGGTACATACCAAACAGCCAATGGTAAACTCCTAGGTTTACCCAATGGTCTACAGCCTCTCAGGTGCTGCAATACCTGATAATACCACACCTACACCACAAAGACTGCAGCGGTTCAAGAAGGCAGCTCACCATCATCTTCTCAGGACAATTCGGCTGTGCAAGGAATGCTGGCCGAGCAAGCGACGCCCACGTCCCTTCAATGAATAAAGAAAGTTTGAGGCTGCTGAGCATGTTGGGTAAGGGAACACCCCTGAATGCTATCTGCATTGATTTTCAGAAGGCATTTCTTGTTCTTTGCAACATTACACGTTTACAATTGTAAAATAAAATTCATTCTGAGTGGATTGTCAAGCAGCACATCTTAGCATGAAATATGCAAATGCATAATCATCATTCACCTGATCACAGTCTGGAGGTACACCACTTCTAATCAAACTTGAGGGAAACACGATTGTTTTTAAACTTTTCAAACTCCTTTATTCACGGTGACTAGTGACACCACTGCAGAGTAGAGGTATCACCTAATTCAGGACTGAAACTGCAGCAATTGCTGCTGAAGGCATGGTGATATCTCTGGAAAAATGCAGTTTGCGAAGGACAGTTCAAATTGTGTGTGTAAAATCAATCCAGTCACTTGCACTGGTGAGTAATTTTGATGGGTGACTTGCCGAATCTGGTTGGAAATAGTGGTACTCCCTATATGGGCCCCAGGGTCCCAAGTTCGATTCCTGTTTGGGTCATTGTTTGTACGGAATCTGCACGTTTTCTCTGTGTCTGCGTGTGTTTCCTCCGGGTGCTCCGGTTTCCTCCCACAATTCCCGAAAGCCAGGCTTATTAGGTGAATTGAATATTTGGAATTCTCCCTCCGTGTACCCGAACAGGCGCGGAGTGTGGCGGCTAATGGATTTTTACAGTAACTTCATTGCGGTGTTAATGTAGGCCTACTTGTGACAATAATAAAGATTATATTGTATAAAACTCTGCCTATTTTGTTTGGGTTGTCAGAGTGCAAACATTCTTCGCAAATCTTCTTAAAAGTCAAAATGATGTCAGTAGTTGATGAATCGTTATCTCAGTGATGTGATTCTTAAATATTGGTGAATCTAAAACAATAATATTTCGAAACCAATATTTGAGTCTTTGCCAAATTAAACCAGAACTATTATTTAAAGGTCGTCAATCCTCACACAGCCAGTTGTTTTAATGGGTGATAGTTTCAATTTAATATTCTTTTCTATGTACTAAACCCTTTTGTTTTCTTCTGGTTGTCACAGAGTGCAAACATTCTTCACAAGAATTCTTCAAGAAGAGAAGGCCAGGCCCATCGACCCTTCTGGCTGCAGCAAGACTTTCTTCCATGCTGAATGGCAGAGAGGAAATTTATGCCAACTGCATGGTTGTAGATCAGGTAAGACCTGCCAAAATATTTTGGCCTATTTTCAAAGGAAGCTGAAGTTATTGCCAAATAATTTAAATAAATCAAATGTCCATGACCTTAATATTATTGACACGTGCTTATTTATTCTTAACTGGAGTTAAAATGGTGAAGTGATTATAAAATAGCTCCATGATAAAATCCCTTCAAATCTTGTTCTGCAATTGCAGTTCTCACTGTTAATAATGCAGAATAAAGTGAAGTGAAATAATATCATCAATGTGTCTGAACTTTCCAGCTCATCGAGTTCTTGATCTGATAGAGAATTAAGAGAGTACAGAGCTGCAAGAGACTCTGAGGTCATCTGGCCAATATCAAAAACTAATGCCCTGTAGTCACTCATAGCCTTATATATCCATCCAATGCCTGGGTCTCTTGCCTCAGTCTCCTGCCGCTTCTCTGTGTTTGCACCCTCTGACCAGGCTGTCGGTCTGACCATTTTTTGGGCTGGGGTCTGGAACGGATTATTTATAGGAGTCCCAGCCACTGGGATAATCCATGATCATATTGAATGGCGGAACAAGCGCGAGGGGCTGAATTATTTACTCCTGCTCCTAGTTCTTATGTTCTTATTATGTTCTTGTGGATCAACAGCACCTGCATGACCCCATCCTTCCTGGGTTTCTCTCACCTGATCCTGCACCCTCCCCAAGCCTCAGTAAGGATGAGGGTCCATGTGTCTCTGTAAATGTCAGTCTGTTTAACCTGTTGTGCAAAATATCACGTTATCGCTGAATAAAATTTAATGAAGTCATTAACTTTGGTAAACTTGGATTGTGCTTGACATCAGGCTATTAAGTTTCATACAGGATATAAAATTATCAAGAAGTAAGAATGGATTTCCGTGCTTCTGAATTACAATGAAACACAAGAACACTTGGCATTTTGAGAAAATGTATATTTTAAATGCTTAGGCTAATGTGATTGTCAACTGCTTGTATTTCGCCTTGTGATTTGTACTTTATCTGGTGATGGTCATACTGGGTGTATTACTTTAAATTGAAGAGCTTGCTGGGTGCTAACACTCTCTGCCATGCTTTCCTACTGCTAGGAATGTGGTGGGATAGGGAAGACTGAGTACGTCTGCTATGGGAAGATGTATCAGTAGCATGCAAGGAGCAGTGGAAAGCTTTTCTGTAACATACAAATCGTTTAAAACTATGATCAGTTTTATCATAGAATTTACAGTGCAGAAGGAGGCCATTCAGCCCATCGAGTCTGCACCGGCTCTTGGAAAGAGCACCCTACCCAAGGTCAACACCTCCACCCCATCCCCATAACCCAGTAACCCCACCCAACACTAAGGGCAATTTTGGACACTAAGGGCAATTTATCATGGCCAATCCACCTAACCTGCACATCTTTGGACTGTGGGAGGAAACCGGAGCACCCGGAGGAAACCCACACACACAGGGAGGATGTGCAGACTCTGCACAGCCAGGGACCCAAGCCGGAATCGAACCTGGGACCCTGGAGCTGTGAAGCAATTGTGCTATCCACAATGCTACCATTAATGTGGTGAATAAGTGGAGAGATCTTGGGCGCGATTCTCCACTCCCACGCCGGTTGGGAGAATCGCCTGGGCCGCCAAAATTTCCGGGGACGCCGGTCCGACGCCCTCCCGCGATTCTCCCAAGCGGCGGGAACGGCCTGGTCGAGTTTTGCGGGCCGGAGAATCGCCGGAGACACCGAAAATGGCGATTCTCCGGCACCCCCGCTATTCTGAGGCCCGGATGAGCCGAGCGGCCAGGCCAAAACGGCGGGTTCCCCCCGGCGCCGTACACACCTGGTCGCTGCAGTCGTGGGCGGTGCGTGAACGCTGGGGGGCCGGCCTGTGGGGGGGGCGAGGGGGGATCCTGCACCGGGCTTCACCTGGAATGTGGGGTGGCCCACGATCGGTGCCTACCGATTGTCGGGCCGTCCTCTCTGAAGGAGGACCTCCTTCCTTCCGTGGCCCCGCAAGATCCGTCCCCCATCTTCTTGCGGGGCGGACTTAGAGAGGACGGCAACCACGCATGCGCGGGTTGGCGCCGGCCAACCCGCGCGTGCTCGGATGACGTCCGTTATTCGGCACCGGCCGCGTCATCTATGCAGCGCCGCTTTTATGCGGGCGACAAGGCCTGGCGCGTGTAGATGACGCGGCCCCGATACTGGCCCATTGTCAGGGCCTGAATCGGTCGGGACCGGGGCCGTTCTGCGCCGTCGTGAACCTTAACGGCGTTCACGACGGCGCGGCCACTTCGCAGTGGGAGTGGAGAATCCCGCCCCTTGTGTTTGGGCAGTTATTAAGAAAGACCATTAATTCCAAACTGTCACTGAAAGTGGGGAATAATTTCATTAGCTAGAAAATTATTGGAACACGAATGGTTTTGCCACAGGAAGCATTGAAACAGAGACCACTGTGTCTTTTAAGATGTCTTAAAACTATTGATGTAGAGAGAATTTAATTGCTACAGGAAGGCAGTAAGACAACTGGATTAGTTTTGGATTGCTTTGGGCAAGCTAAATCACAGTGGACCTTCTGTACTGTGAACCTGAAGTTCTGTGGTTAATAAAATGGTTTATTGCACACGGTCTTTGTGGTGGAACCTGTGGTGGTCCATTAAAAAATATAAGCCATCCAAAATTGTGTAATTTTCTTGTGTGTTTCTGTCTGGACCGAGTGGCACTCCAGCCTTTTTCAATAAGGCCCTAAGAATAACAGGGTGTGACCATAGGATAATTAAAATTGCATCAGAATACACTTAACAAATAAAGCATTGTGCTATGTGACACGGTACTGCATCCTAAGTCTTATTGCAGTTAATGAAATGTGTTGTTCTTCATAGGTTCATGAGAGTGGTATAAACTACGATAGTAATAATGTTACCATTGGGAATACTGGTACTGCTAACCCACTGGGCAGAAAGTCACCTGAGGAGCAGCTTTGCCAGACTTATAATGCCCCTCAATCTATGGAACCCAAAACATCTGCATCATTAGAGGATCATATACCTAGGAAGCATACAAATCAATATTCTGAGGACCAAATAGACACCGCAGTTCAGAAGGGGGATCAGTGTAATTTTGCGGAACAAGTTTCTGATTTATCTTCACCTGGCAATATTTTATGCCGATCCTTCGTACCGTCTCAGCACCATGGTTGTGTCAAAGCAGAAAGCCCTTCCACAAGCAACAGTAAACAGAGGTATGTTATTTTAGTTTGTACGATGAATTTGATTTCAAATACATTATTATCGACCGTTTCTAAAATTTGGTGCTGCAATTCAATTTCAGGAATGCAAACATTATTAGTGGAATGGTTTTTCATTCTATTGCTACTCGTGTGTTTTGCTGCAGTTACATGTCATGAAAAAGATGGTAGTGTAAGGAAATGGTAAAACAAGAGCAAATCTAATAATGATGTTTGTATACAGCAGTAATGTAAACATTGCTTGCCAACTTTCAGTAACATCTGTCTGTTTGTCTTGACTTAATACCATTTGCTTCTATGTATTGTTCTCTTTGATTACCTCCCTGCCAGTATTATTTTGCTGGGAATAGTTTTAAATTAAGATATCTTCTGTCGTAAAACTTTTTCAAAAGTTTAATACCTAATTGGGATCCTACTGCTCAGGTGGGATTCTTTGCTCCCACTTAATATTAGGATGTTCTGAAATACACCTCAGTATGGAAGTAACAAAAACGCAAAAACGTTGGTAAAATTAATTTGTATATGGACATTGAACAAATGCAGAAGGTAGGACATACTATTCCTAATCCAGGGATAATACTAACCATCAATGAGTTTTCTTTGGAGAACAGTTGAGTTAATTTACTTTCCCATTCAGTTCGGCAGTATGAGGCTACAATAATTTTAATTACCCGATTAACATATTTTCCAGCCTGAACTGTAGGAATTAGGCAGGAAATGGTTGCCAGTCGTGGGAAACTGAGTCAGTTCCTGTACTAGTAAGTGTTGGGAAGAGGTTCAAGGGGTGGGTTGTGGGGGGCATCTTGTTGCAGAGGGGTGGGGGTGCAAAGAGAGCACAGGCAGTGGTAGCCTGTGAGACCATTCCTGCATCTACTAGCCCAATAAAGGAAAGTCAAAAGATTACTTGAAGACCCAATTGCCCAATACCATGACACTAATCTGGAGGAAAAGCAGTAGCTGATTCTGCGCTCAAAACAAAAGTAAAATCATCGGGCATGATTTTCCAGCCGTGTTGCGCCTGGCGCCAATACCGCTAGTCCCGGTGAATAGCGGGGAGAGCCCAAAACACGCTGCGGGTTTCTCCATCCCGCCGCAGCAGAAATCTGCTGTGGCATGCCGTCGGGATTCTCCGTTTGGCCGGCTGGTCTCCCATTGTGGGGCAGCCCCATGCCTATTGACTTTCCATCTTTGGGAGTCTGCCCGTTGCCCTTACTCAGATAGCAAGCATGACATCTGGCCATTAATTGGCCTAGCACTAAAAAACACATTGGGGTTTTACTTCTGATGTGGTGTGGGTTTGGGACAGGAATTTTCTTCCTCGTCAGTTTCCCGACCCCAAAATGAAAATCCACCCCTGTGTGTTTAATCTCTTCGTGGCCTTACTACACTCTATTTTTGTAACTTCCTTCAGCCCTAAAACCCCACCTACAAAAATATCGATAATGGTGTCTTGTGTGTGTCCATGCTCCACAATCTGCTGTGTCTTTATGGGTGGCATGGTGGCACAGTGGTTAGCACTGCTGCCTCACAGCTCCAGGGACCCGGGTTCAATTCTGGCCTCGGGTGACTGTCTGTGTGGAGTATGTACTTTCTCCCTGTGTCTGCGTCTGTTTCCTTTGGGTGCTCTGGTTTCCTCCCACAGTCCAAAGATGTGCAGGTTAGGTGGATTGGCCATGATAAATTGCCCCTTTAGTGTCCAAAAGGTTAGGTGGGGTGACTGGGTTACGGGGATAGGGTGAAGATGTGGGCCTGAGTAGGGTGCTGTTTCCAAGGGCTGGTGCAGACCTAATGAGCCAAATGGCCTCCTTCTGCACGATAAATTCTATGATTTCGCTGCTGGGACACTACGCTCTGGAGTTCCCTCCCTAAATCTCTCACTCTCCAATTCATTCTCCCCTTTTAAGCAGCTCTTCCAAACCCCTTGACGTCTTTCGTGCCTAGAAGTCTATTTCCTTCTTAAATATGTTTGGTGATTTTGGCCTTCACAGCTTTCAGTGGTAGAGAATTCCACAGGTTCACCACCCTCCAAGTGAAGGCGTTTCCCCCCATCAGTCCAAAGTGGCCTACCCCGTATCCTGAGACTGTGACCCCTTTTTCTAGACCCCTACAGCCCCCCCCCACACACCCCAACCAGAGGAAGCATTATCCTTGCATACAGTCTGTCCAGCTCCCTCAAAATTTCATGGGCGGGATTCTCCGTCCCGACGTACCAGTTTTCTGGTACGTTGCGAAACCAACAGCAGCGGGATTCTCCGTCTCGCCAGCCAGCCAATGGCTGTTTCCCATTGTGGGCAGCCTCACGCCGTCAGGAAATCCCCAGGCATTGGTGCGCGGCGGGTGCAGTGGAGAATTCCGACAGCGAGGAATCCAACCCCGTGTCCAGGATTCCCCGAGCCCGCGCCAGGTCGGAGAATCGGCGGGGTGTTGCGCTCGAATCCCACCCCGACGCTCCGATGCCGGGCGACCGGAGAATTGGCGGCAACCGCGTCGCCGCGCCGCCAGTCGGGGGCCGTTGAAAGCGGCCTCCGCGGCGAATCTGCGCACTCGATGGGCCGAGTGCCTGCGGCGTCGTATGCGTATGGTCCTGCCCGGTGGGACCTCGGCGTCCTGTTTGTGGGGGCCATCCTAATGGGGGGGGAGCTGACTCCGGGAAGGGGCCTCCACGGTGACCAGGCCCGCGATTGGGGGCAACCAATTGGCAGGCGCTCCAATTCCGGGGGGGGCCTATGTTCCTCCGCGCGGGCCCCTGTAGGCTCGCAGGCCAGTGCAGAGACGCCCGTGGCGCGCATGCACGGACCCGCGCCGGGGGTCGCGTGCATGCGTGGACCACTGCTGGCCATGGCGTACATACGCAGACTTGCGCCGGCTGTGGTGCAGCGCACAGCACTCTGGCGCCGTGCTAGCCCCCGAGGAAGGGAAGAATGAGTGGGCATGGATGCCGGCGTCACTCGCGCCGGTTTTAACGCCGGCGTCAACACTTCGCCGGGATTTCGGAGAATCCCGGCCATATGTTTCAATTCCATCCCCTCTCATTCTTCTACTCTTCAGTGAATACGGGTCTAGTTGGTTTAGCTCATATAAGCTAATATATATTCACAATTTATATTAAGAATTTGGATGGGGGAACAAACTGTAACATCTCAAAGTTTGCCGATAATACCAAGTTAGGTGGGAGGGTGATTTGTGACGAGGATGCAGGGATCCTACAGCATGATCTGGACAGGTTGGGTGAGTTGGAAAATCAATGGCAGATGCAGTATAATTTGGATAAGTGTGAGGTTATTCACTTTGGAAGCAAAAACAGGAAGGCAGATTACTACCTGAATGGATGTAAATTGGAGAGGGGAGTGTGCACCATTGTGTGGGTGTCCTTGTGCACCATTCACTGAAGGTAAGCATGCAGGTTCAGCAGGCGGTAAAGAAGGTTAATGGTATGTTGGCCTTCATTGCGAGAGGGTTCGAGTACAGAAGCAGGGATGTGTTGCTGCAATTGTACAGGGCCTTGGTGAGGCCACACTTTAAGTATTGTGTGCAGTTTTGGTCTCCTTCTCTGAGGAAGGAAGTTCTTGCTCTCAAGGGAGTTCAGTGAAGGTTTACCAGACTGATTCCAGGGATGGCGGGACTGTCATATGAGGAGAGGTTGACTAGGTTGGGATTGTTCTCGCTGGAGTTCAGAAGAATGAGGGGGGATCTCATCGAGACTTGTAAAATTCTAACAGGACTAGACAGGGTAGATGCAGGGAAGATGTTACCAATGATGGGTGTGTCCAGAACCAGGGGTCACAGTCTGAGGATTCAGGGTAAACCATTTTGGACAGAGATAAGGAGACATTTCTTCACACGAGAGTGGTAAACCTGTGCAATTCATTGCCACAGGAAGTAGTTGATGCTAAAACTTTGAATATATTCAAGAGGTGGCTGTATATAGCACTTGGGGAGAATGCGATCAAAGGCTATCGGGAGAAAGCAGGATTAGGCTATTGAGTTAGATGACCAGCCATGATCGTGATGAATGGCGGAGCAGGCTCAAAGGACCAAAAGGCCTCCTCCTGCTCCTATCTTCTATGTATCTATGTATGTATCTATGTAAGCTGGTTAACTCTATATAAGCTGGTTTAGCTTAGTGGGCTAGACAGCTGGTTTGTGATGCAGAACAAGGGCAGCAGCCCGGTTTCAATTCCCTTACCAGCCTCCCCGAACAGGCACCGGAATGTGGCGACTAGTAACTTCATACTTGTGACAATAAAATGATTATTATTATTATGATTATTAGTTGACCCAATCTCTCCATATACGACAATCCTACCATGCCATTAATCTTTTTGATGAACCACCGCTGCAACCCCTCCATGGAATCTTTTCTCTTTCTTATGTAAGGAGACCAAAACTGCACACACTACTTCAAGTGTGGTCTCACCAAGGCCATGCACAGTTGAATTAAGACTTTGATTTGATTTGATTTATTGTCACATGTACCGAAGTACAGTGAAAAGTATGTTTCTGTGACCAAGGGAACATACACAGTACATACATAGTAGACAAAAAAAGAATAATCGATAGAGTACATTGACAAATGGTACATTGATAAACAGTGATTGGTTACAAGGGGCCGAAGAAACCACTCATCTATAACTTAAAGCAAAACTGATTTATTGAATAACGATTGATTAAAATGAGTTTGCACATTCCACAGAACTATTAACTATTAATAAAGTAATCTATATTAAAGTAATAACTAATTTAAACTACATGTGCTAAACTATACTGTGACCTATCTCTCTTACACTCTACTGTCTAGTCACTCCTGGCCGGAAGACATCCTTGCTCCTGTACTCGAGTGCTCTTGTAATGAAGGCAAACATACCATTTGCATTCCAAACTGCTTGCTGCACCTGCATGCTTTCTTTCAGTCAATGGTGTACAAGTCTCTTTTTACATCAACATTTCCCAGTCTATCACCATTGAAATAACACCCTGCCATTCTGATCTTCTTACCAAAGGGGTAACTTCAGCTTATCCATGTTATATTGCGTCTGCCATGTAGTTGTCCACTCACCTGAAATCGCCTTGAAGTCTCTTTACATTCTCCTCACCACTTACATTTCCACCAAATGTTGTTCCGTCAGCAAACTTGTGTTGGAATACCAGAGCAGACCCCAACTATTGTTGGCTGAGAAACCCAAAATAATTTTCAATTTGTGGAACTGTGAGGAAAGGATACTTCACCCCAGGGGTGATGACTCTGACCAATAGGTATATTTTATATCAAAACAAACATTAATTTAAATACAGAATTAACCACATTAATATCAAAGAAATAGCTTTACAATTAACAATGAAACCGTTCTTAAAAAAAAGGAAAGAAACTTAAACCCCCATCTACACCTGCAACTATATTCCAATTAAGCAATCCAATGCAGTTCAAATGCCAGTTATAAATAAAGTTAATAATGAGGGTTATTTGCTTATCTATGCAGTCCATTGGAGAGAGAGACCCTTTCAGGAACAACCTGAAAATCCTTCTGTCTTGTCTGACTCAAATCCTGTGGTAAACTGCCGTTCAACTTAAAATCTTCCAGCAGACTGTCAAAACCACAGACAAATCTGGCTCCTCCCAAATATCACATCATCTGTATCCCATTCAATTGTCCCGTGACCTGCATAGCTAGAGCTAAATACAATCCCTCAAATTATCTACACCACAGGGAGTTATCTACACCCCTAGGGACAACACGGTGGCACAATGGTCAGCATTGTTGCCTTACAACACAGACCCAGGTTCAAATCTGACTTGGGTGACTGTCCGTGTGGAGTTTGTATGTTTTCCCCATGTCAGCGTGGGTTTCCTCAGTGTGATCTGGTTTCCTTCCACAGTCCAAAGATTTGCAGGTTATGTGGATTGGTCATGCTAAATTACGCCCTCCTACCTTTGGCCCCTCACACTCTTCAATTAGACGATTAAATGCTAAATGTATATGTATAATTTATATGGAATATTGATACTTAATTTACTTAAAACCCCTGGGTTCTGCTGCCCCTACCTTGGTGTTGATTTATATAAGACATCACATTTTGAGTTCTGGCCCACCTCTGTTTTAGTCTCTGCCACCGTCGTCAAACCCCCATGCTGCTTTGAAATGCTCCCTATCTCAGTGTGTATTTCTGTACTGCCCGGGAATTGGCTACCACTGTCACACTGGAAAGAATGGGATCTGAACGCTGTGGGAAGCCCTGGACCAGTTTAAAGCTGTTTCATCCATGTTTCTTAACATTGACCTGGGGCATTGTGGGATGCCTGCCAATGCACAAAGCATCTTGGTTTGCATACCCATCAGAGTTCTCTTGTCTGCTGCTCCATTGAAGTCCTCAGATCAGTTGATGGTGCCACTTTGTCAAAGTCTAGTGTTGCTCTCTACCCCTCATGGTGAGGCTGCATTGGCTGGCCAGATGTTAAATCTTGACTATCTGAAAACAAAAATTCACAAAATAACTGGGTTGGGGTGAGGGAAAGTTGGTTGATGGAAAGCAAGAGATTTATGGTCACACAATCTCCAGCTTACACTTCATGCCAGGGAGCAGGAAGTGAGTCTGAGGAGGGACATCGGAACATGCAGTCATCCAGAACGCCCTTGGTGACTCCAGATTCAGGGGCCTGAGGCAAAGTCTGCCCCTTGAGTGGAGAAATACTTTTCACTCTACCTCGGTACAAGTGACAATAAATCAAAATCAAAATCATCTCCTTCAAAAGTCTCAGGAGACGCAGGTATGCTGCCCCACATCTCTTTACTGCTCACTGCAATTCTGTGCAGCCTTGTCCTGCAAGAGCGGGAAAGAATGTCAGTGAGTATATTGCTTTGTGTATGGATGATATTCCGGCAATAACTTTGTCACCTGAGGTATGTGGGAAGTGTGAGAGGTGATTGTGCGGTTGGTATCATTGGACAGTGTGCGAGGCTGAAGTGGAGCATCTGGATGTTAGCCATGAGGCCTGAGTTGATTGGTGAGTTGATTGGGATTGTGGCGAATTGAGCTGTCTGAGGTTGGTGGTGCAGTGGGTAGGAGATTTGAAGATTATCTCACTGACTTTTACCACCTGTGTGGCAACAGCGCAGATTCAAACTGCGTACCTGCTGTGGTCATTCATGGAGGCCTGCCTCCTTGCTTTGCCCCATGCTGGGTATGGAGTGACACCACTCGATCTATAGCGATGACTGTATACCAAAGAAGATAATACAGGTGTTCCCCAGTCGGAAACCCTGGCTCAACCAAAGGGTTCACACCCTGCTGAAGTTCCGGACGGAAGCTTTCAAGTCTGTCGACACTGACCTATATGAGAAAGCCAGATACGACATACGGAAAGCCATCGAGGATGCTAAAAGACAAGACTGCATCAAACTAGAGTCCCAGGCCAACGACAAAAAACCACGATGGTGCTTACACGAGATCACAGGCTACAAAGCAAAGCCAGGCGGAATCTCTGAGGCTAGAACATCCCTGCCTGATGAACTAAACAAGTTCTATGCCCACTTTGAACAGTCAGTCAATACATCAGTGCCACCCTCCCCAACAGCCTTGTCTTCTTGAACATGAACCCGTGGAAAGCGACGGGCCCCGACGGAGTCCCTGGACGAGCACTCAGAACCTGCGCAGACCAGCTGGCGAATGTATTCGCAGACATCTTCAACACCTTAATCCTCTGCTTTGAGGTCCCCACCTCCTTCAAGAAGACAACCATAATACCAGTACCAAAGAAGAACAAGGTAGCCTGCCTCAACGACTACCGACGTCTGTAATTCTGAAATGCTTTGAGTGGCTAGTCATGAGATGGATCAACGCCAACCACCCAGAAGGTCTCGATCCATTGCAGTTCGCCTATCACTGCAACCGGTCCACAGCACATGCTATCTTCCTGGCTCTTCAATCAACACTTGAACACCCCGACAACAAGGACACTTACATGAGACTGCTGTTCATAGACTACAGCTCCGCCTTCAACCCCATTATCCCAACGAGACTTATAACCAAACTCTGCAAACCTGGAGTTGACCCCTCCCTGTGCAGCTGGATCCTTGACTTCCTCACCAACAGACCACAATCTGTCAGGATAGGCAACAGCACCTCCTCCACAATAGACTCCTACAACACCGGGGCCCCAAAAGGATGTGTGCTCAGTCCTCTACTGTACTCCCTATACACACACGACTGTGTGGAAAGATTTAACTCCAACTCAATCGATAAGTTTGCGGATGATTCAACTGTGATGGGTCGTATTTCAAACAACGACGAATCAGACTACAGAAGGGAGATAGATCACTTGGTTGCATGGTGTACTGAAAACAACCTCTCTCTAAATGTCGGAAAGACCATGGAACTGATCATCAACTTCAGGAAGTGCAGCACGACACACACCCCCCGTCTGCATCAATGGCTCCGAAGTGGAGATGGTCGATAGCTTTAAGTTCCTGCGGGTCACCATCACCAACAGTCTGTCCTAGTCCACTCACGTTGATGCACAGTCAAGAAAGCCCAACAACATCTCTACTTCCTACGGACGCTAAATAAATTTGGGATGTCTGCATCGACTCTCACCATAGATGTGCCATAGAGAGCATTCAATCCGGCTGCGTCACAGCTTGGTATGGCAACTGCTCGACCCAAGATCACAAGAAACTGCAGAGTGTGGTGAACTCAGCCCAACGCATCACACAAGCTTGCCACCCTCACATTGATTCTGTCTACACCTCCTGCTGCCCCAGGAAGGCAGACAGCATTATCAGAGACCCCCTCCCACCCAGGCATTGCCTTCTTCCAGACCCTTCCATCAGGCAGAAGGTACAGAAGTCTGAAGACTCGCACATCCAGACATAGGAACAGCTTCTTCCCCACAGCTACAAGACTCCTCAACGACTCTCCCTCGGACTGATCTGTTCCCTGTAAGAACACTATTCATGATGCCCTATGCTGCTCTTGCTCATGTATTTGCTTTGTTTGGCCCCTTGTCCCTTACTGTAACCAATCACTTTGTTGATGTACCATCTGTCAATGTACTCTGTCGATTATTCTTTTTTGTCGACTATGCACGTACCAGGTACGTTCCCTTGACCGCAGAAAAATACTTTTCACTGTACTTCGGTACATGTGACAATAAATCAAATCATAACTTATTGTCTCTCCCTCTGAAGGAGAGAAAGCTAACAATGGTCCTGCATGGGCTGTGGCTAATGGCCATTACCAACACTTTTCCTGCACTGTAATTGGGTCCTTGAGGTGAGAGTGGAGTGGCAGACAGTGTTGAGGATTATCAGAAGATACAGCAGGACATAGATAGGTTGGAGGCTTGGGCAGAGAAATGGCAAATGGTGTTTAATCCGGACAAATGTGAGGTAATGCATTTTGGTAGGTCCAACATAGAGGGGAAATATATCGTAACTGGCAAAACTCTTAGGAATATAGAAAGTCAAAGAGATCTGACTTTCTATATTCCTAAGACTTTTGCCAGTTACGATATATTTCTCCTCTATGTTAGACCTACCAAAATGCATTACCTCACATTTGTCCACAGATCTTTGAAGGTGGCAGCACAAGTGGACAAGTTAGTCAAGAAAGTATACAGAATGCTTGCCTTATTGGCACCTTGTATAAAAATTGGCAAGTCATGCTACAGTTGGATAGAACCTTTGTAAGGCCGCACTTGGAATATTGTGCACAATTCTGGTCACCACACTACCAGAAGGATGTGGAGGCTTTGGAGAGGGTGCAGAGGAGGTTTACTAAGATGTTGCCTGGTATGGAGGACGTTAGCTATGTGGAGAGGCTGAACAGACTCGGATTGTTTTCATTAGAAAGACGGAGGTTGAGGGGTGACCTGATAAGGGTCTACAAGGTTACGAGGGGTATGGATAGAGTGGATGGGCAGGCACTCTTTCCCAGGGTGGAGGGATCAGTCACCAGGGGGCATAGGTTTAAGGTCCATGGGGCAAAGTTTAGAGGAGATGTGCCAGGCAGGTTTTTTATGCAGGTGGTGGTGAGTGCCTGGAACGCGTTGCCAGGGGAGGTTGTGGAAGCAGATACATTAACGGCATTCAAAGGCATCTTGACAAATACATGGATAGGATGGGTATAGAGGGATACGGCACAAGGAAGTGCTGAGGGTTTTGGCAAAGGTTGGTATCATGACCGGTACAGGCTTGGAGGGCCGAAGAGCCTGTTCCTGTGCTGTATTGTTAATTGTTCTTTGTAATCCAGAAGTTGACCTCCCTGGCCACCTGCTCCCATTCCCTTCACAGGTTCTGCTGATAGGCCACCTGGCCCATTGTGGTAACGTGGTATTCCTCTTCTCTTGACCTCCTTCACTCTGGCCTCCAGCACCACATCAGAAAACACGGGAGACCTCTCTCAGGCTTGACTCTCCATTAGATGTATTCTTACTTCCACCAAAGCCTTCCTAAAGCTGTCCAGCAGCTCCTTATAGCCAGAGCGCACCTCCCCTTTTAAGAAGTTCAGGCTGTTTTTAAGAAGTGCTGACTAGTTGTGCATTTTGCTAACCATTCACACTTTCTGTGCTATCTGCTAAGCATTCAGTGTACAATTATATTGATGGTCAGGTAGTACCAGGTTTGCTGCCTCAACAGGACCTGGGAGTGGATAAATGAAAATTACTGTCCCTGCTCTCTGTATTAAACTTAGTCGAATTCTATCCCCATATTTATGCTTCTGAAAGAGGACATTCAGTCTTGTAATAAGGTTAGTCCATAGAGTGAGCAGCAGAGGGAAGACACAGAACTTTACTTTGCACAATACTTTGCCTTTTTGTTTCCCGATCAACATTCCTCTCTCAACCAGCACCACCACCTGGCCATTCACCTCATTTACTTGTTTGTGGGAGCTATCTTTCTGTAGTTGGCTGCTTTACTTACATAAATGCCAACAGTTACTGCAAATAACTTAATTGGTTGTCAAAAGCTTTGACATGTGTTGGACGTGATGAAGTATTTGACGGAGAGCATAATTTCTATATAATATATAATTTATTTCTCCATCTCCCTCTTTCTCTCTTAATTCTCTCTTTCATGCTTTCTTTTCCCCCATCCCACCACCAGGCCAGATGATTTTTGGGATTGGCACAATTTGAATGCAGGAAGAAAGGTATTTTTCTGGATGTTAGTTAAGGCTGCATTTTTCAATTACCGTTTCTCTCTCAGCCATTTAACAGCAAGATGAGTCAACATTCAATTTTTCTACATGGCATTAGGCTAGGTCACCATGTTCTCCTGCTTGTCTGCTCATTACCTGAGTTAAGTTGCAGAGAGAGGTTTGGGGAAGATCTTGCCCTTTTACTGAGAAAATCTTACATGAGGAGAGATGAATAGAGGAAAATTTTGTTTTAGAGATAGAAACCAATCCGTTGTGCACATGTAAAAATGAATTCCTCCAAGTCATCCTGGATGATTCTAGAATCCCATTCCATGATCCTAAAGATCATCTTGCTTGGAATAATTCAACCAAAATACTTTTGCTGGATACAGGTTCTTTCTGATATGATGTGGCGAGGTGTAGCAGGAGCATGATTGGAATTTCAAGTGTGACAGAACATTCATAACTCAGTCAACAGAAATTAGTTAGTGAAGCTTTGAAAGTGCTGCCTGGGTGTACTGTAGCCCCAAAATATGACTGGAATTTGAAGTTCAATAGTATTTTCACACTTGAGTCAACAAAATTATTTTCTTGGAAACAATTTTTCCCTGAACCTTTCCTAACCAAAGCAGTACGTGAAAGTCAAGATTCAGTTTTGTATTCTCTAACACCAATAGCATCAGATCTGCCCTTCCAAAAATAGATTTTTAAAAGCTTTTTATATATTTATCCTGGTATCTGGCATTTCAGAGAATTTTTTTAAAAATCAATAGGTAATATCCATTAACTGAGTTGGGGGAAGGGAATTTGTACGCCAAGGGATCAAATTTACTAAACTGCCTGGCAGCAGAGAACAGGAAAATGGTCATTTTTAAACAAAATATTTATGCAATATTGTTTTGTGACAGGTGTGTACTTGTGAACCTCTTTACTGGTGACTATCATATTGGGAAATAAATATTTTAGCAGCTCAGTTCAGCATTGTGTTCAATGATTTTTAACCAATGAATCAAATCAAGCTAAAACATCAGCAAACAGGTTTGCTCATCCCCAGCAATAATTAGGTTGATCTTCTCTGGCTAATGGCATATTGCACTCTACCACAACCCTAATTTTCAATTGGACACGTAGAGAACTATTATCATTGATGATTAATTACCATCAGTTAACTCCGTGGTTTTTGAGTTCCAATTTCAAAATATCCAGGCCTTCACCTGTAATGTATCATGAGCGGACTTCTGGGAGCATAACCCATGGGAAGAAGCTCTTCTTGGGGAAGGGCAAAAGTATTTTTAATCTTAAAATAAATTTTAACATGCTATGCACATCTATGGTACATTCTCGTCATTCCCTCCTACTGTTGCTTGTACAACACCAACATTGGAACCAATGTTGTTCCATGCAGCCGGCGTTTAAAGAGATATCGACAATTAAATATTAGAATCATGGAGACTTACCACACAGAATACACTGAATGAAGTCCCTCTTCCCTGATAACGGATAACGCCCCTCTGTATCTGTCCTAAGGTCTTTACATCTTCCCTGAAGTGCGGTGCCCAGAATTATCCACAGTTCTCCAGCTTGGGCCTTAGCAGTGTTATATAAATTTCCAGCGTGATTTCATTCTATTCCTTGATTTATAAACCAAAATGATCAATATGCTTTTTTAATCAGCTTATCGGCTTAATGTGCCATTTTTAAAGATTTGTTAAAATGGACACCAAGGCCTCTTTGATCAAGGCTTTCCAAAATCATGCCATTTATAATATACCGCCTTTTCAGATTAGCTCTCCAAAAGATCATCCACTCACAGTTGTCAGCATTGAAAACTCTATCTGCCATGTTTTCATCATTTCATCCAGCCTATGATATTTTGAAGGCTAAAAACTATTCACACACTATCTACAACTTTTGTGTCAGTTGCACACATGATAATGCTGTTTTATAAATCCAAATCTTTTGTTATAAAAATTTAAAGAATTCTGGACCCAAAACTAGTCCTGGGGAACAGCACTTAAATCACCTGAAAATATCCACCCATTACTTGCTTCCTGCCACTAGGCCAATTTTGTGCCCATAATTCTACTTTCTCTTAATTCTATGGGCTTTCATCCTTTTGGTAAGCCTCCTGTGTGGCACTTTGTTAAATGCTTTCTGAAAGTACATCTCTTGCACTACCTTGATCAACCTTCCTTTGTACATGTTATGATCCCAATACTAGAGAAGTCAATTTCAGTGTGAAACCTGGCTTGATAGATTATGGGCGTAATTCTCTGATAATGGGCCTATGTCCTCACGCCCGTGACAAAACGGGAAAGTCCAGAGTGGTAGAGTGGTTCTCCATTCTGAAGGGGGCTAGCAGGGCCCTGGAGTAGTCCTTGCAGTTCTGACTGCCGATACAGGGCCTTGCACTTCCGGCCACGGGTCTGCGCATGTGCGCGGCCGCCGCAACATGGCGGACCCACACAGCGGGCCGGCCCCGACAATATAGCCCCCCCCACCCCCAGATCGTGTGCGCCCGCTGATTGGTGGCTCCCGATCGCGAGCCTGGCCGTCCTGGAGCCCCCCCCGGTGACGGATCCCCCCGCCCCCATGAGTGAACCACGTCGGCGGGAACTCGGCCAGTTGTCGGCGGAGAATCACCGCAGGGGTCTCCTTCAATGGCCCCCGACCGGCGCCGCAGAGAATCGCGCGAAGGCATCAGACCCGATTGCGGGTCTGGTGCCCCATTCTCCGCCTCCGCGCAGAGCACGATTATGTCGCCGAGGCTTGGAGATTCCCGGCCTATAATTTTAATTTAGTGACCGTAGAGGAAAGGTACTGAACAAATTCCCAGGAGTCTGCTGATGAACATTATTACAAAGAATAAAATATTTATTAAAACAAAAAAACGTAATCTGCATTACATGAGACAAAAAGGTTGGAAAGATTTCAATACAAATGAAAAAGATGGTTCAAATTCCCACCATCCCTTAACCCCGGCAACATCCTTTCCGACCCATAAACCAGTGAAGAGTTACCACTACTTTGACACACAAGGCTTCTCACTTGGGACTGTCACAGTTGCAAGTGGTTTTCTTCCGGTGAATTCCTGAGCATTCACTTGATCCTTCTCACCCAACTCGTATCACTCCCTAAGACATCCAAAAACTACACATTAAACTCACTGTTTCTTCAACAGCAAAGGGAACAAAGAACAAAACAAATTACAGCACAGGAACATGCCCTCCGGCCCTCCAAGCCTGCACCAACCATGCTGTCTGTCTGAACTAAAACCCCAACAAATGAGTTTCCTAAACTCGATCTTTGTAGCACCGCCACAAAACTGACCACTTTACTGGGCCCTATTACTGATTAGTCAGTTAAGAACTTTCCTACTAACTTTGCAGTTTTTCCTCTCAGAGCATAAAATCCCCGCCTTCTCTCGCTCTATCACATGGTAAACTGCCCTTCCAACTCCTGTCTTCTCTGTGTCTGGGTCACTGTTGTTAGGCAGCAGTAAAGCTTTTCTACTTTTGTTCCCCTCATCACTGAACTTGCAA
This sequence comes from Scyliorhinus torazame, assembly GCF_047496885.1. NCBI lineage: Eukaryota > Metazoa > Chordata > Chondrichthyes > Carcharhiniformes > Scyliorhinidae > Scyliorhinus > Scyliorhinus torazame. Next base: position 70,379,980 of record NC_092715.1, on the reverse strand, counting down.
TCTCCCTAACCCATCTCTTTGATTTCAGAGGTTGTACAATCTCATTAAAAATAATATATATAAACAATTCCAAAAGACCTGAAATTTATATTACCTAAAATATATATATATGTATATATATATATATATATTATAAATCCAACTTAAAATTATATATTATTCATAACAAACCTCACTGAAGAATTTAATATATTAGACATGATTTGTCTGCAACTATTCTGTGCTGGATCTCCCTGAATCAACTCATGACTTTCAGGGGCTGGTTTAGCACAGGGCTAAAGAGTTGGCTTTTAAAGCAGACCAAGGCAGGCCAGCAGCATGGTTCAATTCCCGTACCGGCCTCCCCGAACAGGCGCCGGAATGTGGGACTAGGGGCTTTTCACAGTAACTTAATTTGAAGCCTACTTGTGACAATAAGCAATTTTCATTTCATTTTTCATTTCAATTAGAAATTTATTTTGTTCTGATAGCTATTTCCTGTAACTTCCCCACCATTGATGTTGGGCTGACCATCTGTAGTTTTCTGGTTTATCCTGTTCCCCGTTCTTGAAAGTGGTATTAGCCACCCATCAGTCCTCAAGCACTCCTCCTGTTCCAATGAGGACTTAGAGATAATGACAAATGCCTCCACTGTTTCTATTTTTTCTTCTTTCATCAAGTTAAGATGCATTCCATCTGGACCAAGCAACTTGACAGCCTTCGGTAATGACAGTGTTTTATTATGTCTTCTCTATCTATTATTGTCTTGTTTTCTTTTAGTGTAACCTTCATATCATCAGGATATTTTATTTATTTATTTATTCTATTTTTTAAAAAGTTAAGAGTGCCCAATTCATTTTTTCCAATTAATGGGCAATTTAGTGTGGCCAATCCACCTACTCTGCACATCTTTGGGTTGTGGGGCCAAAACCCATGCAAACACGGGGAGAATGTGCCCCGATAGTGACCCGGGGCATGGATTGAAGCCAGGTCCTCAGCGCCGTGAGGCAGCAGTGCTAACCACTGCGCCACCGTGCTGCCCTATCATCAGGATACTTTATGAAGACAGATGCAAAGTACTAATACTTTAAAATAAATATTTTTATTAGCTTTTTCAAATTTTTTTTACATGAATTACAATACACAAATTTAGCGAACATTTCACAATCCCTCCCTCAACCCGAAAACAATTAATCAACTAACTAACTAAACCCCCCTGCCCCCCACCTTGAGCTGCTGACTGAGGTTAATTCCTTAAAGCGAGATATAAACGGACACCATCTCTTGTGAAACCCTTCCTCATTCCCTCTTAGCTAAATTTAACCTTCTCTAGGCTTAGGAACTCCATTAAGCAAAGTACTCATTTAATATAAAATGAAAATAGAAAGTACTGGGCAAATTCAGCGGGCCTGGCAGCATCTCTGGAGAGCGTAACAGAGTTAATGTTTTAAGTCCGGTATGATTCTTGACTGGTACCCACGTAAGTAATTTAATATGTTACCATGTCTATGTGAAGATTTCCCTTTGTGTCCTTAATAAGCCTAATATTTTATCCATCATATATTTATCAAATGTTTAACGTTCAATTTAATGTTGCTTGTTAACCTTTTCTCCTAATCTCTTTCTGCCTCCTGAATTAACGTTTTCTATTTCCTCGGGTTCTTGCCTTAATCGTATTAGTTGAGTCCTACACATGACTTCTGTTTTATTTTAACTTTTATTCCATTTGTTATCCAAGGGCTTTGGATGTTCTACCTATTCCCTTCAAAGGACATGCCTTGTGCATAAACTACCTCTTCTCTGAATGTCCTCCATTGCCCCATCAATGCTTTACCCTGAAACTGCCTTCTCCAATCTACCTGTGTTAGGTCCCTTATTCCATTCCAATTCGCTTCCTGCACCTACTGGTCCACTAAGGCAGACCTTTGTCTGTCAGCTAGTCCATAGCTAGAAATTCCTGGAACAGGTTGCAAGTTTGTCATCAGGGGCTTATAGCTTGAGGAGTGCCATCAACATCAAGCGTGGCTGACCAGGAACCTCTCTTGCTCTTACCACCAGCCATTGGCTTGCTTGGAAGGAGTTGCAAGTTGACACACTCAACCTGTTTGACCATGTTATAAACACACCTTCCTTGGCCGTCAAGTCCTGGGTTTGAACTCAAACCCGGATACCCACTGCACCGCAGGACCTCTGGTTTCCTTATTAATTGACTGGATTTAGTTCTTCCTCAGTTGAGCATTTTTACTTTGATATTTTATGGTCTCTTTTCATAATTAATTTAAACCAAATTATGTTGTGATCAAATATTGCAAGTAAATTTGCAACTTAATTTATTTTTGATCATGGTTACTAGTTGATCTCCATCAGCACACAGCCAATCAGCATAAAGTTAATGGCGGAGAATCGTTGTAACAGGACAACAGGGAAGCAGGCTCTTCCTCAATCAAGGAATTGAGCCTGAGGAAGAGGTCATGATTTTGCATGGGCCTCGACTGGAAACCAGGACCATTGAGATATGTGCAATACATACCCAGTGACAACCTAATATAAACCTGATTCTTCCAAGAGTGAGATACCTACTTGAAATGAAATGAAAATCGCTTATTGTCACAAGTAGGCTTCAAATGGAGTTACTGTGAAAAGCCCCTAGTCGCCACATTCCGGCGCCTGTTCGGGGAGGCTGGTACGGGAAACTCTCCGTTACTCATTTGGGTGTCACTGTGCTGGTGGAGATTGTGGAAGAGGCTGGTGACGGTTAATGGTGCCATTGAGCCCAGAGCTGGAGTTTTCAAGCTCCTGCTGTGACTGTGGCCTGGGGTTGGGATTATGAGGTGCTGTAGTGGAGAGCACAAGGAACCAGATTAAAGATCAGCACCACCTGTGGGCACATCACATTTCCTCACGTGCCTCCTGTGTACCCATATGCCATACGGCTGGATGCATTCTCTCTCTTATGATTAGTCTAACTGTTGGCGATCGCTTGGCTGCACCCCGCCTGCCATCTGTCTCCTCCATGACCACATGAAGATTTGATGCCATGCCAAGTAACACCTAACCCCCGGTCTGACTGCATCCCCCTCACACTTCCTGACCTGTCAGTGGTACATTGGATCCAAGGGCACACAAAAACCAAACGGTCACACACTTTGGCCTCAATTGCCATGTGGTACTGCGGCTAATCTCACGTTCACCCACCTGTTTTAGCTGCCTAATTAAAAAGATACATTACGATGACTCTACGAGAAATCATTTGTCAATAGGTGACTGTTCCACTTATCCTGGTGGAAGGTCCCGCTTCCTGCACTGGACAAAGGAGAACTCCATGGTTTCTTTCATCCTCTGTGATCTCTGTCCAGGCTAGCTTGGTCAGGCGGGAGGGACCTCTGTTACCATTTGTGGGAAAGAGCACTTCTCGCTGTTCCCTGATGGACATCGATAAACTGTGGCTCTGGTCTCCGTCTGCGCTCAGATGTCTGTGCAGTTGAAGGGGCTTGGATCTGATTAGGGTGGGGGTGCCCAGGGCACAAAAGGATAACTGCGAGATCATGGTAGAAGTTTGGATGGCGTTGGAGATGGTGGTATGGTGAAAGGTGAGAGTGGTGAAAGTAAGCAACATGAAATAGAACAAAATGCCAACAGAAAGGAGAGGGACAGGAAAGGGGCGGCACGGTGGCACAGTGGTTAGCACTGCTGCCTCACAGCGCCAGGCACCGGGTTCGATTCCGACGTCGGGTGACTGTGTGCTGTTTGCACTTTCTCCCCGTGTCTGCATGGGTTTCCTCCGGGTGCTCCGGTTTTCTCCATACGAAATTGCCCCTTTGTTGCTATCTTTCAGTGGCTATAAATATGATGGTTAATAAGGTCGCCTTTCTTAATCTTAATTATGAATATGCTTTTCAGAGTCGCCAGGTATCTCTTGATACTGCCACAAGGTTCAACCGAATATCGATCAAAGAGCCAATACACCAGTTAGTTAATTCAAAGTCAATGGTACTTTATTTACACACAGTATGGTTTACTCATGCACAATAACACTACAGGCTAAACTATGTCTATCACTAACACCTATACTTAACTTCGGGTACCCGCTTAGGTCAGAGGAACAGTGGCCGTTGTTCGGATCTGAGGCTGTTGGGTTCGAAGAGGTAGCAGGAGTGTAGCTATGGTCGTCCGTCTGGTAGCGAGCGTTGAACTTGAACTTGCTTCTGGTGGTGCAGGTGGAGGGGTCTCTCCAGTTGAGAGCCGAATCCAAGAGAGCGAACACATGGCAGGGTTCCTTCTTATACTCGGGGGGGCTTCGTGTGCTTTTAGGCAGGCCTTAAACTTGGTCCCAATCAATTGGGCTGCTTCTCAATCACTGCCATTGATCTGAGCCAACAAAGGGGCGGGTGCCTTGATGGCTGGGCGTGTCGTAAGTAGCCGTTGGCCTTGCTTTGTTTGTATCTTCTTGCTGAGGTAGTCATGCCGGAATGTCTGGGACGGTATCGGCTACCTGAGCACTAGTCTTTTGTTTATCGGAGATGGGCCATCAATGTGCAAATCAGCCAAGAGTTTCGGTTCTGTCTGCAGTCTGTCTTCCAAATACACATTCAGGCTCTGTGCCTGCTTGTTACTTTGCATTGTCCATTTTTCCCTGTATGCTCTGCGAGTGTCCATTTTATATGCTGAAAGTGACCATCCCAGATGGCTACACCTTAGTGTCCAAAGGTTAGGTGGGAATATAGTGATAGAGCGTGGATTGGGCCTAGATGGGGCACTGTAGGGATTGTATGATACATTGAAAGTTGTGGCCATGCTGCAGAACCTTCCGGTTTGTCCAAGAGTTTATTTTATAGCTTGACCTTACCTGCTGCATTGTCACCTGATGGCAGTATCCATCAATGAATATCTATCCCTGTTGCATTGTGAATCCTTTAGAAACATAGAATAGTTACAGCACAAAAGGAAGCCATTCGGGCCATTTTGTCCATACCAGCCCGAAGACACCCAGGTGCCCTTTCTAACCCCACCTTCCTGAATCTGGTCCATAGCCCTGTAGCTTACAACACTTAAGGTGCAGATCCAGGTACTTTTGAAAAGAGTTTAGGGTTTCTGCCTCAGCACCAACTCGGGCAGAAAATTCCAAACTCCCACTACCCACTGCGTAAAAACGTTCTTCCTCATGTCCCCTCTACACCAAGGTGCCCAGGTGGTACTGCCAGCCTCAGGGGCATTGCCAGGGTGTCACGCCGACACTGCCAAGGTGGCATTTTATTGCACGGCGGTGATTGTATGAGGGGTACCCTGCATGGGTGTGGGGTTTGATGGGCCCTGGCACCCTCTTACATTGTCCTCCATTCAGCCAATCTTTGTGTCATCTGCAAATTTCCCAATCGTGCCCTCATGTTCATGTCCAAATCGTTAATATATAACACAGCCCCGAACAGGCGCCGGAATGTGGCGACTAGGGGCTTTTCACAGTAACTTCATTTGAGGCCTACTTGTGACAATAAGCGATTTTCGTTTCATTTCAGAGTAAGGTTCCCAACACTGAGTCCTATGGAACACCACTTGAAACAACTTTCCATTGACAAGGGCCATCGACCATTGCCCTCTATTTCCTGTTGCTAAGCCAACTTTTGAACCAGTTTGCCACATTACCCTGTATCCCATGGGCTTTTGCTTTTTGACCAACCTGCCATGTGAGACTTTGTCAAACACCTTGCTAAAATGCATGTACACAACATCCACTGCACTACCTTCTTCAACCCTTCTTGTCACCTCCCTAAAAGAATTCAATCAAATTTGTGAGGCAAATCTTTCCTTTAACAAATCCATGCTGATGATCCCTGACTAGTCCATGCCTTTCTATACGACAGTTCATCCCATCTCTCAGGATTGATTCTATAATTTGTCCACCAATGACGTAAGGCTAACTGGCCAATAATTGTTTGGTATTTCCTTTGATCTCTTTTTAAACAATGGAACTGTGTTTGCATTCCTCCAGTCCTCCGGCACCTCCCCTGTGTCCAATGAGGATTACCCTGCTGCCAGCACTTTAAATTTGAATTTGACTTGGGTTTGCGGCGGGTCCTGACACACAGGCAGAAGTAGCGCTATCTTCCAGTTCCGCTGTCAGGACCCGGTGCCTCTTTTTAAATCCTGTTCTATGTGATGGAATTGAAGGGTGTAGATTTCTGGGAAAAGGTTGTGCCATTTTTCTTTCCTTCTCCAGTGTTGCGTCAGTTTGTTCAGCAGAAACTGCCTGGTCACACACACTTGTTCCAGTGCATTTTAAATACAAAAACAGAAAATAATTTTCCAGAAAAAAAGAGCGTTTAACATTTTGGGTGTCCAGACCCTCATTCCAGCAGTTTCTGCATTTTACTTTTAGGTATCCACCATTTTCACTTTTCGCGCTGTCAAATTTGGTATATGCAATTCTATTTCAGCGCTAAAAATGTTCAGACATTTTTCTTTGTTTAGGCTGTTCAGATGCTGGAGAACTGATAAATAAGATGTTGTCACCCGAACAAAATATTGAATGAAAATGATTAAATGTTCATGTTGTGCATTCAAATCCATCACTGGTCACTGTTTGCTCAGTCATTAAGAACTGACTTGTCAGCAAATATTCACTGGTCCATGAGGTTATGTATGATAAAAGGATAGAACAGCATTCTAAAGGTATATTGATCATAACTGACAAAGCATCTTCTTGAGCTAAGATCAGTGTTTTTGTGAATTAGTAATGAATAATGGATTTCCTGCAATATTACTTTGTTGACTCCTTTTCACTGATTGCTTTTGCAGGTTCAGCTTTGATGGTATTGATGCTGACAGCGAGGGAGAAGAGGTCTCTGATAGATCCCAGGGTTCATGCACTCCAAAGTCTCCAAACTCTGTAGCGTTATTTGCCAGCAGTGGAGACGAACTGGACTCTTTTGAGGCTCACCAAGAAACTGAAATAAACGCCAGGGATCCTGAATCCAAGCCTTCATCCAGCAGCTTTCTGCTAAAGGTATCATAGAATCATAGAATCCCTACAGTGCAGAAGCCCATCGAGTCTGCACTGACTCTTTGAAAGACCACCCTACCTAGGCCCAATCCCCCGCCGTATTCCTGCAAAACAACCCTAAGAGGCAATTTGGCATGGCCAATCCACCTAACCTGCACATCTTATGACTTGTACCAGAATAAATTCTATTAGCTAGAAGGAAAACCAGTGTTAATCTGGGCAACCTTGAAAGTAGACATCCCAATGGAATATGCTCCCTGCTGGCAATGTAACAACATGCTATTTGCAACTTTAGAAAAAGCTTTTGAGGATAACTAATGCTGATTTCTTTTTGGAAGGATGTAACACATGAAATCAATTTGAAATTTAAAAATAGATGGTTGGTCAAAACAGGAAGCTCGACTTGACACAAAAAGCTTTTGTGCAGACACATGTTTGACTTTATTGTGTTTTGCAAAATGTGGCACTTTTGAGACCGGAGAGCTGATCAAAAGTAGTTAGAAAACAATTACAAAACTATTCTTGCTTATGCCTTTCCCAACTTGTATTACCTTATATTAAAAGCAAAAGAACTTGGATGCCGGAAATCTGAAGTGAAACAAAAAGTGCTCCAAAGAAGATTGGTATTTGACTTGAAATGTTAACTGTGCACAGTCTCTCTCTGACAGATGCTACCGAACCTGCTGAAGTTTTCCAGCACTTTCTGTTTTTGTTTACCATGTCATTCTACCAGTCTCAAGAAAAACTATTTCAAAAAAGCTAATTCAAGAAAATTGTTGGATCCGAGCCCCTAACATTCAAAATATCATTAAAATAAATTGAAGCTGCAAAACATGTAACTGTTTTTTTCCTTGGTGATAATCATCATTATGCAAATAGCTAGTGTCCTGGAAATATCTGCCACCTACATTAACCTCTTATTTAATGTTAACTGCAGTATTATTGCACTTGCTAAGTTTCAGAAATTCATAATGCAGGCCTGCGACCTTTTAATTTTCAACCATAGCAAAGGTCCTTAAGTATAGCCAGAGAAGGTTCACCATTAATCTTGCCAACATTCAAATGGAATTCAATCCTAACTTTCATAGTGTCATTTAGGCCGGGATTCTCCGGAACCGCTCTCCAGCGGAGGGAGCCTGATGAAATGAAACGAAAAAATGAAAATGGCTTATTGATTGTCATGAGTGGGCTTCAAATGAAGTTACTGTGAAAAGCCCCTAGTCGCCACATTCCAGCGCCTGTTCGGGGAGGCTGGTACAGGAATTGAACCGTGCTGCTGGCCTGCCTTGGTCTGCTTTAAAAGCCAGCTCTTTAGCCCTGTGCTAAACCAGCCGCTGGCCCGCTGAGTGGGTCGTCGGGCCAAAAACGCGATTCCCACTGGACGTCAAACCTGTTGTGAGTCTCCCAGTCCGCCCCACCGGCCATGACGGGATTTCTGCCCCACGCCGGCATGAACATGCAAAGTGCCTCATCCCCAGCAGTCACTGCCACGGGTGTGATTTGGTGGAAATATTCAAAAACAGGTTCCTGATGCCATGGACTCTGAGGGGAGCAAAGAATAAGTGACTATCCAAATGTATTCTGGCTTGCAGAGAAGGGGGGGGGGTGTTGGGGTTGTATGGTTACGTGGGGAATGTGGGGTTCGGATTGGTGAAAAGGGGTCAACTCTGGGTGCGGGGGAAAGTGAGGAAGCGCTGAACCTCTTTATGTTTCTGTGAAAGACTAGCAAGTTACTACTTAAATATAACTTTCAGGCACCTGACTGATAATGCTGGTGAATGCTGTCAGTTTAATTGAAGAGCTGTGACTCTGCCCATCGGGAGTCCCTTATAGTTGTGTTAACACTGGGCGTGACCATAGTTAATCTCAGGCTCACCAGGTGTTGAGACGCCACATTGCACTCCAAAGAAGAAGGGCGATAGCAGAGTTTAATTCACACAAATAACAGATGCTGAAATCCTCTTTGGCACACAGTGCCTGTCAGAGTAAAGACTTCATTGATAATATAATCAGCTAACACTCTCTTAAAGCTCAGGTGATTTTTCCCAGCCCCACATGTCTATCTAGACCTGCTTGTATCATAGACAATTATTTAATGCACCGGGGCCCACCCAGGAGACCTGAACTGCTTTCTTGCACAACCCCTGCCTTAAGCATGGCTCCATAAATGCTGCAAAGGCACATATCTCTCAAAAACTATCATCTTTAGACAGTGCCCTCACTTCAGGTTCGTAAGATAGAGTCTCATGCCCACTCAGTATGAACATCTCCCAAACGCAAGCAGCTGCCACAGTCCTGGCAAGAAGACACAAGGGTCACTCAACAAGCACCCCCCACACACACATTAGACTCCCTGGGAAACCTAGGAGAAGGGCCTGATAGTACATCGTAAACACCCTTTGTTGCATCCTCTGGCTCCCCGCTTGTGCAGGAGGAATTGTGAGGAATGAAGATTTTCAGAGCAAGGGAGAGGGCTGCAGTGTCAAGTCAATGTCTTGGAAGGGGGGTGACGAATGGGCCTGCTCATTCAGTGGCTGCCCCTTTCCCCTGTTTGGAGTGTAGCTACTTGTCAGGCAGAAGGGGGCATGATGTTCAATATTGATCATCCACCAGACATCCATCCTCGCCTCTACGAGCACCTGTGCCCCCTCACATTTGTGATAGCCTAGAACCTCCCATCAACTGTCCATCATCAATCAGAATCCAGCTATCTCCCAGGCTCAATATTCAAGCATGGCTCAGGAGAAGAGGCAGTCATAGGTAGGGCTTCAGCCTCGCACCAATGGGCCCGCACAGTCACCAGAACACCATTGCTGAAGGAGTGACCCATCAAGGTGCGGCGCTATTAATACGATCATTGTTGATCTTCAGCTTCAACTGTACTTTGTTGCCTGCTCCCCATATCCCTTGATTCCCTGAGAGACCAAAAATCTGTCTATCTCAGCCTTAAATATATTCAATGTTTGAGAATCCCTCTGGGGTAAAGACATCCAAAGATTCATAACTCTTTGAGTAAAGAATTTTCTCCTTATCTTAGTTGTAAATGATTAGCCCTTATTCTGTGTTTGTGATCCCCCTGTCCAGCCAGGTGAAACACCCTCCCAGGTCCTTCAGAATCTTGTATGGTTTCATGAGATTAGCTCTCATTCTTCTAAACTTCAGCGAATGTAGGCCCAAAAATGCTCATACTCATGCCATAGAACAATCCTCTCATCCCAGTGGATCAACCTAGTGAACCGTCACTGTACTGCCTCCAATGCAAGTATATCCTTCCTTAAATATAAAGACCACAGGCTGGATTGACAGCTTCCACATAGGCCCAGCTGTCTGCATTGTTCTGTTTCTCTCCCTTCATGCTTGAGTGACTTTGAAGTGGTCAGCTGTGAAAGTAACAGAAAGCACTTAACTCTCTTTGATGTGATCCAGGAGCTGTCAATCAAAGCTTTATGTTTATAATTATTGCGGGTTGGGGGGCTGAATTTCATTGCACGGTGGGGTGCAGCTGCAGGACCATGCTATCAGGCCATCCGTTCCAAATGGTGGCGCTGGTCTACTTGATGTCTTGATTTTAGGCATCCTTGTATTGCAGACGTCACCGACCTGTTGGTGTGCCAATCAGAAGCTTGCCAAAGAACATGTTTTTTCGGGATGTGGCCATCTTCCATTCATCCCAAATGACATAGCCAAAGGAGTCACCACTGACTTAAGAGGGCGTACATGCTGGGCATCCTTGTGTGCTGGTGCACCAGCAGGGTAAAATAGCACTGAAATAGTTTATGTTGTGTGGCTCCTTTTGCACATTTTCAAAAATATCATTCAGTTTTGTTTGTAAACTAAGTTGATTATTTAATCTTGTTTTAGAGCCTAGAACATTCTGTTTGATACAGTTTCCATTTATCCTCTAAAGGACTCTGAAGACACTGGGATTCGGCTAAGATCATATTCCCTTTCCTCACCTAAAGTCTCGCAAAACAAATCTCGATTCATAAGGGATTTTAGTGTGTTTGATTCCACAAGCGAAGGTTAGTGTCGATAAAAATTGAACAAAATGTATTTGAATAATGAAATATTGATATTGCATTAACAAAAATATCAATATTATGTCATTGGCTAAAAAATGGTATCTACTTTGAGTCATCTTCTGCAAAGCTTCTCCAATCTACACTCATTGTCTTACAATTAACAAATTTCATGTGAAAATGTTTAAAGCTAAAGTACAAATTTATCGTAATGTCTGGATAGTTGCATTACAGTACTGTCTGAATGAGCAGCTTGTTTTCTAAATCACATTATTAGTAGTTTTGGCGTAACAATTAGAAATTAAGTAGTCAAGTGTATGAGCTATTGCAGCACTCTATTGCTAAATTGTCTGGCAGTCACACCTGGACTTAGTTTTTTTAAGTTCTTTGCATTATTAAATGGAACTTCTTACACTAATGCACTTATCTGTTATAAAGGGGAAGGGTTAAAATGAATATTTATTTCTTGTATACCTGCTGGCTTATCATGAGGTTATTCATAAAGGCCCGCCTTCTCAACCTTGCCCCTTGCCTGATGTGCGGTGATCCTCAAGTTAAACCACCACCAGTCAGTTCTCCCCCTCAAGGGGAAAGCAGCCGATGGTCATCAGGGACTATGGCGACTTTACTTACTTTACTTACCTGCTGGTACACTCCTGTCACCTGATTGTGAAAAGGGCATTGACATTGGTTGTATGTCAAAATGACAAAGGATGGTGCATTGACAAAAGGCTAATGGGAACCTGGAGATAATTGACTGATGAAGTTACGTTCTTCATCAATGAAATTCAACATGCACAAAAATTAGCAACATTTGGATTTAATATTTATGGAATTGACAGCAACCAGACTTGAGATATGAATAAAACTCAAGCCAAATCTATTTACCAATTACATCGTAGTCGATTGTCATCATGTGACAGATGTAGTGCATGTGTGTTTGCCTCACAGCACTAGTAACGTGCAGAGTAAATTCTCTTCGTAACGTGTCATGACACATCTGAATATTTGTAGGTAACCAGAAATGCTATTAGCACAGACAAATATTAAATTGAATACATTAAAAAGAGCAGGTAAAATATAGTAGAAAATAGTGACAGAAAACTGGGGTTCATAAAATGTGCATAAACCATCCTAATTTCATCTATGATCTGTAGTTACTTTTCTCAGTACCTATCCATTATTCTATACTGATAGATATATTGTAGATCTGGAGCATTAGTCATATCAGCGAATTAACACCCAAACAGATGTTGTTCCTTTGATCATTTTGATGAGTCTGTCCATGCTCTGTAGATGGTGTTTTCAGCAGTGGACGATCCCTTCTTCAAGCGCTCTCACTGTCTAAATCAGTTTCTCTGCTACACCATGGTAGTAAGTACCATTCATAATCAGATAAAGCTGTCACAATTCTGCATGAAACTGTCTGCTACTCATTCACGCCCCTGTGCCTGTCGCTAAACTGACATCATTAATTTTAACCAATGTTGCTTGAAGTGGAGTCAATTGTGGCTGCTAAATTGTCTCTTTTTTTAATCTAAAGCCTGATGCTTGCTTTTGCGTGATTATTTATAGGTAAAATTTAGAGAGCCCCTGTGAATAACAATTGCAATTTCCCCTTCATAACTATGTGGCGGTTAGTGTGAATTCCACTGACAACTACCACTTTAGCCCACAGAACTTATATCCATTTTCAGCAACGTGATGAGCACAAGAATTCTCTATCCTTCTCCTCTCTCCGTCACATCATCTAATTGATTCATGAACAGCTGTTTTCATCTGCAAAATCGCTCCTCAAAGTCCATTAAATCTATTTTTCTAGTGTGAAACACCCAACATTTTCCTTTCACTAGTTTGAGCGTATGTCCTCATATCCTAATTGCTCTATCTGAATTAATACTTTGACTTAACTTTATCTTCATTGTTGAATATCTTTAATAATTATCTAAGGTTCCTGAATAAGAATGAATCCTAGCTTCTCTTTCCTTTCCTTATCCAGTTCTATGATACCGAAGGTCAATCCTGTGATTTTGGTTCATTACCTCCAGAGTTTGAATGGTTTCCCATGTGCCTTGTTCACCAAAACCAGTCTCCGTCTTACCAAAGATAGATAGTAAGGCATGAATGCATGCCTCCTAACCATCAATTTAAGCATACAAATTAGTTCAGTCTCTCTGCTGAAATTTAACAAAGAGAATGGCAAGTTCATTTAATACATTTTCATGCATTTCCCAATCATATTTCAACAACTTCCATTATGAATACTTTTGTGTCATCATCTACTGGATTGGTATCATCTTGATTAACAGCGCTAGTTGGTTGTTGAAATTATTTTTCATAAAAGTGATGAACCTTTGTTCTGTTATTGATGATTGGCTGCTATGCTTTTATAGAATCTATTGAACACTATGATAGCAAAGGCTGTTGGCCTGCCAACTGGTGTTAGATTCATGTGAAGCTAGTTTAGCGTTACATTCCACTAGAATGCTGATCTCAATCATGTTGCGTGTAGATTGCAGAAACCAGGCCCCAGTTTAACTGTTTCCACTTGGTGGAGGATGGGCTGGGGTGAAAGGTTGTTACTGTAATGTCAGTCACTGAATCCCTTTGTTCCTACTGCTTTCCCACAATATCTCAATATTAATATGGCAGCACACAAGCAGGAAGGAAGTGGGGTTCTACTTTAAATATGCAGATCAGTTCGATACCATCATTAATATCATCAGGACCTCATTAAGAATTTGAACCTGAGATCTAAGCTAGAGAAGGGGGTCGGCTCCCCCGTGAAGTAAACGTGCTGGGATCTGCATCTTGGTCAAAAGAGGCCCAGAAGATAAGTCGTAACATTTTATTTTAGGTCTCTTTGTAGGACAGGAGGGATTGGAGCGCTTCTTCAGGCCTTCTGAGGAGGTTTTGGGCTTTCCGTGCACCAGGCTACTCCCTTCCTGATCTTTGTGAGATCTACCCCCCGCACCCCCCTACCCCCACCCTCCCACTCTCCGCACCCACATTTGTGGCCAACTCTTTCCCCCTTTCAGATTGCTGCCAACAGCAGATAGTGGCCTGCCGCTGGCTGAAAGGTTGGAGCAGATCCGCCTCCACAGAGCCAGGAAGTTCAGGACTGATTTAATGACCATCAGCTCGAGGCTTCCTTCCCCCATCTGGGAGGATGTCCTTCTCTGAAAGCTGCCGGCCAGTCAGATGACCAACTGTCTTCCAGTTCTAGCGGCACCACCGGGAGCGGTAGCCAGGCTCCGGACTCAGTGGGGAACCATGCAACACTGAGAGAATTCTATTGGCACTGCTGTGACTGCAGTAATCTTTCCCCAAGGAATACCAGGGAGGACAGATAACAGGGTGAGTCAGGCTGACATTGCCAAGGCCACTCAGGCAGATCCCAGTGAGGGGGAGTAGGAGCTATGATTACGAGGCTGGGATTGGGATGAACAAGCAGGGGTAGTGCTAACTTTTGTGACAGGCATAGAGTTCCCGAACAGGAGGGACAATACCCCTCTCCCCAGCTTATAGACAGCCACCAAGGTTTATCTGTCAGACTTTCCACAAATTAACTCTCCATTAATTGGTCACTTAAGGCCCTCACTTGGCCCAAGTGTGGCTGGGCTGTCTGATGCCTACCCTGCCATTGATAAAAGAATAGAGTGTTTGCCTTCTCCAGGGCTGAGAGAGGGTATAAAACTCTGACAATTATCTTGTTAACATAAAGCTTAAGTTTGGTATCCAACTCACAAACCGCTTCTAGTTACTTCACAACTTAACTAAAAGGAAACAATTTTGCCTTGTCGCCTGCAAATGCATTCAAATTATAACTTCAAGACCTGCAAATAACATGGTGTGCGTCAATCCATCTGTTCTGGTGTTGAGCTGGAAACCACTTTGTGTTTCTAAATAGAATATAGTTTAAAAAGTCTTGATCTTTTGAATCCCTCCACATCTGATCAGTATGGATTTCTGGCATCACTTTTGTCCATCCCAGATAAGTACAGTGACAAACGCTTCAAGAAGACTTACAAAGTTTCCTTTAGTAATAAAGATACTTGGTGCAATGGATTTGTGTGATCTTAATCCAGTTCTTACTAGATGTGGCCCACCAAGCATTAAGTTATGAATCTCACCAAGACTTACTGTAGGAAATGCTGCTGTAGATAAAGATGCTCTTTTGGAACTGAAGTATGTTTTGGTACGGAATAGAGAGAGATTTACTGTGCCCGAAGTACATAGGAGTGTGCTGTTGAGGCTTTTGTGCTAAACATGGGAACAAAATACAAGTACCTGGAACAAACGATCCTGAATATCACAGAAACGCCGAATGCCAATTATTGAATATGAGGATACGAAACAGCATGTTCAATTACAAACTTCTAATCAAGACTTGTGTCGTCTAATAAGAAGCTTCTTTTGAAAAAATTCTCATAGGCATGGATTTAAGGGAAGTTAGTTAGGAAGGCAAGTTTATTTTCTACATTTTTCTGTAGTAAACTTTTCTATACTGCTTCATTTCAGAACAACGGACCTTCAGCCTACCTGAGCACCCAAAAGAGAAAAGGTACAGTAAAGTATAACACTCATCAGTCTTTCTGGGATATATTAATTGCACTGGACATCCCAAAGTATGATTAAGCCAGCAGAGTTAACATACCACACTGAAACTGTCTTTGGAAATACTCAAAATCTGTACTGTGGCAGTCGCAAAATATTTTGCAAAATAGATAATATATGCCCCTCAAGGCATTCCAAACTACATTTCTTGTACTTTCCTAAGTGAACATGTTGACATATGTATTTACAAAGTATTCACTCACGTACTTAACTGTATATATGTGTTCCCTGATAAAAACAGGAAGACTGGTAATGGTCACGAGCTCTATTGTTTAGATCTTCAATTCTCATACAAAGTTCTAGTGCCATTTATCGACATGTGAAAACATTGGGGGGGATCCTCAAGTTTCATCCGTGATGGGATTCATTACGGGCGAGAACGGAGAATGTGGCATCCCAGCCAAAGCTCCATTCACTTTTAGCATCACAGTAAGATCCCAGCTGTGAACGAGGATGGATGATATTGGTTACATCAGCTTTGGAAGAAGTAGTAGGTGTGCACAACACACCTTCACTTGTATTGGAAAGATTAAAATCATGAATACACAATATATCCAAATGGAAACTTCAAATGTAGGCACCAATTTGATGACATATTTCTCGTGAGGTCCTAGAGCATGCTCCCTGAAAATTGAAAATTCCTCCTCATTAATTTTGGTTTTAAGAACTACTAAATTTCATAATTAGAAAAGAAAAGCAAAACGAGATTTGAATTTCAATGCACCAAAGAGGCCATCACTTTCCAAAAATATGTCTAAATAGGCAATCTTCTCCATTCAACCACAACCCTGTCCATGTTCATAAAGGCATTGAACTTCCAGTCACCCAATTCTGCCCCCAGCTTCCCAATTATTCTCAACAACTCAATCTTCTCCATTTCTCCAAGTTTACCCTTCTTCCGCTCCCTGATCAATTCAACCTACGATATTATTCTCTTTCTCCAAATAGTTATGCTGATACACCCCTTCAGCTCTTCCCATTCAAGCTGGTATGGTACCCTTTCCTAGAGTTAATGCTGGTGCTCCCTCTCCCCCCACCCCCAACCTCTGTTCCAGTTTATATCTTCCTTCTTCTCTCAAAGCATTGTTCCCACCTTTTGCCCGTTTGTTTATTGCCTTCTATCCCCCCCACCCAGCCTCCAAATTGTCATCCATTCACATTTCATTTGTTGCATCCACTCCCCATTTACAAAGTGAGAGAGTGCACCTGCCCGCCTTACGCTCTAAAAAGTGCAGATAAGGTGACTGAGCCCAGAAAACCGTTTGTATGAACAATGTATGTAAATCTCAACTGTGCTCAGACTTATTTCTATTCAGTCAGCAAGAGAGAATTATTTAAAGTGGAGCTCAATGCACCTGTTCATTCCATGGAGGGTCAACAATCTGTTCTCCAAGTACATGACACAAATACTAGAGTGCCAATATTATGTGTGTGTACTTGAGTTTCCAAAAGACAGTTGATAAGATGCCATATCAAATGTAGAGCTCATGTTGTAGGCGGTAACATGTTAGCATGGATAGATGATTGGTTAGCTAACAGGAAGCAGATAGTACCACAGATGTACAGTGCTGACCTCCGGTGGCGGCAATGAGTGAGTGAGCCGCACATTCGGGGGCTCTCACTCCGGAGGGATTTGAGGACCTGGTTCCCCGGTTTTTCGGGACTGCGGAGCACTGGAAAGATGGCCACGGAGGTGCTGAGGAACGGGCAGAGCTGCATGGAACTGCGGGAGAGCAGAAAGCAGCGCAAACGGGAGAGGAAGGGACAAAGACAAGGTGCAGGGGAAGCTGACCCGAGAGCAAAGATGGCGGACCTATGGACCTCGGACCCAGCAGGCACTGGAAAACATGCTGCAGGTGATAAAAAGCAGTTTTGAATCGTTGAAGCGGGATAACTTGGACTCACTTCAGAAGGGCAATGGATCAGCTGAACCAGAGATTGGATGCCCAGGACGAAAAAGTTAAGGAGCTGGGGGAGGCGGTGGAGGAGCAGGCGGACGCGCAGACGATTGCTGTGCTAGAAGTCGACAGGTTGAAGGAGAGACAGAGACTGCTGGACAGAGTAGAGGATCTGGAAAATAGAGCCGTAGACAAAATCTGAGGATCATCGGCCTCCTGGAGGGGGCAGAGTGAGCTGATGCCACAGCGTTCGTGGCGGACCTGTTGATGCAGCTGATCGAGGCTGAAGCGTGTCCGCGACCACCGGAGCTGAAGGGGGCACACAAAGTACAGGCGAGACGGGTGCGTGTCCCCCCCCCCCCCCCCCCCCGTCCGTCCGTCCGTCCGATGGTGGTTAGGTTCCACAGGTTTGTGGAGAAGGAGCGCGTGCTGCAGTGGGCAAAGAGCGCTAAGAGCAGCACGTGGAATAACAGTGTCCTTCGCATTTACCAGGACCTAAGCCAGGAGGTGGCCAGGCGGCGAGCAGCCTTTAAACAAGTTAAGGAGGTCTTGTTCAAAAAGCACGTGAAGTTTGGTCTGCTCTTCCCGGCCCGTCTTTGGGTTACGCATCAGGGCCAACATCACTACTTCTCCAAGCCCGAAGAAGCGATGGACTTTGTGAGGGATCAGGGACTGGTCTCGAAAAAAGATCCCACGGACGCAAGCTAGGGTCCGAGAATTACTGTTTGAAGGGACACTTACTGTGTCTGGACTGCAGGTTGACTGTTTACTGCTTTAAAGTTGCCTTGTGTATTTTTTTGTGGGCAGTTTTTGTCTGTGGGGGATGTGGGGGGAGGGTGTTCCCCCCAACCCCCCCCCCCCCCCCTCCTTGTATTGCGGTGTTATCTATTTTTTTTTTCTTTTTGGTGCTCAGAAAGGGACGTGGGTGAACACTTTTCTGTGTACACAGCTGGAACTGTATTGCACCTGGAGCAGCCTCGCATTGCTGTTTGATGTTTACATCTTGATCAATCTTTCCCATTTTAGTGAGACTGCTCCAGTGGGTTGGAGTGGGGGATGGTGTGCTGGAGAGTGGGCAGATGAGGGCAGGGAAACAATGGGAGTGAGACAAGGGGGCGCTGGGGCGATGAGTCACCGGGCTAGCAGATTGGCTCGTCAAGGGAGTCAGGTGGGGGGGGAAAATACAGCCAGTGAATGGCAGGGGTGGGGTTATCGGGGGATGTTGCTGGAGGGGGGGAGTTATTTTGCTGACGTGGGGGGGATCTGAAGTAGGTAATGGAAAGGAGGTCGGGGGTGGAGGCAGCCAAGAGGCGAGCCAGGAATGGCACGGTGCATGGGCTGGAGGTGGGCCCAAGAAAGGTTATGGCTGACTGGCGGGGTGGGGGGTTGTGCCCCCCAACCAGGCTGATCACCTGGAATGTCAGTGGACTAAATGGGCCAGTTAAAAGGGCACGTGTGTTCGCGCATTTGCGGGCTCTAAAGGCGGACATAATTATGTTGCAGGAGACACATCTGAGAGTGTCTGACCAGACTCGGCTATGGAGGGGCTGGATCAGCCAGGTCTTCCACTCGGACTTGGATTCTAAGTCCAGGGGGGTAGCAATTATGATCAATAAGCGGGTTAAATTTGAGGCAGAGGGCATAGTTGCAGACGGCGGGGGCAGATTCCTTATGGTAAGGGGCAAGCTGGAGGGGAGAAGAGTGGTGCTGGTGAACATATATGCGCCGAACTGGGACGACATTGACTTTATCAAAAGAATGCTGAGGAAGATCCCGGACCTAGACTCACGTAAGTTGATAATGGGGGGAGGGGGGGGGGGACACTTTAATACGGTCCTTGACCCGGGGCTGGACCGGTCATGGCCCAGAATGGGTAGACTCCCAGCAATGGCAAGGGAGCTGAAAGGGTTCATGGAGCAAATGGGGCCTGTGGACCCATGGAGAGCCAGACAGCCGACGGGAAGGGCTACTCGTTTTATTCGCATGTTCGTAAAGTATATTCTAGGATTGATTTTTTTATCTTGAGCAGGGACTGTGTAAGGGATGTAAAGAATACGGAATATTCGGCAATCCCTATCTCGGACCTTGCCCGCACTGGGTGGACCTGCAAGTCGGGAGGGGCAAATTACCAAGTGCCCGCAATGGAGGTTAGACGTAGGTAGGACTGTTGTCGGAGGAGGCGATATGTGAGAGACTTCGGAAGTGGATGCAAAATTACTTGCAGGTGAACGATACGGGGGAGGTTTCAGCAGCGACCCTGTGGGAGGCGCTGAAGTCAGTAGTGAGGGGGGAGCTGATCTCAATTCGGGCTCGTCGGGGCGGACAGAGCAGAAATGGACAGATTGGTTGGGGAAATTCACCGGATAGACGACGAGCATGCGGGGTCCCCGGGGGAGGACCGACTCAGGGAGAGACGGAAATTGCAGGCGGAACTGGGGGTGCTATCCACGAGTAGGACCGTGGAACAACTTAGGAAGGCGAGGGGAGTGGTGTATGGGCATGGGGAGAAGGCCAACAGATTGCTAGCACAGCAACTCAGGAAGAGGGAGGCCAACAGATTGCTAGCACAGCAACTCAGGAAGAGGGAGGCGGCCAGGGAAATAAGTAGAGTGGTTGATGGGGAGGGGAACAGAGTGGAGGACCCGGCAGGACTGAATAAGGTATTTCGGGACTTCTATAGTAAGCTGTACACTTCAGAACCCCCGGAAGAGCCGGAGGAGATGAAAAGGTTCCTGGATGGACTAACCTTCCCAAAAGTAGGCAGGGGACTAGTGGACGGGCTGGGGGCCCCGATTAGAGCGGAGGAGGTATTGGGGGGCCTAAAGGCCATGCAGTCGGGGAAAGCCCCGGGACCGGATGGATACCCAGTAGAGTTTTACAAGAAGTTCTCGGAGATAGTGGGACCGGTCCTGAAAAGGGTTTTTAATGAGGCAAGGGACAGAGGGACCCTGCCACCGACGATGCCGCAAGCCACCATCTCGCTGATACTGAAGCGGGACAAACACCCGGAATCCTTTGGGTCATACAGGCCAATCTCCCTGATCAATGTGGATGCCAAGGTCCTGGCGATTATAATTGAGGACTGCGTACCGGAGGTGATTGGGGACGATCAGACAGAGTTTGTGAAAGACAGGCAGCTGACAACTAACTTGAGAAGATTGCTTAATGTGATCATGATGCCCCCGACGGGCAAGGAGGTGGAGGTAGTGGTGGCAATGGATGCTGAGAAGGCCTTCGACCGGGTGGAGTGGGGCTATTTGTGGGAGGTGCTTGGACGGTTTGGGTTCAGGGAGGGACTGGTTAATTGGGTCAGACTATTGTACCAGGCCCCAAAAGCTAGCGTTAGGACGAACAGGATAATGTCAGATTATTTCAGACTACATCGCGGGACCAGACAGGGGTGCCCACTCTCCCGTTGCTGTTCGCGCTAGCCATAGAGCCGTTGGCGATGGCGTTGAGAGCTGCGAAGAGGTGGAAGGGAATGACTAGTGGGGGGATGGAGCATTGGGTCTCTCTCTATGCGGACGACCTGCTCCTGCACGTGTCGGACCCACTGGCCGGGATGGAAAATATACTGGAAACATTGAGGAAGTTCGGCCAGTTTTCAGGGTACAAATTAAATATGGCCAAGAGTGAGATGTTTGTGGTGCAGGCAAGGGGCCAGGAGAATAGACTGAAGGAGCTGACATTTAGGCTGGTGCAGGAAAGTTTCCGGTACTTGGGGATACAGGTGGCACGAGACTGGGGCAGGTTGCATAAGTTAAATTTGACTAGGGTGGTGGAACAAATGAAGAGGGAGTTTCGGAGATGGGATGCACTCCCGCTGTCACTGGCGGGGAGGGTGCAGACTGTAAAGATGACAATCCTCCCTAGATTTCTGTTCATCTTCCAGTGCCTCCCGATCTTTATCCCACGGTCCTTCTTCAAAAGGACTGGCAAAATCATCATGAGCTTTGTCTGGGCGGGAAAATCCCCGTGGGTGAAGAAGGCGATGATTGAAAGGAGCCGGAACGAGGGGAGACTGGCATTGCCGAGTCTGATCAACTACTACTGGGCGGCTAACAGAGCCATGATAAGGAAGTGGATGGTGGGTACGGGGTCTATCTGGGAGCGAGTGGAGGCGGCTTCGTGCAGGGGCACCAGTTTGGCAGCCCTGGTCACGGCTCCCCTACCGCTGTCGCCAGCCAGGTACTCCACCAGCCCGGTAGTGGGGTCGGCCCTGTGGATATGGGGCCAGTGGAGGAGGCATGTGGGGGGGGGGGGTGCGTCTGTTTGGGCTCCAATATGTGATAACCATCAATTTGCTCCCGGGAACATGGATAGAGGGTTTCGAACATGTTCCTGGAGGGGAGCTTTGCAAGTTTGAGGGGCTTGGAGGAGAAATTTGGGCTGGTAAGGGGAAATGACTTTAGGTACTTATAGATGCGGGACTTTGTACGCAGACAGGTCCCATCCTTCCCACGCCTCCCGCCAATAGGGATCCAGGACAGAATAGTCTCTAGAGGAGAAGGAGGAGAGGGTAGAGTCTCGGATATCTACAAGGTGCTCATGAAGGGGTAAGAGTCCCAGACGGAGGAACTGAAACTCAATTCAAGGTAAATTCAACCACAACATGTGCCAGGCTCGGCCTGATTCAATTTAAGGTCGTTCACCGGGCCCACATGACGGTAGCTCGGATGAGCAAATTCTTTGGGGTAGAGGACAAGTGCGCTAGATGCGCGGGAGGATCAGCGAACCATGTTCACATGTTTTGGGCATGTCCTAAGCTTAGGGGGTACTGGGAGGGATTTGCGGGGGTCATGTCCCGGGTGCTGAAAACAAGGGTGGTGATGAGTCCAGAGGTGGCAATTTTCAGGGTTTCGGAAGACTCGGGAGCCCAGGGGGAGAAAGAGGCAGATGTTCTGGCCTTTGCTTCCCTAATAGCGCAGCGGCGAATACTGCTGGCATGGAGAGACTCAAAACCCCCGAAGACCGAACTATGGCTTTCGGACATGTCAAGTTTTCTGGGTATGGAAAAAATTAAGTTCGCCTTGAGGGGATCTGTACTGGGGTTCGCCCGAAGGTGGCAACCATTCATCGACTTCTTCGCGGGAGAGTGAACGTCAGCAGGGGCGGGGGGGGGGGGAGAGGAAGAGGGGGGAGGGGGGAGATTAGGATAGAGTAGGAGGGATAAATAGGCGGGTAGTGTCTAGGGGAGAGGAGCGGGCATGTGCAGTATGGTTTGATTGAAGTAGTGGTTTTATATTGATGGTTTTATGTTGATGTTTGCACATTTCTGTTAGCTGTAACTGTTTACAATGCCAAAACAAACCTCAATAAAATTGTTTGTGAAAAAAAAATCCAGATATACAGTGCTGTTACAGCGAAGAAGGAGGACATTTGGCCCATCGTGTCTGAAACCACTCTTCAAAAGAGCAATATAACTTAGTGCCACTCCCTTGCTTTGACCCCACACCCCTGAACAGTGATTCTATTCAAGTTACAATCTAATGCCTTCTTGAATGCTTCAGTTGAACCTGTCTCCATGTCACAGACAGCTAGTCAGCTTTCAGCAGTGGCTAAGAGTGGACCAGATGCCATAGCTATTTAAAGTTTTAATGCAGTGCGGAAAGATCGATTCGTTTCAGGAGTCATAATAAAAGAAATAGGGCTTGGTTATTTTATAAGCAAACTTTATGACAACAAAAGAAATGAAAACAATATTTAAACTTTTCCTTCAGCTCTAACACTAACAGATTACATTCAGTTTCTTAACCTTAACACACTAGTTCCCATTAAATAACCATGCCGTTCTCATGCCGCTTACACAGACAGGCCTAGGCAATATTTACATTTATGAAGCAATTTTCCTTCTGTTAGGGACATTTGTTCGGAACCCTTTTCCAAAGCCTGCCTCGGTGGCAACTTTCATACCTCTCTGGTTGATTTCCACAACCTTC
This sequence comes from Scyliorhinus torazame, assembly GCF_047496885.1. Taxonomy (NCBI): domain Eukaryota; kingdom Metazoa; phylum Chordata; class Chondrichthyes; order Carcharhiniformes; family Scyliorhinidae; genus Scyliorhinus; species Scyliorhinus torazame. The sequence goes on along the minus strand of NC_092715.1, from coordinate 70,356,531 downwards.
TCCCAGTAACTGGTCAGAATAGCATTCTCTCTCTCTCTCTCTCTTTCTCTCTCTCTAAGCTCCGCCTACTCGCTCAAACATAAGCTCTCCCCTGAGGTGGCCAGATTTGAATCCATTATCGTTATCTTGGCTGTCTGATTTCCTACTCCCGTTTCTACAAAAGAACAGAACTATGCCATTCATATGCAACTCCATTGATGGACAGACAGATTAGACTCTGTGGTGGATGAATAGCTGGTCAAACAAGGTTGTCCCGAATGACAATGGATCTTGAGTGGATCGTCCTGGCTGAACCAGAGCATTCTGTGCATTCCAACGAATGAGGTTAAGTCTGAATGGGACAAGGTAACTCAGGCTGTGGACATATCCCTCTGATTCTGCTGCTAGCAGTCTGTTTAATCTGTAAATCTCCTGCTACATCTTGGACCCCATTTCTGGAACCAAGTTCCCAATATCTTCCTATCATGACACTCCATCACACTTCCAGGCAGTGCATTTCAAACCTGAAACACTTGTGGCATGAAAAAGCTTTTTCTCATATCACATTTGCTTCTTTGCTTCTTTTGCTTATCATTTAAATCTGTGCCCTCTTGTTCTTGATCCTTTTACGAGCCAGAACAGTCCTACTTCTACTCTTGTGATGAATATGCTGTGATGCTGGTGACCTCAGGAGTAGGCTGAGATGCACTTGGAATTTCTGGGTGAAAGACATTGATATGACTGAGTGGCTTGCTCTGCCATTTCAGAGGGCATTGAAGAATCAGCCACATTATTGTTGGTCTGGACCAGGTAAACACAATAGATTTCCCAAATGAACCAACTGTGTTAATCGACAATAGTTTCATGGTCACCATGACTGAGACTAGCTTTATATCTCAGATTTATCGGTTGAGTTCAAATTCCACCAGGTGCCATGGTGGTATTCGAACCTGTGTCCCCAGAGCATTAATCTGAGCCTCTGGATTACTGGTCCAGTGATGCCTCCCAGAGTAGGGCTAAAATAGTACATTTTCAGGTTGACAAGCTGTAACCCGTGGAGTGCTGGCTGAGGCCTCAACTATTTACAATTGAAATCACTGACTTGGATCGGGGATGGAATGTGTGTTGTTAAATTTGGAGATGACACAAAGATAGATAGGAGAGTGGGCTATGAAGAGGACAAAAGTCTGCAGAGGGATGGAGGTATGTTCAGTGAGTGGGTAGAAAATTGACAGATGGACTTTGATGTGGAAAAAAGTGAACTTGTTTACTTTGACAGAAAGAATAGAGAAGGAATGCATCATTTAAATGGAGAGAGAACGCAGAACTAGGCGATACAGAGGGACCAGGGTGTCCTGATACATGAATCACAAAACATTACTCTGCAGGTTCAGCAGGTGATTAGCAAGGCAAATGGAGTGTTGTTGTTTGTTGCAAGGGGAATTGTGTATAAAAGTAGGGTTGATTTGATTCCGTTGTAAAGCGTCTTGGTGAGACCAGGGGAGGAATTTACTGGCTGTTCATGGCGGTGGGAAATTCCGGAACTTCGCTGGCACACGGGATTCCTGACGAAGAGGGGTGCAGTCAACGGGAAATCCCGTTGACAAAGGCGGGACTGGTAGATCCCACTGGCAGGCCGCCTCTGCCGCCAAAAATCATGCGGTGGGGTGGTCAGTAAATCATCTGAAGTACTGTGTACAGTTTTGGTCTCCTTAGTTGAAAAAGGAGATAATAATTGGACTCATTCCTGGGATGTAGGGCTTAACGTATGAGGAAAGGTTAGACAGGTGAGGCCTTCCCCCATTGGAGTTTAGAAGGGGATCTTATTGAAACATATAGGACCCTGAGGGGAATTGGCAGGGTGGATGTGGATTTCTCCTATTGTGGGAGAAATTAGAACTAGGGGATACAGTTTAAAAATAGGGGATCTGAATTAAGATGGCGATTAGAAGAATTTGTTTCTTTTTGAGAGTCGTTCGCATGTGGAATTCTCTTCCTCAGAGAGCAGTTGAATGTTTTTAAGGCTGAGCTGGATAAAATTTTGATTAATTTGGGAGTCAGAGATATTAGGAGATAGATAAAGAAGTAGGGTTGAGGCCACAATTAGATCAGCCATGATCTTATCAAATGGCAGAGCAGGCCGGAGGGGCCGAATGGCCGATTTCCGCTCAGAATTTGTAAGTTTGTATGTATGTAATACTGGGAAAAAAAATTAATTTTTGACAGCTGCTAGCCCAATTGCTGTTTATTGGTTGTGGCTTTGACTGTTGCTTTCACAATTTGCACAGTAGAACATAGGGCACATGATGCTTTACAGGAAAACTATGACCAGCTCAATAGAAGTCATTGGTAGTCGGCTGGCTTCAAGAATACAAAACATGAAAAGGCCACTCAGACCATGAAATCTACTCCTACCACGGAACCTGTTCAGTTTCTCTTTTCTTGGATGCAACTAAACTTCATGCCATGGATTTCGAGGTCACCGGCGTAACAATGGTACGAAGGGGATCGGTTAGCTCAGTTTTCTGGACAGCTGGTTCGTGACGCAGAATGATGGCAACAGCGTGGGTTCAGTTCCCGTACATGCTCAGGTTATTCATGAAGGCCCCGCCTTCTCAACCTTGCCCTTCGCCCGAGGTGTGGTGACCCGCAGGTTAAATCACTACCCGTCAGCTCTCAAGGGGAGAGCAGCCTATGGTTCTCTGGGACTGTGACGACATTTACAATGATACCCACTGACCTCAAAGAAGACTGCTCGTAAATATTTAGAGATCTCTGTGGCATGGATTTCCTCTTTTCCAATGTCAGTTTGATTCTGGCCCAAGTAAGTTAAGGGGATCTCCAAGAATCCAGAAACATTGATGTCATCAAACTGAGTAAACATCTAATTCATGTTGAAACATTTTCATAGACAACAAAGTAGAAATTAAAGTACCCTGATATCCTTCACTTTAAATTTAACTTACAGAAAGCAAAATAAATTATTCGGACACACACATAAGATTAAGATAAACAAACTTTTTGAAAAAATTATTTTTAAAAAATTGAAAATGGAGGAATTTGACATTCCACAATTATAAAAATAGTTTTCAAGGGCCAGAGAGATTTGTAAGTAGTAACTGGGAACTTAGTATGTCATTAAAAATTCAGTCACATCTTGTTCAATAAAGTTTTTACAATGAGACTGATGGTGTGAAAGGGCAATTTTCCATCAGTTCAGTGATTATGACTTGATTGCAGTCTGGGAGGACATTAGCAGTACACCCTGGCGCAGAATTATTTCTAAGTTTACCTGTTCATGTGCGGACTCCAGAAGTTGCTGTCAGTTTCAAAAGAGCAAAGACAGTGAATGTTGACAGTTTTCCATCATTACGAACACAAACACAACCGGGGACTGGTTTAGCTCAGTTGGCTAGACAGCTGGTTCATGATGCAGAGCAATGCCAGCATCATGGGTTCAATTCCTATATCGGTTGAAGTTGTTCATGAAGGCGTTGCCTTCTCAACCGTGCCCCTCGCCTAAGGTGTGGTGATCCTCAGACTAAATCGCCACCAGTCAGCTCTCCCTTCTCAAAGGGGAAAGCAGCCTATGCAGGACTATCACCACTTTATCTTTACCAACACAAATCCAGGTAATTTAATCCCATCAGGACTCTGCTACCCATGTCCTAACCAAGACTTACTCATCCATCATCTCTGTGCTCAGAGGCTTTATTGGCTCCCAGTCTTGGGACCATCACAATTTTAAAATGCTCATTCCTATGTTCAAATCACTCTTTGGCTTGTCACTCCCTATCTCTAAATCAACCTCCATTCCGACAGCCCCTCTGAGATCCATTTTCTCTCCCAATTCATGTCTCTTGGTCATCCCATATTTCCTACTTTTTGCAATCAGCGGTCATGTCTTCAGTACCTGGGCCCGAAGCTCTGGAACTCCCTCCTTGAATGTCCTCCATTCTCTATCTTTTGCTCTCCTGTTTTAAGTCGCTCATTAAAACCTATCTGATGTTGGGCAGCACGGTGGCACAGTGGGTTAGCCCTGCAGCCTCACGGCGCCGAGGTCCCAGGTTCGATCCCGGCTCTGTGTGGAGTTTGCACATTCTCCCTGTGTTTGCGTGGGTTTCGCCCCCACAACCCAAAAGATGTGCAGGCTAGGTGGATTGGCCGCTCTAAAATTGCCCTTTAATTGGAAAAAATGAATTGGGTACTGTAAATTTATTTTTAAAACCCTATCTGGTGTTGCTCACGTGAAGTGCCTGGGGCGCAAATCTCCAGAAAGATTTAGTGTGCTAGGGAGAGGGAGCTGCCGTGAGCTTCACAGCGCTCGGTCTGGCAAGGCCGGATAACCGGGACCGCCCTCACCAGCACCCCACTAACAAGGTCGAGCAGCACTTAAACAGGACTTGAACAGCCAACCCCACTGAGCTCGCAGCCATGGTGCAGAGAAGACCAGCCGCAAGATTTGGAGATGCATAGCTGGGGTGGTCAGGAGGAATGTCCTGTTCCCCCGCGGGTCCAGGAGGGAGAGCGACAAGGCAGCCAGTGCCGCCTGGGACGAGGTGGCAGTGGCTGTCAGCTCGGGAAGCGTGACCAGGAGGACTGGCCTCCAGTGTCGCAAGAAGGTCAATGACCTGCACCCGGATTGAATTACATTTGCCATTTCTCTGCCCACTGAACCAAACCATTGATATCATTCTGGAGTGGACAGCTATCCTCTTCATTATCAATGACATGGCCAATTTTTGTATCACATGCATATTTCCTAATCATGCCACCCACATTTAAGTCTAAATAATTAATATATACAACAAATTGCAATGGCCCCAACACTGAAACATGTGGAACACCACTGGAAACTGTTTTCCATTCACAAAAACATATTTTGACCCTTTGTTTTCTGTCACTGAGCCAATTTTGGATCTAACCTGCCATCTTCTCCTATATCCCATGAGAGCTCACTTTTCTGACCAGTCGGCCATGTAGGACCTTGTCACATGCCATGTAGTCAATATCCACTGCACCACCCTCATCAATCCACTTTGTTACTTCTATTATGGGCCAGGGTATAGAGAACACCAAAGTATATCATGGAGTTCACCTGACCCACAACTTTTAATAGATTTTGGTTACAGGGCACACAAGGGCCCACTTTATAGGTGTGATGCAACAGTATTTTTAACCAAAACAATGTTTATTCTATGAATCCAGTTAACATTTTATAAACACTCAGTAAACATCTTATCAACTACCAACACTGATACCCCCCCCCCCAAGATACAGTACTCTATAGGTAACCCTTAGTAACTTTCCCAACAACATCCATAAGTCAAAGACCCTTTTTCACAAAGACAGTAGGTTTGCATTCCTTACAGAAACAGGTATTACTTTGAAATCATCAAGTGATCTGGAGACATTCTTTAACATGCAGAGAGAGAGGCCAAAATGCACACCTTTTTAAAAAAAATCTTTTTATTGGCATTTCTCATATTTATAAACAGTTGTGTATACAGATCACATTCTTCTTGCCCATGCTAATTTCCTTTATTATACAGAGAGATTTATTTTTTCCTTTAACTGACCCTCTGTACTGTTCCTCCCCCCCCCCCCCCCCCCCCCAGGCTTCGGTTGTGTTTTTCTTTTATTTTCCGGAAAGAATGGGGGGAAAAAAAGGGGGGGTGGCCATCTCTTGTGGTTTCCCCACCTTCCTTCCGTCTCCACCCCTGGGTTTTGAAAAAATTTTGTTAGCTTATTCCTTCATTGCTGGCCTCGAACAGGTTTTGGAACAGGTCGACAAACTGCCCCCAAGTGTCCAGGAAGCCTTCCTCCAACCCTCGGATGGCGTACTTAATCTTCTCCAGGTGGAGAAATTCCGAAAGGTCAGCGAGCCAGTCTGCAGCCGTGGGTGGTGCTGCCGATCGCCAGCTGAGCAGGATTCTCCGGCGTGCGATTAGGGAAGCGAAAGCAAGGGTGTTGGCCCCCTTCCCCATGTGTAGTTCTGGCTGCTCCGATACCCCGAAGATTGCCCCTATCGGGCATGGCTTCACCCTCACTCCCACAACCTTGGACATTGCCTCGGAAAAGGCTGCCCAGAACCCAGCAAGTTTGGGACAAGCCCAAAATATGTGGTGTGGTTGGCCGGGCCCCTCTGGCACCGTTCACATTTGTCCTCGACATCCGGGAAGAACCTGTTCATTTGGGTTCTAGTCATGTGCGCTCTGTGCACCACTTTGAGCTGCATTAGGCTTAGCCTTGCGCAGGAGGAGGTGGAGTTTGCCCTGCTCATTGATTCACTCCAGAGTCCCCACCCTACCTCAGTCCCCAGTTCATCCCCCCATTTTTGTCTGGTCTCGTCCAGTGGTGTTTGAACTCTGTCCAGTCGCTGTCTGTATATTTTTCCACATAGCCCCAACCCTCCCTTCTCATTGCTTGTGCCTATCAGGTCCTCTAGTAGTGTGGTTTCTGGGGCCCTGGGATACCCTACTGTCTCTTTGCAGCGGAAGTGTTTTATTTGGCAGTAACTCATATCCTATCCTTTTGCTTGTTTCCACTTCCTCGTCAGTTTGTCCAGTGTCGCCAGTCTGTGCCCGACGTAGAAGTCCCCGACCGTCAATGTGCCCCCGTCCCGCCTCATTCTTTTGAAAGTGGTATCCAGCATGGCTGGGGGGAATCTGTGATTGCCGCATATGGGGGCCATGGGGGACATTTTGGTTATCCCGAAGTGTTGTTTGAGCTGGGTCCACGTTCTCAGCGTGGCCACTACCACTGGGCTCGCTGTGTATCTTGCTGAGGAGGATGGGAGTGCTGCTGTGGCCAGGGCCTGGAGGGTCATTCCTTTACAGGATGCCTCCTCCATTTGTACCCAATCTGTGCCGGGTTCTTGTACCCATCCGCTCACTCTTTCTGCCGTTGCTGCCCAGTGGTAGTATTGTAGGTTTGGTAAGGCCAAGCCCCCTTTGATTTTCCTTCTTTGCAGTGTATGTTTGGGAATTCTCGGGTTCTTGCACACCCACACAAACGCCTTGATCAGATTGTCCATGTTTTAGAAAATGGCCTTGGGGATGAAGATCGGTATGGATCGAAACAAGAAGAACAAAGAATAAAGAAAAGTTCAGCACAGGAACAGACCCTTCGGCCCTCCAAGCCTGCACCGACCATGCTGCCCATCTAAACTAAAATCTTCTACACTTCCGGTGTCCGTATCCCTCTATTGCCATCCTATTCATGTATTTGTCAAGATGCCCCTTAAACGAAAACTATCGTTCCTGCTTCCACCACCTCCTCCGTCAGCGAGTTCCAGGCACCCACTACCCTCTGTGTAAAAAACGTGCCATGTACATCTCCTCTAAACCTTGCCCTCGCACCTTAAACCTATTCCCCCTAGTAATTGACCCCTCTACCCTGGGAAAAAGTCTCTGACTATCCACTCTGTTTATGCCCCTCATAATTTTGTAGACCTCGATCAGGTCGCCCCTCAACCTCCTTCGTTCCAGTGAGAATAATTCTCTTCTGCACCCTCTCTAAAGCCTCCACATCCTTCTGGTAGTGTGGCGACCAGAATTGAACACTATACTCCAAGTGTGGCCTAACTAAGGTTCTATACAGCTGCAACATGACTTGCCAATTTTTATACTCACTGCCCCGGCCAATGAAGGCAAGCATGCCCTATGCCTTCTTGACTACCTTCTCCGCCTGTGGTGTCCCTTTCAGTGACCCTGTGGACCTGTACACCTAGATCTTTCTGACTGTCAATACCCTTGAGGGTTCTACCATTCACTGGATATTCCCTACCTGTATTAGACCTTCCAAAATGCATTACCTCACATTTGTCTGGATTAAACTCCATCTGCCATCTCTCTGCCCAAGTCTCCAAACAATCTAAATCCTGCTGTATCCTCTGACAGTCCTCATCGCTATCCACAATTCCACCAACCTTTGTGTCGTCCGCAACTTACTAATCAGACCAGTGACGTTTTCCTCCACGTCATTTATATATACTATGAACAGCAAAGGTCCGAGCACTGAACCCTTCGGAACACCACTAGTCACAGCCCTCCAATCAGAAAATTACCCTTCCAGTGCTACTCTCTGCCTTCTATGACCTAGCCAGTTCTGTACCCATCTTGCCAGTTCACCTCTGATCCCATGTGACTTCACCTTTTGTACCAGTCTGCCATGAGGGACCATGTCGAAGGTCTTACTGAAGTCCATATAGACAACATCCACTGCCCTACCTCCATCAATCATCTTTGTGACCTCCTCAAAAAACTCTTATCAAGTTAGTGAGACACGATCTCCCATTCACAAAACTGTGCTGCCTCTCGCTAATACGTCCACTTGCTTCCAAATGGGAGTAGATCCTGTCTCGAAGAATTCCCTCCAGTAATTTCCCTACCACTGACGTAAGGCTCACCAGCCTGTAGTTCCCTGGATTATCCTTGGTCCCCTTCTTAAACAAAGGAACTACATTGGCTATTCTCCAGTCCTCCGGGACATCACCTGAAGAAAGTGATGATCCAAAGATTTCTGTCAAGGCCTCAGCAATTTCGTCTCTTGCCTCCTTCAGTATTCTGGGGTAGATCTCATCAGGCCCTGGGGATTTATCCAACTTAATATTTTTCAAGACGCCCAACACCTCGTCTTTTTGGATCTCAATGTGGCCCAAGGTTCCTCTTGGATCTCAAGAGGAACCTTGGCAGTACGTTAATCTTGATCGTCTGCACTCTCCCCGCCAGGGAGAGTGGGAGTGAGCCCCACCTTAGAAGGTCTTTTCTTACTTCCTCCACCAGGCTGGTCAGGTTCCACTTGTGGATCTGTGTCCAGCCTCTGGCTATCTGGATCCCCAGGTAACGGAATCTGTTCTGGGCCGTTTTGAACAGGAGCCCTAACAGCTCCGGCCCTCCCCCGTTTGGGTTCACTGGGAATGTCTCGTTTTTGCCCAGGTTAAGTTTGTAGCCCGAGAAGGTTCCAAACTCTTTCAGTATTTGCAATATTGCCTTCAGGTTTTGAGACATGGAGGAGTATGTCATCTGCGTAGAGTGAGACTCCGCTCCTAGCCCAAACCGTTCCTGTACCTCGAGGAGGTAGGTACATTTGACTCTGTGAAAGGCCTTTTCTGCGTCCAGGGAGACGATCACCTCTGGTGTTCTCTCCGGGGGGGGGGGTCATTATTACATTCAGCAGCCGCTTGAAGTTTGCTGTGAGCTGTCTACCCTTGACAAAGCCATTTTGGTCCTCTGCGACCACCTCTGGTACGCAGCCCTCCAGCCTTTTGGCCAGGACCTTTGCGAGTATTTTCGCATCCACGTTCAGCAGTGAAATGGGAATTTATGATGCACATTCAGTCAGGTCTTTTTCGTTTTTGGGTATCAGTGAAATTGTGGCCTGCACTAGCGTGGGGGGCAGGGTGCCCCTTGCCATTGAGTCCGCGAACATGTCCCTTAGATGTGGGTGTGGTAGTCACCACTAACTGTATTAGATGTAGTACGGTGAGACTCATATACTAGAGGTACATGGGTGAATCCCTGCCTGCTGGCTCCGCCCAGTAGGCGGCGTATAAATGTGTGTGCTAGCCGGTGCTGCTCCCATTCTGGTAGCAGCTACAGGACATCTTTGCTCAATAAAGCCTCGATTATTCACTACTCCCGTCTTTGTAGTAATTGATAGTGCATCAATTTATTGAGCAAACATTTTTAAAACGATGGAACTTCGCATCAAGCCTGATCGCCTACAGCTGAGCCCTCAATCAGCCAATGCTACGTCCTTTTTTGACCGCTGGTTAGCCTGCTTCGAAAGCTACCTCCGAACATCCACTGAAGAACCCTCGGACACACAGAAGCTCCGGGTCCTTTATTCACGGGTGAGCCCTGACATTTTTCCTCTCATCCGGAATGCGCCCACTTACTCTGAAGCAGCGGAGCTCCTGAAAGGACATTACGTTCGGCCAGTCAACAAACTATTCGCCAGGCACCTCCTGTCCACGAGACAGCAACTCCCCGGTGAGTCCCTAGATGGTTTTCGGCGTGCCCTGCACATCCTGGCAAGGAACTGTGACTGCCAGGCAGTTTCGGCAGTCCTGCATACAGAACTTTTAATCAGAGACGCCTTCGTTACGGGCATGGGATCGGCGTACGTCCGCCAGCGCCTATTGGAAGGGGGTACGCTTGATCTTGCAGGAACCAGGCAGCTCGCCAATTTGTTAACAGTGGCCTCCCGTAACATCCAGTCGTACGCCCCCGACCTCACGGCATCCTCATGGGCATTGTGGGCCCCACCAGCTATCGACCCCAGCCCACCGCAAGCCTGCGCCGCGCAGCAGCCAGCCAACCCCGGGGAGCCCAAATGCTACTTCTGCGGGCAGAACAAACACCCCCGGCAGCGCTGCCCGGCGCGGAGCGCAACCTGCAACGGATGCAGAAAGAAGGGACATTTTGCTGCTGTGTGCCAGGCCTGGTCGGTCGCCGCTGTTTCTAGGCCCGCCGTTCCTACACCCCCCACGTGCAGCCCAGGGGCGCCGCCATTTTCCTCCTCGCAAGCCACGTGCGGTCCATGGGCGCTGCCATCCTCTTCTCCGCAGGCCACGTGCGGCCCATGGGCGCCGCCATTTTTAATGCCACCCGCATTGTGCGCCCCGTGGGCGCAGCCATCTTCGGCGCCATTTTGGATGGCGCTTCAGGACCCCTGCTCGTCGGGAAGCTCGTCTGGCCGCTCATCGCCTGCCATCACCGCTGACCAGCCCGGGGCCTCCCAGCATCGGCCACAGCTCGCCTCGATTACCCTGAACAAGTCCCGGCCCCACAACCTCGCAACCGCAACGACAACGGTGAAAATCGATGGGCACAAGACGTCCTGCCTTTTTGACTCTGGGAGCACAGACAGCTTCATCCACCCCACAACGGAAGTCCACCTCCGGGGCCTCGCTCCCAACATGGCTGACAGTTCCTGGACCTGTCCTCCTTCGCAAACACGTGCGGACCCATAAATCGGACCCGTTGGTCGAAAGAGTCCACCTCCTGCATGCAAACCCACGGTACACCTACATGACACACCCCGACGGGCGCCAGGATAGAGTCTCCCTCTGGGACCTAGCACCCACTGGATTCTCACCCACGGCCCCCGACCCGACACCACCCCCCCTCCCCTCCCGTTGCCCCATTCAACCCTGCGCCACTCACCCTCCCGCAGTGCACCTCACCGCAGCCCCCGCCCCAGGAGGATCCGTCCTCCCACTGGTTCCATTCAGGGGCGACAAAGACGAGGACAACACGCTCCCGGAGTCACAGGTGACTAAGTCGGAGCCTGCATCACCACCAGGAATGTGGCAATCACAGAGGAGGATCAAGGCCCCCGACAGACTGAACTTGTGACATTTTTCCACCACCCCCGCCGGACTCTTTTTTTAACAGGGGGTGAATGTGGTAGTCACCACTAACTGTATTAGATGTAGTACGGTAAGACTCATATACTAGAACTACATGGGCGAATCCCTGCCTGCTGGCTCCGCCCAGTAGGCGGCGTATAAATGTGTGTGCTTGCCGGTGCTGCTCCCATTCTGGCAGCAGCTGCAGGAGGCACCACATCTTTGCTCAATAAAGCCTTGATTATTCACTACTCTCGTCTTTGTAGTAACTGATAGTGCATCAGTGGGGCCAGGACTGGTGCAACTTTTTTGTAGAAATGTGCCGGGAACCCGTCGGGTCCCGGTGCCTTCCCCACCTGCATGGAGCTGATGCTCTCCATGATTTCTCCCAGATCTGTTGGTGCTTCCAGCTCCCCCTTTCTGTCTTCCCCACAACTGGTCGTTCCAGTCTGTCTGGGGGGCTCGGAGGTGTACAGTGCCCGGTAGAAGGTATCAAATGCCCGATTGACCTCCTTTGGTTCTGTTACCCGTCTGCCTGTGCTTTCCTTTACCTGCGCTATTTCCCTTGTGGCTGCCTGCTTTCTCAGTTGATGAGCCAATAGGCGGCCAGCCTTGTCTTCGTGTTCATAGAAGTTCCCCCAATGTCTGGCGGAGTTGGTACACTGCTTTCCTAGTGGATAGCAGGTTAAAGTTCATTTGCATCTTTTTTCTCTCCGACAGCAGCTCTATAGTCGGGGCCTCGTAGTATTTTCTGTCGACTTCCAGGATGGAGTCCACCAATTGTTGCCTGGCCACCCTCTCTTCCCTATCTCTGCTTGCCTTGTAGGCTATGATCTCTCCTCTAATCACGGCCTTCAGTTCCTCCCAGAATGTGGAGGGTGAGACCTCCCCATTTTGGTTGTTACTAACATAGTCGCCTGTGGCCCGTGATGTTTTTGGCAGAAGGCCTTGTCTGCCAGGAGGTCCGTGTCTAGTCTCCATATATAGTGTGGAGCATGGTCGGAGATAACAATTGCGGAGTACTCCATTCCCATGATCCCTGGAAGCACCGATTTCCCCACTGCAAAGAAGTCGATACGGGTGTATACCTTGTGTACTTGTGAAAAGTATGAGAATTCCTTCTCTTCCGGGTGCAGGAACCTCCATGGGTCCACCGCCCCCTTCTGCTCCATAAATGCTTCTAGTTCCCTAGCCATGCCAGTCTTTTTCCCTGCTCTGGGGTTTGATCGGTCGGTCAGTGAGTCCTGCACGCAGTTGAAGTCGCCCCCCATGATCAGTTGGTGTGTGTCAAGGTCGGAGATTTCTGCCATGGTCTTCTTTACGATAGTGACGCTTAAGGTGCATCTTGACAAATACATGAATAGGATGGGAATAGAGGGATACGGACCACGGAAGTGTAGAAGATTTTAGTTTAGACGGGCCTGTTCCTGTGCTGTACTTTTCTTTGTTCTTTATGAATTCTGAGTCGTCCCAGTTGGGAGCGTACACATTTACTAGTATGACAGGTGCCACTTCCAGAACACTGCTGACCATGATGTACCGTCCCCCTGGGTCCGTAACTGTCTTGGTTTCGGTAAACCTCGTCCTCTTGCTAATTAATATTGCTACTCCCCTAGCCTTCATCCGGTAGCATGAATGGTATGTCTGTCCCACCCAGCCCTTCCTTACCAGCAGTCGGTCCTTCTCCCTCAGGTGCATCTCTTGTAAGTAGATTATGTCTGCTTTTAGGCTTCTTAGGTGGGCAAAGACTCTGGATCTTTTTACTGGACCGTTGAGTCCCCTTACGTTCCAGCTAACAATCCTGGTGGGGGTTTTTGCTCCCCCCCGGTCCTGCGGGATCACCCATACTTTCCTGGTGGACTCTCCCCCGCACCTCGGGGTTTCCCTTTGTTAGGGGGCTGTCCAAAATGGCCGTGGTCGTCGCTCTCACCATGAGGTCGGGCCCCAGCACTCCGGGGTTTCCCTTTGTCCAGGGGGCACCCAACATGGCCGCCACATTTGTGTACGCCACGTGGCTGCGCCCTTGCACTCTGGGGTCTCCCTTCGCCCTGAAGCCCTCCCGAGAGCCTGTTTGTGGCACGATCTTGGTTCCTCGCCCAGCTCCATGCCCGCCGAGGCCTGTGTTTGTGCTGCATATCTACCTCACCCTTCTCTTTGCTTCTCTTTTGTTCTGCGCTCTGCCATCGACTCCTCTCCCACCCCCCCCCCCATAGTCCCTGCCCCTCTGTCGTCACCCCTGTGTTCTCCCCCCCCTTCTGTCCCACCCCCACCCTCTTTGTGCCAGGTGCTCCCTCTCCCCTGAGAGGCGTGCCGCAGCCCTCCTTTCTCCCTGCCCTCCCGCGCTGGCCCTCATCGCAGTACTTGCCCTGCTCTGGCCCTTTTTTTCCTTCCTTTTGCTAGCCCTTGTCTCGCCATCATGTGCTTTTCTCATCCTCATTTCCCCTGCTCCGCTCCCCCCCATTGCATTGAGAGAAGAAACAAGCCCGGAAACGAATCAGCACAGTCCCGCGCAGTACACCAAACACGTGTGTAGAGTTCATGATCTTATTGTCTCTGTTTGCGGTCTGTCCTCCGCTCTTTGTTCCGATTCTTCCTTTCTTTTCGATCCCCGTCGCTTTCATGATGGCCGTGGCGGCTGTCCCCCCCCCAGTTTGTTTGATCTAACAAACTCCTCAGCCTCCGCTGGGGTGATAAAATACAGCTCCATCCCCTTAAATGTTACCCAGAGTTTGGCCGGGAATAATATCCCAAATTTCACATTACTTTTGTAGAGTGCTGATTTTGCCCTATTGAACTCAGCCCTTCTTTTGGCCAGATCCGCCCCAGTGTCCTGGTACAACCTTATGTTCTTTCCTTCCCATGTGCTTGATCTCGTCTGCCGGGCCCACTTTAGGATTTTTTCCCGGTCCTGGAACCGGTGCAGCTTCGCGATAATCGCTCTCGGCTGCTCCCCAGCTTTGGGCTTGGGTCGGAAGCGACCTGTGCGCCCTGTCTATTTCTGGGAGGTTCGGAAATTCCTCCCTTCCCATTAGCTTGCCCAGCATTTGGGTGATGTAGCCTGCTGGGTCTCTGCCCTCCATCCCCTCTGGTCGACCCACTATTTTAACATTCTGCCATCTGGACCTGTTTTCTTGGTCCTCCACTTTCCCTCTTAGGCTCCCCTGGGAGGTCACCAACTTTTTCACCTCAGTTTCCAGAGCTACCAACCTGTCGCTCTGGTCCGAGGCGGCCCTCTCCAACTCCAGAATCGTTTTCTCCTGCGTCTCTACCTTCCTTCCCAAGCCTTCGATGGTTCGCTGCATTTTGACCGTTGTCTCCGCCAGCATCTCCTTCCTCATCGTGTGGAGCTCCGTCCTGAGTGCCTCCCTCATGGCATTTACCTCCGTTTTCAGCATGCTTCTCTGGGGGTTGGTTGCCGCGTCCTGTTCCAGCTCTGCTGCTCGGCTCGCCAGCTTTTCCGCTTCCTGGTTTGCCTGAACCTCCCTCCGCCTCGCCTCGTGTGGCCGTCTGCCTGCGCGGCCGCAGCTCCTGCCTTTTTTTTTCGCCTTCGCTGCTGCTCCTTCTTGCATCTCGCAGTCCCCCCGATTTATATTTATTTGCAGGCATTTTCCTGTTATGTGCCTTTCTTGTTTTGCTGCGTTTTGGTGAGAAAAATAAATTCTCTTTTTTCTTTCAGAAGAGGGATCTACTGACCCCATTGTGCTCCTATTCGGGCGCATCACGGCCAGTAGATCGCACCCTAAATCTAAAACTTGCACTCTTGTTGGGCTTGTTACATGCAGGCTAAAAAGGTCTTCTTGAATGCAGCCTCCATTCTGAGTTTGGTCATACTAATGAAACGTGCATTCTAAATAGAAGCAAAATACTACAGATGCTGGAAATCTGAAATATGAACAGAAAATGGGAAATGTTCAGAATGGAGTTCAGTCACAAGTGGAGTACCACAAGGATCTGTTCTGGGGCCGTTGCTGTTTGTCATTTTTATCAATGACCTAGAGGAAGGCGCAGAAGGGTGGGTGAGTAAATTTGCAGACGATACTAAAGTCGGTGGTGTTGTCGATAGTGTGGAAGGAAGTAGCAGGTTACAGAGGGATATAGATAAGCTGCAGAGCTGGGCTGAGAGGTGGCAAATGGAGTTTAATGTAGAGAAGTGTGAGGTGATTCACTTTGGAAGGAATAACAGGAATGCAGAATATTTGGCTAATGGTAAAGTTCTTGGAAGTGTGGATGAGCAGAGGGATCTAGGTGTCCATGTACATAGATCCCTGAAAGTTGCCACCCAGGTTGATAGGGTGGTGAAGAAGGCCTATGGAGTGTTGGCCTTTATTGGTAGAGGGATTGAGTTCCGGAGTCGGGAGGTCATGTTGCAGCTGTACAGAACTCTGGTACGGCCGCATTTGGAGTATTGCGTACAGTTCTGGTCACCGCATTATAGGAAGGACGTGGAGGCTTTGGAGCGGGTGCAGAGGAGATTTACCAGGATGTTGCCTGGTATGGAGGGAAAATCTTATAAGGAAAGGCTGATGGACTTGAGGTTGTTTTCGTTGGAGAGAAGAAGGTTAAGAGGAGACTTAATAGAGGAATACAAAATGATCAGGGGGTTGGATAGGGTGGACAGTGAGAGCCTTCTCCCGCGGATGGAAATGGCTGGCACGAGGGGACATAACTTTAAACTGAGGGGTAATAGATATAGGACAGAGGTCAGGGGTAGGTTCTTTACGCAAAGAGTAGTGAGGCCGTGGAATGCCCTACCTGCTACAGTAGTGAACTTGCCAACATTGAGGGCATTTAAAAGTTTATTGGATAAACATATGGATGATAATGGCATAGTGTAGGTTAGATGGCTTTTGTTTCGGTGCAACATCGTGGGCCGAAGGGCCTGTACTGCGCTGTATTGTTCTATGTTCTATATGTTCTAAAACTCCAAAGAGTCATATGGACTCAAAAGGGTAACTTTGTTTCTCTCTCCACAGATGCTGCCTGACCTGCTGAGTTTATCCAGCATTTTCTGTTATTATTACATATTTTAAATATTCTGATTATATACAAATGCCCTTCAGATGAACCCTAATTCTTAATTCATGTTGTTGAGCATAACTTACAATTGATTGCCTTTTAATGACGATTAATAGTCCAATTTGAACCTTTTTCCAGTCTAGTTTTGCTAATGCGTATCATTTCTTATTTCTTTTTTACATTTGTGCAATCTAACATGTTTCATTCAATACTGCCGAACCAACGTGGGAAGCTCTGAGACTAGAAATGATTCTGGAGGGCAAGTCCCAAAATATTTTAAAAAACAACTCATCAATTCTCCCCTAAGGTTTTACACTATCTGCCTCCAAAGTCCATTTCATATTTTCACCAACCTCTGCATATAGTAGTTAGGTCTATGGGCTGGATTCTTCCGCCCCGCCCGCCGCAAGATCGCCACGGGCGAGACGCGGACAAAGGAAAAGTCCATTGACCTCGGGCAGGATTCTCCGGTTGCCGAGCAGGTGTGGCCAGAGAATCCCTTCCTATATTGCTTGCTCTTCAAATCTTAAGCCTGTACTCTTTGTTTTGAAGTTTGAGCCCAAAAGCTCAGGTGCGTTGAATTAGATTTCAGTTTGGTTGACCTTTTCTGCACTGCTGCAGCACTTGGATAATTCTGCTATAATATGGTGAGCAGAATTGCACATAGTAACTTGACTGAATCAGTGTGTGTTGTACATATTCATTTTCTTCATCCAGTATCTGTGCCCTTATACTTATGGCTACACATCGGAAGACCTGTTTCGCTTTTCTTACTGCTACTACATATTGTGTTGGTTCCGGTTGGCCTTCCGGTAATATTCCATAAATCCCTCACCTTTGTTCTGTTTTGTGTCTGAGAGCTGGTTAATTTATAGTCGTGCCATTTATCTGCTGTCTATGGGCTTATTATCTTGCACCTGTTCACATTAAGTACTGTTTGCCACTAATTTTTCCACCTTCCCGACCAATCCAGATCTCTTTATATTTGATTTTTCTCTTCCTTATTGTTTCAAATTCCCTTTTGGTCTCAGTTGCAGACTTAGATGAATTGGAGCCCGCAGCTCCAAATCGTTTACATGCATTGTCAGCAGCAGTAGTCCCACCACTGAACCCTTTGATACCCTGCTCGTCACCCCTTGCTGTATTCGCAAAAGGAGGCTATGCAGCAAAAGGGATTCATTGGGTGAAATGACCCGTTTCGGTCTCTATGTTCCTCCGGCTTAAACAATTTTTCCCCCCATCTCAGACACCTGCCTCAAATTCCACACTTACCTTTCTTGTGGACGAATCATTTGTGTGGCTTGGGATCAAATATCGTTCTGTAGATTTATTTCATCTCGATCCCTCTGATTGATAACTACCTCCCTTACACAAATTACCTGGCCACTTGTCTTATTTTTGACAGCAAATTTTATAGCGTTCGTTATTAGTCACGTAAACTAAAACAAACCTTGAATAACATTAGACAGCACATATTATTCACAATACCAGGTAGCTACAAATGGTCAATTAACAGTCTTATTTCGCTTGAATTATCCAGACAAAGGGTTCAGTAAGCCTCTGCCACCAACATGGGAATTTGCACTGGAATTTCACAAAGGAGATTTTGGGAGTTTCATCCCAAATACATTTCTCTATCATATAATTTGTGGCAATTATGAAAAAGGTGATAACTGCACTGTATGTAAGTGTGATCCTGCAGTTCTGTCAGTTATACTGTGTATTGTAGCAAAATTTCAGGCATTTATCATTTTCTGTAGGGAACTTAGTTTTCGCAAACGGTCACAGTCAGCTGATGAGGAAGGCTGTCCGGAGCTAGCAGACTCGCTGCAGCATCTGACCTTGTCGGAGTTTCTTAAAGAGTATGTTTCAATCCTCTAATAAACGTCTGTGTGTGTGTGTGTTGAAGTAATGCCCATCTAACTTTAACCCCATTAAATAACACTCTAACACTTACTATCTGGAAAACCTCCCACTGAGGCCTTTTACATGAAGCTGATGTGCTGGAACAGATTTTTCTGTTGAACAAATTTCAGTATTTTAATGACCAAGAGTAGAATTATTTCCCTGTCCATAGTCAGTGGGAGAGAATTCCACTGATCATTCTTGAACTAATTGATGTGATGGTACTGGGAAGTTTATTTGCTATTTTAACAGGGTTGTCAGGAGAAAGTCATTCTGGAATGTAGATGCTTGATACCCAACTCTTTGAGAAATGGAAAACCTGCCAAAATTCTTTTATTTCTCCTTGAAAATAGCAACTTAAAATAGTGACGTGTTTATCTGGTAATAAACCCGAAAAACAAATGACGTAAGTAGTTCAATTTATTTTTTGATAGATAATATGTTGCATCTTTTGCTGACACAAAAATGAATTGATACGGCATTAGTCATAGATAAATGGGAATTATCAGAATTATCATTGACTTCATGTAAACAGCTTCTTTGCAGGCCTGACTGCAATAATCAAATTGTTACTCGAAATATGGAAATGTTCATACAACAAACATTGTGTACAAACGATGTGTATGTGAAGGAATGTAAAAGAAAACTCACCTAACTCAAATGAAAGATGGAAGCCTTCTCCAAATTTCTGCTTGAAAGTATGAAATTTGTTAACACTGAGCAGCGCAAAGACTTTTAGCTAAAAGCAAGTAGCTATCACCTGGCCAACTGGAAAGATAGGAAGGTACTTTATTAATTTTGTGTATTACAGACAAGACACATGGTGATGTTTACTTACAGATGACTTCCTTCATCTACCTGGTCTTTTGTATCTTGGCACTCACTTGGCCAGCCATACTAGCAGCAGCAAGTGCAAATAAATTTTCCCAAGCCCTTACTTTTGATTTTACTTGTGACGGGGGGGGGGGGGGGGGATCGTCTTGTAGGCTGTAACTTTCACGGGCAAGCGAGTGGGAGCTTTGATGACCTGTCCATGCAGAAGTGCTGGAAGTGGAATATGGAGGAGCTCTTTAATCACTAGCTAATTTGGAGAGATCATCCTCATAAACCTGGACATGTGGCTGGTCCCAGGATCCAGTCTTTTGAGATAAGTAGCTCCAGCTTTGCAGTGAAGCAGCAGAGTGGTGACAGTCGCTTGTTTCAATGCCCTTGTGTAAACTTGCCCTCACATTCCCTATTAATCGCAAAAATGGTGCTGACTTGAACTAAGCCACAAATACACTTGCAGCGACATAAGAAAATTGGCTTCTCTATAAACTGAAGCAGCATTTTCGAATAAAGATAGCCTTGAATTCTAGTTAGGAATTAGCACCAACGTGATTCTGATCATCTTGTGGAATAGGCTCCATGACACTGGCGGTTCACATACTTAGGAGTACAAATATGTGACTGAGCCAACTGCTACCCTCCCTCTACTACCACATTCCCACATCAACTGGTTTTCTACATTTACATATGTTTTCAAAAAACTGTATTTGCATGATCTCTTTATAGAATCTTACTGCTGGCTGTCATTTGTTTTGGCACACGCGCTGAATTTTCAATTAGAAATTCCTTCATTTGTATTTAGAATCCATGTAAATATCTCATGCTGTAATTACACATCACGCTGGTTACATCACACCAGACTGTAATGCTTGGCATACCATCTTTATGGTGAACAATACTGTGCCACCTGCCATCAGACCCAATAGATATTGCCTCCCAATGAGCTTTGGGCCTACAGCTAGCCCTCCTATCCCTGCACCGTGAAGTGTCCATTTTCCCCCTCGGCTTGTTGTGTAGTGCTGCCCCCATCCCTGTTGTGGCCTGCTCTCTACACTCTGCTGTTCAAACATTGGCAGGGAACAGGTTTAAAGCTGTTTTGGCATTTTACATTTTTAATTTTAGGGTTGGCACTTGGTGTTATTCATTACTCCTGTGAGCTAATTTCATCCCCTTGACAACCTGGAGAATGAGAGCTGGAGGGTCCCTCATTACTCAAACCTGGACATTGTGACCCCAGTGTGTGTTTCTCTTGTCTTGAGAAGGTGAACTGATAAGCATTTGAGTTAAACTCGGCCAAGTTCACCGACAAATTGGTTTATCTTCCATAAAGTACATGAACCTCAAAGAATGCAATTTCACTATGGGATTTATCTATTTTCTACCACTCATTGTAACAACAAATAAATTAATTGTTCAGCTTTGCCCTTGATTGTGAGCTTGTATCGCTGAATTGACTGCTTGTAACTTTTGAAAAATAGAAGAGTTCTCTGCCCTTTTCATTTTCCCATTCCCAAAATGTGGCAGCAGCTTAGCATTCCAAGTTTTGCACAATTTCTTAATGAGCTTACAGTAAGTTTCTTTGACCATTTTACCTCCTCTTCATTAACACGTCGGCTCCTCTTTCAAGAAACTTCAATGTGCACACTCATTCACATCGAATCCCTACAGTGCAGAAGGAGGCCATTTGGCTCATCGCGATTGCACCAGCCCTTTGAAAGAGTACCCTACCTAGCCCACTTCCACACCCTATCCCTGTAACCTTGTAACCCCACCTAAGCGGTACATTTTGAACACTAAGGGATTTGTAGCATGGCCAATTCACCTAACCTGCACACCTTTGGACTGTGGGAGGAAACCAGAGCACCCGGAGGAAACGCACCCAGACATGTAAAGAAAGTGCAAACTCCACACAGACAATCACCCAAGGCCCGAATTGAACCCATGTCCCTGGCACTATGAGACAGCAGTGCTAACCACTCTGCCACCCTAAACCTCTAGTTTTTCTCTTGATCCTTTCTCTTTGGATTTCTGGCATTGTGAGCCTGATGTCCGCTACCGAGCCACAAAATCTCCCAACCTGGAAGACCTGTTTTGGTTTAAAGGGCCCCATTAAACCCAAGGGGTAGAATAGAGTCTGGCACATCAGCCACAGGTGCAGATTGCTGAGGGGGAGGGGGCAGAGGGGGGTGGTTGGGAGGTGGAAGGGTGCAAGTGCCGGAGAGGGCTAGTTAGAAGGCTTGCCTTGGTCCGCTGGAATTTGTTCCAACGGTTTTCGAAGTTGTTACACCGTCTAACCTTCACCCCTCACACTCCCTCAACCCCACCCTCTCCTCATGCACCATCAAGCCCTCCACCCACCCAAATGCTGTTGATGACACCTAATATCTCCATGTCAGTCCATAATCACTCACCCAGTATCACTATGGACAATCTCTGGAGCCATGTGCAGTTGAAAAAAAAACTTCGAACAACCTGAATTGAATTTCCACTCATACACACTCATTCACAAAACCCAAAGATTTTAAATTCCCTGAAGAGGGCAATTTGTTATATAAACAAACAGCAATCACTCAAAGACAGCTAATCATTTAGTATCCTCTTTAAACTGTCAATCAAAATGTGAACTCAGCCAAGCATTCATGATAAACTCAGCTGTAACAACAGCTGCTAGGAAATGTCAACAAAGAACTCTTTTGAAACTCTAAGAATGGATGATAATCATTTTTTCTAACTTAAACCAAATTGTTTATCGATCAATACAGCCCCACAGAAAAAGTTTTTAAAAAGCATTGATGGTTTCAACCCTAAATAGAACATTGGATAAGCACACATTCCTTTCATGGTATACTCTAATTAATTGAATCATGTATAATCATCACGCAGAACGTGCTTTTCCAATGCATCTTCATGCATGCTTCGACGAGCTCATTTGTTTTAAGGACCACTTAATTATAATCTCCTACAGAATAGAAATAATGGGCGGGATTCTCTCAGCTCAGGCCAGGCCGGAGAATCGCCGGGGCGGGTGCGAATTGCGCGACACCGCCCCGACGCCAGTCCGTCGATTCTCAGGAGAGGGGAGAATCAGTGCCATTGGCGCCGGCGGGGTCGGCGTGGCGCCGGTCGGAGGCCGCTGGTCGGAGGCCGCTCTATGCCCCCCCCCCCACAACCCCCCCAGCTCCGGGATGGGCTGGGCGGCCTTACAAATAAATCCAAATCCCGCCGGCGCCGTTCACAGCTGGTCTTACCCGGCGGGAACTCGGCATGAATGGATCCGGGGGCGGCCTGGTGGTGATGGTGGTGGGGGTCGGGGGGACCTACGCTATGGCCTGGCCCGCGATTGGGGCCTACCGATCGGCAGGCCAGCCTCTCGGGCTGGGGGCCTCTTTTGTTCTGTGCCGGCCCCTGTAGCCCTACGCTATGTTGCATCAGGGCCGGCGCGGAGAAGGGATCCACCGTGCGTGCGCGGCAATCGTGCCGGTCCCACTGCACATGCGCGCGTTGGCACCGCCCCCACTGCACATGCGCAGACCCGCGGCGCCCATCTGACACAGGTATCGGCAGCTGGAGCGGCTTGGGTCGCTCCAGTGCCGTGCTGGCCCCCTGTAGGGGTCAGAATCGCTGCTCCTGAGGCCACGTTGATGCCGTCGAGAAATGCAACGGCGTTTACGTCGGCGTCCACACTTAGCCTCAGGATCAGAGAATCCGCCCAATATTTCTCTATTCTGTGAACAATGGAGTGTGTTATTACCTTAATAACAAATGCTATCTAAAGTGATCTTCCAGGCATAAATTATTTTATTGTAGCTAAATATAGATTTGCCACAGTTCACACTTTTTTGGTTAAAGTAAATAAATATGCCACTTTTGACACTCCCCACCCAAGTCTAAAATCAGATCGAGATGTGCAATGGAGAAGGATCTTTACTCTATTGTTGATGAAAATTCATTGGAACATTGCAATAAAATGGATAAAATAGGCTGTAGTCACAAACAAATATGCAAACAATGAGCCTAATGTTTGAGACCAGCTGCATTCAGGACAACTCGCTCCACATGCTGCCGAAGAAACGTTCCTTAAAGGGACTAGTTCAGACTGCCATCGGCAAGTATTTCAAATGTGCTTACCTGAATGTGAAGGTGGGAGGAACAAGAGTGCTCCTCCAAAACACACATTAAAATCCACTGTGTGTTCTTCCTGCTACATACTCACCTGCCTCAGACCTCCCTGAAAACTTGAGGTGGGAGAGGGATGGGCTCCTCCCCACCCCCACCCCCACCCCACCCCACCCACACGCACCAAAGCCTGTCTGGCCTTGTACCTAGTGAGGCTCTTATGTGGTCTCATCCCAGCACTAGTGGTATTGTACCTGCAGCGGGAAGCACACAACATGCAGGAAGTCCGCCGCCTTAGCTGCACAGGCTGGTGTCAGGTAAGAGGATGCACCCTCCTTTGAGAGCCCCTTGGACTCATTGGCAGCATGCCCCCCCCCCAGTTCATTTCTCCCCTTAACCCTCCCCCAGGCTCTTCTGAACCTGCCCCCCACCTCCCCAATCCCTCTTCCCTGACCCCAGACTTACCTGGGCTCCTCAGCATGGTCGAACTGTCTGTAGTCCTGTTAATGGCCACCCTCCCATTGGTGCTGCAAGAACTATCAGTCATCTAATTGGCTGGTGGCTCTCAATTGTGAGATATCTTCCTGTGACAGGAGTGGAGGTTTTGCCTATAAACAGTAAATTCTGCTCCCAGCATCAAAATGCTGGGGGGCAACTGTCATACACATGGGAGTGTTTTTTCCCCCAACCTTTTGCCAGTAAGGTGATAACCTTGACACCCTGAAAAATCCAGCCCCCTCTGTCCATCAAAGCAATACAGGCAAGTGCATTCATATATAAATGCAAATGAGCATACAACTAACTCAAAAAGGGAATGTAGCACAAGTTTGTAAATTAACCATCAGGCCTCTAGGGACATTTTCCGCTTTGTACTAATTTTGCTTCTGATCTTCAAAGGCTAAGTTTGTGAGTTTACTGTGCTTGCAGCTGATTGTTATGTATCAGCAGTCCCTTCATGGCTTTACTAGCTAATGTCACTCACCCTAAAATACTGACTTGTTTGCAGCAACTAATGACATTCTGTAATGACTGTGCACTGTATTATCATGCTAATAACAAAATGTAAGATTTATCATCTAGATTACATAACCTTATTCCGTGAAGTTTCTCAAAATTGTGTCAATTTGCAATGTGTAAAATTCATTTGTGACTGAAGGGTTTTTCCAATTTTTATCAGGTCCTTGCCTCCTCTCCTAACTTGTGGACTTCTTGCTAGGGTTTTGATGCTATAGAAACAGTATCTGCCTTGCTGTTATCAGCCTTCATTTATCTGTGGGCCTTAATTATGACTGAAGGGTGTCGCTTAGCTCAGTTGACTGCGGAGCAACACAAGCAGCATGGGTCCAATTCCCGTACCACTTGAGGTTATTCATGAAGGCCTCACCTTCTCAACCTTGCCCCTCGCCTGAGGTGTGATGACCCTCAAGTTAAATGCCACCCGTCAGCTCTCACTCAAAGGGGAGAGCAGCCTATTGCCCTCTGAAACTGTGGCGACATTTACATTTACATAATGGTGACTGTTACCAATCTAACCAACCTTGGGTATCATCAAAGCCAAACTCAATGAATTCTCAGCCAATAGCCACATCAACATACTTCCAGCAGGAAATGCTGAATAGGGTTCTCTGACTGAAAGATATAAAGTGAGCCCATATTGCTGCCTTGACTGATCAGGTAACATAGTACAAACCAGGGAATTATATTCCTGGACCATTCTGATCTCTGTACTTCAAATGCACACTAGTATAAGCTCACTGAACCAGAAAAGACATGCATTTTGTTTTACATTGTGAAAATTAAATCCGAGAGTAAATTTTGAAATGTTAGTCAAAGGAACTTGGCAAAATCTATTTATCCTACAGAATTGAAGAAGAGGAGTGGGACAAGTACATTATTCCTTCAAAAGCAGAGACTGAGAAATGTAAAGTGAGCCGCACGTTCAGCTTTCTCAAAAACAGAATGACCAGCACCAGAAATAAGGGCAAGGTAAATAATATTTTGTGATTCCATCTCCAGTACTCTCTGTTCAGCACTTCAATTGGAACCAGCACGCACATCCTATATGATGGTGATATATCAGAGGCCCTTCTTTGTAAGATGTAAGGCAGTGAACATGTGGCTAGTCATTTATTGTTGGGGCTTCTAAGGTTTAAGGTTTTGAGGTATAAAACCATTTGTAATTAACAAATACAAGTTCCAAATTTTTAATTTCTAACTCTGGGGCCCTCAGTTGTACTTGACTTACAAGGTAAAAATAACTAGTATTTATTAAGCATGGTTTTACATAACACGAGAAGCAATGAAGAAAACATAGACGTTTCTCATCTCTCAAGATCCCAAGAAGATTTGGTATTGTCGCCGGCGCAACGGTTGAATCACACGAGAGCCACAAATCGGGCTCCACGCCGGGCGTCAGGCCGATTGCAAGTCACCCGACTCACTCCACCCGGTGCGATCTGGATCTTGCCCTTGCTGTGCGAGGTCCAGATCTACATATTTAAATGAGCCTAATGGCTCCTTCAAATACTCGGATGCCAGATTTATCCAGCAACCTGTATTCAATGGCCGTGCCTCAGAGACCTTGCCAGGGGACCATTTAGCACTGGTCCACGCAAACATGGACCAGGCATAACGGCACCACGGGAGGACTCTCAGGCCAATTGCAACCCTCGGGTGGTCGGGGACAGAGCAGGGTTACGCATCAACACTCACCCTGGCAGGTGGGTACCATGGCACTCCCGGCCTGGTTATATTGGGACTTATGGTTGGAAACCCACGCAGACATGGGGAGAACATGCAGACTCCTCGCAGACAGTAACCGAAGGCGGGAATCGAAGCCATGTCCCAGGTGCTGTGAAGGAACAGTGCTAACCACTGTGCTACCGTTCTAAATATGTTACAAATGCTAAAAATCAGTAGAATTATGAATCTTATAGGCTGAAAATATTTTGTGATGTAGTGTCAAAGGGTTATTTTGTTAAATGTTTGAAATTAATTGAATAACATTACAACCCTTTTATTAGCCTAACAATTATAACAACCTCCATACGGCTTCACTTCTTGACCAGTCAAATAACAGTAAGGTTTTTCAAGGTCCCTTTGACATTTGTGAAATTTACTTGCTTCCTCAAGTTTTTAGCCCAATTCTCCAAAACATAGTCTCTGCAGTGAGATGCGATATAATATCGTCTCTGCAGTAAGACTGCGGTATAACATAGTCTCTGTAGTGAGACTGCGATATAACATAGTCTCTGCAATTATCCTGTGATACAACACAGTCTCTGCGGTGAGACTGCGATATAACATAGTCTCTGCAGTTATCTGTGATATAACATAAGTCTCTGCAGTGAGACTACGATATAACATAGTCTCTGCAGTGAGACTGCAATATACCATAGTCTCTGCAGTGAGACTGCGATATAACATAGTCTCTGCAGTGGGGCTGCGATACAATATAGTCTCTGCAGTGAGATTGTGATATAACATGGTCTCTGTAGTGCGACTACGATGTAACATAGTATCTGCAGTTATCTGTGATATAACATAGTCTCTGCAGTGAGACTGCAATGTAACATAGTCTCTGCAGTGAGACTGCGATATAACATAGTCTCTGCAGTGAGACCACTGCGATATAACATAGTCTCTGCAGTGAGGCTGCGATATAACATAGTCTCTGCAATGAGACTGCGATATAACATAGGGCTGGATTCTCCGATTTTGAGACTAAGTGTCGACGCAACGTGGCAACCGAGACGTTTCATGACAGAAAAAGAACGCACAACAGCTGCACCGATTCAGTGACTTTAAATGGGCTAGCACCATTGCCACGTGGAACGCAATCAATTCCATGCAAAACGGTGCTGGACTCGCCAGGCCCGTGATTGGCACACATGAGGCTCACACACCGCAGCCGCACTTAAGCGATCCATGCCCCCCACACACACCGTCCCAGTCAACAAGATGGCTGGAAGGAGAGCAGCGCCATGGTACAGAGACGCTGAGCTGGACACCCTACTGGATGCCGTGGAGGAGAGAAGGTTGACCCTTTTGTAGCACCATCGATCACACACGAGGCGAGACGTAGAGAACTTCAATCGAGGCTTTATTGAGCAGACTTGTTCCCCAGCAGCTCAGTCACAGAATGCAGCTGCTGGGAGCAAACCGGGTTCTTATACCCCGCCTGTCTGGGTGGAGCCCAGTAGGCGGCAGATCCAATCAGGACCCAGCATCTGTCCTCCAATAGCTCCTCGGCATTCATGGTGTACCGTATTACCCCTAATACATACCACCACATTCTCCCCTTGTTAAAAAAGAACCCGGCGGGGTGGTGGGTGGTATGGTGGTAGGGGTTTACAGGGTCGGTGCCTTAACCATTGAACTATATACAATCATGCCGCTTTTACTGGGCCACTGAATTATTCACATTTTACCCGATTAGCAGCGTTAACTATTTACAACAATGCCGCTTTGCTGGGCCACTGAATTATATACATCTTAAGTCGATTCGATGAGTCGAGATGGTGCTCTGGTCGCCCTTTCCGATCGTCTCAGCCCGGGTGGTGGTGGTGGTTGTGCTGGCTCGGGACCGGTCGACTCTGGGAGCATTGCGCTGTCCCTCTCTGTTTCCTTACTCCTGGGCGGGCCTGGGAGGAGAACCGATCCCCCCGGGAAGGGGGTGGCTGTGGGGTGCACCGGCGGGAGTGAGGGGGTGGTGATTGGTGTTGGGGGGGTGTGAGGAGCTCCGGTGGGCGCCAGGTCCCGCAGAGAGACCGTGTCCTGTCGGCCGTCTGGGTACGCCACGTAGGCGTACTGCGGGTTTGCGTGGAGTAGATGTACCTTTTCCACCAGTGGGTCTGATTTGTGCGCCCGCACATGTTTCCGGAGCAGGATGGGTCCCGGGGCTGCCAGCCAGGTCGGAAGTGACGTTCCAGAAGCGGACTTCCTAGGGAAGACCAGGAGGCGCTCGTGAGGCGTTTGGTTCGTGGTGGTACACAGCAGGGAC
The DNA here is from genome assembly GCF_047496885.1 of Scyliorhinus torazame. Taxonomy (NCBI): domain Eukaryota; kingdom Metazoa; phylum Chordata; class Chondrichthyes; order Carcharhiniformes; family Scyliorhinidae; genus Scyliorhinus; species Scyliorhinus torazame. Next base: position 70,328,329 of record NC_092715.1, on the reverse strand, counting down.
CGGATAGAATGAAGGGGATCCGGGAGGACTTCCTGCCAGCAGGAAGTAGGGAGACCCCTAGACCGTAGGGCCAGTAGGACGGTCTTCCAGACCGTTCCGTTCTCCCTCTCTACCTGCCCGTTCCCCCGGGGGTTGTCGTCCTGCTCGAGGCTATGCCCTTGCTGAGCAGGAATTGACGCAGCTCGTCACTCATGAAGGAGGACCCCCTATCGCTATGGATGTAGGCGGGGAAACCGAACAGGGTAAAGATGGTGCAGAGGGCTTTAATGACCGTGGCCGCGGTCATGTCGGGGCAGGGGATGGCGAAGGGGAAACGGGAGTATTCGTCAACGACGTTAAGGAAGTACGTGTTGCGATCGGTGGAGGAGAGGGGGCCTTTGAAATCCAAACTGAGGCGTTCAAAGGGATGGGAAGCCTTTATCAGGTGCGCTCTATCTGGCCTGAAAAAATGCGGTTTGCATTCTGCGCAGATTTGGCAGTTCCTGGTGGCTGTTCGGACCTCCTCGATGGAGTACGGGAGGTTGCGGGCCTTTATGAAGTGGTAGAAACGAGTGACCCCCGGGTGGCAGAGGTCCTCGTGGAGGGCTTGGAGACGGTCCACTTGTGCGTTGGCACATGTGCCGCAAGATAGGGCATCGGACGGCTCGTTCAGCTTTCCGGGACGGTACAAGATCTCATAGTTGTAGGTAGAGAGTTCGATCCTCCACCGCAGGATCTTGTCGTTTTTTTATCTTGCCCCGCTGTGCATTATCGAACATGAAGGCTACCGACCGTTGGTCAGTGAGGAGAGTGAATCTCCTACCGGCCAGGTAATGCCTCCAATGTCGCACAGCTTCCACTATGGCTTGGGCCTCCTTTTCTACTGAGGAGTGGCGAATTTCTGAAGCGTGGAGGGTCTGGGAGAAAAAGGCCACGGGCCTGCCCGCTTGGTTGAGAGTGGCCGCCAGAGCTACGTCGGATACGTCGCTCTCGACTTGGAAGGGGAGGGACTCGTCGATGGCGCGCATCGTGGCCTTTGCGATATCCGCTTTAATGTGGCTGAAGGCCTGGCGGGCCTCTGTCGACAGGGGAAAAGTAGTGGACTGGATTAGTGGGCGGGCCTTGTCTGCGTATTGAGGAACCCACTGGGCGTAATAAGAAAAGAAGCCCAGGCAGCGTTTGACACAGTGGGGGAGAGGGAACTCCATGAGGGGGCGCATGCGTTCGGGGTCGGGGCCTATCACTCCATTACGCACTACGTAGCCCAAGATGGCTAGACGGTCGGTGCTAAACACGTATTTTTCCTCGTTGTAGGTGAGGTTGAGGGCGTTAGCGGTCTGGAGGAATTTGCGGAGGTTGGCGTTGTGGTCCTGCTGGTCGTGGCAGCAGATGGTGACGTTGTCGAGGTACGGGAACGTGGCCCGTAAACCATGCTGGTCAACCATTTGGTCCATCTCCCATTGGAAGACCGAGACTCCGTTCGTGATGCCGAATGGAACCCTTAAGAAGTGGTATAGCCGCCCGTCTGCTTCGAAGGCAATGTACTTGCGGTCACCGGGGCGAATGGGGAGCTGGTGGTAGGCGGACCTAAGGTCCACGGTGGAGAAGACCTTGTACTGTGCAATCCGATTGACCATGTCGGATATGCGGGGAAGAGGGTACGCATCTAGCTGCGTATATCTGTTGATGGTCTGACTGTAGTCTACGACCATCCTCTGCTTCTCCCCTGTCTTCACAACTACCATCTGGGCTCTCCAGGGACTATTGCTGGCCTGGATTATGCCTTCCTTTAGCAGCCGCTGGACTTCGGACCAGATAAACGTCCGGTCCTGGGTGCTGTACCGTCTGCTCCTAGTGGCGATGGATTTGCAATCCGGGGTGAGGTTCGCAAACAAGGAGAGCGGTTCGACCTTGAGTGTCGCGAGGCCGCAGATAGTCAGTGGGGGTATAAGGCCACCAAATTTGAATGTTAAGCTCTGGAGGTTGCATTGGAAGTCCAACCCCAGGAGGGTGGGAGCGCAGAGGTGGGAAGGACATACAGCCGGTAATGTTTGAACTCTCTCCCCTGCACCATTAGGTTTGCGATGCAGAACCCTTTGATTGCAATGGAGTGGGACCCCGCCGCCAGGAAAGTTTTTTGGGTGCTTGGCCGAATTACAAGGGAACAGCGTCTTACCGTGTCCGGATGAATAAAACTCTCCATGCTCCCCGGGTCAGTCAAACACGGCGTCTCGTGCCTGTTCACCAGCACCTTTGTCGTTGTCGTCTGGAGCGTCCGGGGCCGCGACTGGTCGAGGGTCACCGATGCCAAACGTGGTTGGTTCATCAGATCGTTGTCTTCTGGCAGTGTGGAGCCGTCCACGCTGGGGTCCTTGCCTGTCAGCCAAGATGGCGGCGTCCATGGATCGCACGTGGTCGGGGGTGGACAAAATGGCCGCTCCCATGGGTCGCACGCGGCCGGGGGTGGACAAAATGGCCACTCCCATGGATCGCACGCGGTCCGTGGGTAGGAAGATGGCGGCGCCCGCCCCCCCCCCCTCGTGGTGTCCGGGGTCCGTTGGCCGCCCGTGGGTCGCTGGAGGGGATTGAGTCCGTGGTCCCGTTTTGTCCCCGGAGATAGCGGCGACCCCACGGGATTGGCACACCGCTGTGTAGTGCCCCTTTTTGCCGCAGCATTTACAGGTGGCCGAGCGGGCTGGGCAACGCTGGTGGGGGTGTTTCGGCTGCCCGCAAAAGTAGCAGCGGGGCCCCCCCGGGTGGTCTGGGATTCTGGCCTTGCACGCTTGCGGAGGGGTGGGGGGTGCCGGGGGGTCGGTCGCGGCGGGGCCCACGGAGCCCAAGGGGCTGTAGTGCTGTCGGGGGCATAGGCGCGGGCGTTTTGGGAGGCCACGTCGAGGGAGGCTGCAAGGACCCGTGCCTCTGTGAGTCCGAGAGAGTCTTTCTCTAAAAGTCTCTGGCGAATTTGCGACGATGCCAAACCTGCTACGTAAGCATCTCTGATTAGGAGGTCCGTATGTTCGTTCGCCGTTACCGCTGGGCAGTCGCAGTTTCGTCCCAGGATCGTTAGAGCATTGAAGAATTTGTCTAGCGATTCCCCGGGGATTTGTCGTCTCGTCACGAGCTGGTAGCGGGCATAGACCTGGTTGACGGGCCTAATGTAGATCTCTTTCAGCAAGTTGATCGCCGCTGGGAATTCTTCCGCGTCCTCGATGAGTAAGTAGATTTCGGGATTCACCCTGGAATGCAGGACCTGCATCTTCTGGTCTTCTGTTGGTCTGCCGGGGGCCTTTCGGAGGTATCCCTCAAAGCACGCCAGCCAGTGCTTAAACGCCGATGTTGCGTTAGCTGCTTGGGGGCTGATTCGCAGGCGCTCCGGGGCAATCCGGAGCTCCATATTCCTTTTTAAGTCTGCTCAGTAAATTGTAGCACCATCGATCACTCACGAGGCGAGACATAGAGAACTTCAATCGAGGCTTTATTGAGCAGACTTGTTCCCCAGCAGCTCAGTCACAGAATGCAGCTGCTGGGAGCAAACCGGGTTCTTATACCCCGCCTATCTGGGTGGGGCCCAGTAGGCGGCAGATCCAATCAGGACCCAGCATCTGTCCTCCAATAGCTCCTCGGCATTCATGGTGTACCGTATTACCCTAATACATACCACCACACCTTTTAACCGGTCTGGGAGAAAGGCCGCCAAGTGCTGCCGTTCGCCGTGCCTGGGCACAGGTGGCAGAGGTGTTCAGCACTGTGGGCAATGTCGTCCGGACTGACATGCAGTGCTGGAAGAAACTCCATGACCTCCTCAGGGAGGCCAAGGTGAGTTGGCCGCTCCGTGCCCCTGGCACTAACCCCGCCCCTCCCCACACACCTGGAACCCGCCCCCCCGGGGACGGCTGAATCACCACCCGGCCCCACATGCCAGCACCCATGCCAGCTGCCACGGTCGGGTACTCTGGCCACTGATGCCACCGTCTACCCTACCCCTGGGCTGCATACGTCGGACTGTCTAACGATTTAGTGGGCAGCACGGTAGCATGGTGGTTAGCACAATTGCTTCACAGCTCCAGTGTCCCAGGTTCGATTCCCCGCTGGGTCACTGTCTGTGCGGAGTCTGCACGTTCTCCCCGTGTCTGCGTGGGTTTCCTCCGGGTGCTCCGGTTTCCTCCCACAGTCCAAAGATGTGCAGGTTAGGTGGATTGGCCAAGCTAAATTGCCCTTCGTGTCCAAAATTGCCCTTAGTTCTGGGTGGGGTTACTGGGTTATGGGGATAGGATGGAGGTGTGGACTTGGGTAGGGTGCTCTTTCCAAGAGCCGGTGCAGACTCGATGGGCTGAATGGCCTCCTTCTGCGCTGTTAATTCTATGTAATCTATGTAATTTCACTGTTTATGGCCCCCGCACCCCCCCTCCAGGAGGAGGCTGCGCACAACCGCTGGGAGCGGGAGAAAATCGGAGGGGGCCCACCAGAACTGCGGCCCGTCACCATGCTTGAGCTGAGGGCACTGGACGTGGTCGCCGGCGGGTGAGGAAGTGAGACCCTGCTTAGTTGTGGATCCACCCACACCCCCTTCTGACCACACCCATACCCCCCTCATCCCCCCAACCCGCACTCCGCCACCTCGCTCAACCTGCATCCCCCCAGGTCCCTCAGCCTGCACACCCCTCACCCCCTCAACCTCCCACCCCCCTCCAGCCCACTGTCTAACCATACATGTCACTTTGTGTCTTACAGTACTTGCCGGAGATGGTGCAGATCCATCCAGAGTCCCCCGGCCCCATCCAGTGCCAGATCCGGTGTCCCCCAGATAGCTGAGCACTGATAGAACATAGTCTATTCCGTCCACTGCATTTTTGTGCCTTCATTGCTTCTATTTCTAATTTTGTTTCAGTTGCCATAGTCCCAGATGACGATAGGCTGCTTTCCCCTTTGAGGGGGAGAGCTGACTGGTGATGATTTAACCTTAGGATCACCACACCTCAGGTGAGGGATAAGGTAGAGATGTTGGGACCTTCATGAATAATCTCGGCAGTACGGGAATTGAACCCACACTGCTGACCTTGTTCTAAATCCCAAACCAGCCGTCTAGCCAAACGAGCTAAACCAGCCACCTATTTCTAATTCTTTTTTTAGTGATAACAAAAACAAAGTAAATGAAAAACCTCTGACTTAGGAGTTGGTGACTTTAAACTGGCTTAGCCATTAAAAGAAAGCTGCCTTACAACGTTCAGATGTGGGTTTAAATGCCACCAGATGGCAGGATTTAAACCCCAGCCTTGCAGTCAAATTACCCACAGGTTATTAATTAATGTTCCATTGTCGGAGACACTCATTGCTTTGTTGAAAAGAGAGAGCAAAATCATTTAAGCCCTGAAATTGGATATGTGGTATATGAATAACAGGCCAAGCATTAAACCATGGACTGAACATCACTGAGGCTGCCCTCTGGCAAATAATTTTGTTAGTTTGTCTGCTGTTTGGCCAAGGCTGACTGAGTTAATGGATGAAAACTAGACCTGGGAACTTACTGTCTTCCAGGCCAATAGTTTGGGAGGGAGGGAGTTGGAGTGTGATAGTAAGGACAAGAATAGTGAAATAATTGCAAGCCAGTGGACAGTTGACTGAACACAATTAGCAGTTATATTGAGAACAGTGGCCTTAAATGGGAGAACATTTCAGCTTGCAAATATGCATATGCTATAAAAGTTAATACTTACAAAATAAAAATAAATTGAGGTCATCGTGTGAAACTGTATTATGCAAACTATAGCTCTGTGCGATTTTTCACCTCCAAAAACTTTTACTTTAACAGGGGAAATTTAAAGATACCAAGGAGAAGGAGAAATGGAACAATGGCCATCAGTTTATGGCAGGGATTGTTTCAGGCACAGTGCAATGCATGGTTTGTAACAAGCTTGTTGGTGGAAAGGATGTTCTACAGTGCTTCAGTGAGTAGCAACGTTTCAGTTTACAGAGGCAAACTTTGAGTTGATATTCCGGATGCAGAATGTTGCACAGCAGAAGTTCACGTGCTGAAATGGGCCAAATGGCCTCCTTAGGCACAGTAAATTCTATGATTCAATGATTTGGACCAAGTGGTTTGCATCCCGTATAACCTTAGTGGCAGTATTCCCGATATGCACACCCACCAGACTAATCTCTGTTTTTGAAGTGCTTAACTTTAATTGTTCTGGATCAAAACGTCAGTATTTTATTTTGTCATAAAGTAACATTTGTTTCTTCATCTTAACATCTTAAAACATCAACAGAGTTTATTTATCTGACTCCTACTTCTTCCCCACCAAACTGCCGCCCCCTTCCATGTGTGACCACTTTCCGTGATACAAAGGTCAAGAAAATGTCTCGAGACCAGGCTTGCTCAATGTACATCCCTTTTACATTTGCATTTTAAAATGTTCCTGAGGGATGGGACAGAACTTTGCTGGTTCTTGGCAAAGGGTTGTTAGAGCCATGTAACCTCCCACCTTGTGCTCCTGATGTGCCAGCTTGCCCAATGCCTCAGGGTAGGGGATCCCCAGAATATAAGGCCTTGTAGCCCAATGCCCCTGCCTACCAGAGGATCTATGGAGATCCCTGCAAACTGAGTGCCATTTTAGAAAAACAAATACAATCTTCCACAGGCCGAAACATTCAATTGGAGTTTTGGCTGCCAATCTCTATGACACTTGGTCTTTCCAGGTAACGACCCTGACGTTACCCTGCAAACATAACTACAATCGTGCTGTTCCTATCTAGGGCTAGAGTGCAGCAGAGAACAAATCTCAATCTCCTGAAGAAAGGTTGGTGATTTTTAAAATAGGAACAGAATGCCCTGTAAACACATCACAGTTTTTATCAAATAAGACTCAAGCCAGGTTAATATGTAGGTTGTATATCTTACAGCAGAACTAGTTTGGATGGCACGGTGGTAGAGTGGTTAATACTGCTGCCGCACAGTGCCAGGGACTCGGGTTCAATGCCGGTCTCAAGTAACTGTGTGGAGTTTGCACATTCTCCCCGTGTCTGTGTGTGTTTCTTCCGTGTGCTCCGGTTCCCTCCCACTATAGATAGATGTGCAGGTTAGGTGGATTGGCCATGCTAAAATTGCCCCTGAGCATCCAAAGATGTGCAGGTTAGGTGAGATTGCAGTGATGAATGGTTGGTTGAGTTTATATTTTTATTGACAGTTCCACGAGGATATTAAAGGATTAGCTGTCTTTGAAGTGTTTGCTTATATAACAAATTTCCCACTTTAGGGGATTTAAAATCTTTGAATGGGTTTCATGAACGAGAGTTTCTTTGCAACATCAAGTGTGTATGAGTGAAAGTTCTATTAGGTTTTCAGAAGTTTTTTTTTCAACTGCACATGGCTCCACAAATCTGTCCACAGTGATACTGGGTGAGTGACTATGGACCTGGCATGGAGATATGAGGTGGCATGGTGGTGGGAGCAACAGCATTGGAGTGGGTGGAAGTCATGATGGTGCATGAGGAGAAGGTGGGGGTGAGGGAGTGTGAGGAGTGAAGGTTAGACAGTGTGACAACTTCTAAATCCCAGAGAACTAAGTCCAGCCTTCTAACTAGCCCTCCCCAGCACTTGCACCCCCCCCCCCCCCCACCCCAACCACCACCAATCTGTTCCTATGGCTAATGAGTTTAATGGGCCCTTCAAACTGAGACAGGTCTTCCAAGTCAGGAAATGCTGTGGCAAGGTCGCAGAAATCAGGCTCACAAAGCCATTGACCCAAAGAGAAAGGGTCAAGTGAAAAACTAGAGGTTATGGGTGACAGGGTGGCAGAGTGGGGTGCACTTTTCGAGGGTCAGTGCAAACTCGATGGCCCGAATGTCCTCCTTGTGCTGTGGGGATTCTATGATAGGTCGATAACTAAATGTACTCCATGGAATGATTGCATATGAATTCCATCATGGTAGCTGGTTTATTTAAATTCAGTGAATAGATAATTCCGGAATTAAAAAAGAAAAGCTTGTGTCAGAAATGGTGATCATGTTATTACTGAATTGTCATCAAAATCTATCCAGTCACTAATGTCCTAGGGGAAGGTACAAAGAACAAAGAAAAGTACAGCAAAGGAACAGGCCCTTTGGCCCTCCAAGCTTGCGCCAACCATGCTGCCCATCTAAACTAAAATCTTCTACACCTCTGGTGTCCGTATCCCTCTATTCCCATCCTATTCATGTATTTGTCAAGATGCCCCTTAAACGTCACTATCGTCCCTGCTTCCACCACCTCCTCCGGCAGCGAGATCCAGGCACCCACTACCCTCTGTGTAAAATATTTGCCTCATACATCTCCTCTAAACCTTGCTCCCTGCACCTTAAACCTATGCCCCCTAGTAATTGACCCCTCTACCCTGGGGAAAAGCCTCTGACTATCCACTCTGTCTATGCCCCTCATAATTTTGTAGACCTCTATCAGGTCGCCCCTCAACCTCCTTCGTTCCAGTGAGAACAAACCAAGTTTATTCAACCTTTCCTCATAGCTAATGACCTCCATACCAGTCAACATCCTGGTAAATCTCATCTGCACCCTCTCTAAAGCCTCCACATCCTTCTGGTAGTGTGGCGACCAGAATTGAACACTATACTCCAAGTGTGGCCTAACTAAGGTTCTGTACAGCTGCAACATGACTTGTCAATTCTTATACTCAATGCCCCGGCCAATGAAGGCAAGCATGCTGTATGCCTTCTTGACTACCTTCTCCACCTGTGTTGCCCCTTTCAGTGACCTATGGACCTGTACACCTAGACCTCTCTGACTGTCAATACTCGTGAGGGTTCCACCATTCACTGTACATTCCCTACCTGCATTAGACCTTCCAAAATGCATTACCTCACATTTGTCCGGATTAAACTCCATCTGCCATCTCTCCGCCCAAGTCTCCAAACAATCTAAATCCTGCTGTATCCTCTCACAGTCCTCATCGCTATCCGCAATTCCACCAGCCTTTGTGTCGTCTGCAAACTTACTAATCAGATCAGTTACATTTTCTTCAAAATCATTTATATATAGTACGAACAGCAAAGGTCCCAGCACTGATCCCTGCGGAACACCACTCGTCACAGCCCTCCAATTAGAAAAGCATCCTTCCATTGTTACTCTCTGCCTTCTATGACCTAGCCAGTTCTATATCCATCTTGCCAGCTCACCCCTGATCCCGTGTGACTTCACCTTTTGTACCAGTCTGCCATGAGGGACCTTGTCAAAGGCCTTACTGAAGTCCATATAGACAACATCCACTGCCCTACCTGCATCAATCATCTTAGTGACTTCCTCGAAAAACTCTATCAAGCTAGTGAGACACGACCTCCCCTTCACAAAACTGTGCTGCTTCTCGCTAATACGTCCACTTGCTTCCGAATGGGAGTAGATCCTGTCTCGAAGAATTCTCTCCAGTAATTTCCCTACCAGTGACGTAAGGCTCACCGCCCTGTAGTTCCCTGGATTATCCTTGCCCCCCTTCTTAAACAAAGGAACAGCATTGGCTAGTCTCCAGTCCTCCAGGACATCACCTAAAGACAGTGAGGATCCAAAGATTTTGGTCAAGGCCTCAGCAATTTCCTCTCTTGCCTCCTTCAGTATTCTGGGCCCATCAGGCCCTGGGGATTTATCCACCTTAATATTTTTCAAGACGCCCAACACCTCGTCTTTTTGGATCTCAATGTGACCCAGATTATCTACACACTCTTCTCCAGACTCAACATCCACCCATTCCTTCTCTTTGGTGAATACTGATGTCAAGTATTCATTTAGTACCTCGCCCATTTCCTCTGGCTCCACACATAGATTCCCTCCCCTGTCCTTCGGTGGGTCAACCCTTTCCCTGGCTACCCTCTTGCTTTTTTTTTAATGTATGCATAAAATGCCTTGGGATTTTTACTCTGCCATCCTTTCATGGTCTGGCCTACATGTCACTCCAAATCCACAGAAATGTGGTGACTCTCTGAAATGGCCGTGCAATTAGAGGTCAGCAGTAAATAAACCTTATTGTCACAAGTAGGCTTCAATGAAGTTACTATGAAAAGCCCCTAGTCGCCACATTCCGGCGCCTGTTCGGGGAGGCCGGTATGGGAATGGAACCCACGCTGCTGGCCTTGTTCTGCATTACAAGCCAGCTATTTAGCCCAGTGTGCTAAACCAGCACCATATAAATGTTGGCCCTGCTGGTGATGCTTACATTCCGTGAATGAATTCAGAAAATCTGCTGCTACCTGAATATCTCATCTGATATGTTCCTTTTGCAAGTATCTAACATTTGTTATTTTTGTTTTATATTTAGTTTTGCTGAAAAATTGTCCTCTTTTTCAGATTGTACCACGAGTATTCATAAAACTTGCAGAGATTCTATTCCCATGTGTACCAAGGTCAAGAATCCAGTAAGTAGCAGCCCTGGAAAAGGAATGAAATACCTAGGGTCCATGAAAATATCATTATAAAAATTTAACCTCAGGCTATGAGCAGCGTTCGGTTAACAGCATTTATTATTCATGTCTAGTTTTCATGAGATGCTGTTGGTGAATGTTCTCCTTGAATCACTGCAATCCTTGCACTGATCATGAATCAGTAATGACGTTAGGCAGGCAATTGCCTTTTTTTGATGCAGTGAAAATGAATGAATGGTGATAAGTTCAGGACATAGAAGCACTGAGGAATTGCAATGTGATTTACAGGAATGATGTTGGCCCTCAAATATATTAGCTATCGGGAAAATTGAACAGGTCAGAGCTTTATTCTTTGGAAAAGAGAAGATTTAGTGGTGATCTGGTACAGATCTTTAAAATTATGTATGGGCTGGACGGGGTAGATATGAAGAGAATGTTTCCATTTATGCAGGTAATCCCAAATAGGGTCTACAAATACAAGATAGTTACTGCGAAATCTAGCACAGAGAGAAGACATTTCTTTACTCAAGGTTGTGGTTAGAATGTGGAACTCACTGCCACAGGAAGTGGGTAATAGCCTAGTTGTTTGAAAAGGAATCCAGAGGAGAGAAAAAGGAATAGAACGATAAAAGCAAAATGCCGGAAATCTGAAATAAAAACAGAAGATGCTGTAAATGCTCAGCAGGCCTGGCAGTATCAGTGGGGGGAGAATTAGCATTAATGTCTCAAGTCCGTAGGACTCTTCCTCAGAGCTAAAGAGAGGGAAAAATGTGGTGGATTTTATACTGCAGTACAGGTAGAGTAGGAAGTAGAGCAAAGTAGAAGGTCAGTGATAAGTGGGATTGTTAATGACAGTGTGAAGGGCTACAGCAGGTTCCGACAATGGCAAAAAAGGTACGGTGGCAGAATATGTCATTGGGAGCACAAATGTCAGTGCCCATTGAAAGCAAGACTTAAGAACAACTGACAGGTGGGTGAGGGGGTGAAGGGAGGTTTGTGCTGTGACAAAAATATTATTTGGATTTTAAAAAGAGGTCAAGGTGGAAGAGAAAGGTCACAGTCTAAAGGTTGTTGAACTCAGTGCCGAGCCTAAAAGGCTGTAACGTGCCCAATCGAACGATGAAGCGCTGATCCTTCAGTTTTTAATTTGATTTATGTTGGGTTCCACAGGAACATTACAGCAGGCCTAGAATGGACATGTGAGCATGGCTGAGTTGAAATGGCCAACGCCAGGAATGTTGGGGGTCATGCTTGCGGACTGAGCAAAGGTGTTAGATCACCCAGTTTTCATTTAGTCTCCCCATTATAGAGGAGACCCGCAATGTGGGCAGTGAATACAGTAGACGAAGTTGAAGGAGTTGCAAATGAAATTTTGCTTCACTTGAATATATTGTTTGAGGCAGGTGTTAGACTTGCTGCAATTGTCTTGCAAAGGAGATGAGTACAAAGAACAAAGAAATGTACAGCACAGGAACAGGCCCTTCGGCCCTCCAAGCCCGTGCCGACCATGCTGCCCGACTAAACTACAATCTTCTACACTTCCTGGGGCCGTATCCTTCTATTCCCATCCTATTCATATATTTGTCAAGATGCCCCTTAAATGTCCCTATCGTCCCTGCTTCCACTACCTCCTCCGGTAGCGAGTTCCAGGCACCCACTACCCTCTGCGTAAAAAACTTGCCTCGTACATCTACTCTAAACCTTGCCCCTCTCACCTTAAACCTATGCCCCCTAGTAATTGACCCCTCTACCCTGGGGAAAAGCCTCTGACTATCCACTCTGTCTATGCCCCTCATAATTTTGTATACCTCTATCAGGTCTCCCCTCAACCTCCTTCGTTCCAGTGAGAACAAACCGAGTTTATTCAACCGCTCCTCATAGCTACTGCCCTCCATACCAGGCAACATTCTGGTAAATCTCTTCTGCACCCTCTCTAAAGCCTCCACATCCTTCTGGTAGTGTGGCGACCAGAATTGAACACTATACTCCAAGTGTGGCCTAACTAAGGTTCTATACAGCTGCAACATGACTTGCCAATTCTTATACTCAATGCCCCGGCCAATGAAGGCAAGCATGCCGTATGCCTTCTTGACTACCTTCTCCACCTGTGTTGCCCCTTTCAATGACCTGTGGACCTGTACTCCTAGATCTCTTTGACTTTCAATACTCTTGAGGGTTCTACCATTCACTGTATATTCCCTACCTGCATTCGACCTTCCAAAATGCATTACCTCACATTTGTCCGGATTTAACTCCATCTGCCACCTCTCCGCCCAAGTCTCCAGACAATCTAAATCCTGCTGTATCCTCCGACAGTCCTCATCGCTATCCGCAATTCCACCAACCTTTGTGTTGTCTGCAAACTTACTAATCAGACCAGTTACAGTTTCCTCCAAATCATTTATATATACTACAAAGAGCAAAGGTCCCAGCACTGATCCCTGTGGAACACCACTGGTCACAGCCCTCCAATTAGAAAACCATCCCTCCATTGCTACTCTCTGCCTTCTAATGCCGAGCCAGTTCTGTATCCACCTTGCCAGCTCACCCCTGATCCCGTGTGACTTCACCTTTTGTACTAGTCTACCATGAGGGACCTTGTCAAAGGCCTTACTGAAGTCCATATAGACAACATCTACTGCCCTACCTGCATCAATCATCTTAGTGACCTCCTCGAAAAACTCTATCAAGTTAGTGAGACACGACCTCCCCTTCACAAAACCGTGCTGCCTCTCACTAATACGTCCATTTGCTTCCAAATGGGAGTAGATCCTGTCTCGAAGAATTCTCTCCAGTAATTTCCCTACCACTGAAGTAAGGCTCACCGGCCTGTAGTTCCCGGGATTATCCTTGCTACCCTTCTTAAACAGAGGAACAACATTGGCTATTCTCCAGTCCTCCGGGACATCCCCTGAAGACAGCGAGGATCCAAAGATTTCTGTCAAGGCCTCAGCAATTTCCTCTCCAGCCTCCTTCAGTATTCTGGGGTAGATCCCATCAGGCCCTGGGGACTTATCTACCTTAATATTTTTTAAGACACCCAACACCTCGTCTTTTTGGATCACAATGTGACCCAGGCTATCTACACCCCCTTCTCCAGACTCAACATCTACCAATTCGTTCTCTTTGGTGAATACTGATGCAAAGTATTCATTTAGTACCTCGCCCATTTCCTCTGGCTCCACACATAGATTCCCTTGCCTATCCTTCAGTGGGCCAACCCTTTCCCTGGCTACCCTCTTGCTTTTTATGTACGTGTAAAAAGCCTTGGGATTTTCCTTAACCCTATTTGCCAATGACTTTTCGTGACCCCTTCTAGCCCTCCTGACTCCTTGCTTAAGCTCCTTCCTACTTTCCTTATATTCCACGCAGGCTTCGTCTGTTCCCAGCCTTTTAGCCCTGCAAATGCCTCCTTTTTCTTTTTGATGAGGCCTACAATATCACTCGTCATCCAAGGTTCCCGAAAATTGCCGTATTTATCTTTCTTCCTCACAGGAACATGCCGGTCCTGTATTCCTTTCAACTGCCACTTGAAAGCCTCCCACATGTCAGATGTTGATTTGCCCTCAAACATCCGCCCCCAATCTATGTTCTTCAGTTCCCGCCTAATATTGTTATAATTAGCCTTCCCCCAATTTAGCACATTCATCCTCGGACCACTCTTATCCTTGTCCACCAGTACTTTAAAACTTACTGAATTGTGGTCACTGTTACCGAAATGCTCCCCTACTGAAACATCTACCACCTGGCAGGGCTCATTCCCCAATACCAGGTCCAGTACCGCCCCTTCCCTAGTTGGACTGTCTACATATTGTTTTAAGAAGCCCTCCTGGATGCTCCTATATCACCACAACCCTGATATTTTTACTCTTTTCCAAAATCTGTCTACCTATCTGCTCCTCTATCTCCCGCTGGCTGTTGGGAGGCCTGTAGTATACCCCCAACATTGTGACTGCACCCTTCTTATTCCTGATCTCTACCCATATAGCCTCACTGCCCTCTGAGGTGTCCTCTCGCAGTACAGCTGTGATAATCTCCCGAACAAGTAGCGCAACTCCGCCTCCCCTTTTACATCCCCCTCTATCCCGCCTGAAACATCTAAATCCTGGAACGTTTAGCTGCCAATCCTGCCCTTCCCTCAACCAGGTCTCTGTAATGGCAACAACATCATAGTTCCAAGTACTAATCCAAGCTCTAAGTTCATCTGCCTTACCCGTAATGCTCCTTGCATTAAAACATATGCACTTCAGGCCACCAGACCCGCTGTGTTCAGCAACTTCTCCCTGTCTGCTCTGCCTCAGAGCCACACTGTCCCTATTCCCTAGTTCTCTCTCAATGCTCTCACCTTCTGACCTATTGCTCCCGTGCCCACCCTCCTGCCATACTAGTTTAAACCCTCCCGTGTGACACTAGCAAACCTCGCGGCCAGGATATTTATGCCTCTCCGGTTTAGATGCAACCCGTCCTTCTTATACAGGTCACACCTGCCCCGGAAGAGCTCCCAGTGGTCCAGATAATGGAAACCCTCCTTCCTACACCAGCTGTTTAGCCACGTGTTTAGCTGCTCTATCTTCCTATTTCTAGCCTCGCTGGCACGTGGCACAGGGAGTAATCCCGAGATTACAACCCTCGAGGTCCTGTCTTTTAACTTTCTGCCTAGCTCCCTGAACTCCTGCTGCAGGACCTCATGCCCCTTCCTGCCTATGTCGTTAGTACCAATATGTACAACGACCTCTGCCTATTTGCCCTCCCCCTTCAGGATGCCCTCTACCCGTTCGGAGACATCCTGGACCCTGGCACCAGGGAGGCAACATACCATCCTGGAGTCTCTTTCACGTCCACAGAAGCGCCTATCTGTGCCCCTGACTATAGAGTCCCCTATTACTATTACTCTTCTGCGCTTTGACCCTCCCTTCTGAACATCAGAGCCAGCCGTGGTGCCACTACTCTGGCTGCTGCTGTTTTCCCCATGTGCCGTTTTTGCGGGTGGCATCATTGGAACAGATGTGATAGGGGTGGAGAAGCTGGGAGAATGGGATGGAGACCTTATAGGACGCGCGGTGTGAGTAGCTGTAGCCGAGGTAGCTGTGGGAGTCGGTGGGCTAGTAATGGATATTGGTGGTCAATCTATCACCGGGAATGGAGACAAAGAGGTCAAGGAAGTGGAGATGGACCGCGTGAAGGTGAGGGGTGGAAATTGGAAGCAAAATTGATAAATATTTCCTGGTCCAGTTGAGAGCATGAAGTGGCACTGATACAGCCATCAATGGTCGCGAATTAACGGAATTAAACAGAGTCCTGTGTTCGGCACGTTTAACCGGGTGTTTAACCGGAGTAGATTGGGAATCAGGGGCGTCATTCTCCGACCCCCCAGCGGGTCGGAGAATGGCCGTTGGCTGCCGTGAATACCGCCCCCTCCGGTTGCCGAAGTCTCCGGTACCGGAGATTTGGCCGGGGCGGGAATCGGGCCGCGTCGGTTGGCGGGCCCCCCCGCTCAATTCTCCGGCCTGAATGGGCCGAAGTCCCGCCGAGAAATTGCCTGTCCCGCCGGCGTAAATTAAAGTAGGTATTTACCGGTGGGACAAGGCGGCGTGGGCGGGCTCCGGGGTCCTGGGGGGGGGCGCGGGGCGATCTGACCCCGGGGGGTGCACCCACGGTGGCCTGGCCCATGATCGGGGCCCACCGATCCGCGGGCGGGCCTGTGCCGTGGGGGCACTCTTTCCCTTCCGCCTCCGCAACGGCCTCCACCATGGCGGAGGCAGAAGAGACTCTCCCCGCTGCGCATGCGCGGGAAACTGTCAGTGGCCGCTGACACTCCCGCGCATGCGCCGCCCGGGGATGTCATTTCCGCGCCAGCTGGCAGGGCAACAAACGCCGTTTCCGCCAGCTGGCGGGGCGGAAATCCCTCCGGCGTCGGCCTAGCCCCTCAATGTCGGGGCTCGGCCCCAAAGATGCGGAGCATTCCTCACCTTTGCGGCGGCGCGATGCCCGTCTGATTGGCGCCGTTTTGGGCACCAGTCGGCGGACATCGCGCCGTTGGTTGAGAATTTCGCCCCAGTACTCTCATGACCAAAAACTTGCACAAAAGGTTTGAGCTATTTAATTTAATAATAAGTAGTGCTACAGGCCAGGAGAGTTAGTGGAATTACCTTTCACCTTTCGGTTGACAGCAACAAGGTACAAGATTCAGCGGCCGGGGCAAAGTCAAGCTCGAAAAGTGAATCTCGCGAGTGGCGTTCTCTGGGAATCGTGACGCTTGAAGCGTCTCGCGAGATTCAACTGAATCTCATAGTGCGTCGTGATCTGGATCCCTCGCTGGGTAGATCCAGGGACGCATATTTAAATGAACTATTAGGCTCATTGAAATATGCGCCCGCCCAGTCACCTGAGGAGTTAAGGTAGCTGGATGTTGGGTACTGGGCAGTGTGTCACCCTGGGCATCTTGGCACTGCCTATCTGGCATGTTGGCACTGCTACCCAGGCACCCTAGCACTGCCAAGATAGCAGGGGTACTGCCAGGGTGCCAGGCTGGCACTGCCAAGGTGCCCAGGTGCCAGGTTGTCCATGCCAGGGGCCTTGCCCATAGGAGGTGAGGTGGGGCTCAAGGACCCTGGAAGAGCTAAGTTAGGTTAAGTGGGGGGGGTGGGGGGGTATTGAAGCTGCACTGGGGGGATCGAAAGATTGGAGCTCACTTTAAAAATGGTCCACTTTATTTGAGAAGATGTTTGTTGCAGGGAGGAGGAGGGGGGAGTAAATGGGGGAATATGTACAAACTGTATACTCTTGTTGGATGTTTAGGTTATGTTACTATGTTGGACATGTTTGGAACAAAACACCTTTTAAAAAGAAATGGCCTGTGGATCTGTTGAGCTGAGCTTGCCAGTGTAGAGAATGACTTAAAGACCGGCCTCGATGGGGGGGTTCCTCGCCAAAGCCAAAGAAAACGGCAACAATTAAAAGAAAGGATAAAAATTTAATTACCAAACTCGCGAAATGTAAGCACAACAGAACACTCACTCCCTTAAACACACAAACATAAATACGCACAGGTAAGATGAGTTCTCGCAATAAAGCATGCACTGAAATCACTAACAGAGTAACAAGAAACAAGTCATGTATTCTTAGTCAGTCCTTTGAGGTGAAACAGTGATGCAGGCCTGGAAATGGTCTCTCTCTTGCTTCTTTGAAGATAATGGAAGTTGGGAGTTTCTGGGCTTTTCATACATAATTGTGCCCGAGCTTCTGTAGAGAAGAATCAGTAATCTTGCAGGTGGAATTGAATAAGTCCCTCTTTTCACTGACTGAAATGGTTGTCTGTTTTAGGTAAAGTCCATTTCTTCTTGCTGGCTGATGATCCCTCTGTCCTATTGGTCACAGGCTGACTTGCACTGCCTATCTTGGAACAAAGGACAAAAAAGATTTGCTGTTTCAAACCAGTTTTAATCACATGACCACAATCAATACTCCCATTTAATTATCCACTCAAAGGATTCATTGACATAAACCATTGCAATGGGCAGTGAAAAGCAGCCGTTCATGTCTGCTTATGATGAAATGTTTCCTTCACACCCCTCGTTGTTGGATTTTGAGTTTATAGACACCCAGGATGAATTCTCTCACGCTCTCGCCAGTGGGTTCAATAGCGGGCGTGGGATGGAGACTATGGGGGGAGGCTCTGAAATTGGTTTAACGCAAGCGTGAATTTATAGTGGGGTCTTCCAGTGGTGCCTGCCATGATGGGTTGGAAACCCCACTGGAGGCCAGCATGGAACTCATTTGCATCCCGTTATTGGGATGTAGATGAAGGCCCAATACTCCATGCCGAATTTTCTGCTCTGCCGCTGGGAAAAAGCGTGAGAGCAAAACACATTTGGAACAATGTGACGTGCAGATGTCCTCACCTGAACAATGCCTGGGGCTGGCTCCGGAGTTCGGGATGGAGGCAGCCCGCAATATGGACCCCAGAGCACCTCAGTCATGAGTCGGGGACCATCTACAGGTTTCCAGATTTGGTGTCTGGGAGGCAGTCCATTTTCCAGCCTCAGTGTTTCTGGAGAATCTTCATTCTCAGGAAGCCCACCTTCTTTCTTCGATGGTGGGTCAGTGGTGTGAGGTGCAAAAATGGTACATTGGGCAGCACGATGGAGCAGTGGTTAAGCCCACCTTCTTTCTTCGATGGTGGGTCAGTGGTGTGAGGTGCAAAAATGGCACATTGGGCAGCACGATGGAGCAGTGGTTAAGCCCTGCTGCCTCATGGCGCCGAGGTCCCAGGTTCGATCCCGGCTCTGGGTCACTGTCCGTGTGGAGTTAGAACGTTCTCCCCGTGTTTGCGTGGGTTTCGCCCCCACAACCCAAAGATGTGCAGGGTAGGTGGATTGGCCACGCTAAATTGTCCCTTAATTGGAAAAAATGAATTGGGTACGCTAAATTTGAAATAAAAATGGTACATTGGCAAAGTGTGGCACAGACAACAACTACAGAGATCACCAGAACTGATCAGGATTCCCCAGATAAGTGGATGAGTTTAGACGTGCTGGGAGGTACGCTCGTCATCATCTTAAACATTCAGCCCCTCCATCAATGGCACAGGATAACATTAGTGGGTGGAATTTAGCGGCATCATCACAGTGGGGACAGGACTGGAAAATGCAGCAAGCTGTTTGAAAGCTCATTAACTTCAGCAGGACCAACAGATCTGGTCTGTGCGTGCAGTCTGCAAAACGTACTGCAGTAACCCGCCAAGCCTCCTTTGACAGCACCTTTCAAATCCACAGCCTCTACCGCCCAGAAGGACAAGTGCAGCAGACACTTAGGAACACCACCTCCTGAAAATTCCCCTGAAAGTCTCTCACGATACTGATTTGGAACTATTTTGCTGTTCCTTCACTGTTGCTGAGTCAGTCCTGGAACACCCCTCAGTTTACATTTCATTGAAATAAGTTTGCTGTTGTACATAACATGACAGAAAATCATGCACCTGTTTATGACATTAATTTACATGCATTGTAAAAAAATCAATTTTTAAAAAATTTGTTCATGTGCCAGCATTTATTGCCCATTCCTAATTGCCCTTGAGGCAGCAGCTAAGAGTCACCCACATTGCTGTGGGTCTGGAGTCACATGTAGGCCAGACCAGGTAAGGACATTAGTGAACCAGATGGGTTTTTACGTCAATCGACAATGGTCTTCATTAGACTTTTAATTTTAGATTTTTTAAAATTAAATTCAAATGTTACCATCTGCAGTGGCTGGATTTGAACCTGGGTCCCCAGAGCATTACTCTGGGTCTCTGGTTTACTAGTT
Organism: Scyliorhinus torazame; assembly: GCF_047496885.1. Taxonomy (NCBI): domain Eukaryota; kingdom Metazoa; phylum Chordata; class Chondrichthyes; order Carcharhiniformes; family Scyliorhinidae; genus Scyliorhinus; species Scyliorhinus torazame. The sequence goes on along the minus strand of NC_092715.1, from coordinate 70,308,649 downwards.
CAGTGACAATACCCACTACGTCTCCATTGAACAGGGATGGAGTTAATGAGTTATAGTTGAGTGTGGTTAATGATAAATATTTGGCGCTGCAAAATACAGGCGCTTGTTTTGTCAATAAAATGAGTGAAATTGAAACCCTTTGTATGGTATGCTGTGTCTTCAGAAATGTTATTTTGATATAATGCCAAATATGCTGTTGCATTTGTTATTGCTCCACTATTCATGGCCGCACTTTCAGTTATTATGGCCCCAAGCCCCAAGAATACTCTTCTTATACCTACCCCCTCTCTATCTCGCTTTCCTCCTTCAAGATGCTCCTTAATACCTACCTTTTTGACGAAGCTTCGGTCATCTGACCTATTACCTCCTTTTGTGGCTCAATGTCATACTTTGTTTATAATGCTCCTGTGAAGAGCCTTGGGATATTACATTGCATTAAAGGCACTATATAATTGTCAGTTATTGTTGTTGCATTCTTACAATCTCAGTGTTTCTCTTCTGCAGAGTCCCCAAGACAAATGTTATGTCGTGTCCCGAAGCAAGCCAACCTACTGTGTGCACTGTAAGTATGAATGGGTGTATTGAAAAATTTGTGAAAATAAACTCACTTATTTGTTGAAACGGCATTTGTTAAAGTCACAAGCTGATTTCCTGGTGTTAGGTCAGGTAGACAGCAGTGGGAATGGTATAGAGAACACTGGATGTCCATCAGCTTCTCCCCCTGTCCCATTTTCCAGCACACTTCCACACTTCAAAATCTTTCCGGAGAATCGCGCCCAATAAATCTGGTAATTCCACGCAATCGTTTTCTGTCATTTGTATTGAATTATTCCCTGTCAAACTTGTGTGCCTGTCGGGCATCGTTAGACAACATGGATAAGGTAGAAAAGTACTTCTGGGACCACAATTTAGCGCTCAAAGTTGGACAAAGAGACTATAGGACCAATTCTCCTGCTTCCTGCGCACCAGGAGCATGCCCAGAAAAGGTGCAATCAACCAGAAAGATGGTTTTGGAGACCATCAATGCTGGGCCTCTGTTCCCATCGTACTCCCCACAAACAGGCTAGCATCAGGTCCTCCTTCCCCCGCCTGTAATGCTGCAGTTCGAGAAAACAGATGCAAATCCAAACTTTTTGACATGCTTGTGATGTTACAGGAAGCTAGACTGTCATTTTATTTGGTGCGTCGATGCTCAAGCATTGGGGGCCTATATAAAGGAGGCACCTTTGGAAAGTTACAGAGCTGCCGAAGTAGGGGAAAGGTTTTAGCCCAAAGATTTGGTATGGATTGTCAATAAGCTGATTCTGAAGCAATTCACCTCAGGTTAAAAAAATATTTTTTTGTCCTGCTATGAGGCCTTGGAGAGTGAAGAATGGGGTGCTCTTTACATGTATTATATGAAGGAGGAGAATGATCAAGAAGCATTGCTGGGTCTGAGATGTTACCCAGGGAGGAAGAAATTCCTGACTTGGAGGAACCCAGTTGGGCAAAAGTAGAGAGTAAGGCTAAATTCCTAGATTCCTCCCAGAAGCAATGCTTTCGGAGTGCTGTTTTCGCAGGGATATAACAAGAGAACTCTTTACATCGGCTGGAAGAGGATGTGATGCTGTAATCCTGAACCTCCATAGCTTTTCCTGTACCAGTCAAAATTACAATAGCACTCGACTGTTATTTTGTGGGAGGCTTTCAGGCAGCCACAGGAAATGTATCCTGCATTAACTGACCTGCAGTCAGTCGATGCATTCACCAAGTCGCTGATGCCATGTTTACCAGTACTGACTGCATTATCTGCTTAACCTGCTGAGTGTCTTCAGTTTTAAATGATGAAAATATCTCGTATTTCAACAGCTAATTCACTTAAGGATTCAGCTTTCCTATCACTGAACACCACCTCATCGTCTTTGCCTGTTGGACTTTCTGCTCTCAAACGGGAATCCTCACTACAACATCAGCCATTGTCAAAAAGTGCTTCTAGCATTAGTATAGACAGGTAAGGAGAATCGTGTTAAATTGTTTCGGTTATAAATGTAGTGAGCATTTCCTAAAGTATTTTGGTTATCATGTGGAACTATTGTCTTTTAGAAGAATCATGGAGTCAATGGAGGTGGAGGTGGATAGCTCTGTTCCTCGGAACAGATCACAGTCTGAGGAATTGCTTCAAACAATGGGGTCATCTCCTTCGACAGAATCGCTTGCATTAGAGGGTGAGCATCTTTGAATGATTGCATGTAAGAGGATACTGAATGGCTGGTGGTGTAATCTGGGCTTAATTTTGTGAGGCAAAAATACAGCTTCATTAAAAACCTAAGAACTGGAAGCGGAGTAGGCCAACTGACCCCTCAAGCTTGTTTGTTATTCAATAAGATCACACTTCAGATATACCTACCCACATTATCCCCTTATCTCTCAATTTGCTTTGTATCCACAACTCTGTTGATCTTTGCGTATCCACAACTCCAAAGGTTTGCAAACCTTTGCTTGAAGAAATTTCCCATCTCACTCCTAAATGGCTGAATTCTTATTCTGGACTGTGTCCCCTTGTTCTAGGAGCTTTGGTCAGATTGCTCATCCTTCTTGCAGACTCCACCTTCTTCCACACATGGGTAGCAAGAATCTTGAGCCTTTAGTATAAGGTTGAAAGTCGAAGATTCTCCAGCACTGCACCTGGAGTCCCCTTACCTGCCTGACTTGCAGTCACATCATCCTGTCCCTAACCACTAAACCACAGCTCTACGTTACCTGAGGGTTGTGACTGCATCCTGGATCAAAGTGTTCAGGCAATTCTCTCCCTCCCTGATGCAATGTCGTGTCTGTAATACGGAATCCACCTCAATAATTCTGAACTGCATTTCCTCAAGATGTAAACACTTACTGTGATTGTCTGAGGCCATAGCGCTCTCCAAGAAACCCCCCGCGTGCTACATTTGTGGCTCATCTCCTGCAATACCATCCCTTTCTAACTTTTGTTTGTTTATTCACTTCATTAAAATGTATGTACATAATTAATTTATGGGTTTATTTTTGAATTTAAAAAATAAATTAATTTAGAGTAGCCAATTATTTATTTTTTCCAATTAAGGGGCAATTTAGCATGGCCGATCCACCTAACTTGCATATCTTTGGGTTGTGGGGGTGAAACCCACTCAGACATGGGAAGAATGTGCAAACTCCACAGGGACAGTGACCCAGGGCCGGGATTTGCACCCTGGTCCTCAGCGCCGTAGTCTCGGTGCTAACTACTACGCCACATGCTGCCCTTGTTACCTTTTTTCACTAATTAGTTGACCTAGTTTAAGTTACAGGTAGATTAAACATTTACTTGTCCCTAACCACCACTGTCCCTACTTCTGCTGCAACATCACTTTGTGATTTTTCTCCCCACAGTCAGATGCATTTTACAAAGAGGTAAGGACAGTTGGCCATGTGTTGATAGCAGCTGAATGGATAATTATAGAAGAATAATTTGTACAAATTTAATTATGTGCTCAGAGACCGTTAGTTCAGTTCACCAGCACCTCATTATTTATTTGAAGTCACACTGAGAATATAGGCATCTTCAAGGGCACATCTGTACAAAACCGAGAAATTGATGCTTCTGGCGAGGTTGAAACAACATGGTTCGGCTTGTCGTTCATGAGTCTCCTTTGTCACTGTGGCATATAGAATGCAATTTACATAATTGTTCTATTTTCACTTCTATGCTAAATCCTTGCTAACGATTCTTCGTTAGTACAGAATTGTCTGTGTATTACTGTCAGTTTCTTTCATATCATATATGAATAGTGCTTTAAATGAGCAATACAGGACAAAACATCATACTTGTTTTCATTTTAAAAGTCATTCAACCTTTCTGGAATTCCCAGGAGGGCATGGAGTCACTGGCTATCTCTCCATGGGACCTATTGTTATGCTAATCATCCCCATAGCATAGATAGGGACCATCTGCCATAACCTCCCCCACCCCGAACAAAAAACTCAGCCTGCATTTCAGTGTTGCTGCAGTTACTGTCCAGGACTTGTTTGGTAAATCGGCTTTGGAAGTTGGTGTTGAGCTGTTTCATTCAAATGTTGCATGTTTACACAAGCAAACTTTTCAATAGTTTCACCAGTGGCTCTCAAACATCAAAAGTGTCAAATGATCAATCCATACATTTCATAACATGTAAACTATTCATTTGGTAACCCACACCTTCCACTTCTAAGTCGTGGCCTGGATCACGAGACATTTAATACTGCATTTTCAAACTCCTTGTTGCTCAGTCTTTGAACCCCTCCCTCCGTCAAACATTCACTGCAACTCCTAAGCTGTGTCTATGGGCTGGACTTTGCTGAGTTGGAATGTCACAGGAGTCCTTTACAAAAGGGCAGGTGGGTCTCGATCCCAGAATTCCCAACTCCATTTTCCAGAAGTCTCCAGATTTTCAGAAGTGCCATTTAAGGATGGGGGCTGGATTTGTATTGCGAGCCCTCTCTCTGCACTCTCAATCTGGCTGGCTCCACCTTAGCGATAGGCATCTCCTAGTCCTCTGCAATTTTAACAGAGTCAGGGCAGCTTTTCAAAGCGTCATGAATGCTATAGTTATAGCAGAATGTGTGAAACAGTTCTTCATTAGTAACTATCCAATTAAAGCATGCATTGCTTCTGTAGAATGTATATGCGTGAATGGGCATTGAAATACATACATAGAAAATAGAAGTAGGAAGAGGCCATTTGTCCCTTTGAGCCTGCTCCACCATTCATTATGATCATAAAAGCAAATTACTGCGGATGCTGGAATCTGAAACCAAAGAGAAAATGCTGGAAAATCTCAGCAGGTCTGGCAGCATCTGTAGGGAGAGAAAAGAGCTAAAGATTCGAGTCCAGGTGACCCTTTGTCAAAGCTTTTCTCTTTGGTTTCATTACGATCATGGCTGATCATAAAGTTCAATACCACAACCCTGTCTTCCCTCCAATTTTCCTTGATCCTTTTAGCCCCAAGAGCTTTATCTAACTCCTCCTTGAAACTACACAACGTACATTGTATTTGTTACCATTGATTGTTGGTGGGTGTAAATTAGGATGAAAATGTGAAAAAGGAGGAGAATAAAGATATTTATTTAAAAAAACAGAAATTACACAACGTTTTGGCCACAACTACTCTCTGTGGGAGTGAATTCCACAGATTCACCACTCTCTGGGTGAAGAAATTTCACCTCATCTCAGTCCTAAAAGGTTTACCCCTGAGCCTCAAACTATGACCCTAGTCCGGTCTCCCCCATCATCGGGAACATTCTTTCTGAATCCAGCCCTTCTAATCCTGTTAGAGTTTTATACGTTTCTACAAGATCGCTTCTCACTCTTCTAAATCCCAAATGTCATAGTTTGGCATGGGGGGGGGGGCATGAGGAGTAGGTGGGAGCATACTTTGGAGCGGTGGTATGGGGGGGGGGATCATACAGATTGATTAGGGCATAGCTTGCCCGAGGGTGGCATGAGAGGCCATTTGGGGGGGGGGGGGGGGGGTGGAATGGGGATATGAGTTGGCATGGATGGGGCATGGGGAGTTTGTGGGGGGAGGGGGGGGGGGGAGGGATTGAGAGCCTTCCTATTTTTAATTATAACTGGGACGTAGTCCAACAACACCAAGGCGGGTCTTTTAAACAGCCCACCTTTTCACCCGGCAGCTCTTATGGTTGCCTCTGAACTTTTTTCCGGGTTGGCTCCCTCCTCCTGCGGGCCCTTCTCCTGAGGCAGGGGGAAGAGCCGGGAATTCTCCGGCCCTCTGTATGTCCAATCAGCCCCTCACTTCCACCCTTGCCCTTGGTAAAACCCTTATTCCCTTAACCCTCCAACTCCCTTCCCTGCCCATCCCATCATTCTCTGGTTATTTCCCCACCTATGTTCCCTCAAGGTAAATGGTGGAGATTTGAAAGTATGCAGTTAGTTCAGCTACCTGTTGCTCGATCTGGCTAGACCACATCAAGCACTTCTGGGCCTTGTTCTAATCTTCCAAAAATACTCATTCCAGAAATGTCCTGGAATGAAACGTGTTTTCCTTATCTTACACAAATTGGCTACTTAAACCTTCCCTCCCCTCCCCTCCGATCCTCAGCACCAATTCCAACTGTGAGAAGCTGTTGAAGTTCTTTTTCTCTATACTTGAAACTATCCACTCAGTTATCTCATCACCAATTTTCAGTATTGACTGTTTAAGTACCCTGAGCATGTATAAAAAGGGAATTATGTTCTCGTTCAATTTGTAAAATTTCCTTTGATTTGTTTGGTGAGCAGTGCCCCACCAGGGCTGTCACCCTCTCTCAGTTTTGTTTAATTTATTGATTTTTGTTTTATAAAAAGAAACATCCCGCCACCTGGAGGTGCTGGTGGCCTCCAGTGGAGGGCTCTCCACATGCGAGTCCTCCCATTTACCATCGGGGATTTGGCATGGGGGGTGTTGCACGTAGAAGTCCTGTGCAATAAAAGGTTGAGGTGGTTCATGGGCTCCCAGGCCACCTGTGGCCTCTGTGGCTTGTATATTTGGACTGTTCATATTTAGACTGTGTGAGGTTGCAGCCCCTTTTTGGTTATTTGAAGGGGTTGCTCAAAGTGTGGTTGCACTTCAGCCCCATACCCCTGCTCTTTGACCACCCGGTGCTGCGGGGAGGGGTTGGGGGGGGTGCTCCTTGTAAACCTGGGCCTGGCCAAGGCTGCCATTAGCAGGTCGAGGCACCGAGTGGTTGAGGACGTTGTTTTGGCCTGATTCTCTGCCCCTCTTCCATGGCTACATTGGCACCTGCATGTCCCTGGAGTGAGAGCATGCAGTGCCCACTCGTACCTTCAAGGCCTTGCATGGCCGATGTTCTCCGCAGGGCTGGAGTGCATCACCAGGCCCAGAAACAACACTTGAACTTAAATTTTAACTTTCCTTTTAAAGTTTTGGTGTTCCTGACGAGGGAGCACACGATATCCACCAGTACGCTAGAGGTCTACAGCAGCCAATGGCCACCCGCTAGAATGCATCATCATGCCCCAAAATCTTACTTCAATTAAAATTAAATAAGTTTCCTTCAAAGATTTGTTTTTTGTCACAGCGCCCATTTAAAGTGCTGTCAATTTGTTTATTTGATTTACTCAAAAGAGTATAAAAAAGGGACTGGCCTGTGAGTAGTGAGAGCCAGAGGGACACGATTGCACCGTCAGTCCCAGAAACGCCATTTTAATTAGATATGGTTCCATTAAAATTGTTGCCTTTGTTGCAATAATTAAATAATAACCCATTCAAAGGGGTTGATCATCTGTTTGTTTGCTTCACTGCCATTGGTTTATTTAAGAGTATAAAAAGAGAGACTGCTGGGACTTGGAGTGTTGCTCGGTAGGACCTGGCACTGTGTGCACTCAGAATCGCAGGAAGCACTAGACAAAAATGTACTGATTCCAGGTTGTCCTTTTACACGCTGTTTACCTTGTTCTGCCATTAACACATTCTGATCTCTTAATTTGTCGCCAACAGCACTTTTCTTAGTCATTACCACCACTATTTACATTACCTTTGTCTTTCTGCCCATGACATCTTTGTCAATCTCCACCTATGATTGGTCCTCCATCCAGACTCCGCTCACCACCCCCCCCCCCCGCCACCCCAACCACAACAGAATAAATCTGACCCTATTTCCAGTTCTCTCCAGCTTTGACAAAGAGTCATCCAGACTTAACGTTAGCTCCCTTCTCTCTCCACAGATGCTGTCAGACCTGTTGAGATTGTCCAGTATTTTCTGTTTTTTCAGATTACAGCTTTTATGATAATTTACTGGTGTTCAATCAGTTTTCAAGTGAAACATTTCCTGGAAGTCACTGACTTTAACTCTCTATTTTCCCAGATAATGTGGTGCCTTCAATCCGTGGAGACATTGAATTTGATGCCCAGGAATTTAAAGCTGAATCCTGGAGCCTTGCCGTTGATCATGCATTTAGTAGTAAACAGCAGAAAGGTCTGATAAAGAGACAAGATGTGATCTATGGTGAGTGTACTATTTTAATCATGGAGGATTACTGGTTGATTCTGTACCAGCTGACATTCCAGGTATTTAGTTTTGTGTCGGAATTTTTTTATTTAAGGAAGCGGGAAAGGTTGTTTGGTGCTTTTGGATTGTTAGAAAATATAAAAGAATTAGAACAAAGAACAAAGAAAATTACAGTACAGGAACAGATCCTTCGGCCCTCCCAGCCTGCGCCGATCCAGATCCTTTATCTAAACCTGTCTTCTATTTTCCAAGGATCTACTTCCCTCTGTTCCCCGCCCGTTCATATATCTGTCTAGATGGATCTTAAATGATGCTATCGTGCCCGCCTCTACCACCTCCGCTGGCAAAGCGTTCCAGGCACCCACCACCCTCTGCGTAAAAAAACTTTCCACGCACATCTCCCTTAAACTTTCCCTCTCTCACCTCGAAATGGTGACCCCTTGTAATTGACACCCCCACTCTTGGAAAAAGCTTGTTGCTATCCACCCTATCCATACCTCTCATAATTTTGTAGACCTCAATCAGGTAACCCCTCAACCTCCGTCTTTCCAACGAAAACAATCCTAATCTACTCAACCTTTCTTCATAGCTAGCACCCTCCATACCAGGCAACATCCTGGTGAACCTCCTCTGCACCCTCTCTAAAGCATCCACATCCTTCTGGTAATGTGGCGAGCAGAACTGCATGCAGTATTCCAAATGTGGCCTAACCAAAGTCCTATACAACTGTAACATGACCTGCCGACTCTTGTACTCAATACCCCGTCCGATGAAGACAAGCATGCTGTATGCCTTCTTGACCACTCTATTGACCTGCGTTGCCACCTTCAGGGTACAATGGACCTGAACTCCCAGATCTCTCTGTACATCAATTTTCCCCAGGACTCTTCCATTGACCGTATAGTCCGCTCTTGAATTAGATCTTCCAAAATGCATCACCTTGCATTTGCCCGGATTGAACTCCATCTGCCATTTCTCTGCCCAACTCTCCAATCTATCTATATTTTGCTGTATTCTCTTGACAGTCCTCCTCGCTATCTGCAACTCCACCAATCTTAGTATCATCTGCAAACTTGCTAATCAGACCACCTATACCTTCGTCCAGATCATTTATGTATATCACAAACAACAATGGTCTGAGCACGGATCCCTGTGGAACACCACTGGTCACCTTTCTCCATTTTGAGACACTCCCTTCCACCACTACTCTCTGTCTCCTGTTGCCCAACCAGTTCTTTATCCATCTAGCTAGTACACCCTGAACCCCATACTACTTCACTTTTTCCATCAACCTGCCATGGGAAACCTTACCTTACTGAAGTCCAATTGTCCAAGAGATTTTATTTCCCTGCATTGTTCATTCTGAAATTACATTTCTTGCACATTAGGACCTAAGAAATGTTAGGAAAAGACCATTTGACCCATTGAAATTGATCATTCCATAGAATCCCTACAGCGCAAAATGAGTCCATTCGGCCCACCATGTCTGCACCAACCCTCCGAAAGAGCACCCCACCTAGGCCCATCCCCCCGCTCTATCCCCATAACCACGCGCATTGATCATTGCCAATCCACCTAACCGAAGCACTCAGATGAAACCGAGGAGACACGGGGAGAAAGTGCAAACCCCACACAGACAGTGACACAAGGTCAGAACCGAACCAGTGTCGCTGGCTAGCCACCGTGCCGCCCATTGTTCTACTTTTTCCACCATAGCATCCATGACACTTTGCCCATACAAATATGCCAGGTAGATTATTCAAAACCTAAGTTTTCGATAGACTCCGGGCCTCCAGAACTCTCGCTCCAGGCCTCCCGAACACTCGCCCCGGGCCTCCTGAACATTCGCTCCGGGCCTCCCGAACTCTCGCTCCGGGTCTCCCAAACTCTCACTTCGGGCCTCCCAAACTCTCGCTCCGGGCCTCCCAAACTCTCAGGATATTGCCTGAGGTCCGTACCCGATGCTTCGCCCTGACCTGCCGAGCTCCCGACAGCGCGGTTATCTCATGGTCTCACACTTTGGGAAACTCGGCGTGGCGGCTGCGGACTCAGTCCAGCGGCGCCAAAGTCGGGGAGGGCTGATCCGCGGGCAGGGGGGGGGGACATTATTCGGGGCTGGGGGCACTGTGGGGGGGATGGTCCGGGGCATGTGAGCCGGCCGAAGGGGAGGACTAATTCGTGGGCCGGGTCCATGAGCGGCCGCTGCCATGTTGCATGGCGCGACCGCTGCAGGCTGTGCACCTGCGTGGCCACAAACCCGGCAATTCTCCGGTGTGTTTCGGCAGCTAGAGTCGGGTGCTCTATGCTGCCGTCCTGCTAGCCCCCAGCAAAACGGCGAATCGGTGGCTGTTTTGCGCCAGTTTTTTTGGCATAAAACTCCACCGTTCCCATGCCGGCGTAGGGACATAGCCCCAGAATCGGCGAATCCAGCCCCCTAGCTGTCTATATAGTTACATTATATTAGGATCATTGAAGAATGACATTGATGACAATGATGTCAGTTGAAAATTATCAAGGGCAGCACGGTGGCAGAGGGTTTAGCACTGTTGTCTCACAGCACCAAGGTACCAGGTTCGATTCCCGACTTGGTCACTGTTTGTGCGGAGTCTGCACGTCCTCCCCATGTCTGCGTGGGTTTCCTCCGGGCGCTCCGGTTTCCTCCCACAGTCCAAAGATGTGCAGGTTAGGTGTATTGGCCATGATAAATTGCCCTTAGTGTCCACAAAGGTTAGGTGTGTTATGGGAATAGGGTGGATGTGTGAACCTGAGTGGGGTGCTCTGTCAAAGGGCCAGTACAGACTCGATGGGCCGAAAGGCCTCCTTCTGCATTGTAAATTCTATGATTTGACATTGCATATATGGTTCTGAGTGAAAATGAAGTAGAATGATAGCCAGATGATTGCAAGTGATTTCAAATGATGACAAAATGATTAATTGAGTGCGGTTGACGTCACATGTAAGCTGTTGAAAGGAAATTATGCCAAATGATATGAAAACTTTCAGGTAGGGAAAGAACTACCTTTCATAAAATAAGATTATAAATAGAAGCAGGAGTTCACGGCCCTCTGAAGCCTGCTCTGCCATTCACAATCACCACAACTGATCTTCTGCATCAACTCTACTCCCGCTTAGCAGATCCATTGGTTCATTGAATCAGGGAAATTAACCTTGGTGTCTGCAATGTCAAGTCCATTCAGAATCTCCTAAGTTTCAGTTAGATCATCTCTTACTCATCTGAACACCAGTAAGTAAAGGTCCAATTCATTCACTCTCTCATCATAGGCAATCCTCATCTAGTGACCTTTTGTTGAAGTCCAAAGGTGTGCAGATTATGTGGATAAGCCATGATCAATGCACTGGGTTCAGGGGATAGGGCGGGGGCGGGTTGTGCGCCTAGGTAAGATGCTGTTTCAGATGATCGGTGCAGACTCGATGGGCCGTATGTCCTCCTCCTTGCACTGTAGGGTTTTATGGATTAACACGAAAGCCAAAACTGTGGACCGTACTCCAGGTGTGGTCTCACCAATGGCCTACACACCTGCAGTAAGACTTCCATATTCTTGTGCTCCAATCCCCCTGCAATGATGACCGCAATACCATTTGCCCTCCTATTTGCTTGTCATACCTGCATGCTAACTTTCTGAATTTCTTGTATGAGCACACCCAAGTCTTCCTGAACATCAATGTTTCCAAGTTTCACACCCAGATTGCTCCATGACCCGATGTTGCTGGTGGGTGATGTTCCAGCAGCAGCTATCCCCTTCACCGGTGGTGCCGCTGGGCAAGGGAGGTGCTGGCCTCTGTTTGGCTGTCAGCTCTTGGCAGATACTACCTGCTGCTTTTGGGGCTCTGATTCAGTGGAAGCTTTGCTGGTGAACTATAACTACCTGATTGGCAAGTAATACTCAAGCCAGTGGCTGAGACCACTGTCGCATCCGTAGAACCTCCCCCTCCACCCCCATCCCCGCACCCACGTACAATTCCACACAGTAAGAGCTGTGCTGTGGAATCTGCAGTACCGATGGGTCTCACCACCCAAAACAATGTACTGTTATGTCACTGACCCCCCGCAGTATAAAGACCCAGAGAGTGGATGTCAAGTCTCGGATACTAATTTCCCTAACTTGCTTCTCCTTCACTTGCAGAGCTGATGCAGACGGAGATGCACCACATTCGCACCCTGGAGATAATGTCGGAAATCTTTCGGAAGGGCATGAAGGAGGAGCTGCAGTTAGATCACAACACCATCGACAAAATATTTCCCTCTTTAGATGAGCTTTTAGAAATTCACAAGCACTTTTTCTTCTGCTTGAAAGAGAGACAGCGGGAGTCCTTCCAGGAGGACAGTGAAAGAAATTTCTTTATCAACAGGATTGGTGATATCCTTTTACAACAGGTAAAGTAAGAATATGTGGAGCCAACGTGTTTGCAAAGTCAAAATTATCACAACTGTAAATGAACTATAAATGGAGCTCTTAATCAGTAGGGAACTAAACCATGCAGATTAAAAAGGTCCAATGCCTGATCACCAAATGGTACAGAGTTAATGGATACCAGCCCTGACTAAAATCTCAGCAAGGGATGCTCCAGCTGGATTCAGCAGCTTTGATCAATGCGAGGTGAGATGGAGGGGGTACAGAATAGTCAGCAGGGGTTCTCATTCCGGTTATTATTCAGTCAGTCATGTTGGAAAGCACTGCATGTGTCGGTAGCAGCTGAGGACAGGTTGAGGCTTGCCTGTAGTGTCCTCTGTGGTTGAATACTCTGCCAGCACATTGTTCTCACTCACGTATGGACAATGCAATGCCACCTGCAGGATGCCTGATACCTAAGAAGCTGTTCTCCGTCACAAATCCGTGCAAGTGGGAGAGAAAATAAGTGTAATTAGCCTTGCTTCACATATCTTTTTGTTTGTGCCTGCGGGAAAGCTAGAACTCCTCAACAGATGTATTCAGATCCCCTTAAAATAGTTCTTGAGAAATGTTACAGTTCCTGCTGAATGACTGCTCTTAAATGGGCAGAGACATTCCCAAACAATGCAAGGCTAATTATTGGCCTAAACTTCTTAGTTATTTATGAAATTGTATTTCTACATCATCCTGGGCGTGCTCAAGAAGGGGATTATTAAGAGCCTATGATTTGGTTAACTGTTGCTCCAGTACAGGAAATGTGCCAGTTAAATTTGAAGAAATGTTCATAATGTCGAAAGGCCTGAGGTCTTCCAAGAGTGTCCCAGAGTCTCCTGGATCTGCTGTCATATCAGAGTTTGTAATTCTGATTTCTGTTGTGAAATGGAACTGTTGGTGCAATTTAACTCTGTCTGCCCAGCGCAAACCAGGCAGAATGGGTAATTCAACGGGCTCGGGTTACTTACCCACTCTAGAACAGCCGGCAGTTGACAGATTTACTGAGCAGGTGGCAAAGGTACATACCCAAAGACAACAGCTTCCTATTTAACATGGTCCATTTCCTCATACCCTCCCATCCAAAACTGGCCCAGAACCAAAACCACTTATTTTACTTCAGGCTAAACAACTTGAAAGACGGCGCATTTCCTGTGCCGCCATACAGAGGATTTGATTGCCCAATGGACTGTGAGGCTTTAAACAGAGCAGAATGAGAACTTAACTTTAATCATTGCTACTGAAACAAATAGGAATAATAAGCTGTATGTTTAAGTTGTACAGAATAGGATACTGTCTGGGATATGCAGCATCGCAAGTGCCCAATGGAAATAAACTTGCTGGGTTACAGGATAGAATGGGAGAATGTGACTGTCGGGATTGCTGTATAGAGCCAGCATGGTCTCGATGAGCCAAATGGCCACGTACACTGCCAAAATAGGACTCTGGCCTTAGAGGCATGAAGCTCAACAACAGTTCCTCCCCTCCAAAACCTTGACATTTAAAAAATTTCATTTTATCCTGAATAACAGCAACAAAGCGCAAAGTAATGAATTGTGTGTCAAGCACTTTGGGGTGTTTCTGAGAGATCTGGGGCGTCATTCTCCGACCCCCCCCGCCGGGTTGGAGAATTGCCGGGGGCTGCCGTGAATCCCGCCCCCGCCGGTTGCCAAAGTCTCCGGTACCGGATATTCGGTGGGGGCGGGAATCGGGCTGCGCCGGTTGGCGGGCCCCCCCGCTGGATTCTCCGGCCCGGATGGGCCGAAGTCCCGCCGATAAATTGCCTGTCCCACCGGATTGGATTAAACCACCTTTTGAACGTCGGGACAAGGCGGCGTGGGCGGGCTCCGGGGCCCTGGGGGGCGCGCGGGGCGATCTGGCCCCGGGGGGGTGCCCCCACGGTGGCCTGGCCCGCGATCGGGGCCCACCGATCCGCGGGCGGGCCTGTGCCGGGGGGCACTCTTTCCCTTCCGCCTCCACCACGGTCTCCACCATGGCAGAGGCGGAAGAGACTCCCTCCACTGTGCATGCGTGGGAAACTGTCAGCGGCCGCTGACGCTCCCGCGAATGCGCCGCCCGGGGATGTCATTTCCGCGCCAGCTGGCGGGGCAACAAAGGCTGTTTCCGCCAGCTGGCGGGGCGGAAATTCCTCCGCCGTCGGCCTAGCCCCTCAATGTTGAGGCTCGGCCCCCAAAGATGCGGAGCATTCCGGACCTTTGGGACGGCGCGATGCCCGTCTGATTGGCGCCGTTTTGGGCGCCAGTCGGCGGACATAGCGCAGTTTCGGGAGAATTTCGCCCATGATCGAACATTTATGCCAGTTTGAAGGTGGGTGAGCACGTAAAATCCAGCACGTGGCCTGCCTGCCGTGTACCCGCACATCCCAGAACTATTTGAAATTTTACAAGTGCTATGGATCCAGACCAGAACCCCAATTCATATTTTAAGATACCGGACTAGAACCCATAATTCATTGTGGTCGAAGTACGAGAATCCCTATTTGTTATGGAATTCCAGACGAAAATCCAACTTTTTACTTTGGAAAATTGTGAGGAAATGTTACTGCACCACTGGAGTGATAACACCAACTACCAGACAGCTTTTCTCGGAAAGAAAACTTTAATATAAACACAGAATTAAACTTATTAGCAATATTTCACAGCGAAAATATCAAATACAAACTTTAAAATATGAAAATAGCACACATTTGTCACACAAGGGACAGGGAGGTGGCCCACTTGCGATGGGCCTGCCCAGAGCCATCGGAGGCATCCCCCCCCCCCCCCACACACTTTTATCCTCTCCCCATGCCTCTTAAATCCAATCCACAGTCTCTCGTGCTCCCCCACGAGAGCTCAGAATTACTTGGGACCCTTAACATAGTGGGGCTGCCTGTAATCCCAGTCGTGGCCACCGCTCCCGGCAACACTCTTAAGTTGGGACTTCTTAAGGGGAAGTCTTGTCTTGAAATAATTAACTCCACTGCCAGTGCTAATTTGTTCTGGGGCAGATGTTGGGATTGTAGACGGGTGCTCAAATTCACCTTAGAAATGGAATAGTCAAATAAACTCCCTTTCCTTGAGATACTAGTTAAGAAATCTGTCAGGTGGTTTACTCTCACAGTCTACCGCAAGCTGACCTTGGGAAATATACATATTGGGATTCTTATGCTATAAGATCGGCCTTATCAGCAAGCCTTGAAATCGGGCCAGAGCCATTTGCAAACATGATGCTGAAATTGGTAGCAACAATGATATCCCGTGGGATAATGGATACCCTGATCAGCATATTTTGCATTGTATATTCCAGAAACTTATGAATGGACTCTGAAAAGTGCCTAATCTACATCTGATTACACTAGAAGACCAAAATATTTAAAAATAAATTGAGCAAAAGGTGGACCTAACAGTTTCATGCTGCTACTATGCAGTAGCAACACAAGTTGTATTCACCACTAACAGGCTGTTACCATCAAGCACAAAATACATTCTGCCCATCACATAGATGATTAATGTGGTGTATGAATTTCAGTGTAAATGAGTGTCAGCCTGCGCTTGCAAAACTCAAAACACAGTATCCAACATTAGATGAGATTACATGGTTGGACAACACGTGCTAAATAATAGTCAGTGTGCTAAGAATTACGCTGACAACCAATTTAGGATTGTCAAGCTCGCTGTATTTGTGTGTACTGGAAGCTACATATATTAATACATTGGGCCCTGTTCTTTGCAGACAGAAAGAACATGTACACACATTGCACCTGTTTCAGCTAACCAAAATGACAGTCATTCGCTGGCTCACTCCTCATGGCAATGCCTTAACTAATCTACTTGTGCTACCGTACTGGGCAGCACGGTAGCACAAGTGGATAGCACTGTGGCTTCACAGCGCCAGGGTCCCAGGTTCGATTCCCTGCTGGGTCACTGTCTGTGTGGAGTCTGCACATTCTCCCCGTGTCTGCGTGGGTTTCCTCCGGGTGCTCCGGTTTCCTCCCACAGTCCAAAGACGTGCAAGTTAGGTGGATTGGCCATGATAAATTGCCCTTAATGACCAAAAAGGTTAGGAGGGGTTATTGGGTTACGGGGATAGGGTGGACGTGAGGGCTTAAGTGGGTCGGTGCAGACTCGATGGGCTGAATGGCCTCCTTCCGCACTGTATGTTCTATGCTCTAATCAGTGTCAAACAGTCTGGTTTAAATTTCAAACAAATTGACAGATAACTGGTGCATTCTCCATGGAAATAGCTCTACCAATCAGAGTCTGCTTGCCAACCAATCAGAACTTTCTTTCTTACAGTATAAATTGTTGTTTTCCCCATATACTGGTATTTCTGCTAGGTGAGTGCAAGACAAAAATCTTTGACCTATCTCTTTTTTCAGCAATACTCAAGTTCTGTCATAAAAAATGACAATTTAATTACCATTTAATTTCACTTCCTTTACTCCCTCTTTGACTAGCTTGATTAAATGGCCAAGCAAGGAACTTCGACCCAGGGTTTTTGTTTGGAAATGTATTCGTATTTAAAATCCTAGGTGATTGCCCCTTCAGTTGAAAATGAAAATCCTTTGTTCTTAGTTTACAGATGAAAATGGCAATAAGTTGAAGCAAACCTATGGTGATTTCTGTAGCCATCACAAAGAGGCAGTCAGTTTCTTTAAAGAACTGCAACAGCAAAATAAGAAATTCCAAAACTTTATCAGGGTAAGATCTCATTAATCACTTTTCTCTTCAAAACCAAATAAATGTGCAAGCAACAACGATAAGCTTATATTTGTTTATCCTTTATAGCAACAGAGCAATAATCTGCTGGTCCGACGCCTTGGTGTCCCAGAGTGTATACTACTGGTTACCCAGCGTATCACCAAGTACCCAGTCCTGCTTGAGCGAATACTGCAATATACTAAAGGTCAGTCTCAGGGCTGGTCAACTCACCTTGTTGTGTAAAATTATAGTTTCTTACATTACAATTGTGACTACATGTCAAAAGTACACAACTGGCAGTAAAGTGTTCTGAGATGTCTTGAGGTAGTGAAAGGCGCAATACAAATACAGGTCTTATTTATCTTATGTGTTACGATCCAGTTGGCATTGTAACTGGACAGGAAGATACCAGGATTCAACCCGTGCTCAAAAGCCTGTTACTTTTATTCTTTTAGAAAACATGGAGGGACAGATTAACTAATTAATTTTAACAACAAGAAAAAAAACACTCATTAAATATGAAAAGTTGGATCATTATACAATACCCTTTTGCTCCCAACTTAGCTTCACGAATATATACAGATTTTAAGGTTAACACGGATTATCACATATAGCTTAAGCTACAGTGGTCTCAGTAACACAAAGTTTCTTTAAACACAAGCTGGCTGTGGAAAAACACGTGCTGCACTCTGAACCCAGGTGAGTGTCTGTGGATTTCTCCTACGAATCCCCCTTGGATTAACTTTATACTGTGAGCCACCTTGCCTCATTGAACTTCTGCTTCCACACGAGTGATTTTAAATGCCGCTTTCAAAAAGATACAAGGCCAGATTCTTCTGCCCCACCCGCTACATCATCACCACGGGCAGGGCACAGACCATGTAAAGGTCCATTGATCTCGGGCGGGAATATCCAGTCATTGGGCAGGTGTGGCCGGAGAATCCCGCCCACATATTCAAATCTTCTTTCAAACAGTGCTTTCTCCCAGTGGTTTGTCCATCAAGGATTCGCTTACAATTTTTTCCCATCCCCCTTCAGGATTTCTTTGCCTTCATGGTTGCTTTAACTATCGATTCCCAGACTGTATTAATATAAGATCTATCTTTAGATTTACCTCTGAAGTTTGCTTTCCCACTTTAATCTGGTTACTGCAGCTATCTCTTTCACTCAGCCTTCTTCTCGGTTCTACCTGTCCTTACTGAACAGTCCTCTGCTCTGGTACCCTTAACCTCAGGATTCTTAGAATCTTCTCTTTAGATCTTTCGGTTCCTTATCTAACTGAACTTTAGCTCTGTGCATTTGTTTTCTTAACCATTACTCCATGGTATGGTTTTCTTCTAGCAAAACTGAGATGTGGTGAGATATTGTACATTTTAGAGATGTTCCCACTCTAACCTGCTAAGCCAGCTATTTCTAGCTTCCTTCTCTCTCACTATTTCCAACTGCAATATATCTAGTTAAAAACTAAACTCAAAAGCCTTCCTACCATAAAAGGGCCGCCAGTTGCTAAGGAACAACCACATGCTTCTGCTAGCTTTTATTTATTCTTCACATTGTAACCCTCTCTGAGCACAATAGAAACATTAAATCAAACCCACCTAAAACCATACCTTATTTCTAACTTTTACCAATATAAATATAAATCCCTTAAAACTACCTTTGTTTTCCGAACATATCTTAAAGATGAGAGGTACTTCTGGAGTAGAAGATATTGATTTATTAGCTATTAATTAATATAAGAAGATGCTGCCCACATTGTTGGAGAACACCAAATTACAAATTCCTGTCAGTGTTTTACACTTGGATAACCTTCTGTGACAATTCATCTGAGACTGTGAAAAGTTAAAAAAGATATAAAGAAGCTATAATTTGGCTTCCTGGATGAAATTAACAGCACCTTCCAAACCTGCGACCTCTACCACCTAGGGGAGGACAAGGGCAGTGGATGTATTGGGACATTAACACTTGCAGGTTTCCTCCAAGCTGCACACCATCCTGACTAAAATATAAAGAACAAAAGAAATGTACAGCACAGGAACAGGCCCTTCGGCCCTCCAAGCCCGTGCCGACCATGCTGCCCGAATAAACTACAATCTTCTACACTTCCTGGGTCCGTATCCCTCTATTCCCATCCTATTCATGTATTTGTCAAGATGCCCCTTAAATGTCACTATCGTCCCTGCTTCCACCACCTCCTCCGGTAGCGAGTTCCAGGCACCCACTACCCTCTGCGTAAAAAACTTGCCTCGTACATCTACTCTAAACCTTGCCCCTCTCACCTTAAACCTATGCCCCCTAGTAATTGAACCCTCTACCCCGGGGAAAAGCCTCTGACTATCCACTCTGTCTATGCCCCTCATAATTTTGTAGACCTGTATCAGGTCGCCCCTCAACCTCCTTCGTTCCAGTGAGAACAAACCGAGTTTATTCAACCGCTCCTCATAGCTAATGCCCTCCATACCAGGCAACATTCTGGTAAATCTCTTTTGCACCCTCTCTAAAGCCTCCACATCCTTCTGGTAGTGTGGCAACCAGAATTGAACACTATACTCCAAGTGTGGCCTAACTAAGGTTCTATACAGCTGCAACATGACTTGCCAATTCTTATACTCAATGTCCCGGCCAATGAAGGCAAGCATGCCGTATGCATTCTTGACTACCTTCTCCACCTGTGTTGCCCCTTTCAGTGACCTGTGGACCTGTACTCCTAGATCTCTTTGACTTTCAATACTCTTGAGGGTTCTACCATTCACTATATATTTCCTACCTGCATTAGACCTTCCAAAATGTATTACCTCACATTTGTCCGGATTAAACTCCATCTGCCATCTCTCCGCCCAAGTCTCCAAACAATCTAATTCCTGCTGTATCCTTTGACAGTCCTCATCGCTATCCGCAATTCCACCAACCTTTGTGTCGTCTGCAAACTTAATAATCAGACCAGTTACATTTTCCTCCAAATCATTTATATATATTACAAACAGCAAAGGTCCCAGCACTGATCCCTGTGGAATACCACTGGTCACAGCCCTCCAATTAGAAAAGCATCCTTCCATTGCTACTCTCTGCCTTCTATGACCTAGCCAGTTCTGTATCCACCTTCCCAGCTCAATCCTGATCCTGTGTGACTTCACCTTTTGTGCTAGTCTACCATGAGGGACCTTGTCAAAAGCCTTACTGAAGTCCATATAGACAACATCCACTGCCCTACCTGCATCAATCATCTTTGTGACCTCCTCGAAAAACTCTATCAAGTTAGTGAGACACGACCTCCCCTTCACAAAACCATGCTGCCTCTCACTAATACGTCCATTTGCTTCCAAATGGGAGTAGATCCTGTCTCGAAGAATTCTCTCCAGTAATTTCCCTACCACTGAAGTAAGGCTCACCGGCCTGTAGTTCCCCGGATTATCCTTGCTACCCTTCTTAAACAGAGGAACAACATTGGCTATTCTCCAGTCCTCCGGGACATCACCTGAAGACAGTGAGGATCCAAAGATCTCTGTCAAGGCCTCAGCAATTTCCTCTCCAGCCTCCTTCAGTATTCTGGGGTAGATCCCATCAGGCCCTGGGGACTTATCTACCGTAATATTTTTTAAGACACCCAACACCTCGTCCTTTTGGATTTCAATGTGACCCAGGCTATCTACACACCCTTCTCCAGACTCAACATCTACCAATTTCTTCTCTTTGGTGAATACTGATGCAAAGTATTCATTTAGTACCTCGCCCATTTCCTCTGGCTCCACACATAGATTCCCTTGCCTATCCTTCAGTTACCGTTCCTTCAGAAAATCCAGCACCTCTTTTCCTACCAACGCTGTGGGTGTATCTACACACGGATGGACTGCAAAAGTTGAAGAAGGCAGCTCATCGCCACCCTCGCCAGGTTAATGGGGTAGCCAGCTATGCCCACAACCCAAAAATGCATAAAAGAAAGATTATGACATTAGCAAAGTAGTAAAATGAGCGATAGCAAATTGGCAACCCATTTTGAATCTCTCCCAATTGTATTTTTCCATTGACTTTCTATTGTGTAAGGAAGTGAGGGTAACACGTTGAGCAACCACCTGCTGGTTATTTTTCTCTCTAAACCTTTGGAGGTACAGCATTTAAAAAAATAAATTTAGAGTATCCAATTATTTTTTTCCAATTGAGGGGCAATTTAACATGGCCAAATCCACATACCCTGCACATATTTGGGTTTTGGGGGAAACCCACGTGGACACTGGGAGAATGTGCAAACTCCACACGGACAGTGACCCGGGGTCGGGATCCAAACAGGGACCTCGGTGCCGGGAGGCAGCAGTGCTAACCACTGAGTCACCGTGCAGCCCCTTTGGAGGTACAGTGTTGCTGGTGCCAGTTGTCACTGATGGTTCACTGTTGCATGCTTTTCCTTACATGTTCAGACTCATCAATTGACCACCCATATACATCAATAATGTGGATTGTTGGCCTAATTGAAACTTTCCCAGCTGGTGTTGAAGGCGCATGGCCAGAAAATGAAAATTACGATTGGGCCTATTAAACAGTTGCACACTTGGTGGGTGTCACCCTTAAGGCTCTGAAATCTGCAATGAGACTTAAATTGGTAATACATCATTGTTCAGTGCCAGTAGCCAGAATGAATAGAACTGCTTTTAATTTAAGGGATTCTGTACAATGTAAACAGAATATATGAGTGTAGCTCGACAGCTGACTGCTGATTCATTTTTGGACCTGTAGCAAAATTTTATAATGCTGATTTTATATCGTCTGCAGGAACAATTTTCTATCATTGCAGAAAATGCAAAAGATATCCTCTCTAAAATTCTTAAATTGGTGAGCTGATTGGGAAAACATGCAGAACATTTCTTCACTCAGGCTATTTTTTCTAAACTTAAAGTAAATTAACCTATTTAACTGCAAATATGCCATGATGGCCACAAGTCTAAGGGGAATAACTGGCTAAGGCCCAAACATGGGCACAACGAATGCAAGGCATGATTAACCTGCAGGCATTCATTCTGATGCAGGACTTGAGGCAAACTTTGTCTGCTAATTTAAATGAGAGTCGTGTACAGCTCAGTGCTAAAGATACTTGTTGAGCCTCAGTGCGGGACCATGCTTGTGCGAGGCTAGCAGCACTTAAAGCTAGCCTAAAGAGGAGGTTTATTCTGGTTGCACAGGTGCTGGAAGTGGCCAAGCAGAAAAACACAATGACTTAACAGGGCAGAGAACATGCTCCAAGGTTCCTTGTTGCAGCACCTGTGGCTTTGGTACAAGAGCTAAAGAGGGAGAGAAAGACCCTCTATTCTCACAGGACCGCGAGGAGCACCACATAGATACTGCAAAGGCAGTGGGAGCAGATAACTGTGATCGCTTTGGTCTTTTGGGCAGATTTTCAGATTATTGTTTACTATAGGAGTAAGTGGTCGAGCTTTAATAAGTAGTATAAATAAAAGTTAGCTTTGTTAATGAACTTAGCTTCCGTGGTCTTTGTGAACACTACAACATCCATCCTGATAACAGAATCACAAAGAACACCACACCCTCCTCCTCAAATCCCCTTTCTCCTCATCACACAAACTCTTCTGATTTAGAAGCTGCAGATGCTGTAAGCAAGGGCAATTAGGGATGAGCAGAGAATGTTTGGCTAGCCAGCAATGCTCACACTGCATGAAAGAGTTTTTAAAAATCCTGGATCAGGCCATGATCCCAGGAAAACACATTCTGCCACATGCCTAATGAGTCAAGTGGCAAGACTGTGCAAAATTGGCCACCAGCCTAATTTGTTTATTACTGTCTTTGTGATCATGGCTGGTACCCATGGCCCTGGCATGTCGGCTGCCAGCTCAGGCAAGTTTCAAGAGTTTAGAAAGAAAGTTGTGAGAGTGGAGTGGGGTGTGTGGGGGGGCTCCTAGAAGGTGAGTGGTAGCCACCAGCATACCTCAAATGTAATGCGGAGCTGAGACAAGCATCCGGTTCAACTTCTTGTTTGCTTCAAACAGATTTTAGCTAAAGGTGCCTAACTGAATAATAATGCACTGAAATGTTGTTTTATTATTCACAGAAGAAACAGAAGAAAATGAGGATGTAACTAAATCGCTTAGTTTGATAAAGGATATAATAGTAGCAGTAGATACAAAGGTCAATAAATATGAGAAAGAGCAAAAACTACTGGACATCTTCAATAAGTTTGAAAACAAAACATACGCCAAGTTGAAGAATGGCCGCACCTTCCGGAAGCAGGACCTGATTAACAGAGGGAGAGAGTTGCAGCATGAGGGTTCTATGTATTGGAAAACAGCCACTGGACGATTGAAAGGTAAAGCAGCAATCGATTCAAAGATGTCCTAAAAATTACACTTCATTGAACATAAAGTGCTTTAAAAATTATCTTGTTAAATCTGGAGGTGGGAAACATGCATGGTGATAAATATTTTTGACACATGGGCACTTCAGAAAAAGAGTCATATTTTATTTGAAATGTTAACTCTCTCTCACTCTCTCTCTCTTGCTCCACAGATGCTGCCAGACCTGTTGAGTTTATCCAGTACTTTCTGTCTTTTGTTTTAGATTTCCAGCATCCACAGTATTTTGCTTTTATTTTAGGGGCAATTTTGAATCTGGCGATAGTATAAAGCACACAATATTGGCTTAGTTATCCATTAAACACCTCTCAATTTTCATTTTTGTTTTGTCTGAAGTCAAAATCAACCACAGTTAATCAAAATTTGCAGGCAGCACGGTAGCACAGTGGTTAACACAGTTGCTTCACAGCTCCAGGGACCCACGTTCGATTCCTAGCTTGGGTAACTGTCTGTGTAGAGTATGCACATTCTCTCCATGTCTGCATGGGTTTCCTAAGGGTGCTCCGTGTTTCCTCTCACAGTCCAAAGATGTGCAGGCTAGGTGGATTGGTTTTGCATAATTGCCCTTAGTGTCCATAAAAAAGGGTGGATGGGGTTACGGGGATAGGGCGGAGGTGTGTATATAGGATGAAGGTATGGTGCTATGGCTTGGGTAGGGTGCTCTTTCCAAAGGGCTGGTGC
Source organism: Scyliorhinus torazame (assembly GCF_047496885.1). NCBI lineage: Eukaryota > Metazoa > Chordata > Chondrichthyes > Carcharhiniformes > Scyliorhinidae > Scyliorhinus > Scyliorhinus torazame. The sequence continues at coordinate 70,284,505 of NC_092715.1, read as the reverse complement.
AGACTTGATGGGCCAAGTGGCCTCCTTCTGCACTGTAAATTCTATGAATCTATGAAAACATTGAGGATTTGACAGCTCGTTCATCTGTAGATCTAGAGAGCTTTAATATGGTCTACTCCTCAGCTCAATATTTTCAGACATACACATTGGAAATCTATAAAATTCTCATGTCTTAAAGCTTTTTATAAAATTGTTGGAGTCCTGGGCATCCTCCTTTCCCTTCACAGCTCCTATCCTGGGAATGATGGGTGATATAATGAAGACATAGTTCACGGCTAATTGCTGCCAAGAATCCCCCTCTCCAATCCCTTAGTTCCCTGTCTTGTCTGCCTGTTTAGCTATCCTGTTGGTCATATGAAATGAATTCCCAGTGAAGGAGGTGTAGGGAGGTGCCTGGACATCTATTGAAGACAATGAAGATAGTCTTGGTGGGAAGTCTGAAACAGCTCTGAGCTTTTAGGGTATGGCTTCAGCCTGCAGGATCACACATAAACCAGGGCAATTCTGATTTCTACATTGTGCAACACTGACAAGTGTTTGGGAGGAGCGAGTGATAGGGAAACAGTTATGCTATCATCCTGGGGCAGGATAGCGGTTACCACTATTGTCACTGTTTTGGGTCCGTAACTTAGTACTTCTATGGTTCCGCACGAAAATAGAGGGATGTGATATTCTGGAATTCACCATCGGAACTATCCCCAAGCACAAGTTAGCAATTATCTGCTTCCATGGCAGCTGTGTGATCTGCCATGCCTTTGTTACAAAGAACAATACAGCACAGGAACAGGACCTTCGGCCCTCCGTGCCTGCACCGACCATGGTACCTGCCTAAACGTAAACCGTATGCACTTACGGAGTCTGTATCCTTCCATTTCTACCCTATTCATATATTTGTCGAGATGCCCTTTAAATGCCGCTCTCATACCTGCTCCCACCACCTTCCCAGGCAGAGCGTTCCATATATTTACCACCCTCTATGTAAAAAGACTTGCCTCGCACATCTGTTCTAAACTTTTCCCCACGCACTTTAAACCTATGTCCCCTAGTACTTGACACTGCTACTCTAGGAAAGAGCATCTGACTATCCACTCTGTACATGCCACTCATAATCTTGTAGACCTCTATGAGGTCGCCTCTCAACCTCCGTTATTCCAGTGAGAACAGACTGAGTTTATCTAACCTCTCATAGCTAATGCCCTCCATACCAGACAACATCCTAGTAAACCGCTTCTGTATCCTCTCCAAAGCATCCACATCCTTCTGGTAGTGTGGCGACCAAAATTGTACACAATATTCCAAATGAGGCCTAATTAAGGTCCTGTACAGCTGCAACATGACTTGCCAATTTGTATATTCAATGCCCCGACTTATGAAGACTAGCATGCCGTATGCCTTCTTGACCACCTTATCCACATGCACTGCCACTGTCAGTGATCAGTGGACATGCATGCCCAGATCTCTCTGTCTGTCAGCACTCGCAAGAGTTCTACCATTTATTGTAATTCCTACATGCATTGGACCTTCCAAAATGCATTACCTCACACTTGTCCGGATTAAACTCATTCTGCCATTTCTCCGTCCAAGACTCTAGCCAGCTTATATCCCGCTGTATCCTCTTCACTATCCGCAACTTCACCAATTGTTGTGTTGTCTGCGAACTTACTATTCAGGCCAGCTACATTTTCTTCCAAATCATTTATATACAGCACGAACAACAAAGGCCCCAGACTGATCCCTGTGGAACGCCGCGAGTCACAGCCTTCCATTCAGAAAAGCACCCTTCTACTGCTACCCAAGCCATTTCTGTATCCAACTTGCCAGCTCTCCCCTGATCCCATGTGACTTCACCTTTTGTACCAGTCTACCATGAGGTACCTTGTCAAAGGCTTCACTGAAGTCCATGTATACAACATCTACTGCCTTTTCCTCATATATCATCTTTGCCACTCCCTTGCAAAACTCGATCAAATTAGTGAGGCACGACTTCCCCTTCCTAAAACCATGCTAATCACTAATAAGTCCATTTGTTTCCAAATGTGAATAAATCCTATCTCTAAGAATCTTTTCTAGTAATTTCCCTGCCACTGACATAAGGCACACCGGCCTATAATTTCATGGATTATCCCTGTGCCCTTCTTAAACAATGGAACAACATTGGCTACTCACCAGTCCTCTGGAACTTCACCTGTAGCCAATGAGGATACAAAGATTACTGTCAAGACCCCAGCAATTTCCTCCCTTGCCTGCTTCAGTATTCTGGGGTAAATCCATCAGGGCCTGGGGACTTATCTACTTTAATGCCTTTAAAGATGTCCAACAAGTCCTCTTTATTAATATCAACATGACTCAGAATATCTACACACTCTACCCTATACTCCTTGTCTACCAAATCCTTCTCTTTGGTGACTACTGAGGCAAAGTATTCATTTAGTATCTTTCCCATTTCCTCTGGTTCCATAAATAGATTCCCTCCAATATCTTTGAATGGACCAACCCTTTCTCTGGCTACCCTCTTGCTCTTTACATATGCATAAAAGCCTTAGGATTTCCTTAATCCTGTATGCCAATGTCATTTTGTGACCCCTTTTAGCCTGCCTCACTCCTACCTTAAATTCCTTCCTACGTGCTTTACCTCTAGACTTGACTATTCTAACACTCTTCTGTCCAGCCTACCATCTTCCACTCTCCATGACCTTCAGCTCATCGAAAATGCTATTGCCTGCCCCTAACTTACAGCAGTTCCTCATTTATCATCCCTGTGCTTGCTGATCTACTTTGGCTTCCAGCCCAGCGACCCCTTAGTTTAAAAATGTTCATCCTTGTTTCCAAATCCCTCCATGGCTACGCCTTTTTCTTATCCCTGTGACCACCTCTAACCTTACAACCCTCTGAGGCTCTGGTATCTTGCACATTCCCTATTTCAATTGCTCCATCATTGGTGACTCTACTCTCAGCTGCAGAGGCTTTAAGTTCTGGGATCCCCTTCCAAAACCTTTCCCCTTCTTTACCTCGTTCTCCTCCTTTAAGCTGTTTCTTAAAAGCTACCTGTTGATCAAGCTTTTGGTGGTCAGCTCTAACATCGTCTTATGCAGCTTGGTATTAAACTTCGTTTGAGAATGCTCTTGTGAAGTGCCTTGGGATACTTTACCATGTTAAAAGGTGCTATATAATAACAGTACTGCTGTTTTTATGTCAAAGTTGTTCATCGAGGCTTTACCATGGTGCACTCCACTATTGTGTTCATGACACTGGCAACTTAGCCCATGCTTGACAGAATGGCGTCAGTGCTCTGTGCAATCCCAAACTCAAAATGGAACTGGCTTGCCCACAATCCTGCTGGCAACCTGCTCTGTACACCTAGTGTTTCTTAAAACTCATCAGCCTTCTTTGGATCATAGACTGGATCATAGAATCCCTACAGTGCAGAAGGGGGCCGTTCGGCCCATCGAGTCTGCACCAACCCTCTGAAAGAGTACTCCCCCACCCCATCCCAACAATGCCTTAACCTAAGCTACACATTTTTTGGACACTTAAGGGGCAATTTAGCATAGCAATCCACCTAACCAGCACATCTTTGGACTGGAACACCCGGAGGAAACCCACGCAGATACGGGGAGACTGTGCAAACTCCACATAGTCACCCAAGGTCGGAATTGAACCCGGATCCCTGGCACTGTGAGGCAACAGCACTACCATTGCTGCCCACACTGATCCTCAGTAATTATTTGAGTCCATTTTCAGCAAATCTACAATGTGATCTCACACTCCAATGTGCTTGCACCGGTTTATTCTCCCTGCTCTACCTTTTGCATACTTATTGCCAGTGTTTCACCACATAAAGACCTGTCTTCTATTATATCCCCTAAAGTCCACACGGTGCAAATCTCTGTACTGGTGCTTGCTTGTTTCTTGAAAATGGGGTGAAATAGGAGAGATCCAGTTCCTATGCAAGCTAATTGAAACCAGCAATTTTCATCTCAACAGCATCAGTTAGATTTGAATCCAAAGCATGGTGGTAAATGAAAGGGAGCACGAATCTCAGGCCGCGTTGGACTCTTGCTTGAGCGCTACATGGCCGGAGAATGCCGGGAAAGCCCTCCAGTGAGCCTCCCGACAGCCCCCGCACCTCCCAGGAGGCGTTGGAGTTGGAAATCCGCCCCAAATGGGCGAGACCGAAAGACACTCATGGAAGTAGGTCGTAAACCTGTGCCACGCTGGCACTGCCAGGGTACACAGGTGGCATCAGAAATGCCAAGGCACCACACTTCCCAAAGGGCATGCAATCCCCTTGTAGAACCCCATGAGTGCCGTTCCGTCTGGCCCCGTTTATGGGGACCAGTGCTAAACAGTGCTCGTCCAAGGTCCCCAAGGCGAAGGGATTGAATCCCAAAGCCTCAGCCTCGGGTACCTTGGAAATCTGCACAATAGAGTGAGGCTTACTGCCAAAATGCAGATTTGCCAAAAGGTGATCCTGCTCATTGTGAGCAGGGTCTCCTGACTTTCACCGCGGTGCCACATTGCGCCGCAGCAAGATGCTTTTCCGGTGCAGCGGGCTGGAAGATCGCGCCCAATGTGTGGCCTCAGGGCCCAAAAAAGTGACTAAGTGTCATTGAAAAGCAGTGGGGAACTCGCCTGCAGAGCCGGAGGGAAACTCCGTGAAAACCCGCCACAAGTAAAATTAGAAATTTTGGGGCGAAATCGGGCCCAGCTTACTGAACCAGGCAGATTTACAAATTAACCTAATTTTCAGATTCAGAATGTATTTCAAAACCTTTATCGCAGTTATATACATTGCCATCAATAATAAATACATGGGGCGGGGTTCTCCGCAAACTGGCGCGATGTCCGCTGCCCGGCGCCAAAAACGGCGCGGATCACTCCGGTGTCTGGCTACCCCAAAGGTGCGGAATTCTAGACGCGTTTAGGGGCCAAGCCCTCACCTTGAGGGGCTAGGCCCGTGGCGGAGTGGTTTCTGCTCCACCGGCTGACGGGAAAGGCCTTTGGCGCCACGCCAGCCGGCTCCGAAAGGTCTTCGCCGGGCAACGCATGCGCGGGAGAGTCAGCGGCCGCTCACGGCATCCCCGTGCATGCGCAGGGGAGGGGGTCTCTTCCGCCTCTGCCATAGTGAAGACCATGGCGAAGGCGGAAGAAAAAGAATGCACCCACGGCACAGGCCCGCCCGCGGATCGGTGGGCCCCGATCGCGGGCCAGGCCACCGTGGGGGCATTCCCTGCGGCCAGATCGCCCCGCCCCCCCCCCAGGACCCCGGAGCCTGCCCGCGCCGCCTTGTCACGCCATTCAAAAGGAGGTTTAATCCACGCTGGAGGGCAAGGGTTGACAGCGGCGTGACTTCGGCCCATCGCGGGCCGGAGAATCGCCGGCGGTGGGCCCGCCGACCGGCGCGATTCCCGCCGACCGACACGGTGCGATTCCCGCCCCCGCTGAATCTCTGGTGGCAGAGAATTCGGGACACGGTGGGGGCGGGATTCACGCCAGCCCCCAGCGATTCTCCGACCTGGTTGGGGGGGGGGACGGAGAATCGCGCCCATGGAGTCAAGAGGCAAATGATGTTAAAACAGAAAATACTGGACAATCTCTGCAGGTCCAACAGCTTCCGTGGAGAGAGAAGGGAGCTAACGTTTCGAGTCTGGATGACTCTTTGTCAAAGCCGGTGATGCTCTTGTTGTGTTCATATACTAAACTGGGAATTCAGGGGAAATTTGAAAACAAGGCGCAAGGATTTTTTTTTTTTAATTTAGAGTGCCCAATTCATTTTTTCCAATTAAGGGACAATTTAGCGTGGCCAATCTACCTAGCTTGCACATCTTTTTTTTGGGTTGTGGGGGCGAAACCCACGCAAACACGGGGAGAATGTGCAAACTCCACACGGACAGTGACCCAGAGCCGGGATCGAACCTGAGACCTCGGCGCCGCGAGGCAACAGGGCTAACCCACTGCGCCACCATGCTGCCCTCAAATTATTACTGCGATGGCCTGGAATCGAACCCAGGTCAACTGCTTGGAAAGCATCTATGCTCACCACTATACCACCATCGCTCACTACATGGCGCAAGAATTAATGGTACACAAATAACTACCAGCACCAAAAAGATGCCTGAATGCTGTGTTTCACATTATCTTAACTTTGTTTCAGATATCACAGCTCTGCTTCTTACTGATGTACTGGTTTTCCTGCAGGACAAAGACCAAAAGTATACTTTTGTGACTGTGGTGAGTTCAATTTATTTTATTCTGCATACATTAAAGCTGACTTACCATGAAATAAACAGCCATTTTTCTGAGGTTACCATTGATCTTCTGTTGAAGTTACACTGAGAGATCGGGAGAATTCTACTACCTCATTTTTATAGTGCACAGTTTCTTCTGTTTCTAATATCTATCATAGAATTTGACGATGTGCTAATTTTCAGATAAGTCATTACTTCCTTAGCTGAATATTGAGAAGACCAGAAGCATGATGGGTGCAATCCACTACTCCATTCCCTTCATGTTGACATCCTGTTTGGCCTTGAACTTTGTTTGAAATCCAGTATTCTGTCCACAACCATGACTACTCATTTCCATCCCCAATGTCTCTGCTCCTAAATCAGATTTCCTCCGCGCGCACATTTCTCAGGACTTTTGTTCCTTCTAACTCCATTATTCCGATTATTTCCTTTGCCGACCGTCCTTGGACCACAGTCTGTGGCACACTCAGCTCTGAGTCAGAGGGTTGTGTATTCAAATCCCACTTGAGCACGACGTTTAGGCTGGCAGTTCATTGCAGTATTGAGGGGGTGCTCTCATGTTGAAATGTGCCATCTTTCGGTTGAAGCATTAAATTGAGGCCCCATCTGTCCTCTCTTCTCCAGTGGGTGTAAAATATCCTATGGCACTATTCGAAGAAGAACAGGAGAGTTCTCCTCTGTGTCCTGATCAATGTTTTTTCCCTAAACCAGAAAAAACAGATTTCTGGTCATTATTCCACTGTCCCTTTCAGTCTTTGGTTTCCTGTCTGTCATAGAATCATAGAATTTACAGTGCAGAAGGAGGCCATTCGACCCATCGAGTCTGCACCGGTTCTTGGAAAGAGCACCCTCTCAAGACCACACCTCCACCCTGTCCCCATAACCCAGTAACCCCACCCAACACTAAGGGCAATTTTGGACACTAAAGGCAATTTAGCATGGCCAATCCACCTAACCTGCACATCTTTGGACTGTGGGAGGAAACCGGAGCACCCGGAGAAAACCCACGCAGACACGGGGAGAACGTGAAGACTCCGCACAGACTGTGACCCAAGCCGGGAATCGCACCTGGGACCCTGGAACTGTGAAGCAGTTGTGCTAACCACTATGCTATCGTGCTATCCCACCACGGGTGTTGGAGCTACCCACTGCATAGAACCTCCTCTCAAGAACTTACTCCTGACAAAATCCTTCTGCCTCTCTCTCCTCCTTAAAAGACCTTCTCAAGTCCTAACATTTTCTGCCAAGTCTTTTTTCACCCAGTGTGAAGTTTATCTCTGCTAAGGAAATATTTTCAGCAGAGTAAAGAGGTTAACGTATATGTGCCCACTTGCAATGTATCATTTTCAAACCATAGAAGTTTATTTTATATATAGAAGTTTATGGGTGGCACAGTGGTTTGCAGTGTTGCTTCACAGCTCCAGGGTCCCAGGTTCGATTCCCAGCTTGGGTCACTGGCTGTGCGGAGTCTGCACGTTCTCCCCGTGTCTGCGTGGGTTTCCTCCGGGTGCTCCGGTTTCCTCCCACAGTCCAAAGATGTGCAGGTTAGGTGGATTGGCCGTGCTAAATTGCCGTTAGTGTCCAAAAGGATTAGGTGGGGTTGCAGGGATAGGGTGTAGGTGTGGGCTTATTTGGGGTGCTCTTTCCAAGTGTCGGTGCAGACTCGATGGGCCGAATGGCCTCCTTCTGCACTGTAAATTCTATGATTTCATGATGATGAATAACTTATATTCTGACACTTACAATTTTTATTTATCATATTGAACATTTTATTCCTTTAGTGTAACTTTGAGAACACTAGACAGACATCAAGCTAAATTAAATTGCGTTACAGTTTTGTATTTATTTACGTGTCATTTTGAATTGTTCGCATTAGGACCAGAAGCCTGCCGTTATCTTGCTGCAGAAATTAATTGTCCGAGAAGTGGCAAATGAGGAGCGAGGCATGTTCTTGATCAGTGCTTCATCTGCTGGGCCCGAAATGTATGAGATGCACACAAACTCAAAGGAGGACAGGAATAATTGGATGAGATTGATTCGAATGGCAGTAGAGAGGTACAGAAACACTGCCCCATTTCCCATTACACATGTGATGAACTGTGGTGACAGATTAGAAATTACTCAGCAAAGTGTTACATTTTTTTGTAATTTATTGTTTATACTGTGAATGTCACAAAGGATGCACATTGATAATTTCGAAGTGGTCAACTGTGAAACTAACTGCAGCATTTATAAATATCAAGCTTTGTTTGACAGCTCCTGGACCACTTCAAACAGGTATGTGCTGTTAGTTTCACAGTTGACCACTTCAAAATGAATGGAGGTGAATGGAAAGCACTCTTTATTTAGGGGGTTTCTGGGGGAAGGTCTCTTTATTTAGGGGGTTTCTGTGGTTCTCTTTATTTAGGGGGTCTGCAGGGGGTGGTCTCTTTATTGAGAGGGTCTCTGTGAAGGGCCTCTTTATTTAGGGGGTCTCTGTGAGGGGTCTCTTTATTTTGGGAGTCTCTGGAGAAGTGGGCAGTGGGAGGTGGTCGGCTCATCCCTGTACTTGGGTGTGATCCAGAAAATCCGGGGGGTGGCTGAGTTGCGCTGTGAGGGGAGGGAGGTGGGTGTTGAATAGCATTGTGGGAGGTGGGGGGCCAAGCCGCGGGACTTCTCAATTGGTTCATCCGCTCTAAATGGCGGGTCTGTAGCAGGATTCCTTGGGGAATCCCTCACAATCTTTATCATGCAAAAATTTGCATGGCTAAGGATTGGGAATCGCTTCCTGAATGGGAGCGTAAATCAGGTGCTATTCAGCTTCGCAGGAGAATATATGGCGCGATTCTTGTGTCGCATTGTGCTTAAGCGAGAGCACGACGCGGCCGAAGAATCTTGGGAGAGGCCTCACGCGAGACGTCGGAGTCGGATCTCCACACAAAAGGGGCGGAACCAAATGATGCTTGCGGAAGTAGGTAGTAAACCTACCTACGTCCAAGCTGCCTGGGATCCACTAGCCTCCATCGATTCTCCGGCCTCCCCAGGGAGTCTGCAGCTGGACGCCGATCAGTGATCGTCCACACAAACGGTACGGCACCGGGGCGGGTGGGGGAGGGGGGGTTGTCGGCCCATCAAAGACCCCTGGGTGGTTAGGATAAGTGCAGCGTGGCTCGCTGGCCCTCCCTCTGGAACGCGGGCACCTTGGCACTACCCAGGTGCCACCTTGACACTGTCACCCTGGCACTGCCAACATGCCCGAATGGCACTACCAAGCTGGCAGGAGCACTGCCTGGGTGCCAGGGTGGCTATACAAGGGTGCCCGAATGCCAGGGTGGCACTGCCATGGGTGCAAGGGGGGTTACGCCCATGAAGTGAGGGTGAAGGGGGAGGGTTTGAAGGGTGGGAGAATGCAGGGCAGATAAGTAGGGGTCTCTGGGAGGGTGGGTGGGTGTTGGGTGGGGGCCCTAGAAGAGATGGGGTGCTGTCAGGGTGCTTGGGGGCGAGCCTGAAAAGGGGGGATCCCCAAGGACCCCATAGTGGGATGTCCTCACTTGGGGGGGGGGGGGGGGGCAGTGGGGTAGTGTCCATTTTATTTATTTATTTATTTTATAAATTTAGAGTACCCAATTCATTTTTTCCAATTAAGAGGCAATTTAGCGTGGCCAATCCACCTACCCTGCACATCTTTTTGGATTGTGGGGGCGAAACCCACGCAAACACGGGGAGAATGTGCAAACTCAACACGGACAGTGACCCAGAGGCAGGATCTTAACTTGAACCTTGGCGCCGAGAGGCAACAGGGCTAACCCACTGTGTCACCGTGCTGCCCATGTGGGGTAGTGTCCATGTATGTGGGGGGTGACATTTCCCATTGGTGGGGATGCCAAGCTCACTTAGATATCGGGGCACCCTTTCAAAATGGTGGCCCGATCTTTGAGTTCAGCTCCCCAGTAGTATAAAAAAAGTGTTGTCTAACCGGGAGAGAAACTCCCCAGGACCCAAAAAAGTGACTAAGTGCCATTGAATAGCAGTGGGCATTTTGCTGGCAGAGCTGGCGGGACACTCCCTGAAAAAAACGCCACAAATGAAATTTCTTGGGAGAATCGCGCCCATGGGGCTGGATTCTTCCGCATTGCCTGCCGCAAGAACGCCACGGATGAGACGCCGACAATGGAAAACTCCATTGACCTCGGGCGGGATTCTCCTGTCGTCCTGCCCAATGTGTTTTTGCATTTTAATATGAGAACACTGTAACGCCCCACTTTACTAGAATTGTGTGCTGCAGAAGGTGGCTGGTGTGGCTGTTCTGCCTTTTTGGTGATACTATCCCATTCGTCTCATTCCTCTGCTCCAATTCCTGCAAGTACTTTCCCCTTAAGTTTCATTTTCGAATTTCATTTTGAAAGTTATTATTGAATCTGCTTCCACCACCGTTTCAGATCACCGTAACTCACTGCATGAAAGAATAACTCCTCATGTCATCTCTGGTTCATCTATTGTCTTCTGGTTACCAATCCTTCCGCAACAGGTAACATTGGGCTGGATTCTCTGATTCTGCGACAGGCGTGGGAACACTGGCGTTTTATGACCAAAAACATGGCACAAAACGGGCACCGTTCCCCTGTCTGGTGAGGGGTTAGCAGGCACGCAGCGTAGGGCACCCGGCTCTAGCTGCGGATATGGCCGGAGAATTGCCGGGTCCATGGCCGGGCATGTGCACAGCGGCAGCCTGCAACGGCAGCGCCGTGCAACATGGTGCCGGCCGTGCGTGGACCTGGCCTGCCAAATAGTGACCCCCTTTGGCCAGGCTCGCTATCCCCAGACCACCCCCCACCAAAGCCTCCCCTGCCGCAGATCGCCCCCCCCCCCACCCAACCCCCCGACTGTGGCGGCGCTGGACTTAGTCCGCAGCCGCCAAGCCGGGTTCCCAGAAATAAATACCACACGCGACCGACGCCATTAGGAACTTGGCCCATCGGGGGCGGAGCATTGGGGAGGGGGCCCTCAGGTAATGCCCTGAAGCCGTCCATACGGTGTGCTGCGTACTTCTAGAGTATGCCGTTTTGGAGGGGGTGGAGCATTGTAAAAGTGGCGCGGCCCCCAATTTTGGCACCAACATGGATTCTCCAGCCAATCGCCCATTTTCTTCTGACTTAATCATTCAAGATGGTTTTGAAAACCTTGGGCTGGATTCGCTGATCTCTGACGCCAAAATCACGTTCGGCGACAGGGCGGAGAATCCCCAATGACGCCAAAATCAGGGGCGGCACTGCTTTCGGGATGCTTCACCCCCTGAAAAGCGGCGAATCCATGCCCTCCTTACGTTGGCTGAGGCCCGCCGCGCGATGCTCCATTCCCGATCGGCCGAGTTCCTGACAGCGTGGGTTGTGTGTGGTCTCACCCGTCGGAAACTCAGCATGGCGGCTGCAGACTCAGTCCAGCGCCGCCACGGTCGAGTGAGGGCTGATCCGCGGGCAGGGGGGGGACATATTCAGGGCTGGGGGCACTCTGATGGGGCGGTCAGAGCGCGTGACCCGGCCGAAGGGGGGCACTATTTTTGCGGGCTGGGACCGCGAGCGGCATCCGCCATGAAGTACGGCGCTGCCGGTCGACGTCCTGCACATGTGCGGCCACGGACCCGGCAATTCTCCAGGCCGTATCGGCAGCCAGAGCTGAGAGCTCTACGCTGTCTGGCTGCGAGCAACACCCCCCCCCCCCCACCCCCCCCGAACAGGCCGTTTTGCGTCAGATTTCTCCACCATTTGCATGCCGGCGTGGGGACATAGACTCCAGAACGGAGAATCCAGCCCCTTGTCAAACCTTCTTGTGACGTACTCTACTTGGAGAAAGAATGATCCCAGCTTCTCCAAATTCTCCACATAACTGAAGTCCCCCATCCCTGATAATACTCCAGTATATATCTTGACTAGATGATGGTGGATGATAGTAATGCAATTGAATGTCATGGAGAGATGTTTCGACATTTATTGGAGATGGTCATTGCCTGGCACTTGTGTGTTATCAGTGTTTCCAATTCTAAGCTCAAGTCTTCATGCAGGTCTTTTTTTTTCAAATATCTTTATTCTCCATTTTCACATTTTCTTCAGAATTTACACTCCACCAACAAGCAGTAAACGGTAACAAATACAAAGTCAATCTCCTTATCAACAACAACGATCCCATCCTCCCACCACCCCAAACAACGGCCCACCTGACAATATAAGCATCAAATAAAACAAACCCTCCCACGGTGGGAAAAGCAAAGGAAAAAAAAAAAGAAAAAGGAATCAGGAATCGCCGTCCACCCCCCTCCCCCTAACATTCAATTCCATCCAAATCCCAAAAGAGTACCGTAAATGACACCCCCGACTCCTCCCCTCCACTTCCTCTTATAAAACTCCTCCCCCAAACCTCTGTTCCTCCCCCAAACCTCTGTTCCCCCCCCCCCCAACTTTCCACCCTGACTAGACTCAATCGGAACCTGTTCTGCTAGGCTCCGATGGCCGCAGCCCCTCCCTCCACCTCACTCCCGTTCACTGGCCGGCTTAAACCGGCCAGCGTGGAGGCCCCCGCCCGGGTCTCTTTCCCCCTTGCCCGGTCCCAGGAAAACCAAGAAATCCCCTTTAGCACACAAACCCTGCATACACACCCAAGCCCCAAAGAACCATCATTGCAAGTGAAAGTCCCCTCTCTTCCCTTGTCCAAATATATACAACGTTCGCTCATTTAGCACATACACCAGTGCGCAGTGAAAAAACACAGTTACATGAGGCTACATCGGTACATGACCATTTCTCAATTCAGCCACAGTCCTTCTGCCTTCGCAAACTCCTCCGCTGCTTCCGCCGTCCCAAAATAAAAGTCCTTGGATTTGTAGGTCACCCTCAACTATGCCGCACCGCAACTTACTGATGTACAGTGCCTTCTTCACCCGGCTGAAGGCAGCCCGCCTCCTCGCCAGCTCCACCGTAAAGTCCTGATATATGCATATACCAGCTCCAGCCCACTGCACCACCCGCTTCTGCTTTGCCCAGCACAGGACCTTCGCCTTCACACTGTATCTACGAAAACACAGAGTCACTACTCTTGGCGGCTCACTCTCCTTTGGTATAGGCCTCCACGACCGATGAGCCCGATCCAGTTCATATCGAGAGGGATCATCACCCTTCCCCAATAGCTCCGCCAACATCGTGGCAAAATACTCAGTCGACCTCGGGCCGTCCACTCCTTCGGGCAGACCCACAATCCTCAGATTCTGTCGCCTGGATCTGTTTTCCAAGTCGTCCATTTTGGCTCGCAGACCCTTGTTGATCTCTATCACCTTCTGCATCTCCTTCCCCATTGATGTAAGTTGATCACTGTGCTGCGATAAAGTCTCTTCCACTTCCTTCAGCGCCTCCCCTTGCTCCCGCACCTCCGCCACTGCGCTCAATACCGCCGCCCTCACCGGAGCAATCGCCTCCTCCACCAGCACTTTCAATACCTCCCCCATCTCCTTCCTCATCGCCTCCATGTGCTTTGTGAACTGCCTTTCGAGTTCCGCGGCCATCACCTTCATCATTTCTTCAGCCGTGGGCAATGTGGCCTCCCCTGGTGCCCCAGCCTCCACTTTTCTTGCCGTCCCCGCTGTGACTTTTCCACTCCCCAACGGACTTTCAGCTGCTTTTTTAACGGCCGTTTGTTAACTTATTTTTGACATTTCCCTTCACTGTGCCTTCTCCCTGCTTTTGGGCCTTCGTTGCCTCTAGGACCGGGCTTTAAACCCCCAAAATGCTGTTCCCGAAAGGGAGATCTCCAATGTGCGGCTGCCTCCCACCGTCGTCACCGGAAGTCCAAGTCTTCATGCAGGTCTTGTTGCATGTGGGCATCTGCAGAATGGCAAATTGAACTAAGCACTGTTCGGTCATCAATGCACAGCCCCATAATTAATTGTGAAGTGTGCTTTTTATTCTTGCATTTGTTGCTGCTGGTAATTTTAAAGTGTACCTAGGGAGATATATGACAAAACAAAGAAGTTGTCTTCTTCAGTGGAAGGGTGAACAAAACAACAATTGTGATACCTGAAACAAATTTGTGACATAAAGGTTAAGAACAGCATTGAACTTCATTGCCGCTGGGAGTGAAGGTTGAGTGTTCCTTTCAGTCTTTGTAGAGCTGATGACATAGATTGTTATTCAACTTTGAACTAGTTGCTTCATGCACAGGTCTATGTCATGGATTTGTTGTCTGAGATGGCTTCTTCTGTAAGTGTTTGCACCTTGTTTATCCCTCATACTTTTAAGTCATCCTCTTGCTGCTGTGGTGAGATGCCCAGCATTGGCCACTGTTTGCAAGCTGTGTGCCAAAACACTATTTTATTACTTATCGCTTTCAGTTCTATGATTACTGTTTACTTCCCTTAGTGCACAGTAATACTTGAAAATCTCCTTTGTTGGGCTGGCTACTGCCAGCTGTGACCTACAGTTCAATGCTCCCTACTTTTGAATCCTTCCTTTGTCAACCTGCACAGGTTTCTCATGAATGACTTTTAATAAGGCTTTCACAAGCAAATGTTTTGTTATTCTTTTTACGTACTTCCCAGGGATTCATTTTTGACGGAAAAGAATCCACAAAGCAATACGGAACATGACAAATAGTTCATTATGCTTGGCTCTCCAATTCCGCTGAACAACCTCGAGTAGCACACCAGTTGATACTCTGCATCTTGGATTGACCGCCAGGACACTGATTCATTGATGCTGTAACTTGAATTCATATGTCAACCTCCAACCACCACAGCCATCTTCCTTTGTGCTAGGTATGACTCCAACCAACGGAGGTTATCCCCTTAATTCTCATTGACTGCAGTTCTGCTCAGGCTCCTTGATGGTAAAGTGAGTCACTCTCACCTCACCGCTGGAGTTCAGCTGTTTTGACCATGCTTGGACCAAGGCTGCATTGAGTCAAAGAGGTCTACAGCACAGAAAAGGCCCACCGTGCCTGCGGCAGTCAACAACAACCACCTAACTATTCTAATCCCATTTTTCAGCACTTGGCCCAAGCCTTGTATGCCTTGACATTGCAAGTGCACGTCTAAATACTTATTTAATGTTGTGAGAGTCTCTGCCTTCAGCACCATTTCAGGCAGTGAGTTCCAATCTCCCACCACCATCTGGGTGAAAAAGATTTTCCTCACATCCTCTCTAAATCTCCAGTCTATTACCTTAAATCTATGCTGCCCGGTCATTGACCCCTACACCAAGGGCAAACATTTCTTCCTGTACTCTATGCCTCTCATAATTTTATACAACTCAATCATGTCCCCCCTCAATCTTCTCTGCTCCAAGGAAAACAATCCCAGTCTATCAAATCTCTCTTCATAGCTAAAACTCTTCAGTCCAGGAAACATCCTGGTAAATCCCCTCTGCACCCTTTCAAGTGCCATCACATCCCTCCTATAATGTGGATTCCAGAACTGTGCACAATACTCCAGCTGTGGCCTAACCAACATTTTATACAGTCCCTGCATAACCTCCCTGCTCTTAAATTCTATGCCTTGGTTAATAAAGGCAAGTATATTGTATACCTTCTTAACCTTCTTTACCTACTTCCCAGGTATTCACCTGCCCTGCTACCTTAAGAGACCAGTGTACATGCACATCAAGGCTCCTCTGATCCTTGGTCTTTCCCAGGGTTCTGCTGTTTATTATATATTCCCTTGTGTTCTTTGTCCTGCCCAAGTGCACCACCACACACTTAATCGGATTTAATTCCATTTGCCACTGATCAACCCATATGACCAACCCGTCTATATCCTCCTGTAATCACAGGCTATCCTCCTCACTATTTACCACCCCACCAATTTTCATTTCATCCGCAAACTTGTTGATCAACCCTCCTACATTCATATCTAAATCATTTATATAAACCACAAACAGCAAGGGCCCCAACACTGATCCCTGCAGGACCACACTGGACGCAGGCTTCCAGTCAGAAAAACACCCCTCAACCATCACCCCCTGCTTCGCGCCACTCAGCCAATTCTGGATCCAATTTGCCAAATTTCCTTGGATCCCATGGGTTCTTACCTTCGCTATCTGTCACCCATGTGGAACCTTATCGAAAGCTTTGCTGAAGTCCAAGTAGATTACATCAAATGCATTTCCCTCGTCTACACACCTGGTCACCTCTTTGAAAAGTTCAATCAAGTTAATCAGACATGACCTCCCCCGAACAAAACCATGCTGACTGTTCTCGATTAATCCCTTCTCCAAATGCAGATTAATTCTGTCTCTCAATTGTTTCCAATAGTTTTCCCAACACTGATGTTGGACTGACTGGTCTGTAGTTTCCTGGTTTTTCCCTTCCTCCCTTCTTGAATAATGTAATCACATGGGTTATTCTCCAGTCCTCTGGCACCTCTCCTGTGGTCAGAGAGGAATTGAAAATTATTGCCAGCGCCCCTGCTATTTCCTCCCTTGCCTTATTCAACAGCCTGGGATACATTTCATCTGGCCCTGGATATTTGCCTACTTTTAAGCCTGCCAACCCACTCAGAATCACTCTCTGTCTATGTTAATCTCTTTAATTTAATCACAGTCCTTCTCCCTGATTTCTTTACCCGCACTGTCCCTCTAATGAGTGAACACCGACACAAAAGTATTAATTTAGAACCCTACCTATGTCCACATAGAAATTACCACCATGGTCCTTAAAGGGCCCTATTCTTTCCCTAGTTATCCTTTTATACTTAATGTACTTGTAAAACAACTTAGGATTTTCCTTTAATTTACCTGCCAGTATCCTTTCATGCTTAATTTTTGCTTTCCTAATTTCCTTTTTAAGTTACCTTTTCCACATTCTATACACCTCCAGGGCTTCTGCTATTTCGAGTTCTTCCTTTTTCTTCTTATCCAATGCTGTATATCCTTCGATATTCAGGGTTCACTCGATTTGTTGGTCCCACCCTTTTTTGATTGGAGCATGTTGGCCCTGTACTCATCCTATTTCCTTCTTGAATGCGTTCCACTATCCCGTCACAGATTTACCTAAAAGTGCCTGCTCCCCGTCCACTCCGGCCAAATCATATCTTATTAAATTGGCCTTCCCCCAGTTTGGAGCTTTGATCTTAGCCCATCCTTGTCCTTGTCCATAACAACCTTGAATCTAATGGAGTTTTGATCACTGTCTGCAAAATGTTGCCCCACTGATACTCAGGAGATCAGGAGCTGAGTGGCCCCGGCAGAACCCAAACTGAGTGTCAGTGAGCAGGTTATTGCTGAGCAAGTGCCTCTTGATAGCACTATTGATGACCCCTTCAATCACTTGACTGATGATTTACTGAGAGTAAACTGATTGGCTGATAATTGATCGGGTTGGATTTGTCATTCTTTTTGTGTACAGGAGATACCTGGGCAATTTTCCCCAGCCAAAGAATCTGCTGTGACCTTTCATTGGTACATTTTGCTTCCCCCCCATGTATCACTTTATATTCTACAAAGTGACAATCTTTGCACCCATGATTTCCAGTTGAGAATCTCAATTTTCTCATATCCCCATCCCCTCCCCAATCTTCATCCTCTTGTCAACAGGAAGTTCACTGATTAATTATGTCAACCTCCTTTCCGTTTCACTCATCCCACCTCGTGCTGCTCCCTTGGATTCGGCCATTAGATCAGCAATCAGCACTCGTTCCCATCTTGCCATTCAGAATCTCCATTCACAAGCAAACATGCCTTTGCCATCTGCAGGCTTATTGGAGATGATTGCATTGGCATCAATTCATTTGGATATTATGATACTTGCCCCTTTCTGAAGGCTCCCCATCCAGCTGTAGTTTCAGCTACCTGCCCCAAATGCCTAATGGCAGCCTAACTTATCACCTTAACACATCCTGGCCTGACCCCCTATTCCTCCATATATTTTATTCCTTCAAGCAAACATCTCATCTCGGTCCACCCTTCTCATCTCTCTTAAGAAAGATGAATTTCTAATGCCCCCTTTAAGCCCCATGCCAAGTTTCTTAATGAGAAACCTCCTTCCTTTCCTCCCTCAGCCTCTGCACTGAATGTCGTCTCCTCATTCTCAGCGGTTGCCATTTCTATCTTTGTTCTTTGACTTCACTATCCTCCCTAAACCCTCCCTCCAATTAAACCCTCACCCACATTCATGGGTACCCTTTCCCTCATTCTCTTACTCATGGATTCTCTACTCCCATTCTCCCATTCTCTTGGTTGCTGACTGGGTCATCTCCAACCATCTCCTAGCGTCAGCCATCACCCATATCTTCCTCGTGAATCTCTCCAGATTTCTTTAAAAACTCAAACTCTCAGCTGCCCAGCTGTTAGCTTTTGACCATGTATTTGAATTTATATCTGGTATATCCGTCGATGATGAAGCCTGCCATATTCAAGCCTCCCTTTCCTCCGCTACAGCTGACAACCATTCTAGGATTAGCTTTGCCTTCTTTAACCACTACCAAATTCCTCTTTATTTTTTAAAATTTATTTCAACAAATTTTAAAAATAAATATAGAGTACCCAATTATTATTTTCCAATTAAGGGGCAATTTAGCGTGGCCAATCCACCTAACCTGCATATCTTTGGGCTGTGGGGGTGAGACCCACGCAAACACGGGGAGAATGCGCAAACTCCACACAGACAGTGACCCAGGGCCGGGATTTAACCCGGGTCCTCAGCACCGTGAGGCAGCAGTGCTAACCACTGCGCCACTGTGCCGCCCCCAAATACCTCTTTAAACCTGCTTTTTAAATGGGAGCATTTATTTATCACAATTAAGGAAAATGCACAAGGGCATTTTAAATTATCAGGTAAATTGACAATATAATATTTCCATCCATTTGTGGAACAAACCTTTTCCAAAATCCAGCATAATAAATTGTTTTAGAGATCTTACTCTTTAAACTGATTCCTTTGATATCGTTAATCCAAGTGCAGGCCAGAGTACTTGATCATGGCATGAATGGCTGATTTTGATCATAGCCTAAAAATATCCTTGGGCACAAACCTACCACTCATAGGCTCAATGAAGCATCTCAAATATGGTATTAGTTGATTGAATAAGGTTCACATCTTGCATGACCAATTAATGTTTTATGCTTTGTCAAGCTGTATTTGGATTAGTCTTGCAAAGAGCCTTCTGCATCTGACTGATCTACAATGAAAAGCACCTGAACATTTTCCTAAATAGTTCATTTTGCAATGGCACACATCTCTCTCTCTCTCTCGAACATGTTCAATAATGTTTTTCTTCAAAGAATTCACCAATTTGATTAATTATAGTTCAGAAGCTATCGGCTCCAAATCTAGTCAAAAATGATGACAGACTCATTACATCCCTTCAACAAATAGTTAACAGTTATAACTTTACCTAATTAGCATAATTAAAATTTCATACAAATGTTATAATTTTCAAATATTGAAATTTAAAACAAGACTAATTGCAGTTTCGTCACGGTGAGGAAATTTTTAAGAAACTTTTTTTTTGCCAGAGGCCGTCACCATTCTTTTAAGGCAGGTTTTTTCAAAGTGCGGGTCGCGACCCATGAGTGGGTTGCAGGCGGGTGTCAGAAGGGTTGCAGAGCTAAGAGTCATAGTGTTGTGAATCTATCAGCTGCTAACACAGAGTTTCCCAATGTCAGCATTCAGATGCCGGCAGGGAAAATCCTGCCTAAAATGTCAATTTGGTTGTCCAGAGGGAGAAATTAAACCTTGCGGTCCCCCCTCAACTCACCACCACGAGCCCCTTCCCAGCGGCGGCTCCGCTTCGAATATTATGCGCTGCAAAACGTTTGGGGGATTCCTCAACCTCTCCTGGCCAAAGTTGCAGCCCAAGAGTTGGCCCAGACAGGGTCCAACTGCACTTCCACCCCCCTGTACAAGGACCCTGCGTGTTCTGCCCCGATGCAGAACAGTGGTCCACTGGACAAAATCAAGGTGACCATACTCCCCCTCCTGAAAACCATCCTCCAGCAGAAAGCGACCGTCATGAAACAGAAGGAGACCACCTGAGAACGTACTGCCAAGCTCAGCAGATCCGAGAGTAAGAGTATGTCAGAGCCCTTGGTGAATGAGTGAGTGTGTGTGTGTATGTCTGTGAGTGAGAGATAGTCTGTCAGTTTTAATGTTGTCAGCATTCGTCAATATTGGTGGACTTTTTTCTAATAGTGAGTTTGAATAAATTTACATCAAATACTCGAATTGCATTTAAGCCAATTGTAAGTCAGGATTTTAATATCACTATCCTCATATTTATGGCTGTTTTATTTACAAGAACCACATCAGGCCCTCTCCCATTGATGTATGTTCTTTGTTCTCCTGACCTCAATCTTCTTCATTCACTTCTTTGTTTCCTCAAGGCTGCGTCCCACGATGAATGCAGGTTCATAATTGTTGCCGGTTCTCCAGGATCTCTCATGAGTAACTCTCCTTCATGTGTGACCCTGGACAGTGAGCTTATATAGATGGGAGGACATCACTCAATGTTGACACGAATTCAATGCACCAGAGGCTACTGGACAGTGAATAAGAACAAGAAAGTGAGATGATTGACTTTCCCTGCCTTGCCTAGGGCAAGAAAACTTTAGAGTCTCAAACCCCGCCTTGGATCAGGATAGACTGGATTAGCGAACGTGGCGTGGGTCCCGAAGGTTGGCTGGCGTGGGTCCCGAAGGTCAGCTGGCATGGGTCCCAAAGATCAGCCGGCGTGGATCCCGAAGGTCGGCCGGCATGGGTCCCAAAGGTCGGCTGCGTGGGTCCCGAAGGTCAGCTGGCATGGGTCCCAAAGGTCAGCTGGCGAGGGTCCCGAAGGTCGGCCGGCGTGGATCCCGAAGGTCGGCCGGCGTGGGTCCCGAAGGTCGGCCGGCGTGGGTCCCGAAGGTCGGCTGGCGTGGGTCCCGAATGTCGGCTGGCATGGGTCCCGAAGGTCAGCTGGCGTGGGTCCCGAATGTCGGCTGGCATGGGTCCCGAAGGTCGGCTGGTGTGGGTCCCGAGAGTCAGCTGTCATGGGTCCCGAAGGTCGTTCAGCTGGCAAAAATGGGACCCGGGAAAAAGAATGTGAAAAACACTGATAGAACATGGAACATGCAGTGCAGAAGGAGGCCAATCGGCCTATCGAGTCTGCACCGACCTACTTAAGCCCTCACTTCCACCCTATCCCTGTAACCCAATAACCCCTCCTAACCTTTTTGGTCACTAAGGGCAATTTATCATGGCCAATCCACCTAACCTGCACGTCTTTGGACTGTGGGAGGAAACCGGAGCATCCGGAGGAAACCCACGCAGACACGGGGAGAACGTGCAGACTCCGCACAGACAGTGACCCAGTGGGGAACCCGGCCGCTCGGAGAATCGACGAAAACGGTAGCAGCGGCGATTCTCCGCTGGAGCAGGGATTCTCCGGGCCTGATGGGCCGAGGTTCCGCCGGCGTGACCGGATGTCAGGCCGGCGCCGTTCTAACATGGTATGAAGCAGCATCAGCCAGTCGGGCTGGCTGATGCTGCGGGAGGAGGTGGGTGCCAGCGTGGAGCGGGCCCTTTGGGGCGGAGGGGGGTGGTTGACGGTGTAGGGGGTGGGGAGCCCGGGAGGGGGAACGGCACGGCCGTGGCTGAGGGCGGTGTGGGTGAGGCTGCCGGGGTGGGGTCCCCACATATCCGGGTGGGAGAGTGGGGGGCCCACAAATCCGGGGGTTTGAGGGGGGGCCCACACATCCGGGGGGGTGAGGGGGGGTGAGGGGGGGGCCCACACATCCGGGGGTGTGAGGGGGGGGGCACTCATCCGGGGGTGTTGGGGGGGGGGGGCCCACACATCCGGGGGTGTTGGGGGTGCCCCACACATCCGGGTGTGTTGGGGGGGGGCCCACACATCCGGGGGTGAGGTGGGGGGTGGCCCACACATCTGGGTGGGAGAGTGTGGGAGGCCCCACACATCCGGGGGTGTTGGGGGGGGCCCACACATCCGAGGGTGTTGGGGGGGGGGCACACATCCGGGGGTGTTGGGGGGGGGGCTCGCACATCCAGGGATGTTGGGGGGGGCCCACACATCTCGGAGTGGGGTGGGGGGTGGCCCACACATCTGGGTGGGAGAGTGGGGGGGCTCACACATCCGGGGATGTGTGGGGGGGGGGAATAATCGGGGGGTGTTGCGGGGGCCCACACATCCGGGAGTGTTGGGGGGGGCCACACACCCGGGTTGGGGTGGGGGGTGGCCCACACATCTGGGTGGGAGAGTGGGGGGCCCACACATCCGGGGGTATGGGGGGGGGCCCACACATCCGGGGGTATGGGGGGGGCCCACACATCCGGGGGTATTGAGGGGGGGCCCACACATCCGGGAGTTGGGGGAGCTCGCACATCCAGGGGTGTTGGGGGGGCTCCTCACACATCCAGGAGTGTTGGGGGGGCCCCACACATCCGGGGGTGTTGGGAGGGGCCCACACATCTGGGCGTGTTGCGGGGGCTCACACATCCGGGAGTGTTGGGGGGGGGGCTCACACATCTGGGAGTGTTGGGGGGGGGCTTACACATCCGGGAGTGTTGGGGGGGCCACACACATCCGGGAATGTCAGGGGGGAGGCCCACTCCTCCAGGGCTGGGGGGGGGGCACACATCCGGGGGTGTTGGGGGGGACCCGCACATCCGGGGGTGTTGGGAGGGCCCACACATCCGGGGGTGTTGGGGGGGGCCCACTCATCCGGGGTTCGGCTGGGGGGGCCCACACATCCGGGAGTGTTGGGGGGCCCACTCATCCGGGGATAGGGTGGGGGGGGGTACACATCCGGGGGTGTTGGGGGGGGGCAACACATCCGGGGGTGTTGGGGGGGTGCCCACACATCTGGGAGTGTTGGGTGGGGGGGCCACACATCCGGGGGTGTTGGGGGGGGTCCACACATCCGGGGGTGTTGAGGGGGGAGGCCCACACATCCGGGGATGGGGGTGGCCCACACGTAGGGGGGGGGCACACATCTGGGGATGTTGGGGGGGCCCACACATCCGGGTGGGAGAGTGGGGGGGCCCACACATCCGGGGGTGTTGGGAGGGGGGGCCCACTCATCCGGGGGTGTTGGGAGGGGGGGCCCACTCATCCGGGGGTGTTGGGGGGGCCCACACATCTGGGGGTGTTGGGGGTGGCCCACACATCCAGGGGTGTTGGGGGGGCCCACACATCCTGGGGTGTTGGGGGGGGTGGCCCACACATGTGGGGGGGGGCACACATCCGGGGGTTTTGGAGGGGCGCCCACACATCCGGGGGTGTTGGGGGAGTGGCCCACACATCCGGGGGTGTTGGGGGGGCCCACACATCCGAGGGTGTTGGGGGTGGCCCACACATCCGGGGGTGTTAGGGGTGGGCCGACACATCTGGGAGTGTTGGGGGGTTGGGCCCACACATCCGGTGGTGGGGGTGGGGAAGGAGCGGTGGGGGCGACAAAAGCTGTGGGCAGCCACGGCGCGCCATGGCAGTGCGGATCCAACGGCCAGACCCTATGACGGCGGACACGCGGCTGTCCACCCAACACGTTCACTTCGCGTCGTAGACGACCCAGCCATCCTGACGTGTGCCAGACAACCCCGCCCCCACCACCACCATCAAACTGCCGGCACCCACCAGTGGGTATGTCCAGGGCGGCTCACACGGGAGCTCCCCGGTGCGGGAATTGCCACCAGACGGTGGCCCTGGCAGAGGTGACGGCCGACAGGTCTCAGGGCACCGAGGGGCCAGGGGTGGGGCGCATGCTGGCAACCCGGCCAGCCATGTAGTCCATGGCACCTGGTTGTGGAGGGGGGTATACCGATGCTGAAACCCTGTCTACTCCCACCCCCTACAGATAGTACAATGTTTAACCATCTTCCAGTTGGCTGCCGTGGCGGGGGCTGCTGCCCTGCATGAGGCCCAGTGGGTGCTGGAGCACGGGCTTAACAAGGAGGTGGCAGAGCCTGTTGTAGAGCAGCGGCCTGCAGTGGGGTACATGCAGGTCGCCCAGGCAGCAGGGCCACACACCCGAGAGGCGCGGGAGGAGCACCACGCCGAGCGGGAGCCACAGCAGGAGGCTGACGAGGAGGAGGAGGGTGTGCCACAGCCATGGAGGCGTCCGATATGACAACGTGTGTACCAGCCCTGCATGTCCTACGATGACCTCCCGGACAGGGCGTGCAGGAGGAGACTCTGGCTGGGCCGGGAGACCGTCGCCCACATCTGCCACCTGATGGCACACCTGGCACCACGTGGGACCGGGGGTGGACATGCCCTCCCGGTGGCCGTCAAGGTCTGCGCCAGGTACCCTGGCAGTGTGCATGACTCCTTTATACTCTCCCAATCGTTCATCCCCGCCGTGTTTGAGGGACACCCCCCCCCCCCCCCCCCCCCCCCCCGCCTGCGGGGCTGGTTGCTGGGCGACAGGGTTATCCGTTGCGGTCGTGGCTGATGACGTCTATCCGGAGGCCACAGACCGACGCGGAGCGCCGCTACAATGATGCCCATGCAGCAACCAAGAGTGTGGTTGAGAAGTGCTTTGGGCTGCTGAAGATGCGCTTCAGGTGCCTGGGCCGCTGTGGGGGGGGCCCTCCTGTACCCGTCAGAGAAGGTCGACGGCATCGTGGTGGTCTGCTGCGTCCTGCACAACATAGCCCAGCAGAGGGGCGATGTGCTGGAGGGGGAGGAGGAGGACGGTCAGGATGAGGGGAACTCTTCTCCAGATGAGGGGAAGGCGAGGGGGGAGCTGATGCACGGAACATGGGGGATGGATGGCAACAGGAAGCTGCCCAGCACAGCTGGCTGGCCCAGCACGCATGGTTGTCGCTGGTAGCTGCACGTTTCGGTGACCACGTGGGGGTCAGCAGTGATGGGCATGGGCACAGACAGCAGAGCTCGGCACCTCCCCCACCACCGACCACCCTCACCTCCCCCACCACCGACCATCCTCACCTCTCCGACCACCCTCACCTCCCACACCACTACATCACCCGCATGCATACGACCCCACCATGACACATTCACCTGCGGAACAACAGGATGGGGGCAAACGGTTGATGGTGTAAGCGGGTCTGGTACAAGGCATGGAGGATGATGACAGCCCGCCGTGCGATGGGCCCCGAGCCATACATCGTTCGACAATGTCTGACTCATGGTTACATCAAGACCCTCCACCTGGGTGGACCCTGCATGCGGCCCGGACACTGCATCCCATGGCCCTGGCGTATGGCTGGGGGCAGGTTGGGGTGGGAGAACCGTGGGGGGGGCGTGGGGCCGCACGTCACACACACCGGAGCTCAACTTCTATCGCAGCGCCCCTCACACACACTGGCACACAGTCCCCGCCCGCATCGGACAGAGTACAGAGGCAGCTCACGTAGGTGTGGAATGTGTTTAATAACAGGCCTGTACATGTGCCCTAGCACATCTAACTATTCTGTGTCCTGCACGCGTGCCAACTTACTCATCAGTGTCTACCCTTCTGGCCTTACGGACCCTATGACTACGTCTCGGTGTTCCCCAGACGGTACAGCAGAACTGGAGGTGGACTCCTGTGATTCCTGCTCTGTGACTAGGGCCCCCTTTGCCGGTCGTTTCCTGGGGCGACCCAGCCTGGATGGTGAAGTTAAAAACTCACCACTATTCTTAGAATTCCCCCTATACCAAAAAGGGCCGACATTCGAAATGGTGAACAGGGATTCTCACTGCCTGACTCCTGTGCAGTCTTTGGTGGGTGCTATTCAGGTCAAACTATGTTTTTAAGTTATCCCCTGGTATAACCCATACCTTCACAGAAGAATTTTACCTACTTACCACTTAGTAGCATTGATATCCTGGGTCCTGCGTTGCTAAGTAAGTAAAGTAGGCTTTGTAATAACCACTGTTTCAGGTTAAAACGTTAAAGTTATTTTATTATTATATTTTTTCTTTTAAAAGATGTAATCACGGTCTTTACAGAAAAGTATAAAGATCTTGCTTCTGGATTCTCCTGGTTGGTTGAAGAGACCTTCAGGTCCACCTTGACAATCACCCTTCTTTAAATTCTGGTCTTCCTTAGATGTATTCGCTGTTCCACTCGGTTGCTATGCTCTATCTTTTCCATGTACCGAGTGTGAGAGCTGGCTCTCTCTCTTCTTTAAATTCTGGTCTTCCTTAGATGTATTAGCTGTTTTAGCTTGGCTGCTTTGCTCTGTCCCTTTCCCATGACCGAGCTAACTCTGCTGGCTTCTTTTGTTCTTTCTCTGCTTCTCTGCCTCTCTGATTCTCTGCCTCTCTGCTTCTCTGCCTACCGTCCCCTTTCTCAGGGTTTATATACCTTTCTAACAGTTATTAAGTTTTTATGACTTTATTGTAAAGTAACTTTTATTTCACTTGGATTGTAAAAGGTACCTTTAATCTAAATTTCTCTAACACAACTAAGTATTCATTTTGAGCATTACCTCATCTCATAGGTCTGATTACCATTGTTTCCTTTGTGATGTTCAAAAATGCTTTGATTTCAATGGGGTGTTACTTTTGGTTCCTGTCATTTCTATAGTTTTATTATTATCAAATTGTGTCCCCAGCTCATAATTTTGACTTTGATTTGGACCTAATTTGTGTTCTCGTAGACACGATGTCTCCAATTTTCTTTAATTTACCTGATGTCAGCAGAATTTCACACCTAGAATTGTCACCTAATTCAACTGAACCTCATCCATTCTTTTCCATCTGCTTACTTAACTTCAATGAAGGTGTGAAATATTGCTTTTAGCTTTATACTAAAGATTCAATTGGTGGTGAGTTTAAAAGACTTGCCTCCCATTTAAACACGTGTCACCTAATTCAGCTGAACCTCATCCATTCTTTTCCATCTCCTTACCTAACTTCAAAAGGAGGTGCAAAACATTGCTTTTAACTGTATACTAAAATTCACTGATTGTGTCTTGATAGACCTGCTTGTTTTGTTTGCTAAGCCTGCTTGACCAAGGCTATCTGCATTTTACAATCCTCTCGTGGCAGCTGCTGTTAACCCTTCGTGGGATTTTTCCCTACATTCTCTCATGTTTCTTAAATCAGGTCTTACCAGACTTCCATGTTTCAAATGACATATCTTTCCATATTTTCAATTACAATGGGCCAGGCTGCACCTCGGGCAATTGGGACGGCGTGGTGCCACCCTGTTCTGCCCGCTGCCCACTAGATGCACCAGGGACGGTAGGGGGCGGAGTCCAAGTTGGCGCAGCGTTCCGGCACCCCCCCTGCAGGGGGAACCGGAACAGGCCCCAGCACCTCCTCCTCCCTCGGGGTGCCCGGTGGGCCCCGGGGCTCTCCATGGGATGGGGGTGCGAGCAAATCCAGCATCCGGGGCACCACCATCACCTGGCGCTGCCAGTCCTGGAGGACCGTGCTGGTATCGACCAGGGTCTGGACGTTCATAGCCATGGAGCTCAGGGAGTTGGCCATCCCTGCCTGGGTCTGTACAACGCCGGCCAGCACCAGGGCAATGGCGCTGATGCTCTCAGCGATGGCCTGCTGGGACTGGGCCATGGACTGCTGAGACCGCGCTAGGTTGTTGAGCGCCTCTGCGATGTTCAGCTGGCCCTGGCTCATGGCTGCCTGTGAGACTGCAGCCCTGTCCTGGGCCGCGGAGGACGCATGCACAGATAGCCCTAGGCCCTGCAAACTCAGTCCCATGCTCGACACCATTGCCACCATTGTCTCCACTGCGGACGCCACCCGTGCGGTGTTGGCCTGTGTGGCACTCATGACCGGCACCATTTCCTGCTCCTGGATGCGGATGGGTGGGCGAGGGAATTCCAGGAACCTGGGACCCGTCTGAACGGCAGGTGTTTGCCGGGGCTGGGCTGCCCTCCGACCATCCGGCCCCTCCGCTGCTCCTTCCTCTACCTGCTGTACCGGATCGGCTGTATGGTGCGCACCAGTTAGTGTCCCAGAAGCCTCATCACTGGACAACCGAGGTGAGAGTATCTGCAGTGACGGAGGGTGCAGGGGACAGCTGTGACGCAACTACGGTGTCTCCATCGGACCTGCGGTCAGGGGCACCCTGGACTGCCATGTCCCGTATGTTCGTCCCCTCCATGGTCGTGTCGTGTTGTGTTCTTTCATGCCTGTCTGTCCCCTGTGTGCTGGTGTCCTGTGTCGTCGTGTCGTGCCTCTCTGTCCCCTGTGTGCTGGTGTCCTGTGTCGACGTGTCGTGTTTGTCTGTCCCCTGTGTGCTGGTGTCCTGTGTCGACGTGTCGTGTCTGTCTGTCCTCTGTGTGCTGGTGTCCTGTGTCGACATGTCGTGTCTCTCTGTCCTCTGTGTGCTGGTGTCCTGTGTCGACATGTCGTGTTTGTCTGTCCCCTGTGTGCTGGTGTCCTGTGTCGACGTGTCCTGTTTGTCCCCTGTGTGCTGGTGTCCCGGGTCGTCATCTCATCACTGGACTGGGCTGGAGGGCTGTTGTTGGAGCTGCCCTGTCCTGTGCTCTGTGCCTGTCCATCCCCTGTGTCCTGTGTCATCGTGCCATGCCTCTCTGTCCCCTGTGTGCTGCTGTCCTGTGTCGTCGTGTCTGTCTGTCCTCTGTGTGCTGGTGTCCTGTGTCGTCGTGTCTGTCTGCCCCCTGTGTGCTGGTGTCCTGTGTCGTCGTGTCTGTCTGCCCCCTGTGTGCTGGTGTCCTGTGTCGTTGTGTCGTGTCTGTCTGCCCCCTGTGTGCTTGTGTCCTGTGTCATCGTGTCTGTCTGTCCCCTGTGTGCTGGTGTCATTGGTCGTCGTGTCTGTCTGCCCCTGTGTGCTGGTGTCCTGTGTCGTCGTGTCGTGTCTGTCTGTCCTCTGTGTGCTGGTGTCCTGTGTCGTCGTGTCGTGTTTGTCTGTCCCCTGTGTGCTGGTGTCCTGTGTCGTCGTGTCGTGTCTGTCTGTCCCCTGTGTGCTGGTGTCCTGTGTCGTCGTGTCGTGTCTGTCTGTCCCCTGTGTGCTGGTATCCTGGGTCGTCGTGTCTGTCTGCCCCTGTGTGCTGGTGTCCTGTGTCGTCGTGTCGTGTCTGTCTGTCCTCTGTGTGCTGGTGTCCTGTGTCGTCGTGTCGTGTCTGTCTGTCCTCTGTGTGCTGGTGTCCTTGGTGGTCGTGACATCACTGGACTGGGCCGGAGGGCTGTTGTTGGAGCTGCCTTCCCCATCGCTGCTAGAGTCCCTGCGGGCTGGTCGCCCAGCCGCTGGCCGGGGACGGTGTAAGCCTTGTTGATCTGCGTCGGCTGGCCGTTCAGGTGCTGGCCGGGGGCGGTGACTGCCAGGTGCTCCGGGTCGGTCACTGCGTGGCCCTGCGACACACAATACACCATCATGGTTAGGCAGGTGGAGGGGGGGGGGGGGGGGGGGGGGTCACGGTACAGGGTGAGGGGACAGTGCTGAGGGGAAATGGCTGGGGGTAGTGTGCTGAGGGAGAAGGGCTGAGGGAGAGTGCTGAGGGAGAAGGGCTGAGGGAGAAGGGCTGAGGGAGAAGGGCTGAGGGAGAAGGGCTGAGGGAGAAGGGCTGAGGGAGAAGGGCTGAGGGAGAAGGGCTGAGGGAGAAGGGCTGAGGGGAGAGTGCTGAGGGGAGAGGGCTGAGGGGAGAGGGCTGAGGGGAGAAGGGCTGAGGGAGAAGGGCTGAGGGAGAAGGGCTGAGGGAGAAGGGCTGAGGGAGAAGGGCTGAGGGAGAAGGGCTGAGGGAGAAGGGCTGAGGGAGAAGGGCTGAGGGAGAAGGGCTGAGGGAGAAGGGCTGAGGGAGAAGGGCTGAGGGAGAAGGGCTGAGGGAGAAGGGCTGAGGGAGAAGGGCTGAGGGAGAAGGGCTGAGGGAGAAGGGCTGAGGGGAGAGTGCTGAGGGGAGAGGGCTGAGGGGAGAGGGCTGAGGGGAGAGGGCTGAGGGGAGAGGGCTGAGGGGAGAGGGCTGAGGGGAGAGGGCTGAGGGGAGAGGGCTGAGGGGAGAGGGCTGAGGGGAGAGGGCTGAGGGGAGAGGGCTGAGGGGAGAGGGCTGTGGGGAGAGGGCTGTGGGGAGAGGGCTGTGGGGAGAGGGCTGAGGGGAGAGGGCTGAGGGGAGAGGGCTGAGGGGAGAGGGCTGAGGGGAGAGGGCTGAGGGGAGAGGGCTGAGGGGAGAGGGCTGAGGGGAGAGGGCTGAGGGGAGAGGGCTGAGGGGAGAGGGCTGAGGGGAGAGGGCTGAGGGGAGAGGGCTGTGGGGAGAGGGCTGAGGGGAGAGGGCTGAGGGGAGAGGGCTGAGGGGAGAGTGCTGGGGCTGGTGTGCTGAGGGAAGAGGACTGAGGGGGAGAGTGCTGAGGGGAGAGGGCTGAGGCTATTGTGCTGAGGGAAGAGGACTGAGGGGAGAGTGCTGTTCTGGTGTGCTGAGGGAAGAGGACTGAGGGGGAGAGTGCTGGGGGTAGTGTGCTGAGGGAAGAGTGCTGAGGAGAAAGGGGCCAGGCATGGGGGGGGTGGGGATCTTACTTGGTGGTGCGTCCCCGATCTCGGCATTGGCAATCTCCCCGTCCTCGTGTGCACCAGCTATGTCCAGTGCCCTCTGCTCGTGCACGGTGAGGGGCCGCAAGTCAGGTTCACCCCCTCCGGTTCGGGCACTCTCTCGCTGGTTATGGGCGCTCTTCTCCTGGGGGGTGGAATGACAGCATTGTTAGGCGGTCCGATGAATACGGTTGGATCTATGTTGGCATGGGTGCACAGGGCACACGGCCAACGCAGCTTGCATGCTTGGCTGCAGCCATGCGGGTCATGGCTGTGGTTGTACCGTCCCCCTGGGGAGGAGGTGGGTGTTACACATGTGGGGGGTAGGGGGGGTTGGTGCCATGGGCAGACTGCTGGGTACTCACCCTGGCTGCCCTCAGTAGGTCGTTGAGCTTTTTGCGGCACTGCTCGCCAGTCCTGGGTGTCAACGCGATGGCACTGACGGCCGTGCTCACCTCCCTCCACAGATGCCGGGCCACGTTGGGTGGGACCCTCTGGAGGGTACAGACGCCCTCTCCTTTCCTCGAGGACGTCCAGGAGCGTCTCCAGGTCGTGGTCGGTGAACCGGGGCGCTGCTCGGCGTGGCGCCATTGCTCCATCGGCAGCCTGTGCGCTCACATCACCTTATGTGCGACACAGTGCCGCGTCTATTGCGTGGCACCACGTCTCTGAGGCCGCGCCCCCGTGCTTCCGCCGCGCCCCTGCTGGCCCTCTTGTACGGTGCAGAATGGGGTCCCGGAACAGACACCGACCGCGGAGTGAAACATTCCTGTTTTAGCACCGGCGCCAACACTCTGCTGTCAGAGCGGAGAATCACGCCCACCATTTCTGTTCTTTGTAGATTTTTGTTCTGATACATTTTCAGCACTGATTTGTTCCGCAACTTCAAAGATTTTTTTTTCGATATACCACATTTACCAGACCTTAAGACGTTTCAGGATTTTAGAAGGAAATATTTGTACGTACCTTTCAGAACATAAGCTGCATGGCAAATTTGTGACATTTTAGTGTGTCGTGTAGTTGAGCAACTATGATAATCATGTATTTTGAGGCACGCTGGGTGACACTTGATTGTCCAGTTGTGCAATGTAACTGATTATTGCTGCAACAGGGTTTTTAATACGTCTTTTGTAATCTTTATTGTCATTGTTAAAGCTGTCCTGAGGAGGAGGAAGAACGATTGAGTGAATATGAAGAGGACAAGCGTATTGTTGAGGCAAGAGCAGCAAGGACCAGGAAATTCCAAGGTACATGCACATTACTGTTCACTGATCCTATCATCTTGAGTAAACAAATTAAGTGCCGTTTCAGGAAAACACTTGTAATTTTCCGAAAACAGGAAGCAATTTCGAAAGAAGTACACGCACAAAAAGAAAACAGATTTATCAAAGTTGATTCGGAATAGATGAGTTTGGTCAGTCAGACCTTAAACTTAAAACACTAAACACTGAAATTACACTTAACCTGCGTAAGAAAGAAAATTTACTATAAATCCATAAGACAGCACCTTTATTAATTTGAGTAGCGCTGCGCTGTGAAGAAATCGTCCTCACATAGCTACATAAGTGCTTTTCACATTGGCGTTCCCAGGAAAGTGAGCCCCTGGGATGAGAGGATGATTAGGGGCTGGTTTTAGCACAGGGCTAAAGAGCTTTCTTTTAAAGCAGACGAAGGCAGGCCAGCAGCACAGTTCAATTCCCGTACCAGCCTTCCCGAACAGGCGCCGGAATGTGGCGACTGGGGGCTTTTCACAGTAACTTCATTTGAAGCCTATTTGTGACAATAAATGATTTTCATTTCATTTTTCATTACAGGATGATAGCACATGTTTTGGCAACGTTAGGTGTTAGTATGGGATTCTCTTTAATAAGATTCCTGGTAAGGAGTATGTTTCCATAAGACCACAAGGGTAGAAGCAGAAGTAGGCCATTCGGCCCATCGAGTCTGCTCTGCCATTCAATGAGATCATGACTGATCTGATGTGATAATCCACAACTCCACTTTCCTGCCTTATCCACATAACCCTTGATTCCCTTTTCAGGTTTCAGGTGAATTTCTGGTGAAAGTCAACTTTCGCAACGTCTCCGGGCGAGATTCTCCACTCCCGCGCCGGTTGGGAGAATCGCCTGGGCCGCCAAAATTTCCCGGGACGCCGGCCCGACGCCCTCCCGTGATTCTCCCAAGCAGCGGAAACAGCCCCGTCGAGTTCCGCAGGCCGGAGAATCGCCGGAGACACCCAAAATGGCCATTCTCCGGCACCCCCGCTATTCTCAGGGCCGGATGGGCCGAGCGGCCAGGCCAAAATGGCAGATTTCCCCCCGGCGCCATCCACACCTGGTCACTGCCGTCGGGAACAGCGCGGGAACGCTGGGAGGCGGCCTGCGGGGGGGGGGGGGTGGGGGGATCCTGCACCGGGGGGTACCTCAAATGTGGCATGGCCCGCGATCGGTGCCCACCAATCGTCGGGCCGTTCTCTCTGAAGGAGGACCTCCTTCCTTCCGCGGCCCCGCAAGATCCGTCCGCTATCTGCTTGCGGGGCGGACTCAGAGAGGACGGCAACCCGCGCATGCCTAGGTGACGCCAGTTATGCGGTGCCGGCCGCGTCATCTATGCGGCGCCGCCTTTACGTGGCGACAAGGCCTGGCGTGTGTAGATGACGCGGCCCCGATCCTAGCCCATTGTCGGGGCCTGAATCGGTCGGGATTGGGGCCGTTTCACGCCGTCGTGAACCTCGATGGCATTCACGACGGCGTAGGCACTTCGGCGCGGAGTGGAGAATCCCGCCCTCCATGTTTCGGTTCCTGAGTCACTGGAACTTTGCAGATCAGCTCATATGGATTTTTCTGCAACAAAAGATCTCATGCCTCCTCCCCACACCAAACACCAAGACGCCTCTTCACCCTGGCTCCTCAGTCCTGTCAATGTCAGAGAAGAGCTGGTTTAGGGAGGCGAGTGGAGCTGGGAGAGAGTGGGTGGCGTTGGGTGCGGAGGTATGGTATGGGCTCCAGGGTGCTTGCAGGGGAGGAAGAGAGCTAGGGGTACTGGCTGAGGGTGGTGGAGGAGCTGGGGTTGCTAGGCATCTGCAATTAAAGTTGTCACATTTTTTTGATCTATCATTAAAAATATTACCAGCCATTGAGCTGAAGACATTGGCTTGGATTGGATTGGTTTATTGTCACGTGTACCGAGGTATAGTGAAAAATATTGTTCTGCGTGTAGCTCAAACGTAGCATTCCGTACATGAAAGAAAATGCATAATAGGGCAAACATAAAATACACAATATAAATACATAGACACAGGCATCGGGTGAAGATGTGTGAAGAGATCAGATCAGTCCAAAAGTCCATCAGTCCATAAGATGGCCTTTTTGGAGTCTGGTAACAGCGGGGAAGAAGCTGTTTTTGAATCTGTTAGTGCGTGTTCTCAGACTTTTGTATCTCCTGCCCGATGGAAGAAGTTGGAGGGGTGAGAAAGCCGGGTGGGAGGGGACTTTGATTATGCTGTCTGCTTTCCCAAGGCAGCGGGAGGTACCTCAAAAAGTGTGTCTTCAACTTAGGATATCAAAGGGAGATGTGGCTTCGCCAGAATTGTGCCTCGCCACTCGATCTCCCTACTCACCTCTTTGACAGAGCAACGCTGCAGCCAATGGAAAATGTGGTTTGGTACATTTCAATGCAGTGAGCGACGTCCACTTCTGCTTCGCCACGGACCACAAGATCGAGGTCATTATCTGGGCACTATCATATTGCTGTGCAATTGGCTGTCATGATTCTGACTGAGCTGTCCTTTAAAAGTATTCAATTAGCTGTGTACTGCAGGTTGGGACACTCAAATGTTGTGTAGGCACTATATAAATATTATTCCCTTCTTTCTATGTAGAGTTTGGCTTCAAATATTCACCTACCAAATCTCTGGAAAAGATATTAGTCATTTGTAGACAAATACAAAAACATCTATACTTTTCAATTGTTCTCGTTGGGTTTACTATGATCATGCTTAGCTTTGGAGGTCAGGATAAAATGAACTTGATTTTGGACACTAAGGGCAATTTATCATGGCCAATCCACCTAACCTGCACATCTTTGGGCTGTGGGAGGAAACCGGAGCACCCGGAGGAAACCCACGCACACACGGGGAGGATGTGCAGACTCCGCACAGACAGTGACCCAAGCCAGAATCGAACCTGGGACCCTGGAGCTGTGAAGCAATTGTGCTATCCACAATGCTACCATGCTGCCCACAAATAGGAGCAGGAGAAGGCCATTTGGACCCGCGGGCCTGTTCAATCATTCTATAAGATCGTGTCGGATCTGCATGTGTCCTTAATTCCACTTTCCTACCTGTCCGCCATAATCCTGGACTCCGTTGTCAATCAAAAATCCATCTATTTCAGTCTTGAATACATTTAATGACCCAGTCGGCACTGCTCTCTGTGGAAGTGAATCCCAAACACTGATCCTCTGGGAGAAAGGGTGTGGGACAATGGGAAGGTGGGGATTGGTGGTGGTGGCAGAGTATCTCCCAGGAAGCTTTCTATGTCAGCCAGAGAGCAGGCCTTTTGTGTAGCCACACTTACTGAGAGAGCAGATGGCCACCTCTTAAAGTGACAGTGCACGCGGTGTCATCGGTTTGGAGGGATTTGCAATGGGAGTCACACACTCAGCATTATTGAACCCACTTGCATTTGAAGGTGTGGTGGCTGAAGGCATTGCTGCAGAGGCAGCACAACAGGCTCCCCCATCAGCAGCCACAGGGAGCAGAGCAAGACAAAGCAGCCATACAGCAAGGGGGGTGCAGACAAAGGCATTCAGTGCCCCCTAGTGTCTACTAGGATGAACTACCTGTAAATGTCTGAGAGACAATGCCACAGGTGACTCCACTTCTCTGAGATTGTGACTAACCTATGGTCCCTAATTCCGGTCAACCGGCGCTCGAGGGACTACAGTGATAACTCAATGCCATTAAAGCTTAATGTTACAGTGAGGTACCCTCAATAATGACGCTTATAATAACTATACTACAGCTAGAGACGAGAGCTGACTGTTACACAGACCATGAGGCAGGCCTTTATGTATGGCTCCCAGATGGGCGGAGCCAGAGGCTGAGTCCCCAGGGTTCCAAGCCCGGTCTTAAAGGGGACATCACCTTACATGATGATAAGGCAGTAACCGTTCATCACATTCACCCCCTGTTTAAAAAGGAGTCCGGCGGGGGTGAAGTGTCATCATAGGTCCATCTGTCTCGGTGGCCGGATCGTCCTCCTCGACCTCCTCAATTCGGGCGGTGTTGCGGCGGGAACGGACGTCCCGGTTGAGGGCACATCCGGGAGCACAGCGGTCGGAGCTTCGGTCCGGGTCGGGGCAGAGGAACTAGGCAGGGCCGGGGGTAGCGGAGCCGGAGCCGGCGGGGTGTGTAAAGGGGTCCAAGGTAGGAGCTCACCAATGGTTGGTAGGGCCGGAAGGGGGGGTGTTGTAGGGGGCGACGGGTCCTGCAGGGGCGCGGCGCGGGAAGTGGCGTCTGTGGTGGAGGATCCAGCGGGTGCCAGATCCCGGAGGGAAACCGTATCTTGCCTGCCGTCGGAGTACTCCACGTAGGCGTAACTGGGGTTGGCGTGGAGCAGTCGGACCTTTTCAACTAGGGGGTCCGTTTAATGGCTCCTCGCGTGCCTCCGGAGAAGAACAGGTCCCGGAGCCATCAGCCAAGGTGGAAGCGAGACCCCGGAGGTAGACTTCCTGGGGAAGAGAAACAATCGGTCGTGAGGGGTCTCATTCGTGTAGGGCATCGGCATCGGGTAGGACCTCCTGCCAGCGGGTGGTTGGGAGATTTCTCGACCGCAGGGCCAGAAGGACAGCCTTCCACACGGTCGCGTTCTCCCTCTCGACCTGCCCGTTTCCCCGTGGGTTATAACTGGTCGTTCTGCTCGAGGCGATGCCTTTGCTGAGCAGATACTGACGCAGTTCATCGCTCATGAACGATGTACCCCGGTCGCTGTGGATATAAGCGGGGAAACCAAACAGGGTGAAGATGCTGTGCAGTGCCTTAATCACCGTGGCTGAGGTCATGTCGGTGCAGGGAATGGCGAATGGGAGAACTCATCGATCACGGTGAGGAAATAGGCATAACGGTTGGTGGATGGGAAGGGCCCCTTGAAGTCCACGCTCAGTCGCTCAAAGGGGCCCGAGGCCTTCACGAGCCAAACCTTGTCTGGCCGATAGAAGTGCGGTTTGCACTCCGCACAGACTTGGCAAGTCCTGACCATGGCCTTGACCTCCTTGGTTGAGTAAGGTAGGTTGCGGGACTTGATGAAATGGACGAGCCGGGTAACCCCCGGGTGGCAGAGGTCATTGTGGATGGCTTGCAGGCGGTCCTCCTGCGTGTTGGCGCATGTGTCGCGGGACAGGGCATCTGGGGGCTCGTTGAGCTCCCCTGGACGATACTTGATATCGTACGAGTAGGTGGAGAGTTCGATCCTCCACCTCAAAATTTTATCGTTTTTATTTTGCCCCGTTGCGTGTTATCGAACATATAGGCGACCGACCGTTGGTCGGTGACGAGGGTAAACCTCCTACCGGCGAGGTAGTGTCTCCAGCACCGCACAGCCTCCACAATGGCTTGTGCCTCCTTTTCGACTGCAGAGTGTCGAACCTCGGAGGCGGTGAGGGTTCGGGAGAAGAACGTTACTGGTCTGCCTGCCTGATTGAGGGTAGCAGCCAGGGCGATGTCTGATGCATCGCTCTCTACCTGGAAAGGGATGGTTTCGTCCACCGCGTGCATGGCGGCCTTGATGATGTCAGCCTTGATGCGGTTGAAGGCCAATTGAGCCTCAGCCGAGAGGGGAAAAGTGGTGGTCTTTAGGAGTGGGTGGGCTTTGTCCGCATACTTGGGGACCCACTGGGCGTAATAGGAGAAAAGCCCCAAGCACCGTTTGAGGGCCTTGAGGCTGCGGGGGAGAGGGAGTTCCTTAAGGGGACGCATGCGGTCGGGGTCGGGACCTAGGACCCCGTCTTCCATGACATAGCCGAGGATGGCCAGCCGGGTGGTGTGGAAAACGCATTTGCCCTCGTTATAGGTCAGGTTAAGGGCTCGGGCGGTCTGGAGGAACTTTTTGAGGTTAGCGTCATGGTCCTGCTGATCATGGCCGCAGATGGTGCCATTGTCCAAGTACGGGTATGTAGCCCGCAAACCGTACTGGTCCACCATTTGGTCCATCGCCCTTTGAAAGACGGAGACTCCATTTGTGACACCAAAGGGGACCCTGAGGAAGTGGAAGAGCCGGCCGGCTGCTTCGAAGGCAGTATAGGGGCGGTCTTTTGGTCGGATGGGGAGCTGGTGGTAGGCAGATTTGAGGCCGACCGTGGAAAAGACTCGGTATTGGGCGATCCTATTTACCATTTCCGCGATGCGAGGAAGGGGGTACGCATCAAGCTGCGTGAATCGGTTTATGGTCTGGCTATAATCCACGACCATCCGTTTCTTCTCCCCGGACCGGACTACCACCACTTGCGCCCTCCAAGGGCTGTTGCTAGCCTCGATGACCCCCTCTCCCAGTAAACGCTGGACCTCTGACTTGATAAAAGCCACATCTTGGGCACTGTAGCGCCGGCTCCTGGTGGCGACGGGCTTACAGTCAGGAGTGAGGTTAGCGAATAGCGAGGGGGGTGCGACTTTCAGTGTCGCAAGGCAGCACACCGTGAGGGGGGCAAGGGTCCGCCGAACTTCAGTG
The DNA here is from genome assembly GCF_047496885.1 of Scyliorhinus torazame. Lineage (NCBI taxonomy): Eukaryota > Metazoa > Chordata > Chondrichthyes > Carcharhiniformes > Scyliorhinidae > Scyliorhinus > Scyliorhinus torazame. Next base: position 70,246,129 of record NC_092715.1, on the reverse strand, counting down.
TCAGGCTTCGGTGGCTGCACTGGAAATCCAGTCCGAGCAGCAGGGGGACACAGGGGTGAGGGAGGATATAAAATTTGAAACGGGTGTATTTGGCGCCCTGGATCGAGAGATCCACAATACAGTACCCCGTGATTTGTACCGAGTGGGACCCAGATGCGAGGGCTATGGTTTGGGATGCAGGATGGGTGCGTAGGGAGCAGCGCCTTACCGTTTCAGGGTGGATAAAGCTCTCCGTGCTCCCGGAGTCGAAGAGGCATGCAGTGTCGTTGACCTGGACCTGCATCATGGAGTTCTGCAGGTGTTTTGGCCGAGTTTGATCGAGGGTGATCGCACCCAGTCGCGGGTAGTCGGAGTCGTTAGCCGAGTCGGACTCGTAAAATGGCTGCTGCCGTCGGTCGCACGTGTCGGGTCGAGAAGATGGCCGCCGACCAGATGGCCGCTCCCATGATTCGCACGAGGCTGATGACGCGTCAGAAGAGGGCGTGTCAGGTCGGTGCGCAGCAGCATTGCGAGGCCTGAGAGCCTGATTTTCGGGCCGGCTGTTCTTTGTTTTTCTGGCCCCTGGGTCTGGCCAGGCAGACCCTCGCAAAGGGCCCTTTCTTCCCGCAGTCGCTGCAGATCGCGGAGCGGGCTGAGCAGCGTGGGCGTGGGTGCTGGCCCTGCCCGCAGAAGTAGCATGGTGTGCCCCCATGCTGAGCGGGTCGCCGCGTGGCGCAAGCCTGTAATACGGTTGAGTCTGAGGAAGTCCGGGGGGGGGGCTGGCAGAGTCCGCGGGGTACGTACCCAAGTTATGTCGGGCCACCTCCAGCGAGGAGGCGAGGGTTAGCGTCTCCTGGAGGTCTTTTGCCCCGTTTTCGAGCAGCCGCTGCCGGATGTAGGTCGAGCGGATGCCGGACACGAAAGCATCCCTGATGTGCAGGTTCATATGGACTTCCCCTGTCACATCCTGATGGTCACAGTCCCTGGCAAGCGCGGTGAGTTTTTCAACAAACTCGCGATCGATTCCCCCGAGTGCTGCCGGCAGGTAGAGAGCAGATGCCGGGCGTGCACCTCATTGACGGGTTTGACAAACCGCTTGCGGAGCAACTCAATCGCTGCCTCTTAAGTCGTCGCCTTTTCGAGCGTGGCGGAGATTCTGTGACTCACCCGGGCGTGGAGTAAACGCAGCTTGCGTGGCCCTAGGATGGGAGTCTCTGCGGAGTCTAGGTAGGCCTCGAAGCACCGCAGCCAGTATTAAAAAATTTCCTTTGCCTCCGGCGTTTGTGCTTCCAGATTGAGCTTCTCTGGTTTTAGGCCTGCGTCCATCCTGAATCTAGTTTAGTCTAATAAATTGAGGTACCCTCAATAATGACGCTTCGAGATTAAACTGTAAAGAAGGCTTTATTAGACTAATAACTATACTACAGCTAGAGACGAGAGCTGACTGTTACACAGACCATGAGGCAGGCCTTTATGTATGGCTCCCAGATGGGCGGAGCCAGAGGCGGAGTCCCCAGGGTTCCAAGCCCGGTCTTAAAGGGGACATCACCTTACATGATGATAAGGCAGTAACTGTTCACCACATACAGCTACAATAAACGTGAGATAATTCCAGGGTTCAACCAAGGAACTATGTGCAACAGGTCAGCAGGGGTCACTTCAAGGGGATGAACAACGACAACCAAGCTGAGCAGTCCATGGGCTTTGCAACCGTAGCTGGTTCTCTACGAGGCAGAGTGTGATTTACTGCACATATCTCATCATCAGAGCATCCGCTGACCACCCAATTGCTTCCACCAACAGGAAATGTTTCTAATTGGTAAGCGTACAGATTGTTTGTGATCATTGGAAATGGATTAAAATGTGTGCCAGATATTCAGAAAACAGCCATGATACTTACATACTTCGACAGCCATAGGTGTCACTCCATGGCAGCAAATAGTGGATGGATCTTTGGGAATTGGGGCTACCTTCAGCACCTGGCTCATGAAGCCCATGAGGAACCTTTATACTGGTGCTGAGGAAAGATGTAACACCAGCCATGGCTCCACATGGGCGCTTGTCGAGCAGAGTATTGGTCTACTCAAGATGCTATTCCATTGCCTAGGCATGTCAGGGGGAGTTCTTCAGTATGATCCAGAGAGAGTCTCACAAACCTTTGTGGTTTGTTACACCCTCCAAACTCTGACATTGCAAAGTACCTTGATGAGGAAGAGGAGGCACATGCCTCATTGGAAAAGGATGACAGGGAGGGACAGATATCTGCGGAAGAGGGACAAGAGACATGTTGAAGGGACCACAGTGGCGGAGGTCAATGTAAGGGATGCGAGTGTAAACCTCACCGTCACTTGATTCCAAAGCCCTGTTTTGCTATGAGAATCAGCTGAGAAAAGGTCTTCCTCTGTGACCAATGAAGCCAAATGTCATTCTTGTCAAAACCTCGTTCCCTTCTGGTGATTGTTGCTCACACCCATTAAGGTTGCAACACATCCTGTCCATTGCACATCCGCTGATGAGTCCTCCCATTCTGCCAGAAAGCACTCCATTGAAAACCAAACAAAGTGTAATGAAACATGGACATCATGTTTACATAAACACAGAAAACCCAGTGCCACAATGGTGTGTTTACCGGTCCTTCTTAACACTTTGATGAATGCTTCAGGGATGTGCATCCCCGGTGTCCTAAGGCAGACTGCTGTTCTCCATGCCCTGTGACCTTTGATGACTGTGGCTCTTCTGGCAACCACTGCCACTGGAGGAGCTCAACTCACTGGGTGAGAAGGTGAGGAGCTACTGACAATCCTCAGAGTGCTATGTGAGATACCCTTGAGTTTCTCAGCTGGTAGTCCCTCCAACCCCTTGATGATGCGTGGCACTTCACCCCTTTCTGTGAGTGGAGCTGCTCCTGGACAGATGTCCAAAGGGATCTTCCATCTCTCGCTGACCCAGTGGAACACAGCTCCAGTAATGGTCTGCAGGTTCACGCTAACACCAAGCATCCACTAGGTGGTCTCCTCAGTCTGTCTCTCCGTGACAGTCACCAGCCCCTCCACGAAGAAAGCAATGTGCTCATCTGCCTGAGACTTTGCAGAGGTCAGGGCCTCGATGGACTCCTCCATTGCCCGCACTTGCCTGCTCAACACCTCAGGCAGCTCCTCCAGGTTCTCCCCTGTTTTTCTCTGCAGCTGCAGCAGTCAATTGTGGCCATCATCAGAGGCACATCATCACCCTGGGACGTATCATGGAACTGGCCTCCAGAGGTCCTCTGAATGTCGGTTGTGTCACCTGTCACAGCCACCGTCATCTATTTCCATTCAACATAGAGGTGTTCACCAGAGTGTGACCCAGGGTCAATACACATGTGTCTACCCACTAGAATGTGTGTATCTGTGCTGCTGCTTAGTGCAAGGGGATAATATTGAAGGTATGCCTCTGAGACTGAATCACATTTGCTGTCAGATGTGAGGATAGGTGGCCAATTCCGCCTGCACATTACCTGGCATCATTTCTTTCATGGAAAGGCAAATAAAATTAGGTCCTAAAATGATAAACTATGAACCATTCTGGTACAAACTAATCGCAAAGTGCACATGGTCCTCACTCTCCACGGCAGACACTCCAATTTCTGCATTTGACACCAAACAACCTACTCCCCAACCAGCTAAAGGGCCTCCACAACTCCGCAACGGTCAAATCACAGACATTGGGGACCCCTCTTCCAGCCTTGACTCGTTCCAACTTCTTGTGAGCCCTCTAGTCCAGCAAGAAGAAGTGGACAGCGGGTTAGGCTCCAGATGAGGCTGAGGAAATCCACTCAACACTGGACTTGCCCCTGGTCCAATGACAGGTGTGAGTCCACATCTGTGTGATGTGGATATGCATTCAGTAATCCTGATGCAGTTGGCGAAGGTGCACAGGGTACACATGATGGAACGACCAATCACTTACGATTTGAGTGACCCCTCTGTCACTGCCCACCTTTCATCCATAGTTTGCAAGGTACACACTCAACATCACCCTTGTAGTGCGGGGATCATTCATCCTTTACCTGCACTGGACACACTCTCACTGCTGGACACCTTGGTTGCTGATCTCTGCATCGACCAGTGACCAGGCCTCATTGCTCATCCAGACTGGCCTCTTTCTGCCAGCTGATGTGAACAGAATCTCCTTACCTTCTCTAACCACCTGGTGGTCTCCGAGCGAGGTGTAGCTGAGTCTTGGGGCAAACCGGTATCCACTCTGTCACATCTTCTTCATTGTTAAACTTTAGTCCAGATCAGACTTTCCTGTGTAAGTCCTGAATGGTGTGCTTGTGATGGGTACTCAGAAGTTTTGTGCAATGATTTTTACCTTTGACATTCAGCTCTTCTCACATCTACAGAAGCCCTTGGTTTCCCTCACCTTTTATAGTGAGTGCTGATGTGGCTGTCTTTTAAAAATGGCGTTGGCATCAGCACCTGTGACAGATGCTCTCTGGGACTACCGCCCCTGTCGTGTGATCATTTCTCCCCAACCCCCATATTCTTTCTGTTATTTTGACAGCCAAAGCTTGATCATTTACAGCTGGATGCTGGAGATCTGTGCCAACTTGCTGCCACCTTCTCCTGCCATGACTAAATTCCATACAGAATAATACAATTCTTGCATTCATTTTTTTTCCAGTGATCAACACTGCTGTAACATTAGCTCTACAAGATTACGGCCTAAGTTGGTCTTGGGAAAATTGGTATGTGCGGTAATTGGCATGTGACATGATCTTTAAGAAATAAGATCTATTTATAACACGTAATATATATGTATTTTTTAAAGTTACTCGTTGCAACTTTCCCAAATTATTTCATTTGAGGGTGGTATTGTGAGTGTTATAGTATATGTCAGAATGTTAAGTGATGAGGCCATCTAATGCAAAAATTAGTAATTATTCTTGAGACCCAATAATCATTTGGTAGTACAGACTTTTAGTATGCTGAAAAAAGACACTGGTTAAGGAATCTGCCAGGGATTTCTCTACTACTACAGTTTATTGCAAGCCTAGTTTCAATGGCATGCATTGGGATTCTTTCATTTTGGTCTTATTGGTAATCTTGTAAATAGGGCCCAAGCCATTTGCTCACCGGGCAAGGTTGATACTGAAATGGGGCTCATCAAAGAGGTCCTCGGGATAATGGCTACTCTGATCAGATTGTTTCAGACTGTATATCATACAAATTCTTAAACGAGCCTCAGTCTGTCATTTCCGGCTGAAAAATGCTCAGTCTGTGCACCGAAAAGTGCCCAGTCTACTTCAGATTTCATAGAATTATAGAATCCCTACAGTGCAGAAGGAGGCCATTCGGCCCATCGAGTCTGCACCAGTCCTTCAAATAAGCTCTCTACCCATGCCCACTTCCCCCTATTCCCAAAACCTAGCCTGGACATCCCTGACACTAAGGGACAATTTAGCATGGCCAGTCCACCTAACCTGCACCTCTTTGGACTGTGGGAGGAAACAGCAGCACCCGGAGAAAACCCACACAGACCCTGGGAGAAAGTGCAAACTCTACACAGACAGTGATCCGAGACTGGAATTGAACTCAGGTCTCTGGCACGGTGCCGCCCTTGGAAGGGCAAGGTATCTAAAAATTTGGGCCACAGCTGAAGCTAGCAATTTGACGCTGCTACTATGCAGTAGCAACATGAGCAGAATTCACCACTAAATGGGTATTGCCGTCAAGCCAAAACAATGTTTGCCTATCACAGAAATGAATAATGTGGTATATGAATTGCAGTGCCAGTGTAATGTTAGGTACGTAGGCCATACAACCCAATGACTGGCAGACTGTATCAAACAGTATGTCCAAGCCGCTGTTCACAACAGGCAAGGTGCAGACCATACCCAACCAGCCCGTGCTTGCAAAAACTCAAATCATAGTGTCCAACATGAGATGTGATTCTGCGACAGACCAACATTTGCTCAATAATCCTCAGTGTGCTACGAATTATGCTGGCACCCAATTTAATGTTGTCAGTTGGTCTTGCAGTGCCGCAAGTTTCTGTCTACTGAAAGTTACATATACTAATATACAGGGCCCTGTTCATTGCAGACAGAAAGAACATGTACACTCATTGTGTCTGTTCAGCTGAACAAAATAAGGGATAGCCATTTGCTGGCTCATTCCTCAGGGCAGTGCCTTGACCAATCAGAGTCAATCTGCCAGGTTTAAAATGTTCAAACAAAGCTTCACAGTTTACTGTCGATCAGGATTAGTTGGTGCATTCTCCATGACAACTCGTCTCCAATCAGATTCCACTTGACAACCAATCAGCACTCTGTCCACATATAGTATAACGTTGTTGTTTCCCCTGACATTGGTGTTCTTGTGATTGTCCTGATGTGTGCAAGACAAAAAGCATCAACAAAATCTTTTTTTCGGCAATATTCTTAAGAACTAGACAGAATGATTTATCTAAAAATAAAATGCAGAGCACATGAACAAATTCTGCAAGTATCTGACTTCATAATATAACCTGAAGTGTACCTGTAGCCAAATTAGACTCTCTCCTGTACCATCCTCCCCGAACAGGCGCCGGAATGTGGCGACTAGGGGCTTCTCACAGTAACTTCATTTGAAGCCTACTTGTGACAATAAGTGATTTTCATTTCAGTAGGGAAACAATTTGAATGGTCCAAGTGACGATAGAACCAGAAAGCAAAAATTAAGTTTTTAAAAAACACAAGGGACTGGATTCTCTGTTCCTGCGTCTGTGTTGACGCCAACGAAGGATCCGTGGAGTTCCACGATGGAAAAACCGGTGCCACACCCGCACCGACTCCGCTACCGGTGAGGGGCTAGCACCGGTGCTGCGAGGAACACCTGCAGAACACGCAGAAAACGGTGTTGGAAATCACCAGGTCCATGATGGACACGCGAAGGGCTGACAAACTGCAGCCACACGTACGCTAGGCAACCCCACACGTGCATCGATCGTGCCTGAAAAGATGGCGCCAGTTGGTGGATCGAGCCCGTCCTCCTGGCCTCCCCGCACTACTCTCCCAGCCCTGGCAGAAGTCGTCCGGGACTGCGGCACGACTGTCGACAAAGTATGGTGGTGCTGGACACTGTCTGTACGTTCTCTCTCTCTCCACAGCCACCACGCCAGGTTCACGACTGTCGAGATTACATGTGGACCGCGCCATCGGGAACTCGGCCCATCAGAGGCGGAGCATCGTGGGTGGGCCCAATAATGAGATGCGAACGCCGTTGCAACTGCGCACGGCATGCAACTCAATAACGCCAATTTGGAGGGGGTGGAGCATCACGACCCAGCGTCAAACCGCCGCCTGCTGCGGTTTTGACATCGGGAACTATTCTCCGCCCGATCGCCGTTCCTGATTTCAAGGTAGGGCAACGGAGAATCCCAACAAAGATTATCCAAAAAGATAAAAGAACAGGGAAAGTGGGCATAGGGGTTTGCGATTAACCTAAAAGTCTACAATCCATGGACAAGAGTGTAACAATGATTAGAAATACAGGGGGTTTATATTTCATGTGGAAGTTAATTTATATAGTATTAATTACATATGAAATCAATAGAAAAAATACTGAAATATATAATAAACCAATAGAAATGTTGGTAATGTATCATCATCCTTGGTTCAACAGTTCTAATTTTGTTTTAACTTGCCTTTTCATTTATTATTAATGGAAAAATAGGGGGCGAGATTCTCCACTCCTGCGCCGGTTGGGAGAATCGCCTGGGCCGCCAAATTTTCCCGGGACGCCGGTCCGACGCCCTCCCGCGATTCTCCCAAGCGGCGGGAACGGCCCCGTCGAGTTCCGCAAGCCGGAGAATCGCCGGAGAATCGCCGGAGACACCCAAAATGGCGATTCTCCGGCACCCCCGCTATTCTCCGGCCCGGGTGGGCCGAGTGGCCAGGCCAAAACGGCGGATTCCCCCCGGCGCCGTCCACACCTGGTCGCTGCCGTCTGGAACAGCGCGGGAACGCTGGGGGGGGGGGGATCCTGCACCGGGGGGTACCTCAAATGTGGCATGGCCCGTGATCGGTGCCCACCGATCGTCGGGCCATCCTCTCTGAAGGAGGGCCTCCTTCCTTCCGCGGCCCCGCAAGATTCGTCCGCCATCTTCTTGCGGGGCGGACTCAGAGAGGACGGCAACCACGCATGTGCGGGTGACGCCGGCTATGCGGCGCCGGCCGCGTCATCTATGCGGCGCCGCCTTTACACGGCGACAAGGCCTGGCGCGTGTAGATGACGCGGCCCCTATCCTAGCCCATTGTCGGGGCCTGAATTGGTCGGGATCGGGGCCGTTTCGCACCGTCGTGAACCTCGACGTCGTTCACGATGGCGTGGGCACTTCAGCACGAGAGTGGAGAATCCCGCCCCGGATTTCAGGAGAAGACTAGTAATATAAGTTATTAGACTTTTGCAACTCCCTCCAGTGTTCCCTGAGATAAATGTGTTCAGTCTCCTATTTGGATTTTAAATGAGTACCCTGAAGAAGGTAATATCCCAAATTTATTTATTCATATTTTATAGAGAGAATTGTTAAGTATTCTATTTTTATTATGCTTTTAGGAGGAGTAGTAAAAACAGTACTCTTTTGTCAGAAACCTTCCTTCCCATTTCCTTTTTTGTATCTTTACTGGGTTTTTTGGTCCATGAACCCACAATGGGAATGTGCCTTCAAGCAGTGGACTCAAGATGAAGCAGCTGCTAGTCAGTAGACTATGTTCCAGGTTTTGTATTTTGTCAAGGAGAAAACAGACTCGTAAGCGCTGAGTGGATCCTAAGAGCCAGCTTTGGAGGTAGGCAGTTCGATTGGCCGGCTGGCAGCCTGTGGGTTGTCGGGGGACAGTGTTCTGGCTGACAACAGTGAGTGATTGGTTCCTGCGTGATGCTTTGAGAGAGCTGGGCAGAAGTGATTCGACCTTGAAAGGAGAAGGAGAGCTCTCTCTCTCTCTTGCTGCTGAAGTAAATAACTGCTTTATTGTCCTAAAACCAGTGAGTGCCCGGCACATCGTTACAATAAATTTGAAACGATCTTGAATCTACAGAAAAAGTAGGAAACCATCTCGAGCCGAGAAGGAAGAAATGCGGAAACAAAAACTTGAACTCCAGAAAGCCATTCACTGGAAGCCATCCTGGTGCATCAGATATCCTTTATTCTTTTATTTCATCGTTATTTTCTTCCCTCTCCACCGTCCTTTCCTTCTATGTTGTGTCAGTTGGAAAGGGGGGAGGATTAGGATAGGGGTATCAGATAGTCAGTTACATTTTTGTCAGTTTATTTATATTACCATTAAATAATAAAAGGTGACTTGTGTTTACAATTTTCACACCTGGTGAATGCAGTTTATTTGGCTCAGCCAAAGTGCTCATGTATTTTTAAAACAACATCCAATTTCATTTGTGTTGCGACTCCAGGTCAAGTGGAGCTGGAATTGACCATGCACTAGCCCAGGGAGTCGTGACACTTTGCACTTTGCACTGTGGTGAACTATATCTTAACACATTCAAATGTAGATATTTGCAAAAAAGATTGCTGATCTTTCTGTACAGAGCGACTGAGTTCTCAAGATCAGCTCGTTTGCAGTAGTTTGGAGGAGAAGCTGCGAATCTATGCAGAAATGGCTGAAAAGAATGGCTATGAAGAAGCAGGTCTGGAAACGCAGCTTTTGATCAAACCGGATACCGTTGAGTTTCCACAAGCTGGATTTTTATTGGCTGCTGCAGTCAGGGAGGGTAGGAATATATTCATCCTTTAAATTGCATGTGTCTGTCATTTAACATCAGATTGATAAATAACACTTTTTGCATATAAGTTTGATTAATCAGATCAAATACTATTTATTTATTACTGCCATCTGTTTTTATTTTCTCCTCGATCTGCAGCTGAAAGCCTTCATACTCTACTGACATCTCAACCGTGCAACGTTCGGGAGTGTTTGGGTGAACCAGTGGTATCACACAAGCTTGAAATGTTTGGGAGCTGCAGCCATAATGCGCCACCATCCATACGTAAGTAGGATCTAAGCTAGTTATAGGACTAATGCATTCAATGGATGTTCATACAGTTGTCAGATTATTTAAAAAGAAACTACCTGTGCTTTATACAGAAAAATAGAGTAACTGTTAAAGAAATGTTTGATTTCCAGCACACACGTTTCTTTCTTTTTTTGAACCTATCAATAATGAGTTTGAGGATTCTGAGGACCCAGGAGACCCTTGCAGGCAAATAAACGCGAGTTATTTTGCAGTCAAAGAAAATGGCCACTACAAAGTCATACTCACAATAATTCCCTGTCAGGACTACCAGTCCACTGAGAGCATCAAAACATTTGCCATCTGTACATTGCCATCTGTACATTGCCATCTGTACACCCCGGTGATGCTGAAACGTATACTCATAAGCTGCTAATATCAACGCCCAGCGCTGGATCCGGGCTGTGGCAATGGGAAGAAACCCCTCGTCTTCCTTGTAGAGACCCAGCAGGGGCTTATGGTCAATGATGCTAGAGAAGTGGGACCCTTAGATGTACCGATGGAATTTTTTCACCGCATATATCACGGCCACCCCTTCTTTCTCTGTCTGCGGTAGAGATGTTCGGCATCAGCCAAAGTCCTAGATGCATAAGTCATTGGGCGTTCTGTACCGTTGTCCCACTGATGGGACAATATTGCTCCAATGCCGTATGGGGAAGCGTCTCATGTGAGGATGAGCAGCCTTGCAGGTTATAATGTGTTAACAGCTGGGAAGAAAGTAGCTGCCTTTTTACCCTTGCAAATACCTCCTCTTGTGGTGCTCCTCATGCCCATCTTTGGTTCTTCTTCAGCCGGTCATGTAGGAGTGCCAACAGAGTGGCTAATTTCAGGATAAATTTCCCATAATAGTTCACAAGCCTGGACTTCAGGGTTTGGGTTATGAGGGGAGATTATACAAATTATGCCAGTTTTCTCCAGAATTTAGAAGGTTAAGGGGTGATCTTATCAAAGCCTTCAAGATATTAACAGGAAGAGATAGGATGGGAAAAGATAAACTGTTCCTGCTGGTTGGAGATTTTAGAACTAGGGGCACAGTCTAAAAAATATGGCTGGACCGTTCTGCATTACAAGCCAGCTGTTTAGTCCACTGTGCTAAACCAGCCCCTACACATGGCAATTGATTCTAGACTAGCTGTTAGTTTTAAATCTGAGTTAGAGAATTTTTTGTTAAGCAAAGATATTAAGGGTTAGGGGCCAAATATATGCAGGTACATCGAATTAGGCCACAGATTAGCCATGACCTCATTGAATGACGGAGCAGGCTCAAGGGGCTGAATGACCTACTCCTGTTCCTATGAGCCCCAAAAATGACCTTAGTTTGGTCATATTTTCTGGTGTTGGGTCTCCCTTTATGACCTGAACCTTTTCTTCGACTGGGTGCAAGCCATCCTTGTTCACATAATATCCCAGGTACATGCCTGCCTTCACCTTAACCACAAACTTGCCTCTCTTCAGGTGGACATCCGCCTGGGAGAACGGCCTGAGGACCTCTTCCAAGTTATCCACCTGTTCCTTCTCGGTGGCCCCTGAAATTAGCACATTGTCTGGTATACTGCCACTTTGGGAAGTCCCTGGAGGATACCTTCCATTACCCATTGTAATATCGCGCATGTGGATGAGACCCCGAAGGGGAGCTGAGTATACTTGTACAGATCACTGTGGGCATTGATGGTCACGTACTTCCGTGATGCTGCATCTTGTTCCAATTGGAGATGCGCGTTTTGAGGGTTTTAAACTCTCATTTGCCAGTACTTCCCTGCATATAAAACACATGGGCTTTGCATCCTGATTTGCATTGGCACAATTAACAAAGAGATACTTCAAGAAATCATCTTTATACTGCTTTGTTCCCGTTTCAGTTTTGTCTTAAAGGGTTGTTCACCAAAAATCCTGGAGCTCTGGATACAGCTCACATCAGCACTGCTTTGCCCTGCCGTGGTCTCTCCTGTGAAGTTCTCTCCAGCAGACTCAGTAGTGAGATCCTGGCCTGTTTGTGTCTCCGGCATTCTCAATTTAAAAGCCAGTTGAGGCTGTCATTCTTAGAAGTTGGTCGCAGCCTTTGGGTGCTTCTCCCCCAATACCATGGGTAGCATGGTAGCACAGTGGATAGCACTGTTACTTCACAGCTCCAGCGTCCCAGGTTCAATTCCTGGCTTGGGTCACTGTCTGTGTGGAGTCTGCACGTTCTCCCCGTGTCCGTGTGGGTTTCCTCCGGGGGCTCCGGTTTCCTCCCACAGTTCCAAAAGACGTGCTGTTAGGTGAATTGGACATTCTGAATTCTCCCTCTATACCCGAACAGGCGCCAGAATGTGGCAACTAGGGGCTTTTCACAGTAACTTCATTGCAGTGTTAATGTAAGCATACTTGTGACAATAAAGATTATTATTATAATTGGGAACGCTGCGACCCTCCCAACACCACCTGCGACCCACCTATGGGTTGCGAACCTCAGTTTCAAAAACTCTGGTGCAGAGGACAGGTCGTGTTCTGAAGTATTTGGGCTGGGCCTCTGGGTCGACATAAATTCTTGTCCTGACCACTTTTGTTTTTCCCAAGCCCTTCTGGAAAACCTCCGGATATTTCCCGAGGACCTCGCCCACGATGCTGGTGCCCAGCCGCAAGATTTGTTGCCAGTCTAGGTGAAGCATTCGCAGCCAATCGCAGTCCAATAGCTTGGGTCACGGCCCCAGTACTACTATTAGTGGAAGTCTACCTGTCTGCTGCTTATGGGTTACCGGGTCATGGTGGTCCCGAAGATATTCAACGGCTCCCTGATATATGTCGCCAGCCCCGCCTTGGTATCACGCAAGCCCAAGGACAGGATGCCTGTACAAAGCCAATGATGGAAGATTTGTTGACAGACAAAGGAGACGGCAGCCCCATGTCGATCTCCATTACCAATGGGTTACCTGTTGATTTGATGTGTAATCCAAATCGCTGCCACTTTAGGGGTTGTGATGCAATTCAGATGAATCAGGTTATCCTCCTCAGGCTGGGCCATGGCCTTGGTTTCTGCGCATTCTACGACCACCATCATGGAAATGCCGCTGGTACTCCCCGTTGCCATCCGAAAACGTGTCACGCTGGTCCGTGGTGACCCTGGACATTGAGTACAGACGTGACGTTGTGTACTTGGTTGATCTTTTTGTGGCGATCAGGCCATGGGAGCACTGCCCCTGAGCGGGTACTGTACTCCTGTACAGGGGTCAATCAACGCAATGCACGTTGTGGTTAATGAATTCCTGGAGCTCCTGAACCCCCTTCTCAGCATTCTCACGGGACAGGGCTAGTTCGATGGCTCTTTTCAAGTCTCATGTTGGTTCTGCCACCAATTTCCTCTGAGCTGCCACATTGTTGATCCCACACACCAAACGGTTCCTATAATATTTCAGAGAGGGATGGACCGAACTCACAATGTTCTGCCAGCCTTCGGAGACGTGTCAGAGAGTCCGACACCGACTCCCCAGTGTCCGCACAGAAATGTTAAACCAATAGCTTTACATTATCAGACAGTTTTGAGTCATAATGATTCACCGCTAACACCACACGTTCATCAAACGAGTTCGAGTCAAGGGCTGCCGGGTAAGTGAGGCTCTTGGTTATGCCAAAGGTTGGAACGGTCAGGAGGATTACCTTCCGTCGGTCCTCTCTACTGATATACGCCTAGACGAAATACTGCATTCACTTGGCATATTAGGCCAAATCCTCCAGGCCTACATCAAAGGTCTCCAATTTCCCGAAGACCAGCATTTTCAAAACTTCCCCGATCTCGTTCCTGGGCAGCAATATTCCAATGCGGCTGGGACGTCCAGAATCACAATGGCTGTTTTTACCTTGTCACCAATTTGAAGACCCAGGAGGCCCTTGTAGGTGAATAAAAGTTTATTGTAGTCATACAAAATGGCCGCAACGACGGCACATACCCAATAAGTCCCCATCAGGACTACCAGAATGCCGGCCCTTGTCCGAGCCGACTTTTTCATAGCCTGTTAACGAGCCCCAGCTGGTCAGGCCTCCGCCCATTAGCGGAGAAGCTCGTGTTCAACGAGTTCCATGTGGAGATTGATTAGGGTATCCCCGTGGGCCACAGGAGGCTTATTACAGTGAGATAGGATGATTAGCGTATGTAATAATTTGAACAAGTATTGCAAAAATAATGTAATCTTACAAAATTCTTAAGTTAAAAATATTTCTAAAATTATACCATAAAATAATTGGGCTGTTGGAAATACATGGTTAGTTATAGGTCAATGTAATAACCTCCACGAGACACATGGGGATGACCCGATTAATCTTCCCATGGGGCTTGTGGAATACGAGCTCCTCTGCTGAGGAACAGAGGCCTAACAGTGGGGCTCAGTGAACCGGACTGATAAATTATTATTATTGTTATTATTATTAAAAGCGGCCAGGTTAGGAACTGACATCTTCGGAAGTTCCGGATTGAGACTGGATGTACTGCCTGCCACTTTGCAGCCTAGCATTTCTTTAACTAAATTAATCTTTGAGTTCAAGCCTTCTCAGGACCCCTGTGAATATTGTCCTGGCGACGAGGAAAAACAGCACTACAAGTTGCGATTCTGGATGTCCAGACCACGGTTGAATTTTGTCCGAAGGGAGCAAGGTCAGAACAGATTTTAAAATGCTGCTCTTCAGGAGGCTTGAAGCTTTTAGCGCAGGCGTAGAAGACTGGACCCAGTACACTGAGCGGATGCACTAGTTTTGTAGGGCGAATTCAATTACAGGAGATGGCTGCCAAAGAGTGATACTCCTGACTGCCCACGGAGCCCTTACTTTTAACGTCATCAAAAACCTGACCTACCCTGTGGCGGCCGATTCAAAATTCTTCACGAGCTGGTAGCACTTGTGGCGAACCATTATGACCTCAAACCTTTGGTGATAGTACAGAGTTACAAGTTCAACATGGCTGGGTGAATCCTGGGGGAGTTAGTCACAGAATTCTTGGCTGAGCAGTACGACGATGGGCCATCCCTTCCGGAGATGCTGAGGGACCATCTCATGTGTGGCATAAACAACATTGCGACCCACGTAGGTTTCTGGCTGAGCCTTCGTTGGACCTGAAAAAAGCTATAGAGATATCCCTCTTGCGTGAAAATGTGGAGAAGGGAGATATGGAGGTGAATAGTGTCCCTATCCAGCGAGCATGACCCCCTAAGAGTAGAGCCAGTAGCATCCAACCACCGCCTGAGCAACGTCGGGGCCAGACCCGTTAGCCGAGGGCTTTTACAGCTTTGTAAGACATCTTTCCCAAGCTCCAGAAGGAGGGCTCACAGCGGTACTGCACCTGTGGTCAGAGGAACCATGGGAACCAGGAACACCAGAACCACCAGCTAGCATGCTGCCCTGGTGTGGGGAAATGCCCACCCAGAGCCAGGGCTTTACACGTAACACAACCCGAGGAGGACGAGTGAATTCAGTAATGTTTAAAAAAGGAGGTCGGCAGGAAGCGGGTAATTATAGGCCGGTAAGCTTAACTTCGGTTGTAGGGAAAATGCTGGAATCTATCATTAAGGAGGAAATAGCGGGGCACCTGGAGGGAAATTGTCCCATTGGGCAGACGCAGCATGGGTTCACAAAGGGTAGGTCGTGTCTGACTAATTTGGTAGAATTTTTTGAGGACGTTACCAGTGCCGTAGATAACGGGGAGCCAATGGATGTGGTATATCTGGATTTCCAGAAAGCTTTTGACAAGGTGCCACACAAAAGGTCGCTGCATAAACTAAAGATGCATGGCATTGAGGGTAAAGTGGTAGCATGGGTAGAGGATTGGTTAACTAACAGAAAGCAGAGAGTGGGGATAAATGGGTGTTTCTCTGGTTGGCAACCTGTAACTAGTGGGGTCCCTCAAGGATCAGTGTTGGGCCCGCAGTTGTTCACAATTTACATAGACGATTTGGAGTTGGGGACCAAGTGCAATGTGTCAAAGTTTGCAGACGACACTAAGATGAGTGGTAAAGCAAAAAGTGCAGAGGATACCGGAAGTCTGCAGAAGGATTTGGATAGGTTAGGTGAATGGGCTAGGGTCTGGCAGATGGAATTCAATGTTGCCAAGTGTGAGGCTATCCATTTTGGGAGGAATAACAGCAGAATGGATTATTATTTAAACAGTAAGATGTTAAAACATGCTGCTGTGCAGAGGGACCTGGGTGTGCTGGTGCACGAGTCGCAAAAAGTTGGTGTGCAGGTGCAACAGGTGATTAAGTAGGCTAATCGAGTTTTGTCTTTCATTGCTAGAGGGATGGAGTTCAAGACTAGTGAGGTTATGCTGCAATTGTATAGGGTGTTGGTGAGGCCACATCTGGAGTATTGTGTTCAGTTTTGGTCTTCTTACCTGAGAAAGGACATATTGGCACTGGAGGGAGTGCAGAGGTGATTCACTAGGTTGATCCCAGAGTTGAGGGGATTAGATTATGATGGGAGGTTGAGTAGACTGGGACTGTACTCATTGGAGTTTAGAAGGATGCGGGGGGGATCTTATTGAGACATATAAAATTATGAAGGGAATAGATAGGATAGATGCGGGCAGGTTGTTTCCACTGGTCGGGGAAAGCAGAACTAGGGGGCATAGCCTCAAAATAAGGGGAGGTAGATTTAGGACGGAGTGTAGGAGGAACTTCTTCACCCAAAGGGTTGTGAATCTCTGGAATTCCTTGCCCAGTGAAGCAGTTGAGGCTCCTTCTTTAAACGTTTTTAAGAAAAAGATAGATGCCTTTCTAAAGAATAAAGGGATTCGGGGATATGGTGTACGGGCCAGAGAGTGGAGCTGAGTCCACAAAGATCAGCCATGATCTCATTAAATGGCGAGCAGGCTCGAGGGGCCAGATGGCCTACTCCTGATCCTAGTTCTTATGTTCTTATGTAAAACTGCAAGAAGAATAGCCCCCATCAAAATCACCGTCCAGGCTAATGGCCACCTGCTAGAGATGGAAATTGACACGGTGCTACCGTCTCAGTCATAGGACAGCAAACGTACCACAAAGCCCATACAGAGGTCCAATGCCCGATCCTAAGGGGCACTGATGAACGTTTGGCAATATACACGGGAGAACCTCTGGCCATCCCTGGCATGATGGCAACTCCGGTAGCCTACTGCAGCAATCCATTCGTTTGCCACTGATAGTGGTGTGAGGATTCAGGCCCAGTCTTTCGGGCTGCGACTGGGTACAGTGGCTCTCCCTAGACTGGCAGCGGATTTTCAAGACGGGCACTGGGGGGTTGTAGTGAGCATGGCCAAAGTCTACTTGGGCCCGCTTCCCTATGCCTGTGTGGAAAGTGGAATACGAGCTCAGGAAGCTGGAATGCTTGGGAATTATTTGTTCTGTGCAACTCATGGAGTGGACAGTGCCTGTAGTCCAGGTGCTGAAGCCGGATAAACCCTGTGTGGAGATAACAAATTGATGGAGAACAAAGCCTGATGTTTGGATGGGTGTCCGATGCCATGCATGGAGGATCTCAATGCAAAGTTGATTGGGGATCACTCCTTCTCCAAATTAGACATGAATCTCACGTAGTTCCAATTGGACCTGGATGTGAGGTCCAGGAAAAATGTGATTGCCAATATCCGCAGGTGTGTTTATGAATATACCAGCCCTCCGTTCAGGGTGTCATCGGCCTGTGTGATCTTTCAGCAAGTTATGGAGATCATCCGCCAAGGGCTTCCAAGGGTGGCAGTCTACTTGGACAGCATCCTGATCGCCGGAGTCATCGAGAAGGAATGCCTGGATAATTTAGAGGAAGTCTTCTCCGTTTCTCTGAGACAGGTGTCCGCCTAAAAAGGGGCAAGTGTATATTTCACATGAAAGAGGTCACATTCCTGGGGTGCCGGGGCGACAAGGATGGCTTGCATCCGATGGAGAAGTTACCAGCCATCAAGCAGACCGCCGTGCCTGAGAATATAACCAAACTATGCCCGTTCCCCGGACTCATAATTTATTACTGCAAATTCATCCTGAACTTGGCAGCTATACTGGCACCACTGCATGCCCTCCTGAAAAAACATTAGAAATGAGAATGGAGGGCGCCGCAGGAAGAGGCATTTGCCAAGATAAAGTGAGAGCTGCCATCCTCCAGTCAGTTAACGCACTATGGCCCTTCCACACCATTCATGATCATGTGTGATTCCTCCCCATATGTCATCGGGACAGTATTGTCCGAACAAATGGACGACGGGATGGAGGGGCCAATGGTCTATACATTAAGGGCTTTGGCCAACGCAGAGCGCAGATGTGCTAAAATCGAAAAGGAGGGGCTACCCATACTCTTCACAGTCCAGTGGTTCCACCAGTATCTTTATGGGCAGCACTTTGCAATCATAACAGACCACAAACCATTGCTCGGGTGTTCAAGGTAGATAAAGCAATCCCACTAATAATGTCGGCCAGCATCCAGCGATGGACGCTATTATTGGCGGAATATGAGTGTCGACTGGGCGTTCAAATCACACATGCGGATGCCCTGAGCAGATTCCCATTGCCGACACGCCCCTCTGTCCCAGTAGCAGACAAAGTGGTGTTGGTGCTGAATTTTATGGACACCTTGCCAGTCACAGCCTTGCAGATTCGTGAGTGGACACAAAAGGACCCGATCTTAGTGAAGTTAGTCCGCATCGTCCTGCACAGGGCACAGCAGGGAAGACTGCCTCAGGAGCTGTGCATTTTCACCACTAAGCAACAAGAGCTTAGCGTGCAGGATGTCATTCTCCTGTGGGGAGCCCGTGCTCTGGTCCCAAGCCAAGGCAGGAAAGCCAGATTTCAGGACAATGGACAATGGACACCCAAGAGTGTCCAAATTGATGATGCTCATCAGAAGCTACGTGTGGTGGCCGGGACTTGATGGCGACATCGAGAGGTTGGTGCAGCAATGCACCGCATGTCAGGAGCATCAAAAGCTCCTGCCAGCAACGTCTCTTTATCCCTAGGAGTGGCCAGGACAGCCCTGGGTATGGTTACACGCCGATTTCGCCTAACCTTTTCAAGTGTCAATGCTCCTGCTATGTTGATGCCTATTCAAAATGTTTGGACGTTTACCAGATGCCATTTACCACTTCAAGGATTAGCATTGAGAAGTTACGCCATCGTTCAGTGTCCATGGCATTCCAGAAGTGCTCATTAGAGATAATGGTCCACCTTACTCACTGGGACGGCACAATGGATAGTACTGCTACCTCACAGAGACCCGAGTTTGCTTCTGACCTCAGGTGACTGTGTGGAGTTTGCACATTCTTCCCATGTCTGCATGGGTTTCCTCCGGGTGCTGCGGTTTCCTCCCACAGTCCAAAGATGTGCAGGTTAGGTGGATTGGCCATGCTAATTTGCCCCTAGGTGAGGTTACGGGGATAGGGTGGAGGATGGGCCCAGGTAGGGTGCTCTTTTAGAGGGTCGGTGCAGATGTGATGGGCTGAATGGCCACTTCTGCACTGCAGCGATTCTATGATTCATGAAGACGAAAGATGTAAAACACATTCAGACCCCCCCCCATACCACACCTCTTCAAACAGCCTGGCTGAACCGGTGGTGCAGATTTTTAAGAGCGGCATAAAGAAACAAGCCACGGTGTCCATGGAGCCAAAATTGGCCCCGTTCCTATTTAGCCATTGGACCACACTGCATATAACGACCGGGATGGCGTTGGCTGAATTGCTGATGGGCCGAAGACTGAGGACCTGACATTCTTGAATATTGGTGGGAAGATGGAGAGATAACAGGATCACCAGAAAATATACCATAGCCAGCGGAAGCAGGACAAAGGGTTCAGGCCAGGGAGCCCATCCCAAGACCGGCTCCGCCAGGTAAGTCAACTCCTCATCCTTTCTGTCCATCATCCAGGGACCAAGGAACAACATTCCACAAGGGCCAGGGCACAGAGATGCGTGAGATGGAAGTGTCCACAGTCTCAGATGACAGTTTAAGCAGGGAAAGACCGCCGACAGCACCCCCAAGACGATTGGTGTGGGTGCTCCCCAATGCATTACACAGCTCCTGACCTAGCCCTGGAAATGCAACCACAGGCGAAATGATGAAGGAGACCTCCTCCATCCTCTATGACAGAGAGACTTGCAGACTTTGGTGGGGAGGGGTGTAATAACTCCCACGAGATCCACAGGGATGACCTGATTGATCTCCCCGTGGGGCTCATGAATACAAACACTCCTGCCGAGGGGCGGCTAACAGTAGGGTTCGATGAATTAGATAGATAAAAAAACAATCAGGATTGGAACCGGCATATTCAGATGGTCCGGACTGGGACTGGATGTACTGTCCACCGTGTTGCGGCCTTGCATTTCTCTAACTAAATAATCTTTTTAGTTCAAGCCTTCTTAGGACTCCTGTAAATGTCATAGTCATCTTTTTAGCATTTGCACTGGGCCATTATGCCATTTACTGATATGAGTTCACAGGAACAGTATTGGCTCATACAGCAATATGCATATTATATTCTTAATGGACAGTGCGAACTTAAGGTGGCTTCATGGCTGTTCCACCATATCATTTAAGGTTTCAGAATGTAATTCGGTAATCTTAGCAGTTTTGGTTAAGTTTCTTATTTTCTAACTCTCTCTCTCTCTCTCCCTGCCCTCTTTTTTTCCTTTTCTCTCTTTTCCATCTTAAAAACCTTGGGCATAATTTTACTCTCCCCCCAAGGCAGGTTCTGAGGCTGGGGTGAGCGTAACACTGAATGGACAGGATTCCACCCAAGAACCCTCCTGCTCAAACCCAGATACAATTTCATGCTTGGCCTGGGGTGGGAAATCCTCCCATTCACCTATTATCCTGCCCAGCCTCAATTTTTAGGCTGCTGGGAGCAGGTGCAAAGAGGGTGGGAAAGCGACATTTGCATTTTTTCCCATCTTGGGCAGGAAGTGGGGGGGTGCCTCCCCCTGAAGGTCCCTCATGGGGTGCCCACCCCCTGGGACATTGGAACTCCAGGACCTATTGCCCTCCTTGGTCCTCAAAGCCAGTTGAATCAAATTTTGGTGCTTGCCCCCACTTGAGCTGGTTGACTGCAGTGTTTTCCCAAGAGCAGTGGACTGTAATACAGATGTTCATAAGACTTTTTTTTTAGGTTGTCCTTACATCATTTGTACTGAGCACCTTGATGTCCTGAGACAGTTCCTATAGAAATCTACTTGGGGTTCTGCAACCATTAATGCAGAAGATATAGCCAATCCATTCAAGTTGAATTTCCTAGAGTGTGGAATCCATGCTGTTGAGCCCAGCATGATGACGAACCTCGCTACTTGTGATTTTGTCCTGCCATTGATTTCTGATGGACCTCCGGTTTCTTTGGTTGAAGCATTCCAGAGCTTCGATGTGGTGCCTCTAGAAGACTCAAGATTCTGCACCACAAAGGGTGGTAAGGACACAGGTGTGATAGGTTGATTTTAGTCTTCAGCATAATTCCATACTTGCTTTCAGGTATGTTCATGGGGTGCGCTGTAGGAAAAACTTGCTTTCTGGATGCATGCACTAATATCCTCATCAATAGTGGCATCTCTAGCGAGCACACTACCAAGGTATGTGAATTTTTCTGCAGTCTTGAAACTGGTGCCATCAATGGTTATGTCTGGTGCTTCATGGCATATGCCTGGTAGTGTTGCAGCTGTAATTACACATGGCAAGTTAGCATACACTGTTTCCATTATTACTGTTGACACAAGAATTTAAAATGGAGATATTAAAATAAGTGCAGAATTAATGAAAATTGAGCCTGAATCACATCTGCTTCTCCTGGTATCTTCTTGTCTATAATCCCACTTCACCTGCAGACCACACATTGATGTTGACTGTCAATGTAAGATAATGGCAAATTGACTACCGTAAAAATGTGCTAAACCATTTGTTAAACAGTTGTTTGCGACACTCTACAGGTCAGAAACAGACAGCATGGTGGTTTAAAGGGCATCAGGACTATTAATAATTTTGTCAAATAAGGCAGGTTTTAAAAATTAGAACATAAAACCACAGGAAATGTTTGTGTGTCTGCATATTTCAATGCTCTTGTTATTAGCCAATGCACATGGCCAATTTCAGTAAAAGATCTATCAAGTCGCAACATTTCCTGCTGCAGCTCTGGACAACCCCCCTAACATCACATCCAGCCACAAACATGATATATTGTGACAAATATGTTATTTTCTTCTGAGAACTATTTTCTTTGCCTCAACGCACCTTTTTTGATATCCAATTGTAACAAGAACATCCATTTATCCCATATTTGTTTGGCACACCTGGGGTTTCTGTGTAAATAGTAAGCTATATTTTAGTAGATAAATTCCTGAATTGAAAGAAAGCACCCACTGTCATGATATTCCAATAAACATGTCATGGTGCAATCACACACACACACTGATGGACAGATCAACGGACCAATCAACACACACGCAACATCACAGCCAATCACCAGTGAGAGCACACGCACTATAAAACAGGGAACACCACAGTTCCCGCTCATTCCAGCAGGAGATAGCTCAGAGCACAGAGCTCACAGCCTGCCACTCAGACATACACCATGTGCTTGAGTGCCTCTCTAAGATAGTGTTAGGGCTGGGTCCACAGGTTAACGGGTAAAGTACGAACCACAGCCATGAGTTAACAGATGTTGTTATCAAGAGTAATAAAACAGAGTTGTACCATCTACAACCGTGTTGGTTCGTTTGTATAGCGGAACACCCAACACGACACCCACTTTTGTTGGGTTGGTAAATGATAAGACTTGACGTTATAGCTGTTACTTTGTGAAAGGAAAGTGCCTTTGGGAAACTCACTGCCCTTGGGAAACTCACAAAGCATTCAGGCAGAATTCATTAGGATCTGCTGTATAACCAACATAGTCATGTTCCTACAATATTACAGAGTCATGGAGTTGTACAGCAAGGTGGCCTTTCGGCCCATCATGTCTGTGCCAGCCTTCAAGCACCTATATACTCTAATCCCATTTTCCAGCACTTGGTACATAGCTTTGCATGCTATGGCGTTTCAAGTGTTCATCTAAATGCGTCTTAAATGTTGTGAGAGTTCCCACCTCTACCACCCTTTCAGGCAGCGAGTTCCAGAATCCCAACACTCTCTGGATGAAAACCTTTTTCCTCAAATCCCCACTAAACCTCCTGCCCCCTACCGTAAATCTATGTCCCCTGGTTATTGGCCCCTCCGCTAAGGGGAAACGTTTCTTCCCATCTAGCCTATCTATGTTCCTCATAATTTTATACACCTCAATCTGTTCTCCCCCTCAGCCTTCTGTGCTCTAAGGAAATCAATCCCAGCCTAACTAGCCTCTCTTCATAGCTGAAACAGTCGAGCCCAGGCAACATCCTGGGGAATCCCCTCTGCACCCCTTCTAGAGCAATCACCTCCTTCCTATAGTGTGGCGACCATAACTGCACACAGTACTCTAGCTGTGGCCTAACAAGTGTTTTACACAGCTCAATCATAACCTCCCTCTCTTATATTCTTCGTCCCAGCAATAAAGGCAAGTATCCCATATGCCTTTTAACCACCTTATCCATCTGTCCTGCTGCCTTCAGGGATCTATGGACATGCACCCCAGTTGTGTACCTTTATTTTCAAGTATTGGTCAGGATGGGTTAACAACTTCAAAATTTTTATTTTGTTCTAAATAATACTGCGGATTCTGGAAATCCAAAATAAAAACAGAAAATGCTGGATAAGTCTGTGGAGAGAGAAACCGAGTTTAACCTTTTTTAGTCCTTTTACCCTTCGATAGAAGGGTCTGCAGAAGTTCTGGTCACCACCTCTGGTTCCTGATTGCAACCCAGAGTTCACCATAACAGAAAAAAAAGACTTCCAACTGGGTGCATGAATTGAGCAGGTTTATTTTCATTACCCGTACATCAGGAACTATGCAGTACTAGTGTGGCTTTCTCACATTGTACAAAACCAGCCTTAGACAGTCGGTGTTTGTCAGTATATGTATGATGGATATGAGCAATAAAATCTACTTTTCTTCTGTCTCCCTATTAGATGCATCTGACTCTAAGATCCCAGATCCACAGTCACTGGTCACAGATTCGGTGATGAGACAGACAGGAGGTGCATTGTGTGGCTGTGACCCTCTGCTTTTGCAGACTGGGGGTGAACTGTACAGACCTAGATCAGATAGTACTGCACAAAAGGTAAATAGTTCCATAAGATTGTGAATCAATCCTGATTAAGAAAGAATTACATTCAGTTCTCAGTGAACAAATGGTCAGATTGCTAATTTGGAACTCATAACCAACTAAAGCCCCCCTCCCCACCCCCCACCTGGCAACCACCTCTCTCCCCTCACACCATCTTTCTCCCCATCCTGTCAGGGTTTACAGAGATATTCATACATTTGTAATTGATCAGATCTGGACCAAAGGTGGAAGTTGGAACTTTGAAATTCTCTTGAAATGATACTTCCTTCGAAATCCCAGCACAGTAACCTGATCTTAAATATTAATTTGCTTACAACCCGAGCCACATTATTCTCTGTAGATTCTTGTTCTGGATGCATAATCTCTAATTGCTCTTGGTGCTGTTGCACAGAAGAATGTATTGTGAATTGTGTTTTATCAGAAGGAATCTTCTAAATTCAAAGTGGTTGGTATCAAAGATCATGAACGATAAAAGTAAGTAACTGCGACTTGCCAAAAATGGACAACATCTGTTAGATTTGTAAATGGAATCCAGCTTTCAGTTATTATTTTTCCATCAGTTCTGTTTTCACTTCTTTCATCTCCTGAGTACAATTCAGTCTAATTTGTCAGCCTGCATTTGAATGTTTGCCATGTCTAGTAAATCATTAGCGTCTCAAGATGAAAATTCAGTTTTCCTAGGGATTTTCTATTGTGGATTGTAAAATTTGGTAAAATGAATCCAAAGACATCATTGCACAGGCCGACACATTAAGCTCTGTAGAATCATTGCCAAGGGACACCAATAGATTACACATGCAGACATTTCCAAGTTTTCTGTGTTTGTGAGCCACTTGGGTGCATACCATGGTGCATGGGGGCCATGTATAAAGTTGAAATGAATGTTCCCATTATTTTGCACATATTGCAAGCTGTGGCTACTAAGCAATCCTGGAACTCAGAATAAAGATTTATCCATCAGTAGGAACAGTGCTAAGAATAGCCATTTCCCAAACACCAACCTGAATTAAAGTTCAAACAGACAAACCTTTGGAGGGGGACTAATCGGATAGCCCTTTCTAAGATACACCATGGGCTGAATGGCCTCAGTTTGTGATTCAATAATTCAGTAAATAAGAAGGATCAGTATGAATAAGCAGCCTCAGCTTTCTCAAGCAGATTGCCAGGGCTCATGGGTTGCTTGGTTTATATGCCATAGTTTGGACACCTCAGCATTATTTAAAAAAACAGTTGTGTAATAAATCAAAGATACATATCAATATTCTCTTCTCTCCCCTTGATCCATGATATTCAAATTGTCAATATTGTATGAGAACATGCATCTGTACTCAGCCATCCAGAATGCCAAGTTTGGGCTTCCGGTTGCGGCGATGACCAGCTCAGCCGCACGTTTCGGCACCTCCCGTTTCAACGGACTTTTGGGCTCTTATCGGGAGCCCCAACGGAAATTTTTTACGGCCAAACCCAGTGTGAGGTGACAAAGGAAGAAGTCCCCCCGGGTGTGGATGGAAAGGAGCGACAGCAGTGGCCAGATTGCGGAGGATCCTTTGGAGCAGCGGCAGAGAAGAGAAGGGAGAAGCAAGATGGCGGCCGAGGGAGCCCAGATGGTATGGGGCCTGGAACAGCAGGAGTTCCTCCGACGATGTGTGGAGGAGCTCAAGAAAGAGGTGCTGGCGCCGATGTTACTGGCAATCGAGGGACTAAAGGAAACACAGAAGGTCCAGGCGATGGAGCTCTGTGGAGTGAAGGCAAAGGCAGCCGAGAACGAAAACGAGATACAGGGCCTGGTGGTAAAAACGGAGACGCACGAGGCACTACAGCCCGAGGAGGAAGAACCTACGGATTTTAGGTCTCCCCGAAGGAACAGAGGGAGCTGATGCTGGGGCGTATGCGAGTACGATGCTCCATACTCTAATGGGAGCTGAGGCCCCAACGGGCCCCCTGGAAGTGGAGGGAGCGTACCGGGTCCTCGTGAGAAGACCAAAGGCAGGGGAAACACCAAGAGCAATAGTGGTGAAGTTCCATCGCTACAGGGACAGGGAGATGGTCCTGAGCTGGGCTAAGAAGACACGGAGTAGCAAGTGGGAGAACGCGGTGATACGCATGTATCAAGACTGGAGTGCGGAGGTGGCGAGAAGGAGGGCGAGTTTCAACCGGGCCAAGGCGGTGCTCCATAGGAAGAAAGTCAAATTTGGGATGCTGCAGCCGGCGAGATTGTGGGTCACGCATCAGGGCAAACACCACTACTTCGAGACGGCGGAGGAGGCATGGACATTTATTCAGGAAGAGAAATTGGACTAGACTTGAGAAATTGCCTGGAGAGGGGTAGCGAGGTGGTGGCACAGAAATGTAAAGTGGGGAGAGGGGAGGGCTAATGTATAATAATGTTGGATGGGGAATTTTTCTCCCCCCGATGTGGGGGACATGAAGAAATGTGGGCGCTGGTGGAAAAGGGGACAGGGAAGGGGAATGAGGGAACTGCGCCATTAGGGGCGGGGCCGAGAGGAAGGCGCAGGTATTTTCCCGCGCTATGGAAACTATGGCGGGAAAAAGGGCGCAGGAAGGAAGGGAGCCTCACACGCAGGGAGGTCAAAGGATGAACGGGGGAAGCCGAGGTCAGCCAGAGTTAGCTGACTTCCGGAAGCAATATGGGGGGAGTGATCAAGCTAGAGGGGGATCTGGGGAGGGGGGGGGGGGGAGGGAGGGGGGGATTAACTGGGTTGCTGCTGCTGAG
Source organism: Scyliorhinus torazame (assembly GCF_047496885.1). NCBI lineage: Eukaryota > Metazoa > Chordata > Chondrichthyes > Carcharhiniformes > Scyliorhinidae > Scyliorhinus > Scyliorhinus torazame. The sequence continues at coordinate 70,219,212 of NC_092715.1, read as the reverse complement.
AGTAAGGGGGAGCTGATACGCGTCGGGACGGGAGGGCGCCGACTGGGGGACAGACGGGTGCGTGAGACCTGGATGAGGAGATGGTTTAAAAAAGGGATGGCTAGTCGACGGGGGGGGGGGGGGTAAATGGCCACCCAACCTGGCTGATCACGTGGAATGTGAGAGGTTTAAATGGGCCGATTAAGAGGGCAAGGGTGTTTGCGCACTTAAAGAGACTGAAGGCGGACGTAGTTATGCTCCAGGAGATGCACCTGAAGTTGGCGGATCAGGTTAGACTAAGGAAAGGATGGGTGGGACAGGTATTCCACTCAGGGTTGGACGCGAAAAACAGAGGGGTGGCAATACTGGTGGGGAAACGTGTATCGTTCGAGGCTAAGACCATAGTGGTGGATAGTGGGGGCAGGTATGTGATGGTGAGTGGCAGATTGCAGGGTGAGGCGGTTGTGCTGGTGAACGTATATGCCCCGAACTGGGATGACACGGGATTCATGAAGCGAATGCTGGGACGTATCCCGGACCTGGAGGTGGGAAACTTGTTAATGGGGGGGGACTTTAACACAGTGCTTGACCCAGGGCTGGACCGGTCCAGATCCAGGACCGGGAGAAGGCCGGCAGCGGCCAAGGTGCTTAAGGGGTTCATGGAGCAAATGGGGGGAGTAGATCCGTGGAGATTCGCCAGACCGATGGGTAAAGAGTTTTCCTTTTTCTCCCACGTCCACAAGGTATATTCCCGGATAGACTTTTTTGTTTTGGGAAGGGCACTGATCCCGAAAGTGGCAGGAACGGAGTACTCGGCCATAGCCGTTTCAGATCACGCCCCGCATTGGGTGGAGCTGGAACTAGGAGAGGAAAGGGACCAGCGCCCACTCTGGCAATTAGACATGGGACTACTGGCGGATGAGGGGGTATGCGGAAGGGTGAGGGGATGTATCGAAAGATACCTGGAGGTCAATGACGATGGGGAGGTCCAGGTGGGAGTAGTATGGGAAGCGTTGAAGGCGGTGGTTAGAGGAGAGCTGATTTCCATCAGAGCCCACAAGGGGAAACAAGAGGGTAAAGAAAGAGAGAGATTAGTAGGGGAAATTTTGAGGGTGGATAGGAAGTATGCGGAGACACCAGACGAAGGGCTATACAGGGAAAGACGAAGATTACAGACGGAGTTTGACCTGCTGACCACGGGAAAGGCAGAGACACAGTGGAGGAAGGCACAGGGGATACAATATGAATATGGGGGAAAGGCGAGCCGGCTGCTGGCCCAACAACTTCGGAAGAGGGGGGCGGCGAGAGAGATTGGTGGAGTTAGGGACGAAACGGGAAAGATGGAGCAGAGAGCAGGGAAAGTGAACGAGGTGTTCAAGACATTCTATGAGAGGCTGTACAAGTCCCAACCCCCGGGGGGGAAAGAGGGAATGAGACACTTTTTGGACCAGCTAGAGTTCCCGAGGGTGGAGGGGCAGGAGGTGGCAGGTCTGGGGGTGCAGATTGAGAGGGATGAGGTGATCAAAGGAATTGGGAGCATGCAAGCAGGGAAGACCCCGGGACCAGATGGGTTCCCGGTGGAATTTTATAGGAAATATATGGACCTGTTGGCCCCGCTTTTGGCGAGAACCTTTAATGAGGCTAAGGAAAGGGGGACATTACCCCCGACAATGACGGAGGCAACGATATCGCTAATCCTGAAACGGGACAAAGACCCGCTGCAGTGCGGGTCATACAGGCCCATCTCCCTCCTACACGTAGACGCCAAACTGCTGGCCAAAGTGATGGCGACAAGGATAGAGGATTGTGTCCCAGGGGTGGTACATGACGACCAGACAGGGTTTGTTCAGGGGAGACAATTGAATGCCAATGTGCGAAGGTTGCTGGGGGGTGATGATGATGCTCCCACCGGAGGGGGAGGCAGAGATAGTGGTGGCAATGGATGCAGAGAAGGCATTCGATAGGGTGGAGTGGGACTATTTTTGGGAGGTGCTGAAGAGATTTGGGTTCGGGGAGGGGTTCATCAGATGGGTTAGACTCTTGTACGCGGCCCCGGTGGCAAGCGTCGTTACAAACAGGCAAAGACCGGGATACTTTCGATTACATAGGGGTACAAGACAAGGGTGCCCCCTGTCCCCGTTACTGTTCGCGTTGGCAATTGAACCATTGGCCATAGCGCTGAGGGACTCTAAGAAGTGGAGGGGGGTGCTTAGAGGGGGAGAGGAACATCGAGTGTCACTATATGCAGACGATTTGCTGCTATATGTGGCGGACCCGGTAGAGGGGATGCCAGAGGTAATGCAGATACTCAGGGAGTTTGGAGAGTTCTCGGGATACAAATTAAACATGGGAAAGAGCGAACTTTTTGTGATGCACCCCAGGGAACAGGGCAGGGGGATAGATGCTCTGCCGCTGAGGAGAGTAGCAAGGAATTTTCGATACCTGGGGATTCAGGTGGCCAAGAACTGGGGAACCCTACATAAACTTAACCTGACGCGATTGGTAGAGCAGACGGTGGAGGACTTCAAGAGGTAGGATATGGTGCCTCTGTCATTGGCGGGCAGAGTCCAGGTGGTTAAAATGGTGGTCCTCCCGAGGTTTCTTTTCGTGTTTCAGTGCCTCCCCATCCTGATTACAAAGGCCTTCTTTAAAAAAATAGACAGGAGCATTATGAGCTTTGTGTGGGCGGGAAAGACCCCGAGGGTAAAGAGGGGGTTGCTGCAGCGCAGTAGGGACAGAGGGGGATTGGCACTGCCGAGTCTGAGTGACTACTATTGGGCCGCCAATGTGTCGGTGGTCTGTAAGTGGATGAGGGAAGAAGAAGGTGCGGCGTGGAAAAGGTTGGAGACAGCGTCCTGTAAGGGAACGAGCCTAAAAGCGCTGGCGACGGCGCCACTACCGTTCTCCCCGAAAAGGTGCACCACAAACCCAGTGGTGGTGGCGACCTTGAAGATCTGGGGGCAGTGGAGACGACATAGGGGAGTGACGAGTGCCTCGGTGTGGTCCCCGATAAGGAATAACCACAGGTTCGTCCCGGGGAGGATAGATGGGGGATTTCAATCTTGGCAGCGAGCAGGAATTAGGAAGCTGAAGGACCTGTTTGTGGATGGGACGTTTGCGAGTTTGGGAGCATTGGAAGAAAAATATAAGTTGCCACCAGGGAATGCTTTCCGATACATGCAAGTGAGGGCATTTACGAGGCAACAGGTGAGGGAATTTCCGCGGCTCCCGACGCAAGGGGTCCAGGATAGAGTGATTTCGGGGGCATGGGTTGGAGAAGGTAAAGTGTCCGAAATATACAGGGAGATGCGAGACGAGGGGGAGGCGATGGTAGAGGAGCTGAAGGGAAAATGGGAAGAGGAGCTGGGGGAAGAGATTGAGGAGGGGCTGTGGGCAGATGCCCTAAGTAGGGTAAATTCCTCGTCCTCGTGTGCCAGGCTTAGCCTGATTCAATTTAAGGTTCTACACAGAGCGCATATGACGGGAGCAAGACTGAGCAGGTTTTTTGGGGTGGAGGACAGGTGTGGGAGGTGCTCGGGAAGCTCGGTGAACCACACTCACATGTTCTGGTCATGTCCCGCACTACATGAGTTCTGGGAGGGTGTGGCAAGAGTGATCTCACAGGTGGTGGGGGTCCGGGTCAAACCAGGCTGGGGGTTGGCTATATTTGGGGTTGCAGAAGAGCCGGGAGTGCAGGAGGCGAAAGAGGCCGACGTCTTGGCCTTTGCATCCCTAGTAGCCCGGCGAAGGATTCTACTTATGTGGAAAGAAGCGAAGCCCCCGGGCGTGGAGGCCTGGATAAACGACATGGCAGAGTTCATAAGACTGGAACGAATAAAATATGCGTTACGAGGATCGCCTCAGGGGTTCACCAGGCGGTGGCAACCGTTCCTTGACTATCTCGCGGAACGATAATGGAAAAACAGAAAAGACAGCAGCAGCAACCCAGGGGGGAGGGGGGGGTGGAAGGATTATTCCGTGCTCTTGTTTTTTTTCTTAGTTAGTTGTTGATATTTGCTTTTTGTTTATTTCTTTTTCCATCTGTTGTTAGTTTAATATATTATTTAAATAACGTTTAATGTATATTCCTTTATTAAGTTGTAAACACGGAAAATCTTTGTTTGAAAAACTTCAGTAAAATATATATTTTTTAAAAAGAATGCCAAGTTTGTGTTCCCACTTCTTTCTCTTCTCTTTCCCACTGGTCTTTTCAGCAATTTCCTCCATTTTTCGACCTTGGAGCATCCAAAATCCAGTGGCCACCATTAGATTACCAAGTAAGAAAGAAGCAGACAGGCGGCAACAGTGGAACAGCTGTGATTTGTCTTAGTCTAGAGGACAAAGGAAAGGATGAATAATTCAGTAACCATTGCTGGAAAGTGCAGTATATGGAGCTGGAGGGGAAGCGGTGGCATTGTGGAATTGTCACTGGACTAATAATGCAGAGCCCAAGGGTATTGCTCTGGGGTCCTGGGTTCGAAACCCACCATGGCAGATGGTGAAATTTGAATTCAATAAAAATCTGGAATTAAATGTCTAATGATGACCATTGACGATTGTCAAAATCTGCTGTCCTTACCCAGTCTGGCCTACATGTGACTCCAGATCCAGGGCATTGGTGAGGCCACACCCGGAGCATGTTATGCAGTTTTGGTGTCCTTATCTGAGGAAGGATGTTCTTTTATTTATTTTTTAAAATAAATTTAGAGTACCCAATTCTTTACTTTTCCAATTAAGGGGCAATTTAGCGCGGCCAATCCATCTACTCTGCACACCTTTGGGTTGTGGGGTTGAGACCTACCCAGAGACAGGGAGAATGTGCAACCTCCACACGGATCGAACCCGGGTCCTCAGCGTTGTGAGGCAGCAGTGCTAACCACTGCACCAACGTGCCGCCCGAGGAAGGATGTTCTTGCTACCACAGCAAGTAGTTGAGGCCAAAATGTTATGTAATTTCATGAAGGAATTAAGCAGCATTTCACTTGCACCTCTTTCAATTTGATCTATTGCATTCACTGATCCCAATGTGGGAGCTCTTGGGGCTAAAGGGATCAAGGGAATTGGGGGAAATCTGGATCAGGGTATTGAACCTGATAATCAGCCATGATCACAATGAATGGCGGAGCAGGCTCGAAGGGCCGAATGTTCTCCTCCTGCTTCTGTTTTCTATGTTTCATATAGCGATACAGTCGACTCTTAACTGCCGCCTATTGAAATGACTGAACAAGCCACTTAGTTCAGAGGCAATTAGTAATGGGCAGTAAATGTTGGCCCAGCGAGCGACGCCACATCCCAAGAACAAATTTTTTAAAAAAGAAAAGGACATGACAAGGCTCGACTTTGATATCCCTCCGCCCCCTCCTGCAATAGTCAGACATACGAATGCCCAAGGGGCGGCACGGTGGCTCAGTGGTTAGCACTGGTGCCCCACGGCACTGAGGTCCCAGATTCAATTGTGGGTTTCGCCCCCACAACCCAATAGATGTGAGTTGATTGGAAAAAATTAATTGGGTACTCTAAATTTATTTTTTAAAAGCCACACGAATACTCACTGTCTGGCTCCACATCTTGAGATTTGTGTCAGATGGAAGTGTGAACTCAGCAAGATTTAGCCTCTTCATGAATGAAGAGGATAAATCTGAAAGAGGTGAAATAAGCGAGTTTTGACAAAAACACATCTACTCCAGCCACAAAGAAGAGTTGTTCTCTCACTTCTTATCCTGAAGACACAATGGTCTCCTTGGAGTGAAGGAGGCTAAGAAAAGATTTGATCCGCGATGTTCAAAATCATGAGCGGGCTGAACAGAGCAGATGGGGAGAAACTGGTCCCGCTTGTAAATGGATCAAAAGCGAGAGGACACACATTTAAAGTGCATCCCCTTAAATTTATCAATGTCATGTTGCAGCTGTATAGATCATGTTGCAGCTGTATAGAACCTTAGTTAGGCCACACTTGGAGTATAGTGTTCAATTCTGGTCGCCACACTACCAGAAGGATGTGGAGGCTTTAGAGAGGGTGCAGAAGAGATTTACCAGAATGTTGCCTGGTATGGAGGGCATAAGCTATGAGGAGCGATTGAATAAACTCGGTTTGTTCTCACTGGAACGAAGGAGGTTGAGGGGCGACCTGATAGAGGTATACAAAATTATGAGGGGCATAGACAGAGTGGATAGTCAGAGGCTTTTCCCCAGGGTAGAGGGGTCAATTACTAGGGGGCATAGGTTTAAGGTGAGAGGGGCAAAGTTTAGAGTAGATGTACGAGGCAAGTTTTTTACGCAGAGGGTAGTGGGTGCCTGGAACTCACTACCGGAGGAGGTAGTGGAGGCAGGGACGATAGGGACATTTAAGGGGCATCTTGACAAATATATGAATAGGATGGGAATAGAAGGATACGGACCCAGGAAGTGTAGAAGATTGTAGTTTAGTCGGGCAGTATGGTCGGCACGGGCTTGGAGGGCCGAAGGGCCTGTTCCTGTGCTGTACATTTCTTTGTTCTTTGTTCTTTGTTGTTCTCTTTGCCTCAAGTCTTCTTCTTTGGCGATCACTCGCGAACAAGCATGAATGTCCACCTAAGAAATTCCGTGTTACTGGTCATGGGTTCTGTGGGTCCTTGCGTGGCTGATGAGCCCAAACCTAGAGCTACATCTCAGACCGCACGCTTGGCAGGTGTTTCCGAGAGGTGGCATTGGTCCTTGGACTCCAGATCGCTGGTATTCCTTTCTCAGGCCTCTTTCCGGGCCTCCTCCTCCTGTTGACGTCTTCGAAGAATTGTGTCCCTTCAATCAGGAGGTTCCTCCAAGTAGATCTCTTCTGACCAAGGGTCTCCCAGGCGTTGATGTCAATGTTTTATTTCTTGAGGTAAGACTTCAGGGTGTCTTGGAAGTGCTTACTTTGTCCTCCTCTTATTCAGAAGCCTTCCTTGAGCTAAGCAACCACCCAGTCTACGTTTGGCCTCTCCAATATAGGTGTTGGGTTTGGTGGAGGAGTGGACTAGATTATCTCGGAGGGAACGGTCTCTGCGAAATGCTGACAGAGGGAGTGAAGGGAAGATGTGTTTGGTGGTGGCATCACGCTGGAGTTGCTGAAAATGGTGGAGGATTATGCTTTGCATTCGGAGGCTGGTGGAGTGAAACGTGAGAACAAGGGGGACTCTATCCTTGTTCTGGGAGGGAGGGGAGGGGGTGAGGGTAGTGGCGCGGGAGATGGACCGCACGCTGCTGAGGGCTCTGTCAACAACTGTAGGTGGGAAATCACAGTTGAAGAAGAAGGAACACATTTTCGAAGCACCGTCCTGGAAAGTGGCATCTTCGGAACAAATGCGACGGAGGCTAAGGAGCTGAGAGAAAGGGCTGGAGTCCTTACAGGTTGTAGGGTGCGAAGAGCTGTAGTCCAGATAGCTGTGGGAGTCAGTGGGCTTGTAATAGATATTAGTAGATAATCTACTGGAGCCAGTAAGGTCAGGGAAGGGAAGGGAAGTGCCTAAGATAGACTAGGTGAAAATGATGGAAACTAGAAACGAAGTTGATGAATTTTTCCAGATCCGGACGAGAGCATGAAGAAGCACCAAAATAGTCATTGATCCTCTTTCCATGCCAGTATCCTACCCTTAACACCACGGGCCCTTAACTTATTTAACAGCCTCCTGTATTGCACCATGTCAAAGGCCTTCTAGAAATCTAAATAAATCACATCCACTGCTTCTCCTTTGTCTAACTTCCTTGTTCCCTCTTCAAAGAACTCTTCTTTTTTTTTTTAAATGTATTTTATTACAAACATGTATCAAAACAGGTTACAGCGAACAAACATCCCGGGAAACATGCTTCCCTACAATCAACTATACTGTCTGTACAGATTTTTCCTCTTTTTCAACCCCCCCCCCCCCCCCCCCCCCCCCCCGCGATGAATAGCCCCTCAAACACGGTCACAAACATCCCCCACCTTTCCTCAAACCCCTCCTGAAGAGCCCCTTAACTCATACTTTATCTTCTCTAATCGCAGGAAGTCGTACAGGTCACTCAACCAAGCCTCTACCCCTGAGGGCAATGCCGACTGCCACTCCAGCAAAATTCACCGTCGTGCAACCAGAGAGGCGAAGGCCAAGACATCGGCCTTCCTCCTCTCCATGAGCTCCAGCTTCTCTGAAACCCCAAATATTGCCAACAAAGGGTCCCTGTCCATGTCCTCCCGCACTATCCTGGCTAAGACTGCCACCCAGAATCTTCCCAATTCTTCACAAACACAAAACATGTGCACGCGATTCGCTAACCCCCACCCACACCTCTCGCACTCATCTGCTACCCCCTGAAAGAGTCCACTCATTCTCGCTCGAGTCATATGCACCCTGTGCACCACCTTAAACTGTATCAGGCCCATCCTTGCACATGAGGAGGTCCCGTTTACCCTGCCCAGTGCCTCACTCCATGCTCCCCAATTGATTTCCTCTCCCAACTCCCCTTCCCATTTCTCTTTGATCTTCACCACCCACTCACCTCTCTGCTCCCCCAGCCACTTGTATATATGCCCAATTCCTCCCTCCCCTTCCACATCCGGGAGAACAGTCGTTCCAGCAGGGTGTATTCCGGCAACCTAGGCAACCCCCTCCAGACCGTTCGCACAAAATCCCTAATCTGCAGACACCTGAACTCTCACCCCCTCGGGAGCTCTACCCTCTCCCTTATCTCCTCCAGACTGGCGACCCTTCCTCCAAATACAGATCCCTCACCTTGACGAGTCCCACTTCCCTCTACCTCCTGGAGACACTATCCACCCCCCCCCCCCCCCCCCCCCCCCCCCGGCTCAGACTCATGATTCTCGCCCAGCGGCGTTAGCACAGACATCGCTTCCACCCTAAAATGCCTCCTCAACTGATTCCATATCTTCACTGTGGACTGCACCACCGGGCTCCTTGAATACCTACTCTGAGCCATTGGCAACGCTGCCTTCACCATAGCCTTCAAATTAGACTCCTTCCAAGATTCCTCCTCCAGTCCTCAAAGAACTCTAACAGATTTGTCAGACATGACCTCCTTTTGACAAAGCCGTGCTGACTCAGTCCTATTTTATCATGCACTTCAAAGTACTCCGCAATCTCATCTTTAATAATGGACTTTAAAATCTTACCAATGACCAAAATCAGATTGACCAGCCTATAATTTCCCGTCTTCTGCCTCCCTCCCTTCTTAAACAGCGGTGTTACATTAGCTACTTTCCAGCCCTCTGAGACCCTTCCTACCTCCAGTGATTCCATAAAAGATCATCACCAATGCCTCCACAATCTCATCTACTATCTTTTTTATAACCCTGGGGTGTAGTCCATACGGTCCAGGTGATTTATCCAACTTCAGACCTTTCAGTTTCCCCACAACCTTCTTAGTGATGGCTACTACACGTACCTCTGCCCCCTGATTCTTCTGACGTTCTGGTATCCCATTGGTGTCTTCCACCGTGAAGACTGATGCAAAGTAACTATTCAGTTCCTCTGCCATTTCTTTGTTTCCTATTATTACTTCTCCAGCCTCATTTTCCAGTGGTCCAATGTCCATTCTTGCTTCTCTCTTACCTTTTGGATATTGAAAAAACTCTTTCTTTAAAAAATAATTTTAATAATCTTTATTGTCACTAGTAGGCTTACATTAACACTGCAATGAAGTTACTGTGAAAATCCCCTAGTCGCCGCATTCCTCCCCATTCGGGTACACGGAGGGAGAATTCAGAATGTCCAAATTACCTAACAGCACATCTTTCGGGACTTGTGGGAGGAAAGGGGAGCACCCAGAGGAAACCCACGTAGACAAAGGGACAACGTGCAAACTCCGCACAGACAGTGACCCAAGCCTGGAATCAAAACTGGGACCCCGGTGCTGTGACGCAACAGTGCTAACTACTGTGCTATCGTGCTGCCCAATCCACCTAGCCTGCACATCTTTTGGGTTGTGGGGGGCGAAACCCACGCAAACACGGGGAGAATGTGTAAACTCCACACGGACAGTGACCAGAGCCGGGATCGAATCTGGGACCGCGGCGCCGTGAGGCAGCAGTGCTAACCACTGAGACACCGTGCTGCCTTGCTATCTTCTTTCATATTACTAGCTAGCTTACACTCATATTTCATCTTGCAATGGAGGGATTTGAAGACAAGGATGAGAATCTTAAAATCAAGGCATTTTTGCACTTGGAGTCAGTTGTAAGTATTCAAACAGAGGGATGATTGGCGAGCAGGTCTTGGTGCAGGTAGTATACAGGCAGCCGAGTTGTGGTCTATCCTGGTCTGGACATTGAACAAAGAGGCAATGCATAGTCGCAGAGCGATATTGCGGAGGTATGGCTAGGTGCCTAAGCCATAATATATCTCTCATTTACCAACATGAAGATGAATTCCTTTTAATTGATTTATAAACTGAAAGTAGATTCTGAGATCATTTAAATCTGCAATTCTTTTGTCTGCCACAAGATGGCAAGAGATGAATAGGAAGAATGTTTTTGAGTAAGCTAATTTTTTACACACTGCTTCAATTTATTAAGTTACTTTTTGCAATAGATTTTTTAAAGTTGCATTATTAATTTTGCAAGACTCAGCAGTAGCGCAGTGCTTTGACAAGAAATCAAATTGAACTATGCAATACTATATTACATAGAATCTAGACATTAGTTCAACTGGTCTGTGCCAGCATGTGTGCTCTAGGCAAGCAAGGGTTTTCTTTTTACTTTTCCATTATATATTGCTCAACTGTTTTGTAAAATTAGTGTTTCCATCAACAATTTGATTTCTTGTATAAATATATTAATAGCTCAACCTCCATTAACCGACACGTCCATTAAGTCCAGGCAATAATTGCTTAAAATTACACTATAACCCATCCCTCATCTGCTCACTGAACTGAGCAAGGGGGGCATTGAAAACGTATCGTGCCTCAGGCAGGCTGCCAATTGCATGGGCAGTTGCGGCCTCTTTGTTTTCAGCAAGGGAACAAATTAATAGTACAAGCCACCTCCACAACCAAGAATTTCTAATCCCCATCTCTTAAAACAACTTCATCAAACATTTTGTAAAATTCTAAGAAATATATAATGTTACTGCAGCAGTGCATCTTCTGAAGCCCAGATCAGAAGATAAAGACATTTGAGAAAGGTCATGTGGCCCACCTGAGTTCACCCTTCCAGAAAGATTGTACTTTTTCTGCACACTGCAACATCCGTGCGAATTAGGACCACAAGTAGGCCATTCGACCCCTCAAGCCTGCTCTGTCATTTAATAAGATCATGGCTAATCTGTCTGCCTTTTGTATGACCCCCCACCTCCACCACCTTCTGAGGCATGATCCAAAGTCGAAACACTGTTTAGAGATAAAAATTCTCCTTGTCTCTGTTCTAATTGGGCAACTCCACATTTTAACACAATGTCCTCTGGTTCTGAACTCACCCGCAAGAGGAAAAATCCTTTCCACACTCACCTTGTCAAGAGCATTCGGGATCTTATATACTCTAATCAAGTCGCCCCTCTCTTTATGAAACTCCAGCAGAACCAAATCCAGAATGTCCAATCTTTCCTCATAAGTCAACCCGCTCGGTCCAGGTATCAATCTCGTAAACCTCCTCCGGCCTCCAACTCATTTACATCCTTCCTGAAGTAAGGAGACCACAACAGCAGACAGTATTCGAGATGTGGTCTCACCAATACCCTGTACAGCTGAGGCAAAACATCCTTACTTTTATATTCAATTCCTCTCATAATAAAGGATACCATTCCATTAGGTTTTCTGATTAATTGCTGTACCTGCTTAATAACTGTTTGTGCCTCATGGTTCAAACATAGACAGAATAACTGAACACCAGAGGTGAGGTGAGATTGACTGACCAGGATATCAAGACTACATTTGACCGAGAGTGGCAATAAGGCACCTGAGCAAAACTGGCAATCAGGGAGAGAACTCTCTGCTGGTTGGACTCATACCTAGCATAGTGCTCAGACCAAACATCGGATCTACCACTGATATTTGTGCAGTTCTATGCTTTTTCCTTAAATTTGATGCTTTCCTATACTTTGTTAACCACGCAAGTGGGTCCTTTGCTTAGAATTTTTCTTTGCAGTAGGAATTTATTTATCCTGAGTTTTCTGAAATACCCCATAACCCAGTTCACTTCAGCTAGCTTGGCTTTCATGCCACATCATTGTCCTTATTTAAGTTTAAGTCTTAGGCCCACTGTTGTTCCTTTCAAACTTGCTGAAAAATTCAGTCATATTTTGGTCACTGCTACCTAGCGGTGCCTTTACTGTAAGGCCATTGATAATCCTGTCAAATTACGCAATATCAGGTCAGATATAACCTGCTCTCTGGTTGGTTCTAGAACATGCTGCTCTCAGAAACTCGAAAGCATTCAGTGAACTCCTTATCCAGGCTACTGCAGTCAATCAGATTATTCCAGTTTTTTATGCAGGTTAAAAACACCCACGGTTATTACAGGCTGTTTGAGAAATAATCCCAGGGATTTTTGTCCACACTTATCTATCTAGAAATTTATGGATCACTTCTCTGTGTAAAGGAGAATTTCCTGATACCCATCAAAAACTATATTTTACTAATTCACGCCACATTCCTAAATTGTGCTTTAATAATAAAAATAAAACTCTTTATTGTCACAAGTAGGCTTACATTAACACTGCAATGAAGTTACTGTGAAAAGCACCTAGTCGCCACAGTCCGGTGCCTGTTTGGGTACACCGAGGGAGAATTCAGAATGCCCAATTCGCCTGACAGCACATCTTTCGGGACTTGTGGGAAGAGACCGGAGCAGCCGGAGGAAACCCGAACAGACACGGGGAGAATGTGCAGACTCCACACAGACAGTGACCCAAGCGGGAATCGAACCTGGGACCCTGGTGATGTGAAGCAACAATGCTAGCCACTGTGCTACCATGCCACCCTTAAACTTTAGCAGTTTAAGTTAAAGTAATATTTCCAGTTTACTTCTTCCATTTCCCAAAGGGGTTTAAATTAATTTGTGAGCCTTGGAAAGGGACAGAGCACAGAATGGGCTTTAAGTATTATATGATGAGGATGCATAATCCAGCCTTATGCACCACCACACTTGGGTTTAAGAAGGTTATGGTATGATCTTATCACGGTGTTTAAAATTATTTAGAGTCATCTCTGATTGGCTGCAGCATCCCCATCAGGGAATTATAGACTCCCCAAGCTCCTGGATAATTCAAAAAAGGTGCAAGGCTTGAATATATTCCTTTTATTTATAGAAAACGGGCCCCTGCGTTTGAATTTGTGTCACTTCTAGCAAGCGTAAATGATCCACGTTACAGGCTTGATTGATTAACTTAAATTGGTTGTTAGTGTACCCATTAGGGCACTCGGATTGTTCAACAAGTGCTATCAAATCATGGAATCACATCTAACCATAGGCATTTTGTTTGAGTGTTTACTCAGACTGCATACTCACACAGCGCAGACTGTACACCCACACAGCACAGATTGCATACCCACACAGCACAGATTGCATACCCACACAGCACAGACTGCATACCCACACAGCACAGACTGTACACCCACACAGCACAGATTGCATACCCACACAGCACAGATTGCATACCCACACAGCACAGACTGCATACCCACACAGCACAGACTGCATACCCACACAGCACAGACTGTACACCCACACAGCACAGATTGCATACCCACACAGCACAGATTGCATACCCACACAGCACAGACTGCATACCCACACAGCACAGACTGTACACCCACACAGCACAGATTGCATACCCACACAGCGCAGACTGTACACCCACACAGCACAGATTGCATACCCACACAGCACAGACTGCATACCCACACAGCGCAGACTGTACACTCACACAGCGCAGACTGTACACTCACACAGCACAGACTGTACACTCACACAGCGCAGACTGTACACTCACACAGCGCAGACTGTACACCCACACAGCACAGATTGCATACCCACACAGCACAGACTGCATACCCACACAGCGCAGACTGTACACCCACACAGCGCAGATTGCATACCCACACAGCACAGATTGCATACCCACACAGCACAGACTGCATACTCACACAGCACACTCACACAGCGCAGACTGTACACCCACACAGCGCAGATTGCATACCCACACAGCACAGATTGCATACCCACACAGCACAGACTGCATACTCACACAGCACAGACTGTACACCCACACAGCGCAGATTGCATACCCACACAGCGCAGATTGCAGACCCACACAGCACAGATTGCATACCCACACAGCGCAGACTGTATACCCACACAGCACAGATTGCATACCCACACAGCACAGACTGTACACTCACACAGCACAGACTGTACACTCACACAGCGCAGACTGTACACTCACACAGCACAGATTGCATACCCACACAGCACAGATTGCATACCCACACAGCGCAGACTGTATACCCACACAGCACAGACTGTACACTCACACAGCACAGATTGCATACCCACACAGCACAGACTGTACACCCACACAGCGCAGACTGTACACCCACACAGCGCAGATTGCATACCCACACAGCACAGATTGCATACCCACACAGCGCAGACTGTATACCCACACAGCACAGATTGCATACCCACACAGCACAGACTGTACACTCACACAGCACAGACTGTACACTCACACAGCGCAGACTGTACACTCACACAGCACAGATTGCATACCCACACAGCACAGATTGCATACCCACACAGCGCAGACTGTATACCCACACAGCACAGATTGCATACCCACACAGCACAGACTGTACACCCACACAGCGCAGACTGTACACCCACACAGCGCAGATTGCATACCCACACAGCGCAGACTGTATACCCACACAGCACAGATTGCATACCCACACAGCACAGACTGTACACCCACACAGCACAGACTGTACACTCACACAGCGCAGACTGTACACCCACACAGCACAGATTGCATACCCACACAGCACAGACTGTACACCCACACAGCACAGACTGTACACCCACACAGCACAGATTGCATACCCACACAGCACAGACTGCATACTCACACAGCGCAGACTGTATACCCACACAGCGCAGACTGTACACTCACACAGCACAGATTGCATACCCACACAGCACAGACTGTACACTCACACAGCGCAGACTGTACACTCACACAGCACAGATTGCATACCCACACAGCACAGATTGCATACCCACACAGCGCAGACTGTATACCCACACAGCACAGATTGCATACCCACACAGCACAGACTGTACACTCACACAGCACAGACTGTACACTCACACAGCGCAGACTGTACACTCACACAGCACAGATTGCATACCCACACAGCACAGATTGCATACCCACACAGCGCAGACTGTATACCCACACAGCACAGATTGCATACCCACACAGCACAGACTGTACACCCACACAGCGCAGATTGTACATCCACACAGCGCAGATTGCATACCCACACAGCACAGATTGCATACCCACACAGCGCAGACTGTATACCCACACAGCACAGATTGCATACCCACACAGCACAGACTGTACACCCACACAGCACAGATTGTACACTCACACAGCGCAGACTGTACACCCACACAGCACAGATTGCATACCCACACAGCACAGACTGTACACTCACACAGCACAGACTGTACACCCACACAGCACAGACTGTACACCCACACAGCACAGATTGCATACCCACACAGCACAGACTGCATACTCACACAGCGCAGACTGTATACCCACACAGCGCAGACTGTACACTCACACAGCGCAGACTGTACACTCACACAGCGCAGACTGTACACTCACACAGCACAGATTGCATACCCACACAGCACAGACTGTACACCCACACAGCGCAGACTGTACACTCACACAGCGCAGACTGGACACTCACACAGCACAGATTGCATACCCACACAGCACAGACTGTACACTCACACAGCACAGACTGCATACTCACACAGCACAGACTGTACACCCACACAGCACAGACTGTACACCCACACAGCACAGACTGCATACCCACACAGCACAGACTGTACACTCACACAGCACAGACTGCATACTCACACAGCACAGACTGTACACCCACACAGCGCAGACTGTACACTCACACAGCGCAGACTGTACACTCACACAGCACAGATTGCATACCCACACAGCACAGATTGTACACTCACACAGCGCAGACTGTACACTTACACAGCACAGATTGCATACTCACACAGCACAGACTGTACACCCACACAGCGCAGACTGTACACCCACACAGCACAGACTGTATACTCACACAGCACAGACTGCATACTCACACAGCACAGACTGTACACCCACACAGCACACTCACACAGCACAGACTGTACACTCACACAGCGCAGACTGTACACTCACACAGCACAGATTGCATACCCACACAGCACAGACTGTACACTCACACAGCACAGACTGTACACCCACACAGCACAGACTGTACACCCACACAGCACAGACTGCATACTCACACAGCACAGACTGTACACCCACACAGCACAGATTGCATACCCACACAGCACAGACTGTACACTCACACAGCACAGACTGCACACCCACACAGCACAGACTGTACACCCACACAGCGCAGACTGTACACCCACACAGCACAGACTGTACACTCACACAGCGCAGACTGTACACCCACACAGCGCAGACTGTACACCCACACAGCACAGACTGTACACTCACACAGCACAGACTGTACACCCACACAGCACAGACTGTACACTCACACAGCACAGACTGTACACCCACACAGCGCAGACTGTATACCCACACAGCACAGACTGTACACTCACACAGCGGAGACTGTACAGCCACACAGCACAGACTGTACACCCACACAGCGCAGACTGTACACCCACACAGCACAGACTGTACACTCACACAGCACAGACTGTACACCCACACAGCACAGACTGTACACCCACACAGCGCAGACTGTATACCCACACAGCACAGACTGTACACTCACACAGCGCAGACTGTACACCCACACAGCACAGACTGTACACTCACACAGCACAGATTGCATACTCACACAGCGCAGACTGTACACTCACACAGCACAGATTGCATACCCACACAGCACAGACTGTACACTCACACAGCACAGACTGTACACCCACACAGCACAGACTGTACACCCACACAGCACAGACTGCATACTCACACAGCACAGACTGTACACCCACACAGCACAGATTGCATACCCACACAGCACAGACTGTACACTCACACAGCACAGACTGCACACCCACACAGCACAGACTGTACACCCACACAGCGCAGACTGTACACCCACACAGCACAGACTGTACACTCACACAGCGCAGACTGTACACCCACACAGCGCAGACTGTACACCCACACAGCACAGACTGTACACCCACACAGCGCAGACTGCATACTCACACAGCGCAGACTGTACACCCACACAGCGCAGACTGTACACCCACACAGCACAGACTGTACACCCACACAGCACAGACTGCGTACTCACACAGCGCAGACTGTACACCCACACAGCGCAGACTGTACACTCACACAGCGCAGACTGTACACCCACACAGCACAGATTGCATACCCACACAGCGCAGACTGTACACTCACACAGCACAGACTGTACACTCACACAGCACAGACTGTACACTCACACAGCGCAGACTGTATACCCACACAGCACAGATTGCATACCCACACAGCACAGACTGTACACCCACACAGCACAGACTGTACACTCACACAGCACAGATTGCATACTCACACAGCACAGACTGTACACCCACACAGCACAGACTGTATACCCACACAGCACAGACTGCACACTCACACAGCGCAGACTGTACACCCACACAGCACAGATTGCATACTCACACAGCACAGACTGTACACCCACACAGCACAGACTGTATACCCACACAGCACAGATTGCATACTCACACAGCACAGACTGTACACCCACACAGCACAGACTGTACACTCACACAGCACAGACTGTACACTCACACAGCACAGATTGCATACCCACACAGCGCAGATTGCATACCCACACAGCACAGATTGCATACCCACACAGCGCAGACTGTACACCCACACAGCACAGACTGTACACTCACACAGCGCAGACTGTACACCCACACTGCACAGATTGCATACCCACACAGCACAGACTGTACACTCACACAGCGCAGACTGTATACCCACACAGCACAGATTGCATACCCACACAGCGCAGACTGTACACCCACACAGCACAGACTGTACACTCACACAGCACAGACTGTACACTCACACAGCACAGATTGCATACTCACACAGCGCAGACTGTACACCCACACAGCACAGACTGTATACTCACACAGCACAGACTGTACACTCACACAGCACAGACTGTACACTCACACAGCGCAGACTGTACACCCACACAGCACAGATTGCATACTCACACAGCGCAGACTGTACACCCACACAGCACAGACTGTATACTCACACAGCACAGACTGTACACTCACACAGCACAGACTGTACACTCACACAGCGCAGACTGTACACCCACACAGCACAGACTGTACAATCACACAGCACAGATTGCATACCCACACAGCACAGACTGTATACCCACACAGCACAGACTGTACACCCACACAGCGCAGATTGCATACCCACACAGCACAGACTGTATACCCACACAGCACAGACTGTACACCCACACAGCACAGATTGCATACCCACACAGCACAGACTGCATATTCACACAGCACAGACTGCACACTCACACAGCACAGACTGTACACCCACGCAGCAGACTGTACACTCACACAGCACAGACTGCATATTCACACAGCACAGACTGTACACTCACACAGCACAGATTGCATACCCACACAGCACAGACTGTACACCCACACAGCACAGACTGTACACTCACACAGCGCAGACTGTACACTCACACAGCACAGATTGCATACCCACACAGCACAGACTGTACACTCACACAGCACAGACTGTACACTCACACAGCACAGATTGCATACCCACACAGCACAGACTGTACACTCACACAGCACAGACTGTACACTCACACAGCGCAGACTGTACACCCACACAGCACAGACTGTACACTCACACAGCACAGACTGTACACTCACACAGCACAGACTGCATATTCACACAGCACAGACTGTACACTCACACAGCACAGATTGCATACCCACACAGCACAGACTGTACACCCACACAGCACAGACTGTACACTCACACAGCGCAGACTGTACACTCACACAGCACAGATTGCATACCCACACAGCACAGACTGTATACCCACACAGCACAGATTGCATACCCACACAGCACAGACTGTACACCCACACAGCACAGACTGTACACTCACACAGCGCAGACTGTACACCCACACAGCACAGATTGCATACCCACACAGCACAGACTGTACACTCACACAGCACAGACTGTACACCCACACAGCACAGACTGTACACCCACACAGCACAGATTGCATACCCACACAGCACAGACTGCATACTCACACAGCGCAGACTGTATACCCACACAGCGCAGACTGTACACTCACACAGCACAGATTGCATACCCACACAGCACAGACTGTACACTCACACAGCGCAGACTGTACACTCACACAGCACAGATTGCATACCCACACAGCACAGATTGCATACCCACACAGCGCAGACTGTATACCCACACAGCACAGATTGCATACCCACACAGCACAGACTGTACACTCACACAGCACAGACTGTACACTCACACAGCGCAGACTGTACACTCACACAGCACAGATTGCATACCCACACAGCACAGATTGCATACCCACACAGCGCAGACTGTATACCCACACAGCACAGATTGCATACCCACACAGCACAGACTGTACACCCACACAGCGCAGATTGTACATCCACACAGCGCAGATTGCATACCCACACAGCACAGATTGCATACCCACACAGCGCAGACTGTATACCCACACAGCACAGATTGCATACCCACACAGCACAGACTGTACACCCACACAGCACAGATTGTACACTCACACAGCGCAGACTGTACACCCACACAGCACAGATTGCATACCCACACAGCACAGACTGTACACTCACACAGCACAGACTGTACACCCACACAGCACAGACTGTACACCCACACAGCACAGATTGCATACCCACACAGCACAGACTGCATACTCACACAGCGCAGACTGTATACCCACACAGCGTAGACTGTACACTCACACAGCGCAGACTGTACACTCACACAGCGCAGACTGTACACTCACACAGCACAGATTGCATACCCACACAGCACAGACTGTACACCCACACAGCGCAGACTGTACACTCACACAGCGCAGACTGGACACTCACACAGCACAGATTGCATACCCACACAGCACAGACTGTACACTCACACAGCACAGACTGCATACTCACACAGCACAGACTGTACACCCACACAGCACAGACTGTACACCCACACAGCACAGATTGCATACCCACACAGCACAGACTGTACACTCACACAGCACAGACTGCATACTCACACAGCACAGACTGTACACCCACACAGCGCAGACTGTACACTCACACAGCGCAGACTGTACACTCACACAGCACAGATTGCATACCCACACAGCACAGATTGTACACTCACACAGCGCAGACTGTACACTTACACAGCACAGATTGCATACTCACACAGCACAGACTGTACACCCACACAGCGCAGACTGTACACCCACACAGCACAGACTGTATACTCACACAGCACAGACTGCATACTCACACAGCACAGACTGTACACCCACACAGCACACTCACACAGCACAGACTGTACACTCACACAGCGCAGACTGTACACTCACACAGCACAGATTGCATACCCACACAGCACAGACTGTACACTCACACAGCACAGACTGTACACCCACACAGCACAGACTGTACACCCACACAGCACAGACTGCATACTCACACAGCACAGACTGTACACCCACACAGCACAGATTGCATACCCACACAGCACAGACTGTACACTCACACAGCACAGACTGCACACCCACACAGCACAGACTGTACACCCACACAGCGCAGACTGTACACCCACACAGCACAGACTGTACACTCACACAGCGCAGACTGTACACCCACACAGCGCAGACTGTACACCCACACAGCACAGACTGTACACTCACACAGCACAGACTGTACACCCACACAGCACAGACTGTACACTCACACAGCACAGACTGTACACCCACACAGCGCAGACTGTATACCCACACAGCACAGACTGTACACTCACACAGCGGAGACTGTACAGCCACACAGCACAGACTGTACACCCACACAGCGCAGACTGTACACCCACACAGCACAGACTGTACACTCACACAGCACAGACTGTACACCCACACAGCACAGACTGTACACCCACACAGCGCAGACTGTATACCCACACAGCACAGACTGTACACTCACACAGCGCAGACTGTACACCCACACAGCACAGACTGTACACTCACACAGCACAGATTGCATACTCACACAGCGCAGACTGTACACTCACACAGCACAGATTGCATACCCACACAGCACAGACTGTACACTCACACAGCACAGACTGTACACCCACACAGCACAGACTGTACACCCACACAGCACAGACTGCATACTCACACAGCACAGACTGTACACCCACACAGCACAGATTGCATACCCACACAGCACAGACTGTACACTCACACAGCACAGACTGCACACCCACACAGCACAGACTGTACACCCACACAGCGCAGACTGTACACCCACACAGCACAGACTGTACACTCACACAGCGCAGACTGTACACCCACACAGCGCAGACTGTACACCCACACAGCACAGACTGTACACCCACACAGCGCAGACTGCATACTCACACAGCGCAGACTGTACACCCACACAGCGCAGACTGTACACCCACACAGCACAGACTGTACACCCACACAGCACAGACTGCGTACTCACACAGCGCAGACTGTACACCCACACAGCGCAGACTGTACACTCACACAGCGCAGACTGTACACCCACACAGCACAGATTGCATACCCACACAGCGCAGACTGTACACTCACACAGCACAGACTGTACACTCACACAGCACAGACTGTACACTCACACAGCGCAGACTGTATACCCACACAGCACAGATTGCATACCCACACAGCACAGACTGTACACCCACACAGCACAGACTGTACACTCACACAGCACAGATTGCATACTCACACAGCACAGACTGTACACCCACACAGCACAGACTGTATACCCACACAGCACAGACTGCACACTCACACAGCGCAGACTGTACACCCACACAGCACAGATTGCATACTCACACAGCACAGACTGTACACCCACACAGCACAGACTGTATACCCACACAGCACAGATTGCATACTCACACAGCACAGACTGTACACCCACACAGCACAGACTGTACACTCACACAGCACAGACTGTACACTCACACAGCACAGATTGCATACCCACACAGCGCAGATTGCATACCCACACAGCACAGATTGCATACCCACACAGCGCAGACTGTACACCCACACAGCACAGACTGTACACTCACACAGCGCAGACTGTACACCCACACTGCACAGATTGCATACCCACACAGCACAGACTGTACACTCACACAGCGCAGACTGTATACCCACACAGCACAGATTGCATACCCACACAGCGCAGACTGTACACCCACACAGCACAGACTGTACACTCACACAGCACAGACTGTACACTCACACAGCACAGATTGCATACTCACACAGCGCAGACTGTACACCCACACAGCACAGACTGTATACTCACACAGCACAGACTGTACACTCACACAGCACAGACTGTACACTCACACAGCGCAGACTGTACACCCACACAGCACAGATTGCATACTCACACAGCGCAGACTGTACACCCACACAGCACAGACTGTATACTCACACAGCACAGACTGTACACTCACACAGCACAGACTGTACACTCACACAGCGCAGACTGTACACCCACACAGCACAGACTGTACAATCACACAGCACAGATTGCATACCCACACAGCACAGACTGTATACCCACACAGCACAGACTGTACACCCACACAGCGCAGATTGCATACCCACACAGCACAGACTGTATACCCACACAGCACAGACTGTACACCCACACAGCACAGATTGCATACCCACACAGCACAGACTGCATATTCACACAGCACAGACTGCACACTCACACAGCACAGACTGTACACCCACGCAGCAGACTGTACACTCACACAGCACAGACTGCATATTCACACAGCACAGACTGTACACTCACACAGCACAGATTGCATACCCACACAGCACAGACTGTACACCCACACAGCACAGACTGTACACTCACACAGCGCAGACTGTACACTCACACAGCACAGATTGCATACCCACACAGCACAGACTGTACACTCACACAGCACAGACTGTACACTCACACAGCACAGATTGCATACCCACACAGCACAGACTGTACACTCACACAGCACAGACTGTACACTCACACAGCGCAGACTGTACACCCACACAGCACAGACTGTACACTCACACAGCACAGACTGTACACTCACACAGCACAGACTGCATATTCACACAGCACAGACTGTACACTCACACAGCACAGATTGCATACCCACACAGCACAGACTGTACACCCACACAGCACAGACTGTACACTCACACAGCGCAGACTGTACACTCACACAGCACAGATTGCATACCCACACAGCACAGACTGTACACTCACACAGCGCAGACTGTACACCCACACAGCACAGATTGCATACCCACACAGCACAGACTGTATACCCACACAGCACAGACTGTACACCCACACAGCACAGATTGCATACCCACACAGCACAGACTGCATATTCACAGAGCACAGACTGCACACTCACACAGCACAGACTGTACACCCACGCAGCACAGACTGTACACTCACACAGCACAGACTGCATATTCACACAGCACAGACTGTACACTCACACAGCACAGATTGCATACCCACACAGCACAGACTGTACACCCACACAGCACAGACTGTACACTCACACAGCGCAGACTGCACACTCACACAGCACAGACTGCATATTCACACAGCACAGACTGTACACTCACACAGCGCAGACTGTACACTCACACAGCACAGATTGCATACCCACACAGCACAGACTGTACACCCACACAGCGCAGACTGTACACTCACACAGCGCAGACTGTACACCCACACAGCACAGACTGTACACTCACACAGCGCAGACTGCACACTCACACAGCACAGACTGCATATTCACACAGCACAGACTGTACACTCACACAGCGCAGACTGTACACCCACACAGCACAGATTGCATACCCACACAGCACAGACTGTACACTCACACAGCACAGACTGTACACCCACACAGCGCAGACTGTACACTCACACAGCACAGATTGCATACTCACACAGCACAGACTGCACACCCACACAGCACAGACTGTACACCCACACAGCACAGACTGTACACTCACACAGCGCAGATTGCATACTCACACAGCACAGACTGTACACCCACACAGCACAGACTGCATATTCACACAGCACAGGCATCTTATCTTTTTAAGTATTTCATAGGTTTCACTGAGATTACCACTCATTCTTCGAAACGCTAGAGAATACAGGCCCAATTTCCCCAATCTCTATTCGTAGGGCAGTCCCACCCTTCCAGGAACAAGCCTGGTGAACCTTTGTTGCCCTCCCTCAGTGGCAATAATATGGTTCCTGAGGTATAGGGATCAAATTGCACACAGTCCTACAGTACTCCAGGTGTGGTCTAACCAAAGTGCTGTACAATTGAAGCAGGACTTCACTACTCCTGTACTCAAATCCGATTGCGATAAAAGCTA
Organism: Scyliorhinus torazame; assembly: GCF_047496885.1. Taxonomy (NCBI): domain Eukaryota; kingdom Metazoa; phylum Chordata; class Chondrichthyes; order Carcharhiniformes; family Scyliorhinidae; genus Scyliorhinus; species Scyliorhinus torazame. Next base: position 70,194,153 of record NC_092715.1, on the reverse strand, counting down.
AAATACCATTTCCCTTCCTAATTTCTTGTCACACCTGCATGTTAGCTTTCAGTGACTTATCGAAGTCACCTAAAGGACACCTAGATGCCTTTGTACATCTACACTTTCTAATCTCCCACCATTTAAGAAATACTCTGCACACCTATTCCTCCTACCAAAGTGGTTAAGCTCACTTTTTTCCACATTATATTCCATCTGCCATGTTCTTGTCCACTCATTAAGTCTGCCCAAATCCCCTTAAAACCTCTTTGCATCTTCCTCACAACTCACATTCCCACCCAGCTTTGTGTCATTCGTGATGCCAATCGTTAATGTCCTGCCTACATACATCTACACGTGCATCACACCGGCACTGAAATTCATATGCGGGGTTGCTAAATTGTTTGGCAGGCAGATCATGGATAGCGAATAGGATAAATAGGTTGGTCACAAGGACTTTAAACTAGCAAGTTGGGGGAAGGGAAGTGTAAATCTATGGACAGTATAATGGTTAATGGAGATCAAGGCAGATACGTGACAGGTTATTATGTAGAGATATGGGTTCAAAGACAAGGAAAATTAGGAGAAAGGGTAAGAGGAAAAATAAATTGCGAAAAGTTACTGATCAAGGTGTTAGGATTCATAACAAAGACATAAAAAACAGCATAAGTGTACTTTACCTGAATGCTCGTAGTATACGAAATAAGGTAAATGAGTTGATGGAGCAAATCATCGTGAATGACTATGATTTAGTGGCCATTACTGAAACATGGTTACAAGATGGTCACGACTGGGAGTTAAATATCCAAGGGTATCAGACTATACAAAAGGATAGAATGGACGGTAAGGGCGCTGGTGTAGCTTTGTTGTTTAAGGATGGCATCCGGGCAATAGTAAGGGATGATATTGGTGCTATGGAGGACAAGGTTGAATCAATTTGGGTGGAAATCAGGAATAGTAAGGCGAAAAGGTCACTGATAGGAGTAGTCTATAGGCCACCAAATAGTAACAGGATGGTAGGGCAGGCAATAAGCAAAGAAATAACGGATGCATGTAGAAATGGTACAGCGGTTATCATGGGAGATTTTAATCTGCATATCGATTGGTTTAACCAGGTTGGTAAAGGCAGCCTTGAGGAGGAGTTTATAGAATGTGCCCGGGATAATGTCCTGGAACAGTATGTAATGGAACCTACAAGGGAACAAGCGGTCCTAGATCTGTTCCTGTGTAATGAGGCAGGATTGATTAATGATCTCATAGTTCGGGATCCTCTTGGAAGGAGCGACCACAATATGGTGGAATTTAAAATACAGTTGGATGATGACAAGGTAAAATCAAACACTAGTGTTTTGTGCTTAAACAAAGGCGATTACAATGGGATGAGAGAAGAACTAGCTAAGGTAGACTGGGAGCAAAGACTTCATGGTGGGAGCAAAGACTTCATGGTGAAGCAGTTGAGGAACAGTGGAGAACCTTCCGAGCGATCTTTGACAGTGTTCAGAAAAGGTTCATACCGACAAAAAAGAAAGACGGTAGAAAGGGGAAAAATCGACCGTGGATATCTAAGGAGGTGAGGGAGAGTATCAAATTGAAGGAAAAAACATACAAAGTGGCAAAAAATTAGTGGGAGACTAGCGGACTGGGGGACAACAGAAAGCTACTAAAAAAGCCATAAAGAAGAGTAAGGTAGACTATGAAAGTAAACTGGCTCAGAACATAAAAGCAGATAGTAAAAGCTTCTACAAACATATAAGACAAAAAAGAGTGGCTAAGGTAAATATTGGTCCTTTGGAAGATGAGAAGGGAGATTTAATAATAGGTGACGGGGAAATGGCTGAGGAGCTGAACCGGTTTTTTGGGTCAGTCTTCACAGTGGAGGACACAAATAACATGCCAGTGACTGATGGAAATAAGGATATGATAGGTGAGGACCTTGAGATGATTGTAATCACTAAGGAGGCAGTATTGGGCAAGCTAATGGGGCTAAAGGTAGACAAGTCTCCTGGCCCTGATGGGATGCATCCTAGAGTGTTAAAAGAGATGGCTAGGGAAATTGTAAACGCACTAGTGATAATTTATCAAAATTCACTAGACTCTGGGGTGGTCCCAGAGGATTGGAAAGTAGCAAACGTGACACCACTGTCGAAAAAAGGAGGTCGGCAGAAAGCGGGTAATTATAGGCTGGTAAGCTTAACTTCGGTTGTAGGGAAAGTGCTGGAATCTATCATTAAGGAAGAAATAGCGGGGCACCTGGAGGAAAATTGCCCCATTGGGCAGACGCAGCATGGGTTCACAAAGGGTAGGTCGTGTCTGACTAATTTGGTAGAATTTTTTGAGGACGTTACCAGTGCAGTAGATAACAGTGAGCCAATGGATGTGGTATATCTGGATTTCCAGAAAGCTTTTGACAAGGTGCCACACAAAAGGTTGCTGCATAAACTAAAGATGCATGGCATTGAGGATAAAGTGGTAGCATGGGTAGAGGATTGGTTAACGAACAGAAAGCAGAGAGTGGGGATAAATGGATGTTTCTCTGGTTGGCAACCTGTAACTAGTGGGGTCACTCAAGGATCAGTGTTGGGCCCGCAGTTGTTCACAATTTACATAGACGATTTGGAGTTGGGGACCAAGTGCAATGTGTCAAAGTTTGCAGACGACACTAAGATGAGTGGTAAAGCAAAAAGTGCAGAGGATACCGGAAGTCTGCAGAAGGATTTGGATAGATTAGGTGAATGGGCTAGGGTCTGGCAGATGGAATTCAATGTTGCCAAGTGTGAGGCTATCCATTTTGGGAGGAATAACAGCAGAATGGATTATTATTTAAACGGTAAGATGTTAAAACATGCTGCTGTGCAGAGGGACCTGGGTGTGCTGGTGCACGAGTCGCAAAAAGTTGGTGTGCAGGTGCAACAGGTGATTAAGAAGGCTAATCGAGTTTTGTCTTTCATTGCTAGAGGGATGGAGTTCAAGACTAGTGAGGTTATGCTGCAATTGTATAGGGTGTTGGTGAGGCCGCATCTGGAGTATTGTGTTCAGTTTTGGTCTCCTTACCTGAGAAAGGACATATTGGCACTGGAGGGAGTGCAGAGGAGATTCACGAGGTTGATCCCAGAGTTGAGGGGATTAGATTATGACAAGAGGTTGAGTAGACTGGGACTGTACTCATTGGAGTTTAGAAGGATGCGGGGGGATCTTATTGAGACATATAAAATTATGAAGGGAATAGATAGGATAGATGCAGGCAGGTTGTTTCCAGTGGTCGGGGAAAGCAGAACTAGGGGGCATAGCCTCAAAATAAGGGGAGGTAGATTTAGGACGGAGTGTAGGAGGAACTTCTTCACCCAAAGGGTTGTGAATCTCTGGAATTCCTTGCCCAGTGAAGCAGTTGAGGCGCCTTCTTTAAACGTTTTTAAGAAAAAGATAGATGCCTTTCTAAAGAATAAAGGGATTCGGGGATATGGTGTACGGGCCGGAGAGTGGAGCTGAGTCCACAAAGATCAGCCATGATCTCATTAAATGGCGGAGCAGGCTCGAGGGGCCAGATGGCCTACTCCTGTTCCTAGTTCTTATGTTCTTAGGGACCCCCATGCTGATTCCTGATATGGAGATGATATGCTCGCAACCTTTGAATTTGCAGCTACATATAAGAATTTCCTTATGCATCTTAATGCATTTTATCCCACAATGAAATTCACTTTTGAGATGGAGCAGTGTAACATGCTCCATTTCCTTGAGGGGTCAACTTAAAAATCCACTAATAGTTTCTCCACTACTGTTTACTATAAGCAAACATTTACCAATCAATATATGCGTTTGGAATAGTATAGCTCTCAGTGCTTTAAGATTGCTCTTACCAGCAATCTTGTAAGTCGAGCGCTTGCCATTTTCTAACTTTGCAAACTCAAGGCAGAAAAAGAGAGTCATGCAGGATTCACAGGGGGCTTGACAGGGTAGATGCTGAGAGGATGTTTCCACATGTGAGTGAGTTTCGAACCATAGAATCGCAGAATTTACAGTGCAGGAGGAGGCCATTTGGCCCATCGAGTCTGCACCGGCTCCTCCCAAGCCCACACATCCACCCTATCCCTGTAACTCCACCTAACCTTTTTGGACACTAAGGGCAATTTACCATGGCCAATCCACCTAACCTGCACATCTTTGGACTGTGGGAGGAAACCGGAGCACTGAAGGAAACCCACACAGACACGGGGAGAACGTGCAGACTCCGCACCGACAATGACCCAAGCAGCGAATCGAAACTGGGACCCTGGGAGCTGTAATAAGAAATGTCTTCCCTCGGTCGATAGAAAATCTGTGGAATTCTTTACGGCGAAGAGCTATAGAAGCTGTGTCGTTAAGTATGTTCAAGGCTGAGATCAACAGATTTTTAATCAGCAAGGCAATCGAGGGTTTTGGGAATAAGGCAGGAAATTGAAGTTGAGGACTATCGGACCAGCTATGATCGCATTGAATGGCGGAGCAGACTTGATGGACAAAGTGGCCTACTTCTGCTCCTACATCTTATGGTCAAAGCTGTCCTGTAAGACAATGGCTATCTAGATCAGGTCATTGTGTGCTATGCATTGCGCCACTTTCAGAACTGAAAAATGCCTTGTCTACCTCAAGCTATCCAGGAAAGGCAACATATCTCAAACATTTGAAGAACAGTTTAAGCAAGCTCTTTAATGCCATGACTACACAGTGGCAAAGCAAGTGGTATTTTCCAATGATAGGATGCTGCCATCAGTCCAAAATGATATTCTGCCTATCACACAATTAATTAACATCATGGGCGGGATTCTGTGATCCTAAGGCTGATTGTTGACGCCCAGGGCCCAGCACGGCACTGGAGCGGTTCACGCTGCTCCAGCTGCAGATCCCGGCGTCAAATTGGCGCCGCGGTATCCACACATGCGCATCGGCACCGGCACTGACGCGCGCATGCGCAGTGGCTTCCTTCAACACGCCGGCCCTGATGCAACATGGCGCAGGACTACAGGGGCCGGCGCGGAAGAAAGGAAGCTCCCAGCCGGAGAGGCCGGCCCGCCGATTGGTGGGCCCCGATCGCGGGCCAGGCCACATCAGAGGCCCCCCCCCCACAGGCCGCCCCCCCGACCTATCCACGCCGAGTTCCTGGCGGCTGAGAGCAGGTGTGGACGGCACCGGTAGGACTTGGCTTTTTTACGACGGCCGCTCGGCCCATCCCGGGCCGAGAATTGGCGGGGGGGGGGGCACGTAGAGCACCCCCCCGACCGGCACCGCACCAACCTCGCCGGCGCCAATGCTGCTGATTCTCCGCTCTGTGGAGAATCGCGTGCCGGCGTCGAGGCAGCGTGGCGCGATTCGCGCCGGTCGCGGGGATCCTCCGGCCTGGCCCCGGACTGAGAGAATCCCGTCCCATGTATGAATTTTAGTGCCAGTGCAATGCAAGGTGTGTAGGCCATATGTCCCAATGATTAGCTGATTTGAAACAAACAACATGTTCCTCCAGCAATTCATGATAGACATTGTATAAACTGTACTCAACCAACCATGCTTACAAAACCTAAAACAAAATGCCGACTATTTGATATAAATCTGCGATTGGGCAACACTTGCTGAACAATCCTGAGTATGCTAATAGCTACACGAACAACAAATTTAAAATATTCAGTCAATTTTGTAACTTGGCACATTTACACTTGCTAGCGGTGAAATCCGTTCATACACAGGAACGCAGCGACATATGTTCATAGGCAGGAACCCATTCTCTGCAAACAAAAGGAATATCTTCAAGCTTTGCATCTTTTTTGAATTACCCAGAAGCATAAGGAACCTAGTTCCTCGCTACTTTCTCCATGGCAATGCCTCAGCCAATCAGACGCAACTTTTCTCCTGTAGTGTAACATGTGATCATTTGAAATTTGGCTTTCTTGTGTTTGTCTTGATGAGGACAGGATGCACTGTTCAACGTGTCTCTCTTTTCGAGAAAATCTTTGTTTTGCTTCCGAGCTTAGAAGCTTGAGGGTGATTTATTCAAGATGTTTTAATGATAGAAGAATTAAATACTATATATACAGGAAATTATTTCCTCTTGTTTTGGCCCCAGCTGGTGTTACTACTGGAAAAAACAGATCCTAGGGTGGAGACAGGCCTGATAGATCCTAACTTTTATTGTTTATTTAGAAAAGAGGATTGTTTGGGAAAAAAAATTCAATAAAACATTTTTTTTTTTTAAATAGAAAAGAGGAGAGCGGCTACTGAACATAGTCACAAAGTCCACTGATGAACTTAGAACAAAGAAGTAAAACATTTATTAAACAAGAAAAGATTAGTTATATTACACTACTCCTCCACCCACAACTATACCCTTACAGATATATACAGATGCGTAAGGGTAACACAAGTTACAAAATCTGTCTGAAACTCCAATGTTCACAGTAAATACACAGTCCATGTAAATCAACAGGTGACCTATGGTCACACACGCAACACTCTGAAAGCAAATGACAGATGCCATCCCAAGCAGATGCCGTTGATCTCTCATCAACACCTCCCAGACGCTTGTCACGCTGTGAGCCAGCTGGACTCACTGGAACTTTCTTTCACACCAGGGTTTCCAATCTTCATGCTCTAAATACCCGTTTCATAATCTTCTCCCAAACAACTATTTCTCTTGGCCGTCTTCCACAAGGGTCCATCTCCAGGGTTTCGACCTCTCCTTCTGATGTTCCTCTCCCCTGCTACTGGAAAAATTACATTCAAACTTTGCCTTCCACACACACTTTCAGACGTTCAACTGTACCAACATCTATGCTTCACAGGCCCATAGTAAGGAGTTTCAGACCTTTGGCTGTTTCCTTGGATCTCTGGCTTCCCACAGGTCTATTTTGCTTGAAGTCTGCTTTCTGCAGGGTTTTTACTTTAAGCTTGGTGCCTTCCTCTGTCCTCACTCTTAACTTCACTTAACAGGACCTTTTCCAGATTCCTGGTCTTTTTCTTTGACTTAACATGAAGGTCGTTTGGGGATCTTTCTCCTTTTCCTTCAGGACCTGCGCCCCAGTAAACTGCTGACAACTTGATACCTCCCTTGAGATCCAGAACCCACTCGACATTCACTGTTACTTTAACTTTAGAGCAGCTCATCTAAGATTCATAGACTTCTCTTCCTCAGCAATCTGCTTGCATGTCCAGTTAGAGAGAGACTTAAATTTTCTCCCTTCACCTTAGAGTATAATCATCATCTGAATTAAACACTGTTGTTCTGCCTCTGTGGGTTTGCCTCTCTAGACCCCTGTTGCTAGGCAACAGCAGTTTTTTTTCTCTACTTTGTTTATTTAATTTCCCTAAATTGCTTCCAGGTTCATAAAACCTAATTACAAGTGCAGGTAAATGAACAGCTCCAGACCCCCTGTCCCCACTATAAGTGGAACTAGACCCAGGTTTAACCCACGAATAAAAATATAAATTAAACTCAAATCCAAATCTTCCTAACGCCCATAAACACAAATGCAACTTACTTGACTATCTCTATTTCCTAACACTGTGATGAGGGAATTCAAAACATGGGAGCATAATATCAAAATTAGAATGATGCCAGTTAGGAGTTAAATCTGGCAGCATTTTTAACACGTGGATGGTAGTGGACAGCTGAAATACACTTCCCCCAAAAAACGTGTGTTGCCCCAATTGAAATTTTCAAGACTTGAGATGATAGATTTTGTTAGGCTAGAGTATTGAAGGATATGAAGTAAAGTTAAGTAAATGGTACGTATCAACCATGATCTGAAAGAATATCAGAACAGGCTGGCGTGGTTGAACACTTTGCCCTCCAAATAAAGACCGGGCATTACCATTTTGAAATGTTATTGACTTGATTTTATTTTCTTGTTATAGATTGTTCACAGTGTGCAAAATATTACTCAGCTTCTCTACAGTTTGCAGGTGAGTTAGTTTTGTCTGTAATCAGATTTGTGTGTTTTGAAGTGATTGTCCTTTGCTGCTAGAAGCTATTGCTATAGTGCTCCAGGTCACCAGCAGATAGTCATAAAATCCCTACAGTGCATTTGGCCCATCGGATTTGCACCAACCCTTTAAAAGAGCACTCCACATAGACATTCCCCACCCTATCCCTGTGATCCCACAGATTGGTCATGGCCAATCCACCTAACCTGCACATCCTTTGACTGTGGGAGAAAACCGGAGCACCCGGAGGAAACCCATGCAGACATGGGAAGAACGTGCAGCCTCCACACAGACAGTCACCCAAGGCCAGAATTGAGCCCGGTGCTGTAAGGCATCAGTGCTAACCACACGCCACCAATTTTGAAAAGATAATGGGGACTCCATGGCATAATTCCCGTTACGCAAAAAGGTGGTTTATTTTTAGATTGGATACCTATGAACCCAAACCACTATCACTGTGTTTGTGTATATGTAAGGACATTGCCCTATGTTTTGTATCAAATTATTACAATAAATTGCACAGTTGAAAACATCACAGGTTTGTACAATGCTGAGCTCAATTACCATCATGTTGGCAATGAATCTTAACCAGTTATAGATGGCCATAGCATTAAAAGACTAATTATATTTTTCTCAGAGCTGTTTGTTAGGTTGGCTGCCAGATCCAGAACAGATTTTTTAATTTTAAAATTTTTATCCATGAGTGCTCACTAACGTGAGCAGGGGTTGCATTCATACACTGATGTTAATCAAGCATTCTCTCCTCTTACATAGTTCAGGGTCAGTGCAATTGAGAAATTACCCTCACCACATCTTGTCAGGCCCAACCTCAGAAGAGCAACTTATATTAGATTTGTGTGACCTTTCTGTTTTGCTCAGTACCTGATCTTATTGCCTTTCAAAGAATGTATGCCGAGTTAGTGGCAATCACGTGGAAACGGTTCCTTGGTTTTGAAAGTTTCAAAGCCTTTTTGATAAGTTGAAAATTATTTCACACAAGTTTTTTTTCTAATATCCCATTCAAAATATTTAATCTTTCTAATTTACATTAGTTCAAACCCAATGTGTTACCCATTTATTTTGAGTTTAAAGATCTAGGCACACCTACAATATAAGACATCCAGATAGTATGTAGATTAAAATGCATTGTGCACAACATACGTCAGCTGAAAAACAAGTAGTCTTGTGCACTGTATTATATTGATAAAGTAGGATACAAATAAGTTAGATTAAGCGAATCCAGGGCCAGAGTTTTATTGGTACGAGTGTACGCCTAGCTATAGTGATACTGGAGCAACAATTTCTGAGCTCAAACTATACCCTGGCCTATTGTGAAATTGAATTTGGTAAATCTGGGATTTGGTGTATTTGGCAAGGGTAGAGCTATGGTTGAAGAAGTGAAAGTCAGGATTTTGCTGACTTGACCACAGAATCAGAAATTAAACAAGAGGTCTGGCAGAGATTCCTAACAGGCTCCAGGCGCCGTTCACCCCTGGTCGCTGCCGATGGGAACTCTACGCAGACAGTCGGGGGCGGCCTGCGGGGGGGGGGAGGCGGGATCCTTCACCGGGGAGGGGGGGCCTCCGATGGGGTCTGGCCCGCGACCGGGGCCCACCGATCGGCGGGCCGGCCTCTTCCCCCACCCCTCCATCCCGCCCCCCGGGCCTACATTCTGGCGCGCCCGGCCCCTGAACACCGACGCCATCTTGAGTCGGGGCCGGCGCGCTAAAGAAGTCCCTTGTGCATGTTGGCGTGGCCCAACTGCGCATGCGCGGGTTGGCGCGGCGCCCATTTGGCACCACCAAAGGCGGCTGGAGCGGCTTGAACCGCTGCAGCGCCGTGCTGGCCCCCTGTGGGGGCCAGAATCTGTCTTCCCCGGGCCCGATTCGCGCCGTCATGAAACGCAACGGCGTTCACGACGGCAAGAACACTTGGGCTCCATATTGGAGAATCACCCCCCCCCATCTCAGTCTTAAAGGGGGATCTCCTATTCTTAAACTGTATCCCTTAGTTCAAGTCACCCACACAAGAACAAACATCCTCTTGGTATCCACAGGATCATGTCCCCTCAGGACCTTATATGTTTCAAAAAGATCACCTTTCAGTCTTCTAAACTCCAATGGATTTAGCCCAAATCTATAACCTTTAACCTTTCTTCAAAGGATAAGCCCTTCACCCCAGGAATGAGTTGCGTGAACCTTCTCTGAGCTGCTTCGAACATTATATATTCTTTCAAACTAAGATCAAGACTGTACACTGTATTCCAGATGTGGTCTCACCAAGGGGCAGCACGGTAGCATTGTGGATAGCACAAATGCTTCACAGTTCCAGGGTCCCAGGTTCGATTCCGGCTTGGGTCACTGTCTGTGCGGAGTCTGCACATCCTCCCCGTGTGTGCGTGGGTTTCCTCCGGGTGCTCCGGTTTCCTCCCACCGTCCAAAGATGTGCGGGTTAAGTGGATTGGCCATGATAAATTGCCCATAGTGTCCAAAATTGCCCATAGTGTTGGGTGGGGTTACTGGGTTATGGGGATAGGGTGGAGGTGTGGATCTTGGGTGGGGTGCTCTTTCCAAAGCCGGTGCAGACTCGATGGGCCGAATGGCCTCCTTCTGCACTGTAAATTCTATGATTCTATGAAGTCTCTGTACAGCTACAATAAAACTTCCCTACTTCTATTTTCCATTTCCCTTGCAATAAACACCAACATTCCGTTTGCCTTCCTAATCGGGTGCTCTGGTTTCCTCCCACAAGTCCCAAAAGTCATGCTGTTAGGTAATTAGGCGAAACCCACACAAACACGGGCAGAATGTGCAAACTCCACATGGACAGTGATCCAGAGCCGGGATCGAACCTGGGACCTCGGCGCCGTGAAACAGCATGCTGTTAGGTAATTTGGATATTCTGAATTGTCCCTCTGTGTACCCGAACAGGTGCCGGAATGTGGCGACTAGGGGCTTTTCAAAGTAACTTCATTGCAGTGTTAATGTAGGCCTACTTGTGACAATAAAGATTATTATTATTCAGTGGACAGGTTCACATTTTCACACATCATACTCCATCTGCCAATTTTTTTGCCCACTCACTTAACCTGTCTAGATCCCTTTGCAAACTCTCTACTTCTTGACAATTTACTTTCATACCTATCGTGGTGTCAGCAGCAAGGTTAGCTCCAATACATTCAGTCCCACCATCCAGATTATTAATATACTACTCACAGCTTACAACACAGCTTACAACCCAATAAAGACCCATTCATTCCTATTCTCTGCTTCCTGTTAGCTAACCAATCCTTTCTCATACACTGAGTGCGATTCAACTAAAAGGGAACAAAGTCCCATAGTGAGTGCATTTGGCCGCATGTTTCTCGATGCTCGCAGCACCGAGAAACACATGGGGCGATAGTCTCCCATCCCGCGGCAGAGTGCCCATGTTGTCGTAAACGCCATTGCGTTTTACGACGGCGTGAACGGGCTGCTGCCAGGAGTAATTCTGGCCCCTACAGGGGCCAGCACGGCGCTGGAGCGGTTCGTGCCGCTCCAGCTGCCAATCCTGGCGCGAACTGTGACCCGCGAGATCCACGCACGTGCAGTGGCGCCAACGCGCGCATGCACAGCGGCCTCCTTTAACGCGCTGGCCCCAACGCAACATGGCGCAAGGCTACAGCGGCCGGCGCGCAGGAAAGGAGGCCCCCAGCCAGAGAGACCAGCCCGCTGATCGGTGGGCCCCGATCGCGGGCCAGGCCACATCGGAGGCCCCAGCCCCCTCCCGGCGTTGGACCCCCCCCCCCACCCCACAGGCCGACACTCGACCCTTCAACGCCGAGGTCCTGCCGGCTCAGAGCAGGTTAGAACGGCACCGGCGAGACTCGGTTCTTTTCTTTTTTTAAAAATTTGTTTTTTTTTGCAAAATTTTTCAAGCATTTTTACAAACCACTACAAAAAGAAAAAAAAACATAGCAATAAAACAGAAAACAACTTAACCATTTAACAATTTAGCAATTTAACAAAACAAGGTGGGGTATCTGCCCTTTACAAACGAAATCCATCCACAGGCCAAGACCCCCCCCCGCGCCCTCTGGTTTGCTGCTGCTGCTGACCTCCACCTAACGTTCGAGTCCTGCACTCCCGGATCGTCTGATACCCCGAATATCTCTATCCCCCAACTTGGTTTTACCCGAGTATCCGAGACCTTGGATATAACCTTTCCGAAGCCGTTCCAAAATCCTGTAAGTGCCGGGCATGCCTAGAAAATATGGGCGTGGTTTGCTGGGCTCCCTGAGCGCCTCACGCACCTGTCCTCTACCCCAAAGAACTTACTCATTCTCGTCACTGTCATATGCGCCCGGTGCACCACCTTAAACTAAATCAGGCTAAGCCTGGCACAAGATAAGGATGAATTGACCCTGCCCAGGGCATCAGCCCACAGGCCCTCATCCAGCTCCTCCTCCACTTGCCCTTCAGCTGTTCCACCGAGGCCTCCTCCGCCTCCTGCAGCTCCTGATATATTTCCGATATCTTGCCCTCCCCGACCCACACGCCCGAAATCACCCTGTCCTGTATCCTCCGGGCAGGCAGCAGCGGGAATTCCCCCACCTGTTTTTTCACGAACGCCCGGACCTGCATGGACCTAAAGATATTCCCCCAATTTCTCCTCCAGTGCTCTCAGACTAGCAAAAGTCCCATCAATGAACAAGTCCCCCATCCTTTTGATACCTGCCCTGTGCCAACTTAGGAACGTCCCGTCTATTCTACCCGGAACAAACCTGTGATTGTTCCATATCGGGGCCCAGACTGAAGCCCTTGCCTCCCCCCTATGCTGTCTCCATGCCCCCAGATCCTCAATGTCTCCGCCACCACCGGGCTCGTGGTATACCGTGTCGGCGGAAGCGGCAACGGTGGCGTTATCAGTGCCCCCAAGCTAGTATCTTTACAAGACGCTGCTTCCAACCGTTTCCATGCTGCCCCCTCTCCCTCCATTACCCATTTCCGAATCATGGATATATTCGCTGCCCAGTAATAGCTGCAAATGTTCGGCAGCGCCAAACCACCCCCCCCCCCCCCCCCCCCCCCCCCCCGACTGCGCTCCAAGAACAGTCTCTTAGAACGCTGGGTCCTGTTTGCCCACACAAATCCCGTAATAATCCTATTTACCCGCTTGAAAAAGGACTTGGGGATGAGAATGGGAAGGCACTGGAAGATGAACAAGAACCTGGGGAGGACCGTCATCTTTACGAACTGCACCCTGTCCGCCAGGGAAAGCGGCAGCATTTCCCACCTCTTAAAGTCCTCCTCCATCTGATCCACCAGCCGCACTAAATTGAGCTTGTGCAGGACCCCCGAGCTCTTAGCCACCTGAATGCCCAAGTAACGAAAGCTCTTCTCCACCTTATTAAGCGGTAGCTCTCCCAGTCTCTCTTCCTGGCCCCTCGCATGTATCACAAACATTCCCAACATTCAGCTTATACCCCGAAAAGTCTCCAAAATCCCTAAGAATCTGCATGACCACCCCCATCCCCTCCACCAGATCCGCAATGTACAGGAGCAGGTGATCCCCATACAGCTCTTCCCCCGCCCCCCCCTCCCCCCCCCCCCCGAACGCCATGGCCAGCGGCACGATCACCAGGGCAAACAGCAGGGGGGGACCCCTGCCTTGTCCCACGATATAACCTAAAGTACCCTGACCGCAGCCGGTTCGTCGACACACTCGCTACCGGGGCCTGATACAACAATTTGACCCACCCTATAAATTCCTCTCCAAACCCAAATCTGCCTAACACTTCCCACAGGTACTCCCACTCCACCCGATCGAAGGCTTTCTCCGTGTCCATTGCCGCTACCACTTCTGCATCCCCCCTTCCGAGGGCATCATGATCACATTCAGGAGCCTCCGCACATTCACATTCAATTGCCTACCCTTCACAAACCCCGTCTGATCCTCATTGATCACTCCCAGGACACAGTCCTCGATCCTAGTGGCCAACAGCTTGGCATCCACATTAAGGAGTGAAATCGGCCTATAGGAGCCACATTGCAACGGGTCCTTATCTCGCTTGAGGATAAGTGAGATCAGAGCCTGCGACATCGTCGGGGGAAGGGTTCCCTTTTCCTTAGCCTCATTGAAAGTCCTCAACAACAGCGGACCCAGCAGCTCCGAGAATTTCCTATAAAACTCTACGGGATATTCATCCGGTCCCAGGGCCTTGTCCTCCTGCATACCCCCTAACGCCTTAACCAGTTTCTCCATCTCAATCGGGGTCCCCAATCCCTTTACTCGCCCCTCCTCCACCTGTGGAAACCTCAATTGGTCCAGGAACTGCCTCATCCCCTCCAGGGTTCTGACTTGTACAATTTGCCATAAAAGTCCTTGAAGACCTCGTTAATCCTTGGCGGGCTTAACACCGTCTTACCCTCCCTATTTCTAATTCCCCCAACCTCCCTGGCCGCCTCTCTCTTCCGCAGCTGATGTGCCAGCATTCTACTTGCCTTCTCCCCATACTCGTACACTGCTCCATGTATCTTCCTCAACTGAGCCTCAGCCTTCCCTGTGGTAAGCAAGTCAAATTCCACCTGCAGACTCTGGCGCTCCTTCAACAACCCCTCCTCGGGGGATTCCGCATACCTCCTGTCCACCCTAAGTATCTCCCCCACCAATCTCTCCCTCTCCATTCTATCCCTCTTCTCTCTGTGGGCCCTGACTGAAATTAGCTCCCCTCTGACAACTGCCTTCAGCGCCTCCCAGACCACACTCACCGAAACCTCCCCATTATCATTGGTCTCCACATAGCTTTGGATACACCTCCGAACCCGCCCACAGACCTCCTCGTCCGCCAGTAGTCCCACGTCCATTCTCCACAGAGGGCGTTGGCCTCTCTTCTCCCCCAGTCCCAACTCCACCCAGTGCGGGGCATGGTCCGAGATCGCAATGGCCGAATACTCCACCCCCTCCACTCTCGGGATTAGCGCCCTACTTACCACGGAAAAAATCAATCCACGAGTACGCCTTGTGCACATGGGAGAAGATTCGCCATTGGCCTGGCAAATCTCCACGGATCCACTCCCCCCCCCCAATCTGGTCCATGAACCCCCTCAGGACCTTGGCCGCTGCCGGCCTCTTACATGATCTCGACCTAGACCGGTCCAGTGCCGGGTCCAGGACCGTGTTAAATTCGCCCCCCCCCCCATTACCAAATTGCATGACTCCAGATCCGGAATCCTACTCCACATCCGCTTCATGAATCCTGCATCATACCAGTTCGGAGCATACACATTCACTAGCACCACCAGGGCCCCCTGCAACCTGCCACTCACCATAACATATCAACCCCCTTTATCTGCCACAATACCCGCCGCCTCAAATGCAACCCGCCTGCTCACCAAAATTGCGACCCCCCCCCCCCCCCGTTCTTCGCATCCAGCCCTGAGTGGAAAACCTGCCCCACCCATCCTTTCCTCAGCCTGGTTTGATCCGCGATCTTCAGGTGCGTTTCTTGTAGCATGGCTACGTCTGCCTTCAGCCCCTTTAAGTGTGGAAAGACACGGGCCCTCTTGACCAGCCCATTCAGGCCTCTCACTTTCCAAGTGATTAGCCGGATCGGGGGACTAGCCATCTCCTATTTTAGGCCAGCCACGTGCCGCAACCGGAAGTTCCGACTCGGTTCTTTTCTTACGGCTGCTCGGCCCATCCGGGCCGGAGAATCGACGGGCCGGCCACGTAGAGCAGCCCGCGACCAACGCCACGCCAATCATGCTGGCGCTAATGGTGCCGATTCTCCGCTCTGCGGAGAATTGCGTGCTGGCGTCGGGGCGGCGTTGCCCGGTCGTGGGGATTCTCCAGCACGGCCCAGGGCTGGGAGAATCCCACCCATGGCTATACAACGCCACCCGCGTTAATAAGGGGCCTCAGTGGAGAATGCATGGCTAAGGCCGCACAAAGCACCGTTTTCTACACAAAGGAGCTCTGTTCGCCGGAACTCCTCAGTATAGCCAGAGATCAGGGCACCATTTTTAAATGGCGTCCCGGTCTCCGAGGCCTCTGACGCGACCCCTGACGTCCCCCAAGCTCCAACACACTCTGGGAGGGTCCCTGCATCACCTGCGCAGGGCACCCTGGCCCGATCGCCAGCACACAGAAAATCTCAACTTAGCACATTGGCAGTGCCAACATGGCACGCTGACAGTGCCTCTGTCAGCTGGCAGTGCAACCAGGGAACCTTGGCAGTGCACATCTGCAGGTTCCCCTTTATCTACCTTCCCTGTTGCTTCCTCAAAAACTCTGATAGCAATTTTCCTTTCACAAAGTCATGCTGACTCTATCTGATCACATGATTTTCTAAGTATTCTGCTTAATAATGGATTCTAGCAATTTCATTCTGGCGAATGTTAGGCCAAACTAGCCTGTAGTTTCTGCTTTCTGTCTCCCTACTTCCTTGAATAAAATGTTACATTAGCTATTTTCCAATACACTAGGACCCTTCTAAGGAATCTTGGATGATTATAACCAATGCATCAACTATCATTGTAGCCACTTCTTTTAAGATCCTAGAATACGAGCCATGTGTTTTGGGGGACTTGTTAACCTTTAGGTCTATTCGTTTTCCCTTGTTATTGATTTAAGTTCCTCCCTTCTGTTCACTTCTTGATTTTCAAGTATCTTTGGTTAATTTTCTAAGTTGAGTTTTCATGTTTTACACGTGTCTTTGTCGGTTTCCTCTGGGTGCACCAGTTTCCCCACATTCCAAAGATGTGCAGGTTAAGTGGATTGGCCATGCTAAATTGCCCCTTAGTGTCCAGGGATGTGCAGGTAAGATGGGCTACGGGGATAGGGCACGGGTGTGGGCTTGGGTAGAGTACTCAGTGGGTCGGTGTAGACTTGATGTGCCAAATGCTCTCCTTCTGCACTTAGGCATGATTTTAAATCTTATACAGTGAAGACAGATACAAAGTACTGTTTAAGATCGCTGCCATTTCCTTGTTTTCCATGATCAATTTCCCAGACTCGCTCTCTAGGTGACCGGTGGTAGCTTTAGTTACTCTTTTCTGATTTAACTGCTTACCTACTGCTGACTGTATGCTCTAGCCAGCCAATTTTGTTTCTGAACAGCAAGCTGAAGCAGAGTGCTTGTTTGATGCCCACATCTCATTGAAAATATTTGAATGAGGCAAGAAGCAAGTAGTGCCATAGAACACTTGTCTTCCTTTTGAGTGGGCACACCTTAGACAGTCTGTCCATTCAGTGCCCAACCAAAAGGTGCTCCCATGCATTGCGGCTGAGCACAAAATTGGACAACGTCCTGGTGAGGAGATATGAATCCCCTCAATATTGGCTCCAACCGTGTGGATTGACAGCAGAAAAGTAATCATGAAAGCTTTCAGATTGTTACTGAAAACTCTTATTTAATTTGTGTTCTTCCACGCCTACCCAGTTTGGCCTCCATTTTAATGCATTCCGGACAATAGTGCTATGTTGTCAATTTTTTGTAAATGTTCCACCTTGATTGGAATCCAAGGGGTATCTTAAAACAGCCTCAAACCCAGTTTGAATTCCACATGTTTAATTTCCAGCAGGTGCTATTCCTTTCTAAACATTTAATGCACTTGAACTAAATTCCTCTCATTTCAGTATTTCCTTAACTGGTGAGTTAATGCCTGAAACAAAGTACAAAGGGATGCGTACATTAAATGTTTGTATGCCAAGAGCCCCAATCAGGAAATATGTCCACTTGCTGTAAAAAGAGACACGTCAAAGCTTTTCTTTTTGCACTCATCAGGACATTTTGCAAGAATACCAATGTCAGCAGAAACCAACAGTTTATACTTTATGAGATGAAACTCACGAAAGACGTGCTTGTTAGGTGAATTGGACATTCAGAATTCTCCCTCCGTGTACCCGAATAGGCGCCCGAGTGTGGCAACTAGGGGATTTTCTTGATGGCAGTGTTAATGTAAGCCTACATGTGACACTAATAAAGATTATTATTATTAATTGGTTGGCAAGTAGACTCTGATTGGTAGAGGCGTTGCCATGCAGAATGCGCCAGGTAACTGACCATTAACTGCCAAGCTACAAACTACAGTGTACCGACACCACAGGGACTGCATCAGTTCAAGAAGACAGTTCCCCATCACCGTCTCAGGAGAAATTAGTGATCGGCAATAAACGTTGGTCTAGCCAGCGAAGCCCACATCCCTTAATTAAGTTTTCAAAAGTATTTTTTTCAGCACTACTCAAGTTCTGTTCTACTAAATGACAAAATACCCACATTTATATCGGACTGCACAAAGCTGATTTCCACAATTTGTGTACAGTGGTTGACCTTTCACTTTTCTTTCAGGCTGTAGTGACCATACAGGACAGTTACATAGAAGTGCAGCGAGTGATCTTGCAGGAGCGTGAGCGATTAGCTCACATACAAGGCCCCCGAGGAAACCTGCTTCTCGAGCAAGAGAAACAGCGCAATATGGAGAAGCAAAGGGAAGAGCTGGCAAACGTGCGCAAACTTCAGAACCAGCTGCACCATGAGCAGCAGCACTGGGAGCTCGAATGCGAACGCAGGCAGCGGGAGCAGGAAGCGCAAGAGAACAGACTGCAGCAACGCGAGCAGGAATGCCAACAGAGGGCAGAGCAGATGTGGCGGGACCGAGAAGAGCTGGAGAGCCAGTGGAAAGAGTATCAACAAAATCTGGAGCGACTGAGGGAAGGCATGAGAATGGTGGAAAAGGAAAGGGACAAGATGGAGACAGAACAGAGGCATCAAAATGCCTGGAAACATAGTCGACAAAGGAGCCTGCCAGTAATGATGCCCCCACAAGAAGCCAGTCAGGTACAATATAAAGTTAGGATTGTAAATTGATAAAGGAGTTCCCCTGAAACTTAGAAAACTGGTTTCAAACGCAAGAAGTAGTGCACTTCATTCAATGATCGCTATTTGCCCTTTACTAGAAAAACATGAGGATCAAACATATAAAACCCCTTTTGTTACACATTTGATGCTTGCAATTAAATAAGGAACTGACACACAAAAGAAGTCCACACAATGAAGTCAAGCCCTTATTTTTTTGAAATGACTGAGCATTTGCTTATAGTATAGACGATGATGGACAAAGTGGGTTCGCCGTGGGTATAAACGATAAGCATTCACACAACAATGAGATTTTTGTGCAATATGTCATGAGTATCCTGATACTGAATCCATTCAAAATGGTTTTAATTTTGTTGAACAACAGAAAACTGTCTGCTGTCACGTTTGTGTGATTAACAACAGCAATGACATGCTGTTATGATAAACAGAGCTCCACAGACAACATAATAGTGTGATCCTTATAGGAAATCTCTAAACAATAGCTTACTGTGGGAACTGTGTGCTGTTTTTGTATTATTAGCAAGTTACTCCCAGAGCAAGTACTTCCTTTTGATTTGAAATGGTTGTTAAATTTAGAAAACAAAAGAAACCCATCCATCATTTACTGGGTATCAGTTTAACAAAAAGGCTAATAATGATGGTTAGATAACTGATATTTCCCTTGGGTTCAATTCTTGAATGCAACACCAGTATTGTCCTTTCTTGCAGGCAGCTTCATCTCTTTTAGGAGTAGTGCAATATTCTAATGATTTAGCAACAAGAACCAGTGGGGAATTTGTGAAACAACGGCCCGAATTTTACCTCCTCTCTGGTGGGTTTTCAAGTAGGGGGGAGCGCAAAATTGTAAGGCCAAGATTCCCTCTGGGATCCCGCACGCCAGGATCATGACACGATTTTATGGTGGAGTGGGAAGGGTCCCTTGCCCCAATTAAGGCACTTAGGTGACCACTTTTAATGGCCTTTTCCCACCCAACCTCAATATACACGCTGGCGGGTCCCCGATGACAGAGAATGGGAAATCCTCATTCGTGGGTGGGAAGGTTTGGAGGAGGGTAGGTGCTTCCATTCCACTAACCCCCCCACTCCGCCAGTCATCCCCTACCATTCCCTCCCTGGGACCCCTGCCACTTACCTTCACACCAGCTCTCTGCACCTAGTCCCAAGCATATGCTGCGGTTCCTCTTCCAGCCACTACAGCGCTGTGCCTGAATGGGCTGGAGAGCTGGGGCAGGATTCTCCAACCCCCCGCCGTGAATCCCGCCCCTGCCGGCTGTCGAATTCTCCGTTGCTGGAGAATTGGCGGGGGCGGGTATCGGGCCGCACCAGTCGGTGGCCGCTGGCAGCGGCCCCCCCCCCCGGTGATTCTCCGGCCTGCGATGGGCCGAAGTCCTGCCCGTTCTATGCCAGTCCTGCCGGCTTAGGTTGGAGTTGGTCCCTTACCGGCGGGACCTGGTGACGCGGGCGGGCTCCAGGGCTCTTGGGGGGTCGCAGGGGGATCTGGCCCCGGGAGGTGCCCCACGGTGGCCTGGCCCGCAGTCGGGGCCCACCAATCCGTGTGCGGGCCTGTGCCGTGGGGGCACTCTACCCATACGTGCCAGCCGTGTATGCCTCTGCAATGGCCGGTACGAAGGTGAACCCCCCTGCGCATGCACGGGGATGACGTCAGCAGACGCTGATGCTCCCGCGCTGCGCGGACCCGCGCCAGCCGGCGGATTCCCTTCGGCCCCGGCTGGCACGGCGCCAAAGGCCTTCCACACCGGCCGGCGGGGCGCAAACCACTCCGCCGCCGTCCTAGCCCCTGAACGTGCGGAGGATTCCGCACCTTTGGGGCGGCCCGACACCAGAGTGGTTCCCATCACTCCACTGCGACGTTTCTGCCCGCCCCGCCAATTCCCGGAGAATCCCACCCCTGTTGTCTAACCTGATTGGCTGGCTGCTCTCGAAGACGGGACCTCCTTCAAAGTGTGTAAAATGGCTGCGGGCCTGTTGGAGCTTCCCCCTGACTCTCCGGTTGGCAGGGGTTAAGCCCCCGCCATCTGAAAAAAATTAAGCAATGCATTGTAATCTTTACATACAAGTTTACTCATATTTTATGTCATATGCTTACTCCTTCTTAAATACAATGGTTGGAATGTTGTAACAGTGCAGATGTACTGTGGGAAAAGTTCTCGAATGCATCTTAACATAGTGAATAAAGGGCAGCTTGTAGTTATACTGTGCTTGGATTTTAAGAAGGAATTTCATGAGGTTATTGGATGAAAATAAAAGCTCATGGTGCAGGGGGTAACATATTAGCATGAATAGGAGATTGGCTGGCTGGTAGAAAACAGAGAGTGTGCACAAACTATCATTTTTCTGATTGGCAGGTTGTAATGAAAGGAGACCTGCAGGAGTTTGTGCTGGGGTCTCAATGACTTAAATGAGGGGAGCGAAGACATGGTAGCTAAATTTGCAGATGACACACAGATAAGTAGGAAAGTATGTCATGAAGATGACATTTGTGGATGGATATAGATCAGTTGAGTGAGTGAGCAAAAACCTAGCAGGTGGAGTATAATGTGGGAAAATGTAGTTGTTCACTTTGGCAGGAAGAATGAAAAAGCAGAGTATTACTTAAATGGAGAACGACTACAGAATTTCAAGGTACAGAGGGATCTAGGTGTTCTCGTGCATGAGTCACAAAAAGCTAGTTTGCAGGTGCAGCAAATGATTAAAAAGGTAATGGATTATATCCTTTCTTACGAGAGGAATTGAACATAATAGTAAGGCTGTTTACTTGTTCCACAGGAAATGGGTGAGAACACATCTCGAATACTATGTGCAGTTTTGGTCTCCTTATTTCAGGAAGGACGTAAATGAGTTGGAGACAGTTCAAAGGAGGTTTACTGGATTAATACCTGGAATGAGCGGGTTGTCTTATGAGGCTAAGACTGGGCTTTTTCCACTGGAGTTTTGAAGAGTGAGGGGTAACTTGATTGGAGCATATAAGTTGCTGAACAGTTTTGACAAGGTGGATCTGGAAAGGATGTTTCCTCTTGTGCATCACCCAGAAGTATGGGGCACTGTTTTAAAATCAGAGTTATCCTTTCAGGACAGAGATGAGGAGAATTTTGTTCTCTGAGGGTTGTGCGATTTTGGAACTCTACCTTGGAAGGCAGTGGAGGCTAGAGTGGCCAAGTGGCCTACTTCTGCTCCATTTCTTGTATGTTCATATGTATGTTAAACAATGCTGGTCAATGTAATGGCAAACCTACCTTTTCAGGACAGAGTCCTATTTTGAATCACTGCAATTAAAATATATCTACATTAGAATTCAGCATCTAATAGGGACATTTTAAGTTGTTAAAACATTTGACTCTTACTGTCAGGCTGCATTTGACTATTCAGGTTTGAACTATCCATCAAGGCATTTTTTCCCTAGTTCTTCCAAAGCCCACATCAGCATATGAAAATAGTGAGGGGGGAATGGAGGAAATTCAAATTTACCCCAGGGCTCACAATGGCAGTGATGATCTCAGAAGAGACACATGCGGATTTATGACCCAAGGCTCTGCCAATCGGTGGAAAGGCCACAAGCAAACAGCACAAGGTTGGAAAGCACTGTAGATTTGAAATTAGTGCAAAAGATTCTAAGCTTTTGGCATTTCTCACCCCATTCTTGCCCCTATTACCGGACAAAAATCCACTGGGCTGTCTTTGAGGCATTAGCAGCTGCCCCCGTTCTACCTGGTTCTATTGAGAAACAACGTTACCTTTCAGCTTGGCACAGTTGACAGTACTTCATAGCTGGCATTTTGTACCAAGATCGACACTTTACTGCAATTTTCAGAGGTGCAGTCATTTGAATGGGACAATGGACATAGCCCCGAACCATTTCTTCAGTGATGTCAGGTAAACATCAAAGATCACATGGTCAGGGGCTGGTTTAGCACACTGGGCTTTGAAAGCAGACCAAGGCAGGCCAGCAGCACGGTTCAATTCCCGTACCAGCCTCCCCAAACAGGTGCTGGAATGTGGCGACTAGGGGCTTTTCACAGTAACTTCATTTGAAGCCTACTTGTGACAATAAGCGATTTTCATTTCATTTCATTTCTTCCCTCAATCAACACCACCAAAATTCAGATTATTTACACAATTCTGTTTTAATTCATAAAACCAGCAACAGTACAACCATGTACATTCGGCGTGTTATCTACACTGGGAGTGCAGAGGATCTGACACTCACTGTTATATACAAGATGTGGAGATGGCGGCGTTGGACTAGGGTGAGCACAGTACAAAGTCTTACAACACCAGGTTAAAGTCCAACAGGTTAGTTTCGATGTCACTAGCTTTTGGAGCGCTGTTCCTTCCTCAGGTGAATGAAGGGGTATGTTCCAGAAACACATATATAGACACATTCAAAGATGCCAGACAATGCTTGCAATGTGAGCATTAGCAGGTGATTAAATCTTTACAGATCCAGAGATGGGGTAACCCCAGGTTAAAGAAGTGTGAATTGTGTCAAGCCAGGACACGAAGGAGCAGCGCTCCGAAAGCTAGTGACATTAAAACAAACCTGTTGGACTTAAACCTGGTGTTGTAAGACTTCTTACTGTTATGTACAAAGAAGAGGTTCCCTGATTGGCCCACTAATCAGAGAACTCTTATTTCAATTGGCCAATCTCAAAGGCCTGGTCTAAGTCATTACATACTCCGTGCCCATTGTACCAGAATTACAATCAGGATCCTCTGCACATCATTTCAAATGGCTTCCCAGGCAAATGAAAACAGGCAGATGCTGCAACCATTCAAATGTATCCAAGATGGCAGCAGGTGGTGACCAGAATGCCAGCACAGACAAGCCTGTAAATGATGCCATGCTATTTTCAGGTTGCTACCTTCTCAAGGGCAGTTAGGTTAGGCAATAAATGCTGGCCTAGCCACTGATTGGGTTATGGGGTGAGGGTGGAGGTGTGGGCTTAAGTAGGGAGCTCTTTCCAGGAGCTGGTGTAGACTCGATGGGCCGAATGGCCTCTTTCTGCACTGTAAATTCTATGATGCCCACATCCCATGAATGAAGAAATTAAAACGTTTATCTTGTTCTCACCAGACGGTTTCATTCAAAACCAGCTTAATTATATGTGAGGTGCCAATGATATTTCAGATGAAGTGTAATTTTCCAGATGTTGTGGTCTTGGTGGGGAGTCTGATTTCTGCCAGTGCAAAGCAGGAATTCTAATGGTTGGAAAATTGTGGGCAATTTGTGCTAAATTTGTGAAAATGTATATGGTGAGCAATTGGAAAGTTAGTCTGTGGTCTCTCTTTCAAAATATCCTACAAGTACTTAACTTACAACATTAACCTTTATAGCTGCAGTATTATTTTGCAAATAAAATGGTCTGCTTAAGTTCTGGTTCACAAATGTATTTTCTGGCAATTATGCAAATTTAAAAGTTGTAGGCTTAGCAATTCAGCTGCTTCCAGTTTTTTGCCCCTCGCTGAGGAGTACCAAGAATCCATGTACAAATGGGGAGGACTGTGGGGGGCAGAGGATTTAGGACCTCGGGCCTTATTATCATATTGAAGGCTTTGCAGCAAGAGCATGCATTGGGTCATTCGCTTCTGCTCAGGTAAATGGTGCGATCACGGGCGTTGGAGGAGGAATAGCTGGGCCTCAAAGTCATATGATCAGCCTTGACCTTGTTGAATGTCATAGCAGGCTGAACAGGCCAAATAGCCTCCTCCTGCTTTATGGTTCTCATGAAGGTGATTGATTGTTTGGGTGGAGGGGGGGTGATGGGAGGGGAGGTGCACAAGGAAGTTGGGAAAGAATATTGCCAGGGTCTGCCCTTTTGTTGGGGGTCTTGGAATGTGAGGGTAAAAAGGCCAGGCAAGAACACTGCGGTGGTCTACAATATTGTTGGTAGGGCCTCAAGCACGATCATGGGAGTTGACAGTCTATGAGGAGCTGATTGAATCTGATTGTTTTCATGAGAGGCTCAAAATGTACCTCAGATCGGGCCTGCGTGCCCCATTGCCCCATGTTGTTCCTGATTGGGAAGATGGACCTGGTGGGAAGCAATTACAGGGAGATTTTGCTGTAGTGATGGAGTAGTCTTTAACATGACGTGTTAAAATGGAACCGCATAACAGACCAGGACATTTTCTTTAGTCTAATGCTTCACCAGGTAGGATAAGTCTTCAGGAAGCCAAAGAACAGCCAATCAGGAGATTGTTACTCACGAACTTTCGCCTGAAGTGCTCCCTGAACTGCCTAATCTAAAATATTATTTGTCGAAATAAATGACTGTTATGCAGTAAGTATGGACAGTTTGAATATTTGTATTATAGAGTAAGGCTGAAAACATGGATTCAGTTATTATAACAATCCATCACATAATTCTGTAAACCACTGTAGTAGTAATGCAACCATCAGAAATGATCTATCTCTAAAGATTTCATAAGAACATAAGAACTAGGAGCATGAGTAGGCCATCTGGCCCCTCGAGCCTGCTCCACCATTCAGTGAGATCATGCCTGATCTTTTGTGGACTCAGCTCCACTTTCCGGCCCGAACACCATAACCCTTAATCCCTTTATTCTTCAAAAAACTATCTATCTTTATCTTAAAAACATTTAATGAAGGAGCCTCTACTGCTTCACTGGGCAAGGAATTCCATAGATTCACAACCCTTTGGGTGAAGAAGTTCCTCCTGAACTCAGTCCTAAATCTACTTCCCCTTATCTTGAGGCTATGCCCCCTAGTTCTGCTTTCACCCGCCAGTGGAAACAACCTGCCCGCATCTATCCTATCTATTCCCTTCATAATCTTATATGTTTCTATAAGATCCCCCCTCATCCTTCTAAATTCCAACGAGTACAGTCCCAGTCTACTCAACCTCTCCTCGTAATCCAACCCCTTCAGCTCTGGGATTAACCTAGTGAATCTCCTCTGCACACCCTCCAGTGCCAGTACGTCCTTTCTCAAGTAAGGAGACCAAAACTGAACACAATTCTCCAGGTGTGGCCTCACTAACACCCTATACAATTGCAGCATAACCTCCCTAGTCTTAAACTCCATCTCTCTAGAAATGAAGAACAACATTCCATTTGCCTTCTTAATCACCTGTTGCACCTGTAAACCAACTTTTTGCGACTCATGCACTAGCACACCCAGGTCTCTCTGCACAGTAGCTTGTTTGAATATTTTATCATTTAAATAATCCCTTTTGCTGTTATTCCTACCAAAATCGATAACCTCACATTTGTCAACATTGTATTCCATCTGCCAGACCCTAGCCCATTCACTTAGCCTATCCAAATCCCTCTGCAGACTTCCAGTATCCTCTGCACTTTTTGCTTTACCACTTATCTTAGTGTCTTCTGCAAACTTGGACACATTGCCCTTGCTCCCCAACTCCAAATCATCTATGTAAATTGTGAACAGTTGTGGGCCCAACACTGACCCCTGAGGGACACCACTAGCTACTGATTGCCAACCAGAGAAACACCCATTAATCACCACTCTTTGCTTTCTATTAATTAACCAATCCTCTATCCATGCTACTACTTTCCCCTTAATGCCATGCACCTTTATCTTATGCAGCAACCTTTTGTGTGGCACCTTGTCAAAGGGTTTCTGGAAATCCAGATATACCACATCCATTGGCTCCCCGTTATCTACCGCACTGTTAATGTCCTCAAAAGATTCCACTAAATTAGTTAGGCACGACCTGCCCTTTATGAACCCATGCTGCGTCCGCCCAATGGGACAATTTCCATCCAGTTGCCTCGCTATTTCTTCCTTGATGATAGATTCCAGCATCTTCCCTACTACCGAAGTTAAGCTCACTGGCCTATAATTACCCGCTTTCTGCCTACCTCCTTTTTTAAACAGTGGTGTCACATTTGCTAATTTCCAATCCGCCGGGACCACCCCAGAGTCTAGTGAATTTTGGTAAATTATCACTAGTGCATTTGCAATTTCCCAGCCATCTCTTTTAGCACTCTGGGATGCATTCCATCAGGTCTAGGAGACTTGTCTACCTTTAGCCCCATTAGCTTGCCCATCACTACCTCCTTGGTGATAACAATCCTCTCAAGGTCCTCACCTGTGTTAGCCTCATTTCCATCAGTCACTGGCATGTTATTTGTGTCTTCCACTGTGAAGACCGACCCAAAAAACCTGTTCATTTCCTCAGCCATTTCCTCATCTCCCATTATTAAATCTCCCTTCTCAGCCTCTAAAGGACCAATATTTACCTTAGCCACTCTTTTTTGTTTTATGTATTTGTAGAAACTTTTACTATCTGTTTTTATATTCTGAGCAAGTTTACTCTCATAATCTATCTTACTCTTCTTTATAGCTTTTTTAGTAGCTTTCTGTTGCCCCCTAAAGATTTCCCAGTCCTCTAGTCTCCCACTGATCTTTGCTACTTTGTATGTTTTTTCCTTCAATTTGATACTCTCCCTTATTTCCTTAGATATCCACGGTCGATTTTCCCTCTTTTTACCGTCCTTCCTTTTTGTTGGTATAAACCTTTGCTGAGCGCTGTGAAAAATCACTTGGAAGGTTCTCCACTGTTCCTCAACTGTTTCACCATAAAGTCTTTGCTCCCAGTCTACCTTAGCTAGTTCTTCTCGCACCCCATTGTAATCTCCTTCGTTTAAGCACAAAACACTAGTGCTTGATTTTACCTTCTCACCCTCCATCTGTATTTTAAATTCCACCATATTGTGATCGCTCCTTCCGAGAGGATCCCTAACTATGAGATCCTGAATCAATCCTGTCTCATTACACAGGACCAGATCTAGGACCGCTTGTTCCCTCGTAGGTTCCATTACATCCTGTTCTAGGAAACTATCGCAGATACATTCTATAAACTCCTCCTCAAGACTGCCTTGACCGACCTGGTTAAACCAATCGACATGTAGATTAAAATCCCCCATGATAACTGCTGTACCATTTCTACATGCATCAGTTATTTCTTTGTTTATTGCATTAATTGTACTGTATCAGAGTTCTGTCCCATGGCAAGCACATATAATAATCTGTCAGATAATATGATGTGACAACAAATTCATGACACAATTAGAAGTCACACACTGCCAATTTACATCCCCATTTCTAATTTGTGTTGGGCCGAACAGGCGCTGGAATGTGGCGACTGGGGCCTTTTCACAGTAACTTAATTTGAAGCCTACTTGTGACAATAAGCGATTTACATTTCATTTCATTTCATTTAATCAGAAGAGTGTTATCTTTCTGCATTTACATTAACCTGTGAAATAATTTATGCTCTTTTCCCCATTTCTGTATTTACATGGCTATTACTATATTTGCATGGTTTAGGAACAGCTGCTATGTAATTAATGCGATTACATACAAATTAATTCTATTTGAGTAAATTGGTGTGCTTCTCTTTGCGATTTTAGAATAATTTCTCTTTTTCCTTTTCAACTTGAAACCTTTATGCATTCCATAACCATCAAAGAGGGCAAGAAGGTTGATTGTCAGTATTCCTATCGAATTGGTTGCTTGGTCACTTATGAAAGGCATCTGCATTTACGGGGGCGATTCTCCGATATTGAGGCCAAGTGTTCGCGCCGTCGTGAATGCCGTTGCGTTTCACGACGGCGCAAACAGGGCCCGGACACGACCTATTCTGGCCCATGGTGGCCAGCATGGCGCTGGAGCGGTTCACGCCGCTCCAGCATCCTCCGCTGCGCCAACCCACGCATGCGCAGTTGGGGCAGCCCAATCTGGCGCATGCGCAGTTGGGCCACGACATCCTGCGCATGCGCGGGGAACGTCTTACGCACGCCGGCCCCTCACCAACATGGAGCCGGTGTTCTGGGGCCGCGCGCGGAAGGAGGTAGGCCCGGGGGGGGGGAGAGACCGGCTCGCCAATCGGTGGGCCCCGATCGCGGGCCAGACCCCATTGGAGGCCACCCCGATGAAGGAGCCCCCCTCCCCCTGCCCCCCCCCCCCCCCCCCCCACAAGCTGCTCCCCCCCCACCGTTCCCGCAGAGTTCCCGCCGGCAGCGACCAGGGGTGGATGGCGCCGGTGGGAACCTTTCGTGTCATAGCGGCCGCTCGGCCCATCCGGCCGGAGAATCGCCGCTCGCTGGTTTCCAGGGGGGTGGGAGAATCGCGTGCGGGGGTCGAGGCGGCGTGGTGCGATTCACGCGGCGCCCCGGTGATTCTCTCACCCGGCGTGTCTACATGTCTGTTTTTTCATTTTGCTTCTTGATGGAAGTGTTGAGTCTTTAACAACCTCTCCCCGAAGGCATGGTTGAGATTGGAGCCATCATTGTGCATGGGGTGTGGGGAAGGAATGCAGAAACTGTGAACCTCCATTCTTCCATTCTACAGTGCAGCGTAAAGATGCCCCAAGAAATGTTTTGTATTTCTAAAATGTGAAATGTAACCATTTAGGTGCCATTATTTCCACAGGTTCCCGTTCACACTCGAACAGGAAGCTTGGGTGGTGCAGGACTCGACACAGCATCAGTCTTTGTTAATGAGGCAGCACTTCAGTATTCCCTGATCAACCACCAGAGAGCAAACAATCTGCGGACGTTCCCTGAATCCCACAAGGTGGAGAGTTCATTGGGTTCCATTGTTAGGATTAATGATAACGTGAAAAATGACGTTCCTGTTCAGCTTCTGAGTACAACCAATCAGCTCCTGAAACCGACAGGCATCCAGCAACAGATACCAGCAAAATTGGCAAGTTTCTCCAAAGGAAACAAGGAAAAAAACAAAGGTAAATGAAAACAATCCTGCAATTGTTCACACTTTCTGTCTGGATTACCATCACTTAATTTCTGACTAATAATTATGTTAACATGTTTAACAGGAGAAAATATATTAATTAACATGTAATGAAAGGCTTTCAGAAACTGGATGTTTGCAGTTCACTTGCCTGCCCACCTCTTCATGCTCTGCAATCCACAAAATGGAAATGTTTACACACCAGTGTGAAAGGCAATCTAGTCATTTATCAACTTGCTATGTGTAAAAATGATGGGGCGATGCCTGTGTTGGACTGGGGTGGGCACAGCAAGAAGTCTTCCAACAGCAGGATAAAGTCGAACAGGTTTGCTTGGAATCACTAGCTTTCGGAGCACTGCTCCTTCCTCAGGTGAATCACTTAGAAAGTTGAATACATTCAAAGAGCATAATTGGCTGGGAAAGGCTTTGTGACATTGGGCACAATTGAGTGACCAAGCTGTGCTCGTAAAGCAGTGTGCCATAGCGCAACATGGCGATAGAAACTGCGAGAGACCCCTCTCCCAGAATTATCCCGGCTTGCAACACCTCATGAGATCTAACACAATCTCATGAGACATTGCGATGTAAATCACGCCCATTGTGGGCGGGATCACTTTTTGGCAAATCTGCATCTTAAAGTGAGACAGCTAGTCTCACTGTAGTATGAAGTTTCCCAAAGCACCCAAGGCATTGGGACTTATCCCCTTCACCCCTGGGACTTGGGCGAGTGTCGTTCAGTACTGGTCTCCACAAAGGGGGACCAGACAGAAAGGCACTTGTAAGGGTCTCCCAGGGGATCTGAGGCCCCCAGGTGGCACCCTGGCACTGCTGGTGCCACCTGGGCATGCTGGCACTTGCAGCTTGGTAGTGCCAGCCTCATGTCCTGGCAGTGCCACCTGGGTGCCATCCTGGTACTGCCCAGGTGGCACTGCCAAGGTCCCAACCTGGCATTTTTTTGCATGATGGCAATTGGGCTAGGGACCGCTGTAAGGGAGGGGGGGTGGGTGCTGAGGGGCCCCTTCGTAGTGAATTGCGGCTTCGGGAGGGGTGGGGGTCACGTTGTGGGCTCCAGAGATAAAAAGTACATCCCGATCTCTCGCTACACTGTGGAGTTCCGGCGAGCAGACCTCCTCAGTGCAGAAAATGGGCTATGTGTGGCCTCAGCTGCGCATTCCCCACTAAGGCACCCCATCGAACCCGAGTGCCGTTCGATAGCGTTGTATTTTCCGGTGCTGTGAGCGCTGGAAAACACGTGACTAAATGCGCTCGCTATGAGACTTTGTTACCATTTAGTTAAATCATGCCTGACCCGTTACCTCATTACAATCTTGACCCAAACATGGACAAAAGAATGAACTCCAGAGGTCAGGTGAGAATCACTACCCTTGAAATCAAGGCAGAATTTGAGTGACGAGGACACAAAGAAGCCCTCGCAAGGCTGATGTCAATGGGAAGCAGGAAACATTCGCCATTGGTTGGAGTCGTACTTGGTGAAAAGGAATGTGCTTGTAGCTGCTGGACGTCAATCATTTCATTTCAAGACATTGTTACAGGAGTTCCTCAAGGTAGTGTTCTAGACCCAACCATCTTCAGCTGCTTCATCAATGGCCTTCCTGCCATCAAAAGGTCAGAAATGGGTATTTCTCAGATGATTGCACCATCTTCACCATTAGCATCTCCTCAGTTACAGAATTCCTGGGTTCAACCCTGCTCTTGTAGCCACTGCATGGCAGGTGCAGTTAAGTTTCTGGTCAACAGGGCAGCACGGTGCCACAGTGGTTAGCACTGCTGCCTCACATCTCCGAGGTCCCAGGTTCAATCCCAGCTCGGGTCACTGCCCGTGTAGAGTTTGCACATTTGGGTTTCGCCCCCACAACCCAAAGTTGTGCAGGGTAGGTGGACTGGCCATGCTAAATTGTCACTGAATTGGAAAAAATGAATTGGGCACTCTAAATTTAAAGAAAAAGTTTCTGGTCAACAGTAACCCACTCCAGGATGTTAATAATCCGGGATTCAGTAACGGCAATGCCATTGAAGGACAAAGGGAGATGGTTAGATTCTCTTCTTGGAGAGGTGCAAATGTTGCTTCTATTCATCAGTCCAAGCCTGAATATTGTCCAGGTCTCGCTGCATTTGGAAACAGACTTGCTTCAGTATCCGAGAAGTTGTGAATAGTGCTGAATATTGTGAAATTTTCTGCGAACATCCCCACTTCTGACCGTATGATGGAAGGAAGGTCATAGGTTGAACAGCTGAAGATGTTTGCGCCAGACACTAACTACCCTGAGGAATACCTGCAGTAGCATCCCAGGATTGAGATGATCAACAACTACAACCATCTTCCTTTGTGTTAGGAGAGTTTTCTTTCTAATTCCCATTAAATTTAATTTTAATAAGGCTCATTTTTGCCACGTTCAGTCAAATGCTGACTTGATGTCAAGGGCAGTCACTCTCAGGTCATCTCGAGAGCTTAGCTATTTTGTCCATGTTTGAACCAGGGCTGCAATGAGTTAAGTCAACCTAGTGGAACCCAAAGTGATCAAGTGAGCAGATTATTGCTAATAGCCACTGGATAACGTTATTGATGATCCCTTCCATGACTTTACTGATGGTCGAGAATAGACTGATGGGGTGGTAATTGACCAGGTTGGATTTGGGTTGCTTTTTGTATTCAGGACAAAACTGAGCAATTTTCCACATTGCCGAGTAGGTGTCAGTATTGTAGCTGCGCTGAGGCAGCTTGGCTAGGGGCATGATAGATTTTAGTAAGGAGGACTTTGCAAGGTCGACATGGCTGGATGTGCTGTATACCGATGTCGGGTAGTCCATCCAGTTTCATTCCTTTTTTGACTTTGTAGTTGTTAGGCCATTGCTGGGCCATTTAAGAGGGCAGTTAAGAGTCAACCACATGGCTGTGGGTCTGGAGTCACATGTAGACCAGCCAGGTTAGGACAGCAGATTTTCTTCGCTAAAGAGCATTAAAGAATCCGATGGATTTTTACAGCAATCGATTCACGACCTCCAGTAGAATAGATTTTAATTGCAGATTTATTAATTGAATTTAAATTCTGCCAGCTGCCATGGTGGGATTTGAATCCATGTCCCCAGAACATTCTCCTGAGCCTCTGAATTGCTAGTGCAGTGACATTACCACTATGCTGCCACCTCCCCGGAAATAAAAAAAAAGCAATGTGAAAGGTGCTATATAAGTGTAAACACTCTTTGTTTCCATTTTTCTTGTATTATTGTATTGCAAATATTTTGCACTGTATTTCCTATTTGACAAAGGAGTACAGCTTTTAAGATTGCTGTACAGTGAACTGCTAAACTATTCTTCGGTGGCAGCAGAGGGTGCTGGGAAAACCCAGCAAGTCTGGCAGCATCTAAGGAGAGAAAGCAGAGTTAATGTTTCGAGTCCTTTTGGCTCTTCGCAGGATCAGAAGGGAGGAAGAATGTGTTAGATATTAAAGTGTAGCTGTGAGAGACTGCAACAAAATATAAGAACAAAAGACAGATGGGCTGGTGTGGAGGTGGTATTGTCCTGACCTCTAGCAGCATCCACAGTATTTTGCTTATATTCTTCAGTGGTATGATCTTATCCCTTCTTGAATATTGAAGTTCAGTGTTTTTTAATAAATTATACATTATTTGTCAGAAGTTAGAAGTACACGCACGAACAGACTAAAAAACAGCTTCTTCCCCGCTGTTACTAGACTCCTAAACGACCCTCCTATGGACTGACCTGATTAACACTACACCCCTGTATGCTTCACCTGATGCCGGTGTTATGCAGTTACATTGTATACCTTGTGTTGCCCTATTATGTATTTTCTTTTTATTTCCTTTTCTTTTCATGTGCTTAATGATCTGTTGAGCTACTCGTAGAAAAATACTTTTCACTGTACCTCGGTACATGTGACAATAAACAAAATCCAAATCCAAATCCAAGTTTGTACATGTCAGAATGAATAGTTCTCTGAGCTTTCCCTATTGTTTCATAAAGTAGTGCTGAATAGTGGTACACAATTGGCTTCATCTGACATCGTTACCTCATTTGATCACTTTATAGTGAAGTCAGAAAGAATTAACAAACTTGCTGCAATACTGTTCACATCCTCAGTATTCCCCTCACAGCTTTACAGCCAATGAACTACTTTTCAGAAGAACACATTTTCATGCCTCTGTCATTGTCAGACCAGACGCAAGAGGACTTTAAAAGTGGCAGGTGGGACCCAATTCCCAATTTCCTGCCCCATTCCAATCTCCCATAGCTTTTTGCCAGTTCTTCGTAAGGGTGCAAATAGCGAAGCATTAACGTGCAGCAATCCTGACTTTCCCGGCCCCGTTGCTGGGGTCAGCATTTCAGATCCCACTGACTTTTGTTGGAGTTAGCCAGCATTTGCAGGAGATGTGCTTCATGGCTCCTCAAAGGAGTCATGAACCTTGGCGGAACCCTAACCTGGGGACCTTTTGATTGGTTAGTTTAAAGATGTTTAGCTGATGTAATAATAATAATCTTTATAATGTATAGGCTTACATTAACACTCCAATGAAGTTACTGTGGAAAAAATGACAACATTTTTAAGTATGTAATTGTGTGTTTAAGGCTTTTGTATGGCTTTGAGTATATTTTCAATGCAGTGTACGATTAGAGGATTCTGCCATTACTTAGACCATTAAATTGACCACAGTGTAAAGGTTCAGATGTATTAACGTCCTTTCTCTGGGGGTCATGCGATGTGAGCATAGGAGTGGTCATGTTTCCCCGAGCTCTTTTAATCCATCATTTCATCCTGATGCACACTTCATATTAGTATTTTTATGGGTTACATGGCATGTGCTACGTCCCTGGAAGTTCCTAGCTGGTGTTTCTGTGAGGAAGAGCCGAGATGAAATCCTCATTTGTTTGTGGCGGTCAGAGTGGGCTGGGGTGGGGCCCAGCCTGCAGTGGCACATTGCTGCTGAACAGGCTTTCGCCCTGGTGGTGCTGCGTGCATCTGGATGATTAATGGCAACTAAGTTGTTATCTTGGCTGAAGACCTTGGCTCTGCGGTGCAGGCCATGAAAACTCACTTTGAAGAATTGTGGGTACTTTTATGAGAAGGTAGAGGATCAACAAGGTTCCTGCACTCAAGGGAGCATTTTCCCCTGGTCAGATCCCACCTACATTTTGTCGCAATCCTGCTGCATGGTGTATCGTTCATTCTGTCTGCTTCGAGAGATGAGGGCCAGATAGGATGTGTCCCTGTGCCCGTGTCCTGGTGAGAAATGGGAGGCAAGTTCCCTATTGAGTTTGAAAACTGGCTGCCATGCTTTGATAATCCTATTTTGGAGGCTGGATGCATCAGGTTAGATGGAGCACAATGTATCCTGGGTGGGATTCTCCACTCACGCGCCGAAGTGGCAGCGCCGTCGTGAACGCCGTCGAGGTTCACGACGGCGCGAAACGGCCCCGATCCCGACCGATTCAGGCCCTGACAATGGGCTAGGATCGGGGCCGCGTCATCTACACGCGCCAGGCCTTGTCGCCCGCGTAAAGGCGGCATCGCATAGATGATGCAGCTGGCGGCGCGTACCTGACGTCATCCGCGCATGCGTGGTTGCCGTCCGCTCTAAGTCCGCCCCACAAGAAGATGGCGGACACATCTTGCGGGGCCGCGGAAGGAGGTCCTTCTTCAGAGAGGACGGCCCAACGATCGGTGGGCACCGATCGCGGGCCACCCCACATTTGAGGTACCCCCCGGTGCAGGATCCCCCCTCGCTCCCCGCAGGCCGCCCCCCAGCGTTCGCGCGCTTTTCCCAACGGCAGCGACCAGGTGTGGACGGCGCCGGGGGGAACCCGCCGTTTTGGCCTGGCCGCTCGGCCCATCCGGGCCTGAGAATAGCGGGGGTGCCGGAGAATCGACATTTTGGGGGTCTCCGGAGATTCTCCGGCCCGCGGGACTCGACCGGGCCTTCCCGCCGCTTGGGAGAATCGCGGGAGGGTGTCGGACCGGCGTCCCGGGAAATCCTGGCGGCCCAGGCGATTCTCCCAACCAGCGCGGGAGTGGAGAATCTCGCCCCCTATCTTTGAGACAAGGGGTGGGTCTGGCCCGCTCGTCAATGATCCTTTATTGTCCTGTTCTTCATCGGTGCAGACTCGATGGGCCGAATGGCCTCCTTCTGCACTGTAAATTCTATGTCTATGTCTATGATGCTTGTCGTGAGGGGCTGGAAGTGACCCAAGTCCAACACTTCATTTCCCCCAGCTGGGGCCTAGGTTGTGGACTGCCTGGGCATTGGTGAAACGGCATGGTGGATGTGATGATGTCTCATGCTTCAACTGTTGGAATCCTTGAGAGATCCTGAAGCATGCTCATTGATCCTGTCTTATTCTCCGTCTTCTTGCGCAACATGAAAGATGTCTTCATCCTGAAAATTGCCCTGCGGTTCTTCTGTAATCCTGGACGTTGCTGCCTGTTGAGGTGTGAAATGTGAGCGTGATGGCTTGTATCATTGAATATCTTGACTATACTGATGTAGCAGAATCAGACTGAGTCAGTTATGAGAAATGTGATGTGTTCACAGTTTTACTCCTTTTGGTTATTGGGGAGTTTGAGTGGGGTCAGGGAGAGGGGTGGGTGATTCAGTTGGTACAATTAGTTCAGTCCTCGCTTAGATTGAAGATAGCCCCCCACCCCAGTTAGACCTAATCTGTTTTGGGTTCCTTTTTCTTTTTGGCGTTAATTATTTATTTTGTTTCTTTTTATACTTGCGAATTTAAGAATTCACTTCTTTATCTTGTGATGGCCTGGGCAGATTTAT
Source organism: Scyliorhinus torazame (assembly GCF_047496885.1). NCBI lineage: Eukaryota > Metazoa > Chordata > Chondrichthyes > Carcharhiniformes > Scyliorhinidae > Scyliorhinus > Scyliorhinus torazame. The sequence goes on along the minus strand of NC_092715.1, from coordinate 70,157,809 downwards.
TTTCCCTGGAGGCGATTGCGCCTTCGGACTTTCCCTTGAGATTGTTTTTTTTTTCTTTTTCTCCGTTTTGGGTTTCTCTCTCTTCATGAGTGGGTTTGGAATGTGGGAGGAGCGTTTGACTCTCATTCCCTTGTTGGATATTTTCTTCTCCCCTTGTTGAGGAGGTTGTTTTTCTGGGAGACCCTGCCGGTTTGATCGTAATCCGAACGTGACCCTCTCTTTACATTTGTCTGGAATGATTTTGGTTCTGCCTAGGGCCTGGATTGGAGTTTAGCTGCGTTTTGTGGCATTTATGTAACTTCCCTTAGGACTGGGGTTTTGTGCATTTTCTTTTGTTTTGTAAGGATGAATCAGCTTTTGGCTTCCACATGGGTGAAGTTGGATTTGGCACCCGAAGCTGCAATGAGACGGTGCTGCCACTAACACTACTGGAGTTGAGGGGGATGAATGTTGGTGTGCACCCAACCATGGCGTGGGAGACGCATCATGATTTTTTGTGGTGATTGTGGGCCTGTGGGGCTCTCTCTGGTTTTAAAATGGTTCCTCTGCTTCTCTTGCTTCCAATTTGAAGAAGGGAGTCAGCCTTCTGAAGGGCACACCCTGCATTTTTAACCCAAACATGCTGAGACAAGGAAAGCAATTTTGCTATACCTACAGCAGTAAAGTACTGTACTTTTTCTTACTGACTGCGATGGCTTCTGTGCCTCACCCACAGCAGGCACTCCTGAAGCTTCAATGTTGGAATCAGCTTGAGTCAAGAAATGGGCCTTGTCTCAGAGATGAGCAGACCGAATTCAACTTTTTGCTTGCAAAAAAAAAAAATCCTTGCTTTGGATGTTTTCTTTCTTCAGAACTTCTCCTCTGTTTTTTTGTAATCAAAGCTCCTTCGAGTGCAAAACACCTTTCTCCACAATGCCACCAACCATGTCATTGGACTTGTGTCAGACGAACAATAACGGGCCAATGCGCGATGACACGTAATGCATGCACTGTAATTCAGAAAAACAACTTTTAAAATAAACATTAATCAGGGTGGGTTAAAATGAGGATTTGCTGTATCCACTCAGTAGAAAACTTATGAACCATATAATAACGCTTGAAAAAAATTTATGCTTTTAGAATCTCATAAAGCTGACAATCAAATACAGCCAATCAAAGTCCCATTGACGAAATGTTTAATCCACTTAATACTTGTTAATTTTGTACAAATAAACAAACCGGCATCAAAAAACCACTTCAAAGAAATAAAAACATTGTTACAATCTCATAAAACTATAAATTAAACAAGCTAGCAGTTCCCTTTGCAGCTGTGTAAGCCCCAGAGGGGTTGAGTCTATTAGTCACCCTTGGAACTCAGCTAAGCAATCATAATAAGGTTAGCTGGCAAAACAGATTTTGGACCTTCTGCTCAGCCTGCTTCTGTTCATACAGTTGCCAGATGGCCTCATTATGAACGCTTGGCTAAGTTCCAAGAATGGACCTAACCCAATATGGCTAGTTAACACAACTGCAAAGGGGACTGCTAACTTTGCTTGATTGGCAGTTTTATAAGATTGTAATAAATATCTTTGTAGTGGCTGTCCATGTGTTTATATGGCCAAATTTAGGAGATGTTAAATAGATTAAAACTTTCTTCAATGGGAGTTTCACTGGGTACATTTGATTGACGTTTTCATGAGATTGTAAAGGGAGCAGTTTTATTCAAATAGAATGTTAAATACCCGATTTTCTTTTACTTCAGCAATATTTTAAAGATTTGCCATTGTTATTATTTGGCTCATGAGTTCTGTATCTAGTGAATACTGATAAGTGGGTATGAAGAATGCATGGAGGATGTATGGGAGAAATTGCATGGAAGGAGCATGGGAGATATGAGGGGGGCTGGAGGTGGCATGGGAGATATTATGGGTCATTGAGGGAACATGAGAGGTTATAAAGGGATATGTGGGAGGGTGGTGGAAGGGGTGAGGGATAGAGGGCTAAGCAACCATACAAATTGAGCCATGACCCACCAGACAGAGGCGAATATTCTAATCTGTTGTAATTCGCCTTCTTTCGAAGTCAGCAAGCCCATCCCCAGCCCATGCCTGCCTCCTCGGGATGAAAGAAAGATGGACGGGCATAGCCAGGACAGAGAGATTTTCCTGTCTCCCGCCTCACTGAAGTAAATATGGCCTGTAGTCACTATTGCTTTGTCAGCAAACGTGGCGGCAGATTTGCAAACAGCAAGGTTCTACAAACAAGAACATGGAAGAATGACCAGATTATTTGTTTTTTGGGGTATTGGTTGAGTGATAAATATTGACCAGGATGCAGGGAGCATTGTCTTGGGCTTCTTTGAATAGATCTGTGGGATCTTGTGCAGACAGGGCATAGTTTTATGTTTAAGCTGAATGACAACCCTAACAAGGTGATAGTCCCTCAATACTGTATTAAAATGGCTTCCTGAATTATGTGCTTAAATCCAGGAATAGACTTGAATCCACAATTTTCCAACTCTGAGGTGACAGTGATACCAATGAACTAGAAGGAATGGTATATTAACCTGATCTCACTGAGTTGGCCTTGCACAACTTCATACCAAACGGGTGCTGCAACAATCCTGGCTGTCTGCACTGTTGTGCTATAATTAGCTATGTAGCAATTACGCTCTGTCACTACTGAACTATCAATCTATCATTTTCTGCTCTTTCACATGATAGTTGATAACGAGTGTGAGGTTGAGCCATCCAATGGAATGCAACACATAATAATGAAAATTGTGTCCAACTTTATTACGAGAAGTTGACCTATTTGGCCTTTAATGAGTCTGAAAATTTCTACTGCTAATCAAAGCGATCAAAGCCCCTCTACCACTCATGTTTCAGAAGCTTTATATATTAACAATATAATTTACTGAGAGAAAATTATGGGTTTAGAATTCTATGTTTTCCTTAACTAATAGTTGCCAGAATGCCAAGTATAAAATTGCGACACAAATTAGTAAGACTGACAAAGTTGAGAAGATATACCAAAAGTGTCTGTGATTTCAATTAGTTTAACATAAAACATTGTTTAAAGTCTGCAAAGAATCAGGTATAGATGGAGCGTTACCATTTAAAGCTGGGTGGAGCACATAAATCCACTTCTTGGGCATAAATTCTGAGTTTGTGTGACCGTGTAAAATGAGTTACAGCGAATCGGCAGCCCGCTTTACAGTTCTCTTGGTTTTGATCTCCATTTGCGGTTTTGATTTTGTTTACAAACTTTAAATTTGATCATGTCATTCATTGCGTAAAATTCCAACTAGATAGAGTGCATTCTGAAGTGATACGAATGCCAGTAGCATATTACAAAGTGGATAAGAACACATGGGATCACTTTTGCTATTCACAGTATTAGAACATAGAACAGTACCTCACAGTACAGGCCCTTCAGTCCACGATGTTGTGCCAACCACTTATCCTAATCTAAGATCACCTAACCTATACCCCTTCAATTTACTGCTGTCCATGTGTCTGTCCAAGAGTCGCTTAAATGTCCCTAATGACTCTGACTCCACCACCCCAGCTGGCAGTGCATTCCACGCACCCACCACTCTCTGTGTAAAGAACCTATCTCTGACATCTCCCCTATACCTTCCTCCAATCACCTTAAAATTATGTCCCTCTGTGACAGCCATTTTCACCCTGGGGAAAAGTCTCTGGCGATCCACTCTATCCATTCCTCTCAGCACCTAGTACACCTCTATCAAGTCACCTCTCTTCCTTCTTCACTCCATTGAGAAAAGGCCTAGCTCATTCAACCTTTCTTCATAAGACATGCCCTCCAGTCCAGACAGCATCCTAGTTAATCTCCTCTGCACCCTCTCCAAAGCATCCACTCCTTCCTACAATGAGGCGATCAGAACTGGACACAATATTCCAAGTATGGTCTAACCAGGGTTTTTATAAAACTGCAGCAAAACCTCACAGCTCTTAAACTCAATCCCCCTGTTAATGAAAGCCAACACACCATACGCCTTCTTAACAACCCTAAAAACCTGGGTGGCAATTTTGAGGGATCTATGTACGTGGACCCAAGATCCCTCTGTTCCTCCACACTTCCAAGAATCCTGCCTTTAATCCTGTATTCAGCATTCAAATTCGACCTCCCCAAATTAATCACTTCACATTTATCTAGGTTGAACTCCATCTGCCACATCTCAGCCCAGCTCTGCATCCTGTCAATATCCTGTTGTAACCTGCAACAGCCCTCGACACTATCTACAACTCCACCAACCTTGGTGTCATCGGCAAACTTACTAACCCACCCTTCCACTTCCACACCCAGTCATTTATAAAAACCACAAAGAGCAAAGGTCCCAGAACAGATCCCTGCGGGACACCACTGGTCCCGGACTTACAGGCGGAATCCTTTCCATCCACTACCACTCGCTGTCTTCTTTCGGCCAGCCAATTCTGTATCTAGACAGCCAGATATCCCTGTATCCCATGCCCCCTAACTTTCTGAATGAGCCTACCATGGGGAACCTTATCAAATGCCTTATTGAAATCCATATTCACCACATCCACTGCCGGACCTTCATCAATGTGTCTCATCACATCCTCAAAGAATTCAATGAGGCTTGTGAGGCATGACCTGCACCTCACAAAGCCATGCTGACTATCTTTAATCAAACTATATTTTTCTAAATAATCTTAAATCGGGCTGGGATTCTCCCTTTTGGGGACTAAGTCCCCACACCCGCCAGAAAACGCACGAGAATCACTCCAGACTTTTTCCTCGAAGGTTCAGGGTGATTCTCCATTTTCCAGGGGGCTAGCAGGACCCCGGCGTGCGTCCCGCAGCTCTGGCTGCCTGCGGGGCCCTGCTGTCCAGACTGCGCGGCCGCGTATGCGCACGGCGGCTGCAAGCAGGTCCGTGCATGCGTGTGGCGGCCCACTTCAACGTGGGCTCTACCGATATGGCGGAACCACACAGCGGGCTCGCGCGGAGCAAGGTAGGTCCCCCCCCAGATCGCGATGGCCCACCAATTGGTGGCCCCCAATCGCGGGCCTGGTCACCACTGAGGCTCCCCCTGAGTCAGAGTCAGATTCCCCCGCCCCCCCACCAGGGCCACCACAGCGGCCGTGGGTCCAAGCTCCGGCCGGGTGGTACCAGATGTAAACCACGCCAGCGGGATTTCGGCCGGTCACCATGGAGAATCGTCGCGGGGAGCTGCCTCCGCACGGGCACGATTGATGCCGATTCTCCGGTCGCCGTGGCGGGAATTTCCCATGCCCCTGGCGATTCTCCGGCGCGGGCTCGGAGAATCCCGGCCCCTATCTCTCAGAATCCTTTCCAGTATTTTGCTCACCACAGACGTACGACTGACTGGTCTGTAATTCCCAGGGATTTCCCTATTCCTTTCTTGAACAGAGGAACAACATTCACCGCCCTCCAATCATCCGGTACTACTCCAGTGGAGAGTGAGGACGCAAAGATCATCACCAACAGTGCAGCAATCTCCTCCTTCGCTTCCTGTAGTAACCTTGGATATATCAGGTCTGGCCCAGGAGACATATCTATCCTGATACTTTTCAAAATTTCCAGCATGTCCTCCTCCTTAATATCAACTTGTTCAAGCCTATTAACCTGGTTCATGCTGTTCTCACAAACAACAAGGTCCCTCTCTCTAGTGAATACGAAAGCAAAATATTCACTTAGGACCTTCACTACGTCCTCAAACTCAAGGCAGAAGTTCCCTCCACTATTCCTGATAGGCCTTACTCTCACTCTGATCATCCTCTTATTTTTCACATAAGTGTAGAACGCCTTGGGGTTTTCCCTAATCCTTCCCACCAGGAGTTTTGCATGCCCCCTTATAGTTCTCCTCAGTCCATTTTTGAGTTCCTTCCTGGCTACCTTGTAATCCTCTAGAGCTGTGCCAGATCCTTGTTTCCTCAACCTTAAGTAAGCTTCCTTCTTCCTCTTTTTTAAAAAATAAACATTTTGTTGAGGTATTTATGGTTTTACAACAACAACAAAATAAACAATGTACATGAATTTATAAACATAGTGCAAAAGCCATCTTCCTCCCTTACAGGTCTGACCTTTACTAACCCCCTACTCAAAACTAAGCTAAACCCCCCCCCCTTCTACTGACGATTAATTTGCCGCAAAGAAGTCGACAAACCTCCGAGCGAACCCTAACAGTGACCCTCTCAAGGCGAACTTGATTTTCTCCAAACAGAGAAAGCTAGCCATGTCAGATAGCCAGGTCTCCGACTTTGGGGGCTTTGAGTCCCTCCAAGCTAAAGATATCTGTCTCCAGGCTACCAGGGAAGCAAAGGCCAGAACGTCCTTCCTTCTTCCTCTTGACTAGAAGCTCCACTTCTCTTATCATCCAAGGCTCCTTCACCGAACCATTCCTTCCTTGGCAAAGCTATCCAACACTCACAGCAAGTGCTCCTTAAACAACTCCCACATTACAGTTGTGCATTTCCCTGAGAACATCTGTTCCCAATTTATGCTCCTCAGCTTCTGTCTATTAGCAGTATAATTTCCCCTCCCCCAATTAAGTACCTTCCAACACTGTCTGTTCCTATCCCTCTCCATGACTATGGTAAAGGTCAAGGAGTTTTGGTCACTGTCACCGAAATGCTGTCCCACCGAGACATCTGACACCTGGCCTGGTTTGTTGTCACACCAAATCCAATATGGCCTCCCCCCTAGTTGGCCTATCTACATATTGAGTCAGGAATCCTTCCTGTGCACATCTGACAAAATCTGCTCCATTTAAACCATTTGCACTAAGGAGGTTTTGGTCAATATTTTGAAGTCACCCATGACAACAAGGTTACTTCTGTACCTTTCCAAGATCTGCCACCCAATCTGTTCCTCCATCTCTCTGCTGCCATTAGGGGGTCTATAGAAAACTTACAATAAAGTGACTGCTCCTTTCTTGTTTCTGACTTCCACCCATATAAAAGAACAAAGAACAAAGAAAAGTACAGCACAGTAACAGGCCCTTCGGCCCTCCAAGCCTGTGCCGACCATGCTGCCCGTCTAAACTAAAATCTTCCACGCTTCCTTGGTCCGTATCCCTCTATTCCCATCCTATTCATGTATTTGTCAAGATGCTCCTTAAATGTCATTATCGTCCCTGCTTCCACCACTTCCTCCGGCAGCGAGATCCAGGCACCCACTACCCTCTGTGTAAAAAAACTTGCTTCGTACATCTCCTCTAAATCTTGCCCCTCGCACCTTAAAACTATGCCCCCTAATAATTGACCCCTCTACCCTGGGAAAAAGCCTCTGACTATCCACTCTGTCTATGCCCCATATAATTTTGTAGACCTCTATCAGGTCGCCCCTCAACCTCCGTTGTTCCAGTGAGAACAAACCGAGTTTATTCAACCGCTCCTCATAGCTAATGCCCTCCATACCAGGCAAAATCCTGGTAAATCTCTTCTGGACCCTGTCTAAAGCCTCCACATCCTTCTGGTAGTGTGGCGACCAGAATTGAACACTATACTCCAAGTGTGGCCGAACTAAGGTTCTATACAACTGCAATATGATTTGCCAATTCCTATATTCAATGCCCCGGCCAATGAAGGCAATCATGCCGTATGCCTTCTTGACTACCTTCTCCACCTGTGTTGCCCTTTTCAGTGACCTGTGGACCTGTACACCTAGATCTCTCTGACTGTCAATACTCTTGAGGGTTCTACCATTCACTCTATATTCCCTACCTGCATTAGGCCTTCCAAAATGCATTACCTCACATTTGTCCGGATTAAACTCCATCTGCCATCTCTCCGCCAAGTCTCCAAACAATCTAAATCCTGCTGTATCCTCTGACATTCCTAATCGCTATCCGCAATTCCACCAACCTTTGTGTTGTCTGCAGACTTACTAATCAGACCAGTTGCATTTTCCTCCAAATCATTTATATATACTCCGAACAGCAAAGGTCCCAGCACTGATCCCTGCGGAACACCACTAGTTACCCTCCAATCAGAAAAGCACCCTTCCATTGCTACTGTCTGCATACTATGACCTAGCCAGTTCTGTATCCATCTTGCCAGCTCACCCCTGATCCTGTGTGACTTCACCTTTTGTACTAGTCTACCATGAGGGACCTTGTCAAAGGCCTTACTGAAGACCATATAGACAACAACCAGTGCCCTACCTGCATCAATCATCTTTGTGACCTCTTCGAAAAACTCTATCAAGTTAGTGAGACAGGACCTCCCCTTCACAAACGGTGCTGCCTCTCGCTAATACGTCCATTTGCTTCCAAATGGGAGTAGATCCTGTCTCAAAGAATTCTCCAAAAGTTTCCCTGCCACTGACTTAAGGCTCACCGGCCTATAGTTCCCTGGATTATCCCTGCTACCCTTCTTAAACAAACATACTTAAACATACTGACTCAGAAGACAACCTCTCCTCGACTACCTTCTTTTCTGCAGCTGAGATGCACTCTCTAAATAACATTGCCATTCCCCCTCCCCTTTTACCTCCATCCCCTTTCATTCTTAAAACATCTAAACCCTGGAACATCTAACAACCATTCCTGCCCCTGTGAAATCCATGTCTCCGTAATGGGCACAGCATCGTAGTTCCACGTACTGATCCATGCTCTAAAGTTCATATACCTTATTCTTGATACTTTTTGCATTGAAACAGACACACTGTAACCGCTCCCATTGAGTGCAACTTTGCCCTATCAATTGTCTATCCTTTCTTACAGATTCGCTGCATACTATTTCTGCTCCTTCAACAGCTATCCTATCCTCTGATCCGTGGCTCTGGTTCCCATCCCCCTGCCAAACTAGTTTAAACCCTCCTGAAGAGCTCTAGCAAACCTCCCGCCCAGGATATTGGTGCCCCTCCAGTTTAGGTGCAATCCGTCCTTCATGTACAGGTCCCACCTTTCCCAGAAGGCATCCAACTGATCTACATATCTGAAGCCCTCCCTCCTGCACCAGCCCTGTAGCCACGTGTTCAGCTGCACTCGCTCTCTGTTCCTTGCCTCACTAGCACGTGGCACCGGTAGCAATCCTCAGATTACTACTCTGCTCGTCCTGATCTTTAGCTTCCAACCTAACTTTTTTAAATCACTTTTTAGATCCTCATCCCTTTTCTTAGCTATGTTTTTGGTACCAATGTGCACCACGACTTCTGGTTGCTCCCCCTTAAGAATCCTGTAGACTCAATCCGAGACATTCCTGACCCTGGCACCCGGGAGGCAACATACCTTCCGGGAGTCTCGTTTACGACCACAGAATCTCGTATCCGTTCCCCTAACCATTGAGTCTCCTGTCACTATCGCTTTTCTGTATTGCGTAATGTAGAAACATAGGAGCAGGAGTAGACCATTCTGCCCCTCGAGCTGTTCTGCTATCTCAATGCCACCTTCCCACACTATCCCAACATCTCTAAATATCATTGGTATCTAGAAATCTGGCAACCTCAGCTTTGAACATACTCAATGACTGAGCCGACCCAGGCCTCTGGGTAGAGGATTCCAAAGTTTCACCACCCTCTGAAGAAACTTCTCATCTCGATAAGTAAACAAAAAACAATTCCAGGAATAAAAGAGCACTATTCTCATGAATACTGCTTGCCGATAGTGCGAAAAAGAGTTAGAACAGCCGTCAGTTTGGCATTTTCCTTGACACGGTCCAGCTAATCTTTGACTGGTTGGTTACCTGTGGTTAGAATTCCTGGAAACTCTCCAGAGTAAACTGCTGCCAAGATATTTCTGCAAGAATATGGCCCAACCTTTGCTGGTCTGTCAACCGCCTGGGAGAGAATGATTATGTGTGGATTCTCCACATGTTTTGCAAAATCAAAGAACCAAACGCAAGATCGGAATGGCCGGGGGGAGCGAGAACAGCAATTTTGGTCACTCCTTATTGGCTGAGGAAGTCTTGACTGTTTGATCTATTGGAGGTGAATGCGGCTAAACCTTTATAAATTCCTCAAATACTTCACCAATGGAGGTGAAGATTCCTTTCAGAGCTCAATTCGACAGCTTGAATTTTAACCCTTTGACCACCACCACTCGAAGAGTATTTTGGTTCCAGGACATTATTTTTACATTATCAGTTAAGAGTGAAGCCTTTATTGTTTAACCGATAAAGCTACACACATGTCGAATAGCCTTCGGATTGTAATATTAATGTTATCCTGAATGTTTTAAAAATTACATGTCCTTATTCACCTTTTACTTTTTTGTGTCCTTCTTTCTTCCACACGTCTATACTCACCATTTTAATTTTTGGATCGGTATATAAATTAAAGCTTTAATGCTAATTCTGCTTTACTTCTTATTTTTGATGCTCTGGGCTGTTTACCGTCAGCTGTTAAGGGGGAGCAAAGTAGGGAGTTTGATTGAGATTACTTGGGGGAAGGGCTGGGGGTTGGGGGTTTGTGTTTTTGTTTCTTTGCTATGCTGTACATTCAAAATGTTAAAATATCAAAAACTTGAATAAAAATATTTTCAAAACAAAAACCATTCTTGTTTCTCGGACTGAAATGAAATGAAAATCACTTATTGTCACAAGTAGGCTTCAAATGAAGTGACTGTGAAAAGCCCCTAGTCGCCACTGTCATGATATTCCAACACACATCACAACACACACATCATGATAGACAGACCAATTAACACACACAACACAACAGCCAATCGCAGACAAGAGCAGACACAGTATAAGACAAGAAACACGACACCTCCAAACAGTCAGTCAGACAGGACAAGGCCAGGACCTCATTAACAAGACACTCACACTGTCACCACGTGCTGAGTACCAAGTCAGATGTGTAAATAACTAGTTGGAATAAAACTGCGTTGTACCAATCGCAACCGTGTTGGTTCGTCTGTACCTCAGAGCACCCAACACCACAGCCACATTCCGGCACCTGTTTAGGGAGGCTGGCCTGGGAATTGAACCGTGCTGCTGGCCTGCCTCGGTCTGCTTTCCAAGCCAGCGATTTAGCCCTGTGCTAAACCAGCCCCCATTTTCTTTTCTCTACACTTGTGCTCTAACGGGTAAAAATTCTACAAGTAAAAGCTAATGCCTAGCCTACAGATGCAATGCCCATTTCCAGTCTTTTGATGTAAAAACAGAAAAAAAATGCTTGAAATACTCAGTAGGCCAGACAGCAGCCGTGGAGGAAGAAACAGATTTAACACTTCGGGTTGATGAAAGCTCTCACCAAAGTTGTTGCCTTATCTGGTGTGCATTTTTCACATTTTCAGCTTTTATGTCAGTTTTACGGCATCTACAGTATTTTCTTTGGATTCTTTTTTTGGTGCAGCTTTATCATCATTTTATATTGTAGGCTGCTAACTGGAGTGATTCATGTGTAATAATAATGTACTCATGTCTTTATCTGCATTTTCAGGGTAGCATTTATATGCTCCAATTTGATCTCCAAATCAATTCATGGCGGCAGCCAACTTCAATTATTGTATTGTTTTGGTAAAGTTCACTTATATGACAATAAATTACATTAGTTTGTCCATAAGTGCGCTCACAGTTTAAATGAAGTTCTGTTTACCATTTGGAAGCCTTCTTCCTGCTGTCTTTTGTGTCAGACCTACAACAGTTCTGTGGAAGGGTCATATGGATTCGCAACATTAAATCTATTTCTTCACAAATGCTGCCAGACCTGCTGAGTTTATCCAGCATTTTCTGTTGTAACTTCAACAATGGGATCTTTTTATAATTTCTTGCATAATTATTTCCAATGTTGTACCAGCTGGGTGTCTCTGAAACCAGAACAGGGCATAGCCCACGCATTTGGCAAAGATCATCATCGAATTTGCAATTCAATTATACGTTTGAAGATGTTTTTAAAGATAATTACCTGTTAATTGTTATGCAGAAATGGACTATATTTAAGGAATGAGGAAGCTTATACTAAAAGTAGGTAGCTTATCATTGTGCATTGGCTGTGGAGATGTGCTGTTATCAGCAGACCCAGAAGTTCAAATGAAGGCATTGGATTGTTTGCTTCTGCTTCATGAAACTTATCTTTCTTCCTGTCAGATGGTTATCATCAATATTTGAATGCATAATGTCACATCTCACAGGTACTTTCCTGTATATTGACACAACAGAGTAGAAAAGGCATGTGTTAGTTAGACTGTGTCGAGTAAATAAAGATGCAGAGATAAGTAGACGGCTATAACTAATGGATCACTCACATAAAAGCCTAAAAATGGGGTCAGGCACAAAACGGACCCCTAAGACACCCTGGATCCTTTAAAGGAACCATAACCAATATTTGGGCTGACATGGGAATGAACACATGCATGCACTCCCGCAATATTTATTTGGATTCCTGCATAGGCATCCAAGATGGATGCCTGTACTTAGTGTTAGGCTGACTGCATATGCAAATTGCAGGTCGAGCACTTATTTCCGGTCCCTTTGCCCAAACCAACAGCTGATGTTAGATGTATTAGCTGCAGTGGGTCATTTTTCACGATCTCTTATTCCATAACATACTTTCTGGTTGTACATAGGAACAATGGGCTGGATTCTCCGCCGGCGGGATGCTCCATTTTGCCAGCAGCCTAGGGGTTTCCCGACGGCCTGTGGCTGCCTCACAATGGGAAACCCCATTGACCAGCCGGCATAACGGAGCATCTCGCCGGCGTGCTGAACCAGAAATGTGGCACGGCGGGACGGTGAATCCCGCCCAAGGGATCTGGGGTTACAGGTACACATTTCACTGAAAGAAACAACTCAAGTTTACAAGGCCTTAACAAAAAATCAAGCTAGAATTAAAGTCTACAGTGTCCAAATGTTAGGTGGGGGTACCTGGATGGAGTGGGCCTGGGTAGGGTGCTCTTTCAGAGGGTCGGTGCAGACGAGAAGGGCCGAATAGCCCCATTCTGCACTGTAGACGTCTATAATTCTATGCATGGTTTGTGAGACACTTGGTCAGTTGCAAAATTGATGTTGCAGTTTTTACAAGCAGAAGCACTGACTATATGTATAATAGTTTGAAAAGGTGCATAGATATTGTGTATGATCCCTGTTGTCTTTTATGATCTTGATCTGAAGTATTAGCAATTGAGGTTGTTATAATTCAAATAAGATTGACATCACCTGTCATCATGTGATAAATGTATTTCATTGTAAAAGTTCCAGCAGTCACTTTTATTAGAAGTGTAACCCTTGAATCTAAACTGGAACCTATAAATTGAATATTTGCTCTGTCAGTTATATGGGGAGGTAGTGGTATTGTTGCTTAACTAGTAATTCAGAGATCCAGGGTAATGATCTGGGGACCTTGTGTGGAATCCCACTACGACAGGTAGTGGAATTTAAACCCAATAAAATATCTGGAAATAAAAGTCTAATAATGACCATGAAACAAATGATTGACATAAAAAAAACATCTGCCATCCTTACCTGGTCTGGCCTACATGTGACTCCAGACCCACAGCAATGTGGTTAACTCTTAAATGCCCTCTGACAGGGGCTGTTTAGCACAGGGCTAAATCGCTGGCTTTGAAAGCAGACCAAGGCAGGCCAGCAGCACGGTTCGATTCCCGTAACAGCCTCCCCGAACAGGCGCCGGAATGTGGCGACTAGGGGCTTTTCACAGTAACTTCATTTGAAGCCTACTTGTGACAATAAGCGATTTTCATTTCATTTTTTTCATTTCATATGGCCTAGCAAGCCACTACCGCTACAAAAACACGGAATAAGAATGAAACCAGACGGACCACCTGGCATCGGCCAAGCAGCGGAAATGACAATGACAAACCCTGCTGTCGACCCTGCAAAGTTCTCTTTACTAACATCTTGGGACTTGTGCCAAAGCTGGGAGGGCTAACTCACAGACTCGTCAAGCAACGACCTGACAACCCAATCACCTGGAGGTTCCCCTCAAAGTCACAAACAGCACTGACTTGGAAATATATTCTTCACTGTCGCTGGGTCAAAACCCTGGAACACCCTCCCTAACACCACGGTGGGTGTACCTACACTTCAGGGACTGCAGCGGTTCAAGAAGGCAACTCGCCTTCTGAAGTGTAACTAGGGATGGGCAATAAATGCTAACCTAACCAGCGATGCCCACATCCCATACATTATTATTTTTTAAATTATAGTGTTGTATGATCTATTGGCAATGACATCTTTTAAAATATAATCTAAAAAATTTAATGCATTATAATTCAATGGTCATTTCAACTAGTGTTGTTTCATCTGAATGGTGAAGCACGCATACTGATGGTGGATTTCCATGGGGCTATACCATTGTATCATAGTCACAGTTTCAGTCAAATTATGGAGTGGGAAAACCTCCGAAGAAGTTCATCACCCCCTTGCGATCCCCCCAACATCCTTGCCTACAAGGAAAGGGGTGGCATGGTGGCACAGTGCCTCACAGCACCAGGGACCTGAGTCAATTCCGGCCTTGGATAACTGCCTGTGCAGAATTAGCATGTTCTCCCCGTGTCTGCCTAGGTTTCCTCCAGGTGCTCCGGTTTCCTCCCACAGTCCAAAGATGTCAGGTTAGGTGGATTGGCCATGATAATTTGCCCCTTAGTGTCCAGGGATGTGCAGGTTAGATTCTGGGATTATGGGGATAGGTAGGTGTGGGCACTTGTAAATAGGCAGAGTGCTCATTTGGCGTGTCGATGAAGACGCGATGAGCCAAATGGGCCAAACCGATGCTCCAGTTTCTTCCCAGAGTCCAATGATGTGCAGGTTAGGTGAATTGGCCATGGTCAATGTGCTGGGCTATGTGCTAGGGCAGGACAACAGGCCAAGGTACGGTTCTCTTTTGCAGGGTCGGTGCAGACCCAATAGGCCTAGTGGCCTCCTTCTGCACTGCAGACATTCTACGGAATGTAGGTCAAATTGCAAAGCACTGTGGCCCAGTATCCCTACCAAAAGTTTATAGAAACCACAATAAATAAGAATATGTTGCAACTTTTCAATCACAGCACATACTATTTGATCATTAGTCTGGCTTCAGAACAAGTGGGTTGACACGTGATGGTGCAGGTGTGTTTCTACCTGCCGTGTAAGTACGTGCAAGAAACAAAATACCAATAATTGCATGCAAAAGGCAGGATTTATTTCATGGAACTAATTCCAGGAAGTCTTCTCCATATGTGAGCTAGATAGAATCTTTCTAGTTTGGCACAAAATAGCTGATTATTATAGTGACATTTTAAAAAAATCTTTTCAATTAAAAACTTCTTCATTAAATCCATGACTTGCCTCTTTCTGTTTAAACCTGCATATTATTTTAGGTAAATAGACAGCAGAGGTGCAGTGTCCTTGGGTACAGTCAATGGGAAAATAATGTTCACGAACCCTGAGGCAAGTTCCCACAAAGCTAAAACTGGCAAAGGTGTGGAAAGTGAAACAATTAGTGGGCGTGTGAAGAAATGTGTTTGATCTTTCAGCAATTGCAGGAATGATGCTGCATGAAAAGAAGTACTTTATAAACTCCCTGTAGCAAAGAAATTATAATTGATCAGTTAATGTCTATTGTCAGCAGCAGTGGGCTATATTTAAAGCTGTTCGTTCATTTGAGTGTCAGCTCATTGTATCCTAAATGGGGGCACCAAATTGAATAGTTTCCAAAAACAGGCGCAGGGATTGTGATGTGTAATTAACCCACGCCTGTTGATTGACATGCAGACAGTGGACCATTTTTGTCCTAACTACTGATTAGCATGATTGCTGCATGCGGCCAACTCGAACCAATTGGCTACAGACATTAGCAAGGAGCCCAAAATCATACCTTCCTACCTGCAGTTAAAGCTAACCTGAACTACTTAAAGGGCAGGTGTATTGTGGATGGAGCACTTGCTGTGAGTTATACAAAGAGTGAATCTGAGACATTCTCCCCGTGTTTGCGTGGGTTTCGCCCCCACAACACAAAAATGTGCAAGGTAGGGGCTAAATTTCCCCTTAATTGGAAAAAATGAATTGGGTACTCTAAATTTAATTTTTTTAAATAAGGAAGGAGGAGTCAATTACTAGGGGGCATAGCTCGCTACCGGAGGAGGTGGTGGAAGCAGGGACGATAGTGACATTTGAGGGGCATCTTGACAAATACATGAATAGGATGGGAATAGAGGGATACAGACCCAGGAAATGTAGAAGATTGTAGTTTAGTCGGGCAGCATGGTCGGCACGGGCTTGGAGGGCCAAAGGGCTTGTTCCTGTGCTGTACTTTTCTTTGTTCTTTTGAGTGAATCTGAGCTGGGAAAGAGTGACAAGTAGCGTAACCTTTGAGGGAACAAGATTTTCGGGCACTACCCTGGAAGTCTTGCATGAGGCGGTAGAGATTCTTTATACACAGGGGAGCTAAGAAAGTCCTCCAGACACACACTCAAAGTCAGTGGGAGCAGCTTGCCACGGAGGTCAATGCCAGGAGTCTAGTCCTGATGACCTGGGATGATGTATCATATGAAATTTGGTTATATCACACGAACGGTCAAGTCAGTGAGTGTGTCTTCAATGCAATTTCCTAATAACCACAGCACCAACATCAATTCACTCTGCTCCCAGCACTCACCAACGATCTGCATCAATTAGGTCTTAAACCTGAAATTCGTAAGCCTCACCCTCCCACAATTAGCATTGCTGCAAGCCTCACATACACCTTACAGCTTGTACACATTGCTGACTATTCATGATTGACCTATAGCCAGGGCAGCACTGCCTCAGTGTCAGGGACTCGGGTTCAATTCAGGCCTTGGGTGACTGTGTGAAGTTTGCACATTCTCCCTGTGTCTGCGTGGGTTTTCTCCGGGTGCTTCGGTTTCCTCCCACAATTCAAAGATGTGCAGGTTAGGTGGATTGGCCATGATCATGGGGCGGGGAGTGGGCCAAGGTAGAGTGATCTTTCATAGGGTCGGTGCAGACTTGATGGGCCGAATAGCCTCCTTATGCACTGAGGATTTCATGGATTCTATGGGGCAAGGGTAGCCCATGTGCCTGTTCACCAAAAGATGAGGTTGTTCATTTGTGTGAACTCAAAAGGCAGCATACAGAAGGGTACACACAATGATGAGGAATGTATGATGACAGGGCCTTGATTTTAACATAACATCTAAATTACGGGACCTCCAACAGACCCTCCCCTCAGTATTTGGTTAGAGTGCCAGCCATGATTTTTGTGCTCAAGTCTTGGAGTGGGACTTGAATCCAAAACCTTGTGATTCAGCGACGAGATTACTATCAACTAAGCAGTGCCAGAACCACCAGCCATTTGGTTCCAAAGGAAGATTGTGCGTTTGCATAGCACTTTATTATGCTTTACAAAAACATCTCTAACTGTTTGACATAGAGTGCAACTCCTAATGTTTTGTGGGTAAACACAGCACATTTTGCATAGCAAGATCCCAAACAGCAATGAGATGAATGATGGGGGAAGTCTGCTTATTTTGGTTGTGGGCGACAGTCAGCCAGAAGACAGGCCAACTCCCGACTTTTCAAAACAAAAATTGCCAGAAACACTCAGCTGGTCTGGGAGCATCAATGGAGCAAGGAACAGAGTTAAAGGGTTGGATTTTGTAGGTGCCATGGTCCCCACACCGTTGGCGAAAAGGTTGGGGAAACCCACCCACAATCCAAAGACCCCCCCCCCCCACCACACACACAGTTGCCTAACGCCAGCTTGCACAGCTGGGCCTCCACCAGCCTTGGGTAAAATACTCACAGGTATGGGATAAGGTCCTTAAACAAATATTAATTGCTCACTTAAGGAACCAAGGGTGGGTGTACACATCCTTGCCCTTCACACATCCCTACCCCCATAAGATTTCAGGTGAATCAAAGACAGGCGACGACCCTGCCTTCAAACCCACTCGTGGGAAGCATGGAATCCAACCCAATGTTAAAATTTTGTGACCTTTCATTAGTTATGTAGGACGCAATCTAACCCCCAAAAAATCAGAATCCGCTCTGGGGGGGTTTTAATGGGTCGTTCCCGGTGCTACAAGCAAAGGGCACGGCTGGTCCCGATCCCCAGTGTGGGAAAAATGCCAGCCTGGCACCCTGGCAGTGCCATCTGGGCACCCTGGCAGTGCCAGGCAGGCACCCAGGTGGCACTGCCAGGGTGCAGGCCGACTGCGCAAAAGTGCCTGGGTGGGACCAGCAGTGTCAGGGTACCACCGTGCCCGGTGACTAACCACCCGGAGGCCTCCTATCACCTGGGAGAGCACCCTCCCCCTCCCCCACATGCCATTTATCCTGTTCCCCATGTGGGCCACATCCCGCTCCGATACTTGGGGAATGCACCGGTAAATTGTGCCCGAATGCTCTGATGGAACTACTTTACGGAGAGTAGAAATAAACGGGCCACTCTCTGGTTGTAATGCTGTGACTGATGGGGCACTACAAATATACCTTGGGCCCCAAATGTAATATTTCCAAGTTTGCTGAAGACATCTGGACTTTCTTTTGTTCTTTTGGGAAGTTTGTTCCTTGCAGATCCCTGGTCCTGTCCAGCTTACAATTAACTCAAAATTTCTTTCTGTCCTAGGATGACCTCTGGTTGCTGAAGGCAGGTCTGTATCCACAGCACTCTGATCTCCACCACAAATAGGGCAAGAAGGGACAGATCCTTCACGCATGCCCAAAGTCTCAGTGCTGCCCGCCACACGCTGCTCTCGAAGCAGCTGCGAGGGGAATGAGACGGACACACGCCTCCTTGTGGAATGTCCCTTTGCAAAGATGGTCTGGAGAGGTATTTGTCGATCCCGAGCAGCTCTGTGATGCAGGACTCTGTGCTCTATGGTCTGTTCCCAGGGATGCACTGAGACAAACATCAACTGCTGCTGGAGGATCATTAGCTCGGTGAAGGGTGCTCTTTGTTCTGCCCGAATCCTGTTGATCTTTCAGTGCAAAGAATTGTCCTTGACTGAGTGTTGCAGACTGGCACATTCCAAGGTCCAGGACTACGTGCTGAGGGAAGCACTCAAGCTTGGGTCAGCCACCGCCAAGGTGCAATGGAGAAAGGCCACTGTGTAAGGCCTTTCAGCCAATGTACACCCAGGGCCTGGCACATTGAACCCTGTGTTGATGACACCAATCTAAACTGTACCAACCATCCAGCCAACTAGCCAACTGAGTCCGAGTTGGTATGGTAACATGCACTTTTACATCATGTTGTAATACTGAGCTACGGATTTTTAAAAATTGATGAGCTGTAGTAACCTGCATAGGATACATCCGGCTGGAGATGATTGTTTCCCCGTGCTCATTGGAAGTGTGTGCTCCTCGGCTAGGGGCAGGGTAGCTTTTCAGTACTGGTATAAAAGGTCGGCCGGTGTGGAACCGACCAGAAAGGAGAGAGGACCCGGTGAGGTGTAACTGGGCCTCATGTAGGTTATATTGTTGTTAAATAAATGTCTTTACTCTGAACTCACTGTGGACTCCCCTAGCCTTATTAAATGGGTGTTGCTAGCTGGGCCAGTATTTATTACCCATCCCTTATTGCCCTTCAACTAAGTGGTTTGCTTGGCCATTTTAAGAGTCAACTACACTGTTGTGGGTCTGGAGTCACATGTAGGCCAAGCCTGGTAAGGGTGACAGATTTCCTTCCCTGAAGGACATTAATGAACCACATGGGTTTTTTTACAAAAATCAGCAAGCGTTTCATGGTCATCATTAGGCTTTTAATTCCAGATTTTTTTATTGAGAATATTTTATGGTGGGGCAGCACGGTAGCACAGTGCTTAGCACTGTGGCTTCAGAGCACCAGGGTCCCAGGTTTGATTCCCGACTGGGTCACTGTCTGTGCGGCGTCTGCATGTTCTCCCCGTGTCTACGTGGGTTTCCTCCGGGTGCTCCGGTTTTCCCCCACTAGTCACGAAAGACGTGCTGTTAGGTAATTTGAACATTCTGAATTCTCCCTCCATGCACCCGAACAGGTGCTGGAATGTGGTGACTAGGGGCTTTTCACAGTAACTTCATTGCAATGTAAGCCTACTTGTGACAATAAAGATTATTATTATTATTAGCATTCAAATTTCGCCACCTGCAATGGTGGGATTCGAACCTGGGTCCTCAGAGCATTACCCCGGGTGTCTGGATTACCATTCCAGTGACAGTACCACCATGCTACCACCTTCCATAATCATGGCAGAGGTTCCACCTTTCTCTCCCGCTCTTACCTCCTGCCGTTGGTGTAGATTGGAATGATTTCCAGATTGATACTCAACCTGCTAGGCTGTATTATGAACGCTAGTGGGCTTTGTGAATTCCTATGACTATAAAAAGCACTGTATAGATGCAAGTCTTCTTTCTTTCTTCAAACAGTAAGACTGTGGAGGGTTTTGTTCACAGGTGAGCTGGAGGGAAATTCGTAGAGTGGTATTGGTCTGCTAGGAGAGTCCAATAATGCTGAGAGAAGCGCAGGGTGTGTCTGTAGGCTTGTTCAAGTGGGATTCACGCTTGGGCAGGAGCAAGAGAGAAGGGAGGCAGAGGAATAGTGATGGATTAGAGTGGGAATCAACTCGGGAGCATCCACAACCTAACATCTAGTTATGTGGGATTAAAGGACTTTCTGGGATATTTTGCTGTTGCTTTGTGGTTCATATTCCATGATTCCGTCCAGTTGTCTGTGAAAACCTTAAAACGTTTGTTTGATTACAAGAAAGTAGTGAGTAGAATTGGAGAAAAGGAAATTTTAAAAATGTAGTCACGGTCTTTAAATAATGAAAAAATATAATTAATACAGATATAAATAGGCATTTATTGAAACTGTGATCACAGAACTAAACGACAATGTAAAATTAACAGACCATACATTTGAAGGAATTATTTTTGCTTAGAGATGCATATGTGCAATAGATTCCTGTTAAAAGTTGCGAAATAAGATTGGACAGTGTCAATTTATGGGCCTACTCCTGTTCCTCCTGGCTCCATAACGATAAGTAATGAAACTTTATCTATTTGAATTTAAGACATCTTCCAGACAAATCCTGACCCGCCTCAGTCAGGTTGGAAACCTGTGGTGACCCCCATGCTCTTAGGCCTCTGTTAGAATCTGCTGATGCCCGATGATAGCGCAGGATCCTGAGTTACATGGAAAACGGGCCCCACTGACATTGGGAGGCAACATTTTGGCAAATCTTTGGGTTGGAAGTATTCTTTAATTGATGTATTTTCCATCCGACCACCCTGTTCAGTCGAACAGCTCTTTATTTTGGCACCTCCAATAAATGAAAGGATTCAGAGGAGTTAAGTATAATCCCCTTTATAATCACAAGTAGGCTTCAAATGAAGTCACTGCGAAAAGCCGCTAGTCGCCACATTCCAGCGCCTGTTCGGGGAGGCTGGTACGGGAATCTAACCCGCGCTGCTGGCCTGCTTTAAAAGTCAGCTATTTAGCCCAGTGCTGAACCCTGTGCTAAGCCTAAAGCTGGAGAGTAACCCAGAGCATTTTAATTACCCACCCTGCTGGTTTACCCTGAGCAGGCGGGGTTAAAACTGCCGCCTTCTGTTTTTACTCCAATGCCCCTTCTATATTAGCTTCGCAATTGCACAGCCATTGCAATTCCACTGAGTTCTAAATGACCAGTTCATTTCCTGCAATTAAATATGCACGTCAGTTACAGAATAAAATTTTTAAAATAATTTTATTCAGGTGAATGTACCATCTGGCACATGAATACATGTTATGGGAAGTATGGTTATCTTGAAATTGCCTCTGGCTGTTTGCTTCTATTCTCCCAGCACTGACTGACAGCTTCTCTCCTTAATTAGTGCTTAACGATACAATAACAAGTCTTTGTGACCAATGGGGTGATTTTAGCCTACCCCCTCTGCCCATAAGAGCTGCTGATCCATACTGGCCAGGAGTCTCCAGGAATGAAAGATTTAATCCCCAAGATAATTTGGCGAGCAACCTGGAAGAAAAATTATAATTTTTTTAAAAATACAGCACAAAAGCAAAATTCTGTGGATGATGTGGATGATAAAAATCTGAAATAAAAACAGAACACGCTGAAACTTTGGCTGGAAATATTTGCGGAGGCGGTGCCCTGCCCCCTGCTGAAAAGTCTGGCATGAATCTGCGTCCGCCACCATGACAACCAGAACCGGATTCCATAGTTAACTGCTTCAGGTCATAGTTTGCACCTGCATGTGGGAGAATATCCCACCTCCAAGAGCTGCCGATCAATCAGAGAACCAGCAGCTCTCAAATCCCAACAGTGCCACAAGGTGTGCTGGTCACTATTGGAACTGCAGTCTGTCCCTGAGGAGGAGTTTTTCGCTTCTCAACTCTGGTCCTTTCCCCTCCCTCAAGGACTCTCTCTAACACAACAATGGGCAGGATTTTCCAGCTGGAAGTGACTTCCGGCGACAGGGCGGGCGAGCCATGCAAAACACCCATAATTTTGGCGGGACTGGAAGATCACCCGGCAGCCAATGCTGAGCCACGTCCACGTCGCAAAATCCATCTCAATGTCTTCCATAATTATTACTGCCACAACACCTCCCTTTTTGCAATTCCTATTTTTTCGGATCACATGTTATCCTTGAATAGTAATGCCTAGCTAGTGTTTACCAGTTTTAAGCCAGTACATTATTTTCTTACATGGCTATTTATGCTTCTAGCTCACCAACCCTGGGCGCGATTCTCCACTCCTACGCCGGTTGGGAGAATCGCCTGGGCCGCCAAAATTTCCGGGGACGCCGATCCGACGCCCTCCCGTGATTCTCCCAAGCGGCGGGAACAGCCAGGTCGGGTTTCGCGGGCCGCAGGCCGGAGAATCGCCGGAGACACCGAAAATGGCGATTCTCCGGCACCCTCGCTATTCTGAGGCCCGGATGGGCCGAGCGGCCAGGCCAAAACGGCGGGTTCCCCCCGGCGCCGTCCACACCTGGTCGCTGCAGTCGTGGGCGTGAACGCTGGGGGGGCGGCCTGTGGGGGGGCGAGGGGGGATCCTGCACCGGGCTTCACCTGGAATGTGGGGTGGCCCGCGATCGGTGCCCACCGATCGTCGGGCCGTCCTCTCTGAAGGAGGACCTCCTTCTTTCCGCGGCCCCGCAAGATCCGTCCCCCATCTTCTTGCGGGGCGGACTTAGAGAGGACGGCAACCACACATGCGCGGGTTGGCGCCGGCCAACCCACGCATGCGCGGATGACGTCCGTTACGTGGCGCCAGCCGTGTCATCTATGCGGCGCCGCTTTTACGCGGGCAACAAGGCCTGGCGCGTGTAGATGACGCGGCCGCGATACTGGCCCATTGTCAGGGCCTGAATCGGTCGGGACCGGGGCCTTTTCCGCGCCGACGTGAACCTCTTTGGCGTGGGAGCGGAGAATCCCGCCCCCTATTTGGCACAATTCATCTGTTTACAGGCATACATGCTAAATCTGTCCTTTTGTTCCTCATAGACCTACTTAATTCATTTGTGTCTAATTTGACACTATTCCCTTCTCTACTACTAACACTCTCACTTCATGCAATTTATTTGTCTTTCCTAATTGTCAATGCTAGTTCCTACTCCCCCTTGCCAATTGAGTTAAATCTTTCATAACGAGAGGGTGAATCACTGGGTGAAGACAATGTTCTCAATCGTGTGCCTTTTGAATAGGTATATTCTGCCCCTGAACTCATAGAATCATAGGCCAAGATTCTCCAATCCCACGGCCAAGTTCTGACGCGGCGTGAAAAGCGGCGCGAGCCACTCCGGCGCCAACAGTCCGCAAGTGGCAGGTATCCACCCCTTCCTAGAGGGCTAGTATGGCGCCGGAGTGGTGCCGCAGCTCCGGCGCCCGAAAGCCGACGCGCAACGGCTGGCGCGGGTCCATGCTTGCGCGCCACGACCGGCGCGAGATCGCGCATGCGCATGGGTTCCCGCCTTCGCGCTGGCCCCCGGAAAATATGGAGGAGCCTACAGGGGCCCGGCACGGGGGAACATCGGCCCCCACGCTTTCAGTAAAGCGTTTGATAAGGTTCCCCACGGTAGGCTATTGCAGAAAATACGGAGGCTGGGGATTGAGGGTGATATAGAGATGTGGATCAGAAATTGGCTAGCTGAAAGAAGACAGAGGGTGGTGGTTGATGGGAAATGTTCAGAATGGAGTTCAGTTACAAGTGGCGTACCACAAGGATCTGTTCTGGGCCGTAGCTATTTGTCATTTTTATCAATGACCTAGAGGAAGGCGCAGAAGGGTGGGTGAGTAAATTTGCAGACGACACTAAAGTCGGTGGTGTTGTCGACAGTGTGGAAGGATGTAGCAGGTTACAGAGGGACATAGATAAGCTGCAGAGCTGGGCTGAGAGGTGGCAAATGGAGTTTAATGTAGAGAAGTGTGAGGTGATTCACTTTGGAAGGAATAACAGGAATGCGGCATATTTGGCTAATGGTAAAGTTCTTGGAAGTGTGGATGAGCAGAGGGATCTAGGTGTCCATGTACATAGATCCCTGAAAGTTGCCACCCAGGTTGATAGGGTTGTGAAGAAGGCCTATGGAGTGTTGGCCTTTATTGGTAGAGGGATTGAGTTCCGGAGTCAGGAGGTCATGTTGCAGCTGTACAGAACTCTGGTACGGCCGCATTTGGAGTATTGCGTACAGTTCTGGTCACCGCATTATAGGAAGGACGTGGAGGCTTTGGAGCGGGTGCAGAGGAGATTTACCAGGATGTTGCCTGGTATGGAGGGAAAATCTTATGAGGAAAGGCTGATGGACTTGAGGTTGTTTTCGTTGGAGAGAAGAAGGTTAAGAGGAGACTTAATAGAGGCATACAAAATGATCAGGGGGTTAGATAGGGTGGACAGTGAGAGCCTTCTCCCGCGGATGGAAGTGGCTGGTACGAGGGGACATAGCTTTAAACTGAGGGGTAATAGATATAGGACAGAGGTCAGAGGTAGGTTCTTTACGCAAAGAGTGGTGAGGCTGTGGAATGCCCTACCTGCAACAGTAGTGAACCCGCCAACATTGAGGGCATTTAATAGTTTATTGGATAAGCATATGGATGATAATGGCATAGTGTAGGTTAGATGGTTTTTGTTTCGGTGCAACATCGTGGGCCGAAGGGCCTGTACTGCGCTGTATCGTTCTATGGTCTATGTTAACTAGCCCGCCCGCCAACCGGTAGGCCATGATCGCGGGCCAGGCCACCGTGGAGGCCCCCCAGGATCGGATCACCCTGCCCCCCCCTCCCCCCCCCCCCCCCCCCCCCCAGGACGGCCCCTGCAGACAGAACTCCGAGGTCCCGCCAGGTGGGACCATACGTAGCCACACCAGTGGGACTCGGCGGGCACTCAGCCCGTCGAGGCCTGAAGAATCGCCGGGGGGGGGCGCTTTTCACCGGCCCCCGACTGGCACGGCGGCGACCCTGCCGGCACCCGAGAGTCGGCGCCGGAGAATCGGCAAATCGGTGTCGGGGCAGCGTTACCGATTTTGAGAGTCTACACCGGAAAGGGCACCCTACCTAAGCCCACACCTCCACCCTATCCCCACACCTCCACCCTATCCCCACACCTCCACCCTATCCCCACACCTCCACCCTATCTCCACACCTCCACCCGTAACCCCACCTAACCTTTTTTAGACACTGGGGACAATTTAGAAAGCCACACAGACGCAGAGAGAATGTGTACACTCCTCACATACAGTGACCCAAGCAGTGAATCGAACCTGGGACCCTGGAGCTGTGAAACCATTGTGCTAACCACTGTGCTACCGTACCTGCCCGCAAGAATCTATCGCCCTTCCGTCCTGTATCGTGCCCTAAACAACACATTGATCCTATCTATAATCTTATTTCTGCTCTCAGTAGCACATGACACTGAAATTAATCTAGAGATTACCACCTTTGAGGTCTTGTTTTTTATCTTTCTCCCTAGCTCCTGAAAATCTGACCATAAGACCTCAATACATGTATGTTGTTGGCACTTATGTGTACCACAACTTCTGATTCACTCCTTTCTCTTTGCATAATATTCTGCATCATCTCCATGATGTTCTCTACTCTGGCTCCAGGGAGGCAGCACAGCATGTTGGACTCAAATATTGGTTTCAGAAATACCTGTTTGGCCCCCGCCCCTAACTATGGAATCTCCTGACTTCCTGAATGTCTGAAATGACTGAATTCCTCCTCTTCACTTTTTCCTCCTATGCAGTCGCTTGTCCACTGGTGCTATGGTCTGCACTGCGCTTCTTTGAGAAGTTGTCACTCCCAGCAGTCTCCAATGTAGAGTACCTGGCACACGCCCTGAAGGCTTCTCTACTTCCTGCCTCTTCCCGCTTTTCCGGATGACCACTCATCCCCTGTCCTGAGCTCTGACTGCCTGCGAGATGATCTCCTGGAATGTACGATCCAGGAAACTCTTAAAATTGGGCTCAGCGCCAGGACAATTGAGAGTCACCCGAATCGCCGACCCGGCGTGATCTGGATCACATCCTCACTGGGTCTGATCCAGATAATGAGATTTGGGAGGTGGGAGGTCTCACAGGCTATTAGAGACCTCCGTGTGGTTGGAGACAGTACCCTGGTACTCTCGCAGCACCTGGGAACCTTGGCACATTGGCATTGCCTCCCTGACACTGCCAGGAGCACTGCCAGGGTAGCAGGCTGGCATGCCAAGGTTCCCAGGTACCAGATTGGCACTGCCAGGAGTCAGGCCCTGGAGGGCCTTGCCCATGTGTGGGGTTGAGAGGGGCCAAGAAAATGTTGGGGGGTGTGAAGGGGAAGAGGGGTCCAGAAAGCTGTTGGGAGCCTTAAAGGAGGGGGGGTAGAGATCGAACAACTGTTCAAAATGGCGCCCCGATCTGCGACGAGCCGGTCCTGATCCTAAGTGCGGCCTCGTCAGGGAGAAACTCACCGAGGCCAAAATAACCGGCCAAGTGCCTGTGAATAGCAGGGTGAATCTCAGCACTGCAGCTGCCGAGAAACATCCCGTCAAACATGCCCGAAAGCAGACTTCTGATTTATTTCCTCTGAATCACACCCGCTCTTACAACATAGAACAAGAACAAAGAACAAAGAAAAGTACAGCACAGGAACAGGCCCTTCGGCCCCCCAAGCCTGTGCCGATCATGATGCCCTAACGAAAAAAAAAACCTTCTGCCCGTACTCAGAACGAACCCCTCTGAAGAAATATCCCCCTAGTTAATACATTGTTTGAACCATAAATTTTAATTAATGCCTCGAGACCTCTTCTGCACTAATACTCTTATTAAAACATAACCCAATTGAAATATTTAATTTTTCAACCTACATTTAATTAATTTATTTTGAGTTTTGAGAATTGATTTTAGATAATGTAGGAAATGTAATAATGTTTTTGTGAGACTTGGAAGACAATTAAATCATGGAATGAAGAAGTCAAACTCGTTCTGTGACGCAAATGATTAAATGCATTTTTTGAGGAATTGGACTTTGTCTAGAGATAGTAAAGTTATTTGGAGAGGGATGGAAAAAGCTATGACATCCGTGCATCAAATTGCCTGTTATAGGTAATGATGGCTTCTCTAAAATGTATTAAGTTATTTCCAGTATTAAGTGGGCGGGACAAGAGCACTGCTG
Organism: Scyliorhinus torazame; assembly: GCF_047496885.1. NCBI lineage: Eukaryota > Metazoa > Chordata > Chondrichthyes > Carcharhiniformes > Scyliorhinidae > Scyliorhinus > Scyliorhinus torazame. Next base: position 70,130,305 of record NC_092715.1, on the reverse strand, counting down.
CCTCACAGCGCCAGGGACCTGGGTTCAATTCCAGCCTTGGGTGACTATGTGGAGTTTGTACATTTTCCCCCGTGTCTGCGTGGGTTTCCTCCGGGTGTTCCGGTTTCCTCCCACAATCCAAAGGTGTGCGGGTTAGGTGGATTGGCCATGATACGTTGCCCTTTAGTGTCCAAATGTGGACCGCCACGGTCTGCGCCCCATGGGGGAGAAGGTCCAGGCCAGCTGCCAAGCCCCGGTGCAATGGAACTTTGTTCTTTCCTGGGGCTGGTCAATTATTATTGGAAGTTCCTCCTGGGATTACCCATGACATCTGGGCGTGGCGTGCCAAACAACAAGCAGTGTTTGTCAGAGTAAAACAGCAGCTTTCCTCTTCAAAACTGCTTATTCACTTTGACCCTTGTAGGCCACTCTTACTGACCTGCGACACATCCCCTTATGGCATCGGGACCATGCTAGCCCACGTAAGGAAAGATGGTTCCGAGCGATCTATCGCATTTGCATCTAAGACATTGGCCGCGCCGAGAAACAATACGCACATGTGCAGAAAGAACTGTCCATGGTACTCGGTGTAAAAGAATTCCATCAGTACACCTACAGGCACCACTACACCATCCTGACGGACCACAAGCCCCTTCTAGGTCTCATCAAGGAGGACCGTACGATTCCTCCTATGTCCTCCGCCCACGCCCAGCATTGGGCGCTATTAATGGCATCGTATGACCGCATTGGAACGCCACTCCAGGGCCCACGTACCCACGTGGATGCTTTGATCTGCCTACCGCTGCCCACTAAGCCACCTATTCCCACCACAGCCAATCAGGTAATAGCTGCCCTCCATTTCATGGCCTCACTACTGGTCACGGCATCTCGCATCCGTAGCTGGACCCAGACCAACCCACAGCACTCCCGTATCAGGCACATGGTGCAGTTGGGGCTCAACACTGTGCTCTGCCTGACCACCTGAAGGCTTACATGGGGAAGATGCAAGTACTGAGCATCGAAGACGGTGTGCACTTACGGGGTAATCGTGTGGTGATCCCCGAGCGTGACCGTACAGCACTCTGAGCCCTCCATAATGGATACCCTCCAGTGTCTAAAATGAAGATGCTCAGCTGGAGCTACGTCTAGTGGCCCGGCATGACACAGACATTGAACAAGTAGCCCAGCTATGCTCAGGCACACCAATGATTACTCCGGACAGCCCCACTGCACCCTTGGAATGACCTGCAAGGCCTTGGACCTGGGATCATATCGACTTGTGGCCCTTTCCATGGGGCAATGTTCCTCCTCCTGGTAGAAACTCACTTTAAGTGGCTGGAAGTGGTGCGGATGCAGGCGACAGCCGCCCAAGACACTGTGGAAAAACTACGCCAGATTTTCATTAAGCGCGGAATCCCCAGGGACTGGTACCTGAAAGCGGCACGGTGTTCACAAGCGTGGAGTTCGCCTCTGCCAACCAGATAGGACAGGTGAGAACCGCTTTCTAGCACACGGCTTTGAAAGGACTGGCCGAAATAGCGGTCCACACATTTAAGCTGGGCATGAAGAAGCCGACGGCTGGACCCTGGGACACTCGCCTGGTGGGTTTTCTTCCATCACATGACACCACATGCCACGACGGGCGTCACACCAGCAGAGCTCTTGATGGGCCATTGACTCCGCACCCGCCTAAGCTTGGTCATCCCCGATCTAGAACCAGAACCAGGACCAGTCCGAGATCAATGCCGGTCACTGTCCCCAGGCCCGCAGTCGCCCCCAGCAATGCCATGCACGTCCGAAACTTCGGCGATGGGGCCGTTTGTGTCCCAGGTGTCACCTTGGTAGCCGGTATCCTACAAGGCCAAGGCACAAGGGTGGGAATCCAATTGCCATGTGGATCATCCTTGGAGCGGCATGCCAGAAGTCCCCACTGAACAGCCCCCCTGTAACCCCAGCTCCACCAGGCTCCCCTTTGTTCCGACAGCCTCTTTTGCCACCGGCCCAGTCCCGGTTGTGGCTGCAGCCAAAAGCCCCTCGGTGAGGACGCTAAAATATTGGACAAGGATCCATTCAGCTCTGACTCAGAGACTGAAATGGACACACTGGTCCCGCCCGAGGCACCTTGCACAACCTTCGGCCACCGCACCGACAACACCGCCTCCACCTCGGCGGTCTTCACGCAAGCACCGTTCTCCAGTCCAGTGCATGCCCCCCGGGCTGACACAGAGCATGCCAGAGCATCAACCTGGATCGAAACGGATCAGACGTCCAGGGCTGGTTCCGACAGCCATGGGCACGTCTAAGTACTTGGGGTGGGAGGGTTATAACCCCAGCGGAGGTTATGAGATCAGAACCATTAGGTCATGGGATCAGATCCCATGAAACTCCGGGGAATATAAACTTCCCTGGCATAGGGGCAAGGCTTCCCCTTAACGGGTGTAGCCCTCGAGTATAAAATCCCGACCTGGGTGCAGGTTAGGGAAGGAGACCCTCCGGGGAGTGGTAGTGATTTTATTGTAAGTAATAATAAACCTCTTTGTGCTCTAACCTATGGCTTATGCGTGGCTACTTACCTCTGATCTAACAGTAACCCTAGGGTCGATCGATGATCACGGTTATCTCAAGTTACAAGAATTACCTTTTTAGTCTTGGAACAGTGGCAAGCTAAACTAGCAATGCCAAAACATTATTTCATATTGTCCAAAATATAAGCTAGTCCTCGGCAATTAACAGTTGAAAACCAGACAATAGAATTTAATTCATTTTTATGTGGCTCCATCTGCACATTGCTTTGAACCTGTCAACCTTTAAGGATCAAATTGTACTGTATTATTATAGAAGTACATCATGGTGTAGCGGCAGTTTTAAAGCTTCAATAGAGAAATTAAATATGACCAAATTGGTCTCCTCATCTATTGTGTCGTGGTAGATTGCTTTCTCTGATCAAGTAACTCTTAAGTGTTTCTAAGTTGTTTGCCTCTTCGGAGAGCATTAACTTACATTAGATTTGGAAATAGATTGACATTGCATTTATAAGTACTGTGAAATTTCCGACTTAGATCTTTTTAGTTTTTCCAATTGTGGGTCAATTTTGCGTGGCCAATCCACATACCCTGCGCATCTTTGGGTTGTGGGGGTGAGATCCAAGCATACACGGGGGAGAATGTGCAAACCTCACATGGACAGTGACCTGGGGCTGGGATCGATCCTGGGTCCTCGGTGCCGTGAGGCAGCAGTGCTAACCACTGTGCCACCGTGCTGCCCCTTGACTTAGATCTTCTTGAGTTGATTTGTTAACGTACAGCACCATCACAATTTGGAATACCTTACCCAATTATGTGCGCTCATGAATCATACTCTGCCTAAATATTCTTCATCAAACTAAACTGTTCTCTGTTGCACCTGTAACCTGTTTTGACAGAATTATTTAATTAATGGGGATATAGCTTCTGACAAGTAAAACACCGCATTATAGTAGCAGAGGTTAAGTAGATTATAAATTTCGGCAAATCCTCAGAGATTTCTTATATGATTAACGTTTCTTAGTTTAGAATTAACCATCCATGTATAGTTTAGACCTCTATCAAGTTGCAATATATTTTGTAATTTTTGTTTGCATTTTTCTTGTCCTGCAATGAATTATGTTATATTCTCCCTTCATGATATAGGTAGCCAGACATATCTGTGTGTGGGGCTGCACCCAGCTCTCAGTGTTACCAAGCCAACTTAGCTTTGTGTATAAATAGAAATCCGATTGTGATATATTAATGAGATGTGCTCGGCTAACACTTTCATGCAAATTCTTTACTCACCTTTCAATTACATATTGAGCTTGTTTTTTTATTGTACTCTGAACACGACTATGTTAAACCATTAACTTTAATATCCATTGATATCGGCCCAAGTCGGACCTGAAGCAAACTTAGCTTTCATAATGGCGATGAGGTTTTATTAACTGTCATCTGTTGGTTTCAGAGGCAACTTGGGTCTGGAACACCAGCTTGTTTCTATTTAGTATTAAAAACATTAAATGCTGCAAATACTGAGCAGGTCTGACAGCATCTGTGAAGAAAGAGAGCCAGTGTTTTAGATCGATGAAGTTGCTCAGTACTTGTGTTCAGCTTATGCGGATATCATACGATTCAAACAACTCCAATCCATTGAGTAACAATAATAGGCAAATTCCAAATTTTTAATCTCCTTGCTCCTATGCAGAAGATTGTTGAAGCATTTGAAAAAGATTTTAAAATGAAGCAATGTCTAAATTTGGTACAAAAATCAGTAATGAATTATTTTACTTATGACTCTCTTTATTTTTTTCTCAAATTAAATTATGAATACAAGTTGATCTTCCATGGCATCCCACCTTGCAAATCAAAGAGTAGGTTCACTCATATTTGTTTCAGATTGTATTGTCTCTCCCTGGTCTTTTCTATACTGTTTCGGTCTCTCATTTTTTCTCTATTGCTTCTCTCCCCTTGAATCTTGTTTCTCTTTCTGCCCGTTCTGTTTTTCTTGTCCTTTGGTAGGGGATGGTGCGGCAGGAAAGCATGAAAAACATAAGAATTAGGAGCAGGAATAGGTGATATGGTCCCTCAAGCTGCTTCGCTTTTCAGTAAGACACTCATGTTTGAGTTGGATTGTCCAATCTCTCTCCAGTCATGCTCTCTGACTTTGGAAATACTGACAGAATCTCATATCTTTTGCTGCTCCTCCAGAATGATCCTCCTTGTCAATAACCCCCTCATGGTTTTTTAAATTCATTCTTGGGATGTGAGCATGGTTGAGAAGGCCAGCATTTATTGCCCACCCTGCATTGCCCTTGAGAAGCTGGTAGTGAACCACAGTCCGTATTCCCACAATGATGTTTGGGAGGGAGTTCAAAACGTTTGACTCCTAGACATTGATATAGTTCCAAGTTCAAGAGAGCAGTGGAGGCTGGGTAAATGAATATATCCAAGGCTGAGTTAGACACATTATTGATCGAAGATGATAGAATCAAGGGTTATGGGGGAAAGGCATGAAAGTGGAGTTAAAGCCACAATCAGATGCACCATGATCTTTATTGAATGATGGAGCAGTCATGAGGGGCTGAATGGCTGACTGGTCCTATTTATTAAGACCTTATGTCAGGATGGCGTGTGGCATTGAAGTCTGTTGCCCTTGACCTTCTCGGTGATCGAAGGTCACGTGTTTTGTAGATGCTGTTGAAGGAACCTTGGTGAGTTGTTGCAGTGCATCTTTTGGATGGCAAATACTGCTGCCACTGTCCGCCAGTAGTTGAGGAAGTGAATGCTTAAGGTGGTGGCCATCAAGTGAGCTGCTTTGTCTTTGATGGTGTCAAGATTCTTGAGCATTCTTGGAGCTGCACTCTTTCAGATAGGTGGAGAATATTTCACCACACTCTTGATTTGTACCTTGTAGATGGCAGAAAGACTTTGGGGAGTCAATCACCTTGGATTTCAAGGGGATGTGGTTAGACTCCCTCTTATTGGAGATGGGTATTGTCTAGCCCTTGACGCAAATGTTACTCCCCACACATCAGCCCATGCCTGAATGTTGTCCATGTCTTGCTGCATATCGACATGGACTGCTTTGGTTTCTGAGGAGTTGCAATAGTCTGTGACCATCCCTATTTCTGATCTTCTATTGGAAGGAGGTGTCCAGAGCCTAGAGTTTCCAACACACTTCAAGAAAGACTCTCCACTGCTCTCGGTCTCCAACAGCTGTTCCTGCTCATTTATGAAACATATCTCGACAAGTGAAGAGAGATCAGTTCAGTCTATAAGAGGGTCATTCAGGAGTCTGTTAACAGCAGAGAAGAAGCTGTTTATGAACCTGTTGGTGCGTGTTACTTTTGTATCTTCTGCCCAATGTAAGAGGTTGGAAGAGAAAATAACCCGGGTGGGAGGAGTCTCTAATTATGCTGCCCGCTTTCCCAAGGCAGCAGAAGGTGTAGACAGTCAATGAATGGGAGGCGGGTAGGGTTCAAAGAATTCACAATTTACTTAACAAGCACATCTTTCGGGACTTGTGGGAGGAAGCCGGAGCACCTGGGGGAAGCCCACACAGACATGAGGAGAATGTTCAGACTCCGCACCGACAGTGACCCAAGTCGAGAATCGAACTGGGTCCCTGGCGCTGTGAAGCAACTGTACTAACCACTTAAAGCCTAACCACTAATCGTTGTGCAAATAATCATGGGTGCGATTTAACCTAATGGGAACTATTTCCCATAACGAGCACGTTTAGTCGCATGTATCCCAGCACCAAGAAACACAATGCCATCTAACGTGAATCCGGTTAGATACAAGGCCTCGGCATGGAATGCGCAGCAGAGGCTGCACTCAGTCAAATTTCCTGCACTGAGGAGTCCCGCTCGCCGAAACCCCTCAGTGCAGAGAGCGATCAGGACCCAATTTTTTAATGGCTTCCCAATCTTAAGCCCACAATGTGACCCCCCTAACCGCACTCCCCTCACCCACGCAGGGCCACCCCACCCAATTATCCTGCAACAAAAAGCCACCTTGGCAGTGCCAGTCTAACACTGGCAGAGCCCCTGACAACTGGCAGCACCACCTGGGCATCTTGGCAGTGCCAGGCTGGCACCAAGGTGGCAGTGCTGGAGTGCACAGATGACACCAACAGTGCCAGGGTACCACCCTGCCTAGAGGGCATGCACCTGGAGGTCTCCAATCCCCTGAGAGACCCCCACGAGTGCCATTCCATCTGGTCCCCCATTGTGGAGATCAGTACTAAACGCACTTGCCCAAGATATCCAAGGTGAAGGGGCTATATCGCAACACCTTGGTTACCTCTGGGAACTGCATATTAGAGTGAGACTAGCTGTCTCGCTCTAATATGCAGATTTGCCAAAAAATGATCCCTCCCACAATGGATGAGCTTCACATTGCGACATCTTGCGAGATCGCATTAAATCTCACGAGGCGTGTTGAGCCGGTAGACTCCGGGAGCGGGGTCTCCCGTTATTTACCGGTCACGGCGCACGACGTTTTGGGCGCAGCGTGGCCGGTAGATCACGTCCCATATTTCAAGTAGTGGTGACAGCAAACCAATATGTGTGATTGTTCTGTGGCAGTGTGATATATAATGCTGTCACCAGGTATCTTTGAGACCCCCATTTCTCCTTCGCCAAAGGCCATGCAATTCATTGTGCTGTCTCTCCATGGCTGCGTCCTCCGCGGCAGTCAGGCTGGCAATTATTATGGGACCCCCCCCCCGCTCCCCATTTCTCTAAAGTTCTGTGCTCTCCTCCTGCAATGAGAGAAGTGTTGGAGCTTGAACTGGAATGTGGGTTGCCACTTACCTTTCTTGTCTTGATGAGACCAGTGAACATCTTTTGACACTGTCCAGTTGCAAGATGCCACACATCTGTGGCTGACCCCCTCAGCAACCTTTGAGTTACAACTGATTTATGTCTCATCGGGCCCTCACCGCACAATCACATAATCTCAAGCGATACCTCTGAGAATTTGGGGAGCAGCTTTCACAAGTTGTACCTCCATCATTAGGCATGCTATGTCATTCCTCAAAGACCTGCAATTGAGCAATTGTGACCCTTACCAGGGTAACAATTCTTTAAGTAGGGATCCAACAATTGGCAGGTATAGTTTATCTTCACACCCACAATCTTGGATGCAGAAACCTGGAAGTGTGATGCAATTCCCGTGGCTGAGTTAAGGCCATGGCAGAGCCATCCCATAACATTCAAGTTTGTGACATTCTGCATCAATCCCCCCAACTCCCCTGCAAGTCCAGAAGCTAAATATTCAGAGGTTGAGAGGCGACCTGATAGTGGTGTACAAGATTAAGAGTGGCATGGACAGAGTGGAGAGTCAGATGCTCTTTCCTAGGCTAGGAGAGTGAAGTACTCGGGGACATAGTTTAAAAGTGCATTGAAAAAAGTTTAGAACTGATGTGCGAGGCAAGTGTTTTACACAGAGGGTGGTAAATATATGGAACAAGCTGCCTGGGGAGATGGTGGGAGCAGGTACGATAGTGGCATTTAAGGGGCAGCTAGCCAAATTTATGAATAGAGTGGAAGGATACGGACTTCGCAAGTGCAGACGGTTTTAGTTTAGGCAGGTACCATGGTCGGCGCAGGCTTGGAGGGCCGAAGGGCTTGTTCCTGTGCTGTATTGTTCTTTGTTCTATTCTCCCCACTCCCTCCTTGCTATCTGTTTTCCTTAAAGCAGCTTTGTTTTCTTTCTTAATTCAACTTTTCTTTTTAAAAGCCCAAATGAAATTAGAATGAGGAAGGAAGTTGCCAGCCTTCTCTTTATTTGCACCTTTCTGTCTTCATCTCACATGCATTATAAATTATAATCTCTATTTCACAGGTGAATATGTTTAACATTAACCCCTGTGAACAGGTAGAAATTATATTTAGAGCTTTCAAAATTCAACTAGTGCATTTTGAAAATTAGGTAGAATTGTGGGAGAATTGTGGGAGAATTTATTTCCTAGCCCCTGGTCACTGTCCTTATGGAGTTTGCACATTCTCCCCTTGTCTGCGTTGGTCTCACTCCCACAACCCAAAAGATGTGCAGGGTAGGTGAATTGGCCATGCTAAATTGCCCTTAATTGGAAATTTAAGAGAAAAATAAATAAATATATTTCAGTAAGATTATGAAATTTGATATCTTGTTTTACAAATTTAAGAACCACCAGCAGACAGAAAGGACTAGGAGTGTAAAAAAAAAACACCCATCAGTACAGTGAACTGGTGAGTATTTGCGTAGCCTTTGAAATTAGGTAGACCACAGATACTTATACTACACATTCTAAATTCAGCTCAGAGTCAGAGATCTCGGCAAAATATCAAGTACAAGCCCCATTTAGGAAGTTAAAGAAAAAGAAAGACTTGCAATTATGCAGTACTTTCCATGACTTCAGGATATTAAACTACTTAACAGCCAATGATGTATTTTTGAAGTGTAATAGAAAATGCAACATCTAGTTTGTGTGCATCAAGCTCCCAAAAACAGTAATGTGGTAATGGCTAGAAAATTTTGTTCTGTGAAGGGAATGTAACCTTCAAGTAAAAAAATGTAATTAAAAATATAAAATGACACATACATTTCCAAGGATGGATATTATCATGACTTTTTCATTTTGCTTAACCCTTTGGACATCATAAATTTCAAATATTGAAGAAAGATGACAATGAAAAAAATCAGCAAGCTTTTTGAATGATTTATGGGAAGGAACTTGCGCAGATTGAAGATTCACAAAGTGATACTTCTTAGGTGGACAATCATACTCATTAGTGAGTGATCGCCGAAGAAGAAAATACTCTCACTATTGAAAAGCGGTTATTGCGTTTCACAAAGTGTGGCCCCGTTCAACAATAAAGATCCTGATATAGTTCACCTGTGGAAATGCATAGAGCATGTAAAACATTTCATATACGTATTATTCACTATTAGATATCTTACGAGAAATGACTCCTGAGCTTTGATTAATGGCTCATAAGCAGGATTGTCAACATTGTTTAAGTCTGAAGCGTGAAGATTTTTTGATTGTATTTCAATCGCAAATTGAAAGCATTGTCTGTTATAAAAAGAAACATAAACATAGTGGAAATTTGAGTCGCCCTTATCAAATGGAGCATCAAAACTACTGAATAAATTTGAAAGTTTGGATTCAGAACAGTATGAAACAAAAGTACTTCACCCTGGCAACCAGGAAAGTTACATGCTGTCAGCTGTTTTCTGAAAAATTTCAAAGCAGTTTAAAATTGATATATGCAAAGAATGCAGAATTAATGTTATAAGATAAAACTCTGTTTAGAAATCTGGTGTTGTTTATATAGATAACAAATAATTTACTACCCTGTTTAGTACTCAATATTGATTGTTGGAGTACGATATGTTTGCTTTGATTTTGTACATCACATTTTTGTTGAACTCTTGCTTCAAACAATATAGCTAGTGTTACAAATCCGGGAAAATTGTGAGATTGTATCACTCTCATTCCCAACCTAGAGCAAACAAAAAACGACACTAATTATAAACTCCATTTATAACTACCAAGGAAACTCACCAAGTAAACTTATTGAAAGGACTTAAATTAAGTCCAAAATGTGCAGGCTATGTGGATTGGCCATGCTAAATTCCCCTTTAGTGTCGAAAGAAGTGCAGGTTAGGTGAGGTTGCGAGGAAAGGGCAGGGGAGTGGGCTTCGGTAGGGTGCTCTTTCAGAGAGTCAGTGCAGACTCAATACAAACATTTTGCACTGTATTAATAAATCTGGAGTAGGCTACCACTCTTAAATACGTCAAGGAATATTTTAATGCAGAAAGGATTGCATCCTAAAATACTGCCTTCTTGAGCTGGTTGATGGGAGACCTCCCATTTGATGATCTGCAAATAAGATTATGTAGAAACTTGAGCACAAGAATTAGCAGCAGGAATGGGCTATTCAGTCCCTCAAACCTGGGGGTGATTCTTCTACGCAGGCTTACATTGTGTTGTAGCTGGAGACTCTCGCAAGAGGGCCATAATGTGATTTGTGCTGGGGAAAACTCATTTTGAGAATTTAAATCCTGGAACTGGCACACAGGCAGTGACCCTGCCAGCCTGGCAATGCCACCCCGGCACCATAATGGCTCATTTAAATATACATATCTGGATCTCACCCAGCGAAAGCGAGATCCAGGCCGCGACATCTCGCATAGTTTGGTTGAATCTCGCGAGATGTTGCAAGCGTCGTGAATCCCGTGAGAGGTTTCTCGTGAGATTCAACAGCCTCATCCTGACACCAAGTCAGGCACGACGAGGCAGTTAAATCATACCCATAGTATTTAAACCGTGCAGGTCTCTTACTGGAATATATGCATGTTGACAGTAGCTGTTCGTCCTGGTGATGTTCCTTGTCAACACAGTGTCATTCCTGTGGCCCTAGTTGCTTTGGCGTGTTGTTGGATGCTGCAAAGGAACACCTTCACACCATGAAGGAATAGCTTCGCTAGTAGTTCATCAAAGAAAATAGCCTTATAATTATCAGTTAAACCATTATTAAACACAAGGAATTACACACATGCTATCTATACTGGCTACAAATGCCAATTAAGCAACCCCAATGGAGTTCAAATGCCACTTATAAATAAAATTAATAGAACTGGTTTACTTGATGATCTGTGCAGGCCTTTGGAAAGAGAGACCCTTTTAGGACCAACCTGAAAAGCCTCTGTCTTGTCAGAGTCTTCTGCGCAACCTGACAGCATTTGGCAAAATTACTATTCACCTTAAAAACATTTATCAGACTGCCAAACTACAGACAGACCTGGCTCCTCCCATTAATTACATCATCTGTATCCCACTATGATGTTCCATCATTTGCTTAGCTAGGATTACAAACAATCCCTCATAAATTATCTACTCTCCAGGGAATCTCCAGCAATCATAATAATGTTCCATTAGGCATCTCCCTGTAAACATGTAAATTATTTAAATTAATACTTATTTCACCTTTTATGACCACTTAATTGCAGCTTTAGCAGACGCATGGTCTGAGGGTGGCACGGCAGCACAGTGGGTAGCACTGTTGTATCACAGCTCCAGGTCCCAGATTCGATTCAGGCTTGGGTCACTGTCTGTGCGGAGTCTGCACGTTCTCCCCATGTCTGCGTGGGTTCCCTCCGGGTGCTCCGGTTTCTTCCCACAAGTCCCGAAAGACGTGCTGTTAGGTGAATTCAACATCCTGAATTCTCCCTCTGTGTACTCAATCATTTGGCGACTAGGGGCTCCCCTTCGCCTACGATTACTACGCTTCTTGGACTGTCTGTCAGCATAATGTATCTCATAGTCTGCTCTGCCATACATATGGTGCAGCTGACATTTTTATTTTTTCTTTGCTTGTCTGCTAGATTTAGCTTTGTAGCTGTCCTCCTCCAGCGGCATTAACAGTGTGGCTACTCTTTATCGGCTCAGGTTTGCTCATTAAGTGTATTGCAACCTCATAGTTTATAAGTTTGCCATATTCACTCACTCACCTTTTTAGTACCTTCCGCAGATTTGTTCTTTTCTGTATGTCTGTCTGAGCTGTGCCTCACTTGCAGCCTCTGTCTGTTTTTCTTTCTTCTTTACAGCAGTGTTTTGGCAGAATCTGAACATTTATGCTTTCCTGTGTTCTCGATGCCTTCTCGGCCCCTTCTCCAGGGTTCAAAAATCCTTTTTTTTTCCACTTCTAAATACGTTGGTTCATGTAATAGGAAAGCATGCTTCATCAGGATGTACTCAATGGGTGTCTTTATTAAACTGATCAGAAAATGGCAGCCTACACTCGAGTGCCTCATGCCAGAGTCACCTGACTATGGCAAACCAAGTGGTCATGTAGTACACTCAGTAAGATTGTATTTCCAAACAATCACCTCTTATTCTTTTAAACTCCAGTGGGTGTTGGTGGCCCAACTTCTTCTACCATTCCAATAAGATAACCCCTTTATCCCAGGAATCAATTGAGTGAACCTTCTCTGAATTGCTTCTAATGCAATGATATTCTTTCTTAAGCAAGGAGATCAAAACTAGACACAGTATTCGAGATGCTGTCCAACTAAATCCCTGTACATCTGTGGCAATATTTCCCTACTTTTATACTTGATTCCCCTTGCAACAAAAGCCAACATTTAATTTTCCGAATTACTTGCTGCACATGCATACTAACTTCTTGTGATTCATGTACCAGGGTACCCAGACCCCTTTGTACTATAACGTTTTGTAGACTGTCTTAATTCAAATAATATACTGCTTTTCCATACTTCCTGCCGAAATCGACAAGTTCACATTTTCCCAATCTGCCAGATTTTTGCCCAGTTAATTAAATGATCAAAATCTCTTTGTAGGATCGTTATGTCCTCTTGATAGCTTACCTTCCTGCTTATCTTTGTGTCACCAACAAATTTCTTCCAAGAAACTGACATAAATTGTAAATAGTTGAGGCCCCAACATTGTTCCCTGTGGCACTCTACTAGTAACAGCTTGCCAACACAAAACTGACCCGTTTATCCCAATTCTCTGCTTCCTGTTAGCTGACAAACCCTCAAACCATATTAATGCACCCTCTGCATCGTGATCTATTATTTGTATAGTAAGCTTTGATGTGGCTCCTTATCGAATGCCTTTAGAAATACAAGTACGCCACATCTACAGCAACCCCTTTATCCACCTTGCTTGTTGCTTCCTCAAAGAACTCTGATTAATTCACCAAACATGACATCCTGAGAACTAGGTTCTTCATTTGTGATATTCTCACCAAACAGGAGGGATATTATGCTTGCCTGTGCATTGTTAATGAATCCTCCGAACTGTATTTACATCTGTAGACCTTTTCTTCCTAATAGTTAACATTTTTGTATTAGAGCTCTCGAGCTTACTAACTGTTCCTTTATCTGGCTCCTGGTTAAGCAGTATCTCATTTCTAAAATTTGCATCCTTGTTTTTAAAATGCTCCACGGTTTCGTCCCTCGTTCTCTTCTCTCCTCCAGTCCTCTGAGATGTCCTATGCTCCGATCCTGGCCTCTTCATCATCTACAAGTTTAATCGCTGTACACCGCTGCCAAGGCCCTGAGCTCTGGAATTCCCTCTCTAAACCTGCACTTCTCGATATTTCTCTTTCTTCCTTTAAAACACTCCTTACAACCTACCTGCCCTATTATTTCCTTACAACATGACTGTGGTCACATTGTGTTTTCTGACACTCCAGTGAAGTGCCTTGGAATGTGTTATCATGTTAAAGGTGCCATAGAAATACAGGTTTTTGTTGTTGTTGAACTGTAACTTTGGATCAGTGGCAAAGGTATGAATCCTTTAATTAATTTTTTTCCGATAATTTTATTATCTGAAAAGGAAGATTGTGCAGGGCGATGTGGGGAAGGGGAGGCAGCAAAGGGGTGAGGGGAGTGGGTTGTACGAAGTGTATTGCTCCTTCGGAGAGTCAGCACAGACATAATGGACTGTATGGCCTCCTTCTGTGCTGCAATTAAAATGTGAATTGCTGGGCAATACAAAGATGTTTGGCCTCATACCCAGTGGCTATAAATCATCATCAGAATAGAGTGTCCTTCGGGAAGAGACATTTTGATTTCCCATGTCTGTATCCTTGAGACCCGTCAAAATTAGATCAATAAATCAGTACAGAATTCAGGGCTACCTTGTCCTGTAGATTGCTGTCTAATGGGAACTGTTTTCCGTTGCTTGATTTGAATCATTAACAGCCTTCAGTGAGACAAAACCGCAGCTGAAAAAGTATATTATTTGTCCTTAAATTGCTGAATAAATATGCATTGCTTGTAGGTAAAAATACAAGTGTCTCGAGTAGTGCCTTGGAAAACCTTCATATAAAATGGCCTAATTTTTAGTATTTGCAGTCTGCAGTCACCACAACATTTCTGTCTCTGAGAAGACTACACAGGACATTAATCACACTTCTTCTTGAACATGTGCACATTTGTATGTTAAACACAAAATTCTATTTAGGTTTACTTATGAGCGACTTTCTGTCACAAAGTTGATGTGCCAGCTTAGAAACTAGCAAAAACTGACCAAGATCTTTACAAAATTGACACAACCTCCAAAAGCTGCCGCTTCATGGGCAGCAAGATTAGAAATATTTGATGTGAAAATAATTGGCGAGACATGCTTACAACCAGAAAATGTTGGAGGGCAATAAAAAGCGGAATGCCAATCACAGATATGGGGGTCAACCTCCATGTGTACATTGGTGACAAAGGCTCTACCTCTTTCAACTCCTCCAATAAATCTGTGCTGCCTGCCACTCAGCCTTGGAAGAGGCTCAATTGCTGCAGCTAAACATTTGGAAGACCAAAGCAATCATTGTTTGTCCTGTATGAACCTCTGTACCCTGACCAATCTATCCATTCCATTCCTCCCTGGCACCATCTCTGGATGAACAGATTGTTCATAATCGAAATAGTCTACCTGACCGCAGGGGGGACTTCTGATGCCATCTCATCTCCATCAAAAAGGTTTTGTCTTTTTCAGACGACACCCCCAGCCGCCCCCCCACCCCCCACCACCACCATCACTGTCTCATAACAATGAGATCCCCACTTCTGCCAACCACCCCCTCCACCGACCCATAACAATGAGATCTCCACTTCTTCCAACCCCCCCCCCACCACCGACCCATAATAATGAGATCTCCACTTCTCCCAACCCCCCCACCACTGACCCATAACAATGAGATCTCCACTTCTTCCAACCCCACCACCACCGACCCATAACAATGAGATCCCCACTTCTAACACCCACCCCCCACCACTGACCCATAACAATGAGATCCCCACTTCTGCCAACCCCCCCACCACCGACCCATAACAATGAGATCTCCACTTCTTCCAACCCCCCCACCACCGACCCATAACAATGAGATCTCCACTTCTTCCAACCCCACCACCACTGACCCATAACAATGAGATCCCCACTTCTAACACCCACCCCCCACCACTGACCCATCACGATGTGATCCCCACTTCTATCGCTCCCCCCCCCCCCACCCCCCCCCCCCCCGCCACCATCCCATAACAATGAGATCTCCACCGCTATCACCCACCCCCCACCACCGACCCATAACAACGAGAGTTCCACCTCTGCCACCCCCCTTCCCCACCTGCTGTTCAACATCCTTTCACCGTTATCACCTCGTGTCTGGATTATTCTAAATATTTCAAGACTGGAGTTCCATCTCCGTAAACTTAACCCTTCCAAAATGCTGCTTCCCTCGACAACCCAAAATCAGGGCCCACTCACCCATTACAGCTTATCTTGTCAGCCACTTTGGCTCCCAATAACCCAATTTAAAACCAGGACGGGAATTGCCCGACTTGGTGACGCGGCAAGCCCGTTGAATCTCAGGAGGGGCCTCTCGCGTGTTTTGTAACACTTGAGGCTTCTGGGGCGTGAATCCCGCCCCACCGCTCCGACGCCGGCTGCCGTATTCTCCTGCGCCAGTTTTTGGGCTGGGGCAGGGACCACGCCGCACCACTCGGGGGCCGTTGGCAGCGGCCCCCCGGCAATTCACCGGGCCCTGATGGGCCAAATGGCCGTCGGTTTCTGGCCAGTCCCGCCGGCGTAGATTGGACATGGTCCCACACGGCGGGACCTGGCTGGTAGGCCGGCTGGTGGTAGGCCGGCTGGTGCGGTACTCCGGGGGGGGGGGGGGGTTCCGGCCCCGGCAGGGGGGGGGCAAGGTGGCCTGGCCCGCGATCGGGGCCCACCGAGCCCTGTGCCCTGGGGGCACTCCATCCTTCCGCGACGGCCTCTGTAGGGCTCCGCCATGGCCGGCGCGGAGAAGACACTACCCTGCGCATGCGCTAGAATTCGCCGACCGGTCTGCGCATGCTTTGCCAACCCCTCCGGCGCCGGCCTAGCCGCCAGAAGTGCCGCAACCTCTGATCAGCTCGACGCCGGAGTGGTTCGCCGGTGTCGGGCCATCGCAGGGATACGGGAGAATACCGCCTCTGGTGTGATTCAATTGAACATTGCGCGACATCGTGATCTAGATCTCACCTTCACTGGACGTGATCCAGATCAGCATATTTAATTATGCCATCAGCCTCATTTAAATATGTCTGTGCTGGATTCCCCCGATGCCCAGGACTAACAGCCTCCCCAGCAAGGCCACAACCGGGTGCCATTTAGTACTGGCCCAAACAATGTGGGCCAGTTATATCGGCACCTGGGGTAGGTGGGTCTCCTAGGCCATTGGAGACCCCCGGGTAGTCGGGCTCTGGGTGGGGTGGTACCCTGGCACTCCTGCTGGCACCCAGGCACTGTGGCACTGCTAGTCTGGCACCTTCGCAATGCCACCCTGGCACCCTCACAGTGTCACCCCAGAGTGCATGTGTGGCACTGCCGGGATGGCAGGGGCACGCGGGTAGTCTTCTTACAATGGCAAGCTGAGCCCATCAGTGCAAGAAATTACTAAAGTGCAGGAACGATGTGGCATTCCTCACTGAGGCCAAAAATAATGTCAAAGTGCCGCTGTATAGCACGGTCCTTCTCGGCACTGCAGTCACCAAAAATCACCCCGCTAAACACGCCCACAAGCGGTCTCTGTTATTTTACCGTTGAATTGCCCCCTCCGTCTTTTACATCTCTTCAATGATTTGCCTGTTCTTATCTCTGTAACCCTGCCTACAGCACTCCTCCTCTAATTCTCTGTTCCTCTAACACTGGCTCCATTTGCACCTTTTGTATTGGCAGTCAGCGAGAACCCAAGCTTTGGAATTCATAAAGCCCCTGCCTCTCCACTTCCCTCTCATCCCTTTACAACCCGCCTTAAAATGCACCTCATTGACCACGCCTTTAATCATCACACACACACCCCCTCCGGCCCTCCCCCACCGCCACCCCACCTCCACACACTTCTGATATGCCTGGCTCACCGTCTTTTTTCATTATGCATCAGTGAGACATTTTAGGGCATTTTTCTCTGTTAAATGACCTATATAGATGCAAACTGTTACTTTTGAATCAAAAGATTCATCAGTTTTCAGGAAATTAAATTAAATCTTATTGGTGTCCATTTGCCTTAGTAGCATTTTAATCTTTGAGCCAGCAGGTTGAAGATTCAAATCCCTCTTGAGGGCCTCATCCTCATTAAACCATCCTACTGCATCGAAGATCTTTTTTCCTTTTACTTTATCATTATGTTTGCTTCCCTCTCCATCATCCTTTCCCTCCACGTGTGTGCAGAGCTGGGCGAGTGGAAGGATGGGGGGGGGGGCGGAGTCAGGTAGTCAGTTATATTTTTGTCAGTTTAATTATATTATTGTTAAATAATAAAAGGTTATTTGTGTATTAAATTTACAAACCTGATGACTGCAGTTTATTGGGCTCAGCCAAGATCCTCATGTATTTTAAAATAACATCTAATTACACTTGCATGCGACTCCAGGTCAAGTGCGGCTGGAATTGACCATGCACTAGCCCAGGGAGTCGTGACTATAGTGATGAGAAGTGCCTTGGGTGAGGAATAGGTGTTAAAGAGATCCTGTTTTGAAGAACAGTGGGGAGTTCCCCTATTTTATTGCTCCTTGTAATTTATCTGGTATTTGATTTTTTAATTTCTGGTACCTTTCTGTCAGAATGATAACTGATGTGTCTGCCTCCATACAGCCTCCAGTTCAAAACGATTCATTGCAACACATTTTGGGGTACAATAGGACAATATATATAGCTTTATGGGGCAAGATCTCACGGCAGTTCACGCCGGTGGGAACTTCCTGTGCTGCAGACGGCGCAGTCCTGCCATGGGTTTCCCGTGGGTCAGATTAACTGGGAAGCCCCAATGACAGCGGGGGACCAGAAGGTCCCGCCACCAGCAAACGGCGGGAGGGCTGCCTCCCGCTACTGAGAAACACAGCTTGGGGAGACCAGAGAATCCCACCCATTGTTTCAACAAATTCAAGTCAAATCACACCTGAGGGGGTGCTGCATTGTTGGAGGTGCCATCTTTTGAATGAGGCATTAACTCGAGGCCTTTACTGCCTGTTCAGGTGGATTTAATGAGCAGTTCAAAGAACAGCATTGTGTTTCCCTGGTGTTCCCGTATTGTTCTCTCCAACAACTGTGCTTAGGGAGAGAAAAATCTGCCACCATCTCCTGCTGTAAATGTGCATCGGTGGATGTTAGATTATGGCAGGGTGAAGTGGCAGGGTGAATCCCTCTGAAGCAATTAGGATACCAACATTAATAATCACGATCCTTTGCTGTAGAATTGTACACCAAGGTCAGTGCCTCAGAAGAGATGGGGAAGCAAAGAACATTACTGAGGTAAGAGCAAAAAATAATAGATGACAACAGACCATTTTTGGTGTAAGAACTAGGAATATGAAGGCTGCCAATGTAAACAAGGAATGTCTTGCATTTATATCATGGGTTTTATAACCTCAGCATGTCACTGGTGTGTAGGTAATGAAGCAGACAATTTGCATACAATGATGTCCCTCAAGTAGCAATCTCTACTGTATTGAGGTGTCAAACGAGATTTTATGCTAAGTCTCTAGAGTGGGACTTGAACCCAGGACCTTCTGACTCAAGAGAAGCGAATGGCATCACTGAAATTTATCTCCAACCGTTGTGGCTGTTGGAAGGAATCAACACCCACACAGAATTCCTTTTCCCACACTCCTACACAAAAATAACACCCGTCCACAGCCGAGTGAAAACAGATGGTTTTGTTTCTCTGTCATTTTTGTCTTTCCTCTGAATTCACATGCATCAAATATCAAAAAGTAAATTCCAGAGGTAAAGCATAAAGATCTCACTCGCATCTCAGGCTGAGGTTTACAAATGTTTTTTTTCATAATTGCTACACGATGGGATCTTCAATCCCTGATACAAATTTAAAGCCCATTTACAATGCCAAACTGAAGTAAACATCATCCTGAAATCAATCTCTGTTTATCCACGATGAAGTGCCTACGTTATGTGTTCCACATGAGTGCTGGGATGAAGTAGACTATTCGCAGTATGTTGGGCTGGGAGGTTGTAGCTTTGTCAAACTTGTACTGATTTGGCTCCACGTAGATAAAATTTGAAACCAGCCCCCACCTTCCTCCCCACCCCCATTGTATCCCTGTACCCCCTCTGGCTTTAATCTCTTACTATCCACATTCCTCCTCCAATTATCTGCTTGTCTTTGATTACAGGCAGCTTTGGAAAAATAGTTCTCATGTGATATCTGACAAACCATGATGATAAATCATTAAGCGTAAATAACAGTTGGCTGGTGACTTGCTTGTTGGTGGCCTTGACCAGCAGATGCTTTCAGTTTGTACGCTATGAAAGCTTGGCTCACAAGATAGCTAAATTCTTTTCAAATGTTAGTCTCTTTTTAAATCTCGAAGCACACCCAACCAGTCCCTGTACAAAGATTCTGCATCACATTAGGGAAAAGTTAACTGAGCTAATAAAGACTCAGGGTGCAGTCAGTAAATAGCTAAGCCGTAGCGACCAGGAAGATTCTAGATCTACTTTTACCAAGGTGACCTAATTAGAGATAATGACAAATATAGGAGAAAACACACCAAACTTCTGCTCCTGAACCAACTATTGTTGGAAATGTTTGTGTGTGGACTATTGTAGAGGAGGGGGATCAGACTCATCTGAAATATTTTCCTTTACTCGGCACGGTGGCACAGTGTTTAGCACTGCTGCCTCACAGCTCCAGGGTCCCAGGTTCAATTCCGGCCTCGGGTGATTGGCTGTGTGGAGTTTGCACTTTCTCCCCGTGTCTGCGTGAGTTTGCTCCGGGTGCTCCGTTTTCCTCCCACAGTCCAAAAATGTGCAGGTTAGGTGGATTGGGCATGCTAAATTGCCCCTTAGTGTCCAAAAGGTTAGGTGGGGTTACGGGGGTAGGGTGAAGGCGTGGGCTTAAGTAGGGTGCTCTTTCCAAGGGCCGGTGCAGACTCGATGGGCCAAATGGCCTTCTTCTGCACTGTAAATTCTATGATATGTACTTGTGGGATCTGGGTCTTGATGGATAGGCCAGCATTTATCATTAATTGCCTTTGAGAAGGTGGTGGTGATTTACCTTCTTGAACCGTTACAGTCCATGTGGTGCAGAAGAACTCATAATGCTGTTATGGATGGAGTTCCATATTAGTTGGAAAGGCTTGCAAAGCTTGTTCCATGATATCATGATGGCCTGCCCTAATCTACATTCAGATGGCCTTTGAGCACTGCATAATATCCCTGAAATTAGTCCACTCATTCAAAAAAATTACACAAAATATTTTTACTGGAGGCATTTTAAACCTGCATCCCAATTAATATGAAGTCCCATGTCAAAAAACAAATAGTAACAAGGATGGGAGATACAGCTATCAAGGCAGACGATTATGAGCTGACCCACAGATCATTTAATGCAGGGAACTCTTTCCCTCATAATCTCCAGAGGTCTGGGAATTACCGGAAGTAGGCGAACAAAGGGAGGTTGTAAAAGGAAGAATGAGAAGGAGAAAAATGTTCCAAGGAGAATGGAGTAGAAAGAACAGACTGCTCTCCGCTTTTAAAAGAAGTCAGGGAGTGACGCGCCCAACTTGCTTCATTTATGGTAAGCCCGAACCTGTGAAGGTGAACTGTTCACATTACCAGGGTCGACCAACAGGTGGCACTGTGGTTAAACCCAGGGTTCTGGCCATGGAAGTTGTGAATCTGTGCTCAGCTGTTACAGCAACCAACCCCTGATGTCTGTCAGGACATTTTGCTTCAAGGGAAAATGACCCCTAGCTTTTCTAAAAGTCAAAAGGAAATCAGCATTCTCAGGAATACCAGTTGCTTGCAAAATTTGCTAGTGGCAGGAGTTAGAGATTTTCTGTCCAAATGCAGAGTGAATGCCAAAGCTTTTGTTAAGGGACCGCCAGAGAATACCTGGATGTTCCTTTACTAAAGAAATTACTTACAGAGTAAATTAGTTACGTGGCTGGTAATGATGGGGGTGACCCCAAGCTTTACCTATACAAGGTGTGGATCTTTTATTGGGTAATGACTTCACTGGATGTAAAGTATCCCCAGAGGATCCAAAGCAGTGACTGGAGAAACTGTGGAGAACATGCAAAATCCTGCAAAGACGCAGAGGGCTGAGGAAGTCCAAAAGATACTGCAGGAGGTGTTATTGAATATTAAGGAGGCTAAAGGAAAGTCAATAGAAGTTAAAGATAGAGCTGGTAGAATTTAAAGAGGCGAAGATGCAGTCAGTAGTATTTCAAGAGTCTGCGACAGATCCAAAGGAATGTCAAGGAGCTGAGAAAAAAGCAGCCAAAGTTGAAGGGAATGGGCCAGAGGTAGAGTTGACGGATAACTTTTTTAAAGATCTCAATAGGGTCAAAGAGATTTCCCAATAAGGCAAGCCTAGAGTGAGTAAGATAGCTCACCTAGTTGAGGTGCCATAAGGGAGTGCAATGGAACCCGGTGACCACTTGCAAGCAGTAGTATCCCAGAGGACATGAAACAAATTGGGGGGGGGGGGGGGGGGGGGGGGGAACCATTCCCGAAGCAAAAGGAAAGAGGGATAGTGGGAGGGGGGGGGGGTCTGCCATAAGATGAACAGCAGTTGTGAAAACCACAAGGAAAGCAAAACATGTGGATTTGGCCACTGAAGAATCAAATGGTCAGGTTCTAAATTCAAAACTAACCAAACCCAGACATTTAGCTTCAGAATCCACAAAAGACAGGGAGAACAATGACCCTTCATAGAGGCTTAAAAACAATTTATCATCCCTGCCACCCTAGAAATAAAGATCAGCAGTGTGCCAGAATCTGTAAATCCATGACTTGTGGGATCAGCAATTAAGGGGTTCAAGACTTTTACCAGCAGTACAATAATGCAGCAGCAAAACTTTGCATATCACCAACATCAGAACCATGTTAGACAACACATAACTAGGGCTTCAAGGTAGAAAACTAGATAGAAGGTGTTAGGTTCCTGAACCTCCTTGAGCAAAATTCAGCGTTTCCTGAACTCTGAGATATCCCCTTGTTCCCATACAACATTCAATATTACACAGCCCATTCAATATTACACAGCCCATTCAATATTACACAGCCCATTCAATATTACACAGCCCATTCAATATTACACAGCCCTATTACCTAAACCCAGTAGATAATTCCAAGCACAAGTTTTTTGTCCACGTTTTCAATTTCAGTGAAGCCGTAATCTTCTCGGTTCGAGTTTTGGATTTTAACTGGCTGCCCTTTTAGCAATAACTTGTTTTCAGGGGAGATTGTTCTCTGCAGCTGGGTATGGCTGTGATGTGCTGTGTCCCTTTCTCCAGTTAATATGCTATGGATATATCTTTTTTTCACTTTGATATTATCCACCATGTGGACCCAGCTTTTGGCACAAGTGTCAATTCCCTTATTTCTGCGCTTTGAAATTACCTCTTCTACAACCCATTGTTTTCCCATAGTCGTATAGGTAAACACTTGCTTTTCTCACTGGTATGCTAATTTGCATATCAAAACACCCCTTAAGACAGCTGCCCTTATTAATTCACCTTTTTTATTTTATTCCAATTTTATTTTTTAATCTTAATTTTCCCCAATCCTTAACTACATTTGATCTTAGTCAAAAGGCCAAGAAGCGATTTTCCCAATCCTTAACTAGTGTGCAGTGAAACTAGCTTCACCAAGGGTTAGGTGACCTTTTGTCTCTCGAAAGTTCTTTAAATGACCATGTGTGGAATACCCACACATTTAAACAGCAAGAACACTTGCGAATTTATGCCAGCTTTTGACTGGGTATTTACCAAATCTCAAAATCGATTCCTCCTCTGTACCCCCCCCCCCCCCCCCCCCAACCTTCAACCCCGACTCAGTGTCTGCGAACTCAAAACTTAACAAAGAGAGGTGCTGAGGATCCAGTTTATGACAAGCAACATAGCCACCATTCATCCCCCACTGTGTAGCAATGGCTTCCAACTTTGAATCCTTTGTGTGAACAATAGAAGTATTGATCCCGTGGTCACATAATCAAAACTGACCTCAGGAACCATCCAGAAATAGGCCAGCCTAAAAAAAACAGCAAGACGAATAGAACCCCCGCTGAAACAACTGGTCGACCCAGGCAGTGAGAGACAGGGGGCGAAATTCTCCGTTATCGGCGGAAAGTCCGCCGATCGGCGCAAAAAATGGCGCAAATCCGACTTGCGTCACGTCGGAAAAATGGGTCGAAAGTCTCCGGCCCGAAATGGGCTAGCAGCGACGTAACGGGATCCGCGCTTGCGCAGTGGTTCACGCCGTGCAGCGTCATACGCGCCGCACGGCGTGACGGCTCATAAGGCCACGCTGCTCCCCCCCACCCGACCGGAACACCCGACCGCAACACCCGACTGGATGGCTGGCCGCCGCTCAGCCCCGAGGTTTGAGTCACGGGATGTGGAGGCGCTCCTGGACGCGGTGGAGCAGAGGAGGGACGCCCTGTATCCCGGGCACGGCCGCAGAGTTGCCCCACGCCACAGCCGGCGTCTGTGGAGGGAAGTGGCAGAGGCCGTCACCGCTGCGGCCCTGACACCACGGATAGGCACCCAGCGCCACAAGAAGGTGAACGACCTCGTCAGAGCAGGCAGGGTGAGCCTCCCCATATCCCCCCTCCCCCATATCCCCCCCTCCCCCATATCCCCCATATCCCCCCTCCCCCATATCCCCCCTCCCCCATATCCCCCCTCCCCCATATCCCCCCTCCCCCATATCCCCCCTCCCCCATATCCCCCCTCCGCCATATCCCCCCTCCCCCATATCCCCCCTCCGCCATATCCCCCCTCCCCATATCCCCCCTCCCCATATCGCCCCCTCCCCAATATCCCCCCTATCCCCCCTCCCCCATATCCCCCCTCCCCCATATCCCCCTCCCCCATATCCCCCCTCCCCCATATCCCCCTCCCCCATATCCCCCCTCCCCCATATCCCCCCTCCCCCATAACCCCCACCCCCATATCCCCCCTCCCCCATATCCCCCCCTCCCCCATATCCCCCCTCCCCCATATCCCCAAGTGAATCCAGCCCTAACCTAAACCTCTGCAATGCACGCGCAACCGATGGCGTGCATTCATATACCTGCCTAACAGTTTTGCCTTTTACCCCCCCCACCCCCCCCACAGGATAAGCGCGCACACAACAATAGGGAGCATGTGAGGACTGGAGGAGGCCCCGCTGATGAGAGGCCACTGACCGAACACGAGGAAAGGGCCCTGGAACTGGCTGGCGGACCTGATGACCGGGAGGTTGCTGATGCAGAGGTCGGGGGCGTAGTAGCAAGTGAGCCACCGACAGCCCGTCCCCATATCCCCCCTCCCCTATAGCCCCCTCCCCCATATCACCTGATCACTGCCTGATGTCTAACCATGCACGCTTCATTGTGTATCGCAGGACCAAACGTCCAGGCACCCATCCCCGCAGATGCAGACCGCCCGCAGGATGCCCCTCGGAGGCCACGGGAGACGGAGAGACCCGGACCCTCCAGCATGCGACGCCAGCAGGATGCCCCTCGGAGGCCACGGGAGACGGAGAGACCCGCACCCTCCAGCATGCGACGCCCGCAGGATGCCCCTCGCACACCACGGGAGACGGAGAGACCCGGACCCTCCAGCATGCGACGCCCGCAGGATGCCCCTCGGAGGCCACGGGAGACGGAGAGACCCGCACCCTCCAGCATGCGACGCCCGCAGGATGCCCCTCGCACACCACGGGAGACGGAGAGACCCGCACCCTCCAGCATGCGACACCCGCAGGATGCCCCTCGGAGGCCACGGGAGACGGAGAGACCTGGAGCAACAGGGAGACGACACCCCCGTCACGTGCGGGAGCGACCACCCAGCGACGAGGGGGGCAGCCACAGGCCCCCGTCACATCCGAGCCAGGACACCACTACCCAGGACACCACTACCCAGGACACCACTACCCAGGACACCACTACCCGGGACACCACTACCCGGGACACCACTGCCCAGGAAGACGAAATACCGGACAGTGACTCAGAGTGGATGGGTGGAGACGAACCCCCACCCCAAAGTGCCATGGACTCAGAGTGGGACGAAGAGCACGACACAACGCCACTGCTGTCACCAACACCCTCCACCATCGCAGAAACACGCACCTCGGTTGGGCACTTTAGTGATGAGGCGTCTGCTACACTCACTGGTGCGCACAACACAGCCGTCCCGGTACAGCAGGTGGAGGTAGGAGCAGCAGAGGGGCGGGGCGGTCGGAGGGCAGCCCAGCCCAAGCGAACATCTGCCGCCCAGATGGATCCCGGGTTCCTGCAGTTACCACACCCACACATAGATCCGATGCAACCACCGACCCGGAGACGAGCGAAGAGGGTGACGGGCGGCTTGCGACGGCTGCAGTCGCAGGTGGAGGAGTCCACCCGCGTCCAGGAGCTGGGAGTGGTGCCGGTCATGCGTGCCACCCAAGCTGACACCGCACGGGTGGCGTCCGCGGTGGAGGCAATGGGTGCGACGGTGTCAGACATGGGGAACGGTTTGCGAGGCCTGGGGCTTTCCGTGCAGGCGGCGTCTGTGGCCCAGGAAATGGCTGCCCTCTCACAGGAGGCCATGAGCCAGTGCCAGCGCCAGATGGCAGAGGCGCTCAACGCCATAGCCCAGTCTCTGCAGGCCATGGCCCAGTCTCAGCAGGCCATGGCCCAGTCTCTGCAGGCCATCGCTGAGGGCATCGGCGCCAGTGGCCATGTGCGAGCCGGCGTCGCACTGTCACAGACAGGGTTTGCCAACCCCCTGGGCTCCATGGCTGCAAACCTGCAGACCCCTGTCGATACCAGCACGGGCCTCCAGGACTGGCAGCGCCAGATGTCGGGGGGGCGTCGGATGGCCAGTCCGTTCGCATCCCCCACCCATGTAGAGGCCTGGGGGCCATCGGGCACCCCGAGGGAGGAGGAGGTGGTGTGGTCCGTCCCGGCTCCCCCTGTTGGGGAGGTCCCGGTACACCGCGACACCTCGGACTCCCCCCCTTCCGTCCCAGGTGCATCGGGTGGGCAACGGGCAGGACAGGCTGGCAGCTCGCCATCCCAGTCGCCCGGGCCGCAGCCTGGCCCATCTAGGCCAGGACGCCCCAGGAAACGGCCGCCAAAGGGATCCAGTGTCAGAGGGCAGGAATCACAGGAGTCCACCTCCAGTTCTGCTGTACCGTCTGGGGAACCACGTAGACGTAGTCAAAGGGCCCGTAAGGCCAAACAATTAGACACTGAGTTAGTTGGCACGGGTGTAGGGCACAGGTGAGTTTTAGGGGCTAGGGCACGTGCATGAACTCCTTTGGTTATTAAAGTCAATGTTACACCTACAGAAGCTGCCTTTGTGCTCTGTCCAAAGCGTGCGGGGGTGTCATGTACGTTGAGCGCAAGTGTGTGTGTGAGGGGTGGTCTTACCTCAGCCCCAGGTGAGTCTGCCCCCTTCCCCCTGGGCGGCCATCAACATCCCCCGGGCAGAGGATGGGACCGTGCGCTGCAGTGTCACAGCCGCATGCAGGGATGGTCCGGGTGGATGGTGGTACTGTGGCCATGGGTCAGACATAGTCCAACGATGTAGAGCCAGGAGCTCACCGCAGGGCGGGTTGTCATCATCCTCCATGGCCTGCAATAGAGACGCGTCCACCCGCAACTGTGTGAGCCCGGCCCGTTGTGCCGCAGGTGGATCAGCAATGGGGGGGGGTGGTGTGCATGTGGGTGGGGTTGGGGACGGGGGTGAGGGTGCTGGGTGGGTGGATGGGTGGGGGGTGTGGGTGGTCGGCTGTTGCCATGGTGTGCGGTCTGTGGCCATACTACCCGATTCCCACGACCATCTAGTCAGTGAAGCGGGCGTCTATCAGTCTGTCCCGTGCCCGCTGGGCCAGCCGGTAACGGCGGACAGCCACCCGCCTGTGTCTACCCCGTGTGCCCTGACCATTACCCCCATCCCCCTCATCTGGGAGGACTGCGCCTCTTCCTGCTGCTCCTCCACTCCGCCCTCCTCTGCCTGCGGCACATCGCCCCTCTGCTGGGCTATGTTGTGCAGGACGCAGCACACCACAATGATGCGGCCGACCCTATCTGACCGATACTGGAGGGCGCCCCCAGAGAGGTCCAGGCACCTGAAACGCATCTTCAGCACGCCAAAGCACCTCTCTATCACTCCCCTTGTCGCTACATGGGCATCATTGTAGCGGTTCTCCGCCTCATTGCGTGGCCTCCGTATAGGCGTCATCAGCCACGATCGCAATGGGTAGCCCCTGTCGCCCAGCAACCAGCCCCTCAGCCGGGGATGGCGTCCCTCGTACATGCCGGGGATGGATGACCGCGATAACATGTATGAGTCGTGTACACTGCCTGGGTAACGGGCGCAGACGTGCAGGATCATCATGCGGTGGTCGCAGACCACCTGTATGTTCATCGAATAGGTCCCCTTCCTATTGGTGAACACGGCCCTGTTATCTGCAGGTGGCCGCACGGCGACGTGCATCCCATCGATCGCGCCCTGGACCATGGGGAA
The DNA here is from genome assembly GCF_047496885.1 of Scyliorhinus torazame. Classification (NCBI taxonomy): domain Eukaryota; kingdom Metazoa; phylum Chordata; class Chondrichthyes; order Carcharhiniformes; family Scyliorhinidae; genus Scyliorhinus; species Scyliorhinus torazame. The sequence continues at coordinate 70,102,297 of NC_092715.1, read as the reverse complement.
TCAGGCCACGGCAGAGAAGCCCACGGCCCGGGCATCTTGGCTGGCCCGGTCCACCGGGAAGTGGATGTAGCGGTGCGCCATGGCATATAGGGCATCTGTCACTGCCCCGATGCACCGATGCACCGATGTCTGCGATATGCCGGACAGGTCCCCACTCGGTGCCTGGAATGACCCCGTTGCATAAAAGTTCAGGGCCACCGTAACCTTGACGGACACGGGGAGAGGGTGTCCCCCGCCAGTGCCACGCGGTGACAGGTGTGCCAGCAGGTGGCAGATGTGTGCCACGGTTTCCCGGCTCATCCGGAGTCTCCTCCTGCATTCCCGGTCCGTGAGGTCCTGGTATGACTGCTGGGGCCGGTACACACGGGGCGCCCTCGGGTGCCTCCGTTGCCGTGGGGCCGCGACGTCCTCCTCCCCCTCCTCGTCCTGTCGGTCAGGTGTCCCTCCAGCCTGGGCGGCTGCCGCCTGTCCCTCTGCGGCAGCCTGCGCCGCCTCTCTGGCACGCTCCTCCTCCTCCTCCTCCTCATCCAGGGCAACATAGACATGAGCGGCTGCCGCCACAGCGGCCAACATCGCTGGATGATCGGAAAACATGACGGGCTGGTGGGGGGGAGGGGAATGACGACATGTCATCATTGCCCATATCCCCTCCTCCCCCCAGCCAGGTGGCATGGACCGCATGGGTCCAACTGTTGGAGGCTGGCACCTGGCCAGGTGGACCAACTCACTTGCCCTCGCATCCCCCTCCCCGGCACGGACCCCCCATCCCCTCCCCGGCACGGACCCCCCATCCCCCTCCCCGGCACGGACCCCCCATCACCGTCCCCGGCACGGACCCCCCATCCCCCTTCCCGGCACGGACCCCCCATCCCCCTCCCCGGCACGGAGCCCCCCTCAACCTCCACCCCGGCACGTACCCCCCCCATCCCCCTCCCCGGCACGGACCCCCCCCCCCCCCAACCTCCCCGGCACGGACCCCCCCCATCCCCCTCCCCGGCACGGACCCCCGCCCATCCCCCTCCCCAGCACGGACCCCCCATCCTCCTCCCCGGCACGAACCCCTCCCCCAACCTCCACCCCGGCAAGGACCCCCTCCCAACATCCACCCCGGCACGGACCCCCCATCCCTCTCCCCGGCACGGACCCCCCCCCCAACCTCCACCCCGGCACGGACCCATCCCCCTCCCCGGCACGGACCCCAACCTCCACCCCGGCACGGACCCCCCTCCACCCCGGCACGGACCCCCCATCCCCCTCCCCGGCACGGACCCCCCCCCAACCTCCACCCCCGGCACGGACCCCCCCCCCCCAACCTCCACCCTGGCACGGACCCCCCATCCCCCTCCCCGGCACGGACCCCCCCCCCATCCCCCTCCCCGGCACGGACCCCCTCCCGGCACTCCCCCGGAGCCCAGCCTATTCTAACCACCCACCCCCCCGCCGCACACACACACACACAACCCGAGACACACCTCTCCTCACGCATTCAGACTGCGGCCACGCCATCGCCTGCCCAGAGCCAACCCCCCAGGCCGTCACTCACCTCCACGCTGGTCGTCGTGAACCTGGAGCACAGGGTCACGCCGATGAAAAGGAGGTTTGATTCACGTCGACGTGAACGGTCATCACGTCGACGGGACTTCGGCCCATCCGGATGGGAGAATATCGGCAGGCCGAAAATCGGCTGCCTTGCGCAGACCCGTGACATTCTCCGACGGCAGCGGCGACATTAACGCCCCGCCGACTTTTCTCCCTTCGGAGACTTCGGCAACCGGCGGGGGCGGGATTCACGGCGGCCAATGGCCATTCTCCGACCCTCTGGGGGTCCGGAGAATGACGCCCAGGGACTTGTCTTCACCTGAGAAACTCGGCCATAAGTTCACCTGGAAACCCAAAGGGTTCTAATTTCCATTCATCCGAAGAACACTGAGGGAGAACCCATCCAGACCTGCAGCGTGTGCATCTTAAAGGGCTAAATTTAAACATGTGATTTACTTTCTGCTAATAACCTAATTGCATGCTTTGTCTGCAGAATCCATCTTTACTTATGTGTGCATGCGGGAGAGAGTGTTTTTTCATTGCGTTTACAATTTTGGGTGTTGTGTGAAATTTCTGATAAAATAATAGGGCTGGATTCTCCATCGGCGGGATCTTCCGCTTCGCCAGCAGCGCACTCACGCCCGCGGATTTCCCAACGGCACTGGGGTACACACAATGGGAAATCCCATTGGCCGGCCGCCGGGACGGAGAATCCCACTGCTGGCAGGGGCTCACCGCACTTGAAAACTGGTGTGGCGGAACGGAAAATGGCGCCCATAAATTTTAATAGTGTCACAAGTAGGCTTACATTAAAACTGCAATGAAGTTACTGTGAAAATCCCCTAGTCTTCAACTCACCTGTGAGCCTGTCTCATGCCTATTATTAAAAGTCACAATACTAAAAGGGTTTTTAAAACATTGCCATAAATATGCCCATAAATATGCACAGGGGCTGTTTAGCACAGGGCTAAATCGCTGGCTTTGAAAGCAGACCAAGGCAGGCCAGCAGCACGGTTCAATTCCCGTAACAGCCTCCCTGAACAGGCGCCGGAAATGTGGCGACTAGGGACTTTTCACCGTAACTTCATTTGAAGCCTACTTGTGACAATAATCGATTTTCATTTCATTTCATTTCACATCTTGTTGCGGAAAAGTAATAGGTTAGGAGCATGGAGAAAATTATTCCACCATCTCTGTACGACAGGTAATCTATGGTTAAACTGCAGAGATTCTCCTACATTGTTCTGATAGGCCAACTGAATACCATTCTTGAGAGCTTGCGTGAAAGCGATCTTTGTAGTTCCCCAAATTGAAAGTGTCAACTTGGCACATTTGGTAGTATTCTCACCTCAAAGTCAGGGGTTCGGGGTACACGTTCCGACTCTTGGCCAGCACTTACATGGATTACCGTCAGATGAGATCTTAAACCGTGGCATTCTCTGCCAAGGAATCTTGTGATGGTCAAAAGGTCTGTTCTGGCCAGCATTTTCTCTTAGCCAAAATCACAACACACATTTTCTCTTAGCCAAAATCACAACACATAGGGCGCGATTCAGTAGACATAAATCAAAGACTGCTTTTTGGGCACGTTTGGGAGGAGCATTTCCTGGCAGCTACAGAGCCGTGATTCACCCCACAATTCACTGTCAGATGTTGGAGCCCCCCCCGCCAGGCCCGGTCAAAATGGCGCCCTGATCTGCGAGGAGCCTGTTCTGAGCTCGCTAGTGCAGGAAACCTGCTAAAGTATGGACTTGATGGGGAGAAACTACCCGAGGCCCAAAAAACTGACAAAGTGCTAGTGAATATCGGCATTGCAGGCACCAGGAAACGCCCACACCAAACTCGCCCGAAAGCAGACTTTGATTTATGTCCGCTTAATCGTGCCCAGTATGTGGTGATCTAAACATTCGCTTCAAAGTATTAAAAATTTGGATCTTCCACACAACTTTGCTAAGGTTGTTGAAACCCCTCATAGAGCTAGGTTATTTATGCTGAAGGACATAAAACAACTGTCACTTTGATTTGCAGATTACATATTAGATAGATACACTCTCACCGACCCCATCAAAATACCTAATACTGCCAGCCGCTCTCCCTCCCCACCTCAAAAGTTCGGCTATTTATTGCAAACTGGTGCAATTTAAGCTGTTTTAGTTTCCAAATGTCTTTGTTACGGCAGTGATTACAGTTTAGTAGTACTTCGTTGACAGTAAATGCTTTGTAATGTCTGTGGTTATGGAAAGTGCTCTGTAAATGTAAACCTTTCATTTTTAGCATTAATTTTCATATGTTACGAAATTAGACTTTTTCCCATATGTTCGTGTCGATTCAAACATAAAGGGGAAGAAATTTGTTTTTATAGCTCTGTATTTGGGCTGTACCAGGAGAACCTTCTATTAATATCCAGGAACGGGAAAGGTTTTGCTGGAATCAGTTGCCAAGGAGACAAAATAGCCAGTTTGGACACCTGGAGCGAAAGTTGTGAAATTGCTGAACAAGAGACTACAAGCTGGTGGGATTTAAATTTTATTTTATGTTCATTCATGGGATCTGAGTGTCTCTGGCCGGGCCAGCATTTATTGCCCATCCCTAATTACTCTTGAACTGAGTGGCTTGCCAGGCTATTCTAAAGGGCATTAAGACTCAACCCCAGTGCTGTGGGTCTGGAGTCCCAGCAGATTTCCTTCCCTGAAGGGCATTTGTGAACCAGATGGGTTTTTACAACGATCAACAATGATTATCATGAGACTTTTAATTCCAGATTTTTAATTAATTAAAATTTCACTACCCGCTGTGGTGGGATTCGAACCACAGTTCCCAGAATTTGTGGAGTCGAACCCTGGATCTCTGAATTGCTAGTACACTGATAATACCACTATGCCTCCACCTCCCCAGTATCACTGGAGAAAGGCTTGCAGGTAGTGGCCTGAGGTGCTGCCCGTCACTAGAGAATGGATTTGAGTTCGCATGCTCACTATATCAGTGAATTTCTCCCCCATATCCAGGTCTCAACCCCGCCAGTGTCTGCAGTCTGCCCGCCTACATGGTGGGGGGGGGGGGGGGGGGGGAGGGGGGGGGCAATTAATAGGCTATCTCCACATTCATCATCCAATTAGGGATGGCAGGCGGCATTTGGATGCAGGAGAACCAATTGTAGATAACAAATAGACTAGCCAGCTGCCCCACTGGTACAGCCAAGCACTGCACAGAGAACGGCTCAAAATGGAGATGCTGGTGAAAGGGTCCAAACAGCATACAAAAAACTTAAGATCCTGAATTGTCAGGGTATCAGTCAGGAGGGAAAAACACCTCCGATTGCATGCAATTGGCTGCACATGTATCACATTCAGCCTTCCTAAACATTTATATAGACATGTGCAACAGGCTATGATGGCCCCCTGACCGCCTGCCATCAAGCTGCCTCCAAAGCTTTGCTGGGCTCCAGAGATGGCGGTCGGACAGCGTGATGTCAGTAAATTTGCCTCGCTCTTCAAAATTAGCTGTTCCTTGAGGCCTTAAGTAACTTAATTATCTGCCCAACGTCAGCTTGCACCTGAAATCCACTTCCACGAGGGGTTCTGGCACCTGCAGTATCTTGCTCTTGAGTAAGATGTCCCTCCGGCTTCGTCCCCATAGATGTTGCACTCAGGGTTCAGATGACCAGCTAGCTTTATATCTTACTGTTCTGCACCACTTGATGTACTCATGACTATTAAGTCACCTGCCTGATACATGTAATCAGCCTTTACTACTATATAAAATCAGCAGGAGATTTATATTGGCAATTTATGGGCAGCACGGTAGCATTGTGGATAGCACAATTGCTTCACAGCTCCAGGGTCCCTGGTTCGATTCCAGCTTGGGTCACTGTCTGTGCGGAGTCTGCACATCCTCCCAGTGTGTGCGTGGGTTTCCTCCGGGTGCTCCGGTTTCCTCCCACAGTCCAAAGATGTGCAGGTTAGTTGGATTGGCCATGATAAATTGCCCTTAGTGTCCAGAATTGCCCTTAGTGTTGGGTGGGGTTACTGGGTTATGGGGATAGGGTGGAGGTGTTGACCTTGGGTAGGGTGCTCTTTCCAAGAGCCGGTGCAGACTCGATGGGCCAAATGGCCTCCTTCTGCACTGTACATTCTATGAAATTCTATGAATTTATACCAGCAAAGCAATTGACTCCTTTGCAGCTCCCTTGTCAATCAATGCAGCATTTCATTCTGAAATCTAATGAGAATATTTTTTTAAATCTGAACTATTTATCCTCAGTTTCTGCAAATTCTCATCTGTTGTGAATTTGTGTCATTATTGTCCTGATTTAGATTAAAATCGATATGTAAGTGGTGTGAGACTAGGTGTTGAACTGTCTGGTACCTCATCTAATAAGATCAGATCATTTAAAGGGGATTAATAAAAAATTACTATCTGGATCCCTGAAAAGCTGATTCTATTTTTGTGTTTCTGCATCTTACAAATGACTATTTGCACCACGCATTGATTAGCAAACCAATAGTTTAATATAAAAGGGATCAGCTGCTGTGCTGCTGAGACATGAATAGCCTGGAGACAGAAATCGATGATGTTGCCTTTGAGACAGCCAGTCAAGTTCCTGCTGGCAGACATGGAGTGCGATTTTTCTGTCCCACCAGTGGTGGATACTGTTATGGGTGGGATGAGAGGGTCCAAAAGCCAATGATTTGAAGCCACAATACATATTTTCGTAATTCACTATCCAACATAGTAGGTCTCATTCTTCATCAAACGTTAACCGAATAAAAGCAGATTAAAATGCAGGCAGCCATTTTGGATTATCCAGTCTATTATCCAACTTTGGTGGGGGAAGGGGGTGGCTGAGGGTAATGTGGAAGAGTAGCGCAAAGATGCGCTGGGGAACCCATCCCAGTACCCCGAGTTTCACAGATAAGGTACGGCAATTCCCCTGTACATTTGTCCTGCACTCGGAACAACGTGTAAATGAAATGAATGAAAATCGCTTATTGTCACAAGTAGGCTTCAAATGAAGTTACTGTGAAAAGCCCCTAGTCGCCACATTCTGGCGCCTGTTTGGGGAGGCTGTTACAGGAACTGAACCGTGCTGCTGGCCTGCCTTGGTCTGCTTTCAAAGCCAGCGATTTAGCCCTGTGCTAAACAGCCCCTGTGATTTAAATCACTAACTTTGAATGGTTCCGACTGGGCTTCGTCAATAGTTATCCAGAAAAAATTAGAAGCATTAAAATCTCTTCTAATTTAAGGGTAACTACAGCACAGACCGAGCTCCCAAGGGTGTTCCCCCTCCCACACCAGTGACACCTCGGGGGGTGGGGTGGGGGGGGATCTCTGCCCACCCTACATGGCCAACCCAATCACCACCACCCCACTTCAAGGCATGACCTGCACCCCTTACCTCCCCGAGGCGCAACCTGTACCCCATCCCAAGGTACAATCATACCCCACCCCTCGCAACCAATTCCTACCCACTTATCATTTGCACCTTCCTTCTCCCCAGCTGTCCCCTGCTGGACCTTTAACTTATCGGGTTTATGGCAGCGAGCATCTGACAGAGCTGCACTCAACGTTAAGTCCCAGCGATGCGCAGCACTGCCCAGAACTTGACCATCCTGAGTCAGAACTGCGGGCAAGATAGGATCAAAAAAAAATTAAGATGAAAACACTAAGTGCAGATTGACAACCTGACTGATTATGACTCTGAGGTAGGTCAGGCCCATATAAGCCTATGATTGAAAGCTGAGTGAAAGGGGGAGAACGTAAGAAGTTTCTTAAAGAAGAAAATAGGGAGGGCAGCACGGTAGGGTTTAGGTCCCCGGTTCGATCCCGGTCAATGTCTGTGTGGAGTTTGCACATTCTCCTTGTGTCTGCATGGGCTTCACCCCCACCAACTGAAAGATGTGCAGGGTAGGTGGATAGGCCATGCTAAATTGCCCCATAATTGGAAAAAAAAATTGGATAGTCTAAATTTATTTTTTTTAAAGAAGAAAATAGGGGAAGAGAGGTGAAGAGATTTAGGAAGGAAACTCCAGCGCTTAGGAGTCAGGCAGCTGAAAGCATGACTGTCAATGCTGGAGCAAAATCAGAGGTGCTCAAGACGCCAGAACTGGAGAAACACAGACATCTTAGAGGGCTGTAGAGCTGGAATCGGAGGATTATGGGGCTGGAAGAAATTATAGTATTTGGGATGGGAAAGGCAATGATGGAACTTGAAAGCAAGAATTTAAGAATTGAAATGTTTCTTAACCTGTCACCTGGCATTAGGGGTGATGAATGGATGTACAGGACTTGGCCTAAGTTAGGACACGGACAGCAGAATTTTGAATTGCCTCAAGTTTACAGAGGCAATAATTGGAATAATCGAGCCTCGAGGTAACAAAAGCTTGAATGAGAGTATCAGCAGCACATAAACTGCGGTAGGATTAGAGTCAGAAAATGCTATGGAGGTGGACTAAGCGGGTCTTAGTGATGGTGTGGATATATAGTTAGAAGTTCATCCTGAGATCAGATATAACACCAGGGTGATGAATAATGTTAATTCTGCCTTGGGCTGTTGCCAAGGCGGGAACAATTGGGTGGCTAGGGAATGGAGTTTGTGGCAGGAAGTATAGACTGGATTCTCCAATTCTGCGGCTATGGCTCCAGGATCTGTCTGGTCTTACGACCAAAAGGTCAGCGGCACCCCTGTCCTGGTGCTCCACCCAGTGGGGGGGGGGTTGCAGCCGTGCCACGTAAACCCCCGGCTTTACCTGCCGATACGGACGCAGAATGGCCGGGTCCGTGACAGCGCATGCGCACGGCAGCGGCGGGCAGACCCGACCTGCCAAAAACCATCCCCCCCCCCCCCCCCCCCCCCCCCCCGGACCACCCCCCACCAATCCTCCAATCGGGACCACCCCCTGGGTAATTGGGGCTCATTCTGGGGTCAGTGGGACCTCTACAAACGGTATGGTCTACACCTGGACCAGAGGGGTACCAATATCCTGGGGGAGAAATTTGCTAATGCTCTTCGGGAGGGTTTAAACTAGTTCAGCAGGGGCTTGGGAACCTGAATTGTAGCTCCAGTATACGGGAGGTTGAGAGTAGTGAGGTCATGAGTAAGGTTTCAAAGTTGCAGGAGTGTACCGGCAGGCAGGAAGGTGGTTTAAAGTGTGTCTTCTTCAATGCCAGGAGCATCCGGAATAAGGTGGGTGAACTTGCGGCATGTGTTGGTGCCTGGGACTTCGATGCTGTGGCCATATCGGAGACATGGATAGAGCAGGGACAGGAATAGTTGTTGCAGGTGCCAGGGTTTAGATATTTCAGTAAGCTCAGGGAAGGTGGTAAAAAAGGGGGAGGGGTGGCATTGTTAGTCAAGGACAGTATTACGGTGGCAGAAAGGACGTTTGATGAGGACTCGTCTACTGAGGTAGTATGGGCTGAGGTTAGAAACAGGAAAGGAGAGGACACCTTGTTAGGGGTTTTCTATAGGCCTCCGAAAAGTTCCAGAGATGTAGAGGAAAGGATTGCAAAGATGATTCTGGATAGGAGCGAATGCAACAGGGTAGTTGTTATGGGGGACTTTAACTTTCCAAATATTGACTGGAAATGCTATAGTTCGAGTACTTTAGATGGGTCCGTTTTTGTCCAATGTGTGCAGGAGGGTTCCCTGACACAGAATGTAGATAGGCCAACGAAAAGCGAGGCCATATTGGATTTCATACTGGGTAATGAACCAGGACAGGTGTTAGATTTGGAGGTAGGTGAGCACTTTGGTGATAGTGACCACAATTCGATTACGTTTACTTTAGTGATGGAAAGGGATAGGTATATACCACAGGGCAAGAGTTATATCTGGGGGAAAGGCAATTATGATGCGATGAGGCAAGACTTAGGATGCATCAGATGGAGAGGAAAACTGCAGGGGATGGGCACAATGGAAATGTGGAGCTTGTTCAAGGAACAGCTACTACGTGTCCTTGATAAGTATGTACCTGTCAGGCAGGGAGGAAGTGGTCGAGCGAGGGGACCGTGGTTTACCAAAGCAGTCGAAACACTTGTCAAGAGGAAGAAGGAGGCTTATGTAAAGATGAGACATGAAGGTTCAGTTAGGGCGCTCAAGAGTTACAAGTTAGCTGGGCAGGACCTAAAGAGAGAGCTAAGAAGAGCCAGGAGGGGACATGTGAAGTCTTTGGCAGGTAGGATCAAGGATAACCCAAAAGCTTTCTATAGATATGTCAGGAATAAAAGAATGACTAGGGTAAGAGTAGGGCCAGTCAAGGACAGTAGTGGGAAGTTGTGCGTGGAGTCCGAGGAGATAGGAGAGGTGCTAAATGAATATTTTTCGTCAGTATTCACACAGGAAAAAGACAATGTGGTAGAGGAGAATACTGAGATTCAGGCTACTAGACTAGAAGGGCTTGAGGTTCATAAGGAGGAGGTGTTAGCAATTTTGGAAAGTGTGAAAATAGATAAGTCCCCTGGGCTGGATGGGATTTATCCTAGGATTCTCTGGGAAGCTAGGGAGGAGATTGCTGAGCCTTTGGCTTTGATCTTTATGTCATCTTTGTCTACAGGAATAGTGCCAGAAGATAGCAAATGTTGTCCCCTTGTTCAAGAAGGGGAGTAGAGACAACCCTGGTAACTATAGACCAGTGAGCCTTAATTCTGTTGTGGGCAAAATCTTGGAAAGGTTTATAAGAGATAGGATGTATAATCATCTGGAAAGGAGTAATTTGATTAGAGATAGTCAACACGGTTTTGTGAAGGGTAGGTCGTGCCTCACAAACCTTATTGAGTTCTTTGAGAAGGTGACCAAACAGGTGGATGAGGGTAAAGCAGTTGATGTGGTGTATATGGATTTCAGTAAAGCGTATGATAAGGTTCCCCACGGTAGGCTACTACAGAAAATACGGAGGCATGGTATTCAGGGTGATTTAGCAGTTTGGATCAGAAATTGGCTAGCTGGAAGAAGCCAAAGGGTGGTGGTTGATGGGAAATGTTCAGACTGGAGTCCAGTTACTAGTGGTGTACCACAAGGATCTGTTTTGGGGCCACTGCTGTTTGTCATTTTTATAAATGACCTGGAGGAGGGCGTAGAAGGATGGGTGAGTAAATTTGCAGATGACATTAAAGTCGGTGGAGTTGTGGACAGTGCGGAAGGTTGTTACAAGTTACAGAGAGACATAGATAAGCTGCAGCGCTGGGCTGAGAGGTGGCAAATGGAGTTTAATGCAGAAAAGTGTGAGGTGATTCATTTTGGAAGGAATACCAGGAAGACAGAGTACTGGGCTAATGGTAAGATTCTTGGCAGTGTGGATGAGCAGAGAGATCTCGGTGTCCATGTACATAGATCCCTGAAAGTTGCCACCCAGGTTGAGAGGGTTGTTAAGAAGGCGTACGGTGTGTTAGCTTTTATTGGTAGAGGGATTGAGTTTCGGAACCATGAGGTCATGTTGCAGCAGTACAAAACTCTGGTGCGGCCGCATTTGGAGTATTGCGTGCAATTCTGGTCTCCGCATTATAGGAAGGATGTGGAAGCATTGGAAAGGGTGCAGAGGAGATTTACCAGAATGTTACCTGGTATGGAGGGAAGATCTTGTGAGGAAAGGCTGAGGGACTTAAGGCTGTTTTTGTTAGAGCGAAGAAGGTTAAGAGGTGACTTAATTGAGGCATACAAGATGATCAGATGATTGGATAGGGTGGACAGTGAGAGCCTTTTTCCTCGGATGGTGATGTCTAGCACGAGGGGACATAGCTTTAAATTGAGGGGAGATAGATATAGTTATCATAGAATTTACAGTGCAGAAGGAGGCCATTCGGCCCATCAAGTCTGCACCGGCTCTTGGAAAGAGCACTCCACCCAAGGTCAACACCTCCACCCAATCCCCATAACCCAGTAACCCCACCCAACACTAAGGGCAACTTTGGACACTAAGGGCAATTTTAGCATGGCCAATCCACCTAACCTGCACATCTTTGGACTGTGGGAGGAAACCGGAGCACCCGGACACACGGGGAGGATGTGCAGACTCCGCACAGAGAGTGACCCAAGCCGGAATCGAACCTGGGACCCTGGAGCTGTGAAGCAATTGTGCTATCCACAATGCTACCGTGCTGCCCATATAGGACAGATGTCAGAGGTAGGTTCTTTACTCAGAGAGTAGTAAGGGCGTGGAATGCTCTGCCTGCAACAGTAGTGGACTCGCCAACACTAAGGGCATTCAAATGGTCATTGGATAGACTTATGGACGATAAGGGAATAGTGTAGATGGGCTTTAGAGTGGTTTCACAGGTCGGCGCAACATCGAGGGCCGAAGGGCCTGTACTGCGCTGTAATGTTCTATGTTCTAATCCCCCCGCCGAAGCCCCCCCCCTGCCTGCGGAACGGCTCCCACCCCCGACTGGCACAGCTGGACACAGTTCGCAGCCACCATGCGAGGCACCCAAAAAGTGAGAGGACACGCGCCCCAGGCCGTCGGAGACTCGGCCCATCGGAGGCAGAGCATTGAGGGAGGGCCTCGGGTGACGCCCTGAGGCTGTACCGATGGTGTGAGTATGCCGTATTTGAGGGGGCGGAGCATTGGGAAAATGGCGCTACCCCCGATTCCAGCATATAAATGACTCTCTGGCCGATTGCTGAATGCGATTTCGGCGTCAGCAATCAGAGAATCCCGCCCCATGGCTTCGGTCTGGATGAATGTTTTGCTCACCCAGGACTCGATTATGGACAAAGAGTCTGACAATTTACAGACAGTGCAGGTTTGGGAGAAATAGTGGTGAGGTCGAACTGGTTATCCATGCTGTGGTTTCAGATGATGTCACTGAGGGGCAGGATATCGATGAGAAAGGGGAGAGGCAAAGGATAAACCCTGAGGGTGTACCTGAGGTTACAGTCAGCAGCAGCAAGAGAAAGTATTGCAGATGATTCTCTAACTACATTTCAATAGGTAAGAATGGAACCAGCCACATGCTGACCCACTCAGCTGGAAAATAGTGGGGAAACATTGAAGGATAGCGCGGTCAACTATGTCAAAGGCTATTAATGGGTTTTGAAGAACAGAAAGGGATGATTTACCTTTGTCACAGTCACAAAGGATGTAATTTATGATTTTTGTAGGAAGTATTTTGATTCGGTGGCGGGGCAGAAACCTGATTGGAGAGATTCAAACATGGAGCACTTCTGGGCATGAATTTGAGAATCAATTCAAGGACTTTGAAGGGGAAGGGGAGTTTGAATATTAGGTGGACGGTCGCAAGAACTGAAGGGGTCAAGGATTAATTTTCATTGAGGAAAGAGGTGATGACCAGTGTTCCTTCTAAGCCATATGGCCAACAACCTGAATGTTCACATGCGGGCGGCACCCAAGTCAGCCCTTTAAGATCCCTGTATGCGTAGCTGTGCAAAACGATTTAAAGGGCACACACAACAAAATAAATTTGTGTGTATGTTGGTGATGATAGCAAGTAGCATCTTTGGTTTTGTAAACTGTCTTTTTTTAAGTGTTCCATCATTCCTATTGTCCATTTTTTCTGAATTATTGGAAGTGAGATTAAGGACTAAAAGAACAGGACTTGGTTCCGTCATTATTTTGTAATAAACCCAACATCCACAATGAATGGTTTAGTCAGGGCTCAGGGATGGTCCTGGATTCCAAATTCAGTTTAGGTTGAACTAGCAATAGCTACTGGGGTAGTAGATTTACCAATTCATTCACAGGATGTGGGCATCGCTGGCTAGATCACTATTCATTGCCTATCTATAATTGCCCTTGAAAAAGTGGTGGTAAGCTGCCACTTCCTCGAACTGCTGCAGTCCATGTTGTGTAGGGACATCCACTGTCCTGTTCGGGAGGGAGTTCCAGGGTTTTGACCTAGAGGCAGTGAAAACATTGTTCTAAGTCATGATGGTGTTTTGCTTGGAGGGGAACTTGCAGGTGGTGGTGTTCCAATGTTTCTGCTGCCCTTGTCCTTCTATGTAGCAGAAGTCACAGGTGTGTAAGGTGCTGTTGAAGAAGCTTTGCCGAGTTGCTGTACTACATCCTTGCAGATGCTGCCACTGTGCATCAGTAATGGATGGAGTGAATGTTTAAGGTGGTGGATGGGGTGCTAATCAAGTGGGCTGTTTTGTCCTGGATGAAGTCAAGCTTCTCCAGTGTTTTTTTTAATTTATTTACGGGACGTGGGCATTGCTGGTTAGGCCATTTATTGTCCATCTCTGGTTGCCCGTCAGAAGGTGGTGGTGAGTTACCTCCTTGAACCGCTGCAGTCCCTAACGTGTATGTACACCCACAGTGCTGATACGGAGGGAGTTCCAGGATTTTGCCCTAGCAACAATAAAGGAACAGTGATATATTTCCAAGTCAGGATGATGAGTGACTTAGAGGGGAACCTCCAGGTGGTGGGGTTCCCAGATATCTGCTGCTCTTGTCCTTCTAGATGGTAGCGGTTGTGGGTTTGGAAGGTGCTATGAAAGGAACCTTAGTGAGTTACTGCAGTGGATCTTGTAGATGGCACACATGACTGGTACTGTTCGTCAGTGGAAGAAGGTTTGAATGTTTGCGGAAGGAGAAGCAATCAAGTGCGCTGCTTTTTTGCTTTGTCCTGGAAGGTGTTGAGCTTCTTGAGTGTTGTTGGAGCTGCACTCATCCAGGCAAGTGGAAAGTATTCCATTACACTCCTGACTTGTGCCTTATAGATGGTTGGCAGGCTTTGGGGAGTCATGAGGTGAGTTACTCGCCGTCGTATTCCTCGCCTTTGCCCTTCCCTGGTAGCCACAGTATTAATATGGCTAGTCGAGTTCAGTTACTAATCAATGGTAACCCCCAGGATGTTGATTGTGGGAGATTGGGCAATGGTCATGCTATTGAATATCTAGGGGTGATGGTTAGATCCTCTCTTGTTGGAGATGGCCATGCGCTGTGCGAATGTAACTTGCCACTTGTCAGCCCAAGCCTGGATATTCTCCAGGTCATGCTGATTTGGACATAGACTGCTTCATTATCTGAGGAGTTGTTGGAACTGGACTGCTTCAATATTGGAGAAGTCACATTAGCGAATATCCCTCCATTGTCCAATCATCCCCACTTCTGAACTTATGATGGAGAGAAGATTACCAAAGTAGTGGAAAGTAGTTGGGCCTCGGACATTACCCTAAGGAACTCCTGCAACAGTGTCCTGGGATTGAGATGATTGACTCCAAATAACATGCTCATCTTCCAGGTGTGAGTCCAACCATTGGAGAGTTTTCCTCATGATTCACATTGAACTCAATTTTGCTTGGGCTCCTTGATGCCACACTCGGTTAAATGCTGCCTTGAGGTCAAAGACAGTCTGTTCTACCTCACCTCTGGAGTTCAGCTCTTTTGTCCATGTTTGTACTGAGTCTGTAATAAAGTCAAGTGCTAAGTGATCCTAGCAGAACCCAAACTGAGCATCATTGAGCAGGTTAATGCTGATCACACTGCTGACGATCGAGAGCAGACTAATGGGGCGGTTATTGGCCAGGTTGATTTATCCTGCTTTTATGGTGGACAGGGCATACCTGGGCATTTTTACTCATTGCCAGATAGATGCCAGTGTGTAGCTGTACTAAAACAGCTTGGTTAGGGGTGCAGCTAATAAGTCTTCAATAATATGACTGGATTGTTGTTAGTATCCAGTCCCCTCAGCTGTTTCTCGCTATTTGTCAAGGGCGTCATAGCCTGTGCCAGTATTTATTGTCCATCCTGAATTGCTCTTGAACTGAGTGGCTTGCTAAGCCATTTCAGAGGACATTTTAAGAGTCAACCACATACCTATTGATCTGGAATCACATGTAGGCCAGACCAGGCAAGGACAACAGATTTCCTTCCCTAAAGGACATTAGTAAACCAGATGTATTTTTATCTCAATCGACAATGGTTTCATGGTCGTCATCAAACTTTAATTCCAGACTTCTATTGAATTGAAATTTCACTGCCTGCACTGGTGGCATTGGAAACTGGGGTCCTCAGAACATTACCCTGGACCTCTGGATTATTGTACAGCGACAATATATATATTTAAAATAAATTTAAGAGTAACCACTTCATTTTTTCCAATTACGGGACAATTTAGCGTGGCCAATCCGCCTACCCTGCACATCTTTGGGTTGTGGGGGCGAAACCCACGCAGACACAGGGAGAATGTGCAAACACCACACGGACAGTGACCCAGGGCCAGGATTCAAACCTGGGACCTCGGCGCCGTGAGGCAGCAGTGCTAAACACTGTGCCACCGTGCTGCCCAGTGGTAATATATCATGTGGAGTGAATCAAATTGGCTGAAGACTGGCATCTGTGATGCTGGGGTTCTCAGGGGGAGGAAAAGATGGATCATCCACCCAACATCTCTGGCTGAAGATGGTTGCAAATGCTTTAGTCTTGTCCTTTGCATTGATGTGCTGTGTTCCTCCCATCATTGAGGATGGGGCTGTTTGTTGCGTCTGCTCCACCTGTCAGTTGTTTAATTGCCCACCAACATTCATCTGGATGTGGCAGGATTGCAGAGTTTAGATCTAATACATTGGTTGTGGGATCACTTAGCTCTTTCTATCACATGCTGCCTCCACAATTTGGCATACGGGTAGTTGTGTTGTAGTTTCACCAGCTTATTTTTAGGTATGCCTGGTCCTGCTCCTGACATGCTCCCTTGCACACTTCATTGAACAAGGGTTGATTCCTTCATTTGATGTTAATGGTAGAGTGTCTGCTGCTGCTGATAGACCACAGCACTTCATGGATGCCCAATTTTGAGCTGCTAGATCTGTGCGAAATCTATTAGAGAAACAACAATTGCCTTTGGGATTCCTGGACCAAAGAAAGGAAAATTAGTTTAGTTCCTGCTCATCATAGCTGTATGGCAATCTCTATGCAGCTTCAACAGATGCAGAAAAAGTTCAGTCCCCTGCAATTGACTCGCATTCTGGCACTCGGTGTTGAAGCTACTCTCCAGCAATTGCTCCATGATGATATGATTGCAACTACCTTGGATGGGAGATCTGAAACAGATGCCTTCAATATCCGGGCAGCAGTGAAGCAAGGTTGTGTGATAGCCCCCATACTATTTCCAAACCATCTGACAATTTGTGACAAGTCACCTTATCAAAGATCAATTGCCTTCTGTTAACATCTGGATGGAAAACTACTTAACCTCAATTGCCTCCATGCAAAATTAAACTGAACTTCTTAGGCACGCATCATCTGTAGTTTACAGATGACTGCAGTGTTGCCATTCTGTATCAGATATGTAAGCCTTCTTTGATGTCTTCTTTGATGTCTTCAATTCTGTGTACAACAGACGTAACCTACCCTTCAAAATTGTCAAAACAAAACTCATGTCAACCCATACCTGTTCAGTCAAATATTCCACCTCCCATATATGTTCTCATACGGCGCAAGGTGGCACAGTGGTTAGCAGTGCTGCCTCACAGCACCGGGACCTGGGTTCAATTCCAGCTTTGGGTCACTGCCTGTGTGGAGGTTGCATGTTCTCCCCATGCCTGCATGGGTTTCCTCCAGGTGCTCCAGTTTCCTCCCACAGTCCAAAGATTTGCAGTTAGCTGGAATGGGTATGCTAAATTGCCCCTTAGTGTCCAAAAACGTTAGGTTGGGATACTGGTTTACGGGGATGTGGGCCTAGGTAGGGTGCTCTTTCAGAGGGTCGGTATAGACTCGATGGACTGAATGACCTTCATCTGCACTGTAGTGATGATTCTATGATGATTCTATGAAAGAGTTACATGCTCCCACTTGCTATATTCAGATTCACTGCACATAAACTAACATAGTGAGGGAAGGGGAGCAGTTACTTAAAAAATTAATTCTACCACAAAATTCCCTAATCGTCTGAAACAACATCCATTTTGTTTTGGTCTTTATTATGTTTCCATAGAGTTATGCTTAAGACTTACTGAGGATTTTGGATTGAAATCCTGCTTTTGACATGCTTACTCTGTGCCAGCAATACTTTTATTATAGCCGATCAGCACGTTAGGAACATTTCATCAAATGTGGCCGAGCTAACATTTTCAGAATTGTTTTAAATCAGTTTTCTACTCGAGGTACTTTGGCCCCATTTCGCACTTTCCTCTCTACGCGAGCAATGAATCTTTTAATTGTGTATTATATTAGATTAAAGTCACTACCAGTGTTCAGAAGTTAACTTCTTCAAGGTTTCAGTTTATTCATAGACGCTGACTTTAGACCTCCATACATATTAAGTAGGTATTTTGAATCAGTTAAATAATTGAATTCTTGTAATACATTTGTGATCCTTTTGGTCTGGCTTTTATAAAGTAAGGAGAAGATATGGTAAAACTGCTGTTGTACAACTCTAGATTTTACTGAAATAAAATGAATAGCAAAGGCATTTCTCCACAGGTTTTGTAGTAAGCTTACTTGCAGAAAAATGCTGTGATTGCCCAAATGGGATAAGATCAATTTTCACTTAAGTTGTTCTGGGCAATGTAATAAAGCTTTGAGCTCATAAAACTGTTATAAATTTCCATAGTAAAATGTATTCGCCGTTTCAGTTTCAAGAGGCAATTTAATGTAATTTGCCATAATTATATTTTGTTTCAAGTTGCTGATTCTCAGATAATTTGAATATTTATGATGCTGTTCCAATATCACTTGAGGTTTTCCTTCTTTCAGTTTTCCCTGCATCTAAATCAAATCCACCCACTTTACCATTCAGTGAAAAATACCATCTTGAGATTTGGCCTGCACGACCCCTACATGGACATTAGTGTGGGCTGACTGGTTCCCAGGCAACAGCAACAGCTAGAGTGGCAGCGGTGGGATGACAAATGCGGTGAACCTGAGAGAAGACAACAGGTTCCGCTCATGCCACACCCTGGAGGGGCGGGCAGGGGGGTTGGGGGTGATTGTCTCAGCAATCTGAGTAATCGTTTAGAGGACAGCTTGCTGGGCTGCAGTGGCATCCGACCTTTGAATACCGATATCCACACGCATGATGGCAGAGTCTGAGCTTCCATGGCAGAGAGCGAGCAGCCTCCAACCTCTCTAAGCCCTGTGAAAAGTTGGTGCCCCACTTCTACATGCACCTTAACATTGCACATAGGCTCTCCAGCAGGTCTGCCAAAGCACCAAGATTTCCTTCTGCAAACTCTCTTGCCTTCTTCTGCAGCCTTCCCCCTTCAAAGTGCCTATCTGAGTGCTCTGCAGCAGAACTCATGTGACCTTACCCTCCAGGGAGCTGGCATCTGTGCTATCCTTCCTGGCCCCTGAATGAAATGTTGTGCTATTCTGCTGCCAGTGTGAGAACAAGTGGAAATCTTTCATCATCACTGCCTTCTTACTCTTGCAACATTTGCTCTTCTATTGCCTTGGCCGTGGTCCGTTCTTGGACATCTGAAAGGAGAACGGCACAAGTGCAGGGCTGTGAAGAGCGAAAAGGAAATGTAAGAGGTGCATGCTTACAGGGTCTGCAGCTTATCAGAAGAAATTGTGGAATCAAAAGAAGTGGGATGTGAGAAGGAGGATTAGGTAAAAGTGTACTGTCATTTTGATAGTTTCCACCCCACCTCCGACTACGGTGCTTGAGGCGGGTAGAATAGTGTCGGATATGGGAGGTCGATACATTATGGTCAGTGAGAAACTGGAGGGAGTGCAGGTGATATTAGTAAGTGTATGCGCCAAATTGGGATGATGTGGAGTTTATAAAGAGGATGCTGGGGAAGATACCGGACTCGCACAGGTTGGTCATGGGAGGGACTTCAACACAGTTATTGATCCTGGCTTGGACTGGTCAAGCTCGAAAACAGGCAGGGTGCCAGCAATGGCAAAGGAACTAAAAGGGTTCCTGGAGCAGATGGTGGGGGGGGGGGGGTATCCGTGGAGATTTGGGCACCCATAAAGGGTGAAGGAGTTCTCCTTCTACTCACACGAGCATAAAGTGTACTCCCAGATCAATTTCTTCATTTTGAGCAGGGCCATACTGGCAGGGGTGGTGGACACGGGGTACTAGGCGATCACAATCTCAGACCATGCTCCGCACTGGGTTGACCTGCAGGTTAGTAAAGACAGTAACCAGCGCCCGCACTGGAGGTTAGATGTGGGACTTTTGGCTGACGAAGGGGTTTGCGAGCGGATGAGGAAATGTATTCAGAACTACCTGCAGGTCAACGACACGGGGGGATTTTCAGCAGCGGTGGTCTGGGAAGCACTGAAGGCGGTGGTCAGAGGGGAGCTGATCTCAATATGGGCCCATAGGGAGAAGGTGGACAGGGCAGAGATGGACCGACTGGTAAAGGAGTTACTACAGATCGATAGGAGGTATGCAGAGACCCCAGAGGCAGGGCTTTTAAGGGAACGGTAGAGGCTACAGGCGGAGTTCGGCTTATTAACCACATGGAGGGTAGTGGAGCAGCTGAGAAAGGCGAGGGGGACGATCTATGAGTATGGAGAGAAGACCAGCAGAATGCTTGCACAGCAGCTTAGAAAGAGGGAGGCAGCCAGGGAGATAGGGAAAGTAAATGACGGAGATGGGAACCTGGTTGGAGATTCAGCAGGGGTGAATAAGGCGTTTAGGGATTTCTACAGTAGGCTGTATAGGTCGGGGCCAGAGGGGATGAGGCTCGTCTTGGGGGGGGGCTGAATTTCCCAAAGGTGGACGGGGAGCTGGTAGACGTGCTGGGGTCCCGGTCGGGTTGGAAGAGATATTGGAGGGTCTGAAGGCCATGCAGGTGGGTAAAGCCTCGGGGCCGGACAGGTACCCAGTGGAGTTTTATAAAAAGTTCTCTGGGATATTGGGGCCGGTGTTGATGAGAATGTTCAGTGAGGCAAGGGACAGAGGGGTGCTGCCCCCGACGATGTCACAGTCCACGATTTCGCTGATTCTGAAGCGGGACAAGAACCTGGAGCTGTGTGGGTCCGACAGGCCAATATCCCTGTTGAATGTGGACGCCAAACTGCTGGCCAAAATTTTGTCCTCCAGGATTGAGGATTGTGTTCCGGACGTTATTGGGGCGGACCAGACAGGGTTTGTTAAGGGTAGGCAGTTGGTGGCCAATGTAAGAAGGTTGTTAAATGTGATCATGATGCCCCCGGAAGGTAGGGAGGCGGAGGTAGCGATCGCAATGGATGCAGAAAAGGCTTTTGATCGGGTAGAATGGGATCATCTGTGGGAGGTACTGGGATGGTTCGGATTTGGACGGGGCTTTATTGACTGGGTCAGGTTGCTGTATCAGGCTCCTGTGGCAAGTGTACGGATGAATAGGACAACATCGGACTACTTCAGACTGCACCGGGGGATGAGACAGGGATGCCCCCTCCCCACTGTTGTTCGCGCTAGCTATAGAGCCATTGGCAATTGCTCTGAGAGCCTCAAGGGGCTGGTCCGGGGATGGTGGAGCACAGAGTCTCGCTCTATGCAGATGACCTGCTTCTGTATGTATCGGACCCATTAACGGGGATTGAAGAAATCATTGGGATTCGAGAGGAATTTGGCCGGTTTTCGGGGTATAAGCTAAATATGGGGAAAAGTGAGATGTTTGTGGTCCAGGCAAGGGGTCAGGAGAGCCGATTAGGGGAGCTGCCGTTTAAATTAGTAGGGGTTAGCTTTAGGTACCTAGGCATTCAAGTGGCGTGGGAATGGGACCGGCTGCATTAATTAAATCTGGCCCGGCTAGTAGACCAAATGAAGGATGATTTTCGGAGATGGGACACGCTCCCGTTGTCACTGGCTGGGAGGGTGTAGACGGTGAAGATGACGGTCCTTCCGAGATTCCCGTTCGTGGTTCAATGTCTCCCCATCTTTATTCCGCGGTCCTTTTTTAAACGGGTCAGCAAAGTGATCTCTGGCTTTGTTTGGGTGGGCAAGACCCCACGGGTAAGGAAGGTAATGCTTGAGCGGAGTCGAGGAGAGACGAGGCTGGTGCTGCCAAATTTTAGGAACTATTACTGGGCGGCGAATATAGCTATGATCAGGAAGTGGGTGGTGGGGGAGGGGTCAGCATGGGAGGCGGCTTCATGCAAGGGCACCAGTTTGGGGGCGTAGGTAACTGCGCCTCTGCCGTTCCCGCTGGCACGGTATTCCTCCAGCCCCGTGGTGGTGGCAGCCCTGAAAGTCTGGGAGCAATGGAGGAGACATGTGGGAGCAGAGGGAGCATCGGTCTGGTCCCCAATCTGTAATAATCACCGGTCTGCCCCGGGAAGTATGGATGGGGGGTTCCGGATATGGCGGAGAGCAGCGATTGAGAGGATGGGGGATATATTTATAGAGGGGAGCTTTCCGAGTAAGAGGGCACTGGAGGAGAAGTTTGGGTTGGTGGAAACAAATTCAGGTATCTGCAGGTGCGGGACTTCCTACGTAAACAGGTGCCAACCTCCCGCTCCTACCGCTAAGGGGGATTCAGGACAGGGTAGTTTCCAGAGTGTGAGTAGGAGAAGGGAGCATCTCGGACATTTACAAGGAACTTATGGGGTCAGAGGAGATGCAGACCGAGGAGCTGAAGCACAAGTGGGAGGAGGAACTGGGAGGAGAGCTAGAGGATGGTCTATGGACGGAGGCTTGAGTAGAGTCAACGCGTCCGCAACATGTGCCAGTCTCAGCCTGATACAATTTAAGGTCGTTCACCGGGCTCACATGACAGTGGCCCGGATGAGCAGATTCTTTGGAGTGGAAGACAGGTGTGCAAAATGTGTGGGAGGACCAGCGAACCATGTCCACATGTTCTGGGCATGTCCGAAGCTCAGGGGATTTTGGCAGGGGTTTGCAGATGTCATGTCCACGGTGTTAAAAACAAGGTTGGCACTGAGTCCAGAGGTGGTGATTTTCTGGGTGTCGGAAGACCCGGGAATCCAGGAGGAGAAAGAAGCTGACGTTCGGACCTTTGCTTCCCTGGTAGCCCGGAGACGGATACTATTAGCTTGGAGGGACTCAAAGCCCCCAAAGTCGGATACCTGGCTATCGGACATGGCTAGTTTTCTCTGTTTGGAGAAAATCAAGTTCGCCTTGAGAGGGTCACTGTTTGGGTTCACCCGGAGGTGGCCAACGTTTGTCGACTTCTTCGCGGAAAATTAATCGTCAGCAGAAGGGGGAGGGGTTAGTTTAGCTTAGAGAGGGGGTATATAAAGGTGGGACCTGTAAGGGAGGGAGATTACTTTTGTACTATGTTTATAGTTTCATATACATTGTTTATTGTGTTGTTGTTATAATTCCAAAAAGTACCTCAATAAAATGTTCATTAAAAAAAAAAGTGCCATTTGAAAAACCTGGACTGGATTTCAGACTGCAGACCTCCAAGGGAAAACATGGGTGGGATCATCTCATCTCAGGTCGGGCCGGAGAATCGCCGGGACGGGTACGAATTGCGCAACATCGGTCTGCCGATTCTCCGGAGAGCGGTGAATTGGCGCTGGTCGGGGGCCGCTCTACGCGGCCTCTGGTGATTCTCCGCCCGGGCTGGGCCTAGTGGCCGTAAAAAAAAATCCACGTCCTTCCGGCGCCGTCCACAGTGGGCTCTTACCCGGCAGGACCTCGGTGTGCATGCATACGGGGGCGGCCTGGGGGGCCTACCGATCGGCGGGTCAGCCTCTCGGGCTTGGGGCCTCTTTTGTTCTGCTCCAGCCCCTGTAGCCCTACGCCATGTTGCGTCGGGGTCGGCGCTGAGAAGGGAGTCTGTAATTGCCTGATTTATCTCTACCACCAGTCTGTAATTGCCTGGTTTATCTCTGCCACCCTTCTTGAAAAGTGGAACAACAATACTGTTCAACACTCCTCTGGCACATTATCTGTGACCAGCGAAGAATTAAAAACTTGCGTCAGAACCCCTGCAATTCCCTGCCTCACCACGCACAGCAGCCTGGGATTGAATTCATCCGGACCTGGGGGTTTGTCTATTTTTAAGCACATCAAAGTCTCCAATAACTCCACACTTCCTCTGTCAACCTGCTCAAGGCACTCTCAGTCCCATTTCTGCATAAGTGAACATATTCACTGCTGACAGCTTCTGGTCATGGGCTGAACTTTGTTCATGAGATTGAGCTTTCCTGGGGCGGCTGATACATTACTTCAGTTATCTTTGTGCTGATTGAAAGGTTGAAATTGTCACATGTATTGGAAAACAAGCCTATGTACATTGCATTTCCTGCTCAGAACTTGCAACTAATGCACAGTCATCAGCAAACAGGTAATCGAAAAGTAAAATTGAACTTTGCGACTGTATAGTGGAAAGAAAGTGAACAGAGAGATTTGCAAAACAAATCTGAAAAATGAACAGTAAAACACAGAATCACATTCATGAATATTGACAATTATCCCCAAAATAAACAGACATGGGTAGGAAGTGAAAGGGGCAAAGGGAATGGAGTTTTTACAGCTGGTGCAAAACTCCTTTCAAACTCCATATAGCTCAGTAAGAAGTCTTACAACACCAGGTTAATGTCCAACAGGTTTGTTTCAAATCACTAGCTTTCGGAGCACTGCTCCTTCCTCAGGTGAATGAGCAGTGCTCCGAAAGCTAGTGATTTGAAACAAAAACTTTAAGCTGGTGTTGTAAGACTTCTGACTGTGCTCACCCCAGTCCAACGCGGCATCTCCACATCATGGTTTCCATATAGCTCAACAAGGGAGGAATCTGCTACACATAGTAATGGGAAATGAACCAAAGAAGTTAAGTGTGGGAGAACAAGAGTGATCACAGTCTAAAAATATGAAGGTAATAATTAAAAGAGATGCAGATGGTACAAAGGCCAAAGTAATAGATTGGAAAAAAGCCAACTATGAGGGAGGTTAATTGGAGAAAATTATTGACAAGTTACAATAACATTGGGTAATATTTAAAGGAAAGAACAGTAAGATATCAGGAGAAATATATTCCACTAAAACAAAACAAAATAGCCACGAATGAGACACCAGGGCCGTTCTTTAATGGAGGTGACGTGGTTCTTGCACATTAGGTGGAGAGTAGGCAAGAGACCAGCTTCACCTTATTTACGGACAGCCCACCGTATTAACTACCACGCAGGCACTTAACTAGGCAGCAGTAGGCCTTGCCCAGGTTCAAGGACCCCGGGGACGGAACTCCAGCTCTCTGAGAGCTGCCAATCAGAGGCCAGAAGCTCAATTGAATAGCAGCGCCACCAGGGAGGCACTGGCTGCTAATGGTACAACACAAACCTGAGGCTCATTATCATCGTGGGCTTATTATTACCATTGTGACAGGGTCTCGCCCACGAGCTGAACAACCAGCAAAAGCCTGCCGTATTAAGTGCATTGAGAGCCTACATGCCACAGACTTAATACGAGTGGAGATGGGAAAACGGCAGGTCCCTACGCTCCAGCCTGATTAAATGCCCCCATCATGACTCCTGTCACCAAACTCACCATGAGGGGTAGGGCATTAAATTGCATCTCAAAGATACCAAAAGAATTGAGGATAAAATTGGATATAAAGAAAGAAACATACATAAAGTATATAAATAGTAATGGAAAGGATGGCTAAAGAGATCATTATAGATTTAAGAAAGAGATTAAAAATGGCAAATAGGAAGACAAAACAGGATATATAAAATGAAAATACCAGAAGAATATAAAAAGAGAAGTAAGGGATGGCAGATTGCCTTTCCTGAAGGACATTAGTGAGCCTGATTTTTTTTTTGTATGACAATCTATGATAGTTTAATGATCACCATTAGCTAACTTTATATTCCAGATTTATTAACTGCTGCCGTGGTGGGATTTTAAATGATGTCCTAGAGCATTAGTCGAGTTTATAGATTATTAGTCCAGCGACATTACTACAATGCTACCGCCTCCCCTAAGGCAGGCAATGTAGTGGATGTGGTGTACATGGACTTTCAGATGGCTTTCGTTAAAATGGGCATATAAGAGGCTCATGACAAAGGTCAGGGTGTGTGGAATAAGGGGCAGGTACCAGAATTGATGGACAAATGGTTGCAAGATAGAAATGTCTCTGACTGACATTATGTTGGAGCTTGATTATCAAATACAGACACATAAATCATTGAGCCAGCAACACAAGTTGATACGGCAAAAAGGTCTGCAAACAAAATATTTGGTTCATTTAGAGAGGAATAAAGTACAAAAACATAGAACATAGAACATTACAGCGCAGTATAGGCCCTTCGGCCCTTGATGTTGCGCTGACCTGTGAAACCACTCTAAAGCCCATCTACACTATTCCCTTATTGTCCATATGTCTATCCAATGGCCATTTGAATGCCCTTAGTGTTGGCGAGTCCACTACTGTCGCAGGCAGGGCATTCCACGCCCTTAGTATTCTCTGAGTAAAGAACCTATCTCTGACATCTGTCCTATATCTATCTCCCCTCAATTTAAAGCTATGTCCCCTCGTGCTAGACATCACCATCCGAGGAAAAAGGCTCTCACTGTCCACCCTATCTAATCCTCTGATCATCTTGTATGCCTCAATTAAGTCACCTCTTAACCTTCTTCTCTCTAACGAAAACAGCCTCAAGTCTCTCAGCCTTTCCTCATAAGATCTTCCCTCCATACCAGGCAACATTCTGGTAAATCTCCTCTGCACCCTTTCCAATGCTTCCACATCCTTCCTATAATGCGGCGACCAGAATTGCACGCAATACTCCAAATACGGCCGCACCAGAGTTTTGTACAGCTGCAACATGACCTCATGGCTCCGAAACTCAATCCCTCTACCAATAAAAGCTAACACACCGTACGCCTTCTTAACAACCCTCTCTCCTGGGTGGCAACTTTCAGGTGTACTTTCTATGTACATGGACACTGAGATCTCTCTGCTCATCCACACTGCCAAGAATCTTACCATTAGCCCAGTGCTCTGTCTTCCTGTTATTCCTTCCAAAATGAATCACCTCACACTTTTCTGCATTAAACTCTATTTGCCACCTCTCAGCCCACCGCTGCAGCTTATCTATGTCCCTCTGTAACTTGTAACATCCTTCCGCACTGTCCACAACTCCACCGACTTTAGTGTCATCTGCAAAACAGAGAGGTTATAGCACTTTTATAAAGAACCTTGGTTAGAACATAGTTGGAATATTGGGGTCAATTTTCAGCCCATGTTAGCCGGCAGCGAGAACAGCGACGCGGGTGGAACACTCCGTGAGAATCGGAAAACGAGATGCTCGATGGCAAAATCACGCTTTCTGATTTCTACGCCCCTCACAAATTACGTAACAGGATTCATGTCCAGAAAGGACGGGAACCTTATTTCAGTACATGTAATTAATGACCCCCCCCCACCACATGATCCCCCCCCCCCCCTCATTGAATATTACAATCGGGTTGTGAATAGGGGAATCAGGCGAGAGGATCTCCCAAGGGGCGCAAAGGTAAGTATAGCCCCCGTTGGGACAAAGACAAGACCTTATGTGCCATGACATCTCCCATTGCCCCGATACTGATTAGCACTGCCAGGTTGGCAGTGCCAACTGATAACCTGTGCCGGGTATCATCATTGAGGGCGGAGTTCATGTTGTTTTTTGGGGAGGGGGGAGCCCCTGATGCTGATGGTTGTGGTGGTGCTGGGGGTGGGGGGGGGGGGGGGGGGTTAGGTTTGGCAGGTGGAGCCTCTGATGCTGATGGTGGGGGGGTGGGGGGCACGTGCGTGAGTCCCGATACTGATGGTGCTGGGGGGTGGCAGTGAGAGCCCCGAGACTGATGGTAGTGGAGAGGGGAGGGGTGATGATTGATGATGATGGTTGAGGGGTGAGGGATTTTTCTACGCTGATCAGGGTGCTCTTTTTAAAGAGTGCCCTGATTTCTGCAGTGCCGGCCTCGCCCGCTCTATCAGACCGCACCCCACCAGGGTGGTGGTGTAAACTATGCCCACTGAATTCTGTTGTACAGAGACAGGCTCAAAATCAGAACTAAAAACTCAGCTGTGCAGCTGGAGAGCTACACGCCCGTTTCCAGTCAGAGCCTGACATTCTGAAAAAAACTTGGGTAAACCACACCCATTGTGTACACTTCTGGCCTCTGCAATAGAAGAAGGATGGTAAAGCACTGGAGAAAGTCGCAGAAAAGATTTTTCAGGATGTTGCCACAATTGAAAGGATGCAATTACGTGGAAAGATTGAACAGGCTGTGGTTCTTCCCTCTGGTCATGAAAAGACAAAAAAAGAAGTAAAGAATTTAAAATCCTGAAGTGGTTCAAGAGGGTGGATGAAGAAATGGTTCCCATTTGTGGGTAAGTTCAGAACAAAGAGGTACACATAAAAGATAATCATTAACAAATCAAATAAAGAATTTAGGAGGAATTTCTTTACACAAGTGGTTAGAATGGGGAATTCCTGCTTCCAGGAGTGTTTGAAGCAGATAGCATTGATGTATTTAAGAGGAGGTTTGATGCACACATGAAGCAGAAGGGGATAGAAGATTTGGGGCAGATGGGATGAGGTAATTAGAGCGGGAGCTAGCTGTGGAAAATAAACGCTGACAGAGACCAATTGCATTGAATGGCCTGCTTCTGTGCTCAAAAAATCGATACAACCTGTTGCTTTCTTACATTCTCCTTTAATGTTTTCAATATTATTACAATCCTCATCGGCATTCTTCCTCAATTAGTTTCTGACATCTTTATCCATGAGATTCTGAAACTACTAGGGTGGGTTTTGCCATCTGTTCACGCCAGCGGGAAATTCCGGTCCCACGCTGGCGCACGTGTTTCCTGGCAACGAAGAGTGCTGACAACAAGGAATCCCATTGACAATGGCGGGACGGTAGATCCCGCTGGCGAGCCGCCTCCCCGGTCGAAAAACACGCAGCGGCGTGGTCGGTAAATCCCACCCCTAGTATTTATTCAGAAACTTACTATTGTCTTTTTTTAATGGAACAGATATCTGTACCTTTGCAATATGTCCCGTTGAGAGTGTATTTTTCGATATGAGGTGAACAATACCTTAAGTGGAATGCAGGGAAGAGTGTTGTAAGAAAAGCACACCAGACCCATTTTTTAAAATGGCAAAATGCTTTGAAGTGAATTTGGGATTGTTGCTATTCTGGAATGTTGAGATTAAATGGAGTGAAGGGTTGACTTATCTCTTACTCTTGTGATCATGCTGAGTCAATGTACTATTGACGTTAATATTAAGTGGACTTTCTTTTCCTGCTTTCACGATGAGAGTTTCCGATTCTACAAAATGTGATCTAATAAATATCAGCTGGACCACAGAAGAATGCAAGTGCTGTTGTACTAAGTTCATCTTTCATGCATTTATGTGTCACCATTATTGCACTAGCACTATTTGTTACCACTGGATAGGAGAAGATGATGCTTTCATCCATGCTGACAAAAAGTAACATTACATTTTTCTCTTCCACTGATTATAGCTTCCTGTGAGCAACCTAACTATAGAAAAGAAATGAGTTCCACGAAAGAAGATGTTGCTGATAAAGCCAGGAGTTCTTCAAGTCACGTGTTACTGGAACATCAGAGTTTGATTTTCCATTCAGGTGAGTACCTCGGCTGTAGAAAGCTTTTCCAGCTAGGTTTGGTCTCCGTGTCCCGAGGCCAGGGAAGTGGGAAATCAATCAAGATTCCTGTTTCTGATTGCAGTCTAGCGAGTTCCTGTCAAAAAGTGTTCACTTTTGGAACTCAGAGGAGGTGCGACCCAGCTAAGGCTGGATTTCACCCAGAGTTGAACAGTCTGTGGACACTCACTGGCCAGACAGTCAGACTGAAGGATGGCTACTTAGGCCAATTACCAGAGAGCTGATGATACCCATGACACAATGAGTTATTGTTGAAGGTGCTGAAAAATAACTTTGATACACTGGTAATCTTGTGGCTTTGCATTTGCACAATATGCTTGGTGAAGAATTTCAAATCCTTGATGCTCTCTGGGGAAAAATTAAAAAGGCATTATGAAAAATAATAGCCAGCCCACGTCTGTAGGAAATCTGAAATATAAACATGACAGGAGAAGCACATTGAGCTGGTCTGCTTGTAAATGTGAGATGACAGATTAACCTCCGTAAGCAAAAATAACCTCCAAGAATGACCTTGTTTTCTGTTTAGATGCTGGTAAGATCTGATTTATATTTCAAGTATCCTGTAATCATATAATTTCAGTGGCTCCAACTCTTCTACTGTGGCTAAAGTTGAAAGTCTCATTTCTATTTCTGATCCTTTTTCTTCAATGTGGCTTCTTATTATTTGACAATATCTCACACCCTACATAGTTGGGAAGATGGGAGGAAACTTGATCTAAGAGATTGAATATTATTGTTTCCAGACAATATTGGGTGATGCAGAAACACAAGTCAACTGGAGACATTTTGTTTTCCGTCATGTGATCAATAATTACTCAGTGATGAAGTTCCAGTTTGAATTATTCAGCTACGAGACTTCCAAATGTCTCTAAAAACACTAATTTGGAAAAGCTATTTGAAGTTAGGTGTACGTTTCAGTCTAAATAATATGTTCCTGGCTGTATCAAACTGGAAGACCACAGATCAGGAAGAGACACCAAGGGTTTAGTTTTAACCCCCGGGCGGGACAGGGCCGAGCGAATGCCTGGCTGATGGAGAGGAGCAGCAGGCATCTATAGCCATGTTTAACAGCTGGGTTGTATTTGCATTCTCTTGTCGAATTCCTGACCAAATGGACAGAAGTTGGCAAGAAGCTATCGACTAGCCTAAAATCAGGCAGTGAGATGCCACTACAAAAGATCCAGTAAAGCTATCACCAAGGAGGGGAATCCCACTAAACTGATTGGGGAGGATGCCTGGAATAGGGAAGGCCCAAGGTCTGTTTTGTGTGGCCCAGAGGAGCATTTCATTTCCTCCTGGCCCAAGAAGGGAAGCAAAAGAACATTTAAAAATGTGTTTTCCTGGGCCTGTTCTCATAGTTATTGCTGTTCCCAACATCTTTTGTGAGTTGGCGAGGCCCCATTGCTTCTCTGCACAGGGGCGGAATTCGATGAACCTGATGGGAGTCTTGCCCACCAGTTGGAGAACCAGTGCCCAGCATCACATCTCTCCAGGAGGCCTGGTGCAATTACCAGGCGACCAGGCATTTAACCTGGACACTGCTTGGCCTTCCATTTGATTTCGGCCCCAGAAGGGTGGAAATCCCACCCCCAGGGCTGCCAGCCAATTAGTGCAGTAGGGACAGCACCACCAGAAGCGGTGTCCACTGCCATTATTACACTTTGATGTGGAGATGCTGGTGTTGGACTTGGGTGGGCACAGTAAGAAGTCTTACAACACCAGGTTAAAGTCCAACAGGTTTGTTTCGAATCACTAGCTTTCGGAGCGACTCACCTGATGATGGCACTACGCTTCGAAAGCTAGTGATTCCAAATAAACCTGTTGGATTTTAACCTAGAGTTATTACACTTGGCCTGGCAGGAAGGTTCGACCATGGATCCCCAGATGGAGGTGAACACAGTGTGGCACTGGAGAAGGGGTTCGCTGATGAGGTGAGCGAGCAAGGTTGGAAATAACTGCAGGAGGATGCCTTTCAGCAGGATCTCCTTCTTGATGGCAAAGTGCCATGAATGAGGGACCTCCCGGGTAAACTTCTGGTTTCCCAGATGGTGAATACCTGACCCCCGCTGGTTGAATGTAGCAGCAGTGGGATGAGGCCCTTTAATGCTCGCCCTCCACCATTCCCGCCCAATGCTTAATCAGGGAAGACAGAATGGTGGTGGGAAACCCACATCCTCCCATCTGATCAAATAGTCTCTGAACTCACCTCCAGGGCACTAAATCCTGCCCCCAGGTTTCAAGTTAATATGACAGCTTGGATTGGATTAGTTTATTGTCACGTGTACCGAGGTACAGTGAAAAGTATTTGTCTGTGAGCAGCTCAACAGATCATTAAGTACATGAAAATAAAAAGAAAATACATAATAGGGCAACACAAGGTACACAATGTAACTACATTAACACCGGCATCGGATGAAGCATACAGGGGTTTCGTGTTAATCAGGTCAGTCCATAAGAGGGTCATTTACGAGTCTGGTAACAGCGGAGAAGAAGCTGTTTTTGAGTCTGTTCGTGCGTGTTCTCAGACTTCTGTATCTCCTGCCCGATGGAAGAAGTTGGAAGAGTGAGTAAGCTGGGTGGGAGGGGTCTATGATTATGCTGCCCGCTTTCCCCAGGCAGCGGGAGGTGTAGATGGAATCAATGGATGGGAGGCAGGTTTGTGTGATGGACTGGGCTGTGTTCACGACTCTCTGAAGTTTCTTGCGGTCCTGGGCTGAGCAGTTGCCATACCAGGCTGTGATGCAGCCAGATAGGATGCTCTCTATGGTGCATCTGTAAAAGTTGGTAAGAGTTAAAGTTTCCTGAGGAAGTATAGGCGCGGTTGTGCTTTCTTGCGTCGATGTGTGTTGACCAGGACAGATTTTTGGTGATGTGTACCCCTAGGAATTTGAAACTGCTAACCGTCTCCACCTCGGCCACATTGATGCTGACAGGGGTGTGTATAGTACTTTGCTTCCTGAAGACAATGACCAGCTCTTTACTTTTGCTGGCATTGAGAGATAGATTGTTGTCGCTGCAACACTCCACTAGTTTCTCTATCTCCCTCCTGTATTCTGACTCGTCGTTATTCGGGATCCGGCTCACTATGGTCGTATCGTCAGCAAACTTGCAGATGGAGTTGGGACCAAATTTTGCCACGCAGTCGTGTGTGTACAGGGAGTATAGTAGGGGCTAAGTACGCAGCCTTGCGGGGCCACGGTATTGAGGACTATTGTGGAGGAGGTGTTGTTGTTTATTCTTACTGATTGAGGTCTGTGGGTCAGAAAGTCGAGGATCCAGTTGCAGAGTGAGGACATAATGATGCCAGCAGACTCTATGTTATTTTCTAAGTCTGAATAAAGATTGTAGACTTCCAGTTAACACAACGTGTCCTCCCTTGGGCTGGACCCTTTATACCCGTCTCTGATGCTGCCCTCTAGTGATGCTGTGGCTGTTACATCTGTCTGTAGTCCCTGGTGTATGTGCAGATGTATGTACAGATCACTACAGACTCTATGTGCATATTTAATGAGACCCCCATGTCCTTGAGCAGGTGTCCTCACCATCCAACATTTAAATTTGAAGTCTGCCAGATCAGTCAGCGAAAGAACTGGGTAAATCTCTCGTTTCATTTTAACTGGACCCTCATCCCTAGGCCTGGTTTGTGTCAGACAGAGGGAGTTAAAATCAAGCCCTGCAAGTCTCAAATTAGAATTGAGTATTTATTAACTTCATTTTTCATTGTACAGATCCGAACACCAAACAAATGACCTCGTCTGTTCAGCAACCAACTCCAAGCAGTCTGCATCAAGGAGGTTTCTCGTCTCAGTGGGAGATGCAGCTGTTAGTGCAGGAATGCTCATACGTCTCACAGGAAAGCAAATATGGACAGGAAGATGGGGCTGAAGAGGAGAACATATTCTACTTCTGAAAGTCCTTCAAAATTAGCACTTTAGAGTCAAACTGGAACAACATATGGACACCTTGACCTCCTGGTCACATTCAGTTAAATGTTACAAATACTGAAATCTGGCAGTTAATTCTTTACTAAGCCTTGTAGACTCAGATATGCTGATGAACCTTGAAGTTTCATGAAATTTATTACACTTTTCAGTATAGTGATAAGATTGTGATATATGAAACACTATATCACCTGTTACGTCATGCTAGCTGAAGCAGTTATAAATCAGAAAAAGACCGTATCTAACTTGCAGTCTTCTCATTTCAAGGTTTTGATATTTTGCCTGCAGCTCTTAAGTTATTAATTACAATAATCTGATTTTCTTTCATCAGAAGGTCCAGTTTCTAAGGCTAAACACTATCTTGCTTACTCAGTTTAAGCTTAATTTCCCAGGGTCACTGTGGCCTCCCACTACGCAGGTTCTGTTTTATTTTATTAATTCTACAGCCTGTCATTATTAAAAGTGTTCAGTGTGATTTATGGCCTACTTAGACATCACGAAAGTTGGCTTTCAATTGCAATTTGATCTTTCCATGAATACAGCATATATATTTTTTTTCAGTCACAAATCTTGAAGTTTCCTTGTTTGATCTATTTAAGCCCAACTTTTGGTACCATCCTTTCACATACTTGGAACATGAGAATGTATCGGCCTAGGAGAGACCACTTTACTTCTCCTAGACCCACCATTCATCACCAATGTCATAACCTACTGCAGGTCAAGCATCCTTTATCTGAAGCCCTTGAAGCCGATTGAATTTCGTATTTCAGATCATTCGGGTTTTCAAATACCGCATATAAACTTACAATGGTCGAAGCCGAGTCAATAAAATGGTTAGAAGAATAAGATGCATCGCTGAATAATAAATACAGGCGGCGGGATTCTGCAATAATGGGGCTATGTCCACACGCCCGCGAGAAAACGGGTGCGAATCACTCCGGACATTTTCCAGACAGTCCGGAGTGATTCTCCGTTTTTAAGGGGGCTAGCAGGGCCCCGGAGTGCTCCATGCAGCTCCGACTGCTGATATGGGGCCCAACACTTCCAGCAACGGGTCCGCGCATGCGCGTGGCTGCCGCTTGCGACGCCGGCCCCGTGCGACATGGCGGACCCACACAACAGGCCGCCGCCGAAGAAGTAGGACTCCCCCCAGATCGCGTGTGCCTGCGGATCGGTGGCCCCCGATCACAGGCCTGCCATTCGTGGAGGCCCCCCCCCGGTGAAGGATCCCCCCCACCAGGACGGCCACCACAGCCACGACTCCAAGCTACCGCCGGGTGGAACCATACGTGAACCACGTCGGCAGGAACTCGACCAGTTGTCCGCAGAGAATCACAGCGGGGGCCTTTTTCAATGGCCCCCGACCGGCGCCACGTTAACTGCGCGCACGTGACTGGCGGCTATTCTCCGATCGCCGGTCCGACGCCCCATTCTCCGCCCCCACACCGAGCGAGATTTTGGCTCGGAGAATCCCGGCCAGGGTACCTTTAATAAGTACCAATAATAAGCTTTTTGGCATATTCACCACAAAAATGGCAAGATAAATATTGCCAATAAACAACTCGGGTGAGATTTTCCCGGAAGTCGGCAAAGGCCGATAGCAGGTGGGAAAAGCGACGTTGTAGCCACTGGAAGCAACGGCGGTTTTATCCACCGTGGAGTCCAGCACAGAGAAACAAAAACATCATTGGCCTCTGGTTCGCCGACCCTGCCAGCAACGTAGTCTCTCGAGGCTCGAGCCGCCATTTTGAAAGGCTGCCTCAGCACAAAGGAGCTAACCCTGTCCCCCATCTACCCGCTCCCCCCTCCCCAACACTACACCCTGGTACTGTCCCTGGGTGCCACCAGTGCCCAATCATGAACCTCTCCCCTTGAAGGATGCACTCACCTGAGCTCCCCTGGGAGGTCTGCTCAGCAGGCGCATGCCTAGGGAGACCGGTAGGGTTTCATGCCTTTCTGCCGTCAGCCCGAAATGGATTTTTTTTCTGACGGGGTGGGGAGGGGTTGATTCAAGAATAGAGGTCTGATAATGAGATATTAATTAATTCAAATGATGTTCCAGAAATCGGGAAACACTCCCCCGCGTCAAGGGGGAGAGACGGACAACCACAGTTCTTGCAAGATTTTCCGTTTCTGTTGTGAACCCACTCGATGTGATTGGGAGTGGAAAATCCCAGCCCTAGAATTGCCATGCTAAAGGTCAAGGCGGCTTTTGTGCGCTTTTTGGATATGTTCGGTTTTCGGAATTAATGGATAGCAGATACTCCACCTGTACAATAAAAGTAAAATACTGGGGCTGCTGGAAATCGGAAATAAAAACAGGAAATGCTGAACACTCAGCAGGTTTGAAGCATCTGTGGAGAGAGAAACCTTGTATGACTCTTCTTCAGGGCTGAAATAACCTCCGAGTTTCTCAACACCTTTAGTTGCTTTCTGTGATATATAGCCATCCGCATATTGAATTTACCAACACTATTAATTCTCCACTGATTCCCTGGGCAATCTATTCCATACATTCACTGTCCTCTGTGTAAAGTCATTAAATCAAAACTTCCTTTTCACTTCTCTTATTATTCTGTGACCCTTATTGTAGAATTGGTGTTTTCTCTTAAATGCAATCCTGTATTAAAGAAAGAACTTGCATTTATATAGTATCTCTCATGACCCCAAGATGTCCCAAAGGACTTTACGGTGAAGCGCTTGGGTTTATTTTATCCATGCATCATTGATTCCTGAACATATCAGTGACACCTCTTATGTATAGTGCAGATATCTAATCCAAGTTAGCAATTTAGTTCACTGTAATGTCACCAATGCTACATTCTCCTTGCTGTAATATTGGTGACCAGAATCATATATAGTACTCCAGGTGGAGGCACAGCAATGCTTTGTACTAAATCATCGCCACTTTGAGATTTGTGTTTTATCCCTCTGGCTGGAGACCTTAAAATCATTGTTTTTTTAAATTGTTGTTGCACATTGCCCTGTGGTTTCAAAAGAGGACCCAGAAAGACTCCATATCACTGTCCTCTGTCCTCTGCTATGACCTGCAGAATAATGCCAATTAAGCTATATTCTCACTGCTTATCCACCTTTTTTGGTCTCATCCGTTTGCGAACAGCAAGTGCCAATTGCCAGTCCATTTAACCAATCTAAAATCTCCCTCCATATTTGCTCTGTTCTGTTATAGTTGGCCCTCTTCTTCACCCACATACCCAGGTTTGATAGTAGCAGCATATTCTGTTTCTGTTCCCACCTCCAAATAATGTTCATATGTATTTCAGTGATCCCCAAGGCACCTTGCTAGACATCTCCTTCCTGCTGACGCAGCTAATGTTCAGCTTTCCTTCATTTCCTCTGATTCAGCCAATTTTTAGTTCACTTCAGAAACTTGGCTTCCATTTAAGGTAATGTGCCCCTTGAGTTTGTTAACCACTAAACCAGTCAACCATTAGTGTTTACAGTTTTTTGCCGAACTGTAATTAATTACAACCTCTGGTCCAGTTTGTTCCCATTTGTTTCGAAATGGCAAGATTTGCTGCATGTGCTTTTTCTAAACTGTTGATAAAGATCAAATACAATGGCATTGGAT
The DNA here is from genome assembly GCF_047496885.1 of Scyliorhinus torazame. Classification (NCBI taxonomy): domain Eukaryota; kingdom Metazoa; phylum Chordata; class Chondrichthyes; order Carcharhiniformes; family Scyliorhinidae; genus Scyliorhinus; species Scyliorhinus torazame. The sequence goes on along the minus strand of NC_092715.1, from coordinate 70,065,748 downwards.
TTCTTTCAACTTTACTGTTCAACTTCCCCTGTACAAAATGGTCAGCTTAATACAGGTTCTTTTTTTGCTTCCCAGTGTAGGTGGACTGATGGTCCAGTGCAGAGAAAGACCACACATCAAAAAATATAATGAATTGAAATAAAGTTACTCCCCTGTTTACATATTCGTATTACAAAGGGATTGGAGTGTGAGAGTAAAGAAACCTTGCAGCAACTGTATGGGGCTCTGATGAGACCCACCTGCAGAATTGTGTACAGTTTTGGCCTCCTTAGTTAAGGAAGAATATACTTGCCTCTGAAGATTCGCTGAACTGATTCCTGGGATCAAGGGATTGTCCTACGAAGAGTGATTGTATAGACTAGACCAGTACTCCCGGGATCTAATTGAAAAGGCCAGGGGCTTTACGCTGCATGGCTGCTAGCCCCCCAACGGACGGAGGATCGGTGCAGCTTTTACGTTGTTTTTTCTGGCGTAAAACGCCACTGTTCTCACGTCGGCGTCAGCACTTCGTCTGGAAATTGGAGAATCCAGCCCATAAAATTCATAAAGCTGCTAGGTGGACGTTTCTCTGGGCTGGAGCTAGTGGGTACCCATCTTAGAATAAGGGCCATTTAGGACTGAGGTGAGGAGATTTTCGCAGAGAGCTGAGGGATGCTCAGTGTCTTTAAGTCAGAGGTTGACAAATTATTGGATACTAAGGGAATCATGGGAATGTGGGATAGTGCGGGAAGATGTAGCTGAGGTAGGAGATCCGCCATGATTTGCTCGAGGGGCCGAATGGCTAATTCCAGCTCCTAATTCTTATGTACTTAAATGTGAAACATTATGACTCTGCATTCACCCTTCAATTATTGATCATTTGTGCTTAAATCTATCAGATGACTGCCTTAATTAGGCCGATTTAATCAATCAGTGCCAAGAATATGTTCCTTGCTCGTGTTTTGCAGAGACCAATCCCACCATAAACCTTTGTGTTTCTCGGCCTCTCCTTTGAATCGTTCTTTTCAAACCTGTGTTTTTTGACCAAGCTAAGGTCAGTTTTGCTGATATATCTTTACGTAGCTCAATGTCAAATGTTATCTGATCCCATTCTGGGGAGACGCCTTGGGATGTTTTTATTTTGTTAAAGGTGCTACATAAATGTAAGGTGGTATTGTTATAAAACAAAGTTGGATACGATTTGTGGACACCTGAAGGGCATAAAATGGAGAAACTAATAAAAATCATTCATTCTTATTTGGCTGACCATTTCTACCAAATTAGGCTGGGTCGCATTAAATAAATGCAGCCCTCAAACTCACAGTAAATTTTGTACACAAGTAAGTTCCCAGCTGCCTTTAATCCTGGGATTTTATTAAATGTCTGAGTGAGTGCTCAGGTGTGTTAAATATCTGTTTGCTTAAGAAATTGCATATGTTATGCCACGAGCCACAATTCCAGTATGGATGAAACTAAATTGAATGAACGCTTATATGTTGCATTTAGCTGTCACCATTACAATTTAAAATCAATATTAGATCCTGTTTAATAATTTTGTTTAAATTATCGTGCAAACTGGTTTTAAAACTGTAATGACCTTTCTTATATGCGCTTTTAGAGTTGCCATTATATTCACAGTGCCTGTGTCCTGAACCATCAGAATGTGCCTTCAGTGATATAGAGCTGGATTTAATGCAGCTCATAGCGACTAGGCCCACTTAATCATGGGCTAGTGGCTTGCGTCATTCCCCCGGTACCAACTCATGCCCTCAAGCCTTTCATACCCACATGTCGCCTCCTTAGCTATTTACCCAGTATTCACCATGGCAATTCCCAGCAGCCATGTGGAAAAGAAAAATCATAAACCTCTAATAATTAATATAGTAGGGCGGTATGGTGACACAGCGGCTGGCATTGCTGCCTCACAGCTCCAGAGACTCGGTTCGATTCCGGCCTTGGCTGACTGTGTAGAGTTCGCACTTTCTCCCTGTGTCTGTGTGGGTTTGCTCCGGTTGCTTCCCACAGTCCAAAGATGTGCAAGTTAGGTGGATTGGCCATGCTAAATTGCCCTTAGTGTCCAAAAAAAATGTTCGGTGGGGGTACTGGGTTATGGGAATAGGGTGGAGGTGTGAGTGTAAGTAGGATGCTCTTTCCAAGAGCCAGTGCAGACTCGATGGGCAGAATGGCCTCCTTCTGCCCTGTAAATTCTATGATTATATCTTGATAGTGGAAAAACGCCCATTCGTGAAACTTGTTCAAAGCATTTAAATATCTTTAAGTGGTTAATCTCTGATAAAGCAAAGTTCTAATGATACCACACATCAAAAAGACAGCCAAACCTTTAATAGTTTCATTAAATTGGCAAACAATCTGTGAACTCAGAAACCCCTGCTAAGGTAATTGTAGCTTTTACAATTCAGCCATGAATTCATAATCATGTAATAATCGTCCTTGGGAAATGTCAACACACTATTAAACTCCATGAACAGGTGATCATTTTTCCTGACCTACACCAGGTGGCCTGTCAATCAAAGCCACCCAGCAGATGTTTTTTTAACTCTTGCTGACAGCTTAATTCTAATTTATTCCATATTTAAAAAGCAAGGGGCGCGATTCTCCACTCCCACGCCGGTTGGGAGAATCGCCTGGGCCGCCAAAATTTCCAGGGACGCCGGTCCAACGCCCTCCCGCGATTCTCCCAAGCGGCGGGAACGGCCCGGTCGAGTTTCGCGGGCCGGAGAATCGCCGGAGACACCCAAAATGGCGATTCACTGGCACCCCCGCTATTCTGAGGCCCGGATGGGCCGAGCGGCCAGGCCAAAACGGCGGGTTTCCCCTGGCGCCGTCCACACCTGGTCGCTGCAGTCGTGGGCGGTGCGTGAACGCTGTGTGGGGGGGCGGCCTGTGGGGGGGCGAGGGGGGATCCTGCCCCGGTTGGCTTCACCTGGAATGTGGGGTGGCCCGCGATCGGTGCCCACCGATCGTCGGGCCGTCCTCTCTGAAGGAGGACCTCCTTCCTTCCGCGGCCCCGCAAGATCCGTCCCCCATCTTCTTGCGGGGCGGATTTGGACAGGACGGCAACCACGCATGCACGGGTTTGCGCCGGCCAATGCGTGGATGACGTCCGTTATGCGGCGCCGGCTGCGTCATCTATGCGGCGCCGCTTTTACGCGGGCGACAAGGCCTGGCGCGGGTAGATGACGCGGCCCCGATACTGGCCCATTGTCAGGGCCTGAATCGGTCGGGACCGGGGCCATTCCGTGCCGTCGTGAACCTCGACGGCGTTCACAACGGCGCGGCCACTTCGGCATGGGAGTGGAGAATCCCGCCCAAGGTCTTTTTAAAAACTTCTGATCATGACACTTAAGCAGACCTTACCCACCCTGTAAGAGATTTTAGGTCTACTTTATCAAATTATGACTCCCTCAACAGGTTAAGGCCCTTTGATCAGCCACGGTGGTGTTTGTTTGAACTCAGAACTAAATTCAAATGGCTGAGTTTGGGTGTCTTCCCCCCTTCCCCTGACGGCAAAACATTGAGTCTGTTGGAAATGAGTGCAAGACACCCAGGTTCCACCCACCAGCAGCCCAGACTTCATGAAAATCCAATCCAAGTCCAAAAGCTGTTCACATGATCATTAACCAGGTCAGAAAGTTGAATTACTAAACCAGCTATGCTCAATTAACCTGCTTATAGACCAAAGCAGAATAACATCAGGTTATACCATATATATGCATGCTACCAAATACACGGGTAGGACTATATATCATTACATGTCGGCGGCCAATAGATTTCAAGATGTACCAATAGAGCAAATGGTTTGCCACCACACATCAATATTAAATGAATTGCTGGTAATTATTTTATTAGGTGGGATGATGGTTAGGAAAGTGTAGTTTATTTAAGCCGGTGCAGAATTGACCAGTTGATTCTCATAAATTATAAAATGCTTATACCACCAGTCACACCAAAAGGGTATTAAATCTGGGATGGATTCCTCTTAAAATCAGTTTTTGCATTATGGACACTGGTATCAGCATAGCATTAGCACAGCCCTGTTGTGAGGTCAAGAGACTGACTGCCTTTCCCTTGTGTTATGTGTCGCCATTCAAAAGGAGATGCCATTATGATGCATTGTACTTTAGCTGTTACCAAACCTGCAATAAAATATTTGGAGGTTTTCTACTGGTGCCCAGATTGAGGTAATTAGTGGTACAAATGCAAATGAGGCTTTAAGATTTTTGATATATATGGGGGACACTGCCACCTGTTGCAATTTTACCATCTAAAATTCAAAGTAACAAGGATAAGAATTAGCAATATTTAGCATTAGCTTCATAAGGAAGTGAATACAACTTTATTTTAATTATGGAGGGTGAGACGTTAGAATACGTGTTGATTTCATCACAATGAGGTTGGTTCTCAAGCAATGGAATGATGTGTTTACCTCAATTTTCATATTTATGTGGGGGAGGGGGGCGGTGGTAGATGGCTCAACATCATAAATAGTGATCTTTTAAAACCTGAGCTGATCATTTCAAGATGGTGGGTGAAAGATAGATTACTGAACCGTTCGGAGGAGGAGGAGCAGTCTCTGTCAGGGAGAGAACCTGAGAACATCTAAGACACTCAGAAGGTAAGAAGGTAGGTAAGTGATTTTTACTTTTATACCTTTTTCAAATTGTGTGTGTCGGGGGGAAACTGAAGTGACATCACAGAAAAGCTGTGACCTGAGTGGCTGGTTGGGAATCTACACTAAATTAAATAAATTAAGCATTGGTAACTAATTAAACATAATTACTTAATTATAATTTAGAGGGGTATCTAAGCCAGAGTACTATATTTAGCTTTCACATTTATATTAGAAATCTAGTGCGAGGAAACAGATAGTTAACAGTAACTTTTTTTTTTAAAAAATTTTTTTTAACTTTTAATTTTAATTAATTGACGCAATGTCAGTTAGAGGAGTGCAGTGCTCTGACTGTGAGATGTGGCAGGTCCGGGAGGCTTCCAGGGTCCCGGATGGCTTCATCTGCAGAAAGTGCACCCAACTGGAACTCCTCACAGACCGCATGGTTCGGTTGGAGCAGCAATTGGATGCACTTAGGAGCATGCAGGCGTCGGAAAGCGTCATAGATCGCAGTTATATAAATGTCACACCCAAGGTGCAGGCAGAGAAATGGGTGACCACCAGAAAGGGCAGGCAGTCAGTGCAGGAATCCCCTGTGGTTGTCCCCCTCTCGAACAGGTATACCCCTTTGGTTACTGTCGGGGGGGATAGCCTATCAGGGGAAAACAGCAGCAGCCAGAGCAGTGGCACCACGGCTGGCTCTGATGTTCAGAAGGGAGGGTCAAAGCGCAGAAGTGCAATAGTAATAGGGGACTCTATAGTCAGGGGCACAGATGGGCGTTTCTGTGGACGTGAAAGAGACTCCAGGATGGTATGTTGCCTCCCTGGTGACAGGGTTCAGGATGTCTCCGAACGGGTAGAGGGCATCCTGAAGGGAGAGGGCAAACAGGCAGAGGTAATTGTACATATTGGTACCAACGACATAGGCAGGAAGGGGCATGAGGTCCTGCAGCAGGAGTTCAGGGAGCTAGGCAGAAAGTTAAAAGACAGGACCTCGAAGGTTGTAATCTCGGGATTACTCCCTGTGCCACGTTCCAGTGAGGCTAGAAATAGGAAGATAGAGCAGCTAAACACGGGGCTAAACAGCTGGTGTAGGAGGGAGGGTTTCCGTTATCTGGACCACTGGGAGCTCTTCCGGGGTAGGTGTGACCTGTATAAGAAGGACAGGTTGCATCTAAACTGGAGAGGCATAAATATCCTGGCCGCGAGGTTTGCTAGTGTCACACGGGAGGGTTTAAACTAGTATGGCAGGGGGGTGGGCACGGGAGCAATAGGTCAGAAGGTGAGAGCATTGAGGGAGAACTACGGAATAGGGACAGTGGGGCTCTGAGGCAGAGCAGACAGGGAGAAGTTGCTGAACACAGCGGGTCTGGTGGCCTGAAGTGCATATGTTTTAATGCAAGAAGTATTACGGGTAAGGCAGATGGACTTAGAGCTTGGATTAGTACTTTGAACTATGATGTTGTTGCCATTACAGAGACCTGGTTGAGGGAAGGGCAGGATTGGCAGCTAAACGTTCCGGGATTTAGATGTTTCAGGCGAGATAGAGGGGGATGTAAAAGGGGTGGCGGAGTTGCGCTACTGATTAGGGAGAATATCACAGCTGTACTGTGGGAGGACACCTCAGAGGGCAGTGAGGCTATATGGGTAGAGATCAGGAATAAGAAGGGTGCAGTCACAATGTTGGGGGTTTACTACAGGCCTCCCAACAGCCAGCGGGAGATAGAGGAGCAGATAGGTAGACAGATTTTGGAAAAGAGTAAAAATAACAGGGTTGTGGTGATATAGGAGCATCCAGGAGGGCTTCTTAAAACAATATGTAGACAGTCCAACTAGGGAAGGGGCAGTACTGGGCCTGCTATTGGGGAATGAACCCGGCCAGGTGGTAGAAGTTTCAGTAGGGGAGCATTTCGGGAACAGTGACCACAATTCAGTAAGTTTTAAAGTGCTGGTGGACAAGGATAAGAGTGGCCCTAGGATGAATGTGCTAAATTGGGGGAAGGCTAATTATAACAATATTAGGCGGGAACTGAAGAACATAGATTGAGGGCGGATGTTTGAGGGCAAATCAACATCTGATATGTGGGAGGCTTTCAAGTGTCAGTTGAAAGGAATTCAGGACCGGCATGTTCCTGTGAGGAAGAAGGATAAATACGGCAATTTTCGGGAACCTTGGATAACGAGAGATATTGTAGGCCACGTCAAAAAGAAATAGGAGGCATTTGTCAGGGCTAAAAGGCTGGGAACAGACGAAGCCTGTGTGGAATATAAGGAAAGTAAGAAGGAACTTAAGCAAGGAGTCAGGAAGGCTAGAAGGGGTCACAAAAAGTAATTGGCAAATAGGGTTAAGGAAAATCCCAAGGCTTTTTACACGTACATAAAAAGCAAGAGGGTAGCCAGGGAAAGGTTTGGCCCACTGAAGGATAGGCAAGGGAATCTATGTGTGGAACCAGAGGAAATGGGCGAGGTGCTAAATGAATACTTTGCATCAGTATTCACCAAAGAGAAGAAATTGGTAGATGTTGAGTCTGGAGAAGGGTGTGTAGATAGCCTGGGTCATATTGAGATCCAAAAAGACGAGGTGTTGGGTGTCTTAAAAAATATTAAGGTAGATAAGTCCCCAGGGCCTGATGGGATCTACCCCAGAATACTGAAGGAGGCTGGAGAGGAAATTGCTGAGGCCTTGACAGAAATCTTTGGATCTTCACTGTCTTCAGGTGATGTCCCGGAGGACTGGAGAATAGCCAATGTTGTTCCTCTGTTTAAGAAGGGTAGCAAGGATAATCCAGGGAACTACAGGCCGGTGAGCCTTACTTCAATGGTAGGGAAATTACTGGAGAGAATTCTTCGAGACAGGATCTACTCCCATTTGGAAGCAAATGGACGTATTAGTGAGAGGCAGCATGGTTTTGTGAAGGGAAGGTCGTGTCTCACTAACTTGATAGAGTTTTTCGAGGAGGTCACAAAGATGATTGATGCAGGTAGGGCAGTGGATGTTGTCTGTATGGACTTCAGTAAGGCCTTTGACAAGGTCTCTCATCGTAGACTAGTACAAAAGGTGAAGTCACACGGGATCAGGGGTGAGCTGGCAAGGTGGATACAGAATTGGCTAGGTCATAGAAGGCAGAGAGTAGCAATGGAAGGATGCTTTTCTAATTGGAGTGCTGTGACCAGTGGTGTTCCACAGGGATCAGTGCTGGGACCTTTGCTGTTTGTAGTATATATAAATGATTTGGAGGAAAATGTAACTGGTCTGATTAGTAAGTTTGCAGACGACACAAAGATTGGTGGAATTGCGGATAGCGATGAGGACTGTCAGAGGATACAGAAGGATTTAGATTGTTTGGCGACTTGTGCGGAGAGATGGCAGATGGAGTTTAATCCGGACAAATGTGAGGTAATGCATTTTGGAAGGTCTAATGCAGGTAGGGAATATACAGTGAATGGTAGAACCCTCAAGAGTATTGAAAGTGAAAGAGATCTAGGAGTACAGGTCCACAGGTCACTGAAAGGGGCAACACAGGTGGAGAAGGTAGTCAAGAAGGCATACGGCATGCTTGCCTTCATTGGCCGGGACATTGAGTATAAGAATTGGCAAGTCATGTTGCAGCTGTATAGAACCTTAGTTAGGCCACACTTGGAGAATAGTGTTCAATTCTGGTCGCCACACTACCAGAAGGATGTGGAGGCTTTAGAGAGGGTGCAGAAGAGATTTACCAGAATGTTGCCTGGTATGGAGGGCATTAGCTATGAGGAGCAGTTGAATAAATTTGGTTTGTTCTCACTGGAACGAAGGAGGTTGAGGGGCGACCTGATAGAAGTCTACAAAATTATGAGGGGCATAGACAGAGTGGATAGGCAGAGGCTTTTCTCCAGGGTAGAGGGGTCAATTACTAGGGGGCATAGGTTTAAGGTGAGAGGGGCAAGGTTTAGAGTAGATGTACGAGGTAAGTTTTTTACACAGCGGGTAGTGGGTGCCTGGAACTCGCTACCGGAGGAGGTGGTGGAAGCAGGGATGATAGTGACATTTAACGGACATCTTGACAAATATATGAATAGGAAGGGAATAGAGGGATACGGACCCAGGAAGTGTAGAAGATTGTAGTTTAGTCGGGCAGCATGGTCGGCACGGGCTTGGAGGGCCGAAGGGCCTGTTTCTGTGCTGTACATTTCTTTGTTTTCTTTGTTCTTTGAACACTAATGGAAGTAACTTAAAGGGGTTCCAGCATCACATTGTCACAAAATGGAAATAAATTATGAATGCAGTTACTTCCTGCCAGTGTTGCAAAAGTGTTTTGTAACTGGGAACTTCATTATATTTAAACCCTAAAGCAGAACCTCATTCGGAACATTAGAAACATTATTAAAAGTGGTGAGTCACCACACAAGTCACACCTCCTTAGTCCGACATCAGACATACATTCGAGATTGTACAGTTTATTGTTGCAATGAGATTTATGAAAGTATATAAACACATTTAACCAAACAAAGACTTCTGGTGGCTATCGTATATCTTGAACTGTAAACACTGAACTGAATATATATTCATTAGCTTCTTCCATTTCTTGCACCTTCAATGTTTAGAATTGCTGAATTGCAAAATGCAGGTTTTAATATTTTTAAAAAACATCTGCAGTTGAAATAAAAATGTGCATCATGTGTCATCAGCCTCATAAAAGATCATGACAAATGTAATTATTTCTTATGTAAAAAACATGTCGAATTTTATAGAATGTTCCAAAAGAACCTTATCTGGCAGGCAGCTTAATAAAGTCTGAACAGATGTTCTGGAGTGTCTTTGTGCCTATGTATCTAATTAACTCTTCCGCTGCTGATATTTGTAAAGCAAAACGTAGTACAGCGAACTATTCGAGCATTAAAGCCGCTGATTTTTGAAATTAGTTAATTGGTTCCTTGGTTGTTTATAAAATGAACAAAACTCTCAAATTATTCACAAGAAATCGAATAAATTGCTGTAAAGAAAATCACCAATGGGAAAACTTAACCTTTAAATATCTCTGGATATAATGTATGAAGTCGTAATTGGGTGTGATTAATCATTCAAATAGAAAGTAATTATGCCAATGAACTCCTTCTTGGCAGCAAAGATTAAAAACTTAATTAGTTTAAAAAGTAGGCCACCAAGGGCCATCAGGCATTGATCACATCTCTGGTAGATGGTTTAGCAGCATTCAGCATATTATTTTGAATGTAAATGTCACTGAGCACATCATTCATCTTGTTTATTTGCTTTAAGGTAAATTAAATAGCTTTTCTGTATTTGACTAAGAATCTTTCTTTCCAAATGTACTGTCGGAGTATCCATTCCTGCTGATCTTTCCTTTTCCTTTCCTCCTGTGGCCACAGCCTCAAAAGTACCTCTATCAGGTTCTCATTCCTAATGTCTGAGCCAAGACATGGGACCATCGTTACTGAGCCCAATTCTGTCTTCACCTGATGTCTATACATGCATTAACCAGCAGGGATTACTGGACAGTGATTAGGAGCTGGTTGCCCAGTTTATCTTCTCCCACTCTAACCCAGGATACTGAGATTAAATGTAAACACCTCAATGACTGCTATGGTCAAAATCAGCCGTTGGATCATGTCATGATATTCAAACACACACATCATGATGGACACACCAACAGACAAATCAGAGCACACAACACCACAACCAATCACACACAAGGACACCAACCACATAAAAGCACGAGCACGACACCTAGTGGACAGTAGGTCTGGGGACAAAGACACGGACAAGACCTGTTACAAGATCACAAACAGGGAATCCCCACGTGCAGAGTATCAAGACAAAACTGGACATAGAAAGTTTAAATAAAATAGCGTTGTACCATATACAACTGTGTTGGCTCATCTGTGTGTCAGAATGCCCAACACCACATGGTACAGGAGTGGATCGATACCTGCCAACTAACCTGCCATTCTGGACATGGACCGCACCGACAAACCGCAGCCGTTGCAAGTCGCGGGGAACCTAGGTACCAATTGGAAGCTCTTCAGGCAGCGATTTGACCTGTACATCTGAGCCAACGAAAAACAGAGTGCCTCGGATGAAACAAAGATTGCAATGCTCCTCTTCTACGCAGGTCAGCACGCCCTCGACGTCTTCAACTCACTGGTATTCGAAGAAGGCGAAAACCAATCCAAGTATGACACGGTCATCCTCAAACTGGACCAGCACTTTAAGGTTGAAGTGAATGAAAGTTTTGAAAGATACCTCTTTCAGCAACGCCTGCAAGGTAAGGAGGAGCTTTTTCAACCCTTTTTGACGCACCTCCGAATTCTAGCGCAGTCCTGCGGTTACGGCAGCACCACAGAGTCCATGATCAGGGACCAGATTGTTTTTGGCGTTGCCTCTAGTGGCCTACGCCAGCAGCTTCTTAAAATAAAAAGCCTCACCTTAGCGTCTGCTGTGGAAGCCTGTGTCCTCCACGAGAATGCAACCTGCCGTTTTGCCCAATTTCAGGCGTCCGAGTTGGCACGGAGGGGGTCCCCAGCCGTCGAATCGGCAAGCCAGGCCGCCCACGACGCCGAACGCATCCAGGCCGTCGATTACTTCCCGACCCACGGCCCGGACGACAGCGGCCGCTTCCCGCGCTTTTCGCGGTCTCCCGCGCTGGTGCGCGCCAAAAATAACGGCCACATCAAGGGACGCACTGCGCAGGCGCGCCCACCACAAGATCGCACTGCGCATGCGCAGTGGCGCAACGAACGCCGTGACGTCATGACGTGCGGCAATTGTGGAGCTGTACACTTAAAAGGGCAATGTCCTGCTAAAAACCGACAGTGCCTCAGATGTGGCAAGATGGGCCACTATGCTGCCCACTGTCGTTCGGCTCAACCCATGGATCCTGCACATCCCCGACAATCTCGCAGACAAGTCAGGACCGTCCAGCCCACGCATCAAGACTTCCAGTTAAGTGATGCAGATGACCAGGATGCCTTCCGCGTTTCCGTCATCGATGTCAACAAGGTCAATGCCATCAATCCAGCCGATAAGTGGTGTGCCACCCTGACGGTCAACCGATCGCGCGTCACCTTCCCTCTGGACACCGGCGCATCCGCCAACCTGATTGCATATTCTGCATTCCAGGCCATGAATGTCAAACCACCCATCACGCCATCCCGGCTCAAGATGGTTGATTATAACGGGAACGTCATCCCGTCCATAGGATCTTGCCAGCTACAGATAACTCACAAGATGCACATGGCCACACTCCCCTTCGAAGTTGTCGGCTCATCAAAAGACTCGTTACTGGGCGCACAGGCGTGTAAGGTCCTTCACCTGGTACAGCGCATTATGTCTCTCTCTCCAGATGAGATATCCGACTTCCCGGATGCTGAGTTCCACGCAAATCTCCATTCCCTCCTTGCTCACAACCAGGAGGTTTTTGAAGGCATAGGGACATTGCCATACACGTACAAGATTCGACTCAAACCGGACGCCATCCCTGTCGTTCACGCACCTCGCAGGGTTCCTGCGCCACTCAAAAACCGCCTCAAGTTGCAGCTGCAGGATCTTCAGGACCAAGGGGTCCTATACAGGGTCACGGAGCCCACGCCATGGGTCAGCTCCATGGTCTGTGTAAAGAAGCCCTCTGGCGAGCTCCGCATATGTATAGATCCTAAAGATCTGAATAACAACATAATGCGGGAATACTATCCCATCCCGAAACGAAAGGACCTCACCAGCGAGATGGCGCAAGCCAAAATATTTACCAAATTGGATGCGTCCAAAGGATTTTGGCAGATCCAATTGGACCCGGCCAGCCGAAGGCTATGCACGTTCAACACCCCTTTTGGCAGATTCTGCTACAACCGGATGCCATTCGGCATCATTTCAGCATCTGAAGTTTTCCACCGCATTATGGAGCAGATGATGGAAGGCATCGAAGGGGTACGTGTATATGTGGACGATATCATCATTTGGTCCACCACTCCGCAGGAACACATGCATCGTCTACGACGTGTCTTCACCCGCATACGACAAAATGGCCTGCGTCTCAGCTGCGCCAAGTGTGCCTTCGGCCAGATGGAGCTGAAATTCCTCGGGGACCACATCTCACGATCAGGGGTCCGTCCCAATGCAGACAAAGTTAGCGCCATCAAAGCCATGCCACGGCCGGCTGACAAGAAGGCTGTCCTAAGATTCCTGGGCATGGTCAACTTCCTTGGGAAGTTCATTCCCAACCTGGCTTCTCATACAACAAATATGCGCCATCTCGTAAAAAAATCAACAGAATTCCACTGGCAGCAATCGCATCAGCGGGAATGGGAGGAGCTCAAGCACAAACTGGTCACGGCACCAGTGCTGGCGTTCTTTGACACGACTCGCCCTACAAGGATCTCAACAGACGCCAGCCAATCTGGTATTGGAGCGGTACTCCTGCAAAAAGACAGCACGTCGTCATGGGCCCCGGTTGCATATGCCTCACGAGCCATGACCCCTACCGAACAGCGCTACGCGCAAATAGAAAAAGAATGCCTGGGCTTGTTAACTGGACTGGACAAGTTCCACGACTATGTGTATGGCCTGCCACGATTTACGGTTGAAACTGACCACCGCCCCCTGGTCAACATCATTAACAAAGACCTGAACGACATGACCCCTCGCCTTCAGCGCATCTTACTTAAACTCAGGAGGTATGATTTCGAACTGATCTACACTCCGGGGAAGGATCTCATCGTGGCGGACACGCTCTCCCGAGCAGTGAGCACACCACCAGATGCGGAGGGGTTCGTGCGTCAAATTGAGGCACACGTGACTCTGACAGCAGCAAATCTGCCAGCTGATGATCCAAGTCTGGCCCACATACGCGCAGAGACGGCGACTGACCCCCTTCTGCAGCGAGTGATGCGCCACATGACGGAAGGGTGGCTCAAAGGGCAGTGCCCCCAGTTTTATAATGTGCGAGATGACCTTACCAACATAGACGGGGTCCTTATGAAATTAGACAGGATCGTTATTCCGCACAGCATGCGCCAGATGATTCTTAATCAACTACACGAAGGCCACTTGGGCGTCGAAAAATGCAGACGAAGGGCCCGAGAGGCGGTATATTGGCCGGGTATTAATGAAGACATAGCCAACATGGTGCTCAATTGCACAACCTGTCAGAGGTTTCAGCCGGCGCAACCTCCGGAGACGCTTCTACCACACGAGTTGGTGACGTCCCCCTGGGCGAAGGTGGGTGTTGACCTATTTCACGCGCTCGGCAGAGATCACATCGTTATTATAGACTACTTCTCAAACTACCCGGAAGTCATGCCTCTCCATGATCTGACGTCGTCCGCAGTCATTAGGGCCTGCAAGGAAACATTTGCTCGCCATGGCATTCCAAGGACTGTCATGTCAGACAATGGACCCTGCTTCGCCAGCCATGAATGGTCGTCCTTTGCCGCAGCATATGGTTTCACTCATGTGACATCCAGCCCTCTACATCCACAGTCGAACGGGAAGGCTGAAAAGGGCGTCCACATTGCCAAGCGGCTCCTGTGCAAGGCGGCTGCTGCCGGATCGGACTTTAACCTCGCCTTGCTGGCCTATCGATCGGCCCCGCTATCCACGGGTCTCTCGCCAGCGCAGCTACTAATGGGTCGCTCCCTCAGGACGACGGTAGCGTCCATCCTGGCACCAACAACAGATCATGAGACGGTTCTTCGGAACATGCAAATGCAGCGTAATCACCAGAAAAGTCAGTACGACACACGAGCGACGGACCTGCCCCCCCTGTCCTCCGGGGACAAAGTACGCGTCCATCAACCGTATGGTGGCTGGTCAGCACCGGCCGAAGTCCTCCGACATGTGGCTCCCCGCTCGTTCCTGGTTCGCATGCCGGATGGTTCAGTGCGTCGCCGCAATCGGCGCGCCCTTCGCCGACTTCCACGCTCGCAGCCACACAGTACGCACACGCCAGATCCTCAACAGGCTTCCGAGGATGACTTTGTGGAGCTGCCGCAGATCACGCCCTCTCCATCGCCACCCATGGCCATGCTTGCACATCAGCCGGTGGTTCTTGACCCACCCTTGAGGCGGTCAACCCGAACTCGTCGCAAGCCCATTAGACTGGACTTATAACACCGTTCATATGTCTAACAAGTTACACAATTTTATATGATAACCTGTTGTTGTTTATCGTTCCAGATATCGTCTGACTGGACCACTGTTCAAGTTTTTTTTCTCGTTCGCATTCATGTTCTGTTAGGGTACAACCTTGTTCATGAGACGCACCCGACATCGCCCCATGTAAATAGTTACATCATATGCACATGCTGTACACAACACACACACACTCTTAGATGCACTCACGACGCGATCATATTTATTACCACGTAGGCACATATCTTTGTAAAAAGGGGGGATGTCATGATATTCAAACACACACATCATGATGGACACACCAACAGACAAATCAGAGCACACAACACCACAACCAATCACACACAAGGACACCAACTACATAAAAGCACGAGCACGACACCTAGTGGACAGTAGGTCTGGGGACAAGACCTGTTACAAGATCACAAACAGGGAATCCCCACGTGCAGAGTATCAAGACAAAACTGTACATAGAAAGTTTAAATAAAATAGCGTTGTACCATATACAACCGTGTTGGCTCATCTGTGTGTCAGAACGCCCAACACCACAGATCACACAGAAGTCTTACCTGGCTCGTATCATTCTTGACGATGTATTTACTCATTAAGCCATCTGGCTATCACTTGGTGAGGTCTATTGGTGCATTCTGATTAGCGACAAAGTTAATACAGTGACATGCTAGTTACCCCTGACTTTAGAAAGGGCACTGCATTCATGAAGTACTGTTCAGCAAGAGATTGGGTAGTGTAGCAAATTGCATAATGATATACAGTGCTTCAAGTGGAATAGGTCGTTTGTCCAGTTTTCTGTCACATCCAATTATTTCCTTTTAATGAGCACAACTCCGTTCAGATGGCAGAAACCTTTCTATTTCCTTTATAAAACTCTTAAATTTCCTGTTTAACCACCTGCACTGGTAACTAGTTCCATACGTCAATTACCTTTTCGCTAAAGTTAGAGCACTGCCCTTTGACCTCTGGGATCTGGGTTTTAATCCTCTCCTTCTCCAGGCATATGGGACCAGTGCCTTTTCAGGCTCGGAAGGTGCCAAATGAGATGACTTTCAACAAGCTCTTAGTGTGCAAAGGGTCACACAACACAGGACTTTTTAAATTTCATACTAGTTGGGACAAAACTATTAGCATCATTCAGTGCGGCCCTAAAGAGAGTCATTTGAAAAAATTTAAAATTCTACGTCTAGGATTCAGGGGAGGATACTGAGTGGAACACAACATAAGAAAGATTGACATTGCACATGGCAGTTGCTATGCTTTACTTTAATTCATACAAATAAAAGCTATGCATCACTTTCCCAACCATATTTGATAGAAAGGACAGAATAAAATGTTTCAATGCAACTTATGTCCTCTTTATAAATAAGCTCTGTGGAACATTTTAGTTACAAAATGGAGCTTAAATATGCTACTTTATTGATCACACATGACATAAATGTTTTAAACAAGTTCTCATGAGGGGCCTGGTAATGGTCAGGCGTGAATACAACTTTAACTAAACAATTTGTCACAGTTGAGGAAGTTTCTACAATTTACAATACCATTGGGTGGTCTAATGCTCCATATCAAATGCAGAAGTTTCAGCCTTATCAATTGGTCAACTGATGTTGGTCAATATCCACACTCCGCCACTATCCCAAATAGAAAAAGATGCATCAGTCAGTAGCTTGCTAAAGATTTCAAAGTGGAATGATAAAAGAAATACAAAAAATTGAGTATGGTTAACGGAATGAACTAGCAACCAAGAAGTCAGGAGTTCAAGTTCCACTTCAGAAAGTTATTAATTAAATCTGGTGATTTGTGAAATAGCACCAGATATAAATAACAATGGAAGCTGCTGGATAGTTGTAAAAATCTAACTGATTCACCAAGGAAAGGAAGCCTGCTATCCCTGTTCTGGCCCACATGTGACTTCAAACCCATATTTCATGTCCTCAACTTACTTGGCAATAAATTCAGCCTTGTGAGCATTGTCTGTGTTCTGAGAGCAAACATTAGGACGCGATTTTCCAGCCTCATCACGCTCTCGCTCAAGCAAGATGAGACCGGTGAATACTGGGAAAGGCAGAAAACAGGAACCGCGCCAAGCGATGCAACCTGCCCGCTCCCATAGGAAAAATCGGGATCCCGCTGTACCGTGGCGAGAAACCAATTAACACCACTTAACCCCTATTTCCATACAATTAGCGAAAGCCACACCATATCCAATGGCCTCCCGTCATTCAGCGGCCTCCCCAGCAAGTGGTCAAGCTGGCACCATTTGGTACTCCTTTAGAAAAAGTGAACCTGGCAGAAGGGCTTCTGTGGGGAGCCGAGGAGGTGAGTAGCCATCTTTATTCAAAGAGCCCAGCGGCGCTGGAATTGCTGCCCTAGCATTCGGTGGGGGGTGAGGGAGACCCCGGTGGGGGCCGCCATGAGAGGGTGAGGGAGGAGACACTAGGGGGGAAAACGCGTTTGGCACCACCATGCCAACCCCATAGACCGTGTGTATGTATTCCGATGGCAACCTTTGTCCCTGCCTGTCTGCCCCACCAACCACCCATAACTCATAACCCTCATCGACTGCCAAGGCCTCTGGCCATGCGGTCAAAGAATATCCAGGGAACGGGACACAGCCAGAGGGTGGGTGAGTGCCACAGTGGGTGGGTGGGGGGGGGGGGAAGAGGGGTGGATGCCTGGAGAGATGGGCCAAGGTTTCGAAGGTCGGACTGCATGCGGAAGAAAGTGACAGAGGCAACATCTTAGTTGTGCACAAAGGTGTTATTGTGTTTTACAATTCCCCACCCTCACAATGGTGCTGCCCCCCCCCCCGTGCCCTCAGTGATCCTCGGTGTGCTTGGCCGTCCTAGCCCTACCACTACGTCAAGGTGTTTCCCAGGATGCACATCTGAGGTGGAGGCAGCCAGCTGCTTACCTCATCCTGTGGCCTTCGATGCCCCTGGTGGGTGTCCTGTGGCGGCTCTGAGGCCGGAGGGCCACGGCTCACTTATCGGCGGCACATGCACAGTGCTGGTTGTGAGAATCGACCTCATCAGAGGGGTGGAACTCGGGGGACCTGGTGGCCACCGTGATCACTCTGGGACAGGTCCGGGTTGGGACCCGGAGCCCCCTCCTCCCGGTCGGTGCCCATAGGGCCCTGGGGTTCACCTTGGGATGGAGGGGCAGCTGGTTTGACCCCCGGCTGCTCTGGCACCATCTGGCTCTAGCCAGCCCTGGTGGTTCCCCCTGGTCTGCCCCATCATGTCGATGCCCTCGGCGATGCTCCTCAGTTACTGGGAAATGCTCTGCAGCATCTCAGCAATGCCCAGCTGCGACTGGGGCAAGCTCCGCAGCACTTTGGCCATGCCCATCTGAGAGCGGGATATGTCCGCAGAACCTCATCAAGGTCGGCCTGGTACTGGGTCACATCCCCCAGCGAGGCAGACATTCTCTCAAGATCCTCAGCCATGGCTGTCACCAACTGCGCAACACCTTGGACACCTTCACTAATGGTGCCGATGTCATGTACCAGGCTCTCCACTGTGGTCACCATATTAGCACTGTTGGCTTCAGTGCCACACATTGCCGGCGATAGTTCCTGCACTTGTAGCCTCTGGGACTCCTCATCCCAGGCAGCACTGGCTGCCCTATGGCTGACCCTCCTGGACACCTGGGGGAACAAGACATTCCTCCTGGCCCCTGTCATAATATCCACTCATGTATATAATGAGATGAGTCAGACAGTGATTGACACATAGGATGACCAGTAAGCATACAACACATACAACACATCATAACCACACATGAGCTGGCCTCCACCACACCTGCGCAATGCCTCTCGATCCTCAGTGTGGATCCCGACGACGAGTGGTGTGCTGTCCTCACAGTTAACAAGGCTCGCATCCGATTTAAACTGGACACGGGCGCGTCTGCGAACCTCATCTCACAATCCGACCTCGACACCATCCGGGCCCGACCAAGCATTCTTCCACCGGCCTGCCAGCTCCTTGACTACAATGGCAATGCCACAGCTGCCAGTGGCTCATGTCAACTAGGGGTATCCAACAAGGCGATCAAGGCAACGTTACAATTTGAAATCGTCAGGCCTGACAGGGCGTCCCTGCTCAGTTCTCACGCCTGCAGGCTCCTGAACCTGGTTCAGCGAGTCCACACCATGTCATCGTCACCGGCGACGGCCTCACCCGATGGAAATTTGCAAGCCGACATAGACGACATTATCACGCAGTATCACAGTGTATTCGATGGAATGGGCACACTCCTGTACTGATACAAAATACTGCTCAAGCCGAACGCCACCCCTGTAATCCATGCACCACGCCGGGTGCCGGCGCCCCTCAAGGATCGTCTCCAAGATCAGGGCATCATCTCGAAGGTCACGGAGCCAACAGACTGGGTCAGCTCCATGGTATGCGTAAAGAAGCCATCAGGGGAGCTCTGCATTTGCATTGATCCCAAGGATCTAAACCTCAACATCATGCGGGAGCATTACCCGATACCGAAGCGTGAAGAGTTAACCAGTGAGATGGCTCATGCCAAATTCTTCACTAAGCTGGACGCCTCCCGGGGTTTTTGGCAAATACAGCTGGACGCGTCTAGTCGCAAGCTGTGCACGTTCAACACCCCGTTCGGCTGCTACTGTTACAACTGCATGCCTTTCAGTATCATTTCTGCCTCCAAAGTGTTTCATCGCATCATGGAGATGATGATGGAGGGCATCGAGGGGGTACGAGTATACGTGGAGGACGTGATTATCTGGTCCACAACGCCCCAGGAACACATCGCTCACCTCAAGCAGGTATTCCAGAGAATTCATGAACATGGTCTCCAGCTCAACAGGGCCAAGTGCTCATTTGGTCAATCTGATATAAAGTTTCTAGGCGACCACATCTCACGGCAGGTTGTGCGGCCAGAATCCGACAAGGTCTTGGCGATCAACGCCATGAAGACCCCGGAGGACAAGAAGGCGGTCCTCCGCTTCCTCGGGATGGTCAACTTTCTCGGGAAATTCATTCCCAATATGGCGTCCCACACCATGGCCCTCCGCTATCTTGTCAAGAAGTCACGGAATTCCAGTGGCTGCCCACACATGGAGCGGAATGGCGTGAGCTGAAGGCAAAGCTCACCACAGCCCCAGTTCTAGCGTTCTTTGACCCAACCAAGGAAACCAAGATATCAACTGATGCAAGCCAGGACAGCATTGGGGCGGTGCTCCTCCAGCGAGATGACTCCTCGTCCTGAACTCCAGTGGCATATGCCTCCAGGGCCATGACGCCCACTGAGCAATGGTATGCCCAGATCGAAAAGGAGTGTCTGGATCTCCTGACAGGAATTGTCAAGTTTCATGACTACGTTTACGGCCTGCCGAAATTCACGGTGGAAACGGACCACAGGCCTCTAGTCCACATAATCCAGAAGGATTTAAATGACATGACACCTCGGTTACAGCAAATTCTTCTTCGACTCCGCCGCTATGACTTCGAACTCGTCTACACGCCAGGCAAAGGGCTGATCATTGCAGATGCCCTATCCCGGTCCATCGCCACACTGTGTGAACAAGGTGACTTCATCTGCCACATAGAAGCGCAAGTGCAATTGTGTGCCACCAACCTCCCAGCGTCTGACGAACGGGTGGTCCAAATTCGTGAAGAAACGGCCAAGGATCCTTTACTGCAGTGTGTGATGCAGCACCTTACCCATGGCTAACAGAAGGGACAATGTCCCCAATTCTTTAATGTTAAAGACGAGCTGACGGTTGTGGAGGGAATCCTTCTGAAACTCGACAGGATCGTTATTCCTCAAAGCATGCAGGCTATGGTGCTGGGTCAACTCCATGAGGGTCACCTCAAGAAATGCCGACGCAGAGCTCGGAATGTGGTATACTGGCCGGGCATTAACCAGGATATTGCCAACATGGTCCTCAACTGCCCCACCTGTCAGAAGTTTCAACCGGCTCAACCCAAGGAATCACTGCAACAGCACGAGATCGTGACCTCTCTGTGGTCCAAAGTAGGTGTCGACCTTTTTCACGCCAAGGGGCGTGACTACGTACTCCTGGTCGACTACTTCTCCAGTTACCCAGAAGTGGTGAAACTGTCCGACCTCACGTTGAAGGTGGTCATCAAAGCCTGCAAAGAAATGTTCGCCAGGCATGGGATACCGCTCACGGTAATGAGTGTCATGTGAGAGTACCCAGCCATTTTGCAGGTTTTTAGTTTCAGTTTAAAAAGCAGTGTGTGTGTGTCTGTGTGTTTTCCAGAGAGCTCCAAGTTTTGAAAAGAGCTGGGTGTGTGTCTGTGTTTGCAGTGAGCTGGATCTCTGCCATGAAAGACTATCTCTGGATCATTTGGGTGATTTAAAGTAAAACCTTTAACCTGATGTGATTTTGTTTAAAGGTGTTAAGTCTCTTGGAAGTTTGAAGGAACATTTTAGGGAATTATTTACTGTTGCAATATTTTCTGAGTTATCTTTGAAGTAAGGGATGTTAAGAGATCCAATGTTTATTTAAGATGTTAAGTTGAGTTCATGGAATAAACATTGTTTTGTGTTTAAAAACCCACGTGTCCATAATTGTAATCCCACACCTAAGGAAAAACCTGTGCTAGGAAAAGCAACAAATACATTAAAGGGGGATGTTGGTTGAACTCCATGATACATTTTGGGGTTCTGAAAACGCCTCGCCCATAACAATGAGCGACAACGGTCCATGCTTTTACAGCCAAGAATAGTCTGATTTTGCACAGTCCTACAACTTCCGTCACGTCACCTCCAGTCCCCACTACCCGCAATCAAACGGGAAGGCCGAGAAAGGGGGCCATATTGTCAAGCAGTTGCTGTGCAAAGCTACAGACTCAGGCTCTGACTTCAACCTGGCAATGCTGGCATACAGGGCAACCCCACTGTCCACTGGGTTGTCTCCATCGCAGATGCTCATGAATCGCACTCTGAGGACCACAGTTCCAGCCATCCATGTTCCAGACCTTGACCACCTCATGGTCTTACAGAAAATGCAGCAGTCCCAGGCCCAACAGAAGGCCACATATGATGCTCATGCCACGGATTTACCTGAGCTGGCTCCAGCCGATCATGTTCGCGTCCAGTTGCCTGAGGGCGGTTGGTCAGCCACAGCTGTTGTTGTCAAACAAGTTGTCCCGAGGTCTTTCATGGTTCGCATGGCTGATGACGCCCTGCTACAGCGCAACAGACGGGCATTGCGAAGAGTTCCACGCCCACCACCTGACTGCAGTGCTCCGCCGGCTATCATGGTTCCTCCGGACGTACCCTGCCACAAGGCCACCGATCTGCCAGCGATCCTGCCAGCCCACGTGACCACCGCAATGGCAGCAATCCCACCTCTCCACTTGCAGGCGGCTCCTGATCCACCTCTGCGGCGATCAACAAGAATTCGTCGCCCGCCACAAAGACTGAATCTGTAGACTTAACGTTTGTAAATTTTTGTGACTGAATCCATCGACTTAACTCTTGTAAATATTGCTTAGTTTGCCATGTATCTGCACTATCGACACCTTCCCATGTATATACGTTTGTTCAATCACCGTTTGTATAAAGTCAGGCATATATATATATATACATACACACCTCAGTATTTATTTAACTCAAAACAAAAAGGGGAGATGTCTTAATATCCACTCATGTATATAATGAGATGCAGACAGGCAGCGATTATCACATAAGATGACCAGTAAACATACAGCACTGCACAGCCAATCACCAGACAGGACACTACCACTATAAAGCCAGAGGGCACTAGGTTTCCCGCTCTCTCGGGACGCAGCTACTGAGACAGTCAGAGTCCACGAGCTAGCAAGCATAAACACCATGCGGTAGCTAGTAAGTCTGCTCAGGCTACGACAAGGTCACTAGTCAGATCAGTATACTGTCGACCCACAGCTGAATATGTACAGCTGTTCATCGAGTTGAATAAAACAGTGTTGGATCTTCTCCTGTGTTAGACGTCTGTTTCTAACTTCCCTGCATCGAGTACAGTCCACATCGAACCAACCTGCCTAACACATCAGCCCCCACAGCGTCTATCAGAGTCCCCAGATCTGTGTTGCCGAATCTTGGGGCTGCTCTCCTGGGGCCATGGCTGCGAGCTGGCTGGGGTCAGCTGAGCAAGTGCAGCTTAAGTGCTGCTCGACCTTGTTAGCGGGGGGCTGGCGAGCGCGGTGCCGGCGAAGCAGCTGATGAGCCTTCATTTGCGGCGAGAAGCCCATGAGGCTCGTTAAGTGGACCAATTAACATTGAATAGCGTTGCCGGCCTCGCTGGGCTGAGCGCTGGGAGGTTTGCGGCAATTCCCACTCGCTACCACACTTCAAAATCTTTCCGGAGAATTGCAGCCTTTATTTCCACTGCCAGTCATTACGTTTTTAAAATTTTTTCCAATTAAGGGACAAGTTAGCGTGGCCAATCCACCTATCCTGCACATTTTTGAGTTGTGGGCGTGAGACCCATGCAGACACATGGACAATGAGCAAACTCCACAAGGACCCAGGGCCGGGATCGAACCACTGAGGCACCGTGCCTCCCACAGTCATTACGTTTTTAACTGGATATAATGCAACCTTTCTCACTTCAAGGGCAAAAATTGATTCTTACTCTGTAATGTTCGCAAAAAATCTATCTACTCTCAATCGATCACCACCGAAAAGAGATATGGATATAACAAAAGGCAATATTGATTAATAATTCGATTGTCATTAGTTTGCTTTGGTGCATATTAAAGAGCATTAACTTCCAGTGCATACTTTGCACTGCAATTTATATACATTTTGTCATGATTCCCATCCAAAGCCACAAACAGAATGCTAGAGGCGCAGTTATAGCAGCAAATCTTTATTGTAAAGGGTGAGTTGCAGCAGCCTCAGGGTCCATGTGTAAGGATCTCTATCTTACAGACAGTCTGTCATACCCACAAAATGTAAGGCATAAGATCAAAAAGAATCAAACCAGTTATAGTGCATTGAATACAAAGATCCATGTTTATTTGTGTGAAATGCCAGGTTATATTTGTAAATCAAAATAAATATCAACCTCAACCAGACCTTAGAAGAATGACTGAATGACTTCCTGGGAAACTGTCAGCTTTAGGATGACCAAAACAAACATTTTATTCATTCAAAAAAGTTGAGCTTTTCGGCAAGGATTTGCAGCTCCTTGACGTTCTCAGTCTTGACAACCCTAGTTTTCCTTTGTACCTCCACCTTTGCTCTTTGATGAGTTCTCCTCTTTGCCTTGCTGGTGATGTAATTTTGCCTGGCACGGAGATCTATCCTCTTCTTGTCGATGAGGTCTTGGATGGTGTGATCATTCTCGTCGAACTGGTCTTGGAGTTTCCAGGTGGTTTAGCTGATGGTTTCTTCACAGCTTGAGATGATGGCTGTCTTCAGCTCTTTTCAGTTTTCCTCCACGCCATGAAAATGAACGGTTTGGAGACTTTGAAGAAAACATTGTTGGAAGTTCGCCAGCTTGATTGGCTCTTGAAGCCACTGAACGTTAATCTCTTTTCTGAGATTTTTCTTTATCACTGCCTCTGGTGGGGTTTGATGGACATAGAGGAGCGGATGAGCTGGTGGTCTGTCCAGCAGTTGTCTACACTGGTCATTGCGTTGAGGGCATTCTTTTGGTCTCGGGATCAGAGCTGACATAGTCGATCATGTGCCAGTGCTTTGATCGTGAATGTCTCCAGGAAGTCTTGAACTTGTCTTTATGGTGGAACAGTGTGTTAGTGATGACAAGTTGGTGTTCTGCGCATTTGGTGAGCAAGGGAACCCTGTGGAGTTGCAATTCCCAACTCCATTCTTTCCAATGGTTCCTTCCCAGAGTTGGGAGTTGTTTCCAACCTTGGCGTTGAAGTCCCCAAGGAGGATGATGCTATCTTCCTTAGGAATATTGGAGAGTATGGTATCCAAGTGGATTAGCCATTTCCTTGGACTCATCATTGGCATCAAGGATTGGGGCGTAGACACTCATGATCATTGCCTGCAGGTTCTTTGCAAGTTGTAGACGGAGAGTAATGAGGGCCGGGATTCTCCCGCAATTGGCCAGACAGCCCGATACCGGTGCCAAGAGCGGCGCGAACCACTCCGGTGTTGGGCCGCCTGGTAGTTGCGGAATCCTCAATTGCGGGATTCACGCCGCCCTCCCTGCGGGGGGTTGGAGAATCCCGCCGGAGGCGTTTGTTGATGCTGACAGGGAGATCTGAGAATCGGTTGACAAGTTTGTTTTGATGGCGAATCCAATTCCATGCATCCTGGGCTGATCCTTGGGTTTTCTTCTCCAGAAGAAGGTGCAATCACCACCATCTTCCTCAGCTGCCTTTCGCCTGCTTTTCAGGTCTCATGCAGGGCAGCAACGTCAGTGTTGAGGTGCCTGGGTTCACGGGCAACAAGGGAAGTCCTCCGTTCCAGTCGATTGTTTTGCTCATTATCCGTGACGGTTTGTACATTCCACGTTCTAAATTTGAGCTTAACTTTGATTTTTAGACCGCAGATAGATGAGCCTGCTGGATGCAGTTTTCCAGCCAGGTTGGGGATGGAACAGACTTTTGAGGGCACCTTTTCTAGCCCTTTCCCCATGTGGCGTGAGCAGTGTGGATTCTGAAGAGGGCTGCTCATTTGTGAAGAAAGCTGCCAAATGCTCTCCTGTTGCTAGTCCAAGAGCGAGGTGACTGAATAAAACTCCACCACCTATTTGCCGATCTGAAGCTAAAAACTTCCAAATCACATGGTCCTCTCCCTGTCACCTCTCGCCGATTCCTGCAGGATTTGTCTGTGTGGGGGGGTGCTGGTTTCCACTTGGCAGATGCCTGATGTGGGATATCTTTTAACGTGGGTATGCTGTTGCACATCAGCAGACACATGTGGCCATTGACAGTGGATTTGTCCAGTTCCAGTGGCAAGGGAACCTCGACGACTGGGGATCTACCTGCTCCTGCAGCCTTCACCTGCTATTGCAGCCAATGGTACCATGTGAGTATCTTCCACCTGATCCACTGGTGAATACTTGTTTTGGATTGCGGTTTGTCTGGTTCCTGCCTGTGGTGATATCATGGTTGTGTTGCAATTCACTGACTGACCACTAGGGGTCTCATTAGTAGATAAGTGACTGTTAAGAGACAGATGACCTCAGACTTACTCGGGAACTGAGAGAGAGAGGTTGCTTATGCACGTTCATACTGTTATTCGTCTGTTCTTTTGTATATATTTGACCCACAGTTAATGTTCATAAATTGTTTCTAGCTTTGGTACAAGTGTTCTTGCAATATAAATCAGGCCATCCGATAAGAACATTACACTCCCCTCCGACCTTCCCATCATGGGTGAACCTACCAGGAGCTTAAGACTCCTGACAGCATCACTCACGGGATCAATGGAACGCTCAAATCTCTCCACCACAGTAAGGTGGTAATCCAAGGAAATGACTCTCAAACAACACACACGCTGAGCCTGATCCTGCCCTTTCCAAATCACCTCACACACACACTGAGTCTGATCCTGCCCTTTCCCAGTCACCTCACACACACACTGAGTCTGATCCTGCCCTTTCCAAATCATCTCACACACACGCTGAGCCTGATCCTGCCCTTTCCCAGTCACCTCACACACACACTGAGCCTGATCCTGCCCTTTCCCAATCACCTCACACACACACTGAGCCTGATCCTGTCCTTTCCCAATCGCCTCACACACACACTGAGCCTGATCCTGTCCTTTCCCAATCGCCTCACACACACGCTGAGCCTGATCCTGCCCTTTCCCAGTCACCTCACACACACACTGAGCCTGATCCTGTCATTTCCCAATCACCTCACACACACACTGAGTCTGATCCTGTCATTTCCCAATCACCTCA
This sequence comes from Scyliorhinus torazame, assembly GCF_047496885.1. Classification (NCBI taxonomy): domain Eukaryota; kingdom Metazoa; phylum Chordata; class Chondrichthyes; order Carcharhiniformes; family Scyliorhinidae; genus Scyliorhinus; species Scyliorhinus torazame. The sequence goes on along the minus strand of NC_092715.1, from coordinate 70,039,129 downwards.
CACACACACTGAGCCTGATCCTGTCCTTTCCAAATCACCTCACACACACTGAGTCTGATCCTGCCCTTTCCCAATCACCTCACACACACACTGAGCCTGATCCTGCCCTTTCCAAATCACCTCACACACACACTGAGTCTGATCCTGCCCTTTCCCAATCACCTCACACACACACTGAGCCTGATCCTGCCCTTTCCCAATCACCTCACACACACACTGAGCCTGATCCTGTCCTTTCCCAATCGCCTCACACACACTGAGCCTGATCCTGCCCTTTCCCAATCACCTCACACACACACTGAGCCTGATCCTGTCCTTTCCCAATCACCTCACACACACACTGAGCCTGATCCTGTCCTTTCCCAATCACCTCACACACACACTGAGTCTGATCCTGCCCTTTCCCAATCACCTCACACACACACTGAGCCTGATCCTGTCATTTCCCAGTCACCTCACACACACACTGAGCCTGATCCTGTCCTTTCCCAATCACCTCACACACACACTGAGCCTGATCCTGCCCTTTCCCAATCACCGCACACACACACTGAGCCTGATCCTCTCCCAATCACCTCACACACACACTGAGCCTGATCCTGCCCTTTCCCAATCACCTCACACACACACTGAGCCTGATCCTCTCCTTTCCCAATCACCTCACACACACACTGAGCCTGATCCTGTCCTTTCCCAATCACCTCACACACACACTGAGCCTGATCCTGTCATTTCCCAGTCACCTCACACACACACTGAGCCTGATCCTGCCCTTTCCCAATCACCTCACACACACACTGAGTCTGATCCTGCCCTTTCCCAATCACCTCACACACACACTGAGCCTGATCCTGTCATTTCCCAGTCACCTCACACACCCACTGAGTCTGATCCTGCCCTTTCCCAATCACCTCACACACACACTGAGTCTGATCCTGCCCTTTCCCAATCACCTCACACACACACTGAGCCTGATCCTGTCATTTCCCAGTCACCTCACACACACACTGAGTCTGATCCTGCCCTTTCCCAGTCACCTCACACACACACTGAGCCTGAACCTGCCCTTTCCCAATCACCTCACACACACACTGAGCCTGATCCTGTCCTTTCCCAATCACCTCACACACACACTGAGTCTGATCCTGCCCTTTCCCAGTCACCTAACACACACTGAACCTATCCTGCCCTTTCCCAATCACCTCACACACACACTGAGCCTGATCCTGTCCTTTCCCAATCACCTCACACACACACTGAGCCTGATCCTGTCATTTCCCAGTCGCCTCACACACACTGAGCCTGATCCTGTCCTTTCCCAAACACCTTACACACACACTGAGCCTGATCCTGTCATTTCCCAATCACCTCACACACACACTGAGCCTGATCCTGTCATTTCCCAATCACCTCACACACACACTGAGCCTGATCCTGTCCTTTCCCAGTCACCTCACACACACACTGAGCCTGATCCTGTCATTTCCCAATCACCTCACACACACACTGAGCCTGATCCTGTCCTTTCCCAATCGCCTCACACACACACTGAGCCTGACCCTGTCCTTTCCCAGTCACCTAACACACACTGAACCTATCCTGCCCTTTCCCAATCACCTCACACACACACTGAGCCTGATCCTGCCCTTTCCCAATCACCTCACACACACACTGAGCCTGATCCTGTCCTTTCCCAATCACCTCACACACACACTGAGCCTGATCCTGCCCTTTCCCAATCACCTCACACACACACTGAGTCTGATCCTGCCCTTTCCCAATCACCTCACACACACACTGAGCCTGATCCTGCCCTTTCCCAATCACCTCACACACACACTGAGCCTGATCCTGTCCTTTCCCAGTCACCTCACACACACACTGAGCCTGATCCTGCCCTTTCCCAATCACCTCACACACACACTGAGCCTGATCCTGCCCTTTCCCAATCACCTCACACACACACTGAGCCTGATCCTGTCCTTTCCCAGTCACCTCACACACACGCTGAGCCTGATCCTGTCCTTTCCCAATCGCCTCACACACACACTGAGCCTGATCCTGTCCTTTCCCAGTCACCTCACACACACACTGAGCCTGATCCTGCCCTTTCCCAATCACCTCACACACACACTGAGCCTGATCCTGCCCTTTCCCAATCACCTCACACACACACTGAGCCTGATCCTGCCCTTTCCCAATCACCTCACACACACACTGAGCCTGATCCTGCCCTTTCCCAATCACCTCACACACACACTGAGCCTGATCCTGTCCTTTCCCAGTCACCTCACACACACACTGAGCCTGATCCTGCCTTTTCCCAATCACCTCACACACACACTGAGTCTGATCCTGCCCTCTCCCAATCACCTCACACACACACTGAGCCTGATCCTGTCCTTTCCCAATCGCCTCACACACACACTGAGCCTGATCCTGTCCCAATCACCTCACACACACACTGAGCCTGATCCTGTCCTTTCCCAATCACCACACACACACTGAACCTGATCCTGCCCTGTCCCAATCACCTCACACACACACTGAGCCTGATCCTGCCCTTTCCCAGTCACCTCACACACACACTGAGCCTGATCCTGCCCTTTCCCAATCACCTCACACACACACTGAGTCTGATCCTGCCCTCTCTCAATCACCTCACACACACACTGAGCCTGATCCTGTCCTTTCCCAATCGCCTCACACACACACTGAGCCTGATCCTGTCCTTTCCCAGTCACCTCACACACACACTGAGCCTGATCCTGCCCTTTCCCAATCACCTCACACACACACTGAGCCTGATCCTGTCCTTTCCCAATCACCTCACACAAACACTGAGCCTGATCCCGCCCTTTCCCAATCACCTCACACACACACTGAGTCTGATCCTGCCCTTTCCCAATCACCTCACACACACACTGAGTCTGATCCTGCCCTTTCCCAATCACCTCACACACACACTGAGCCTGATCCTGTCCTTTCCCAATCACCTCACACACACACTGAGCCTGATCCTGTCCTTTCCCAATCACCTCACACACACACTGAGCCTGATCCTGTCCTTTCCCAATCACCTCACACACACACTGAGTCTGATCCTGCCCTTTCCCAATCACCTCACACACACTGAGCCTGATCCTGTCCTTTCCCAATCACCTCACACACACACTGAGCCTGATCCTGTCCTTTCCCAATCACCTCACACACACACTGAGTCTGATCCTGCCCTTTCCCAATCACCTCACACACACTGAGCCTGATCCTGTCCTTTCCCAATCACCTCACACACACACTGAACCTATCCTGCCCTTTCCCAATCACCTCACACACACACTGAGCCTGATCCTGCCCTTTCCCAATCACCTCACACACACACTGAGCCTGATCCTGTCCTTTCCCAGTCACCTCACACACACACTGAACCTGATGCTGCCCTTTCCCAATCACCTCACACACACACTGAGTCTGATCCTGTCCTTTCCCAATCACCTCACACACACTGAACCTGATCCTGCCCTATCCCAATCACCTCACACACACACTGAGCCTGATCCTGCCCTTTCCCAATCACCGCACACACACACACTGAGCCTGATCCTGCCCTTTCCCAATCACCTCATCACACTGAGCCTGATCCTGCCCTTTCCCAATCACTTCACACACATACTGAGCCTGATCCTGCCCATTCCCAATCACCTCACACACACACTGAGCCTGATCCTGCCCTTTCCCAATCACCTCACACACACACTGAGCCTGATCCTGACCTTTCCCATTCACCTCACACACACACTGAGCCTGATCCTGTCCTTTCCCATTCACCACACACACACACTGAACCTGATCCTGCCTCTGATAAACGGTTACTGCCTTGTCATCATGTAAGGTGATGTCCCCTTTAAGACTGGGCTTGGAACCCTGGGGACTCCGCCTCTGGCTCCGCCGATCTGTGAGCCATATATAAGGGGCTGCCTTGTGGGCTGTGCAGCAGTTAGCACATGTCTCAGCTCTAGCATAGTCCTTCGTCTATTAAAGCCTTCTTTACCGCTTACACTCTAAGCGTCATTATTGAGGGTACCTCAATTTAATAGACTAAACTAGATCAGGATGGACGCAGGCCTAAAACCAGAGAAGCTCTATCTGGAAGCACGGACACCGGAGGCAAAGGAAATTTTTTAATACTGGCTGCGTTGCTTCGAGGCCTACCTGGACTCCGCAGAGATTCCCATCCTGGGGCCATGCAAGCTGAGCCTACTCCATGCCCGGATGAGTCACAGAATCTCCGCCACGCTCGAAAAGGCGACGACTTATGAAGAGGCGGTCGAGTTACTCCGCAAGCGGTTTGTCAAACCCATCAACGAGGTACACTCCAGGCATCTGCTCTCTACCTGCCGGCAGCGCTCGGGGCAATCGCTAGACGAATTCGTCGAGAAACACACCGCGCTTGCCAGGGACTGTGACCATCAGGATGTGACAGGGGAAGTCCATATGAACCTGTACATCAGAGATGCTTTCGTGACCGGCATCCGCTTGACCTACATCCGGCAGTGGCTGCTCGGAAATGGGGCAAAAGACCTCCAGGACACGCTAACGCTCGCCTCCTCACTGGGGGTGGCCTGACATAACTTGGGTACGTACCCCGCGGACTCTGTGAGCCCCCCTCGGACTTCCTCAGACTCAGCCGTATTACAGACCTGCGCCACGCGGTGACCAGCTCACCATAGGGGCACACCGTGCTACTTCTGCGGACAGGGCCAGCACCGACGCCCACGCTGCCCAGCCCGTTCCACGATCTGCAGCGACTGCGGAAAGAAGGGGCATTTTGCGAGGGTCTGCCTGGCCAGACCCAGGGGCCAGAAAAACAAGGAACAGCCAGCCCGAAAATCAGGCGCTCAGGCCCGCAGGCCTCGCAATGCTGCTGCGCACCGACCCGACACGCCCCCTTCTGACGCGTCATCAGCCTCGTGCGAATCATGGGAGCGGCCATCTTGTCGGCGGCCACCTTCTCGACCCGACACGTGCGACAGACGGCGTCGGCCATTTTACGAGTCCGACTCAGCTGAGGACTCGGACTACCCGCGAGTGTGTGCGATCACCCTCGACCAAACTCGGGCAAAACACCTGCAGAACTCTATGATGCAGGTCCAGGTCAACGGGCGCGACACTGCATGCCTCTTCGACTCCGGGAACACGGAGAGCTTTATCCATCCTGAAACGGTAAGACGCTGCTCCCTACGCACCCATCCTGCATCCCAAACCATAGCCCTCGCATCTGGGTCCCACGCGGTACAAATCAAGGGGTACTGTATTGCGGATCTCTTGATCCAGGGCGCCAAATACACCCGTTTCAAATTTTATATCCTCCCTCGCCTCTGTGCCCCCCTGCTGCTCGGACTGGATTTCCAGTGCAGCCACCGAAGCCTGACACTGAAGTTCGGCGGACCCTTGCCCCCCCTCACGGTATGCTGCCTTGCGACACTGAAAGTCGCACCCCCCTCGCTATTCGCGAACCTCACTCCCGACTGTAAGCCAGTCGCCACCAGGAGCCGGCGCTACAGTGCCCAAGATATGACTTTTATCAAATCAGAGGTCCAACGTTTACTGGGAGAGGGGGTCATTGAGGCTAGCAACAGCCCTTGGAGAGCGCAAGTGGTGGTAGTCCGGTCCGGGGAGAAGAAACGGATGGTCGTGGATTATAGCCAGACCATAAACCGATTCACGCAGCTTGATGTGTACCCATTTCCTCACATCGCGGAAATGGTAAATCGGATCGCCCAATACCGGGTATTGACCTCAAATCCGCCTACCACCAGCTCCCCATCCGCCCAAAAGACCGCCCCTATACTGCCTTCGAAGCAGCCGGCCGGCTCTTCCACTTCCTCAGGGTCCCCTTTGGTGTCACAAATGGGGTCTCCGTCTTTCAAAGGGCGATGGGCCAAATGGTGGACCAGTACGGTTTGCGGGCTACATACCCGTACTTGGACAATGTCACCATCTGCGGCCATGACCAGCAGGACCATGACGCTAACCTCGAAAAGTTCCTCCAGACCGCCCGAGCCCTTAACCTGACCTATAACGAGGGCAAATGCGTTTTCCACACCACCCGGCTGGCCATCCTCGGCTATGTCGTGGAAGACGGGGTCCTAGGTCCCGACCCCGACCGCTTGCGCCCCCTTAAGGAACTCCCTCTCCCCCACAGCCTCAAGGCCCTCAAACGGTGCTTGGGGCTTTTCTCTTATTACGCCCAGTGGGTCCCCAAGTATGCGGACAAAGCCCGTCCACTCATAAAGACCACCATTTTTCCCCTCTCGGCTGAGGCTCAATTGGCCTTCAACCGCATCAAGGCCGACATCATCAAGGCCGCTATGCACGCGGTGGACGAAACCATTCATTTCCAGGTAGAGAGCGATGCATCAGACATCGCCCTGGCTGCTACCCTCAATCAGGCAGGCAGACCAGTAGCTTTCTTCTCCCGAACCCTCACCGCCTCCGAGGTTCGACACTCTGCAGTCGAAAAGGAGGCACAAGCCATTGTGGAGGCTGTGCGGCGCTGGAGACACTACCTCGCCGGTAGGAGGTGTACCCTCGTCACCGACCAACGGTCAGTCGCCTATATGTTTGATAACACGCAACGGGGCAAAATAAAAAAATGATGACATTTTGAGGTTGAGGATCGAACTCTCCACCTACACGTACGATATCAAGTATCGTCCAGGGGAGCTTAACGAGCACCCAGATGCCCTGTCCCGCGGCACATGTGCCAACGCGCAGGACGACCGCCTGCATGCAATCCACAATGACCTCTGCCACCCGGGGGTTACCCGGCTCGTCCATTTTATCAAGTCCCGCAACCTACCCTACTCAACCAAGGAGGTCAAGGTCATGGTCAGGGCCTGCCAGATCTGTGCAGAGCGCAAACCGCACTTCTACCGGCGAGACAAGGTTTGGCTCGTGAAGGCCTCGGGTCCCTTTGAGCGACTTCAAGGGGCCCCTCCCGTCCACCAATCGTTATGCCTATTTCCTCACCGTTATCGATGAGTTCTCCCGTTTCCCATTCGCCATTCCCTGCCCCGACATGACCTCCGCCACCGTGATTAAGGCACTGCACAGCATCTTCACTCTGTTGGTGTCCCCGCTTATATCCACAGCGACCGGGGTACATCGTTCATGAGCGATGAACTGCGTCAGTATCTGCTCAGCAAAGGCATCGCCTCGAGCAGAACGACCAGTTATAACCCACGGGGAACGGGCAAGTGAAGAGGGAGAAAGTGACAGTGTGGAAGGCTGTCCTTCTGGCCCTGCGGTCGAGAAGTCTCCCAACTACCCACTGGCAGGAGGTCCTACCCGATGCCCTACACTCCATTAGGTCACTCCTCTGCACAGCCACAAATGAGACCCCTCACAACCGATCGTTTGTCTTCCCCAAGAAGTCTACCTCCGGGGTCTTGCTTGCACCTTGGCTGATGGCTCCGGGACCTGTTCTTCTCCGGAGGCACACGAGGAGCCACAGAACAGACCCCCTGGTTGAAAAGGTCTGACTGCTCCACGCCAACCCCAGTCACACCTACGTGGAGTACCCCGACGGCAGACAAGATACGGTTTCCCTCCGGGATCTGGCACCCGCTGGATCCCCCACTACAAGCGCCCCTTCCCGCGCCGCTCCTCTGCAGGACCTGGCGCCCCCTACAACACACCCCCTTCCGGCCCTACCCCCGTTAGTGAGCACCTAGCTGCGCCCCCCACTTGCGCCCCCCCCTTTACACACCCCGCCGACGCCGGCAGCGCTACCCCCGGCCATGCCAAGTCCCCCTGCCCCGACCCGGACCGAAGCTCCGACCGCTGTTCTCCCGGATGTACCCTCAACCGGGACGTCCATGCCCGCCACACCACCGCCCGAACTGAGGAGGTTGATGAGGACGATCCGGCCACCGAGACGGATGGAACTATGATGGCACTTCACCCCCGCCAAACTCTTTTTTAGACAGGGGGTGAATGTGATGAACGGTTACTGCCTTGTCATCATGTAAGGTAATGTCCCCTTTAAGACTGGGCTTGGAACCCGGGGACTCCTCCTCTGGCTCCGCCCATCTGTGAGCCATATATAAAAGGAGCTGCCTTGTGGGCTGTGCAGCAGTTAGCACATGTCTCAGTTCTAGCATAGTTCTTAGTCTATTGAAGCCTTCTTTACCGTTTACACTCGAAGCGTCATTATTGAGGGTACCTCACTGCCCTTTCCCAGTCACCTCGCACACACACTGAGCCTGATCCTGCCCTTTTCCCAGTCACCTCACACACACACTGAGCCTGATCCTGCCCTTTCCCAGTCACCTCACACACACACTGAGTCTGATCCTGTCCTTTCCCAATCACCTCACACACACACTGAGCCTGATCCTGCCCTTTCCCAGTCACCTAACACACACACTGAGCCGGATCCTGCCCTTTCCCAATCACCTCACTCACACACTGAGCCTGATCCTGCCCTTTCCCAATCACCTCACACACACTGAGCCTGATCCTGCCCTTTCCCAGTCACCTCACACACACACTGAGCCTGATCCTGCCCTTTCCCAGTCACCTCATACACACACTGAGCCTGAGCCTGCCCTTTCCCAGTCACCTCACACACACTGAGCCTGATCCTCTCCCAGTCACCTCACACACACACTGAGCCTGATCCTGCCCTTTCCCAATCACCTCACACTCACACTGAGCCTGCCCTTTCCCAGTCACCTCACACACACACTGAGCCTGATCCTGCCCTTTCCCAGTCACCTCATACACACACTGAGCCTGAGCCTGCCCTTTCCCAATCACCTCACACACACACTGAGCCTGATCCTGCCCTTTCCCAAACACCTCACACTCACAATATGGTGGAATTTTAAATACAGATGGAGGGTGAGAAGGTAAAATCAAGCACTAGTGTTTTGTGCTTAAACAAAGGAGATTACAATGGGATGAGAGAAGAACTAGCTAAGGTAGACTGGGAGCAAAGACTTTATAGTGAAACAGTTGAGGAACAGTGGAAAACCTTCCAAGTGATTTTTCACAGTGCTCAGCAAAGGTTTATACCAACAAAAAGGAAGGACGGTAAAAAGAGGGAAAATCGACCGTGGATATCTAAGGAAATAAGGGAGAGTATCACATTGAAGGAAAAAGCATACAAAGTAGCAAAGATCAGTGGGAGACTAGAGGACTGGGAAATCTTTAGGGGGCAACAGAAAGCTACTAAAAAAGCTATAAAGAAGAGTAAGATAGATTATGAGAGTAAACTTGCTCAGAATATAAAAACATAGTAAAAGTTTCTACAAATACATAAAACAAAAAAGAGTGGCTAAGGTAAATATTGGTCCTTTAGAGGATGAAAAGGGAGATTTAATAATGGGAGATGAGGAAATGGCTGAGGAACTGAACAGGTTTTTTGGGTCGGTCTTCACAGTGGAAGACACAAATAACATGCCAGTGACTGATGGAAATGAGGCTATGACAGGTGAGGACCTTGAGAGGATTGTTATCACCAAGGAGGTAGTGATGGGCAAGCTAATGGGGCTAAAGGTAGACAAGTCTCCTGGACCTGATGGAATGCATCCCAGAGTGCTAAAAGAGATGGCTAGGGAAATTGCAAATGCACTCGTGATAATTTACCAAAATTCACTAAACTCTGGGGTGGTCCCGGCGGATTGGAAATTAGCAAACGTGACACCACTGTTTTAAAAAGGAGGTAGGCAGAAAGCGGGTAATTATAGGCCAGTGAGCTTAACTTCGGTAGTAGGGAAGATGCTGGAATCTATCATCAAGGAAGAAATAACGAGGCATTTGGATGGAAATTGTCCCATTGGGCAGACGCAGCATGGGTTCATAAAGGGCAGCTCGTGCCTAACTAATTTAGTGGAATTTTTTGAGGACATTAACAGTGCGGTAGATAACGGGGAGCCAATGGATGTGGTATATCTGGATTTCCAGAAAGCCTTTGACAAGGTGCCACACAAAAGGTTGTTGCATAAGATAAAGATGCATGGCATTAAGGGGAAAGTAGTAGCATGGATAGAGGATTGGTTAATTAATAGAAAGCAAAGAGTGGGGATTAATGGGTGTTTCTCTGGTTGGCAATCAGTAGCTAGTGGTGTCCCTCAGGGATCAGTGTTGGGCCCACAACTGTTCACAATTTACATAGATGATTTGGAGTTGGGGACCAAGGGCAATGTGTCCAAGTTTGCAGACGACACTAAGATAAGTGGTAAAGCAAAAAGTGCAGAGGATACTGGAAGTCTGCAGAGGGATTTGGATAGGCTAAGTGAATGGGCTAGGGTCTGGCAGATGGAATACAATGTTGACAAATGTGAGGTTATCCATTTTGGTAGGAATAACAGCAAAAGGGATTATTATATAAATGATAAAATATTAAAACATGCTGCTGTGCAGAGACCTGGGTGTGCTAGTGCATGAGTCGCAAAAAGTTGGTTTACAGGTGCAACATGTGATTAAGAAGGCAAATGGAATTTTGTCCTTCATTGCTAGAGGGATGGAGTTTAAGACTAGGGAGGTTCTGCTGCAATTATATAAGGTGTTAGTGAGGCCACACCTGGAGTATTGTGGCCAGTTTTGGTCTCCTTACTTGAGAAAGGACGTACTGGCACTGGAGGGTGTGCAGAGGAGATTCACTAGGTTAATCTCAGAGCTGGATGGGTTGGATTACGAGGAGAGGTTGAGTAGACTGGGACTGTACTCGTTGAAATTTAGAAGGATGAGGGGGGATCTTATAGAAACATATAAGATTATGAAGGGAATAGATAGGATAGATGTGGGCAGGTTGTTTCCAATGGTGGGTAAAAGCAGAACTAGGGGGCATAGTATCAAAATAAGGGGAAGTAGATTTAGGACTGAGTTTAGGAGGAACTTCTTCACCCAAAGGGTTGTGAATCTATGGAATTCCTTGCCCAGTGAAGAAGTAGAGGCTCCTTCATTAAATGTTTTAAAGATAAAGATAGATAGTTTTTTGAAGAAGAAAGGGATTAAGGGTTATGGTGTTCGGGCCGGAAAGTGGAGCTGAGTCCACAAAAGATCAGCCATGATCTCATTGAATGGCGGAGCAGGCTCGAGTGGCCAGATGGCCTACTCCTTCTCCTAGTTCTTATGTTCTTATGATCCTGCCCTTTCCCAATCACCTCACACACACACACGGAGCTTGATCCTGCCCTTTCCCAATCACCTCACACACACATTAAGCCTGATCCTGTCCTTTCCCAATCACCTCACTCACACACTGAGCCTGATCCTGCCCTTTCCCAATCACCTCACACACACACTGAGCCTGATCCTGTCCTTTCCCAATCACCTCACACACACACTGAGCCTGATCCTCTCCCAATCACCTCACACAAACACTGAGCCTGATCCTGCCCTTTCCCAATCACCTCACACAAACACTGAGCCTGATCCTGCCCTTTCCCAATCACCTCACACACACATTAAGCCTGATCCTGTCCTTTCCCAATCACCTCACTCACACACTGAGCCTGATCCTGCCCTTTCCCAATCACCTCACACACACACTGAGCCTGATCCTGTCCTTTCCCAATCACCTCACACACACACTTAGTCTGATCCTGCCCTTTCCCAATCACCTCACACACACACTGAGCCTGATCCTGCCCTTTCCCAATCACCTCACACACACACTGAGCCTGATCCTGCCCTTTCTCAATCACCTCACACACACACTGAGCCTGATCCTGCCCTTTCCCAGTCACCTCACACACACACTGAGCCTGATCCTGCCCATTCACAATCACCTCACACACACACTGAGCCTGATCCTGCCCTTTCCCAGTCACCTCACTCACACACTGAGCCTGATCCTGTCCTTTCCCAATCACCTCACACAAACACTGAGCCTGATCCTGCCCTTTCCCAATCACCTCACACACACACTGAGCCTGATCCTGTCCTTTCCCAATCTCCTCACACACACACTGAGCCTGATCCTATCCCAATCACCTCACACAAACACTGAGCCTGATCCTGCCCTTTCCCAATCACCTCACACACACACTTAGTCTGATCCTGCCCTTTCCCAATCACCTCACACACACACTGAGTCTGATCCTGCCCTTTCCCAATCACCTCACACACACACTGAGCCTGATCCTGCCCTTTCCCAGTCACCTCACACACACTGAGCCTGATCCTGCCCTTTCCCAATCACCTCACACACACACACTGAGCCTGATCCTGCCCTTTCCCAATCACCTCACACACACACTGAGCCTGATCCTGCCCTTTCCCAATCACCTCACACACACACACTGAGCCTGATCCTGCCCTTTCCCAATCACCTCACACACACACTGAGCCTGATCCTGCCCTTTCCCAATCACCTCACACACACACACTGAGTCTGATCCTGCCCTTTCCCAGTCACCTCACACACACACTGAGCCTGATCCTGCCCTTTCCCAGTCACCTCACACACACACTGAGCCTGATCCTGCCCTTTCCCAATCACCACACACACACACTGAGCCTGATCCTCTCCCAATCACCTCACACAGACACTGAGCCTGATCCTGCCCTTTCCCAATCACCTCACACACACACTGAGCCTGATCCTGCCCTTTCCCAATCACCTCACACACACACTGAGCCTGATCCTGTCCTTTCCCAAACACCTCACACACACACTGAGTCTGATCCTCTCCCAATCACCTCACACACACACTGAGCCTGAACCTGTCCTTTCCCAATCACCTCACACACACACACTGAGCCTGATCCTGTCCTTTCCCAATCACCTCACACACACACTGAGTCTGATCCTCTCCCAATCACCTCACACACGCACTGAGCCTGAACCTGTCCTTTCCCAATCACCTCACACACACACTGAGTCTGATCCTGCCCTTTCCCAATCACCTCACACACACACTGAGTCTGATCCTGCCCTTTCCCAATCACCTCACACACACACTGAGTCTGATCCTCTCCCAATCACCTCACACACACACTGAGCCTGAACCTGTCCTTTCCCAATCACCTCACATACACACTGAGTCTGATTCTGCCCTTTCCCAGTCACCTCACACACACACTGAGCCTGATCCTGCCCTTTCCCAATCACCTCACACACACACTGAGTCTGATCCTCTCCCAATCACCTCACACACACACTGAGCCTGAACCTGTCCTTTCCCAATCACCTCACACACACACTGAGCCTGATCCTGCCCTTTCCCAAACACCTTACACACACACTGAGCCTGATCCTGCCCTTTCCCAATCACCTCACACACACACTGAGCCTGATCCTGCCCTTTCCCAATCACCTCACACACACACTGAGTCTGATCCTGTCCTTTTCCAATCACCTCACACACACACTGAGCCTGATCCTGTCCTTTCCCAATCACCTCACACACACACTGAGCCTGCCCTTTCCCAATCACCTCACACACACACTGAGCCTGATCCTGCCCTTTCCCAATCACCTCACACACACACTGAGCCTGATCCTGCCCTTTCCCAATCACCTCACACACACACTGAGCCTGATCCTGTCCTTTCCCAATCACCTCACACACACACTAAGTCTGATCCTGTCCCAATCACCTCACACACACACTGAGTCTGATCCTGTCCCAATCACCTCACACACACACTGAGCCTGAGCCTGCCCTTTCCCAATCACCTCACACACACACTGAGCCTGATCCTGTCCTTTCCCAATCACCTCACACACACACTGAGTCTGATCCTGCCCTTTCCCAATCACCTCACACACACTGAGCCTGATCCTGTCCTTTCCCAATCACCTCACACACACACAAAGTCTGATCCTGTCCCAATCACCTCACACACACACTGAGCCTGATCCTGTCCCAATCACCTCACACACACACTGAGTCTGATCCTGCCCTTTCCCAATCACCTCACACACACACTGAGCCTGATCCTGTCCCAATCACCTCACACACACACTGAGTCTGATCCTGCCCTTTCCCAATCACCTCACACACACTGAGCCTGATCCTGTCCTTTCCCAATCACCTCACACACACACTAAGTCTGATCCTGTCCCAATCACCTCACACACACACTGAGCCTGATCCTGTCCCAATCACCTCACACACACACTGAGCCTGATCCTGTCCTTTCCCAATCACCTCACACACACACTGAGTCTGATCCTGCCCTTTCCCAATCACCTCACACACACTGAGCCTGATCCTGTCCTTTCCCAATCACCTCACACACACACTAAGTCTGATCCTGTCCCAATCACCTCACACACACACTGAGCCTGATCCTGTCCCAATCACCTCACACACACACTGAGCCTGATCCTGCCCTTTCCCAATCACCTCACACACACACTGAGTCTGATCCTGTCCCAATCACCTCACACACACACTGAGCCTGATCCTGCCCTTTCCCAATCACCTCACACACACACTGAGCCTGATCCTGTCCTTTCCCAATCACCTCACACACACACTGAGCCTGATCCTGCCCTTTCCCAATCACCTCACACACACACTGAGCCTGATCCTGCCCTTTCCCAATCACCTCACACACACACTGAGCCTGATCCTGTCCTTTCCCAATCACCTCACACACACATTGAGTCTGATCCTGTCCCAATCACCTCACACACACACACTGAGTCTGATCCTGTCCCAATCACCTCACACACACACTGAGCCTGATCCTGCCCTTTCCCAATCACCTCACACACACACTGAGCCTGATCCTGTCCTTTCCCAATCACCTCACACACACACTGAGCCTGATCCTGCCCTTTCCCAATCACCACACACACACACTGAGCCTGATCCTCTCCCAATCACCTCACACAGACACTGAGCCTGATCCTGCCCTTTCCCAATCACCTCACACACACACTGAGTCTGATCCTGCCCTTTCCCAATCACCTCACACACACACTGAGCCTGATCCTGCCCTTTCCCAATCACCTCACACACACACTGAGCCTGATCCTGTCCTTTCCCAAACACCTCACACACACACTGAGCCTGATCCTGCCCTTTCCCACTCACCTCACACACACTGAGCCTGATCCTGCCCTTTCCCAATCACCTCACACACACACTGAGCCTGATCCTGCCCTTTCCCAATCACCTCACACACACACTGAGCCTGATCCTGTCCTTTCCCAATCACCTCACACACACACTGAGTCTGATCCTGCCCTTTCCCAATCACCTCACACACACACTGAGCCTGATCCTGTCCTTTCCCAGTCACCTCACACACACACTGAGTCTGATCCTGTCCTTTCCCAATCACCTCACACACACACTGAGCCTGATCCTGCCCTTTCCCAGTCACCTCACACACACACTGAGCCTGATCCTGTCCTTTCCCAATCACCTCACACACACACTGAGCCTGATCCTGCCCTTTCCCAATCACCTCACACACACACTGAGCCTGATCCTGTCCTTTCCCAATCACCTCACACACACACTGAGCCTGATCCTGCCCTTTCCCAATCACCTCACACACACACTGAGCCTGATCCTGTCCTTTCCCAATCACCTCACACACACACTGAGTCTGATCCTGCCCTTTCCCAATCACCTCACACACACACTGAGCCTGATCCTGCCCTTTCCCAATCACCTCACACACACACACTGAGTCAGATCCTGCCCTTTCCCAATCACCTCACACACACACTGAGTCTGATCCTGTCCCAATCACCTCACACACACACTGAGTCTGATCCTGTCCCAATCACCTCACACACACACTGAGCCTGATCCTGCCCTTTCCCAATCACCTCACACACACACTGAGCCTGATCCTGTCCTTTCCCAATCACCTCACACACACACTGAGTCTGATCCTGCCCTTTCCCAATCACCTCACACACACACTGAGTCTGATCCTGTCCCAATCACCTCACACACACACTGAGCCTGATCCTGCCCTTTCCCAATCACCTCACACACACACTGAGCCTGATCCTGTCCTTTCCCAATCACCTCACACACACACTGAGTCTGATCCTGTCCCAATCACCTCACACACACACTGAGCCTGATCCTGTCCTTTCCCAATCACCTCACACACACACTGAGCCTGATCCTGCCCTTTCCCAATCACCTCACACACACACTGAGCCTGATCCTGTCCCAATCACCTCACACACACACTGAGTCTGATCCTGCCCTTTCCCAATCACCTCACACACACACTGAGCCTGATCCTGTCCTTTCCCAATCACCTCACACACACATTGAGTCTGATCCTGTCCCAATCACCTCACACACACACTGAGCCTGATCCTGCCCTTTCCCAATCACCTCACACACACACTGAGCCTGATCCTGTCCTTTCCCAAACACCTCACACACACACTGAGCCTGATCCTGTCCTTTCCCAATCACCTCACACACACACTGAGTCTGATCCTCTCCCAATCACCTCACACACACACTGAGCCTGATCCTGCCCTTTCCCAATCACCTCACACACACACTGAGCCTGATCCTGTCCTTTCCCAATCACCTCACACACACACTGAGCCTGATCCTGTCCTTTCGCAATCACCTCAGACAGACAACTGAACCTGATTCAGTACTCTCGAAGCACCGAGGAATTTTGTAGCAGCAGAAAACATGCCTTTTCCATCATTTTGCCAGCCCATTAAAATTAGTTGCAGCTTCCCAGCTGCTGGCAGAGTTGTGATCAGCTGGTATTGTGGAGAAATTGCACTCTTTAGCACTGTATGGTTTACCATTGCTCTTAACCATGGCAATTGGGAAATCGTGTTCCTTTCCTTGTGTTTTGAACTGTTTTCTGATCTTACCTATTCACATTTCACTCACTTCATTCCAAATTTGAAGCAAATGCTTGAAGTTATAATATAAAAATCGCTAATTGTCACGAGTAGGCTTCAATGTAGTTACTGTGAAAAGCCCCTAGTCGCTACATTCCGGTGCCTGTTCGGGGAGGCTGGTAATAAATTGAACCCCCGCTGCTGCCTTGTTCTACATTACAAACCAGCTGTTTAGCCCACTATGCTAAACCAGCCCCTGTAATCAAAAAAGTTTGCATGTTGAACTCTCCAGAAATGTGTATTTTCTTCAACCTGATTAGCCAAGATTTAAACTCACTCTATAGATGGTTCATCATGTTTTAGCGCCGATACGTTGTGCTAACGAAATGTGACTCCTGGCAGTTTACACCTGCGACCTCTCCAGTATGTGCATGTCATGAAGGGCAGGTATTTAGCGGTATCAGGTACATTCCCACTGAGAGTGAAAGACATTCTCACGGCCCAGTTGCCAGTTTCCCAGCTATCGTTTCTCCGTTCTCCCATTCCCTGAGCACCAAATGAAATTGTATTAGTCAGTAATGGTGAAAAATGACAACGGCACTGGGATTATTTATTTCTTTATTGTCTTTGGGGCAGCATGTAGATCAGGAGTCAATTTGATAAGTATATGTTCAAGTTTGAGAAGGAGATCAATGAGATCGTTTCACAAATGTAGGAACTCAACTCTTTGAATAATTAAGCTAACCTTTGGCATCTACCCAGTGGGGTTGCTATTCTTACAGACTTTTAACCTGAAGCACTTCAGCCTGAGTTCATACTGGTTCTGCCTTTTGTCGCTCCTTAGCTAACAGCAAGCCCTTCAGTCTGTGCTTTGCCTTGTGGGTAAAATTCCCTGGTGGCAATAGTCACGCTTCATGGCATATATATAAAACTTTCTGTACAAAAGCACTTTTGTGGTCCTGTTCATTATCAGATTAGTTCAATCCTGTCAGGCCAACCTTCCTCTTTTCACACACTTCCACCTCTGAATCGTAGTTTCCCACCAACCAGACTCTAAAACTGCACAGCGGGATATATCTCCGACAGCCAATCCCCCTTCTACTCAAAATTCTGCCATGCAAGCATCCCCCATTGCGTTACTGTTTGGAATTCCCGCCTCTCACTTGTTTGTCATTATCAAAGCCCTGTTTTTAACTCATTGTCATCTTTCCCCACCCTCTCCTCCTCCTTCCCCTCTTCCTCCTCCAGCTTACATTCATAATGCTTTGGTTCCAGAGGATTTCCTCAATCTCTTTCTTTCATTTATGGTCATTTAGATCGCTTTTGTAATCTTCCATATGATTACTCTGTGTACACCAGTGATGGGCCGCCCGCTGCGGCCCAGGGGCCACATACAGCCCGTCAGGCGTCTGAGTGCAGCCCACAAGACATTTTGTTGACCGTTGCCCACGCGCAGATTCCACTTGTTTCAGTCCACGTAGATTTTTTTCCTACCAGTTTGGCTAAAGTGATACAGGTAAAGCAAGGGCGAGTGAAGTGAGGTGTGTGATGATTGCTCACAACATTGATTATGAGAGCCGTGCGTTCCCTCTACGTCCAATCAAAATGTAAATGTTTCTTTTAATTTTACCATTTGAAGTTGATAGTTCTACTAATATATGAATGAGTAATCATGTTCTGTAATTCGTTATGAAATATTTAGCATGTCTTAAATGTATTTAATCTTATTCATGCGGTCATGGTGAATCAACAAGCCTGATTTCAATCTTGTAGCACACTCAGATGAATGAGGACCAATCATGTGGCCCACTACCTCGGGTGTCTTTCTCTGGTGTACACATCCTCAATGTTGAACAATAGTCCACAAACTCAACAAGATAGTGGTGGCAATTATAATATTAATGACTTAAGTTCCCAGTCCTCTTGACCATCCCTGTGACCTATTAACCAAGGTCCTGTCTGCCTCCTCTTGTGCTTTGAGGTGATTGATAAAGATTTCATGGTACTATTGTAACAAGAAGTGGATATTCTCCCAGTGCCCAGCCTTCCCTCAACCAGCAGCAGATAATATTGGTTGACTCCTTCTTATGGTATTTTAAGACATTTCTCATCACTGAGAGGCTGTTGGGTTTAACAGCAACAAACACATTTCAAAGCAATTCATTGGGTGACGCAGTTTGAGATGCTTCAGTGATGTCACAATTCAAATACAAGTATCTTTCTCTTTCAGAGATCATTCCCGACTGTTAGAAAGTTGGCGGCTCAGCTTACTGCAGCAGTACGGGATTTCGGCACTTTCCCTAACTTTATCCTGTGTGTGAAGAGCTTTGAAAAATGTTTACATGACGAGAAACCAAGGTTAGTAACTTTCCTGAAGAGGCTGTGACTGCACAGCCAGCTGTGGAAAAGCTGTCTTCCAGTGCTCCATCCTTAACAGGATGCAGACCAATCCAGAACAGGAAGAACATCACTGGAGAACAAAGCAAGAGGGAGATGTAGCTACCAGAAGAAGAAATGTCAGTCAGTTTCAGAAGAACAGCAGGGCTATGATGAATCGTTTGATGCAAGACTAGCGGCAGGCACATGAGTGCCAGGGCTGAGTGTGGGCATTCTGAGAATCATAGGCTCATTATGGAGGTTTCAATCTGGGGTAAGATTTAAGGCAACTGATTCCAACCTCAGAACATCACTTATGGACTAAGAGAAATAGCTGTGGCTGTTACAGGTCGTGGATATTCGACACCTGCACAGGCAGTGTTTCCAGGAAGAGCAACTCACCAATCCTACATCCACATTAACATTATCAACCCTGCGTATATGGAGCTGGTTTAGCTCAGTGAGCTAGACAGGTGGTTTGTAATGCGGAACAAGGCCAGCAGCACGGGTTCAATTCCCGTACCAGCTTACCCGAACAGGCGCTGGAATGTGGCGACTAGGGCTTTTCACAGTAACTTCACAGTAACCTGTGACAATAAAAGGTTATTGTTATACCCTCTCTTCTGGTTTGCAGTCAGCACAGATAACCCCTGCCTTCTAACCTCCTTACTGATACTGGGGAAGACAGGATTTGGTTCATTAGATGAGAGAGATGGTGAAAACTTCTCACCTTCGTCCCTGCCAGAACAATGGGGGACCTTATGGTTCTGAAGCCGATTTTCACCTTACCAGAGTAAACCAACTTTCATCTCACCTGGCCACTAAGGAAGAGGAGGGTGACACAATGGAAGGATTTCTAATAAAATGACCACACTATGGGCCACGAGGGCTCACCAGAAATTGGATTATTGAGGTTGCAGCAACCACAGGAATGGAGAGGACAATAAAAAGATTTTTTTTTTTTTAAAGGAATGGGGAGGAAATCAGGAAAGGCTGCTCCCACCCTGGGTCTCTCACTCCTATCTGGAGGTCCTGCTCCAGCTTGTGAGGGTCTACAATGTAGTTTTAACTAATCACACACAGAGAACAGATACCAGACATACAGCATCAAACAATGAATAATCAAACAATTGAGTGTTACAGTCGGTTAATGTGCAGAAGAGGGAAGGGCACCATGGGCAGAATTTTACATGTCTGGGCCGGGCATACGCCTAACCTGGAAGTGCGTAAAATCTCATGAGAAGCTGACGGGACGTTTCCCAACATCACCGCACACACAGGCAATTTTGAGATCAACGGGCACCAATGTGATTCGGGTTAGCACCCGCCAACAATTAAAGGGCCAATTCAGACTGTTAAAAATCCAATCAGCAGTGATTTTACGCTACCTGTGCTATTTTTACCCACTTTCTGCATTTCCTCATCGAAGGGTGGGATAAAAGTCCCCTGCAGCAGCTTCTCTCTGGTGGAGTGTGTAACTGCGTGAGCATAGAGTTTTCCTTGAGTTTCTCATTATTGCTGAGCATTTGAAGCATGACTTTGAGCATTTCAGGACTTCCATGGAAGGTTTTCCTGAGGAATGGAGGGCAATGTTCTGAATCTGATCCCAATGGGGATAGTGTACTCTGCTGGTGGGTTGCACTGGGCTCATTTAAATATCCCAACACCACATTGACCCGGTGCCTGGTAGTCAACCAGCTTGAGGCCTCAACAGGTCAGGGGACAGGGCAGCGTAATATCCTGGTACTCCCCCTGGCACCCAGGCATCTTGACACTGCCAGCCTGGCACTTTGGTAATGCCAACCTGGTGCTGCCAGGTTGTCCGGTTGGCAGTGTCAGGGTGCCGGGGCAATACAAGGGTGTCAGGCTAGCAGTGCCAAGGTAAATGTCCACACAGGTTTCTGGTTTCTGGAATGGATGGTCCCATTGATCGTGGAGATACAGTCACAGAGCCAGGGTCTACATGTGGGGTTGTCACGAGCATCCAGCACCTGCAGGTGCTGGATGCTCGGAGTCCAACACGTCAAGGAGCAGGAGCTGGTGCTGACCATGTGTGCCACCCAGGCCGACACAGCAACGGTGGCATCCACGGTGGAGGCATTGGGAGTGCGGGTTTTGGCTATGGATCAGCATGTCCACGGCCTGGGGCATTCTGTGCAGCCGCTGGCCGTTGCAAAGGACATGGTTGCCGCCTCACTGCCAGCCATGTGCCAAAGCCACCTGGAAATTGCAGCGGCGCTCCTCAGCATGACCCACTCACAGCAGGCCATGGCTTAGGAACATTGGTGGCATTGACCAGGTGCTGGCTGACGTGGCACAGACACAGAAGGAGGTGGCCCAGTCCCAGAGGGAGGTGGCACAGTCAGTGGCTGATGTGACATCGGCCCAGAAGCTGGTGGCACAGTCAATGGGTGATGTGGCGTAGTCCCAGGTGGAGATGACCCACTCCCTTGCTCCATGGGCACGAGCATCCAGAACCTGGTCGCGACCAGAGCCGGCCTCCAGGACTGGCAACGCCAGGTGGCGGGTGAGACTCGGAGGATAGCTCCTCTCTCACCCCTGACCCATGGAGTAGCCAAGGGGCCATCGGGCACCCAAGGGAGAAGGAGGTGATGGAGCTCGTGACAGTGACTCCAGCAGGGGATGTGCCAGAATACCGCAGCACCTTGGAACCCCCCCGCCCCCACTTGTCTCTGACGCATCTGGTGGACAGCGGGCAGAAGAGGCTGGCATCACACCACCTGGGACACCCAAGTAGCAGCCGGGCCCATCCAGGCCCAGTCGCCCCAGAAGACACCTGTTGTCGCAGGGCGGGAATCACAGCAGGCCGCCTCCACTCCTGATGTACCGTCTGGGGATCCATCAAGATGTAGCGTTAGGGCCCATTGGGCCAAAACGTTAGACAACAGTTAAGTTGGCATGGCTGCAGGGCGCAGTTTTGTTATAGGGGCTAGGGCACGTATCTGCATATATTTGTTCACATTAAACACCTGTTAACACTGTTTTAAACTGCCTCGGTGCTGTGTCAGATGGGTGTGAGGAGTGAGCTGGTCTAGGCTGGCTACACAGGGGATGGAGGGGGGGAGAATGGGTGGATGTTGTGGGTGGGCGAAGCTCCCCACCCTCCATCCCTGACCATCCTCACCATAGGCGATCCAATGGGACCGTGTGATGGAATGGCCAGCTTGCATGCAGGGATCACCCAGATGGAAAGTGCTACCATGGGCAGGTGTCAGATGTTGTCAAATGATGCGGAGCACCAGAGTTCATCGCAAAGCTGGTTGTCATCATCCTCCATCCCATGGACCAGACCCGCTGTTACTGCCAACCCAGGGCCCACACCTCGTAGTGCAGCATGTGTGTATCATGGAGGGGGGGCTGCAGTTGGGTGCTGGCCGGGGAGGTGGAGGATTGGGGAGAGGGGAGGGTGTGGGGGTGGGATGGTGGGGGGGGAGTGGAGGCAGGGTGGGGAGAGGGGGAGATGTGGGGGTGCAATGTGGTATCTGTGCCCTGGCCTGTTCCTACCCCCTGCTCAGTCAGTGAACCTGGAGGCAATCAGAGCGTCCGGGCACGTTGACCCTGGCACACACGTCATGCGGCCTCCCATGCTTGTCTGCGCCTGATACCCGGGCAGTGCGCACAATGTCTTCATCCTGGTACACTCGACGTTCCTGACATGTTCGAGGTGTCTCCTGGCTGGGGGGGTTGGCTCCTGGGTGACAGGGGTTATCCACTGTGGTCGTGGCTGATGATGCCTATCCGGATGCCACAGACCATCGAGGAAACCCACTACAACGAAGCCCATACAACAACTAGGTCCATTATCGAGCCGTGCTTCGGCCTCCTGAAGATGCGGTTCAGGTGCCTGGACCACTCTGGAGGGGCCCTCCAGTATGAGGCCGAGAGGGTCGCCCGCATTGTGGTGGCCTGTTGTGTTCTCCACAACATCGCGCAGCAGGGGGGTGATGTACTGGAGGAGGAGCAAGAACACCAGGCCTTGTCTGACGAGGAGGATGCAGGGGAAGGGGAGGATGGCCAGAACATGGGGCCCAGACAGGTATGGGAGGCTGCATGACATGTGTGCCAGGGCCAACGCACCGGGATGCTCTGATAGCCTCCAGGTTCACTCCTCTGAACTCTTTCTAAAACTTTTATTAATGCCTAGAATAGTCCACAATACTCCAATTGAGGACTAATGTGATTTAGAAAGTCTTAGCATAAATTCTGCTTTTATATCTTATGGCTCTAAACTTACCTCTTTTGGGTTATCTGACCTAACATCCCCTTATGTGAATTAATGTTATATATTGTTTTGTAAAGCTCCTGTGAAGTAGGGCGGCACGGTGGTGCAGTGGTTAGTGCTGCTGTCTCACGGCGGCGAGGACCAAGGTTCGATCTCGGCCCGAGTCACTGTCCGTGTGGAGTTTGTACATTCTCCCCGTGTCTGCGTGGATCTCACCCCCACAACCCAAAGGATGTGCAGCGTAGGTGGATTGGCCATGCTAAATTGCCCCTTAATTGGAGAAAAAAAAAGAATTGGGTTCTCTAAATTTATTTTTTAAAAAGCTCCTCTGAAAACCTTGGGAGATTTTCCTATGTCAAAACCACTTTATAAAATACATCATTGTTGGTGTTTCTGCTCCTCCTCCTTCTTCTCCTTAATTTGGGTCCATTATTCTTAGTTTTTATAAACAATCCAGACTCCCATGTAGAGAGCAGCATTATAAAGTTTGCAGATACTACAAAACTTGGCAATGTGGTTGATAATGATAGGGATAAGGATAGTCAGGGGCTTCGAGATGACATGGAGGAATGGGCAGAATTGTGATAAATGGAGTACAATGTGGAGAAATGTGAAGCAATGCTCTTTGGGAGGACTAATATGGAAAGACAATGTACTGCAACTTGGTGTCCACATACACAAATCATTAAAGTTGATGGTTCAAAAACCATAAGGGTTGTTTGGATTTATAAATGGAGACATATGATATAAAAGCAGAATTTATGCTAAGACTTTCAAAATAGCATTAGGCCTCAACTGGAGTATTGCGGACAATTCTGGACACTCATAAAAGCTTTATAAAGAGTACAGAGGAGTTATACAAGGATGTAACCAGGATTGAGGACTTCAATTACAAGGAAAGCTTGGAAAAGTTCAGACTTTTATCCTTGGAACAGCAAAGAAATGACCTGATAGAGGCCTCCAAGATGATGAGAGGTCTTAGACATAGACATAGAACATACAGTGCAGAAGGAGGCCATTCAGCCCATCGAGTCTGCACCGACCCACTTAAGCCCTCACTTCCACCCTATCCCCGTAACCCAATAACCCCTCCTAACCTTTTTTGGTCACTAAGGGCAATTTACCACGGCCAATCCACCTAACCTGCACGTCTTTGGACTGTGGGAGGAAACCGGAGCACCCGGAGGAAACCCACGCAGACATGGGGAGAACGTGCAGACTCCGCACAGACAGTGACCCAGCGGGGAATCGAACCTGGGACCCTGCGCTGTGAAGCCACAGTGCTATCCACTTGTGCTACCGTGCTGCCCTTGTGCTACCGTGCTGCCCTTGATAGAGGAAATGCAGAAAAACTACTCTCTCTGGCGAGAAGGTCGACTCACAGATGTCATACATTTAAAATCATTTCCAACTGGTGAGGAAGGGAAATGAGAGAAGATTTATTCATTCAGACAGTTGTTGAGATCTGGAGCGCTGTGCCTGAAAACGTAATGGAGGGTGATTCTACAAATAATTTTAAAAGGGAATTGGACAGGTGCTTGAGCAAGTTACAGGGTTAGGGGCAAAAGGTGAGGGCATGGAGCTAGCACAGTCATGAATGGGCTGAATAACTTCCTTCTATGCGATAAGCTTCTCTGATTCTATGTTCTTCTATTTTCCCCTGCTGCATTTAACTTGTAAATGTGAGTGTGAGCTTAAATTTTGTACAACACTGAAAAAGCTTGCTTGCTTGGATCAAATGCTAGGATCCAATTTTCAAAACCTTTAATAATCTTAAATCCTTTGATCGTATCATCAAGGACAACTTGCATTTATATCTTTATCAGGTAGCAAAATGATCCAAGGCATTGAAAATAGAGAAAAAGCGTCACTGAACTATCAGCGACCACACCGAAAAAGTGTAGGTTTAACAAGTTTCTAAAGAAAATCAATAGATTATTACTTACAACTTCTGCACTGGAGACAAAATCACTGCCTCTAGAAATATTAGCTGAGTGATGTTTGCGACTGACTTCAACTGATTATGAAAAAAATGCTAGTTCAGCAATTATTTATGTCTGGGTAGGTCTAGGTTTTGGTGACTTTGAGTTATGTTTCTGTGCACAGATCTTTTCATTGTTACCCTTCCAGGATTGTCAGATAATCAGCTTATAGGCAATTTCATGAAAAACAATTCACTGTCAGCAGTGTTTAAATGGAATGATTAATTGCTGTAGCAAGTGGCCAGGAGCCACAGCATGTTATCTAAGCACACACTAAAAGCAGTGACACACATGCGTCCTCTGATAAGTTGTTGAAGCCTGAAGCAAAACATTGAAACATAGCAGCCATCGAAACATTCAAGGACAAAACGCCACAAGGATTTAATTTGCCACAGCAGAGACCGTGCCAAGAAATCCTGGCGATAAGATATTTTGCATCCTTTCTACTGCATAAATGAGTTAATTTATATTAAATAATTTCCCCAAATTGTTCAAGCAAAGATAATTTTTCTTTAGAAGTCACTGCAATCTGGAATGTGATGCCTGAAAGAGAGGTGGAAACAAATTGAATAGTAACTTTCAAAAGGGAATGTGATGTACAGTCCTGGGATAAGAGTGGTGAATAGGGCTAATTAGCTCTTTCAACCACTCAGTCCAGGCATGGTGAACTGCTTGGCCTCGTTATGATAGGGTTAGGGTAAGAATGTTTTCCATTTGTTGTTCTGTGTACTGTTTAATACCTTCGGTGACTGAACTTTTCATTTCATAATACAAATCATTACACACATTAGATGGGAATTTCTATCAGCATAAAGCTTTATATCAAAACATTTCTTCCATTATACGTTCAGAAATTCACTGATTACTGCACATTGTTCAGTACCTTTTCTGACTCCTCCAAATCTGAAGCAGTCTGTGCCTGCATGCA
This sequence comes from Scyliorhinus torazame, assembly GCF_047496885.1. Classification (NCBI taxonomy): domain Eukaryota; kingdom Metazoa; phylum Chordata; class Chondrichthyes; order Carcharhiniformes; family Scyliorhinidae; genus Scyliorhinus; species Scyliorhinus torazame. The sequence continues at coordinate 70,012,790 of NC_092715.1, read as the reverse complement.
GCAAGACCTGGTCAACAGTCAGGCTTGGGTTGTTAAATGGCAAGGGACATTCACCCTTTACAGGTGTCAGGCAATGACCATCTCCAACCAAAAGAGAATCTAACCATCTCCCTTTCAATTTACCATCGTTGAAGCCACCATTATAAACATCACGAGAGTTGCCATTGACCAGAAACTGAACTGGACCAGCCATATAAATCATAGAACCATCGAATTTACAGTGCAGAAGAAGGCTATTCCGCTCATATATTCTGCACCGGCCCCTGGAAAGAGCACTGTATATAAGCCCACACCTCCACCCTATCCCCACAACCCAGTAACCCCACCTAACCATTTTTCTGGACACGAAGGGCAATTTAGAATGGTCAATCTACCTAACCTGCACATCTTTGGACTGTGGGAGGAAACCGGAGCACCTGGAGGAAACGCAGACACGGGGAGAACGTGCAGACTCCGCACAGACAGTAACCCAAGCCAAAGGAATCGAACCTGGGACTCTGGAGCTGTGAAGCAACAGTGTTAACCACTGTGCTACCGTGCTGCCCCAGTTACTGTTGCCACAAGAGGAGGTCAGACAGTGGGAATTCTGTGATGATTAATTCACCTGACTCCACAAATCCTGTCCAGTATCTGCAAACCAAAAGCCAGGAGTGTGGTGGAAGTCTCACTTGCTGGATGAGTGTGGCTCCAACAATTTGCAACAAGTTGACACCATCTAGGATAAAGCAGCCCTCACATTGAACATTTAACCCCTCTGCCAGTGGCAGCAGTGTGTAACATCTACAAGATGCACTGCAGCAATTCACCAATGGCTCCTTCGACGGCACCTTTCAAACCTACAATCTCTACCACACAGAAAAACAAGGCCTTGAAATGCATAGGAACATCAGCACCAGCATAGGGTGGGGGAGTGGGTCTAGGCGGGGTCCTTTTCCAGAGGATCAGTGCAGACTTGATGGGCTGAATGGCCTCCTTCTGCACACTAGGATTCCTACTATTCTAACCCTCTGCGGTAAAGAATTCCGGAGATTCACTACCCTCTGCGAGCAGAGATTGTTATTTTAGGGGGCATGAACGTCGTTGGCTGGGTCAGCATTTATTGCCCTTTCAGAAGGCATTTGAGAGCCAACCACATTGCTGTGGATGCTGGGAGTTCCCCACTACTACGTAACAACACTTAGGTTGCAATTCGATGGCCACGTTGCGCTTAAGCAAGAGTGCAACAAGGCCAATAAATCACAGGAGAGGAAAAAAGCGAGAAACACGCCGGGGGCCGATTGCAATCTAACCAGTGCGATCTAACCAAATCAGGATCCTACCGTAACGTGGCGAGAAACCTAGAATCACCACTTAGGCCAATCACCGTGCAATTACTGAGAGAGAGCCGCCATTTAATGGCCTCCCGTGATCGAACCGCCTGCCCAGTAAGTGGTCATGCGGGCACCGATTAGTATTCCTTTTTAAAAACATGAAGCTAGTGGAAGGGCTGCTGTGGGAACCTGAGGAGATCAGAAGACACCTTCGCTCCCGAGTAATGAGCCCGGCTGCCGTAGGGTTGCTGCCCTGGGGCTCGGAGGAGGCTGGGGGAGCCCCCGGGGGCACAGCCTTGTTGGCATGGGCCGCCATCTGGGGGGGGGGGGGGGGGGCGGTTGCGGAGCACAGGATGTGACCGCCCATGGCCGGGAGGGTTGAGGGGGAGATGGGTGTCTCAGTACCCACGGGCCTGCATGCCACCCCCTGGATCGTTCCGGGGCAATGCCAGCCCCAGCCAGCCTGCCCCACCGACCGCACATAACTTCCACTGACCGTGGAGGCCTCTGGCCGCGCGGCTGAAGGCTATTGCTAATTGGGAATTGGCAATCGTAGTTTTCTTTTAAAAATATTTTTTAATTCTCCTTTTTCACATTTTCTCCCAAATTTAGACCCACCAACAATAAACAATAAGCAGTAACGAATGTAATGTCAATCTCCATATCAATAACAACAATCCCATCCTCCCACCCAAACCCAGACATTAGCACGCATATTAACATAAACAAATGACAAAAAGGAATCAGGAATCACCCACAGTCACCATTAACACAAACAGCCCCCCCCCCCCCCCCCCCCCCCCCAAGTGTTCGATGTGATCCAACTCTCGAAAGTGCATAATGAATAATGTCCCATGAATTGTAGAACCCCTCCATCCTTCCTCTCTGTTCAAATTTGATCTATCCAAGCGTCAAGAATTCCAGCAGGTGCCCCCGCCACGCCAGGCCACAGGGTGGAGAGGTTGATTTCCACCCTAACAGGATTCGTCTTTGGGCGATCAATGAGATGAAGTCTACAACATCTGCCTCCACGCCCGTTCCCAACCCCGGCTGGTCCGACACCCCGAATATGGCCTCCCAAGTTCCCGAATCCAGTTTCACGTGCACCACTTTAGAGATTACCCTAAACACCTCCTTCCAGTAATCTGCAGCTTTGGACAGGACCAAAACATATGAACGTGGTTTGCGCCCCCCCCCCCCCCGACCCCCGCAACGTTCACACACATCTTCTGCTGCCCCCGGAAGCGTTCACCCTCCGGAGCACCTCACATCAGAACCCCTCCTCCATACCCTCTCCCAACACTTCCTCCCACTTTGCCTTGATCCCTTCTAGTGGCGCCTTCTCCTCCTCCAAAATAGCCCCGTAAACCACCGATACTACCCCCTTCTCCAGTCCGCCTGTTGTCAGCACCTCCTCCAGCAATGTGGAAGCCGGCTCTACTGGGAAGCTCTGTATCTCCGTTCTGGCAAAGTCTCGAATCTGCATGTATCTAAGTATTTCCCCCTTGTCCAGCCCATATTTCGCTCCCAGCTCCTTCAATCCTGCAAAACGACCCCCAAGAAACAAAACTTTTAGTGTCTTAATTTCTTTCTCCTCCCATGTCTGAAAATTTCTATCCCACTGCACTGGCTCAAATCTGTGGTTCCCCCGAATCGGCATTTCCCTTGATCCTGCCCCCAACCCGAAGTGCTGTTGAAACTGCCTCCAAATTCTCAATGAAGCTATTATTACCGGACTCCCCCTGGGGCAGTCGGGAGCGGCGCTGTCGCTAGCGCCTTCAATCCCAACCCCCTACCCAAACTCCCTTCCATTCTGACCCATTGGGAGTCAATCCCTCTGACCCAGCTCCGTACCTTCTCCACATTCGCCGCCCAGTAATAGTACATCAGGTTCGGAAGACCAAAACTCCCTGCCTGCCTTCCTCTCTGTAATAGCACCTTTTAAATTCTGGCCCCCATACACCTCCCCATCCCTTCAATCTCTCTAAAAAATGCCTTTGCCGGAAAATCAGCAGGCATTGAAAAATAAACAGGAATCGCGGCAGCACATTCATTTTAACCGCCTGTACCTGATCCGACAGAGGGAGACCATCCCACCTCGCCAGATCAGCTTTCACTCTCCCCACCAAACTAGAAATGTTGTACCTACGGAGCTCCCCCCCCAATCTCAAGTAACCTGCACCCCCAGGTATCTGAACTGAGTCCCTGACTTACGGAATGGCAGCCCCCTCACCCCTGCCCCCACCCCCGGCCGAGACACCACAAAATATTCACTTTTGTCTAGATTTAATTTGTACCCCGAGAAAGACCCAAACACCCAAAGTAGCTCCAGTATTCCCCCTATTGACACACTCGGTTCTGACACGTATAATAACAAGTCATCGGGATATAAGGACACCCTATGCTCTATCCCCGCCCCCCCCCCCCCCCCCCCCCCCGCACTATGGCAATCGTAGTTAAGTGAGCACTTCACACCTCCTAAGTGGATTCCATGAGTGGGCGGGCCCCGTAGCATGAGGGCGTTATTGCCTAGCATCCCAATAAAACCGCGATGCCTGGGCACCGCGCCTGAACACAGCAGGAAGAAACACCATAGATGCAACAGCCAACACCCCAGCACCCAGGGTTGAGCCCCGCCACCGGGGACATTTCGGCAACCTGAGGGTAGGTGTGTTCACTGGGGAGGGGACCAGCGCCAGTCCAGGTAACCTTATATGCGGGTGTCTGGGGTGTGGGGTCCGTGGGTTAGTGAGTAGGGCATGTCGGATGGCAGGGGTAGAAGGTGGGGAGCAATGGGGGAATGGAGGGGAAGGGACTTCACGGATGCACTTGTGGGCTCTAGCTTGTGCCGTGCTACACAAGTCCCCGCTTGAGCCCTGGAATGATCCTCATGCATAGAAGTTCATGGCTACGGTGACCTTGATGGCCACTGGGAGTGGGTATGCTCCTCCTCCACATGGTGCCAAGTCCACAAGGACATGGCACAGGTGGCGCACCGTCCCCTTGTTGAGGTGGGAGACTCCTGCGGCACCCACTGTCTGTCATCTGTTGAAATCTGATTTTAAAAATGGGTTAAAAGGACATGCGGAACAGGTAGGGAGATGGCTTTGAGAACAGGAAGAGATTAGCCATGATTTGAATGACTGGCAGAGCAGGCTCGAAGGGCTGAATTGCCCACTTCTGCCCCTAATTCCTATGTTCCTACGTTCCTATGAAGGACCAGCGATGCCTGTACACCTTTGGCAGTCGCCAGCCTCGCCCTCTGGATCCCTCCCTGGCCTGATGGGCAGCTGCGTCCACAGGGTGTGCGGCGGGGCGCTGCATATGGGGCGTCGTCTCGAGCTTCTGTCAACGGTGCTGCCGCTGCCTCCTCCGGCATCTGACCTCTTGACCTGTCAGCAGCACCGTGAAGGGCAGCCTCCTGCAAATAAAAAGTGTGGCTATGAGTACCCGCCTGGGCCCCAGCTCTGCCTGTCTTTTTGTGGGGCATGTGGAACATTCATTATTCCAGCCCTAATCAGATCCTCTCCCACACTCTATTTCTGTTACATTGATGACGGCATCAGTACCATTTACTGCTTGTGTCTGGACTAGGAAAAATGTATCAATCGTTCTTCCAATTTCCACCCCTCCCTCATCTTCACATGGTCCATCTCCAAAATTTCCTTCCCTTCCTTGACTTTGCTGTCCATTTTTGATGATATACTGGCAATCAATATTCATTTCAAGCCCAGCGATGCCTATAGCTACCTTGACTATAGTTTCTCACTCTCTGCTTCCTGGAAGGTAACATCCCATTCTCCTAGTTTCTCTGCCCCTGTCACATCTGTTCCTATGATGCCACCTTCCACATAGAAGTTCATGGCTGCGGTGACCTTGATGCTTCTGACATGCCTGCCTTTTTGCCCTGAGGTGGTCCCCTCCCACTGTGGTTGACAGGGCCCTCAACGGTGCCTGACCCATTTCCTGTACTTTGCCCTGACCCCTTCCTCTCCTTCCCAGAACTATGATCGGGTTCCACTTGCCCTCACTTTCCATACCGCCAGCCTCCATATTCAAAAGATAATCCTCTGCCATTTGTTATTTATTTCCACCAACTTCGGACCATCAAACCCATCTTCCCCTCACCTCTACTATCAGCATTCCGTAGGGACCATTGCCTCAGCGATACGCTGGTACATTCCTCTGTCACCCCCAGCACCACATTCCATTCTGATGCCACCTTCCCAAGAAATTGCAGGAGGTGTAATACCTGCCTATTTACCTCCTCCCTCCTCACTATCCAATGCCCCAAACATTCCTTCCAAGTGAAATAGTATTTCACTTACTCCTCTCTCAATTTGGCCGACTATATTCGCAGATCACAATGCAATTTCCTCTACACTGGTAGACTAAATACAGACTGAGTGACTGCTCTAGGGAACACCGATGCTCAGTCCACAGCATGACTCCAGCCTTCTTGTCAATTGCTATTTCAATTCACCGCCTTGCTCTTACGCTTACATTTCTGTCCTTGGCCTGATCCATTATTGCAGTGAAGCACAACACAAACTGGAGGAATAGCACCTCATCTTATGGTTTGGCACTTCACAGCCGTTTGAAGTTAACATCGAGTTCAACAATTTCAGACCATTAACTTTGTCCTCCATTTTGATTCTTTTCAACATACCCCTACACCCACCATCACTAGTACGTCTACATCTTATTCTCAATTTTGCTTTCAGTAAGCACCAACACTTGTTTTGTTTTTAAAACATTCTGCTACCTTGCTTTCAGACAGGGCTGGCCTTTATGCCACTATTGACACTGACTTTAGTCTTTAATGCTATCTTACCACTCCCTTTCCCTTATGCCCATGGCATCTTTGTCATTTAATCTCTCCTGATTACCAACCTACCCTCCTTCAAATTTGCTCCATGTGTCTCACACTCCCCTTTCAACAGTATAAACCCCATCTGATTTCCACCTCTGTTCAGCTCAGAAGAGTCATGTGTACTGAAAACGTTAACGTTGTTTCTCTCCCCACAGATGCTGCCAGACCTGCTGAGATTTTCCAACATTTTCTGTTTTTATTTCAGATTTCCAGCATCCATAGTGTTTTGCTTTTATTACCTGAAGCAATTTCTGGATAGCAACCACAATTAGATATCTTGGGTGATGTTCCCCTTCAGATGCCAGTATGTTTATGGAAGCTCCGGCATTCCTCTTACCACCCTGGTGCACTCAGCAAGGACAGCACAGAGCTCCTGATCGGTACGAGGTCTACGCTGTCGCAGGGAATTTCTTTGATGTTTCTGATGGCTTTCCACCAAAATTACAGTGCCCAAACCCCTGACTGCACCCCCAACTCTCCGCAAACCTGAGACATTTCCCAAAGAGTGTGTTTCCAACCTGAACCATCGGGGGTGCTCTAGACGTTACATGTTGCAAGCAGAATCATCTCTCACTGGTGTGGCATGAACAAATGAAGCTGAGTAAATAATTCAAATCTCTCGCTGGCTCATTGCCAGCAGCCTCCTGCCAGCAAATAGGCGCATTGTTGGGGCTCATTTCATTACAGAAAATAATTATATTGAATTTGTAGCTGCTGAATAACTGGGCACACCTGTGTATGTCAGATGCAGCTTTGAAGTGGTTGTGTAATGAATAGGGGTGGATGCTTTGCATTCTATGCCTAAATAGATTAAGATTACCTGAATTAAGGTGCACATTTTATAACAAGACTCCATCTGCAATGCACTCGCATGCAAACACATCAACCCAGTATCGGTGCAATGTTCAACAAATAAACACACACCACAAAATGTAGGTTTGGATTTGACATCTGAGTCCTTTTATTTGAATGATTAAGTAATCGCATTTTCTTCAGTGCTGCCAGGTCTCACCAGGGGTTTGTTTCCCACTGAAACAAATGTGATTCAATTTTATGGAGAGATGAAAGATAGTGAGGAAAGATCCTATTGAAAGAGATAATCAGGGGGCAGAATTTTACAGCCCCATCCTACCAGGGTCGGGGCCCGCAAAAGCGGCCAGTCGTTCAAAATTCCATTAACTCCGATGGGACTGGCAAATCCCGCTGAGGGGTGGGGGGGGGGGGGAGGAAAATTCCAACCTCAGAGATTAATCAGCATTAATAATCGTTTATGAACGAAGATTAAGTTTTATTTTTTCCCAGTCATCTAATCTCATCAGCGAAATTAAAGCTGAATGCAGCAGCAGCCCGGGAGTCCCCCCCCCCCCCCCAAGGCGCCATGGGCACAGAGGTAGAGCAAGGAGGTGACTGGCCATCTCCATTTACCGATATGCACCGTAACTGTTTCCTCAGTGCTGTGTGTGTGTGGGGGCGGGGGGGTGCCTTCAAGAAGCAGGGTTGCTTGGGGGATTGGAGGGGATCACCTCTGGGTCAGGATGAGGGGGAGATTTGCGTCCGTGAGGCATTCAAGCTATCTTTAAATATTGTGGAGACTCATACCAGGGCCAATCACAGCTGCAGCCCCTGTCGGGCCTACCAAACTCTCACAGGATAGAGCCATGCTGCAGCTTAGCTCACGTAAGTCAGTTTCACCCCTCCCCCCACCCCACTCTAGAGGCTTCAAGAGGCTCTGTGGTTTCAATGTTAAAGTCTGCCTTCTTTTCTACCTTTGTATTTCGGTGCTCACATTCCATTTCACACCCCATTGACCGAGAGCAGCCTCTAGCTTGACAGCTAAAGGCTATCTCAAAGGAGGAATTAGCCTTGTTTGTTGTGATTGCACTCCACGGGTCTCTGCAATCTCAAGGCCTCCTCAAAAGAAAGAGGCCTGTCTGACAGAATGATTTGTGGACCGGATGTCCTTTGATAAGAACATAAGACCATAGAAATAGGAGCAGAATTGGGCCATTCAGCCCATCAAGTCTGAATTGCCATTCAATCATGGCTGATATTTTTCTCATCCCCATTCTCCTCATAATCCCGATCCCCTTATTAATCAAGAACCTTTTTAAAGACACTCAGTGATTTGGCCTCCACAGTTTTCTGCGACAAAGAGTTCCAAAGATTCACCACCCTCTGGCTGAAGAAATTCCACCTCATCTCTGTTTTAAAGTAAGAAGTCCAATAACACCAGGGTAAAGTCCAACAGGTTTGTTTGGAATCACTAGCTTTCATTACTGACCTGATGAAGGAGCTGTGCTCCGAAAGCTAGTGATTCCAAACAAACCTGTTGGACTTTAACCAGGCGTTGCAAGACTTCTTAATGTGCCCACTTTGGTAAACACCACCAGTGATATATTGTATGTATTACGGCACTGCCCGTATATTACAGGTACCACGGTAAATCCCTGCCTGCTGGCTCCGCCCAGCTAGCGGCGTATAAAAGTGTATGCTCTCCTGCGCTGATTCCATTCTGGTTCCAGCTGCAGGAGGCACAACATCTTGTGCAACAAAGCCTCGATTGTTTCACCATTCTCGTCTCGTGGTAATTGACGGTACATCAATTTATTGCACAAGATTTTAAAAGATGGATCTCCTAATCAAGCCTGATCACCTGCAGTTGATCCCTCATGCAGCCAACGCCACGTCTATCTTAGACCACTGGCTAGCCTGCTTCGAAGGCTACCTCAGAGCAGCCACTGAAGAACCCTCGGACCCACAGAAGCTTCAAGACCTCTACTCACGGGTGAGCCCTGAAATTTTCCCCCTCATCCGGGATGCGCCCACCTACTCAGAAGCGATGATGCCCCTAAAGGGACATTATGTTAAACCGGTGAATCAAATGTACGCCAGGCACCTCCTGGCCACGAGACGGCAACTCCCCGGGGAGACTCTGGACGATTTCTTGCGGGCCCTACAGATCCTCGGTAGGAACTGTGACTGCCAGGCAGTTTCGGCAGTCCCAACACACCAAACTATTAATTAGAGACGCTTATGTCACGGGCATGAAGTCTACATACGTTCGCCAGCGACTGTTGGAAGGGGGTACGCTCGATCTTGCGGAGACTAGGCAGCTTGCTAATTCACTAGAAGTGGCCTCCCATAACCTGGAGTCCTACACCCCCGAATGCGCAGCACCCTCGTGGGCATCGTGGGCCCCACCAGCTGCCGATTCCGGCTCACCGCAAGCCTGTGCCGCTCGGCAGCCAGCCAACTCTAGGGGGCCCAAGTGTTATTTTTGTGGACAAAGCAAACACTCAAGGCAGCGCTGCCCGGCGCGGAGCGCAACCTACAACGGGTGTGGGAAGAAAGGACACTTTGTTTCTGTTTGCCAGGCCCGGTCGGTCGCCGCTGTTTCCAGGCCCGGCATTTCTACACTACCCACATGCGACCCAGGGGCACCGCCATCTTCTCCTCCGCAAGCCACGTGCGACCCATGGGCACCACCATCTTCCCCACCGCAAGCCATGTGCGGCCCGTGGGTGCCGCCATCTTTGATGCCGCCCGCCATGTGCGCCCCGTGGGCGCCGCCACCTTCGGCGCCATTTTGGACTGCGCCTCAGGACCCCGGCTCGTCTGGCCGTTCTCCGCCTACTGCTACCTCCGCCACCACTGACCAGCCCGAGACCTCCCAACATCTTCCGCAGCTCGCCTCCATCACCCTGGATCAGTCTCGGCCCCTCAACCTCGCAACCGCTACGACGACGGTGAAGATCAACGGGCACGAGACGACCTGCCTCTTGACTCCGGGAGCACAGAGAGTTTCATCCACCCCACTACGGTAAGGCGCTGCTCCCTCCCAGTACACCCCGTCACCCAGAAAATCTCCCTGGCCTCCGGGTCACATTCCGTTGAAATCCGGGGGTACTGTATCGTGACCCTCACCCTGCAGGGTGTAGAGTTCAGCAACTTCAGGCTCGACGTCCTCCCCCATCTCTGCGCTGCCCTGTTACTCGGCCTGGATTTTCAATCCCATCTCCAAAGCCTTACTTTGAAATTCGGCGGACCCCTGCCCCCCCCTCACCGTTTGTGGCCTCACGACCCTTAAGGTCAATCCACCTTCACTGTTTGCGAACCTCACCGCGGACTGCAAACCCGTCGCCACTAGAAACAGACGGTACAGTGCCCAGCACAGGACCTTCATTAGGTCGGAGGTCCAATGGTTTCTGCGGGAGGGGATCATGAGGCCAGCAATAGCCCCTGGAGAGCTCAAGTAGTGGTAGTGAAGACTGGGGAGAAGCACAGGATGGTGATTAACTACAGCCAGACCATCAACCGGTACGCGCAGCTCGACACGTACCCTCTCCCACGCATATCTGACATGGTCAATCAGATTGCGCAGTATCGAGTCTTCTCCACAGTTGACTTGAAGTCCGCCTACCACCAGTTCCCCATCCGCCCGGAGGACCGCCAATACACTGCGTCCGAAGCAGATGGCCGCCTCTATCACTTCCTCAGGGTTCCCTTTGGCGCCACCAATGTGGTCTCGGTCTTCCAGCGAGAGTTGGACCAAATAGTTGACCAGTACGTGCTGCGGGCCACCTCCCGTACCTAGATAACGTCACCATCTGCGGCCACGATCAGCAGGACCACGACGCAAACCTCCAAATATTCCTCCATTCGGCCAAAACTCCTAAACCTCACAATAAGGAGAAATACGTGTTCTGCACCAACTGGTTAGCCATCCTTGGCTACGTAGTGCTTAATGGAGTCCTAGGGCCTGACCCCGACCGCATACGCCTGGAACTCCCTCTCCCCCACTGCCCCAAGGCCTTGAAATGATGCCTGGGGCTTTTCTCGTATTACGCCCAGTGGGTCCCTAATTATGCGGACAAGGCCCGCCCACTCATCAAGTCTACAGTTTTTCCCCTAACGACTGAGGCCCGCCAGGCCTTCAACCACATCAACGCAGACATGGCCAAAGCCACGATGCACGCGGTCGATGAGTCCCTCCCCTTTCAGGTGGAGAGCGATGCATCGGACATGGCTCTGGCGGCCACCCTCATCCAGGCGGGCAGGCCCGTGGCCTTCTTTTCCCGCACCCTCCATGCCTCCGAAATTCGGCACTCCTCAGTCGAAAAGGAGGCCCAAGCCATTGTGGAAGCCGTGCGACATTGGAGACATTACCTGGCCGGCAGGAGATTCATTCTCCTCACTGACAAACGGTCGGTTGCCTTCATGTTTAACAATACACAGCGGGGCAAGATCAAAAATGACAAGGTCTTGAGGTGGAGGATTGAGCTCTCCACCTATAATTATGAGATCTTGTATCGCCCGGGGAAGCTAAACGAGCCCCCCGATGCCCTATCCCGCGGTACATGTGCCAGCGCACAAGTGGACCGACTCCGGGCTCTCCACTATGACCTCTGCCACCCGGGGATCACCCGGTTCTTCCATTTTGTCAAGGCCCGCAACCTGCCCTACTCCATTGAGGAGGTCAGGACCGTCACCAGAGACTGCCAGGTCTGCGCAGAGTGCAAGCCGCACTTCTACCAACCAGATAGAGCACACCTGGTGAAGGCCTCCCGCCCCTTTGAACGTCTCAGCGTGGACTTCAAAGGGCCCCTCCCCTCCACCGACCGCAACGTGTACTTCCTCAACGTAATTGACGAATACTCCCGGTTCCCTCTCACCATTCCGTGCCCCAACATGACTTCTGCCACAGTAATCAAAGCTCTACACAGCATCTTCACTCTGTTTGGTTTCTCCACCTACATCCGCAGCAATCGGGGATCCTCTTTCATGAGCGATGAGCTGCGTCAGTTCCTGCTCAGCAAGGGCATCGCCTTGAGCAGGATGACCAGCTACAACCCCTGGGGAAATGGGCAGGTGGAGAGGGAGAACAGGACGGTCTGGAAGGCCGTCCTGCTGGCCCTGCAGTCTAAAAAGTTCCCAGTCTCCCACAGGCAGGAGGTCCTCCCCGACGCACTCCACTCCATCCAGTCGCTCATCTGTACCGCCACTAATGAGACCCCTCACGAACCTCTGTTTGCCTTCCCCAGGAAATCCACCTCCGGGGTCTCGCTCCCAACATGGCTGACAGTTCCTGGACCCGTCCTCCTCCGGAAGCACGTGCGGACCCATAAATCGGACTCCTTGGTCGAGAAGGTCCACCTCCTACATGCTAACCCGCAGTACGCCTACGTGGCGCACCCCGACGGGCGCCAAGACACAGTCTCCCTCCAGGACCTGGCACCCGCTGGGTCTCCACCCATGACCCCCGACCTGACACCACTCCACCTCCCCCCCCTCCCCGTTGCCTCATTCACCCCTGTGCTACTCACCCTCCCTCCAGCGAACCTCACCGCAGCCCCCACCCCAGCGAGGTCCATCCTCCCACTGGATTCACTCAGGGGTGACGAAGACGAGGACAACACGCTCCCGGAGTTGCAGGTGACCACGTCGGCGCCCACATCACCACCAGGACTGAGGCGATTGTGGCGGAGGTTCAAAGCCCCCGACAGACTTAATTTGTAATGTTTTCGTCACCGCCGCCGGACTTTTTTTTAACAGGGGGTGAATGTGGTAGACACCGCTAGTGATATATTGTATGTATTACGGCACTGCCCGTATATTACAGGTACAACGGTAAATCCCTGCCTGCTGGCTCCGCCCAGCAGGCGGCGTATAAAAGTGTATGCTCTCCTGCGCTGCTTCCATTCTGGTTCCAGCTGCGGGAGGCACAACATCTTGTGCAATAAAGCCTCGATTGTTTCTCCATTCTCGTCTCGTGGTCATTGACAGTACATCAACCACCCCACTCCAAAGTCAGCACCTCCATATCTGTTTTAAAGGATTGTCCTTTCACTCTGTGGCTGTGACCTTGGGTTCCAGTTTTTCCTACTAGTGAAAACATCCTCTCAACATCTACTCTATCTGGGCCTTTCACTATCCTGTATGTTTCAATCAGATCCCCCTTCGCTTGAACAGCATGCTTGAACCAAAGGGTAAGTGTCTGGATGAGCACATGACAGCTGATCATGGCCTCCCTAATGTTGCTGGCAGAGGTCTGGGGTCTAGGAGCTTCTGGTTTAGGGGCTGCACGGTAGCACAAGTGACTAGCACTGTGGCTTCACAGCGCCAGGGTCCCAGGTTCGATTCCCCGCTGGGTCACTGTGCGGAGTCTGCATGTTCTCCCCGTGTCTGCGTGGATTTCCTCCGGGTGCTCTGGTTTCCTCCCACAGACCAAAGATGTTCAGGTCAGGTGGACTGGCTATGCTAAATTGCCCTTAGTGTCCAAAACGGTTAGGAGGGGTTATTGGGTAACGGGGATAGGGTGGAAGTGAGAGCTTAAGTGGGTTGGTGCAGATTCGATGGGCTGAATGGCCTCCTTCTGCACTGTATGTTCTATGTTTGGGCAGGAGTAAGTATGCAGAGTGAAGGTTGCCGGCACAACTAACTTGCTGGATGGCACTCTGAGAGAAGGCAGGACAGGCATGGTATGGGTGGGGGAGGGTTGCAACACCGACTCCCCATTGGGCTTAAAGGCACAGTGCAAGCCATGGCAAAGCAGATGCTTTGAATGTGATGGCATGACAGCAGTAAGATCTCAGGTTCCCAAGGCTGGATATCAACCACACATGATTGTTTGTCCCCTCATTGACTCTGTTAGATCTTGTGTCCTCTCACAATCCAGTGCCTCAGGCCACCACAACCACTTGGCCATCATCATTATGCCTCACCACTCTCAGCCGCATTACTCTACAAGTCAGGGTCAGGGAAGACACCCTCAATGGAAAAGGCTGTGAGATGTGTGGATCATCTAGCTTTTCTCTTAATGAGACATCTGCCTTTTTAATGTTGATTACTGTGTCCATTTATCTTGGGGATGTTAATGAAGTGAAGTTTATGCAGTGTCATGCCCAATAAATACAGATTATGAACTTTCAGTCAATGCGTTTGAAAATTAGGCATAAAACAAGCTTTTAAGATGGCTGCTGCAAATCATTTGACTTTTGACGTTTGGACGAGTCTCAGGCAAATGCATAATTAGATATGGACATGGGTGAGGGTACATCATAGTCATTTGTTGAATTCGCACATCTCATTGTTTAAGGATAGAGCAATACCTAAAGGTTATCGAGTTTCCAGCCACCCTGCCTCCATGTTTCATACTGGACAAAAGGGAAGATCAAATCATAATGGCCACTGTCAACTTCCATTTTATCACTAGCCCCCCCCCGCCCCCCCCCATTCAAATCAGACTGGGTGGGCCTAAAAGCTGTTAATCCATCAGTCATGTGATCAAAACTGTGGTCAGAGACCATACCCTTATTACCCCAGGATTCAGCAGATCCGCCAGAACCATTAGTCATCGGTCAGTTTGAGAAGCAGACCCTGAAACTGGCTGCAAGCTATAAAAAAGCCAAAGTACTTAGCGTGTTCCGGGTTCATTGAATCCATTCAAGAAACCAAAGCCCTGCCACATGGCAGACCAGGAATTATAGGTCAGAGACTGAATTAACTGTAATGTGTAAACGCACATTATCTTCATCTGTATCCATTGTGTGTGTACATGCAAGCGTGCGATGTTGCGTTAGTTTGGGGCAAGTGTGTGAGAACACACTTTACTTAAACTCATGAAATGTTGCTCCTGAATTCTTTAATTGGAATACACTCTCCAAGGTTAAGAAAATACACATTTCCTTCCATACAAAATATAAAACATTCTGTTTATGGGAAGTAAGAGAATGCATATATTTCATCTTCGGAGAGAACAGTAAATGATCTAATGAAATTGGATTAATGTTAACCTGTAGTAGCCATGCTCACTGTATATTGTATCTGGATTGTGTTGTGTGGACCAGAAGGCCATAGACAGAAATCTGGCTATTAAGAATAAGTACAAAAAGGCAGCACGGTGGCGCAATGGGTTAGCACTGCGGCCTCACGGCACCGAGGTCCCAGGTTCGATCCCGGCTCTGGGTCACTGTCTGTGTGGAGTTTGCACATTCTCCCCGTGTTTACGTGGGTTTCACAACCCTAAAGATGTGCAAGGTAGGTGGATTGACCACGCTAAATTGCCCTTAATTGGAAAAAAATGAATTGGGTATTCTAAATTTATTTTTCAAAAAAGAAAAAAAAAAGAATAAGTACAAAGATATTTTTGTTTAAGAAATGGAATACTCCTTTGGAACATTCCAGATTCCTTTCTGCACTGTGTCTCCCTAGCTTTCGCGCAGCCCCATACTAAATTAAATGGAGGTGCTGGAAACCTGAAATAAAAGCAGATAGCTCAGGAAGCATCTTTGGAAATAGAAACAGAGGCCCAGATTCTCGCTACTGGATTGCAGAGATGGGAGAATTCCTGCCTCTGTGAACCTGACCTATAAAAGTGGCCATTCGTAGGTCAGATTTTCAATCGGTGGTGGGGGCGGGGCCAGGCTAGATGGGAGGTTGAACCCACTGTCATAATATACACCAGTATATTATGGTGCAGACACACACACTGATGGACATGCAGTGGGACCATTCAGCATACACAACACCGCAGCCAATCACCAGTGAGAGCACACGCACTGTAAAGACAGGGGACAGGAGAGTTCCCGCTCATTCTAGTAGCAGCCAGCTCGGAGCACAGAGCTCACAGCCTGCAACACAGGCATTCTCCATGTGCTGAGTGCCTCACCTGGTTAGGACTAGGCAAGGGTCAACAGTTAAAGCTGGTATTGCATTTACCCACAGTTCAAGTATGTTAATATAGTTAACCTTATAATAAAATAGAATTTCAAAGTGTTGGTGACCTGTTTCTGATCCAGAACACCCAACACATCATGATACCAGGTTTGATTGCATACTAGCACCTCTGAGACCCACCTGCAACTAATCAGCATTCCGGCATCCTGAAATATGGAGAACATCAACCCGCCGCCGCCGCTCCGCATCGCTGGCACCTCAGCGTACACTGACAACCAGCAACGATACCCAGGCAAGATGTTCAAGATCCGGGTTCCGCAGCAGCTCCAGTGCCACGGCGATCTCCGCGAAAACTGGCGGGCATTCCGGCAAAAGTTTGAAATCTTCCTGCTGGCAGCCGAACTAGAAGACCTGGCCGATCCTGAAAAAACAGAACTTCTCCTCACCATCGCCGGTGCCAGAGCAGAAGAAATCTTTAAAAAATTCAAGTTCTCCAAGGGGCAAAACAGGAGCGACTTCCAGGCAGTCCTGGACAAATTCGGCAAATACTGTGAGGAAAACACACTCCAACCAGCAAGAAAAGGTAAGAGAAGCGCCAGTACTCACCTTGAGGCCGAAATCCCAGAGCACAGAACAATTGTGGTCGGCAGCCATCTTTGTAAAGGAACTGCACTTGCGCAGTTGCGCGATGCCGCGCATGCGCAATCACGAAAACGGCCATCAGTAAAGGAACTGCGATCTGCGCATGTGCAAATGCCTCCTACGTGCTACGTCACGCGCGTCATGACGTCAGAGGCCTCGGACCATGCCCATTTAAAGGGGAAACGTCCCAAATCAAAGAAAAAATCTTTTAAAGCTGTAAAACAACCTTCCTTCACCTGGAATGACAGCATAATGCCTCAAATTGAACCAGGAAATGAAATAAACCTCCAAAGAACCCTGCAACAAGCAGTTATCTACCCCCAAACCGAGTCCGATTCCGACTTCCCGCAAACCAGTGACACTGAGGACCCGAGGGAGCCTTTTCCAGTCGCTGTTATAACAAAGAACAGCTTTGTTATTGTCCCCGAATCAAAACCACCAGCCGCTGTCGGTGCACAGCATTGATCCAGACGACGAGTGGTGTGCCACCCTGACGGTCAACCAATCCCAGTTACGATTCCGCCTGGACACTGGTGCTTCCGCTAATCTCTTAGCGTGGTCAGCCTTTCAGACCCTTGGGATTAAACCAACCATTCTTCCGTCGACCAGCCAACTAGTGGACTACAATGGCAACGTCATTCCTGCTACCGGTTCATGCCAACTCGAAGTGACGCACTCGTCGTGAAAAGCTATCCTTCCCTTCGAGATCGTGGGCTCCTCGAAGGACTCTGTGCTAGGCGCACAGGCGTGCAAACTCCTAAACCTCGTTCAACGAGTACACTCTCTCTCTCCAGAGGACACGTCTGCCTTCCAGGATGCAGACTTCAGGGCGCAACTCAATGCCATCATCGACCAGCACCGCGACGTTTTCAAAGGCATGGGCACGCTTCCATACACTTACAAAATCCTGCTCAAACAAGACGCCACGCCTGTGGTTCATGCACCTCGCAGAGTCCCAGCACCCCTCAAGGACAGCCTCAAGCAGCAGCTGCAGGACCTCCAGGACCAAGGAGTGCTCTCCAGAGTGATGGAACCAACTGACTGTGCGTAAAGAAGCCCTCCGGTGAGCTCCGGATCTGCATTGACCCAAAGGATCTGATTCGCAACATAATGAGGGAGCATTACCCCATCCCCAAGAGCGAGGAGATCACGTGCGGGATGGCTCGGGCCAACATCTTCACCAAACTTGATGCCTCGAAAGGATTCTGGCAAATTCAACTAGACTGGTCCAGCAGAAAGCTGTGTACCTTTAATACCCCGTTTGGAAGATACTGCTACAACAGGATGCCGTTTGGGATTATATCGGCATCAGAAGTATTCCACCGGATCATGGAGCAAATGATGGAGGGCGTTGAGGTTGTGCGCGTCTATGTTGACGACATCATCATTTGGTCCACCACCCCGCAGGAGCATATCAGTCGCCTCCAGTGCGTTTTCAAACGAATACGGGAACAAGGCCTTCGCCTCAACAGAGCCAAATGTTCCTTCGGCCAGACATAACTCAAGTTCCTAGGGGACCACATCTCCCGGTTGGGTGTGAGGCCGGATGCGGACAAGGTGGCAGCCATCACGGCCATGCAGAAGCCAGAGGATAAGAAGGCGGTCCTCCGATTTTTGGGCATGGGCAACTTCCTGGAGAAGTTCATCCCCAACCTCGCCTCCCATACCACAGCTCTCCGGAACGTGATCAGGAAGCCGACAGACTTCCAATGGCTTCCCGCCCACGAGCGCGAATGGGAGGAGCTTAAGACCAAGCTTACCACGGCCCCGGTATTGGCATTTTTTGACCCCATGAAGGAAACAAAAATTTCAACGGATGCCAGCCAATCTGGCATTGGGGCGGTGCTACTGCAACGCGATGAGGCCTCATCATGGGCCCCCGTTGCATATGCGTCACGTGTCATGACCCCCCGGAACAGCGCTACGTGCAGATCGAAAAGGAGTGCCTGGGCCTGTTGACATGGGTCGACAAATTTCATGATTACGTGTACGGCCCTCCCCAATTCACTGTTGAGACCGTCCATCGCCCGCTGGTCAAAATTATACAAAAAGACCTGAATGATGAACCCTCGCCTCCAGCGCATTCTGCTTAAACTCCGGTGGTACGATTTCCAGCCCCTATACACCCCGGGCTAGGACCTGATCATAGCCGACGCTCTGTCCAGGGCAGTCAACACCCCGTGTGACCATGAGGGGTTCGTCTGCCAGGTTGACGCCCATGTGGCCTTCACGGCCTCTAATCTGCCGGCCACGGATGAGCGCCTTATCCACATTCTCCGCGAGACTGCGGCTGACCCCCTACTACAGCGTGCCATGCGCCACATGATGGACGGGTGGCTCAAGGGCCGATGCCCGCAGTTCTACAATATCAGAGATGATCTGGCAGTAGTTGATGGTGTCCTCCTGAAGCTGGATCGCATCGTGATCCCGCACAGCATGCGCCAGCTCATTTTGGAACAGCTGCACGCGGGCCATCTTTGCGTGGAGAAGTGCTGACGGAGGGCCCGAGAGGCTGTGTACTGGCCCGGCATCAATGAGGACATCGCCAACACAGTGCTCAACTGCCCCACCTGTCAGCGGTTCCAGCCGGCCCAACCACGTAAGACCCTACAGCCCCATGGGTTGGTCACACCCCCTTGGTCTAAGGTAGGCGTTGACCTGTTCCATGCGCTCGGCAGGGACTATGTTCTGATTGTAGACTATTTTTCGAACTACCCGGATGTCGTATGCCTGCACGACATCACATCATCGGCGGTCATCCGTGCCTGCAAGGAGACCTTTGCTCGTGACGGCATCCCACTCACTGTGATGTTGGACAATGGCCCCTGCTTCGCGAGCCAGGAATGGTCCAACTTTGCCAGCAGGTACAACTTTGTGCATGTGACATCCAGTCCCCTGCACCCCCAATCCAATGGCAAAGCGGAAAAGGGCGTCCACATCGTCAAACGGCTCCTCTGGAAGGCTGCCGATGCAGGATCCGACTTCTACCTCGCCTTGCTGGCCTATCGTTCGGCCCCACTCTCTATGGGCCTGTCGCCAGCCCAGCTGCTCATGGGTCGCACACTCAGGACCACGGTGCTGTCCATTCACGTCCCAGACCTCGACAACGTTCCGGTCCTTCAGCGGATGCAACAATCTCGTGCACAACACTTGGCGGCGCATGACGCTCTAGAGCCGGATGACAACGTCCGCATCCATCTTCCGGAGGGTGGCTGGTCTGCAATTGCTGTGGTTCTTCGGCAGGTGTCTCCCCGCTCGTTCCTGGTTCGTCTGCCAGATGGTTCCATTCTCCGCTGCAATCGGCGTGCCCTTCATCTCGTTCCACGCTCGCTACGTGATCCTCCACCGGTGCCACGCCCTCCTGTTGTCCCCAACCTGGACTATGTGGAGATTCTGAATACTCTGCATCCTCCTCACTCTGCCGTGGCCCAGCCCATTCCTCAGCCGGTGGCTCCTGACCCACCCTTGAGGCGGTCAACCAGAATTTGTTGCCCACCTCAGAGACTTGACTTATGAGGTTTACGATGTTGAACTCTTTGATCTGTTCTGTTATCCTGTTTCATCGTTCCAGTAGTTTGTATATAATGTTCATTTTGTTGTTGGCGTGACACCCTATTTCTTGGCACCAGGCAACTTCCCGTGTAAATAGATTAGCCTCATGTACATAGTCATGTAAAAACATGCACACACATAGTCAGGTACATTCACGACACAATATTTATTGTCACACAGGCACATATTCTTTATATAAAAGGGGGGATGTCATAATATACACCAGTATATCATGGTGCAGACACACACACACACTGATGGACATGCAGTGGGACCAATCAGCATACACAACACCGCAGCCAATCACCAGTGAGAGCACACGCACTATAAAGACGGGACGGGAGAGTTCCCGCTCATTCTAGCAGCAGCCAGCTCGGAGCACAGAGCTCACAGCCTGCAACACAGACATTCACCATGTGCTGAGTGCATCACCTGGTTAGGAATAGGCAAGGGTCAACAGTTAAAGCTGGTATTGCATTTATCCACAGTTCAAGTATGTTCATATAGTTAACCTTATAATAAAATAGAGTTGCACCACTTCAAGTGTTGGTGACCTGTTTGTGATCCAGAACACCCAACACATCACCCACGATCCTCAGACCCCAGAACGAGTGCAAAGGTTACCTGGTGTGGAGATGGGCTGGGCAGATGGCCGGCCTCTGTGTTCCAGCACTGCACTGGAATAAATTATTAAAAAGAATAAATATAACACAAAACATCACCCTAGCCCTTACCCCTCACACCCCACACTCTTCATATGCACATCCATGCCAACCTGTGCCACATCATAACCCTGGCCAATCCCTGTGGGCAGCTGCTGCATTTTGATTATTTAAAAAAAAGATAATTACATTGTGGAAGATTTTTATGGATATAAGGAAACGCTAGACTTACAGCCACTAAATAACAGTATTTATAATTTCTACAAATGAGTTAACAGAAGGCAATTAGTTAAAGGCTAGACAACAAGTGGTTAAAGGTCAGGCAACCATTTTGTTTTTCCCTGGTTTGTGATCTTTTGATTACAAAGTCTTTTGTACAACAGTCAAAGTACGGTTAATGCAAGATTTCCCAAACTTCACCAGTCACTGTGGTGGGATTTGAACCCTAGTACCCAAAGCATTACACTGAGCCTTTGGATTATTAGTCCAATGACAATGCCACTACGCCATCAAGTCTACTGCAGTGCTACTGACCTCAAAATGCAAACCATCATCCCCTTATCTTGCTCTGTGGCAAATTATTTTTTATAATGCTTCTGTGATGGACTTTGGGATATTTAATGACATTACGGACGGTAATGTTGTTGTTGGCTGGTAAGCTTACTTCAAAATCTCTCCCCCGCCCTCCCCCTCAAAGCCCCCCCCCCCACCCCCACCCACCCCCCACCCCCCCACCCACCCACCCACCCCCGGCGGCGTGTTTTCCGGCAGAGGTGGTTTGCCATTGGCTGCCAGAAGAATCTTCCAGTCCCACCGAAGTCAATGGCCACTTGCTTTGCTCGCCAGCCACGCCCCCAGGGGACCCGCCACAGGGGAGTCACCTTCGCCGGGACCAGGAGATCCTGCTGGAAGGAAGGGCCAGAAAATGCTGTCAACAGCCCAACATACGATTAAAGGAGTTGATTCTATCTCTCAACATTTTTCTCATTCTGTATCTCAGCTTTTCACGGTTCTTTATTTAAACATTGGCGCTGCAACATTATAAGACAGTGAGATCAGATGTCCAACAATTTCCTAAGCCTGACCCCATTTGTAACTAAGGTACAACAGGACTATGGAGAAGTGGTAGTGAAGTAGGTTTCTGGACATTTATGCATTTGGCCTGAATTTTCACTCTCACATCAGGCTTGCAGATTCCAGAGAATTCCCGGCTGTCAACCCACCTCCTGAAAAAGTGCTTCGAAAGTTTAGAATTTCATCCCAGGAGGTTGAGGGGAGGGGGGCGGCTGGATTTATGGGAGTCCTACTCGCCATCCCTGGGAACAGATCCTAGGCAGTCACAGGGACTGGTGGGTGCGGAGCCGGCCAGGGTGCAAGATCACCTCGGGAAATAAGAATGAAATGAAAACAGTCCTCCAGCATTCACCCCTCACACCCCCTCAACTGTCCACACACTCCCAATGACAACCCATGCCATCTCTTGCCACCCATGTACCTTCATATCCTCCATGCCAGCCTACGCCCCTGAAACCAGTCCCCATGATCCTTTGTAGACCCTATTCTGATTTAGTATCAACTCATGCCAACCCATGCTGCTGACACACTATCCTTTGCCAACTCACCCAATATCCACCATGGGCCAATTTCAGCACTCATGCTAAGATTAAATAACATCCTTCAGTGTTTATTGATGAAATCACTATTTAAAAAGAAATACTCTCATTTATAAAAAGCCACTCACTACATTGAACTTCTTTTAATCGCTCATAAGAACAAGTCCCACTTCAAAAATGTTATAAGAACTTGGAGCTGTCAATCAAGCTGTGAACAGATAGGAACCCCACTTTGATAATGATATGTTGTAAAATCAGTCATGCTGCACTAATCCTGTACTGACAACCCCTATACGTATGTCAAAATGCAAGAGTGAAATAGCAAGCGCTACGTTTTTCTCAATACTGCAGACAGTTTTTCCCCCAAATATTTATATGGAAGGAGACGCAAATGCCTTGGCAGCTTCACAGCTCTCTTTGACAAAACCCTTTGACAGTTTCAATGAACTCAGCAGCTCCACTGAGTTTATCCACTTTTTACACACATTCATGTCTACCTTTATATCCCAAAAGCAGGGCACCGTACTTCTTTCAAAGGGCACCTGACCGCTCCCAGAGATGACCCACAACCATATCCAAAAGGGTGCCTTACCTCTGCAAAAGGGTACCTACTTCTCCAAAGTACTCCAATATGTCCAGACCTTCTCCTACCAGGTTTAATATGCACAAGTCATAATTCTCACTCCTTCAGAAAATCAGATCATACTGAAGGCAGATGCAGTTTAAATGTATGGTCGCCTCTGTGAACCAAAATTCAACCTGCCCCCATTGCTGTCTTCCCTCTTACCTCCTGTAGCCATGTAAAATGGCTGCGTTCCGATTAATCTGGCCAAAACCCAGTTTAAAACGGCTAACCCGAAAGACTGCTGGGAAAAGCAGCCAAGAAGACACAAGCAGGCAGCTGCAGACAGTTTTGCATATTCGGCTCTGGGAAGGTAGCCCAGATCGATACACAGGGCTATCAACAGCCCATCAACCCAGGTATTCGCAGTTGCATTCAGGACTGTTTACACTTAATCTATTCAGACATCCACAGTTAAATCGGCTATCCCCGGGAACAATTGCAACGTATTAGCAATTGAATACCGGGTCAGACCTGTCAGCTCCTGCAGTGGCCGAAACAAAGACAGGTGAGCGACCACCCCCCGATCGAGGAATCGCCTCACCATTGGACACATCGACCCCAGAGATTGGGGACAGGATCCAATCACTTGGGACTCAGGGTCAAGGGCCACCCCGGGAGGCGGGAAGCCCCTGGGCCCTATAAAAGTGAAGGTCCAAGTTCAGATCTCTCTCTCTCTCATCTTCGCCTGCTCGAGACCTTCGCAAGACCAGCCACCGTGTATAGTAAGTTTGAATCCAGCGATCGCTATCCGGTAGAGACACCTAGCCACCGACCTGTAGCAGCCTTTTGAATCCCGTGGGCCAGATTTGATTGGACAAGCCATTCGTTTCCCTGACCTGGTGGGCTCTTCCTAAGTTAAGTATTGGCCAGTAGTGATAGGTTTATTGTATAGAAAGTAGTATTAGGGTATTAATATTGCTTGTTGTATATAATAAATGACCGTTGTTTTAATCCTTACTAAGCGGTGTGCTGTGTTATTAATCATAACCTGAACTTGAACCACGTGGCGATATCATAAAGATACCTGGCGACTCATGAGCAAAGGTGACCTAAACAGAGCAAATAGACTAAGGTTAAAAAGAGCAACACTCCCAAAAATGGTGGGGACCAGGTTCAGAGTTGGGACCTCTGGAATCAGGGCTCCAGCACTTTTTTGCAAAAATGTGTCTCTTTTCTCTCTCTCTCTCTCTAATTGATTATCCTTGTTAGATGACATGACTATAAGACATATGAGCAGAAGTATGCCATTCAGCCCATTGAGTCTGCTCTGCCATTCAATGAGATCATGACTGATTTGATGTGATAAGCCTCAATGCATTTACATCTTGCTCTCCTCCCCTGTATCTTTTGGAGCCTGTGGCACTGACTTTAGCAGAACCCACCTGGTGGAAATGGGGCAGTTCAGGTTGAATGACTGTTTTCCACCATGGCCGGGGTATTCTGCTCCCCTTTCGTGTTGGACGGATTTGGCGACGGGGCTGTAATATATAGCGAGAAGTCCATAGTCGCGTTATGAGTCAGAGTGGAATCTTGCTGTGATCCTCCCCTCCCCCTGTCAGTGGCAGACTGCGTTCCTCACCGTTAAATGTCAGGGATGTCATTATTACACTTTTGCATCTCATTACCAGGCCTCAATCACTGCGCGGATTACTAATGGCTTCTAAAGGCTTCTAAAGGCGTGCACCTGGCAAGCACCCCTCGGACAGGAGCTCGGAGACGAGTGCAGCACTTGCGGAGAGGCTCCGCGTATTCAGGGTAGTGACTCAGGGGTACCAGTTTCGACTCGGGGATACAGGCTCGGACTCGGGGATGACCATGCTTGACTCGTGTGGACTGGGCTTGACTCGGGGATGACCAAGGTCTGACTTGGGAGAGACCAGAGTAACAGTCATGGGAGACCAGAGTAACCCTCAGAGGATACAGGAGTAACATGAAGGTGAGACTGGGGTAAAGCTTGATGGAGACCAGGGTAACACTCGGGGAATAAGGGGTAACACTCAGGAGAGACAGGGGTAACACTAAGGGAAGACAGGGGTAACACTTGGGGGAGACTGCGTCTGACTTGGGGGAGACTGCTGTATGACTCGAGCGAGACCAGGGATCTGTCTTTGGGGAGACTGGAGTAACACTGAAAGGAAGCCGAGGGTAAGACTCGAGATAATGGGGTGAAAACTCAGGGGAGACTGGGGGGAGAAGACTGTGAATTGTGAAAGACAGCGATCCTGAGGATACCTCCTGCTGCTGGGCCAGCAGAGGTGAACGTTATGTACAAGTTCTTAACATTCATTTGGGGCAGCACAGTAGCACAGTGGTTAGCACTGTTGCTTCACAGCTCCAGGGTCCCAGGTTCCATTCTCGGCTTGGGTCGCTGTCTGTGTGGAGTCTGCACGTTCTCCCCGTGTCTGTGTGGGTTTCCTCCGGGTGCTCCGGTTTCCTCCCACAGTCCAAAGGTGTGCAGGTTAGGTGGATTGGCCATGCTAAATTACCCTTAGTGTCCAAAAAGGTTAGGTGGGGTTACTGGGTTACAGGGATAGGGTGGAGGCATGGGCTTCAGTGGGGTGCTCTTTCCAAGAGCTGGTGCAGACTCGATGGGCCTAATGGCCTTCTTCTGCACTGTAAATTCTATGATCTAGGCCCAGGCTTGCAACGGGAGCTTCTTAACCTTTCCAACCCTCCCGCTGTGACTTGGTGCCTCCCCGACATCCACAGTGGAGGTGGAGGCAGCCTATTGTATGTATGTCCTGATGTCCATGATGATCTTGGCGGGCATCCCCTGAAGGTCTGAGTCCTGGAGTGCATTCAGGGTCCTTCTGTGTGGCAATGCCACACTCTTTGCTCTGTGGAGCTGCAGCTGAAGCAGTCACAGGAAGAGATGATTCGGATGGGTGGGACACTCTCACGGTCACCGGGGTGGATGGCAAACGGTGTGCACCTGCTGATTCTCCTCCCTATGGGTACCCGATGGACCCTGGCTTCCTCTTTGGGATAGAGGGGCAGCTGGAATGTGTTCGAGAAGTCCTGCCACCCTCAGGCATTGGCAGTGATGGGCACCGGAAAGTACCTGCACCATAAAGTGCATGTCCTGCAGCAGTGCAGGGCAAAACTCTTGCACAAAGTCTCCACGGCAGCCATCACCCTTGCTGGGTTGACCGTGTTGTGTTACAGTGTCGGTATAATCACCTCAGGCATAAGGCGACGGACTCCATTATGCAGCCTTTCAATCCAAAGTGTGTACCAGACATCCCTTCCATTCCTCACAGCATTGTTGTCTGATAGATGTTGTAGTGCTGGATCCTCACTTGGTTTATCACTGCAAACCTCATCATCAACACAGGAGAGTCTAGCTGGATGGCTCTGTCCTCCATATCCATGAGGACCTTCAGTTCTGGCATCTCTCCACTTTCTTGGATCTCGCCCTCTTGTGCGCTAGCATGAAGCCAGATGGAGAGAGTGTAAGCAGGAGGCATGCCAGGGCAAAGGATAAGGATGTCTGGTATGTGTGGATGGTGAGTGGGAGCATCAAGGTGATGACACAACCCACAGGGGAGATGAAGATGAGGGAGTGATGGTGTCCCCATGAGCTAGCGGTGAGTGCTGTCCCTGTGGATTCGCCAACGTCCTTTGCCAATTTCCGGGAAAATCCCAGCCTCTTTGATTTCAATAGAGAATAAAATCAGGCAGAGGGTAAATTTGAAGTCCAATCCAACCTCATTCCATCCTGTCAGGCAATTAGATTAAACAGGAGCCTGTGTAGCCCATCATAATTTTTTTGACACTCTTATTTTACCGTGTACATAATTGCAGTTATACTTGTCTTGCTTCTTGCCAAACATTAACCATCTGTCTCATACACAGTCCAATCTCTTGGCAGGTACAAGTCAGCCAGTGACCCTGCAATATCACACCAGCTGTCGCATGCCACTACCTGTCCGTTTTCTGTAGAATTAAAGCTATCTAAATATATTGTTAAAATGCATAAAAATAATTTTAAATATAAGCTGTGATTTCATTTTGACCAAAATGAAATGATGCTGAAGCACAAATCTCGCCATCATGCTCAGTCTGATCGGCTACCATAGAAATGCAATCTGCTTTGTTGACAATGACCTGATGTTATATGGACATCATCCTCGATTTCGAGGGACCGCCGCCATCGCCGATGACAACGATATAAGGATGCAGCTCTGCTGGCATGAGTAAGGTAGAACAGAAGATACACTTGTCCAAGCGCAAGGCCATGGACTCTACCCCTTCTTATGGGAACAAGATAATTTCCAACGCTCAGGTGCACCACTCAGGCTGAGGTGTCAAAGAACAAAGAACAAAGAACAAAGAAATGTACAGCACAGGAACAGGCCCTTCGGCCCTCCAAGCCCGCGCCGACCATGCTGCCCGACTAAACTACAATCTTCTACACTTCCTGGGTCCGTATCCTTCTATTCCCATCCTATTCATGTATTTGTCAAGATGCCCCTTAAATGTCACTATCGTCCCTGCTTCCACCACCTCCTCCGGTAGCGAGTTCCAGGCACCCACTACCCTCTGCGTAAAAAACTTGCCTCGTACATCTACTCTAAACCTTGCCCCTCTCACCTTAAACCTATGCCCCCTAGTAATTGACCCCTCTACCCTGGGGAAAAGCCTCTGACTATCCACTCTGTCTATGCCCCTCATAATTTTGTATACCTCTATCAGGTCTCCCCTCAACCTCCTTCGTTCCAGTGAGAACAAACCGAGTTTATTCAACCGCTCCTCATAGCTAATGCCCTCCATACCAGGCAACATTCTGGTAAATCTCTTCTGCACCCTCTCTAAAGCCTCCACATCCTTCTGGTAGTGTGGCGACCAGAATTGAACACTATACTCCAAGTGTGGCCTAACTAAGGTTCTATACAGCTGCAACATGACTTGCCAATTCTTATACTCAATGCCCCGGCCAATGAAGGCAAGCATGCCGTATGCCTTCTTGACTACCTTCTCCACCTGTGTTGCCCCTTTCAATGACCTGTGGACCTGTACTCCTAGATCTCTTTGACTTTCAATACTCTTGAGGGTTCTACCATTCACTGTATATTCCCTACCTGCGTTAGTCCTTCCAAAATGCATTACCTCACATTTGTCCGGATTAAACTCCATCTGCCATCTCTCCGCCCAAGTCTCCAGACAATCTAAATCCTGCTGTATCCTCCGACAGTCCTCATCGCTATCCGCAATTCCACCAACCTTTGTGTTGTCTGCAAACTTACTAATCAGACCAGTTACATTTTCCTCCAAATCATTTATATATACCTCAAAGAGCAAAGGTCCCAGCACTGATCCCTGTGGAACACCACTGGTCACAGCACTCCAATGAGAAAAGCATCCTTCCATTGCTACTCTCTGCCTTCTATGGCCTAGCCAGTTCTGCATCCACCTTGCCAGCTCACCCCTGATCCCGTGTGACTTCACATTTTGTACTAGTCTACCATGAGGGACCTTGTCAAAGGCCTTACTGAAGTCCATATAGACAACATCCACTGCCCTGCCTGCATCAATCATCTTAGTGACCTCCTCAAAAAACTCTATCAAGTTAGTGAGACACGACCTCCCCTTCACAAAACCGTGCTGCCTCTCACTAATACGTCCATTTGCTTCCAAATGGGAGTAGATCCTGTCTCGAAGAATTCTCTCCAGTAATTTCCCTACCACTGAAGTAAGGCTCACCGGCCTGTAGTTCCCGGGATTATCCTTGCTACCCTTCTTAAACAGAGGAACAACATTGGCTATTCTCCAGTCCTCCGGGACATCCCCTGAAGACAGCGAGGATCCAAAGATTTCTGTCAAGGCCTCAGCAATTTCCTCTCCAGCCTCCTTCAGTATTCTGGGGTAGATCCCATCAGGCCCTGGGGACTTATCTACCTTAATATTTTTTAAGACACCCAACACCTCGTCTTTTTAGATCACAATGTGACCCAGGCTATCTACACCCCCTTCTCCAGACTCAACATCTACCAATTCCTTCTCTTTGGTGAATACCGATGCAAAGTATTCATTTAGTACCTCGCCCATTTCCTCTGGCTCCACACATAGATTCCCTTGCCTATCCTTCAGTGGGCCAACCCTTTCCCTGGCTACCCTCTTGCTTTTTATGTACGTGTAAAAAGCCTTGGGATTTTCCTTAACCCTATTTGCCAATGACTTTTCGTGACCCCTTCTAGCCCTCCTGACTCCTTGCTTAAGTTCCTTCCTACTTTCCTTATATTCCGCGCAGGCTTCGTCTGTTCCCAGCCTTTTAGCCCTGACAAATGCCTCCTTTTTCTTTTTGACGAGGCCTACAATATCCCTCGTCATCCAAGCTTCCCGAAAATTGCCGTATTTATCCTTCTTCCTCACAGGAACATGCCAGTCCTGTATTCCTTTCAACTGCCACTTGAAAGCCTCCCACATGTCAGATGCTGATTTGCCCTCAAACATCCGCCCCCAATCTATGTTCTTCAGTTCCCGCCTCATATTGTTATAATTAGCCTTCCCCCAATTTAGCACATTCATCCTTGGACCACTCCTATCCTTGTCCACCAGTACTTTAAAACTTACTGAATTGTGGTCACTGTTACCGAAATGCTCCCCTACTGAAACATCTACCACCTGGCCGGGCTCATTCCCCAATACCAGGTCCAGTACCGCCCCTTCCCTAGTTGGACTGTCTACATATTGTTTTAAGAAGCCCTCCTGGATGCTCCTTACAAACTCCGCCCCGTCTAAGCCCCTGGCACTAAGTGAGTCCCAGTCAATATTGGGGAAGTTGAAGTCTCCCATCACCATAACCCTGTTGTTTTTACTCTTTTCCAAAATCTGTCTACCTATCTGCTCCTCTATCTCCCGCTGGCTGTTGGGAGTCCTGTAGTATAACCCCAACATTGTGACTGCACCCTTCTTATTCCTGATCTCTACCCATATAGCCTCACTGCCCTCTGAGGTGTCCTCTCGCAGTACAGCTGTGATATTCTCCCGAACCAGTAGCGCAACTCCGCCTCCCCTTTTACATCCCCCTCTATCCCGCCTGAAACATCTAAATCCTGGAACGTTTAGCTGCCAATCCTGCCCTTCCCTCAACCAGGTCTCTGCAATGGCAACAACATCATAGTTCCAAGTACTAATCCAAGCTCTAAGTTCATCTGCCTTACCCGTAATACTTCTTGCATTAAAACATATGCACTTCAGGCCACCAGACCCGCTGTGTTCAGCAACTTCTCCCTGTCTGCTCTGCCTCAGAGCCACACTGTCCCTATTCCCTAGTTCTCCCTCAATGCTCTCACCTTCTGACCTATTGCTCCCTTGCCCAACCCCCTGCCATACTAGTTTAAACCCTCCCGTGTGACATTAGCAAACCTCGCGGCCAGGAGGGGATTGAGGTGGTGAGTGAGGTGGACGACATTTTGGGGTAAAGGCAGGGTGACAAAAAATATGTACAACTACCTTCAGGTCTGGGCTGTGGCATTTTGCCTCAAAAGGTAGAAGATAATCCCCTCCGGAGTTGATTACCTTTTGTTTAAAGTCCGGAGTCTTCCCAGCTGCTGATAGTTCCACTGGGGACCCATAAAGGTGAATTTCTGGGTTAGCGTAAGAACCCCCTCAGGTGTACCTCCCTGAATTGGGAGATGGGTGGAGAATTCACATTCTCCCTCTCTCCACTGGAAAATGGTAACTTGCAAGGAACGCACACGAATCCTGATGGAAATCTGGAGTTAATGGGGGTAAAATGTATCTTTAGCTAGCAATGTAGAACAGGAAATAACTAATCATGGATAGAATGGGTTAAGTCTACAATTTCCTATTGCCCGTTTGGCACAAACTCTGAAGTCTAATTCCACTTCCTATGGCTCGATGCCATAGACGTGTGGAACACATTGTCCAATTTATAGTTAAAGATTGGAGAGTTACAATTCTCATTTTATTTTCACTGTCTGGATGAATGCTACTACAATTCACAGAAAGGTGACTACAAGCCACTTTGCAATATTTACATTCACGCTAAGTGGGTTAAAGCTTGCATTAGAATAGCAACAATTAAACATTAAGCGCTTAAGTTAAGCTTTTCAACAGCAAGTTCAACTCAGATGACAGCGAAAGAATATACAGACTGACGTTTTGTTTCTTTTCAGCGACCAAATAAACTAAAGCAACAACTGTGGGATTGTAAGTTCCAGGCGAGTGACAGCGAGAAAACGATGATGGATAAGAAACAAAAGGACTTAATAAACTTACTCAATACACTCTCTACTCCCCGAAGGGTCCTGCGGCCAGTCCACACTCGGGCCGGGGTATTTATGTCCCAGATTTCCCCTGGTTAAGGGTGTAGCCCCGTCCCCTCAACAGGGGATATACTCAGGTGAGGTGACGGGGAACCTGATGGAACAGACAATGGGTCATGTTATAACATGCCCCCCCCCCCCCACCTCCCCCCCCCCCCCCCCCCCCCACCCCCCCACCCAAGTCCAACACGTTGCCCATTTCGACGTTTGGAAGGGTTAGTTTGCCCACGGCTGCCTTTCGGGCATCCACTGTGCTGGGTCCGGCAGCATATAACGTATTAGGGAGCGATGTTTGCAGGCCGATCACCTAAGCGGCATTGCTACACTGGGCTCGGCAGATGCCACTGGACCTATGGCGACCTTGGTTGGTTGAGCCTCCGTTTCAGTCCCTGGGTCCGAAGTGTTGGTATCCTGCATTTCAAAATCATTGGGTATGTCACTAATGGTGGCTGAGTCAAAGGAAGATGTACCACCGGTCGTGGGTGTGATGATATGCGTCAAGCAATTCAGCAGGCCGTAGTGCAAACCCACCACATGACTCTGTGTCTGGGGTGTTAGGAGTAAGTCGTGTTGGAGGATAGATGTATTTTACAGTAGCTCTATAATAGTGTTAGTAGTTTATTATTTTATTTATCCTAGTTATCTTTATCACACAGTTGTTTCATAATAAATTATTTAAACTAGATACTCTGTAGTTTATCATTCTTGTTGGCCAGACTACAGAACATGGCATGGTACCAGGCTTGATGATTTTTTTTTTTTTATAAAATATTTTATTGAAAATTTTTGGTCAACCAACACAGTACATTGTGCATCCTTTACACAATATTATAACAACACAAATAACAATGACCTATTTTATAAACAGAAAATGAATAAATAATAAATAACAAAAATGAAAACTAACCCTAATTGGCAACTGCCTTATCACAAATAACACTCTCCAAAAATATAATTTAACAGTCCAATATATAATTATCTGTAGCAACGACCTATACATATTATACAGTATATATTAACAACCCTGAGAGTCCTTCTGGTTCCTCCTCCCCCCCACACACCCCTCCCCCCCCCCCCCCCCGATCCTGGGCTGCTGCTGCTGCCTTCTTTTTTCCATTCCATCTATCTTTCTGCGAGGTATTCGACGAACGGTTGCCACCGCCTGGTGAACCCTTGAGCCGACCTCCTTAGAACGAACTTAATCCGCTCTAGCTTTATAAACCCTGCCATGTCATTTATCCAGGTCTCCACCCCCGGGGGCTTGGCTTCTTTCCACATTAGCAATATCCTGCGCCGGGCTACTAGGGACGCAAAGGCCAAAACATCGGCCTCTCTCGCCTCCTGCACTCCCGGCTCTTGTGCAACCCCAAATATAGCTTGGTTCGACCCGGACCCCCACTACTTTTGAAAGCACCTTTGTCACCCCCATCCAAAACCCCTGTAGTGCCGGGCATGACCAAAACATATGGGTATGATTCGCTGGGCTTCTCGAGCACCTCGCACACCTATCCTCCACCCAAAAAAATTTACTGAGCCGTGCTCCAGTCATATGCGCCCTGTGTAATACCTTAAACTGAATCAGGCTTAGCCTGGCACACGAGGACGACGAGTTTACCCTGCTTAGGGCATCTGCCCACAGCCCCTCCTCGATCTCCTCCCCCAGCTCTTCTTCCCATTTCCCTTTTAGTTCATCTACCATAGTCTCCCCTTCGTCCCTCATTTCCCTATATATATCTGACACCTTACCATCCCCCACCCATGTTTTTGAGATCACTCTGTCCTGCACCTCTTGTGTCGGGAGCTGCGGGAATTCCCTCACCTGTTGCCTCGCAAAAGCCCTCAGTTGCATATACCTGAATGCATTCCCTTGGGGCAACCCATATTTCTCGGTCAGCGCTCTCAGACTCGCGAACTTCCCATCCACAAACAGATCTTTCAGTTGCATTATTCCTGCTCTTTGCCACATTCCATATCCCCCATCCATTCCCCCCGGGGCAAACCTATGGTTGTTTCTTATCGGGGACCCCCCCAAGGCTCCAGTCTTTCCCCTATGCCGTCTCCACTGTCCCCAAATCTTCAGTGTAGCCACCACCACCGGGCTTGTGGTGTAGTTCCTCGGTGAGAACGGCAATGGGGCTGTCACCATAGCCTGTAGGCTAGTCCCCCCACAGGACGCCCTCTCTAATCTCTTCCACGCCGCTCCCTCCTCCTCTCCCATCCACTTACTCACCATTGAAATATTAGCGGCCCAATAATACTCACTTAGGCTCGGTAGTGCCAGCCCCCCCCTATCCCTGCTACGCTGTAAGAATCCCTTCCTCACTCTCGGGGTCTTCCCGGCCCACACAAAACCCATGATGCTCTTTTCAATCCTTTTAAAAAAAGCCTTCGTGATCACCACCGGGAGGCACTGAAACACAAAGAGGAATCTCGGGAGGACCACCATCTTAACCGCCTGCACCCTCCCTGCCAGTGACAGGGATACCATATCCCATCTCTTGAAATCCTCCTCCATTTGTTCCACCAACTGCGTTAAATTTAACCTATGCAATGTGCCCCAATTCTTGGCTATCTCGATCCCCAGGTAACGAAAGTCCCTTGTTACCTTCCTCAACGGTAGGTCCACTATTTCTCTACTCTGCTCCCCTGGATGCACCACAAACAACTCACTTTTCCCCATGTTCAATTTATACCCTGAAAAATCCCCAAACTCCCCAAGTATCCGCATTATTTCTGGCATCCCCTCCGCCGGGTCTGCCACATATAGTAACAAATCGTCCGCATACAAAGATACCCGGTGTTCTTCTCCTCCTCTAAGTACTCCCCTCCACTTCTTGGACCCCCTCAACGCTATCGCCAGGGGCTCAATCGCCAGTGCAAACAATAATGGGGACAGAGGGCATCCCTGCCTTGTCCCTCTATGGAGCCGAAAATATGCAGATCCCCGTCCATTCGTGACCACGCTCGCCATCGGGGCCCTATACAACAGCTGCACCCATCTAACATACCCCTCTCCAAAACCAAATCTCCTCAACACCTCCCACAAATAATCCCACTCCACTCTATCAAATGCTTTCTCGGCATCCATCGCCACTACTATCTCCGTTTCCCCCTCTGGTGGGGGCATCATCATTACCCCTAACAGCCTCCGTATATTCGTGTTCAGCTGTCTCCCCTTCACAAACCCAGTTTGGTCCTCGTGGACCACCCCCGGGACACATTCCTCTATTCTCATTGCCATTACCTTGGCCAGAATCTTGGCATCTACATTTAGGAGGGAAATAGGTCTATAGGACCCGCATTGTAGCGGGTCCTTTTCCTTCTTTAAGAGAAGCGATATCGTTGCTTCAGACATAGTCGGGGGCAGTTGTCCCCTTTCCTTTGCCTCATTAAAGGTACTCGTCAATACCGGGGCGAGCAAGTCCACATATTTTCTATAGAATTCGACTGGGAATCCATCCGGTCCCGGG
The DNA here is from genome assembly GCF_047496885.1 of Scyliorhinus torazame. NCBI lineage: Eukaryota > Metazoa > Chordata > Chondrichthyes > Carcharhiniformes > Scyliorhinidae > Scyliorhinus > Scyliorhinus torazame. The sequence goes on along the minus strand of NC_092715.1, from coordinate 69,978,077 downwards.
GCCTTTCCCGCCTGCATGCTCCTAATTCCTTTCATCACTTCTTCTACCTCGATCTGTGCTCCCAGTTCCACCCTTTCCTGCTCTTCCATCTTGGGAAATTCCAGCCGATCCAAAAAGCCCATCATTCTCTCCCTCCCATCCGGGGGTTGAGCTTCATATAATTTTTTATAAAATGTCTTGAACACTCCATTCACTCTCTCCGCTCCCCGCTCCATCTCTCCTTCCTCATCCCTCACTCCCCCTATTTCCCTCGCTGCTCCCCTTTTCCTCAATTGGTGTGCCAGCAACCTGCTCGCCTTCTCCCCATATTCGTACTGTACACCCTGTGCCTTCCTCCATTGTGCCTCTACAGTGCCCGTAGTCAGCAAGTCAAATTCTACATGTAGCCTTTGCCTTTCCCTGTACAGTCCCTCCTCCGGTGCTTCCGCATATTGTCTGTCCACCCTCAAAAGTTCTTGCAGCAACCGCTCCCGTTCCTTACTCTCCTGCTTCCCTTTATGTGCCCTTATTGATATCAGCTCCCCTCTAACCACCGCCTTCAGCGCCTCCCAGACCACTCCCACCTGGACCTCCCCATTATCATTGAGTTCCAAGTACTTTTCAATGCACCCCCTCACCCTTAGACACACCCCCTCATCTGCCATTAGTCCCATGTCCATTCTCCAGGGTGGGCGCCCTCCTGTTTCCTCCCCTATCTCCAAGTCTACCCAGTGTGGAGCGTGATCCGAAATGGCTATAGCCGTATACTCCGTTCCCCTCACCTTCGGGATCAACGCCCTTCCCAGCACAAAAAAGTCTATTCGCGAGTAGACTTTATGGACATAGGAGAAAAACGAGAACTCCTTACTCCTAGGTCTGCTAAATCTCCACGGGTCTACACCTCCCATCTGCTCCATAAAATCTTTAAGTACCTTGGCTGCTGCCGGCCTCCTTCCAGTCCTGGACTTCGACCTATCCAGCCCTGGTTCCAACACCGTATTAAAATCTCCCCCCATTATCAGCTTTCCCATCTCTAGGTCCGGAATGCGTCCTATCATCCGCCTCATAAAATTGGCATCATCCCAGTTCGGGGCATATACGTTTACCAAAACCACCGTCTCCCCCTGTAGTTTGCCACTCACCATCACGTACCTGCCCCCGTTATCCGCCACTATAGTCTTTGCCTCGAACATTACCCGCTTCCCCACTAATATAGCCACCCCCCTGTTTTTCGCATCTAGCCCCGAATGGAACACCTGCCCCACCCATCCATTGCGTAGCCTAACCTGGTCTATCAGTTTCAGGTGCGTTTCCTGTAACATAACCACATCTGCCTTAAGTTTCTTAAGGTGTGCGAGTACCCGTGCCCTCTTTATCGGCCCGTTCAGCCCTCTCACGTTCCACGTGATCAGCCGGGTTGGGGGGCTTCCTACCCCCCCCCCTTGTCGATTAGCCATCCCCTTTTTCCAGCTCCTCACCCGGTTCCCACGCAGCTGTATCTCCCCCAGGCGGTGCCCCCCCCGCCCATCCCCTCCCATACCAGCTCCCCCCTCTCCCCAGCAGCAGCAACCCAGTAATTTCCCCCTCCCACCCCCCCCGCTAGATCCCCCGCTAGCGTAATTACTCCCTCCATGTTGCTCCCAGACGTCAGCAAACTCTGGCCGACCTCGGCTTCCCCCCCGTGACCTCGGCTCGCACCGTGCGACGCCCCCTCCTTCCTGCTTCTCTATTCCCGCCATGATTATCATAGCGCGGGAACCAAGCCCGCGCTTCTCCCTTGGCCCCGCCCCCAATGGCCAACGCCCCATCTCCTCCACCTCCCCTCCTCCCCCCATCACCACCTGTGGAAGAGAGAAAAGTTACCACATCACAGGATTAGTACATAAAACTCCTCTTTCCCCCCTTTTTAACCCCCCTCTTCGCCCCCCACATTCGCCCCACCACTTTGTTCAAACGTTCTTTTTAATAACCCGCTCATTCCAGTTTTTCTTCCACAATAAAAGTCCACGCTTCATCCGCCGTCTCAAAGTAGTGGTGCCTCCCTCGATATGTGACCCCCAGTCTTGCCGGTTGCAGCATTCCAAATTTTATCTTCTTTTTATGAAGCACCGCATTGGCCCGATTAAAGCTCGTCCTCCTTCTCGCCACCTCCGCACTCCAGTCTTGATAAACGCGGATCACCGCGTTCTCCTATTTACTGCTCCGAGTTTTCTTTGCCCATCTAAGGACCATTTCTCTATCCTTAAAATGGAGGAATCTCACCACTATGGCTCTGGGAATTTCTCCTGCTCTCGGTCCTTGCGCCATCACTCGGTATGCTCGCTCCACCTCCAACGGACCCGCCGGGGCCTCCGCTCCCATTAACGAGTGCAGCATCGTGCTCACATATGCCCCGACGTCCGCTCCCTCCACACCTTCAGGAAGACCAAGAATCCTCAAGTTGTTCCTCCTTGCTTTGTTCTCCAGTGCCTCCAACCTTTCCACACATCGTTTCTGATGTGCCTCATGCATCTCCGTCTTCACCACCAGGCCCTGTATGTCGTCCTCATTCTCAGCTGCCTTTGCCTTCACGACCCGAAGCTCCCGCTCCTGGGTCTTTTGTTCCTCCTTTAGCCCTTCGATCGCCTGTAGTATCGGGGCCAGCAGCTCTTTCTTCATTTCCTTTTTGAGCTCTTCCACACAGCATTTCAAGAACTCTTGTTGTTCAGGGCCCCATGTTAAACTGCCACCTTCCGACGCCATCTTGGTTTTTGCTTGCCTTCCTTGCCGCTGTTCTAAAGGATCCACTGCAATCCGGCCACTTTCTCCTCCTTTTTTCATCCGTATCCTGGGGGGATTCCCTTCTGGTTTACCGCACAGTGTTTTTAGCCATCAAAATTGCCGTTGGGGCTCCTATCAAGAGCCCAAAAGTCCGTTTCACCGGGAGCTGCCGAAACGTGCGACTCAGCTGGTCATCGCCGCACCCGGAAGCTCAGGATTGATGATTTAACAAGAACAAGAAGATTCTGCAAAAAATCTGAACTGCTAAAGAATGCTGTAGATAACTTGGAAGAAGAAGAAAGAAAGAAAATGTGTTTTATCAAATGTGTTTACAAGCAACTCGCAAAGCACGGTAAACTTTGAAGCCTGGAATGGAAGGTATCAAGGCACCTCAACAGCTTCAGATTACCGGTTAAATAGACAGGAATTGGAGGGTGTTTAAGCAACAGTTCAAACTCTATGTTGCTGCCCTTGGTCTGCAGGCACAGCCCGACGAGAGGCGTATCGTGTTGCTCCTCACTGTAGCAGTTCCCCAAGCAATTGAGATTTTCAACACATTTGCCTTTGAAAATAAGGCGGATAACAAAAGCTTCGACAAAATTCTGTAGTTCATCATTCTTATCGGCCAGTCTACAGAACATGACAGTGGGAGCTCTTGGGAGTCCATGAGGACCTCTGGTGTGCGGTTGCGGAGGTGGCCCATGTGTCTGTTCGACTCCTTCCCTTGCAGCCACACTGAGTAGGAGACTGGCCCCGACCGCTGGATCACAACCTCTGGAATCCATAATTCCCCATCTGTGAAATTTAGTACATTAACTGCGTCGCCTAGGGCAAACTCCCTAACGGGTCTAGTTCACCTCGTTAAGGGGGCTCCTGTCTGTTGCGAACCTCCTCCCCAATATCGGACAGGATGAGGTTCAGCAGTGAGCACAGCCGACATCCCGTCAACGGCTCAGAAGGTGGCACCCCAGTGGTGGAATGTGGAGTGGTGTGGTAATAATAAAAAACGGGGTCAAAGCGGTCTCCGGGGAACCCAAGGTCTGCTTCCACGTCCCTAACTTCAAAGTCTGTCCCGCCCGTTTGGGTAAACCATTGGGTGATGGGTGGTGAGGCACGGGCCTCACATGACGGGCGCCGTTCAGTCGCAAAATATCCCCAATTCCGCACTGGTGAAGGCCATGTATCGTCCGGCACTAAAACCTCCGGAATTCCATGGACACTGAAGGCTTGGTGGAGTTTCTCGACCATGGCCCATGGCGCTGTCGTCGTCATTCGATGGACATCTAACACTTTGAATGGGCATCCACGATGAGCAGAAACATTGCTCCTTGAAAAGGTCCCGTGAAATCAATGATGAGACGTGACCATGGTCAGTCCAGCCATTCCCATGGGTGGAGTGGTGCTGCAGGTGGAGTGGTGCTGCAGGTGGAGTGGTGCCGCAGGTGGAGTGGTGCTGCAGGTGGAAGCGTCTGGTGCTCCTGGCACCGTGTACATTGCCCCTCCAGGGTCTCGATTTCCGATTCGATCCTGGGCCACCAGATATAACTTTGGATCAACATCTTCATTATTGAAACCCCTAGTGGCCATTGTGAAGATCTAGTAGAATGGCCCCACGGCTTTTTTCAGGAATGACCACACGGGATCTCCATAGCAGGATACCATCCACCACACTGAGCTCTGCTAACTTCGTGGTGGACGCCTTTAGGCCATCTGGGAATGCCCGATGCTGAGCACTGTATCGTACAATGTGATGGACTCTGGCCAACACTAGGTCCGTCTGCGTCCATGCCTTGATCTGGGTCACTATGACTGTCAATGAGTCTATGAAGTTCAAAGACACAACTATTTCATTGGAAACAGTGGGTATCTAGGTATTGTAGGTAATCAAAGTCGGCTAACTGCTTTCATGTGCGGTATCATCGTCCCCAACTGGTGCTCCAAAACATATTCGGACGCCAAAGTGATGCCCAGCGCTGAATCCGGGCGGACAACATGGACGAGGAAAATCTTCTCTTCAACTCGTCGAAAGCTGTCTGCTGGCCAAACCCAACGCTGGCCTTCATTTAACAGAAGGTGCAATGGGGCCAATACTGTCGCCAGAGTCGGATACATTTCCTGTAATAATTGATCAGGCCCAACGAAGAATGGAGTTTCGTCAGATTCTTTGGACCCGGGGCCTGCCGGATTGCTCGCACGTTTTTATCGACTGGGTGCAACCCCTTCCGGCCCATGCTGTAGCCCAGGTAGATCATCTCTGAGGCATGGAAAACACATTTTTCCCTGCACATCCGGATCCCCTCTGCCTCGAAGCGAAGTAGTACGTCCGCGATATTTTTCATGCGTTCACCATCTGACGATCCGGTGATTACAATGCCGCCCAGGGAAACCGCAACCTGTGGTAACCTCCAGAGTATGTTTTCCATTACCCTCTGAAATATGGCATGGGTGGACGACACGCCGAAAGGCAGCCTGGTCTAGAACCAGCTGCATGGCTCATATCGAGCTTGGTAAAAGTGCGTACCCTGCTGAGCAGAGCGAATAGATCTCCGCTCCGGGGTGCTAGATAACGGTCCAAACGGGACGTGTGATTCACGGTCATTTTGTAGTCCCTGCATAACCGAAAGTTGTCATCCAATCCACGAATTGTACCGGGTGGATTATCTCCAACTTCTCCAAACGGTCCACATCCATTTTTAGTTTCAGGGCATAGGGAACGGGGCGGGCATGAAAATAACGTGGCTGTGTCGCGGATTCCATGAAGATCTTGTCGATGGTCCCTCAGATGGTTCCAATAATAATAATAAACCTTCCTTAAAAAGGTACGGAAATAGTGGGCAGCACGGTGGTGCAGTGGTTAGCACTGCTGCCTCAGGGCGCCGAGGTCGCAGGTTCGATCCTGGCTCTGGGTCACTGTCCGTGTGGCTCTTCCGGGCCTTGGTGTATTCGTCCTGCTGCTTGGGGCCCTCATGAGTGAGGGAATACTGGAGCTGCTGCTCAGGAACCGGTTGGTGCTGGCCAGACCTAGCAGAGGGTGACTCCAATGGTGGGATTCCGGAACTGCTGCTCGGATCTGCGCCCTAGGTTGAGGACAGCCAACCCACGCAGCTCCTGCATCCTTTCTTCTGCTCCTTCCCTGGGCAAGGCGATGTCACCTTCTATAAGTCCCAACTGCACCTCACTCAGCAAGCGCTCTTGGGTCACCGCATCTCGGATGCTGCAGACCAACTGGTCCCTGAGCGATTCCGACAGAGTAGGCCCAAACTCACAGTGTTCAGCGAGCTTCTTTAAATGGGTCACAAAGTCGGTCGACAATTTTCCCTGGTGTTGGGTGGCGATGTGGAAAATAAAATGTCTCACTATGAGTGGTGGCTTTGAATTAAGGTGGTTACTCACCAACGAGACCAACTCCAAGAAGGAACACGTGCCAGACGGGTTTGGGGACATCAAACATTTGATTATGCTGTATGTGGCCATCTCGTAAACGTTAGAAGGGTCACTGTCTTCCTTTCATCGCCGATAATGGCGTTTAGAGCGAAAAAATACTGTATCCTTTCCACATATTGGTTCTAATCGCCTCCAACTTCCCAATTAGTAGCATACCTGCATCTTGGAGGGAGGCCTCCCGAGGCCTGTTCAAGGTGGGCCGGGTCCAGAGTAAATGGCGTCTCCTGCAGCTCCACTTCACCCTCGTCGCCAATGTAAGATCCAGGCGTGTGACCATGAGGAAGCGGTGATGGATAAGAAACAAAAGGATTCAATAAACTTACAGAATACACTCTTTACTCCCTGACGGGTCTTCCGCTCCCGGCCCACACCTAGTCTGGAATATTTATGTCCCAGGGTCCCCCTGGTTAAGAGTGCAGCCCGCTTCCTCATTGGGGGATAACATACTCAGTTGAGACCACTGGGTACCTAACGGTACAGACCCACGGCCTTCGGTCGGGTTATAAAAGGGATAAATTAAAAATGCAGTTCCTTACTGACTGAGGTTGTGTGAGTGCTGTAAATGATCAATGCAGGCAGTATTAAAATAGTCTCGCGTTCAGGCCTTAGCTATCAAGCCTGTACTTCATCTGAGAACTCATTTTAAAACCTGTTCTGATGAAAGATCATTCTAGCTGAAATGTTAAACCCTGGACCGGATTCTCTGTTGTCCGACGGCAAAATTGTGATCGGTGATCGGATGGGGAATTGATTTGGGTGCCGGAATCGAGGCAGGCACCGGTTTGATGCCGGTTTGCAATTGTCCATCCCCTCCAAACTGGCGTCATCGTGGCGTGCATGCAGTCACAAGGCCGTTGGCGCCTCTTCAGCCGGCCCATCCGTGATGCTCTGGCTCCGATGGGCCGAGTTCCCGATGGTGTGGGACATGTGTGGTTTCAGCCGCCGTGCCAGCTGCGAACTGTATCTAGCACTGCCACACTCGGCCGGGATCCTTGCCGTTGGCCGGGAGGTCATCTGCTAGGGCTGGGAGGACTGGTGGGGGGTGACCATGGAGTGGGCTCGCAGTTGACGGGTTAGATTTCGCACATGGCCGGTGCCATGTTGTACGGCACAACCGGTGCAGATCGTCAGCTGTGCGCATGCGCAGCCTGGGACCCGGCCATTTTCCGGTTGTTTTCGACACGATCCGCAGGCGTTTCACACCGCGCCGGTGCTAACCCCTCACCGGTACCAGAATCGGTGAGGGGTTCGCACCGATCTGCCGGTCGTGAAACACCACAGATCTCATGCTTCCGTCGGCACTTAGCCGCAGAAATGGAGAAACCCGCCCTCTGTTTCTTTCCACACATGCCGAGCTTTCCACCATTTTTCTGATATGATCCCGTTCTCCTGGGAATTCAGGCCCGAGATTTTTCACCCACTCATTTCATTGGCTGAAAACGTGAGTGGTTGGTGACAGAATGGAAACATGTGACTGAAATCCTGATATTTATATCTGGCAGATGAAGCTCCATATTCAGAGCTTAAATCTGTTAAAATATTCCTCTGATTCCAAGAACTCAATGTTCTCATGATGAATGAAAGAATCATCACTTGGCTGTCACAGAACAGTAGGAACGCAACACTTCAGCACTTTCACAATCTCATTGTAAGAAAGTGCTATTCTCATTTTCGCACAAAAAATTGCAAACTACATTGGAGACGTTCCACGCAAGCTGTGTTCAGGCGTCTGGTTACATTGGCAATGGCTGCAGAGAACAGCTGGGGTAATGTTCTACTTTAAGCTGATTTTAATTTGATTGTAGAAGGAATAACAACCGGCTGGCCTACCCTCAAAACTGCTTTAAAGCAAGGTGATAAAGAAGTTAAAGGGGAACGGAGAGCAAGTTGATTGGTCATGGCCTTATGCTTTAGAATCAAGGCACACGCCAAGTTTTTCCATGTTAGTGGTCATGTGAATCTCACCTTTATTTATTCTTTCCAGCCGATTTTCAAATCTCTCATTGCCTTCCCGCTTGCTCAGGTAAAGTCCAATCTGCGATTCTAGCCAACTGTAATGTCTATCTCTGAATGATTTAGTGCTAACTGTGGAAACAAATGGTGAAGCTTAAGACTTGGTTCTGAGTGTAAATTAGGGGCTGAATTTTACAGCCTCCCGCTGGGTGTATTTGAGGTGGGGACTATGTAAAACATGACAGGTGACCAGCCCACTGACTTCCTATCCACCCCTGAGCTGTCCCGGTTATGTGATGGCCGGGTAAGGCATCTGCCGGACAGCCCGCCCACCCTTGGGTCTGCTGAGGCCCTTAACTGGTAAATTCTGCTTCAGCTGCCATAATATGGCAATGGAAGGCAGAGGAGAGTAGCAGGCCATTTTTCAACAACTCTGGTGAAAAGGCAGGTAGGAAGTGGGTGGGGGGGGGGGGGGTGTACATCCATTGGGGAGGGGCATGTCTGCATCGTGGGCATCCCCTCAAGATGTTACCCTTCCTTTGTGCCTCCCACCCAGCCTCCAAAACCCGACGCCCCTCCTGCCACAAGGAGCCCCCACCCCTCACCACCCAAAAAGTCAAGCATCCATGAAAGGTTTCCCTGGGGACTCCCTTGCAGTCCCAGCAGTGCCCACCACTTGTTTTGAGCACTGCTGGTAGCTCTTGAGGGCAGGACCTGCTCTCCCTGAGGGTTGGAAACCCCATACCCACTTTGTTAAGGCTGCTGCCAGCTTATTATCATTGTGGAGCCACCTTTTTTAAAGTCGGTCAGTTCGCAACCCACTGTTCTATCAGGGTGGTGAGTAATAAGGCCCCGTAAAATCCAGGCCTATAAATTTGGAAGGCACTGTTGTTACAATTAGATTTCTTTTAATCTTCTCATATGTTTGTGATTGTTCACTTCAACTATTTTTCTTGTTGAAAAAGAAGACATGTTGCTGAAGTTTTTCATTTTCCACTCATCAGGACAGATTCAAGAATGCCAAACTTCAAAGGGAGCAATAATTTTTACTGCATAAGAAAAGGGTGCTGATTGTTGGCTCATCAACTTTGATCGGTTGAGGCATTGCCATGGATTGTGCTCCAGGGATCTATCATCCTAAAGCTCTTGTTTAATTCAAAAAAAGGCACAGTGTGGAAATGTTCCTTTTTCCTGCAGAGGACAGTCCCTACATGTGAATATCTGTATCTACTAGCAAGCGTATAATAACAATCTTTAATAGTGTCACAAGAAGGCTTACATTAACACTGCAATGAAGTTACTGTGAAAAGCTCCTAGTCGCCACACTCCGGCGCCTGTGCGAGTACACTGAGAGGGAATTCAGAATGTCCAATTCACCTAACAAGCATGTCTTTCAGGACTTGTGAGAGGAAACCGGAACACCCGGAGAAACCCAGGCAGACACGGGGAGAATGTGCAGACTCCGCACAGACAGTGACCCAAGCCGGGAATCACGTATGTGAGCTGCGTTGCAAGCCAGCCCGATAATGTTTAGCCCTGTGTATGCTAAGAATCACAGTAGCAAGCAATTTAAGATTATCAGTCAGTCATCAGGGGGAAATAGTTCCCTGGCGCAGGCTACATGGCAACACTTCCACCAATCAGTCAACTTGCTCACCAATCAGCGCCCTTTTCGTATGCTGCATAAATTGCTGCTCCCTTTGAAATTTGGTATTCTTGCATCTGTCCTGATGAATGCAAGATGTAAAGGTAAAGTCGCCATAGTCCCTGAAGACCATAGGCTGCTTTCCCCTTTGAGGGGTAGAGCTGACTGGTGGTGATTTAACCTGAGGATCATCACACCTCAGGCAAAAGGCAAGGTTGAGAAGGCGGGTCTTCATAAATGAAGTGCAAGATGTACAGCTACTACAGCACTACTATTTTCAATATTTTCCTGGTATTCATTTCAAAGGCCATTACCATAAGTGATCCCAAACCACCAAAGAACCATTTTGAGAAGTGCGAATAATAAATACCCGCAAAATGGCTAATGGAGCTTCATCAATTTTAAATAATAGTCTCTTAAATTAAAGAGGTGTTTCCAGTCCGACATAACAGTATAAATCACAAGATACTTCTGAATGAATTGCCCTATTCGTCAAGTGAATTGATTGGACAGAACAGGGTCATTTTCTCTAAAATTATATTCAGTTTTGCTGGGACATGACTTCTGTCTGTGGTTGAAATTGGTTTTTAAACTCCTTTTCCCACACATTGGCTTTCCTTTGGAAATGCCAATATAATCTGCCTGAGTGCACATTAAGTGATGTTCTCAGTTCCCTGCTGTGGTGCTCACAATCCAGTTGTTGTGCTCAATATCCCATTATCGTGCTCCACGCTCGCTACCACACTCAATATCTTGCTTCATGAGCTATAGTTGCACTCAGCATCCCACTGTTCCACTTTGTCTGATGTTTATACATAGCTACAGATTCAGGACCACCGACGACTTTACAGCAACAAGAGGCAAGGAAGCGGAATTAATATCAGAAATGTTGAGGTGTGAAGGCTATAGGAACCCACAGGACGCATTGGGATGAAACCAGCCAGGTATGCTCTACACAGCTGTGAGAAACTGAAAAACCGAGTCATCACTTGATCATGAACTGAAGTTAATGGTCTGCTAGCAAGAGCACCACCAACAATCAATGATGCAGCAATGATGGAACAAAGGGAAAAGTAGGCAAGAAAAATCAATGAGAATTACCATGTGCAAAATAAAGTGGGGTATAAGTAATCTGAAACTAAGCAGGCGCAATGGGTAACACCTATGTAAAAGTGAACTGCAGACCGGAAAAGAGGAAACTGGCATTTACATAGCACCTTTCACAATGTCAGGATGTCCCAAATCACTTTACAACCAATTAAATAATTTTGTGATATGGGGAGGAGTTTTCTGCGCCTCCCGCTGCATTTTCCCTTGATGGTGGCTTTCTGCTCTGCTGCTGGCCAGTGGCAGGATCTTTTGATCCCGTCACTGTCAATGGGATTTCCCAGTGAATCCACCCCACGCTGCGGGAAACCTGGGGCAGAGATACCCCATCGACTGGACCAGATGGTCCTCCTCTTAGTAACTGTTGTAATGTAGGAAGTGTGGCTTGCAATTTGCAGATAGCAACGTCCCACACACAACAATATGACCAGATAACCTGTTTTTGTGAAGTTGATTGATGGATAAATATCAACTAGGACTGGGGTAACCACCCTCCCGATCTTCATTAAATAATGTCGGGGAGCCTTCTACATCTATCTGAAATGGTAAAGAGGGCCTTGGTTTAATAGCTCATCTAAAAGACAACCCGTCTGACAGTGCATCACTCCCTCAGTACTGCATTAAAGTCAGCGCACTACCACTGATCTAGAGTTGAAAAGTAGGGACCTTGGGCGTCATTCTCCGACCCCCCGCCGGGTCTGAGAATGGCCGTTGGCCGCCGTGAATCCCGCCCCCGCCGAAGTCTCCGCTCCCGGAGATTGGGCGGGGGCGGGAATCGGGCCGCGCCGGTTGGCGGGACCCCCCGCTGGATTCTCCGGCCCGGATGGGCCGAAGTCCCGCCCAGGAATTGCCTGTCCCGCCGGCGTAAATCAAACCTGGTATTTACCGGCGGGACCAGGCGGTGTGGGCGGGCTCCGGGGTCCTGTGGGAGGAAACCGGAGCACCCGGAGGAAACCCACGCCGACACGGAGAGAACGTGCAGACTCCGCACAGAGTCCGCACAGTCAAAAATTGTTGAAGGAAGTCAAAGAACAATTAGAGGAATAGAATGAATGAGAGACCCATTTGAAGAACCATTAAACCACTCATGGTGGTAGATCCTTACAGCAACAGTTAACTGTTGTGATTGTGAAATGCCGCGCAATCCTTTTTAAAAGATATTCCGGGCAATTTTCCAACTGCTGTGAAAATGATGCTTTTGATTATTTTTCTTTCCGGTTTTACTAATGAGGGCTTCTAAGACCCTGGAAAGGCCTCCACCCCACAAAAAAAAATCAAAAGTCCAATACAGCTTTCATATCTCCTGTCACAAATAGATATTTTTCCACTTCAGTGTACCATTCTGAATTGATTGTTTAGAAATAAAGATCCTTTCACCAGAATCAATTGGCCCCTTTTCTCTATCATCAGAATCACATTAAGGATGATTGAAAACCCTGTGGTAGGGCAGCACAAAATTGGTTGTAAAGGTCACAATAAATATTTTTACTTGGAAAATGGAATTACATTTTCAACAGAAATGACATGATTAATGGCAGTGTATGGTTGAATAATTTTTAAAATGTGGGTGTATGTGATCTCAGTTACTGCTGCCCTCTGCGTATTTGAAGGATGATGTCTCCAGGACCCTTCAATCGCCCCCTTGTCAAAAAATGGATTTAAGTTTCTGGGTTTGGACAGATCACTTAAGTTCCCATTCTGTAGTTGTATTTCTGCCGCCCAGGGTAAATGTCCCCATCTATTAGCCACAAGGTGAGTTGCTGATATGTCTGTTGGTTGGGAGTTTGTTGGTTCTAGAGCTGCCAAGATATTAATTTCTTTTTTGTTGTTAATGTAATTTTCTGCAGTATGCTGATGGTTAAAACAAATGTGTCACTTTAATGTTCTTACTTCACAAGACTGCAATTGAAAGGGAAAAGCAACGTCTTGATTCTTATGTTGTTTTCTGTGTCTGCTGAAAGTATGAATGCCCTATGATTAAATGATCACTACTTAATGTAACATAAAAACCTATGTGTAACTAGAGGCTTGTCAGCAAAATTAAAACGCAGATGATTAAAGGGACACTGACAATGTGAATATGAAATTGGCTAAGGGAGAGAAAGCAGAGAGTAATCGTGAATGCTTGTTCTTGAGACAGGAGGCAAGTGAATTGCGATGTCCCCCAGGGCTCACTCAGCATTAAGGCCGCTGCACTTCAAAAAATTTATATTAATGATCGGACTTGCGGGCGGCAAGCTGGTGCAGTGGTTAGCACTGCTGCCTCACGGCACTGAGGACCTGGGTTCGATCCCGGCTCTGGGTCACTGTCAGTGTGGAGATTGCACACTCTCCCCTGTGTCTGCGTGGGTCTCTTCCCCACAACCCAAAGATGCGCAGGTTAGATGGATTGGCCACACTAAATTGACCCTTAATTGAAAAAAAAAGAATTGGGTACTCTAAATTTATTTTAAAAAATCATCGGACTTGGGTATACAAGAAATAATTTTAAATTTGTCAATGGTACCAAACTTAGAAATGTAGTAAACCATGAGGAGGATAGTAACCGACTTCAATAGGGCATGGACAGCCAGGTGAAATGGGAGGATGCATGACAAATGAAATTTAATTCAGAGAAGTGTGAAGCGATACATTTTGGAAGGAATGAGTGAAACTAAATGATACAATTTTGAAAGGGGTGCAGGAACATAGAGACCAGAAGCTGTATGTACAGTACACAAATTTTTGAAGGTGACAGGACAAAGTGAGAAGGCTGCTAAAAAAACAACATATGTGATGCTTGGCTTCAATAATAGAGGCACAGAGTATTAAGCAAGGAAGTTATGCTAAAACTTGATAAAACTCTGGTTGGGTCTCATTCATTTCTGGGAGCCATTCTGGTAAAGAACACAAGGAACATTGTGAAAAATGTTTTATACAAGTTCTGAATCTGGAATTGCTGCTCTTTTTATTTGGTTCTAAATATGGCGGTCAATATGGTCGCCTTCCTTAATTCTAATTACGTTTGCTCTAGAGTCGCCAGGTATCTTTCGATACCGCCACAAGGTTCAAACTCGAATACTGATCAAAGAGCCGATACACCAGTTAGTTAGTCCAAAGTCAATACTATTTATTTACACACACAATAATATCTACACATACACAAAATACTACAAACGAAACTATCTCTAACGCTAACGCCTATACTTAGCTTCGGGTGCCCACTCAGTCAGAGGAACAATGGTCGTTGTTCAGATCTGAGGCTGCTGGGGTCGAAGTGGTACAGGAGAACAGCTAAGGTCGTCCGTCTGGTAGCGAGCGTTGACCTTGGACTTACTTGCTTCTGGTGTAGCTGGTGGAAGGGTCTCTCTGCTTTGAGAGCCGATTCCAAGAGAGCGATTCTCTCCTGGGGCCTTCTTCTTATACCTGAAAGGGCTTCGCGTGCTTTTGGGCGGGCCTTGAACTTGGCCCCAATCAATTGGGCCGTATCTTGATCACTGGTATTGATCTTGACTAATAAAGGGGTGGGTGCCCTGATGGCTGGGCGTGTCCTAGGTGGCCGTTGGCTTTGTTTGTGCTTTCGGTTTGGGGAACTGGCGGCGTGAGGTCTGGAGCCAGATCGGTAACTTGAATATCTGCCTTTGTTCTCGGAGATGGGCCATCAATATGCTAATTGACCTACAGTTTCAGTCTCCTCTGGGAGCTGCGGTTCCAATACACGTACAGGCTCTGTGCCTGTTTGCTTTCTTAGCATTGTCCATAGTTCCCTGCAATCTTTGCAAACATCCATTTTGTATTCTGGAAGTGGCCATCCCAGATGGCTACAGAATGCACTGTCTGAAAAGAGCCGGGTTGAGCATGATGGGCCAAGCACTCTCCTGCTATGCTGTTTTATTCCACGATGCTATTATTCAGTGGTCCGTGGGGTTTTAATTGAAAACCTCAATACATTGTTCTTCCCTCCCTGCTCACATCGCTTCGCTCCCAAGTTCTTCATTGTGTCCCATTTCATATGCTCTTCTCTCCTCCTTTATTGCCTGCAGTACATTATTAGCTAATAGAATTCCTACAGTGCAGAAGGAAGCCATTCGACCCATCGAGCCTGCACTGACCTTCGGAAAGCGAACTCTACCCAGGCCCACTCCCCTGCCCTATCCCCCCAACACCGCGCACTGATCATAACCAATTCACTAACCTGCATATCTTTGGACTGTGAGAGGAAATTGGAGCACCCGGAGGAAACCGACACAGACAAGGGAAGAAAGTGCAAACTCCACACAGACTGTCACCCAAGACCAAAATTGAACCCGGGTCCCTGGCACTGTGAGACAGCAGTGATAGCCACTGTACTATTGCGCCGGAACTACATTAAGTATCATAAGCTCTTATTTCTGACCTCAGATTACTTACGAATAACCCCATAATAATAATAATCTATTATTGTCACAAGTAGGCTGACATTAACACGGCAATGAAGTTACTGTGAAAATCCCCTAGTCGCCACACTCCGGCGCCTGTTCGGGTACACTGAGGGAGAATTCAGAATGTCCAATTCACCTAACAAGCACGTCTTTCGGGACTTGTGGGAGGAAACTGGAGTACTCAGAGAAAACCCATGCTGACACAGGGAGAACGTGTAGACTCCCCACAGTCAGTGACCCAAGCCAGGAATCGAACATGGGAGGTTATCTTGGTTATGTATTTAAAAAACCTGCAAGAATTTAGCTAGAACCTATGTGCAGCTCATTTGGAAACTGTTGATGAGGCACAGAGACATTTGCATGGTTTAAGATCAATAGAGGAAGCAGAGGTAGTGTTGTGAGAGAGTGTAGATTGGTTTCAGATTACTCCAGCAAATAATTGGGGCAAATAGTTTTTCTCCCAGTGTTGGATCCCAGCACATATTTTTGCTGGTTCAACCAGATGGTTTTCTCGGACTTGAATCAGTTTCGACCCTGCCGCTAAATTAAAATGTTTGTGAAACTGCTTCCATATCTTCAGTGTTGAAACCACAACCGGGCTCTTCGAGTATTTCCGCTGGAGTGGTGCTGTAGCGAGTGCCCAGAGCCCCGACCCCTTACGTTCCCCTTCCTCCATCCGTACCCACAATATATCCCAGCACTGAACCTTCTCGCATTCACCGCCCAGTAATAGTGCATAAGATTTGGCAGGGCTAGGCCACCCAACTGTCGTCCCTTCTGACGCAATGTCTTACAAATCCTGGGGACTTTTAAAATTTAATTTAAGGATCTAAGCCCAGTCTTGAGTCACTTGTACTCCCAAGTAAAGTGGTTGGTTGCTGCCCGACACGGCATCTCTCCCATGTTCTGTCGTTCCCTCAGTGTTGAAATTGAAAAGCACTCACTGTTGTGTTAGGTACACTGGTCTAACACTGGCTCCAACTGAAAGGCATTGAAAGATTCATCTTTACCTTGAAGACGTTGTTTGAATATGTAGCGCTTGAAGATTTCATTGGTGTCCACTTCACAGTGACTATCGAACTTGTCCAGGATGGTCTGAAACTTTGTCTTGTCCAGGCCTTCGGTGAAGTAAAACGAGTTGAAGAGTTCGATGGCTTGATCACCCGCTGTTGAGAGGAGAAGCGCGATCTTTCTTGCATCAGACACACCCTCGAGGTCTGAGGCTTTGATGTACAGCAGAAACGTTTGCTTGAATATCCACCAGTTGGCACTGAGATTGCCGGAGGTCCTGAGCTGGTGAGGAGCCTGAATCTTCTCCCTGGTGCGGGGATACATTTGCTGGTCGTCACAGAACGGACTGAGGTAAGCAACCTTAAATTGGTAGTCCCCTGGTATCATGTCGTGTTAGGTACACTGGTCTAACACTGGCTGCAACTGGATGCAGCTTAGATCAGAAAGATACTCCAGACCTTGAAGTTAGTTCAATCAGGTTTATTGAACTAATAGCACAGTTAGCACAGTTCTCTGTGAGTTCGACTCTCTGCTAACTTAAGTGTGGTTACTCTGTCTGACTGAACCAGACTAGCGCTTAGCCACGTGGTGGAGGTGTGAGATTGTAACAACATCCTTGACTGACTCTCTAGATGTTCATCAGTGGAAAGAGATGCAGTGTGAGTGCCTCGTGTCTTTTATAGTCAGATCCCACCCCTGAGGGTCCTGCCTGCTTATTGGTCATGTCCTGTTCTCTGTGTCCATTAGCTGCTTGTCTGTATATCATTAAGTGTGTGTTTGCATATCATGACACTCACTTTTTCTAAAATTTAATTTATAGCCTGTGAAGGCTCGAAACCTTTTTAGTAGCCCGATAATGTCTTCAATCGTAGGTATTGCGTCAGATATATATAAAAGTAAATCATTGGCCTGTAATGATACCCTGTTCCATCCCCTCCCCCCTTCATTATCCACCTCCATTTATCTGAGCTCCTCAGCACAATGGCTAAGCGTTCTATCACAAAAGTAAATAGGAGAGGGGACATGGGGCACCGTGGTCTCGTTCCCCTCTGTAGCCGAAAGTACTCCGAGTTCATTCTGTTTGTCCATACACGCGCCCTCAGATCTGCACACAATGGGCGGAATTCTCTGATAATGGGGCTATGTCCCCACGCCCGTGGGAAAATGGGAGCGAATCACTCTGGACTTTCCTGGAGAAAGTCCAGAGTGATTCTCCATTTTGCAGGGGGATAGCTGGGAGTGCTTCTCGCAGTTCCGGCTACCATTACGGGGCTGTCAAGACCGCGCGCACCCGCCGATCGGTGGCCCCGATCGCGTGCCTGGCTGTCCCGGAAAACCCCCTGGTGACGGATCCCCCGCCCCCCACCCCACCAGGGCGGCTGCGGACTCTCCGAGCTCCCGCCGGGTGGAAACATGAGTGAATTACGCCGGCAGGAACTTGGCTAGTTGACGACGCCGCGTCGACCGCACGCACGTGATTGCCGCCGATTCTCCGGTCCCCGGGGAATCACGGGAGCGGCGTCGGACCCAATCGCGCATCTGACTCCCATTCTCCAGCCCCGTGCCGAACGCCACTGTGGTGCAGAGGCTCGGAGAATCCTAGCCCATATTTTGATCTATGCTGCAAATTTAGGCTCAATTACAAACTGTTCCAACACCACAAACAAATACTTCCATTCGACTCTATCAAATGCCTTCTTTGTATCTAATGCCACTGTCACATCCCGCTCCTTCCTCTCTGTCGGAGTCAAAACCACGTTTAACAGGTGTCGCACATTCAAAGCTAACTGTCTCCCCTTTACAAATCCCATATGGTTTTCCCCACTATCCACGGCAGGCACTTCTCTAATATAAGAGCCAACACCATCGCCAATATCTTAACGCCTAAGTTCAATAATGATATCGGCCGATATGACCCACACTCTATCGGATCTTTATCTTTCTTCAACAATAGTGAAATCACAACTTTAAAAAAAATTTAGAGTACCCAATTCATTTTTTCCAATTAAGTGGCAATTTAGCGTGGCCAATCCACCTACCCTGTACATCTTTGGGTTGTGGGGGCGAAACCCACGCAAACACGGGGAGAACATGGAAACTCCACACGGACAGTGACCCAGAGCTGGGATCGAACCTGGGACCTCGATGCCGTGAGGCAGCAATGCTAATGAAATCAAGACTTGACCCATCGTGTCTGGGAGCATCCTCCTTTTCACTGCATCTTAAAACATCATTACTAGCAAGGAGGTGAATCCTATTGGGTTGGAGGTCAGCTGCACCACCCATTGCATCAATGTGGCTGGGAGATTTAATGGAATTTCTAAGCCTAGAGAAGGTTAAATTTAGCTTAAAAGGGAATGAGGAGGGTTTTCGCAAGAGATGACGTCCATTCATATCTCGCTTTAAGGAATTAGCCTCAGTCAGCAGCTAAAAGAGGGGTAATTAGTTAGTTGATTAATTGATTTCAGGTTGAGGGACGGATTGTTAAATGTTAGATACATTAACGGCGTTCAAAAGGCATCTTGACAAATACATGGATAGGGTGGATATTTAGGGATATGGCACAAGGAAGTGCTGAGGGTTTTGGCCAAGGGTGGTATCATGACCAGCTTGGAGGGCCGAAAGGCCTGTTCCTGTGTCATTGTCATAGAGTCATAGATGTTTACAGCATGGAAACAGGCCCTTTGGTCCAGCTTGTCCATGCTGCCCAGTTTCTATCACTAAGCAAGTCCCACTTGCCCGCATTTGGCCCATATCCCTCTATACCCACCCTGCCCATGTAACTGTCTAACTGCTTTTTAAAAGACAAAATTGTACCCCCCTCTACCACTGCCTCTGACAGCCTATTCCAGATGCTCACCGCCCTATGGGTGAAGACATTTCCCCCCTGGTCTCTTTTGTATCTTTCCCCTCTCATCTTAAACCTATGCCCTCGTGTTGTAGACTCCTCTACCTTTGGGAAAAGATGTTGACTATCTACCTTATCTATGCTCCTCATTATTTTATAGACCTCTATAAGATCACCCCTCAGCCTCCTACGCTCCAGGGGAAAAAGTCCCAGCCTATCCAGCCTCTCCTTATAACTCAGACCGTCAAGTCCCGGTGGCATCCTCGTAATCTCTTCTGCACTCTTTCTAGTTTAACAATATCCTTCCTATAATAGGGTGACCAGACCTGAACACAGTATTCCATGTGTGGTCTTACCAATGTCTTGTACAACTTTAACAAGACGTCCCCGCTCCTGTATTCAATATTCTGACCAATAAAACCTAACATGCTGAATGCCTTCTTCACCACCCTGTCCACCTGCGACTCCACCTTCAAGGAGCTATGAACCTGTACCCCTAGATCTCTTTGTTCTGTAACTCTCCCCAACTCCCTACCATTAACTGAGTAGGTCCTGCCCTGATTTGATCTATCAAAATGCATCACCTCACATTTATCCAAATTAAACTCCATCTGCCATTCATCGGCCCACTGGTCCAATTGGTCAAGATCCTGTTGCAATCTTACATAACCTTCTTTATTATTCACTATGCCACCAATCTTGGTGTCATCTGCAAACTTACTAACCATGCCTCCCACCTTCTCATCAAAATCATTTATATATAGAACAAAAACAGTGGGCCCAGCACCGATCCCTGAGGCACACATTGGTCACAGGCCTCCAATTAGAAAAACAACCCTCCACAACCACCCTTTGGCTTCGGTCGCCAAGCCAATTTTGTATCCAATTGGCTACCTCACCCTGGATCCCGTGAGATTTAACCTTATGTAACAGCCTACCATGTGGTACCTTGTCAAATACGTTGCTAAAGTCCATGTAGACAACATCGACCGCACTGCCCTCATCTACCTTCTTGGTTACCCCTTCAAAAAGATCAATCAAATTTGTGAGACATGACTTTCACCTTACAAAGCCATGCTGACATTCCCTAATTAGCCCTTGCCTGTAGATCCTGTCCCTTCTAACAACTTACCCACTTCAGGAGTAAGGCTCACTAGTCTGTAGTTTTCAGGCTTATCCCTACAGCCCTCCATAAACAAGGGCACAACATTTGCTACCCTCCAACCTTCAGGCACCTCTCCCGTGGTTGTCGATGATTCAAATATCTCAGCTAGGAGGCAGGCAATTTCCTCCCTAGCCTCCCACAACGTCCTGGGATACACTTCATCAGGTCCTGGGGATTTATCTATCTTGATCCGCTTTAATACCTCCAGCACCTCCTTCTCTGTAATATGTACACTCCTCAAGACATCACTTTTTATTTCCCCAATTTCCCTAACATTCGTGCCTTTCTCAACAGTAAATACTGATGAGAAATATTCATTTAGGACCTCTCCCATCACTTGTGGATCCGCACATAGACAACCTTGTTTATCCTTAAGAGGCCTTACCCTCTCCCTAGTCACTCTTTTGCCCTTTGTGTATCTGTAAAAGCTCTTTGGATTTTCCTTTGCCTTATCTGCCAAGACAATCTCATGTCCCCATTTTGCCCTCCTGATTTCTCTCTTAACTCTACTCTAACAAGCCCTATACTCTTCAAGGGATCCACTTGATCCCAGCTGCCTGTGCATGTCATATGCCTCCATCTTCTTTTTGACCAGGGCCTCAATATCCCAAGTCATCCAGGGTTCCCTACTTCGACCAGCCTTACCCTTCACTCTAAGAGGGATGTGCTTACCCTGAACCCTGTTTAACACCTTTTTAAAAGACTCCCACTTACCAGCTGTCCCGTTGCCTGTAAACAGGCAGCCCCAATCAACTTTTGAAAGTTCCTGCCTAATACCATCAAAATTGGCCTTGCCTCAACTTAGAGTTCTAACTTTTGGGCCAGAACTATCATTCTCCATAGCTATCTTAAAACTAATTGGATTATGGTCACTGGTCCCAAAGTGATCCCTCACTAACACATCCGACACCTGCCCTTCCTTATTCCCCAAGAGGAGGTCAGGTTTTGCCTCCTCTCTAGTCGGGCCATCCACATATTGAATGATGAATTCTTCCTGAATACACCTGACAAATTTCTCTCCATACAAACCCCTAGTGCTATGGCTGTCCCAGTTAATGTTAGGAAAGTTAAAGTCCCCAACTATTACCACCCTATTTTTCCGGCAGCTATCTGTAATCTTCTTGCATATTTGTTTCTTGATTTCCCGCTGACTATTTGGGGGCCTATAGTACAGTCCTATCAAAGTTATCTCACCTTTCTTTCAGTTCAACCCATATAGACTCAGTGGGTGAACCCTTGGATATATCCTCTCTCTGTACTGCCATGATACTGTCCCTAATCAAAAATGCAACTCCCCCTCCCCTCCTATCTCCTAGCCTATCTTTCCTATAGCATCTGTCCCCCGGAACATTGAGCTGCCAGGCCTGCCCCTCCTTTAGCCATGTTTCAGTAATAGCTATAATATCCCGGTCCCATGTACCTATCCATGCTCTGGGTTCATCTGCCTTGCCCATTAGGCCTCTTGCATTGAAATAAATGCAGTTCAATCTGTTTCTCTGCTTTCCACTTTTCTCCTTACTGGCTTTTGATTCTATCCCCTCTTTACTACCCTCTGACTTCCTGCATTGGTTCCCACCTCCCTGTCACATTAGTTTAAACCCTCCCCAACAGCGCTAGCAAACAACCCCCCTAGGACATTGGTTCCAGTACTGCCCAAGTGTAGACCGTCCGATTTGTAATGGTCCCACCTCTCCCTGAACCGGTTCCCTCCCTCCTGCACCACCTCTCAAGCCACGCATTCATCCTGTCTGCCCTGTCATTCCTACTCTGACTAGCACCTGGCACTGGTAGCAATCCCAAGATTACTACCTTTGAGGTCCTCCTTTTTAGTTTGACCTCATCTCTATGCTGTATTGTTCTTTATTCTTTGTTAGTTGAATATATGTGATGTAAATTATGTCAAAAATTTTGAAAAAGTTAATAAAAATATTTATTAAAAATAATTGGGGCAGATATAGGGGCAAATGGTCTTCCATGCCAAATACATATGCCAAATACACCTAGTGAGTTCTTGATGGCTTTGAGGCCTCAATAAAGAGTACAAAGAGAGTTATTTTGCTTGAAGCTTGTTAATAGCGGCCTATAAATGAAAAGACAAAAATCAATTAATTCCATCAATAGGATGTGTATAAAGTATGAAATTTCCCCCATCCACCGTATATTATTCTGAGATTCATTTGGTGACTGAACTTGAAAGACTTGAAACTGATCTCAGTGAGCAGGCAGTCTAGGATCTTTGGCTATACTATAACCTTGCATGGCATAATGTGTTTATTTAAAAATGAGTTCAAATGAATGCCCATTGGGGATTAGTTCTTGATGGCTCAATTATTAAATCCATGACTCATTGTCAATCTAATCAGCAGCAGCAACTTACACTCGTACCGCATTTTCGAAGTAATAAAATACCCCGAAGACACAGGAGGGAGCAAACAAAGAGCAGGAGTAAATGAATTAGAAGAGATAGCCAAATGCAAAATAACAGGATCAGCCATATAAATACCATGGCTACAACAGTAGATTAGAGACTCGGAATCCTGCAGCGAGTAACTCCCCAAAGCCTATCCACCATCTACAAGGCACAAGTCAGGAATATGATGGGATATTCTCCATTTGACTGGGTGAGCGCAGCTCCAACAACACTCAAGAAGCTCAACACCATTAAGGACAAAGCAGCCCACTTGATTGAAACCCATGCATCATTTGAAACATTCACTCTCTCCGCCTCCGATGCACAGTGGCAGCAGTGTGTACATCTACAACAGTGTTTTTCAAACGTTTTTGCCCGCAGCCCATTTTTGCCAACTGCCCATCCCGCAGGACCCATGCCAGCTGACGTTTGTGACCCACGCCAACTGACCTTTGCGATCCATTCCACCAAAACCTCATGACCCACGCCACCCAAACTTCACGATAAACCATTTACACTTACCTTTAATGCGACAGGTGAGCCTGCTCAGTCCTCACGACATCACTTGCTTTGTCATTCAATGGTACATTTCTGCTAAGGACTTCAGCTGATTATTTAAGATCTCGCCGCATCTGTTGAGAAAAATCATGAGGTTTTTCCCTGAACACGCCATGCTTAGTTTTGAAATGCCTTTGAAATTTTGAGAGTTTTAATCTTTCATTTGCCAGTGCTTCCCTGCATAAAACTTTGCATCTTGATTTACAGTGGCACAATTAATAAACCCATTCCTCAAGAAATCATCTTTATACTGTTTTGTGCCTGTTTTCCGTTTCTTCTTCCTGGGTTGTTCAAGAGAGGTCCTGGAGAGAAGATTCCATCGATTTTTTAAAAGAATCTGCTCCTGGGTCAACGCGCTGACATCAGGAGGAGGTTGTCTGCCCCGCTGGGCTCCGGGCCTGCACGCTGCTGAGGGGGCACGCATGCACGGGGACACGGCATTCTGAAAGCTGGTCGCAGCAGTTGGGCACTTCTTCCTGCTATTGATGACCCCGATGCGACCGATGACCCCGCGGCCCTCCCGACAACTGCCCACGACCCACCAGCGAGTCGCTCTCCTGACTTTGAAAATGGCTGATCTACAAGATGCACTGCAATAACTCACCAAGCCTCCCTCGACAGTGTCTTCCTAACCCGTGACCTTTACCACCTAGAAGGACAAGGCAAGAGCGACAGATACATGGGAACACCACTACCTACAGGTTCCTCTCCAAGCCACACACCACTCACTTTGCCGGGTCAAAATTCTGGAACTCCCACAATGGGTGTACCTACACCTCAGGGACTGCAGCAGTTCAGGAAAGCAGTTCACCACCACCTTCTCAGGGCAATTATGGATGGACAACAAATGCTGGCCGAGTCAGTGAAGCCTATATCCCATGAAAAATAAAAAAAGCAGATGGTTAAATAAGATTATGCATTTGAATGGTGAAAAGCAACAAAGCTTCCTAATTGTGATTGCGACCCAGTGATTCATGCTGTATAGTGTTGGGTGTGGACTAGATCCTGATATGATCCATCCCATTTCATCATTCAGTTCAATCTTGGCTATATTTTAACTCCAGCTATCTTTTTAGGAAAATTTTATCATTCTCGAAGGTGGAATTTTTAACTGATTTATCCTACATAGGTTTTGTGGGGAGGAAGTTCTAGATTTCCACTACTCTTCACTTCAGGATTTGCTTCCTGACGTCACTCCTGATTAGCCTAGCTCCAATTTTAGCTTTATATCCCCTTGTTCTGGAGTCTCCCACCAGAGGAAGTAGTTTCTATCCATTGATACGACCAGCCCCAGGTGACGTTCCTCAAAGGTTGTTGAACCGGACCAGACCCCTCAACCTGTCAACGTTCAATTGGAACGCCCCCTAATAGTTACAAACCCGGGTGAGGAGTGTAGCCAATTAAAATGGCCAACTCCCGATTCAAAATGGCGAACGGCAAAGGCTGATGGGAAAGTCAGCCAACAAGACACAAACGAGCAGCTGCAGGTTGGCTGTGTATTTACCTCTGGAAAGGCCAGACAATATCGATACCAGCAACCATCAGCATAACAAAACAACAGCCATCTGCATACTAATGAGCAATCCCTGGGAACAATAAGCAACATTTCGACACACAAAGCAAAACCAGACTCTTCGGCGCCAGCAGGAGCCGACACAAAAGGAGGTGAATGAGCACCTCAAGACCGTCCATCGATCAGGGAACCGCTCCAGCATTGGAGAAAATCGAACCAAGCGATTCGGCAAAGTCCAATCACTTGGGACCAGGTACAGGATCTGCCCCGAAAGGCGGAAAGACCCTGGGGACTATAAGAATTGAGCCCCAAGTTCAAATCGCTCTCTTCTCTTCCTCTCCACCTCTTCGAGCTCTTCGTCCTGCCCGGGTCACCCAGCAACAACGAACCAACATTGACCATAACCGGACCAGTGAAGATCGAATCGTAAGTTTAATTCAACGCTCGCTATGAGATAGGCGCTCCTAGTTACCAATCTGTACCAACTTCGAATCCCGCAGGCTCAGAAACCGAACGAAAGGCCATTTGTTTCCCTGACCTGGTGGGCCAGTTCCAAGTTAAGTATAGGCCTGTTAGTTGTAGAAGTAGCTTAGACGTAGAATTTGTGCATGAGTAGCGATTACTGTGTATAATAAATGTGCTTTGATTTAAATCTTACTAATTGGTGCATTGGGTTATTGATCATTGGGTTATTGAACCACGTGGCGGTATCATAAAGATACCTGGCGACTCAAGAGCAAAGGTAATAAAACAGAACAATTGAACTAAGGAGAAAATTAGCAACAGGAATGAGAAACTGGCTCTGTGTCTTTATTCAACTCATCTTCTACTGGTAACAACAACGGTTTAATCTAACAAGGTTCACTTTCCCTTGGATTCCTTTTCCAGACCCAGTAGTTGTGATTAAACAGGAATCAATTTAACCAGGCTTTCTTGAGTTAGGATAAAGTTTATTAACTAAAAAGGTGAAGAGAAATGATAAAACACATGCATCTACATCCTTATGGATTAGAAGTTCGAATTGAGTCCAAAGTAAGTAAATATGAATAAAAGGCTAGACAGAACAATCCTTGGGTTATGAAGAGTAGATGACTAAGCGTTGACATCATTAGGAATCTTTTCCAGTATAGTTGACTTCTGAAGGTGACTAGTTGATTCTTTGATTCAGGTGTCCTGTGGGTTGTTGAGAGATTTCAGTTCTTTTTCCCAACTGCGTTTATTTCCACAATGAGAGAGAAAGAGATTTTCCAGCTGCTTTTCCTCACGGCACACACTCACAGACATGGGCAGACCAGACACAGGCAAGCAGGCAAATGTAGGCAAGCAAGTTTTTAACCCCCTTCTTTAACCCCCCCCACTGGTCCCGGAATCCACCAGTCAGTCGAGGGACTCAACCAGAGTCCTTCAGATGAGATAGCCATTAATTTTCTTTGCCTTTACCGAAGATGGTAATCAGTCTTTGGATGGTTTTAGAGGTACCTTGTCTGAAAATACAGGAAGGAGTTCCATTTTCTCTTGAGAGAAACAACCAACAGCCATTCTTGTCAGTTGCTAACTGCACATTCTCAGCCATCTTTGGGGTTTGTGTCCATTTTAAAATATAAAGTTCAAAATTTCTGTATAAAATTGTTTTTTTTCACCCTGTCAACCCCTTTGTGGTCACCTTAAACACCTCAATTAGAGTACTCAATCTTCTATATCCAAAGATATACGAACCTAGGCGATGTCGTCATAATTTAACCCTTTTAACCCCAGGAACATTCTTCACCTCCTTTAATGCCAATATATCCTTCGTGAAGTGTATTACTCATAACTGAATACTCCAGATGGGGTCTAATCGAAGCTCTACATCGAAGTTTCATAACTTCTACCCCTTTGCATTTTAGTCCCCTTGGCATACGAGCTACCATTCCATTAGCTTTTTTAATTAGTTATTGGTCCTATTCGCTAGCTTTTAGAAATTTCGGGTAATTTCAGGGCCTCCCTCACACCTTCATCAGACCCTGAGAAACCTGCCCCAATACCAACATTCTATTGGTCTGAGTACATTTCCCCCACTCTCTATCTCTTACCTCCAAAATGATTGACTCTAATCCATATGCTCTCATTTTTGTTAAGTCACTTGTAAGCAGACTTGACAAATGCCTTCGAATCCACGCCCACACACTATTGCCTGGGTGAGGTATGATGGAATCACATCGCAACACGAGCTAGCTCATTCAGGAATAAAGTGAATAAAAAGAGGGCAATTTAAAAATTCCAAGGGGATCTGAAACATAACATTTGAATTTCATAATACCAAAAGGATAGGAGCTTATCTATAAGGTTTGGTGAAGATTTGTGGAGTGCCTTGTGAATATTGTTGATTGTTGGGAACGATTAAGACAATGACGCTGCCATCTCAAATTTCTATTCAACTGGAAAGGAAAAAGCTGCCGCGATGGAGATCCCAGGTGTAAAGGTTAGTAAAGATCTAAAGACTTAGGTGAATGGAAAGGTAAAGGTCACCACTATAGTGGGCAGCCCGGTAGCATGGTGGTTAGCACAATTGCTTCACAGCTCCAGGGTCCCAGGTTCGATTCCCGGCTTGGGTCACTGTCTGTGCGGAGTCTGCACGTTCTCCCCGTGTGTGCGTGGGTTTCCTCCGGGTGTTCCGGTTTCCTCCCACAGTCCAAAGATGTGCAGGTTAGGTGGATTGGCCATGATAAATTGCCCTTAGTGTCCAAAACTGCCCTTAGTGTTGGGTGGGGTTACTGGGTTACGGGGATAGGGTAGAGGTGTGGGCTTGGGTAGGGTGCAGACTCGATGGGCCGAATGGCCTCCTACTGCACTGTAAATTCTATGATTCTATAGTGTATCGTCTTGCCTACAGCAGAGTGGAATAGAAATATTGGCAATCCACATCCTGGAACTTAAAGGGCACGACCTTCCCAAAAGGGAACAAAGTCCCCGGGCGAGCGCGTTTAGCCACGTGTTTCCTGGCACTCGCAGTGCAAAGAAAGACATATCTATTCAACACAACCCGCTCTGAATAAGGGGCCTAAATGGGGAACACAAGGTCGAGGCCGCATATAGCCCAGTTTTTTTACAATGGGGAGCTCCGCTCGCCGGAACTCCCCGTTGTAGCGAGAGATCGGGACGCCATTTTTAATCTTCGAAGCCCATGAAGGCCACTACCCCCATGCTGGGCAACCCCGCCCCAATCACGCAGGTGCAAAAAATGCCCCTTCCAGCAGCCAGTGCCACCTGGGCACCTTGGCAGTGCCAGGGCACCACCCTTCCCAAAGGGCATGCAGCTGGGGGCCTCCAATTCCCTTGGAGACCCCCACAAATGCCATTCCATCTGATCCCCGTTTGTGGGAACCAGGCGAAGGGACTGAATTCCAAAGCCTCAGGTACCTCGGGAATTTGCATATTAGAGTGAGGCTTACTGATTTGCTCTAATATGCAGATTTTCCAAAACCTGATCCTGCCCATTGTGTGCGGGGTTCTCTTTGCAACGTCTCGCGAGATTGCATTAAATTTCACGAGGCGTTGTGTGATGAATGATATCTGTATACACATGTACCTTTAATGCGTAGGCCCCTTTAAGACTGGGTTTGGAACCCTGGGGGTTCTCCGCCTCCAGCTCCGCCCCCAGGGAACTGTATATAAGGTTAGGTTCAGTGGGCAGCGTGCAGTAAGCACACTTCTCGGCAGCTGTCTGGTTCTCTGGTAATTAAAGCCATTAAATTATCAATCTTCTCTCCTGAGTCGTAATTGAGGATATCTCAAGTTACGAGCTGGGTAGATCCAGGGAGTGGGTCTCTCGACTTTCAGCGGCCGTGCTGCGCTGTGGCGAGCTGCTTTTCTGGCACAGCGTGGCTGGAACATCCCGCCCAAAATGTTTGTCATAGCTGGCTGCAAACAATCCAACTATAGAATTTGCAATCATTACCTGTCCATTTTCATGATATAAAATCCTGAGCCATAGACAACATTCTCCCCAAATACTGCACTCACCTTCCAATAGCAAAATTCACTGAACATCGCTCAATCCTCAAAACTGCTTTTATACGAAGACAACAGCATTTTTGCTATAATCCCTTAATGGGTTATCCCCTTGGATCACCGTGCATATTAGAGTGACACCACTTCAGGCTCACATTTGGTGAGACCTATTATTTCCGCCCAGGGGACCGATGAATCAGGGAGGGCCAGAGAATAGAGTGCCCAGCCCTCTGGGGGCTCGCTTCCACGTTGGCTGACGACTCCGGAACCAGTTCTACTCCGGAAGCACGTGAGGAGCCATAAGACAGATCCGCTGGTTGAGAGGGTCCAACTACTACACGCAAACCCTCAATACGCCTACGTCGAGCACTCCGACAGCAGGCAGGACACCGTTTCCCTGCGAGACCTGGCACCCACTGGCTCGCCCACCGACGCCCCACTTCTACCGACGCTCTCCTCCCCGCACCAGCTGTCGACTCCGACAGCGCCCACCCCATAGCGCCCCCCTCCCCCCAGCCGGCGCCGGCACCAATCACCCTAGTCACCCCGGATACCCCCTCTGCTCCAACGCGGGCAAAGGCTCAGACAACCGACCGTATCCACCGCACCACCACCGGAGCTGAGATGGTCGACACGGACAATCAGACCACCCAAAAGACTGAACTTGTAATTCCACTTCACCCCCGATGGACTATGCGTTTTTTCTTAAACAGGGGGTGAATGTGATGAATGATATCTGTGTACATGTGTACCTTTAATGCGTAGGCCCCTTTAAGACCGGGTTAGGAACCTTGGGGGAGTCCGCCTCCAGCTCCGCCCCCAGGGAACTGTATATAAGGTTAGGCTCAGTGGGCAGCATGCAGTGAGCACACTTCTCGGCAGCTGTCTGGTTCTCTGGTAATTAAAGCCATTAAATTATCAATCTTCTCTCCTGAGTCGTAATTGAGGGTATCTCACGTTACGAGCTGGGTAGATCCAGGGAGTGGGTCTCCCGACTTTCAGCGGCCGTGCTGCGCTGTGGCGAGCTGCTTTACTGGCACAGCGTGGCTGGAACATCCCGCCCAAAA
Source organism: Scyliorhinus torazame (assembly GCF_047496885.1). Taxonomy (NCBI): domain Eukaryota; kingdom Metazoa; phylum Chordata; class Chondrichthyes; order Carcharhiniformes; family Scyliorhinidae; genus Scyliorhinus; species Scyliorhinus torazame. Next base: position 69,948,227 of record NC_092715.1, on the reverse strand, counting down.
TGTTTGTCATAGCTGGCTGCAAACAATCCAACTATAGAATTAGCAATCATTACCTGTCCATTTTCATGATATAAAATCCTGAGCCATAGACAACATTCTCCCCAAATACTGCACTCACCTTCCAATAGCAAAATTCACTGAACATCGCTTAATCCTCAAAACTGCTTTTATACGAAGACAACAGCATTTTTGCTATAATCGCTTAATGGGTTATCCCCTTGGCCCACCGTGCATATTAGAGTGACACCACTTCAGGCTCACGTTTGGTGAGACCTGTTATTATTTCCGCCCAGGGGACTGATGAATCAGGGAGGGCCAGAGAATAGGGTGCCCAGCCCGCTAAGTGAATGCAAATGGGTCATTAAGACCCATTTACATTCATTTACGTCTTCTCCTGGCGTGAACCCCTATCCCGCCATCAGTGGGAGCCGGAGCATCGCGCCCGCTGCAATCCCGATTTTCCAATTCTCCGTGCCAACAGGAAACCCACTTTGGGCGTCCCGGGATGGAGAATTTACTCCAATGTTTTTTGCTAATTTGTCTCTTTCTTCTATTGTGTTATTTTGGTTAATTATTTTGTTTTCTTTTAAATTTAAAGTACTCAATTCTTTTTTTTCCAATTCAGGGCAATTTAGCGTGCCCAATTCACCTACCCTGCACATCTTTGTGTTGTGGGTTGAGACCCACGCAGGCACGGGGAGAATGTGCAAACTCCACACAGACAGTGACCCGGGCCGGGATCGAACCTGGGTCCTCAGCGCCGTGAGGCAGCAGTGCTGACCACCGTGCCGCCGCTTTGTTTTGGATGGTTTTGTTTAACATGGAAAACTTTTAATAAGCATATTTAAAACAAAACCATTACACTGCCCCCTGTGAAAAATTAAGCTACTGTCAAAGATTTTTTCAAGAGTAATTTTGGACACTAGCCATAGTTTCTGAAGTATTATGGTATATGGTTGAATATATGACACTTTGACTGCCTTTTCCTGATCTGTATTCAGGGTTAGAGTTTGAGGAGGGAAGCAAGCATATCTTTATAAAAGTTAATCAAGACTTGTCTTATTGCTGCCAAACATTTTTATTTCAGCAAATTAGTTATCAACCATAATGTCCTCACGGCGCCGAGGGCCCAGGTTCGATCCCGACTCTGGGTCACTGTCCGTGTGGAGTTTGTACATTCTCCACGTGTCTGCGTGGGTTTCGCCCCCACAACCCAAAAGATGTGCAGGGTAGGTGGATTGGCCACTCTAAATTGCCCTTTAATTGGAAAATAAATGAATTGGGTACTCTAATTTTATTTTAAAATTTATCATAAAGTCATAATAATTACTTAAAATGTCAGGCAGTATATTAAATGACTGATCATTCCGACTCAGGTTAAGAATTTCTGTTGGTTTTTTTCCATACAAATTGGAATTTACGAATGTTTTGGCCTAGTTGCACGGAAGGGCTTTTAAGATCTATTCACTTTCTAGAGTGAGCACTTAAAAGCATTTGTGGATAAATGTTGTAAATGTTTGTGACTGGGGCAGAACCTCAAGCATTGAGAGCGCACATTGGAAATGCCACACATGACCCATTCATTTTAATGGTTGGGAAACCGTGAGGAACATGCCTGCAGTTTCTCAAGTGCACTCACCTTGGACTAATCCCCATGACGGGACTACTTGGATCCAATTTTATTTGGGCCAACAATCCATCTAATGACCACACACACGCTATATCATGAACTCTACCCTACTAAATCAAAAGTCCAGAAAACTCTTACATTGTACATTCTTCACCATTTCCTTGGCACAAGCTTCAGTGTCTCAGAAATACTCATGTTCTATATAGCTCGCACTAATCTGTACATTGTTTTGTTATGCTCTTGACATAGCCTTGGATAATTCAATCACTTCAATCGATGAGAGTCAACACACTCAAGTTGAAATAGGATTCATTTTCATCTTCTCTGCACGGGTGCTAATCTCTCACATTTTTAATGGTGATCTGTTCAGCCTGAATACTGACCATGCAATGAAGATAAGCATTTACCTCGCTGTTGGCCCCCCACTCCGAAGAACCCACTACCGGGAGTGGGGTGGGGGGGGGGGGTGGGGGGGTGAATGCTGAGTCTAGTCACAGGGGCACCAGTCAAAGTTTGTCTTTATGGTGTTATGGCTGCAATTTAAAATGTGGCGAGTGTTCCACCGCACCCTGAGCCTCATGCAACAATTTAATGTAGCAAAACATCCCAAGGCATTTAAAGATGAGGCATCATTTGGAGACCATGAGGCAACTCATCACGGTGTACCCAGCCAATGCCTTGTGTTTGCAATCAATGTGTTGACATGCCTAATCCCTTGTTGATCAAATGTTTAATGAGTATGATTATTGTTCTTTCTGCCATCGTTAAACATTGCTTTTAATTTAGTGCTGTGTCTGATGATTAATGAGCAAAGGGCTTGCTATTATGCTTTGAATTCAACCTGTCTCGCCTCCTGTTCAAAGTATATTTTGAAGATAGAACCTCATGAATTGTGCACACATTGGCTTCCAAATGAAGCACTGGGTTCACCCAGCGTTCGTTTTAACTATATAGTTGTCAACATATTGAGAACTTTCAATAGTTACTTTACCCAAGTCAATCCTGCAATATTCTGACCAATATTCTAAGTGAGTGTGTGTGTGAATGGGTTTAGGTGGTGGGAGTTAGTGTGTGCATGGGAGTGAGAGAGTATATTTGTAAGAGTCAGCGCGGAGCTGCATGAGTATATGTGTGTGTGTGGGAATCAGCATGTGTATGGAAGTGAGTGAGTACGGGTGTGGGACTGTGAGTGAGTGGATGTAGGGGTGAGTGGGTGGGTGTGGGAGTGTGTGAGGGATAAATGTGTGTACGCATATGTGAGAGAGGGGGTGAGAGAGTGTGGGTGAGTGAGTGTGTTTGCGCCGGAATTGCGAATCGTGATCGAACGGAGAATCGAGCGTCAGACAAAAACCGAGGCCTAATAGAGGACCATGCTCCGGTGCCTCAATGGCGGCCTGAATGTGTTCCATGCCCCACGCACTTGTTAACATATCATGAACGGGCCCGACCCGGTAGTCTACGACCCCCCGCGATGCTCATCCTCTGGCAGGCAGAGGTGGCTCTGGCACAGTTCACTTGAATATTTAAAAACAGGACCGGGCACCGTGACTGCTGAGGGCAAGAGAGGAGGTAAGAAACGTTTCCAAAGGCACAACAGTGGGCTTACAGCCAGTGCCCAGCAGGTACTGGCACTCCTCCGTGCACCCATCCGAGGTGCTACTCCACTGCAGGGGGATCAGGGGAACAACAGAACACACCAAGAACAGCGGGTGCATGCACCATGGCCTTCGGCACTCACCGTGGCTGATTGCCCCTCCCAGGGCGGATGCCCCACCAGTGGACAATCAGCTAGCCCACCCCACATGACCACCGGCCATCACCGGCCTTAGGGGAGGGCAGAGGGGGACATGTGGGGGCAGGGGCTGGAGTGCAGGCCAGGGCACTTGGAGTATGCACCATGGTAATATGCCTGCCCTTTACCCCCTGCAGGCAATGGATTTCATAATCTGGCCAGGAATGGTTGGCATCTGCGTGGCCGCGGTGGTCCTTGCGGACGCACTGAGGCTGCAAGAACAGGAGCTGCTTGGGGAGGAACCAGCAGAACAAGAGCCTGCCCCAGAGGAGCAGGGGCCAGCCAGTGAGGCTGGAGAACCGGCCGCCCAACAGGCTGTGGAGGAGGTGGGAAGGGAGTGCCGTATCAGGCCCCGTGTATATCGGTAGCTCCTATCCTTCGAGGACCTGCCAGACCGAGCGTGTTGCCACGACTACGACTGATCAGGGAGACCGTGCGACATCTCTATCAGAGGATGAGGAACTGCGGAGGTATGGAGGAGTTCACTCGCTCCCAGTGGCCGTCAAGGTGACGGTCGCCCTGAACGTTTATGCCATGGGCCCTTCCAGGCAGCGAGCGAGGACCTGTCCGCGATCCCTCAGATGTCCGTACACAGGGGCACCCATGCTGTCACAGATGCCCTATTTGCCCGTGTGGCATAATATATCAACTTCAATGTGGGCCCAGCCCACCAGATTGCCGGCACAGCTGGATACGCCGCCATCGTAGGCATGCCCCAGGTCCAAGGGGTGATCGACAGGACACAAGTCCCCCTATGGGCACCGGCGCATGAGGAGGTGCCATTCTTCAACTGGAAGGGCTTCCACTTGATTACCGTGCAGTTAGTGTGTGACTACTGGCTGCACATCATGCATGTCTGCACCCAGTAACAAGGCAATATCAGCGGGTGGGGTCCATGGGGTGGAGGATGATGACAACCCGCTCCATGATGAACTCTAATGCTCTGCATCATTTGACAGCATCTGACACTGCCCCATGCCACATGCCACTGTCCGCCCAGGTGATCCCTCCATGTGTGCTGGTCATTCCATCACATGGGCCTACTGGCCTACAGGGCAGGGGGGGTGTGAATGGGGTCTGGGACGAGGGCGGGGAGGGAGGCTGGTTAAGGGATTGTGAGGGGTAATGGGCCACTCAATGGGTAGGCCATACCACCTGGCACGCCTACATCTCCGACCCGGTCTCCCAGGGGTTACACCCGGCTGCGCTGGGGGCCCTGGCCCGTGCCACCCCCCAATACCTGCACTCCACATCTCCTGTCTACCACATCCCCCCCCACCTCACCACCCCCCCTCCCTCACGCCCATCCCCGCCCCTACCCGGCACACCCTCTGCACCCAGCCCAGCCCATCCCTCACATCCTTCGGATAGAGGACCAAGACATTTCAAAACATTGGTGAACAGATTTTTATTGGTGACAGTGCTCTGTGCAATAACTGTGCCCTAGCCCCTAATGCTATCCCATGTTCTGCACCCGTGCCAAATTAACTGGTGTCTACTTTTCTTATCTTACGTGTCCTAATCTCTCACTGTTACGGCCTCTCTCACTGGGCAGTACGGTAGCATAGTGGTTAGCACAGTTGCTTCACAGCTCCAGGGTCCCAGGTTCGATTCCCGGCTTGGGTCACTGTCAGTGCGGAATCTGCACGTTCTCCCCGTGTCTGCGTGGGTTTCCTCCGGGTGCTCCGTTTTCCTCCCACAGTCCAAAGATGTACGGGTTAGGTGGATTGGCTGTGCTAAATTGCCCTCAGTGTCCAAAAAATGTTAAGTGGGGGTTACTGGGTTACGGGGATAGGTAGATACGCGGGCATCAGTAGGGTGCTCTTTGTAAAGGCCCGGGCAGACTCGATGGGCCGAATGGCCTCCTTCTGCACTGTAAATTCTATGATTCTAATGCTCTGTCTAGGTGGGTCCCCGGGTGGTGCATCAAATGTGGAAGCGGCCAGCTGCGTATCTCACCATGTGATCTGGATCTCCTTTGTCAGCCATCCTCTGCAGTGACTAAGTGTCACAGGTGGTGTGGTGGCACCCTATTCTGCCCACTGCTATCGGATGCGCCAGGGAGAGGTGGAGGGCGTGGCCCTCGGACTACTCCTTGGGATGGAGGTACGACTGCAGCCAGCTACCGGGGCTCTGTCATCATCTGGCGCCGTCAGTCCTGGAGTCCCGTTCTCGTCTTGACCTGGGCCCCAATGCTCACGGCCTCTGGGAGAGCAACCAATCACTGACATCTGAGACACACTGAGTTTAAGGTTCCACTGTGCATGGAGATCCCGAATGATGGGTTCCCCCTGGCAACTGACTGACCAGGTCCCTGCTGATCAGGTCATTAATGGTCAGGCCCCCACATTACTTTATGATCAAACTGTTCCATCCATTCACAGGGTCATGATTAGCAGAGAATCATAGGAAACCCCAGAGGAATGGCAGTAACAGTGAGAGATTGGCAACAGAAACTCTCTCGCTCCATCTTTAGGGGCAGCACGGTAGCATTGTGGATAGCACAATTGCTTCACAGCTCCAAGGTCCCAGGTTCGATTCCAGCTTGGGTCACTGTCTGTGCGGAGTCTGCACATCCTCCCCGTGTGTGCGTGGGTTTCCTCCGGGTGCTCCGGTTTCCTCCCACAGTCCAAAGATGTGCAGGTTAGGTGGATTGGCCATGACAAATTGCCCTTAGTGTCCAAAATTGCCCTTAGTGTTGGTTGGGGTTACTGGGTTATGGGGATAGGGTGGAGGTGTTGACCTTGGGTAGGGTGCTCTTTCCAAGAGCCGGTGCAGACTCGATGGGCCGAATGGCCTCGTTCTGCACTGTAAATTCTATGATAATCTATGATAATTTCTAATGATGCAGCAGCCTGTTAATGCGGTACTGGTTCTTCGGGGCTCCTTGGGTCTCCCCATTTGAGCGCGGGCTATTAACACTCTGTGGGTGAGTGTCCAAAAATGGACACAATTGAGTTTCTAGACTATATTTAGAGATAAGTATGAGGCGAATAAGTGGTTACCTATGCATTAATTTCCACTTCAGCACTCCTCCGATCCAATACAATCAAAAGCATTTGGGAATTGCACTTAAAATGTAGATAAGAGCCTTTAAATGTCCTAAATGTTATGAAAGGTTAACATTAACCTTTTTATTGAGCATATTATTAAAATTACCGACACATTCACACCAATAACCCTGTCATCATGGAATGTACCTAAAAGCAAACTGCACTGAATAATGCGGCTGAGCGATGAAAACACAGCCAGGTGGACATGCATCCTTTGAAGAAAATCATAAAAGAAAATCATCCTTAAAATTTAGGTTTGCATTTTACTCAGTCACTTTAAAGAGCTGCACACATCATTCAAAATGAACAACAATAATAATTTCTATCAAAGTGCCAATGTCCTTAAACTGTTCTTTGACAAACCCATGTCGTGCTTTTGTTGTCACAGACAAAATTAGGTATAGGTTAGCCAATAAGATAACTGAAATACAGATTGAAAACTCTTAAACTATCATGTCTCTAGAGCAAAGTATGTTGGGTTGTTGTGGAAACAAAAATGATAGGCCTGGATTTTGTGTGGGTTTTTTTGACATTGCGTTGTCAGTGTTCATGACACTAACCCTCTGAATCTGACAGCAGGTTCGTAACTTATGGACAGATTAGTGCGGAAATCCTGAAGTTGTGGTTTGTCAGTTACTGCCCCGCCACACACTGTGCTGTGCACCACCACTTTCCCCCCTCCCCCCCTCCAACAAAGCCATCCATCAATGTAATCAGTTCATGTGGTGAGAATTCCCCCTTCTGACATCACTCATGGAAACAAGTTGAGTCTTTATTCAATCAGGTGTAACTGGCTTTTTGCGTGTGAGCTGAATAAAAATTATTGATGAATAATCAATTCAATCCTGAAAAAAAGTTAGAAATTTTTATCAAAATATAGTGTTGCTAAATGTTATATTGTGGAGATGCCGATGTTGGACTGGGGTGAGCACAGTAAGAAATCTTACAACATCAGGTTAAAGTCCAACAGGTTTGTTTCGAATCACTAGCTATTGGAGCACTGAAAGGCCAGCAGCACCGTTCAATTCCCGTAACAGCCTCCCCGAACAGGCGCCGGAATGTGGCGACTAGGGGCTTTTCACAGTAACTTCATTGAAGCCTACTTGTGACAATAAGCCATTTTAATTTTCATTTTCATTTTCATTTCATTTCATTTTCACTGCTGAATCCTGAGGAAAAAGAATTCCTGAGGAAGGAGCAGTGCTCCGAAAGATAGTGATTCGAAACAAACCTGTTGGACTTTAACCTGGTGTCGTAATACTTCTTACTGTGCTAAATGTTATGTTAAGATTCGTTTTGTTGTGCAGCACGCTGGTGCTGTGGTTAGCACTGCTGCCTCACGGCGCCGAGGTCCCAGGTTCGATCCGGGCTCTGGGTTACTGTTCGTCTGGTGTTTGCACATTCTCCCCGTGTCTGCGTGGGTTTCACCCCAGAACCCAAAGATGTGCAGGGTAGGTGAATTGCCCTTAATTGGAAAAAATGAATTGGGTACTCTAAATTTACTTAAAAAAAGATTCATTTTGTTCAAATAAATTTTTTAAGTAATACCTTGAAAAAAAATTTCAGGTTATTTCAGCTCTTACCTTCAATCCATGTATATTCATTAACAGCAGTCGTATATTTATGGTCTCCAGTATTGGACTCCCTCACAAGTAAAAACATTTTCGGCACCCTATCAAACTCTCTCATTATCTTCAAGATCACTATCAGGTAACTCTCTGACCTTCTCTTCTCCAGCCTTTCCTGACAAAGTATATCCAGTTTGGTATCATTTTGCGAACCTTGTTTGCACCTTCTCTTTACCTCCATGTTCTCTTTATAAAGTAGAGATAAAAGATGTGGACAATATATGACCTAACCAAAGTTCAACCCAAATTTAAACTAACCTCTCTGCTTCTCAGTCCTATTCCTCTAGAAATGAACCCTAATACTTACTCTTTTATATCCTTTCCTGAGTTTCTATTCTGAGTGATTTGTCTACAAGTTCCCTGACCTCATTTGGATTCATATCATGCATGCAGCATGTAAACTTCTACCAAAATACACCACTTCAAACTTTGCCACATTGTAATTCATTTGTCAATCATGTCCAACCTACAATCTTATTAATTTTCCTACATTTTTCCTTTCTATTAACTGGACCTACCAAACTGGCATCATCCACAAGTTTTGAAACTGTACTTCATAAATCATAAATAATAAATAGTCAACAACAATGGCTTCTTGTGGGACACTCACATCCCAGTGTCAATGGCTACCTTTATTCCAATTCTCTATTTTCTGCCTTGTAGCCAACTTGCTATCCTATTCTGCTACTTGTCCTCTAACTCCACATGGTCTGACCTTATTCATGACTCGACTGTGTGTTAACTGTGTTACAGGCCGTTTGAAAACCTGAGTATATTAAATCTACAATATTATCCTTGCCCACTCTTTCTATTAGGTTATGAGGAAGGGCTATTGGAAACTTTCTCTGCCTCTGTTTTACCTTCCCTGTAGGCCACCGCATTCCTTTGAAAGCCACAATAACATCATTTGCTATGTTACAGGACCTTGGCTATACAAAGAAGAATTTCAAATACATTTTGTTAATTTTCTCCCATTTATCCTTCCTCTTTTGAATGTAGTGGAATAAACATTACTGATTTCATTGGTGTGGTACTATCATAACTATAAAATCTGCAAGGGTTAATGAAGTGTCTAGAGTAGCCACTAGAGGGAGCTACGGTGACAACTATATAAAGCAGTGATGCTAAGCCTTGTGGGGAGAGTGTGTGCAGGAGTTAGCCAGAGAGAGTCAGAAGTACAAATAGTGTAAGTGAGAGCAAATCATTGTTTATACCAATATTAAGATTAACTGTAGATGAATGTAGTTAAATGTTATTAATCAACTGCGTATTCTTTAGGAGTACATGTCGAATTAGTGGTGTTAATGAATTTATAGCTTTGTTTAAGTTCAAGCTATTTTGCGGACTTTGTGAACACTACGCCAACCATCCTGAAATGAGCAACACAAAGAACACCAAAATTGGTGGTGGCAGGTATGCCACCAACAATCTGATTGCCTAAGTGCTCAATCTTCATGAGTGAACTTCATTAATGGTGGTAATCATCAGAGCATCATCCACAACAAAAACATGCTAACGAAGTTGGTGATGTAAATAAAACTTCAGGAATCTGGTAATATTTGAGGAGCAATTTTAACCACGACTATCCAGTGCAAAACTGGCAGATTCGGAGCATCCACCAATTACAACCCATCAAATTGTATTTTCCATTGACTTCTCTGGAAAGTTTGTGAAAAATTGGTGGTTCCAATGGTTCCAAGCAAGTAAACAAGAAGCTATGAACCTGTGTTAGCAGCGTGTGGCTAAATTAAGCTCAAGTCAGAGTGTACGCTTTGGAATTTGGCACGTGAGGGAAATTTAAGGATTAATCGCTTTCTAAAATCTAAGCAAGTTTGCATTTAGCGTTTTACAATTTACTGTTAAAGTTAAAGCCCTTTCAGTTTTAGTTAGGGTTAACCAAGCTCCCGGCTGCGGGGGCAGCTACAGTTGGTTAATTAAGTTGCTGGTTCAAACTTGTTTCACTAGCCAGCGATGACTGACTCAGCTCCGTATAGAATTTCAGCCAGTATAAATACAGGTGGTTTCACTAAGCACACAAAGTTAGTAAGGGTAAAAATAGCAGCTTGTGACGGAGTGAAGCTTGTGATGGAGTGTAAGCTTGGGAGTTTGGGAATCCGGTGCAGTGTGGAGTAGGTGATGTTCTGACCTTTTTCAAAAAAGGACTGGTCCGATAGAGAGAGCTGGAGACCAGGAGCGGGACATGAGAGCTGAACCCAGAATCATAGAATGCCTACAGTGCAGAAAGGAGGCCATTCGGGCCATTGAGTCTGCACCAACCCTCTGAAAGAGAAACCTACCTAGGCCCAATCCCCTGCTCTATCTCTGTAACCCCACCTAATATTTGGACACTAGGGCAATTTAGCATGGCCAATCCGCCTAACCTGAACATCTTTGGACTGTGGGAAAAAACCGGAGCAGACATGGGGAGAATGTATAAACTCCACACAGTTACCTGAGGTCGGAATTGAACCCGGGCCCCTGGCATTGTGAGGCAGCAGTGCTAACCGCTGTTCCACTGTGCCGCCTCATAATCATTAATTAAGTGAGTAGATAGATGAGTGGCCGTTTCAGGAGGCAGTCATGACCCTTAGGCTAGGTACTACGCATTGGTCAGCGACAGGAAGGTACGGATGTGGGTGAGGCAGGTGTGGAGATCCAGAAGGTAACATTGAGGACCCTCAGCCTTTGCAATTGTCTAACAGGTTCAAGATTCCTGCAGCTTGTATGGATGAGAGCAGGGACTGCAAGAAGAATGAGCAAACTGACCACAGCACCATAGTGTAGGGTGTCATTCAAGGGGGTAGTTAAAAGGAATCTGGCATGTTGTAGGGGAGAGTTATAGTTAGGGGTACATGTAAGGCCCTCTGCAGCTGAGAACATGAATCCTGAGGATTGTGTTACCTGCATAGTACTGGGGTTAAGGATATCGCCTCAGGGATGGAGAATGTGTTGGAGTGGAATGGGAAGAATCTAGTTTTTGTGGTCCACGTGCATACTAACAACATAGATAGGGCTAAGAGTCCGAGAAGTCTTGGGAGTTCTCCTAAGGCAGTATGAGCAGCTGGAGGCTAAACTAAGAAGCAGAGCCACAAGGTAATAATCCCTGGATTGTCACCTGAGCCATGAGCAAATTGGCATTGGGTAAATAAGATTTAAGCATTGAATGTGTGATTAAATATTGGTGTGGGAGCAATGGGTTTTGATTTATGGGGCACTGGCATCAATACTGGGGAAATTGGGAGCTGTATCATTCAGATAGTCTTCACCTGAACCACACTGGGACCAGAGTATTGGTGAATCATATAACCAGGTCTAGAGGGGTGGCTTTAAACTAAATTTTTGGGGGGAGGGTTCACATGAGGGAAGATTTTCAAAGTTAAAGGGAAAGGCAATAATGCAGGATAATGATACAGGCATTTATAATCAGAGTGTCACAGGAAAGGACAGAGCATAGAAACATAAGAGTGTATCAGCACACAAGGACAGTTTGGGCAAAAACAGCAAAAAGACAGAATTAAAGGCTCTTTATCTGAACGCTTGCAGAATTGGTAACAAGATGGATGAATTAACAGGACAGATAGAAAGAAACAAGTATGATATGAGATCCTTTAGAGAGATGTGGTTGCAAGGTGACCAAAGCTGGGACCTGACTATTGAAGGGTATTTGATATTTTGGTACGATAGGAGGAAAGGAAAGAAACTAGGGTAGATCTGTTAATAAAGGATGAGATTAGTACGTGAATGCAAAATGGTCTTGGTTCAGAAGATCAAGATACAGACTGGGATTTTCCAGTCATTCACGCCAGTGGGATCTTCTTGTCTCGGCAATGGTGCACCCCACACCGGGATTCCTGCCGAAGAAGGTGCATTCAACGGGAAACTCTGTTGACAATGGTGGGATCAGAAGGTCTCACCACTGGCCAATGGCAGGCTGCTCCGCCGCTGGGAAACACGTTTATTATTCATTCAAGGGGTGTGGGCTTTACTGGCTAGGCCAGCATTTATTGACCATCCATAATTGCCCTTGCGAAGGTGGTGGTGAAATGCCTTCTTGAACGGTTGCAGTCCATGTGATGTAGATGCACCCACAGTGCTGTTAGGGATGGTGTTCCAGGTGGTAGTGTTCCCATGTATTTGCTGGCCTTATCCTTCTAGATTGTAGCGGTCCTGGGTTTGGAATGTTATCTAACGAGCCTTTGTGAGTTCCTACAGTTCATCTTGTAGCTGGTACACTCTGCTGCTACTGTGCGTCAGTGGTGGAGGATGTGAATGTTTATGGCTGTAGCAATGGAAAAAAGTAATCGTTGGGAATGGTTAATAGGCCTCCAAATTGCAACTACATGGTAGGACAGAATACACATCAAGAAAAAATGGGAGCTTACTGCAATAAGCATGGGTGACTTTCGTCTTCCTATCTACTGGATGAACCAAATTGGCAAAGGTAGTCTGGAGGATGAGTTCAAAAAGTATATTTGGGGCAGTTTTTTTTAGAATAATACATTCTGGAACCTATCTGGGAATGGGCTACTTTGGACCTGATATTGTGGAATGAGACAAGATTAATTAAATCTCAGTTTGGTAGTCCTGCCCCATGTCTGCGTGGGTTTCGTCCGGGTGCTCCAGTTTCCTCCCACAAGTCCGAAAGACATGCTTGTTAGGTAATTTGGACATTCTGAACTCTCCCTCCGTGTAGAGATAGGCGTTTCTGTGGACGTGCAAGAGACTCCAGGATGGTATGTTGCCTCCCTGGTGCCAGGGTCCAGGATGTCTCAGAACAGGTAGTGGGCATCCTGAAGGGGGAGGGTAAACAGGCAGAGTCATTGTACATATTGCTACTAACGACATAGGCAGTAAGGGGCATGAAGTCCTGCAGCAGGAGTTCAGGGAGCTAGGCAGAAAGTTAAAAGACAGGGGGCGGGATTCTCCACTCCCGCGCCGAAGTTCCGCGCCGTCATGAACGCCGTCGAGGTTCACGACGGCGTGAAACGGCCCCGATCCCGACCGATTCAGGCCCTGCCAATGGGCCAGGATCGGGGCCGCGTCATCTACACGCGCCAGGCTTTGTCGCCCGCGTAAAGGCGGCGCCGCATAGGTGACGCGGCCGGCGCCGCATAACGGGCATCATCCACTCTTGCGCGGGTTGGCCGGCGCAAGCGTGGTTGCCGTCCTCTATAAGTCCGCCCCGCAAGAAGATGTCTGACGGATCTTGCGGGGCCGCGGAAGGAAGGAGGTCCTCCTTCAGAGAGGACGGCCCGACGATCGGTGGGCTCCGATCGCGGGCCACCCCAAATTTGAGGTACCCCCCCGGTGCAGGATCCCCCCTCGCGCCCCCGCAGGCCACCCCCCCCGCAGCGTTCACGCACCGTTCACGACGGCAGCGATTAGGTGTGGACGGCGCCGGGGGGAACCCCCCGTTTTGGCCTGGCCGCTCGGCCCATCCGGGCCTGAGAATAGCGGGGGTGCCGGAGAATCACCATTTTGGGTGTCTCCGGCGATTCTCCGGCCTGCGGCCTGCGAAACTCGACCGGGCCGTTCCCGCCGCTTGGGAGAATCGCGGGAGGGCGTCGGACCGGCGTCCTGGGAAATTTTGGCGGCCCAGGCGATTCTCCCAACCGGCGCGGGAGTGGCGAATTGCGCCCAGGACCTCTAGGGTTGTAATCTCGGGATTACTCCCTGTGCCACGTGCCAGTGAGGCTAGAAATAGGAAGATAGAGCAGCTAAACATGTGGCTAAACAGCTGGTGTAGGAGGGAGGGTTTCCATTATTTGGACCACTGGGAGCTCTTCCGGGGCAGGTGTGACCTGTATAAGAAGGACGTGTTGCATCTAAACTGGAGAGGCATAAATATCCTGGCCGCGAGGTTTGCTAGTGTCACAAGGGAGGGTTTAAACTACTATGGCAGGGGGGTGGGTACCGGAGCAATAGGTCAGTAGGTGAAAACATTGAGGGAGAACTAGGGAATTGGGCCAGAATGGCTCTGAGGAAGAGCAGACAGGGAGATGTTGCTGAAAACAGCAGTCTAGTGGCCTGAAGTGCATATGTTTTAATGCAAGAAGTACAACGGATAAGGCAGATGAACTTAGAGCTTGGATGAGTACTTGGAACTATGATGTTGTTGCCATTACAGAGACCTGGTTGAGGGAAGGGCAGGATTGGCAGCTAAACGTTCCAGGATTTAGATGTTTCAGGCGGGGTACAGGGGGATGTAAAAGGAGTGGCGGAGTTGCGCTACTGTTTAGGGAGAATATCACAGCTGTACTATGGGAGGACACCTCAGAGGGCAGTGAGGCTATATGGGTAGAGATCAGGAATAAGAAGGGTGCAGTCACAATGTTGGGGGTTTACTACAAGCCTCCCAACAGCCAGCGGGAGATAGAGGAGCAGATAGGTAGACAGATTTTGGAAAGGAGTAAAAGCAACAGGCTTGTTGTGATGGGAGGCTTCAACTTCCCCAATATTGACTGGGACTCACTTAGTGCCAGGGGCTTAGACGGGGCAGAGTTTGTAAGGAGCATCCAGGAGGGCTTCTGAAAACAATATGTAGATAGTCCAACTGGGGAAGGGGCTGGACTGGACCTGGTATTGGGGAATGAGCCCGGCCAGGTGGTAGAAGTTTCAGTGCGGGAGCATTTCGGGAACAGTCACCACTGCTCAGTAAGTTTTAAAGTGCTGGTGGACAAGGATAAGAGGGGTCCGAGAGTGAATGTGCTAAATTGGGGGAAGGCTAATTATAACAATATTAGGCGGGAACTGAAGAACCTAGATTGGGGCAGATGTTTGAGAGTAAATCAACATCTGACATGTGGGAGGCTTTCAAATGTCAATTGAAAGGAATTCAGGACCGGCATGTTCCTGTGCGGAAGAGGAATAAATACGGCAAATTTTGTGAATCTTGGATAACGAGAGATATTGTAGGCCTCGTCAAAAAGAAAAAGGAGGCATTTGTCAGGGCTAGAAGGCTGAGAACAGACGAGGCCTGTGTGGAATATAAGGAAAGTAGGAAGGAACTTAAGCAAGGAGTGAGGAGGGCTAAAAGAGGTCACGAAAAGTCATTGGCAAATAGGGTTAAGGAGAATCCCAAGGCTTTTAACACGTACATAAAAAGCAAGAGGGTAGCCAGGGAAAGGGTTGGCCCACTGAAAGACAGGCAAAGGAATCTATGTGTGGAGCCAGAGGAAATGGGCGAGGTACTAAATGAATACTTTGCATCAGTATTCACCAAAGAGAAGGAATTTGTGGATGTTGAGTCTGGAGAAGGGTGTGTAGATAGCCTGGGTCACATTGAGATCCCAAAAGACGAGGTGTTGGGCGTCTTGAAAAATGTTAAGGTAGATAAGTCCCCCAGGGCCTGATGGGATCTACCCCAGAATACTGAAGGAGGCTAGAGAGGAAATTGCTGAGGCCTTGACAGAAATCTTTAGATCCTCACTGTCTTCAGGTGATGTCCCGGAGGACTGGAGAACAGCCAATACGTCAGTGATAGGGAAATTACTGGCGAGAATTCTTCGAGACAGGATCTACTCCCATTTGGAAGCAAATGGATGTATTAGCGAGAGGCAGCACGGTTTTGTGAAGGGGAGGTTGTGTCTCACTAACTTGATATTGTTTTTCGAAGAGATCACAAAGATGATTGATGCAGGTAGGGCAGTGGATGTTGTCTACATGGACTTCAGTAAGGCCTTTGACAAGGTCCCTCATGGCAGACTGTTACAAAAGGTGAAGTCACACGGGATCAGGGGTGAGCTGGCAAGATGGATGCAGAACTGGCTAGGTCATAGAAGGCAGAGAGTAGCAATGGAAGGGTGCTTTTCTGATTGGAGGGCTGTGATTAGTGGTGTTCTGCAGGGTTCAGTGCTGAGACCTTTGCTGTTCGTAGTATATAAATGATTTGGAGGAAAATGTAACTGGCGTGATTAGTAAGTTTGCAGACGACACAACGGTTGGTGGAATTGCGGATAGCGATGAGGGCTGTCAGAGGATACAGCAAGATTTAGATCGTTTGGAGATTTGGGTGGAGAGATGGCAGATGGAGTTTAATCCAGACAAATGTGAGATAATGCATTTTGGAAGGTCTAATGCAGGTAGGGAATATACAGTGAATGGCAGAACCCTGAAGAGTATTGACAGTCAGATAGATCTAGGTGTATAGGTCCACAGGTCACCGAAAAGGGCAACACACGTGGAGAAGGTAGTCAGGAAGGCATACGGCATGCTTGCCTTCATTGGCCGGGGCATGGAGATTAAGAATTGGCAAGTCATGTTGCAGCTGTATAGAACCTTAGTTAGGCCACACTTGGAGTATAGTGTTCATTTCTGGTCGCCACACTACCAGAAGGATGTGGAGGCTTTAGAGAGGGTGCAGAAGAGATTTACCAGGATGTTGCCTGGTATGGAGGGCATTAGCTATGAGGAGAGGTTGAATAAACTCGGTTTGTTCTTACTGGAACCACGGAGGTTGTTGGGCAACCTGATAGAGGAGCAGGATTCTCCCCTGCCCGGCGGGCGGGACATCCCGGCGGGATGGAGTGGTGTGAAGCACTCCAGCGTCGGGCCGCCCCAAAGGTGCGGATTCCTCCACACCTTTAGGGGTCAAGCCCGCACCTTTAGGGGCTAGGCCCGTCCCGGAGTGGTTGGTGCCCCACCAGCTGGCGTGGAAGGCCATTGGCGCCACGCCGGCTGGGGCCGAATGGACTCCGCCGGCTGGTGGGAGTCCGCGGGAGCATCGGCGGCTGCTGACGTCATCCCTGCGCATGAGCAGGGCGGGGTCACCTACGCGTCAGCCATCGCAGAGACTTACACGGCCGACGCATAGTAAAAGAGTGTCCCCATGGCACAGGCCCGCCCGCGGATCGGTGGGCCCCGATTGCAGGCCAGGCCACCGTGGGGGCACCTCCGGGGCCAGATCGCCCCGCGCCCCCCCCCCCCAGGACTCTGGAGCCCGCCCGCGCCGCCAGGTCTCGCCGTTAAGGGACCTGGTTCAATTCACGCCGGCAGGACCGGCATAGCAGCAGCGGGACTTCGGCCCATCGCAGACTGGAGAATCGCCGGAGGGTGGGGGGGGGGGGGGGGGCCCGGAGGGGGGGGGGGGGCGCCCGCCGACCGTCACGGCGTGATTCCCGCCCCCGCCGAATCTCCGGTGCCGGAGAATTCGGAGGCCGGCGGGGGCAGGATTCATGCCGGCCCCTGCCGATTCTCCGACCCGGCGGGGGGGGGGGGAGGGGCGGAGAATCCCGCCCCAGGTCTGCAAAATTATATGGGGCATAGACAGAGTAGATAGTCAGAGGCTTTTTCCCAGGGTAGAGGGGTCAATTACTAGGGGGCATAGGTTTAAGGTGCGAGGGCAAGGTTTAGAGGAGATGTACGAGGCAAGTTTTTTACACAGAGGGTAGTGGGCGCCATGAACTCGCTACCGGAGGAGGTGGTGGAAGCAGGGACGATAGTGACGTTGAAGGGGCATCTTGACAAATTCATGAATAGGATGGGAAGAGAGGGATATGGACCCAGGAAGTGTAGAAGATTTTAGTTTAGACGGGCAGCATGGTTGGCACAGGCTTGGAGGGCCGAAGGGCCTTTTCCTGTGCTGTACTTTTCTTTGTTCTCTTTGTTCTTTGTACCCGAACAGGCGCTGGAATGTGGCGACCAGGGGATTTTAACAGTAACTTCATTGCACTGTTAATGTAAGCCCACTTGGGACAATAATAAAAATTATTATTACAATTATTTTGTATCTGTCTTCACCAAACCCACCCCCATAAATCCACAATCAAATGCACCAGGGTTTTCCCATTGTGCTCCCCACATGGTGAACATGCTGGATATTAATTGCTCCCTTAATGGCCTCAGTTGGTGGCAGGGTGGAATGGTTGACCACAAACCTTCCTATCAAGCACTGAATTGGGGCAGGACTACCAAACTTGTCATGCAGTAGGGCAGAAGATTCTGCAGAATATATTAAAAGCTGAAACATTTTTAAATTATGGACCTAATTTTCTGTTGAAAAATATGTCACCATTTGACAGGTTCTTTACATGAAGTTACTTTCCTTACAACATTTATGTCAACTTGAAAGCTTTCAGCAATGCCTTTGTGAATTTGAACCTGACTCCTGTCAGCTTTATCAGATCTGGCAAGATCCATGTGTGAAAATCCTCAACTCAAACAGACCACAATTTTAAAGCGTGGGACTAGAATATCAGTCATTAAATGCAGCAGTAATTAGATGAAAATCCCAAACAGACCATGTAAATGGAAGCTTTACTACGAGGATTATCGCTATAATTGACCCCTGCAGGAATAACCAAGGAGCAACTCACTGGATTTCTGTCAGGAGATTTCATGAAGGACAACATTTTTTTTTACAGAGAGGGAACCATAAGAGTCTCCTTTTGTGAAATAATTCACAAAATAAAAGCATTTTGATCGGAAGAGTGAGGAGGGGCAATATAAATTAAGTGATACAATTTTAAATGGAACAGAGAGACCTGCGGCTGTACATATTCAAATCATTAAAGGTGCAGGACAAGAAAGCTGTTAAAAACCATGGTCGGAATTCTCCGTCCATTCACGACGGCGGGATTCTCTGGTCCCGTTGCAGCGAATAGGGTTTTGGCTGAACCCTAACTTCTCTGAACTCGGATCAGAGAATCTTGACCCATGACTCCGAAAATGGAGACACAGAGAGCAGAAGCAAGATGTTATGCTAAAGATTTTGAATTCATTGATTGAACCCCTGATGGAATATTGTGTCCAAATCTGGGCACCGTAGTTTTGGAAGGATGGCAAAGCCTTAGAGAGTGCAGGGGAGATTGGCTAGAATAGCACCGGGCAGTGGGGGTGGGGGGGGGGGGGGGGGTGGGGGGGTTGCAACAGGAGTTTCATTTACATGGAGAGAGTACAGAAGCTGGGGTAAAAATCTAACACATGGCTAGATTTTTCAGTGCGCAATCCCTTTAATTTCTGTTTTGTGCACTGCCCATGTAAGTGTGTTATTCAAAACACGAGGCCTGTGCAGTACCTACCAGGTTCTGCACGGCCTTGCAACCACAGGACCTTTGCTTGTTCTCCTTTCAGCAGAGGAGGTTAATGGGAGATTTAACAGGGGTGTTCAAAATCATGAAGTATGTGAACAGATTAAATGAGGAGAAATGTTCCAGTGCCAGAATGTTTGGTAAACCAGTACACAAAGATCTAAGGTCATTGGCAAAAGAATAACAGTCAGGTTTTTGTGACCTGGAAAACTCTGCCTTAAAGGATGGTGGGAGAAAGTCCAATAGTATCTTTCAAAAAGGTATTGGATAAATACTTGAAGGGAAAATATTACAATCACAGGAGTCCCAAAAAGGTTTAAAGCCGATTTGTCTATTTCAAAGTAAATGCAAGCCGAAAAGCGGCGGGGAGTACAATTAGTCCCAGCTGGGACAATCCAAAGTAACCGGTTCCCTTTCTGGATGACTTTTATCGGTGGATTTTAACGAGCCACATTGTTAGTCCTCTGCCCCTCAGTAGGGGAGCTCTGCCCATGGGGAGATCAATCAATCGGGCTGTTCCCATGGGTCACGTGAGGGCTATAACATCCCCCTCCCCCCCTGTGGTGAACAGTTACTGCCTTACCATCATGTAAGGTGATGTCCCCTTTAAGACCGGGCTTGGAACCCTGGGGACTCCGCCTCTGGCTCCGCCCATCTGTGAGCCATATATAAAGGGCTGCCTCATGGGCTGTGTAGCAGTCAGCACTTGTCTCAGCTCTAATATAGTTCTTAGTCTAATAAAGCCTTCTTTACAGTTTAATCTCTGAGCTTCGTTATTGAGGGTACCTCAATTTATTAGACTAAACTAGATTCAGGATGGACACAGCCCTAAAACCAGAGAAGCTCAATCTGGAAGCACGAACACCGGAGGCGAAGGAAATTTTTTAATACTGGCTGCGGTGCTTCGAGGCCTACCTGGACTCCGCAGAGACTCCCATCCTGGGGCCATGCAAGCTGCGTCTACTCCACGCCCGGGTGAGCCACAGAATCTCTGCCACGCTCAAAAAGGCGACGACTTATGATGAGGCGGTCGAGTTACTCCGCAAGCGGTTTGTCAAACCCATCAATGAGGTGCACACCCGGCAACTGCTCTCTACCTGCCGGCAGCGCTCGGGGGAATCGCTAGACGAGTTTGTTGAAAAACTCACCCCGCTTGCCAGGGACTGTGACCATCAGGATGTGACAGGGGAAGTCCATATGAACCTGCGCACCAGAGGCGCTTTTGTGTCCGGCATCCGCTCGACCTACATCCGGGAGCGGCTGCTGGAAAACGGGGCAAATGACCTCCAGGACACGCTAACCGTCGCCTCCTCGCTGGAGGTGGCCCGACATGACCTCAGCCACTGTGATTAAGGCTCTGCACGGCATCTTCACCCTGTTCGGTTTCCCCGCTTATATCCACAGCGACCGGGTACATCGTTCATGAGCGATGAACTGCGTCAGTATCTGCTCAGCGAAGGCATCGCCTCGAGCAGAACGACCAGTTATAACCCGCGGGTGGAGAGGCAGGTGGGGAGGGAGAACGCGACAGTGTGGAAGGCTGTCCTTCTGGCCCAGCGGTCGAGAAGTCTCCCAAACACCCACTGGCAGGAGGTCCTCCCAATGCCCTACACTCCATTAGGTCACTCCTCTGCACGGCCACGAATGAGACCCCTCACAGCCGGTTGTTTGTCTTCCCCAGGAAGTCTACCTCCGGGGTCTCGCTTCCACCTTGGCTGATGGCTCCGGGACCTGTTTTTCTCCGGAGGCACGCGAGGAGCCACAAAACGGACCCCCTGGTCGAAAGGGTCCGGCTGCTCCACGCCAACCCCAGTTACGCCTACGTTGAGTACCCCGACGGCAGGCAAGATACGGTTTCCCTCCGGGATCTGGCACCCGCTGGATCCCCCACCACAGACGCCCCTTCCCACGCCGCTCCCCTGCAGGACACGGCACCCCCTACAACACACCCCTTTCCGGCCCTACCCCCCATTGGTGAGCACCGACCGCGCGTCCCCCCTTGCTCCCCCCCATTTACACACCCCGCCGGCACCGCTACCCCCGGCCCTGCCTAGTTCCCCTGCCCCGACCCGGACCGAAGCTCCGGCCGCTGTGCTCCCGGATGTGCCCTCAACCGGGACGTCCATGCCTGCCGCACCACCGCCCGAATTGAGGAGGTCGCTGAGGACGATCCGGCCACCGAGACGGAGGGACCTATGATGGCACTTCACACCCGCCGGACTCTTTTTAAACAGGGGGTGAATGTGATGAACGGTTACTGCCTTATCATCATGTAAGGTGATGTCCCCTTTAAGACCGGGCTTGGAACCCTGGGGACTCCGCCTCTGGCTCCGCCCATCTGTGAGCCAGATATAAAGAGCTGGCTCATGGGCTGTGTAGCAGTCAGCACTTGTCCCAGCTCTAACATAGTTCTTAGTCTAATAAAGCCTTCTTTACAGTTTAATCTCTAGCTTCGTGTCCACAAGACCCTCCATCGTAAAGGGTGAAGGAGGCCTCCTTCTTCTGCTTTTGGCGGTTGCGGGGCTGGGTCAGGAGACGTGTAACAGGTTGGAGAGTGCTACTTCTGTGGCGATTGTTTGCAGGTTGTCAACAGCAATTGCTCCCTGGTGAAACCGTCGTTCAAAGCTATGGATGCTTGTGTCTCCACATCGGACCCCTGAGTCTTCCACCTTGCACATCTGTGACTGGAACCCTGAGGGGTATTGTTCCTTGGCCATTTGGGTGATAGGCAGGAGGGATGGAGGGCTGACTCATGCGGTGGGGCCGGTCTGGTATGGTCCTGGTATGGGAACCCTGCTTATAAGGTTATATACATGCTTTTGCACCGTCTGCTCCTTGGTTTTCACCCATGTACGACACCGGTCCAGTCCTTTCCACTGCAGTCCCTGGGATCCACCAGGCACCATCCCTGAAGTTCCGGGCATATACCGTGTCCACTGGCTGATAAACTCTGTCCAGTGCCTGTCTGCTGTGATTTTGTTTCTGCCGATGCTGCCTCCTCTCCACTTTCCCACCAATATTGGGGAATGTCAGACTAAGGCCGGTCCTCAGTCATTCTGCCGGTGCCACTCCGATCATTATGTGTGGCATGGTACAGTAGCTGAGCAGGAACCGTGCCAACTTTGACTCCATGGACCCGGTGGCCTGCTTCTTCATGCCCCCCTTAAACGTCTGTACCATCTGCTCAGCTGGGCCGTTTGAAGAGGGGTGGTATGGGGCGGCCCACATGTGCTTTACCCTGTTCGACTTCATGAAGTGCGCGAATTCCCCGCGAGTAAAAGGGGGGCCGTTATTTGTAACCAGCACCTCTGGGATGCCATGGGTACTGAACAAAAGGTGCAACTTCTCGCTGGTAACTCTCAACGTGGTGGGTGGCATTCGATAGACATCTAACCATTTGGATTGGGTGTCGACTGTTACCTGGAATATCAAGCCTTGAAAAGGTTGAGTGAATTCAGCAAGTGGGTGTATCTAGGGTCGGCCTGGTCACTCCCAGGGGTGAAGGGCACTACCGGTGGGAGTTTCTGATGCTCCTGCCATGCGGTACATTGCTACACCAACCTTGTGCAGGACAATGTGGCGTAATTTCGCTCAGTTCGGCTCTTTTTGCATCCACTCTCGAATCTGTGAGGCGATGACTGACAGGGTGTCCACAAAAAATCAGCACCAACACGGCTTCCTCTGCTACTGGCAGCGATAGGGTGGGCATGTCGGCAATGGGGGCCAGCTCACATAGGCGAATGGTTTTATCCGACTTTAGCATCAGGACTACAGGTGCTGTCCACTCCTCAAAGCCAGCTCAGGCGATACTTGAACACACACTCGTATGCCAACAATAGTAGCGCCCATGCTGTATTGGGGCTGGCGCTATTGGTGGAATTGCTCTGTCCTCCTTGAATAAACCAAGCAATGGTTTGTGGTCCGTTATGATTGTAAAACGTCTCCCATAAATGTATTGGTGGAATTTCTTTATCATGGAGGTGATGGCCAGCTCTTCCTTCTCAAACTGAGCATATTTACGCTTTACAACGGCCAAAGTCCATGGCGCGTAGGCTATCGGTTTCTCCGTGCTGTCGTCCATCCAGCGGGATAACACCGCCCCAATTCCATATGGGGAGGCTTCGGATGTGATCAAGAGTGGCCTGGAAGGGTCATTGTGCATCAGCAGCCGTTGCTTTACCTTGGCAAAGTCGCCGTGCCCAGTCCTGGTGTTTTTTAAGTAGTGCATGCTGTGGTGCTAGGATGGTTGCCAAGTTTGGGATGAATTTGCCGTAATAATTTCTCAGGGATCAGTTCTGAGGCATGGGAGCTCCTTTGATGGCCTGTACCTTCTCCTCCATTGGGTGCAAGCCATACCTGTCGCCCCAGTATCCTAGGTATTTGAAGTCTTTTGTGTGAAAAATGCACTTGTCCCTTTTCAGATGGACGCCTGCCTCAGAAAACAGGTGGATTCCTTCCTTCAAGTTATTCAGGTGCTCCTTTTCAGTAGCTACGATGATCAGGATATCATCCAAGTAAGCCGGCACCCTTGGAAGCCCTTGGAGGATGCCTTCCATGACCCTCTGAAAAATCATGCAAGCCCCTTGTATATTCGTAAAGTCCCCTGTGGGTATTGATGGTCACAAACCTTCTGAATGAGGCGTCTAGCTCCAACTTTTAAAAAAATCTTTCTTGTCACAAATAGGCTTACCGTGCCGCCTGTATACTGTCTACCATGCATACTGGAGGTATGCATGAGACATGTCAAGTTTTGAAAAGGAATGTCCTCCAGCCAACTTGGCATTGAGGTCCTCCATGTGCGGCATTGGGTACCCGTCCAAATGAGATGCCTTGTTCACTGTTAACTTGTAATCACCACGAGTGGTTAGCACTGCTGCCCACGGTGCTGAGGACCCAGGTTCGATCCCGGCCCCGGGTTACTGTCTGTGTGGAGTTTGCACATTCCCCCTGTGTCTGCGTGGGTTTCACCCCCACAACCCAAAGATGTGCAGGGTAGGTGGATTGGCCACACTAAATTGCCCCTTAATTGAAAAAAATAATTGGGTACAATAAATTTATTTTTAAAAACTTGCAATCACCACAAAAGCAAACGGTTTTATCCGACTTTAGCATCAGGACTACAGGCGCTGCCCACTCCGCAAACTGCACTGGACGAATGATTCCCAGGCTTTCCAGCCATTTGAGCTCATCGTCCACCTTTGTCAACAAGGCATAGGGAAGTGGTCGGGCCCTAAAATACCTTGGTTGGGCATCTAGATATATATAAATCTCCCAAGTCATCCTGGAAAGTTTCCAGGTATATCCCTAGAACCTCATACAATCTCCCAGTGGCCATTTTGAAAATCTGCTGCCAGTCCAAGTGGAGCCTCTACAGCCAGTGATGGCCCAACAGACTAGGTCTGGGTCCTTATACCACTGTCAATTGTAAATGGACAGACTGCTGCCCGTAGACAACTGGAGTCATCGTTGTGCCCGCGATGGCCAATGGTTCTCCCGTGTATGTTGCCAAACGCGCCGCAGTATCCATCAGGTTCTGGCGCTTGATTCCTCCTGACTTTCTCATATGTCTGCCATCCTAATCCCGAGAGACAGCATCCCCAGTGTCATTTCCATTTCTAGTAGGTGACCATTAACCTGGACAGTTACTTTGATGAGGGGGCTACTCTTGGCGCGGCAATGCAATTTAGCTGCATACACTTGTCCATGTCAGGCTGTGCCGGGAGTAAAGCCCTGGCTCTAGATGGGTGTCTCCCCCCCCTGCCCCCCCCCCCCCCCCCCCCCCCCCCCCCGCCCACCACCACCCGACTAAGACGGCATGCTTGTTGGCGGATCTGGCATTCCTAGTCCCCACAGTTCCTCTGACCGCAGGTACAGCGTTGCTGTGAGTCCTCCTCCTGGGGTTCAGGGGAGACGCCTTGCCGAGCTGCAGAGGCCTTGGCCAACGGGGTGGGCCCCGATGTTGCTCGGGCAGTGGCTGGGTCCCAGAGGTTTTATTCTTAGGGGGCATTGTTCGCCTGAATGGGGGGGGGGGGGGGGGGGCACGTAATGGTATTCACCTCCATCTCTAGAGAACCCTGGCACTCCTGGACTTCCTCCTCCACATTTTCACTTGAGGGAGAGATGTCTATTTCAGGTCCAAATATGGTTCAGCCAGTAATGTTTGTTGGATCCGGTTGTATTGAACCAACACCCTTGGACAATGACCGATGGTTTGGGGTCATAGTGGTCTGCCACAAGCGCCACCAATCCAGCAAATGTTTTGGAATCAGAGGCGGCAGGGTAGGTCAGGCTTTTGATGACACTATAAGTAGCGACCCCATTGGTGGACCCTACTGGCAGTCATCCCCTGAAGGGACGTTTGCCCTAAAAAAGTAACACATTCACTCAGCCTACTGGGCCCAGTCTTCTATACTCGTGTCAAAAGTCTCCCAAAGAGCGGCATTTTCAAATCTGTGCTAACCTTGCTCCTCTGTAGCAAGATTCAGCCATGGTCTGGGCATCCAGCAGTGCCACCTGTAGTTCCATTTTTCCTCGTCGCCATTATTACAATTACAGGAGTCCTGAAAAGGTTTCAAGCTGATTTGGTTATTCCAAAGTAAATGCAAGCTGCAACGCGGCGTGGCGGGCAGTACTCGTACCAGCCGTTTCCTTCCTGGCCAGCTTTTATCGGTGTGTTTAACGTGCCCTGTTGTTAGGCCTCAGCTCCTCAGCGCTTGTATTCCACAATCCCCATGGGTAGATCAATTAGGTCATCTCCGTGGGTCTCATGGAGGTTATAACAGGTAGCTTATGCAGAACCATGGTGATGCACGATCAATTGCACAAAGACTATCACGGGGCTGTTTAGCACAGGGCTAAATCGCTGGCTTTGAAAGCAGACCAAGGCAGACCAGCAGCACGGTTCAATTCCTGTAACAGCCTCCCCGAACAGGTGCTGAAATGTGGTGACTAGGGGCTTTTCACAGTAACTTCATTTGAAGCCTACTTGTGACAACAAGCGATTCTCATTTTATTTCATTCATTTTCATTTCATTTCACTAAAGCTGGGTGCAACTGTTGCTTTATTATAGTCAGATGCGTGGCCTCCTGCTGCAGCTGGCGAAATGGCAGGGCACTGGAGGTCATACATATTTATACAGTTCTCCGTGGGCGGAGCCAGCTGGCAGGAGCTACCGGCGAACCTGTAGTGCAGGTCCTACCTTACATCTCCTATTACAGTGGTTCACCACATTCACCCCCTGTTAAAAATGAGTCCGGCGGGGTGACGTGAAACAATATACAATTAGTGCAATTATGTACAGTGGTAGGGAAAGAAAAGTCCATGTTGACGGTCCGGAGTCCGTCAAAGATTCAGCTGTTCCGGTGCTTTGGTGCTTTGTTGGGAGCGGCGTAGCGGTGGTGGCGAAGTCGGTGCTGGCGGTGGTGGAGGTGGCACCGATGGCAGTGGTGGCAGTGCTGATGCTGGCCAGTCATCGGGGAACTCCGGGAGTGTGCTGAAGTCCTCTTCGTCCTCTTGTGCGGAAAAGGGGAGGGGGGGTGGTCTGGTGCCTATGGACGTGCCTATGGGGAAAGCGTTGCTTTCTACTTGAAAAGGCAGTGACTCGTCCACTGCGCGCATCCCGGCCTTGGTGATGTCTGCTCTGATGCGGGCAAAAGCATTTTGTGCCTTGGCCGCAAGGGGGAATTGGGTGGACTGAATGAGTGGGCGGGCCTTGTCCGCATAGTTTGGGCCCCACTGAGCGTAGTAGGAAAAGAACCCCAGGCAGCGTTTGAGGGCCTTGGGGCAGTGGGGAGGGGAAGTTCCATGAGGGGGCGCATGCGATCGGGGTCGGGCCCGAGAAGTCCGTTTTGGACTACATAGCCAAGAATGGCTAACCTGGTCGTGCTGAACACACACTTCTCTTTGTCGTAGGTCAGGTTGAGAAGAGTGGCAGTGCGGAGGAATTTATCGAGGTTGGCATCGTGGTCCTGCTGGTCATGGCCGCAGATGGTGACATTATCTAAGTACGGAAAGGTGGCCCGCAAACCGTACTGGTCGACCATTCGGTCCATCTCTCTTTGGAAGGCCGAGACCCTATTTGTGACACCGAAAGGGACCCGAAGGAAGTGGTAGAGGCGACCGTCCGCCTCAAAGGCAGTGTATGGCCGGTCCGACTTCCGGATGGGGAGCTGGTAGTAGGCGGATTTCAGGTCAATTGTTGAGAAGACCCAGTACTGCGCAATCTGATTGACCATATCAGATATGCGTGGGAGGGGGTACGCGTCGAGCTGCGTGTACCGATTGATGGTCTGGCTGTAGTCCACGACCATCCTGTGTTTCTCCCCAGTTTTAACCACTACCACTTGGGCTCTCCAGGGGCTGTTGCTGGCCTCAATAATACCCTCCTTAAGCAGCCGCTGGACTTCGGACCTGATGAAAATAGAACTTAGAACATTACAGCGCAGTACAGGCCCTACGGCCCTCGATGTTGCGCCGACCTGTGAAACCACTCTAAAGCCCATCTACACTATTCCCTTATCGTCCATATGTCTACCCAATGACCATTTGAATACCCTTAGTGTTGGCGAGTCCACTACTGTTACAGGCAGGGCATTCCACACACTTACTACTCTCTGAGTAAAGAACCTACCTCTGACATCTGTCCTATATCTATCTCCCCTCAATTTAAAGCTATGTCCCCTCGTGCTAGACATCACCATCCGAGGAAAAAGGCTCTCACTGTCCACCCTATCCAATTCTCTGATCATCTTGTATGCCTCAATTAAGTCACCTCTTAACCTTCTTCTCTCTGATGAAAACAGCCTCAAATCCCTCAGCCTTTCCTCATAAGATCTTCCCTCCATACCAGGCAACATTCTGGTAAATCTCCTCTGCACCCTTTCCAATGCTCCCACATCCTTCCTATAATGCGGCGACCAGAATTGCACGCAATACTCCAAATGCGGCCGCACTTGGTCTTGTCCTGGGTGCTGTACCGTCTGCTCCTAGTGGCAACGGGCTTGCAATCCACAGTTAGATTGGCAAAAAGGGAGGCGGGATCGACCTTGAGGGTCGCGAGGCCGCAAACGGTAAGGGGGTGGGGGGGGGGGGGGGGGTGGTAAGGGCCGGCTGAATTTGAGGGTGAGGCTCTGGAGGTTGCACTGGAAGTCCAGGCCCAACAGGAGTGCAGCGCAGAGATTAGGAAGAACATAGAGGCGGAAGTTACTAAATTCTACACCCTGAACCGTGAGGGTGACTGTACAAAAGCCTCGGATCGGGACGGAGTGGGATCCGGAAGCTAGGGAGATCCTTTGATTGGCAGGGTGGACCGCGAGGGAGCAGCACCTTACCGTATCTGTGTGAACAAAGCTTTTGGTGCTCCCGGAGTCCAGCAGGCACGAGGTCGCATGGCCATTGATTTTAACCGTCGTCGACACGGTGGCCAGGTTGTGCGGTCGAGATTGGTCCAGCGTCTTCGAAGCGAGCTGCGGGTAGCCATCGGATGCTTCGGGTGTCGAGCGTGCGAAGTTCTGATGTCGGGATGTCTGGAGACCCTGTGGGGGACAAGATGGCGGCGCCCATGGTGCGCAATTTGCGGGGTCGGGACAAGTTGGCGGCGCCCATCGTGCTCACATTGCGGGGTCGGGACAAGATGGCGGCGCCCATAGGTCGCACATGGACCCGGGAGGAGAAGATGGCAGCTCCCATTGTGCGTCTGGCGTGGGGGAGGGGGCGATAGCGGGCGCGATCGCAGCGACTGTGCAGGCCTGGCACTAAGCCACGAAGTGGCCCTTTTTACTGCAGGCTTTACAAATGGCAGTGCGGGCCGGGCAGTGTTGGCGGGGGTGCTTCTGCTGACCGCAGAAGTAGCAGCGGGGACCTCCGGGGTGCGCGGATCAGCGTGTGGCGCAGGCGTATTGTGAAGGCAGGGCCCCGGCTGAGGAGGTCATCGGCGGGGTCCAGGAGGGGTAGGAAGGAGTAGAAGGGTGGGCAGCATGGTGGGAGAGGTACGATTGTACGTTACGGGATGCGACCATCATGGAGAGCGCCAAGGTTTTCATCTCTGCCAGTTCGAGCGTGGCCCCTTCCAGCAATTGTTCTTGGATGCGGTCCGACGCAATCCCCGTCACAAAGGCATCGCGCATGAGGAGATTCGAGTGTTCGGCGGCCGTGACGGCCTGACTGTCACAGTCCCGAACGAGTGGAATTAGGGCCCGCCAGAAGTTTTCGATGGACTCACCAGGTAGTTGCGAGCAGGTGGCAAGTACATGCCTGGCGAAGAGCGTGTTTGTCTTCTGCGCGTAGTGTTCTTTGAGGAGTTCCATTGCTTTTGTGTAATTCGTGGTGTCTTGGATTAACGGGAACACGCTGGAGCTCAGTCTGGAGTACAGGACATTTATCTTCTGAGCTTCCATTGGCGAGGGGTCCGCCGCGTTGATGTAAGCCTCGAAACATGCTAGCCAGTGATCTTTCCTGGCATCGGGCGAGTGCGGATCCAGCTGCAGGCGATCGGGCTTAATTCAGATATCCATTCTGTGGAAAATCTGACTGTAATAAATTGATGCACGATCAATTGCACAAAGACTAAAGTTGGGTACAACTGTGGCTTTATTAGAGTCAGATGTGTGGCTTCCTGCTACAGCTGGCGAAATGGCAGGGCACTTGATGTCATACATATGTATACAGTTCTCCGTGGGCAGAGCCAGCCGGCAGGAGCTACCGGCGAACCTGTAGTGCAGGTCCTACCTTACATCTCCTATTACAGTGGTTCACCACACATGGGGAAAGGGGAATTGGTTCAGTTGCATAGCTGTTTTTCAGAAGCAGTACAAGCACAATTTGCTATATCACTCTATGATTTCTGATTATCCTTTATGAGATGCCATTCCTTACAACCAGAATATTTAAAGTATGATGCGACCATCAATTCACTGAGAAACACGTTGAGAAGTAAACCATGGTTTTAATCAGCTTACAACTGAGCCTGCCTGTGACTGGTACAACAATGAAAGCGGCCCCGCAGGTCAGCTGCCTTTATACTTCCTGTAAGGGGTGGAGCTAAGGGCGAGCCTGTACATGCCCCGACATATCCCCTTGTGGGTGAAGCCGTCCAATGGCCCATAGGTGGAGCCCACAGGGTTAAACACATAACGTAACACGATACAGCAGTAACATGATATCGCAGTGCACTGGTGAATTAGTTCCATTCACCACATTCACCCCTTGTTTAAAAAAATGAAATCCAGCGGGGGTGACGGGTTTACAGATGGTCTGGTGCCCGGATCGTACGTTGCGACCGCCGAAGCAATGGTGTTGCAGCCGTTTTGGGTGGCTGTGGAGCTGGGCCCGGAGCAGGCACAGGCATGGACTCCTGGAGCGGCTCTTCCGGAGCTTCATTCCTGTGGACCGGTGTGGCGGGTGGGAGGGAGCGTGAGAACCATATTGGGGTTGGGGCGCTGAACATGTGAGGTTGGATAGGGGTAGGGGCGCTGAACATGGGAGGTTGGACGGGACCTAGTGTGGGGGATGCAGTAGTGGTCGTGGTGTCGGAGCCTGCGGGCGCCAGGTCCCAGAGGGAGACGGTTTCCTGCTGGCCATCGGGGTGTCTGATATGTGCATAGTGTGGGTTGGAGTGCAGGAGCTGGACCCTCTCTACCAGGGGGTCGGCCTTATGACTCCGAATATGTTTTCGGAGGAGGTCTGGACCCAGTGTCATCAGCCAGGGCGGAAGCGAGGCCCCTGAGGTAGCTCCCCTAGGGAAAACCAACAAGTGGTCATGAGGGGTCTGGTTTGTGGCCGTGCAAAGGAGAGACCTAATAGAGTGGAGTGCATTGGGGAGGACCTCCTGCCAGTGAGAAACTGGGAGATTCCTGGACCGAAGAGTCAGTAGGACGGTCTTCCAGACCGTCGCGTTCTCCCTCTCCACCTGCCCGTTTCCCCTGGGGTTATAGCTGGTAGTCCTGCTCGAGGGTGATGCCCTTACTGAGCAGGTACTGACGCAGTTCGTCGCTCATGAACGACGAGCCCCTGTCGCTGTGGACATAGCTGGGGAAACCGAACAGGGTGAAGACACTATGCAGGACTTTGATGACTGTGGGAGTGGTCATATCGGGGCAGAGAATGGCGAACAGAAAACGGGAGAACTCGTCTATGATGTTCAGGAAGTACGTGTTGTGAATATTGGAGGGGAGGGGCCTTTTGAAATCGATACTAAGGCGTTCAAAGGGCCGGGGCGCCTTTACCAGGTGCGCCTTATTTGGTCGATAGAAGTGCGGTTTACACTCCGCACAGATTTGGCAGTCTCTGGTTACAGCTCTGACCTCCTTGATGGAGTAGGACAGGTTGCGGGTCTTGATGTAGTTGGCGAGCCGGGTGACCTCCGGGTGGCAGAGGTCATCGTGGATAGCACTTAATTGGTCATCTTGCACACTGGCGCACGTGCCGTGGGACAGGGCACCTGGGGGCTCATTGAGCTTCCCAGGACGATATACTATATCGTAATTATAGGTGGAGAATTCGATCCTCCACCTCAAGATCTTGTCATTCTTGATCTTGCCCCGCTGCGTATTGTCAAACATAAAGGCAACCGATCGTTGGTCGGTGATGAGGGTAAACCTCCTACCAGCGAGGTAGTGCCTCCAGTGCCGTAAGGCTTCCACGATGGCTTGGGCTTCTTTTTCGACCGAGGAGTGTCGAATTTCAGAGGTGGTGAGGGTGCGGGAAAAGAACGCTACCGGTCTGCCTGCTTGGTTGAGAGTGGCGGCGAGAGCGACCTCTGAGGCATCGCTCTCCACCTGGAAGAGGGCGGACTCGTCCACCGCACGCATCGTGGCTTTGGCGATGTCCGCCTTGATGCAGTTGAAGGCCTGGCGAGCCTCGGCTGCCGGTGGAAAAATGGTGGCCTTAAATAATGGGCGGGCTTTGTCCGCATACTGGGGGTCCCACTGGGCATAATAGGAGAAAAATCCAAGGCACCTCTTCAGGGCCTTGGGGCAGTGAGGGAGAGGGAATTGGAGAAGGGGGCGCATACGGTCAGGGTCGGGCCCTAGGACCCCGTTTTCCACAACGTAGCCGTGGCCCGCAGCCCGTACTGGTCCACCATTCGGTCCATTGCTCGTTGGAACACCGAAACCCCGTTTGTGACGCCAAGGGGGACCCGGAGGAAATGGCAAAGGCGGCCATCTGCCTCAAATGCCGTGTAGTGGCGGTCCTCCGGGCGGATTGGGAGCTAGTGATATGCAGACTTCAGATCTACCGTAGAAAACATGCGGTAATGCTCGATCTGATTTACCATGTCTGCAATCTGGTGAAGGGGGTACGCATCGAGTTGCGTAAAGCGGTTAATGGTCTGGCTGTAATCAACCACCATCCGGAACTTTTCCCGGTCTTGACGACCACCACCTGAGCTCTCCAGGGGCTATTGCATGCCTCTATGACCCCTTCCCGCAAGAGACGCTGGACCTCGGACCTAATGAACGTTCTGTTCTGCATACTATACAGCCTGCTTCTGCTTACAATCGGCGGTGAGGTTCGCAAAGGGGGGGGAGGATCGATTTTTAGGGTCGCAAGGCTGCATATGGTGAGCGGGGGCAGGGGCCCCTGAATTTAAGTGTTAGGCTCCTGAGGTTCCACTGAAAATCGAGTCCTAAGAGGAGAGGAGCGCAGAGGTCTGGGAGCACATATAGTTTAAAATTAGCATACTCAGCGCCCTGGATCACTCGGGTTGCAGTAGTGCACCCTTGGATTTGCACCGAGTGCGACCCAGAGGCGAGGGAGATAGTTTGTTGCGTCGGGAATATTGGGAGCGAACAACGTCTCACCATGTCCGGGTGAATGAAGCTCTCTGTGCTCCCGGAGTCGAAAAAGCAAGGTTTCTCGTACCCGTTTACCCGGACGGCCATCATGGAGCTCCGGAGGTGCATCGGTCGCGACTGGTCCAGGGTGACTGCGCTGAGCTGGGGGTAGCCGGTGCCGTGATCGGAGGTGCTGGGGCGGCCCCGCGATGGCTGCTGTCCTTGTCGTTCGTACACCTCGGGTGGTGTAGCAGATGGTGGCCAAGGTGGCGGCCCCCGTTGGTCAAGCGTGGCGGGCGGTAAGGACTATGGCGTCCAAGATGGCGGCCCCCATAGATCGCACGTGGCCGGCCGCGTGGGGGAGGATGGCCAAGTTGGCGGCCCCCATGAGTCGCACGTGTTGTGCGGAGGCGGAGGCGGCAGACACGCTGCCACTTTGCGGGGTCTGCGGGCCTGTGGGTCTGTGGATCGGGTCTGTGAGTTCGAGTTTTTAGACCTGGCCAGGCAGACCTTGGCGAAGTGTCCTTTTCGCCCGCAGTTACTACAGTTCGCATTGCGGGACGGGCAGTACTGTCGGGGGTGGTGGGACTGGCCGCAAAAATAGCAGGGCAGCCCCCCATGATGGGTGGGTGGCTGCGCGGCACAAGCCTGGGGTAGTCTCTGGTCGGGGGCCCACGAGGGGGTCGCGTGGTCGGCGGGGAACGCAGTAAGGCTCTGAAACGCGACCTCCAGAGAGGTAGCTAGTGTTACCGTGTCCTCCAGGTCCTGGGCCCCTTAATCGAGCAGGCGCTGTCTTACATAGTTCGATCGGACCCCCGCCACGTAAACGTCTCGGATAGCGAGCTCCATATGCTGCGGGGCCGTAACGGCCTGGTAGTTACAGTTGCGCGCGAGGGCTTTGAGGTCGCGTAGGTAGTCATCTAGCGACTCCCCGGGGCGCTGGCGGCGAGTGGGGAAGATGTGTCGCGTGTAGACCTCGTTCACAGGTCATACATATATGCGTTCGAGTAGTGCGAGGGCCTCTGTTCAGGACGCGGCGCCGTCGAGCTGGACAGAAATACGATGGCTCATCCGTGCATGGAGAAGACTCAGTTTCTGTTCGTCCGTGACGGTGGCATAGACGACGCGGCGAGATAGGCCTTGAAGCATCAAAGCCAGTGCGAAAAAATTTCACTCGCCTCCGCGGCCTGTGGATCGAGCTCCAGTCTATCAGGTTTGAGGGCTGATTCAATAGTAGTATTTTAAGCTGATTAAATTGATGCGACCATCAATTCACTGAGAGACACGTTGAGAAGTAAACCGTGGTTTTAATCAACTTACAACTGAGCCTGCCTGCGGCCCCGCAGGTCAGCTGCCTTTATACTTCTTGTAAGGGGTGGAGCTATGGGCGAGCTCGTACATGCCCCAACATATCCCCCTGTGGGTGAAGCCGTACAATGGCCCATAGGTGGAGCCCACAGGGTTAAACACATAACGTAACACGATACAGCAGTAACATGATATCACAGTGCACTGGTGAATTAACAGTAGTTCCATTCACCACAAAGTATTAATTATGATTGTAGTACAAAGAACAAAGAACAAAGAACAAAGAACAAAGAAATGTACAGCACAGGAACAGGCCCTTCGGCCCTCCAAGCCCGTGCCGACCATACTGCCCGACTAAACTACAATCTTCTACACTTCCTGGGTCCGTATCCTTCTATTCCCATCCTATTCATATATTTGTCAAGATGCCCCTTAAATGTCCCTATCGTCCCTGCCTCCACTACCTCCTCCGGTAGTGAGTTCCAGGCACCCACTACCCTCTGCGTAAAAAACTTGCCTCGTACATCTACTCTAAACTTTGCCCCTCTCACCTTAAACCTATGCCCCCTAGTAATTGACCCCTCTACCCTGGGGAAAAGCCTCTGACTATCCACTCTGTCTATGCCCCTCATAATTTTGTATACCTCTATCAGGTCGCCCCTCAACCTCCTTCGTTCCAGTGAGAACAAACCGAGTTTATTCAATCGCTCCTCATAGCTTATGCCCTCCATACCAGGCAACATTCTGGTAAATCTCTTCTGCACCCTCTCTAAAGCCTCCACATCCTTCTGGTAGTGTGGCGACCAGAATTGAACACTATACTCCAAGTGTGGCCTAACTAAGGTTCTATACAGCTGCAACATGACTTGCCAATTCTTATACTCAATGCCCCGGCCAATGAAGGCAAGCATGCCGTATGCCTTCTTGACTACCTTCTCCACCTGTGTAGCCCCTTTCAGTGATCTGTGGACCTGTACTCCTAGATCTCTTTGACTTTCAATACTCTTGAGGGTTCTACCATTCACTGTATATTCCCTACCTGCATTAGCCCTTCCAAAATGCATTACCTCACATTTGTCCAGGTTAAACTCCATCTGCCATCTCTCCGCCCAAGTCTCCAGACAATCTAAATCCTGCTGTATCCTCAGACAGTCCTCATCGCTATCCGCAATTCCACCAACCTTTGTGTCGTCTGCAAACTTACTAATCAGACCAGTTACATTTTCCTCCAAATCATTTATATATACTACAAAGAGCAAAGGTCCCAGCACTGATCCCTGTGGAACACCACTGGTCACAGCCCTCCAATTAGAAAAGCATCCCTCCATTGCTACCCTCTGCCTTCTATGGCCTAGCCAGTTCTGTATCCACCTTGCCAGTTCACCCCTGATCCCGTGTGACTTCACCTTTTGTACTAGTCTACCATGAGGGACCTTGTCAAAGGCCTTACTGAAGTCCATATAGACAACATCTACTGCCCTACCTGCATCAATCATCTTAGTGACCTCCTCGAAAAACTCTATCAAGTTAGTGAGACACGACCTCCCCTTCACAAAACCGTGCTGCCTCTCACTAATACGTCCATTTGCTTCCAAATGGGAGTAGATCCTGTCTCGAAGAATTCTCTCCAGTAATTTCCCTACCACTGAAGTAAGGCTCACCGGCCTGTAGTTCCCGGGATTATCCCTGCCACCCTTCTTAAACAGAGGAACAACATTGGCTATTCTCCAGTCCTCCGGGACATCCCCTGAAGACAGCGAGGATCCAAAGATTTTTTCATAGACAGTTTGGAAGTAAGAGAGTGGTTCCAGTGCTTAAATTGAGGTTACATCTAATTTCCACGGCTACGATCCTAACTTTGAAACTGTTTATTTTGCAGTTGGCTCCATTCTCAGGGATCCACCCATATTTCCAATACCCATGTGTTGGCCCTCTAAAAAACACCACATTTTCTTGTCTCTGTGACTAATGTGTGAGATGGAAAAATAAGTATTTGGAACTTTCTGCATATTTTTCTGGCAGTGGGTGTGGTAGATTAAAAATCCAAACCCTGAGGCCTGAAATGATGTAGAAATTATATACTGAAGATACATTTGGTAATGAAGTGTGCCTTTCAATTCATGTATATTCATGATTCAGTAATCCCATAGAACTCACTAGCACTTCAGCTGTGAGTGGGTGATTTGTGTCTTTCTCTTGAATGTTGCCTGATTATGTTGCTCCACTGCCTATTGTTCTTAATATAAATGTCTGAGATTTTTTGCCAATTTAAAACATTATAATGAAATTGACGTTCTATTACTTTTTCCGAATTTATCATTTATGCTTCCTCTGTTGTTTTTCCCTCAAGCTATTGAAAAGCCAGTAATACCATGATGAATAACAAAGGGTCTACCACAGCTTCATAATATGATCAAGGATCATTTGCAATCTGCCTGTGTTCCTAAATCACTCTATAATACTGAAACATATTCATAAGTCATTCCCCTTTGGTAATAAATTTAAATTACTCCAAGTAATTACTTTTATTCATTCTCTGTATGTGAGTATCCCTAGAATAGGCCGATATTTACAGCCCATCCCAATTGCCCTGAGAACGATGTACTGGGATTCTTGAACCACTGCTCGCAGCCAGTTTATATAAGTGTTCGAGTCCAAGGTTAAAAATCAACCATGTCAATGCTAGTCTGGAGTCACGCACAGGCTGTAGTATCCCGCACGGGACACACAGAACAGGGTTGAGGAATATGCACTCCCCTGTTAACTACAGGGCGGGGCTGTTGTATATAAGGTCAGCCTGACTCGAACAGGCCTCGAGAGAGAGAAAGGGTCGATGAAGCCTAACCGGCTCTTGTGTGTATATACGTTTCTGTTGTGAATAAACCAGTACTTTATTTTTACTCGGCTGACTCCGTTGCCTTCCTAAACAGGAAACGAGGATCAAATGGAAGCTGTCAGCATGCACCTCTGCTATCTCTGCCGTCTGTGTTACTTTTGCTCACTTGGGACTGAGGTACGACTTGCTCGGTTGGATGATTTTGACTCTGTGATAGAGTTCTGGCTCCAATATGCGGAACACCTCCGCTATTTCTTCAGGGCGAAGAATATTACTGAAAACAAACGCAAGACTGTAATTCTGCTGACAGTCTGCGTTGCATATACTTTCGGGATTATTTGGGGCCTTACATTTCTGGTGGCATTGGACACCATTGCGTTTGACCAACTCATTGCTCTGGTGGGGAATCACTTCAACCCAACCCCCTCTATCATCGTGCAGAGGTATAGATTTAATTTGGTGGTGCGAGCAGAAGGGGAAACCGTCGCTGAATCTATCTTCCAGCTATGTGAAATTGCTGGGTACTGTGATTATGAAACTGTGTTAGCTGACATGCTGAGGGACCATTTAGTCTGCAGCATTAATGACCATGATATCCAGGAACGCCAGCTTGGTGAAGGTTCCCTGACTTTTCAGTAGGCATTACAATTGGCTCTCTCGCAGGAAAGCGCAGCCCAGGGAGTGGAAGTAAATGACCTAAAGTGCAGTCCCCCACACCACCACACACCTCGCGGGTTTGCTGCCTTCATGAAGTTTGGGATTATTGCCCCCCCCAACATTGGCGCTAAGGTGTGCCACTCGCAAGAAATGCAAGGGCTCCCCACTGAGCATCACCCATGATGCCATTTCACACCTGACCAGGAGATCTCCGTTCGGAACTTTGGTGGGGTCCTCGCTGGCTTCCACAGGTCAACATTCGTCAGTCCGGATCCATCTCATCTGAGGGGCTGGATTCTCCACACCCCGACGCCGAAATCGCGTTCGCCGATGGGGCGGAGTATCTGTTTTGGCGCATGAAATCGGGAGCGGCGCCGGTTCTTCAATTCTCTGCCGCCCGAGCATCCGCCGTGCTGAGTATCCACCGCCTCAGGCCATTGCGTGAGGCCCGCCTACGATGCTCCGTTGCCAACTGGCCGAATTCCCGGCGGTGTGGACCTCTCATGGTCCCATCGTCCATGATCCTCGCATTGCGGCTGCAGACTCAGTCCAGGGCCGTCACAGTTTGGGGAATGCCAATCGGCGGGCATGGGGGATTTCATTCGGGGCTGGGGGCAATGTGTGCCCCCAGCAAAATCGTGAATCTGTGGCCTTTTCGCCAGTTTTCCTTGCGTAAAAGACCACAGTTTTCCTGATGGCATGGGGACTTAGTCCC
This sequence comes from Scyliorhinus torazame, assembly GCF_047496885.1. Lineage (NCBI taxonomy): Eukaryota > Metazoa > Chordata > Chondrichthyes > Carcharhiniformes > Scyliorhinidae > Scyliorhinus > Scyliorhinus torazame. The sequence goes on along the minus strand of NC_092715.1, from coordinate 69,909,808 downwards.
CAAAATGGTGAATCAAGCCCTAGATCTGTGTGCACGGCCAACTAATGAAGAGTCACCTTGATCACATTAGATCCACTGTTCCGCCGTCCCCTCGGCAGTTCCCGCCTGCGGTCCGACAGACCAACCGGATGCGATCCGCCCCGTTATTGCCAACTGCATTGCCTACTATGCTCATCTTCTACTTCTTCTCCTCAGGATAACGAAATGGCAGTTGTGTGATCCTCGGATTCCGATATGGAAATGCAGACCTCGGAGGGCTCTGACCTGGACAATGTCACCCGTGCACCACCTACAGGCTCCCCGTCCCGGCGTTCCAGCTGAAAGCGTCGTCCTCCGGCTCACTATACTCTGGTTACTCCAGATCCGCCACAGGGGTGTGAAGTGCCTCGACAGAAGTGGCAGCGTCACCCACAACAGAGCCAGATTCTTCGGTTCCTTCATCGTCATTAGTCTGCCTGACTTCATCATCTTTATCATCCTCATCTTTCCCTGAGGGGGTCTTTGGACTTGGGGAGGGGAGGGGTATAGTATCCCACACAGAGAACATTGGACAGGGTTGACTATATTCCCTGTGTGGCTCAAGGAGTATGCACTCCCCTGTTAACTATGAGGCGGGGACTGTTGTGTATAAGGTCGGCCGGACTAGATCAGGCCTCCAGAGAGAAAGGGCCGATGAAGCCTAACCAGCCCTTGTGTGCTAACGTTTCTGTTATTAATAAACCAGTACTTTATTTTTACTTGACTGACTCCATTGCCTTTACTAAACAGGCCAGACTGAGTAAGGATGACAGGATTCGTCGCGAATGAACATTAATGAACCAGTGGGTGTTCATTGCAATCTGGTATGTTTGGCATAATTGCAAGATGGTTTGGCACCGACTCTTTACACACTGAAAACAAGAATGTGGGTAACATGGTGCTGTCAGGGCACAATGGAAATGTTGATGCCCTTCAATGCTGTTTCCTAATTAGGATTATGCCCAGTAGTCATTGTAAATGATCTTCATTACTCGGATGTTACGTCTGCCATGTATATGAACTGTTGGCATGTATGTTATGTTAACAAGATATAAAGAAAAAAAAGCCTTGCAATTATATAGTGTGGATCATGGCCCTTGTAGATCCTAAAGTTCTCCATAGTCAACCAAGCAATATTAACGCATAGTTATCAATATAATGTAGGGAAACAGAGCAGTCAATTTACACAAAGCAAGATGCCACAAACAACAGTGAAGTACAAAACTGGATAAGCTTTCCTTTAATTGGAGGTTGGCTGAGGAATGACCTAGAACTTAGGAAATTCCCCCACTCTTCTTTGAATTTTTATATCCGCCTGCTAGGGCAGATGGGGGTGTATTTTAACATCTCATCTGAAAAAAGCCCGGCACCCCCAAAGGTACAACACTCCTTCAGTGCTGGGCTGAAGTGTCAGCCTGGATTAGTTGCTCATGTCTCTGAATCCACATCCTCCTGACTGAAAAATGTGAGTACGACCACCAAGCCAGTCTTCTTTAGTTCTTTGCCACATCACCAGGAATGTAGATGATTTATTTAAATTGTGGTTTGTACAATTCCTGCCTATGTTATATGTTATACAAGGATCATCCTGTTTAAACCCTATTTGCTTCCTATTTTGTCCTTCCTTTTATTTATTTTATTTTTGCTCTTACAATTTTTGTCCAGGGATGATGAATTGGCCTGTGCCTTCAATGTGGACTTTGCCTTCAATTCGAGCAGAACCCTCTGCTGGTTTTAATTGAAGATTGGCCTGTGGCCCTAAGGCAAAGCAGCCTGCATGAAGCTGAAGTAATTCCAACCAGAGGGTTGTGTGGCCATTTATTCAAAGCAGCAGATTCCAGAACAATTTGATTGACATCAGAGATGACTCAGTTTGACTGACTTGGCTGGTGGCCAATGAATGAGCTGAAGATGCTGTGTTCTGCCCGGTCACCAGTGGTGATTGGATATTGTCTCTCTGGAATGTTCTTCAGAGCCACAAGGTTCCATTTTATTTTCATTTTGAACTCAGGTGATGCACTATCAATCACCACAAAGACGAGAGTAGTGGAATAATCGAGGCTTTATTGAGCAAAGATGTTGTGCCTCCTGTAGCTGCCACCAGAATGGCTGCAGCACCGGCGAGCACACACATTTATACACCGCCTACTGGGCGGAGCCAGCAGGCAGGGAATTACCCATGTACCTCTATTATACGTGTCTTACCATAATACATATAATACTGCTAGTTGTAACTACCACATTAGGCAACAGAAGTGAAAAAGTGAGCTAAATCCTCTCCAGAAAAAATGACTGCTAGCCCCTTCATGAAAAGACCCAGCCAACTCTTTCTCTCCAATAAGCCTGTGAGCGTTTGATTCCTGGAAACAGGGTCTGGAGGAGAACAAATGAGTTTGGTTTTTTTCAGAGGCTAGATTAACAGTATAAAAGTGATCCCCTACAGTGCAGACTTTGTTTGCACTGAGTGCTGAATTTGGTGCATTTGAGTGCTATAATGAGAGTTTGGTGACTGAGGGAGTATAAGGCTTCATTTTTATCTAAAGTCTAGTCTTTCTTTTATTTAGTTAATTAACTTAAAAGTTGCTGTTTGGTTTAGAAGAAGGTGAATTTTCAATCAGCTTTAAACAAAGCTTCTAATTGTAGGCACTTGCAGCTGGAGCTTGTTAATTGGAAGGGAAGAGGTTGTCCTGAAGAACTCATCAACTTAAGCAAGGACTTTTATCTTTTGCCCTTAACCCTTCTTATTTTCACCTTCCCACCCGTTTGTGTTTGTCTGTCTTTTTATGTGGGTAGAGGGTGGGACAGTTATGGGGTGATAGTAGCTTAGCTTGCCGTTATTCTGTTATAATTACTGCATATTTAATCTTTATTTCTGTTATAAACATTAATTGTGTTTCAGCTTACCAACCAGGTGACTATAAAGTATTGGGCAGCCAAGCGCCAAATATTTTGGGAATTATAATAGCAATATTTTGGGAATTATATAGGAATTATTGGTGAATTCACTTGTGTTGGGACTCCAGGATCTGTGGGCCTCGAATTGACCGCGCACTAGCCCCAGGTGTCATAGCAATTGGGGCTGAAAATTTTTTGGTTATGACATATTATATTAAAATGGAAAGTTGAAGGGCAGCACGGTTGCACAGTGGTTAGTTAGTACTGCTGTCTCACGGCGCCAAGGTCCCAGGTTCGATCCCGGCTTTGGGTCACTGTCCGTGTGGGGTTTGCACGTTCTCCCCGTGTTTCTGTGAGTTTCCCCCCCGCAACCCAAAGATGTGCAGGGTAGGTGGATTGGCCACACTAAATTGCCCCTTAATTGGAAAAAATTAATTGGGTACTCTAAATTTTAATTTTTTTTAAATGGAAAGTTTAGCTTCAATATAAGTTATATCGATTTCAGTTAGATCCAGAGAAAATAAATGAATAATCCTACTTTCTTTACCAAAATATATATATTATATACAAAATTTGTAAAAGTGCATGTCATAACAGTTCAAATTTAACAGGTTTCTTTCAATATAGTGAATATAGGACTTCACTACACTTACAATTCCAGGCCATATTTACAATGTACATTTACATTTCATGTCAAATATTCCCTGGCGCGCACAGTCTGAAGGGATTTACATGGGTTCCTGTCCCTCAGTATACGATAGTGGAGGGCCTTTCCCCACTGAGCTTTTCTGGTGGCTGGCCCAAGCTGTAGTACATCCCTCTGGAGTGCAGGACCTTGGAGCCTACTGGTCTGCAGCACTCGATCACTGACAGATCTTTGAACTGGACGACCAGCAAATTTCAGGCAGAGCAAAGAGTGCCTTTCACAGAGTTGGTGCTCCTCCAACAACAATTAGTGTTTGTCTCAGTCCCGGGGAACAGCCCAGAAAGCACAGAGTATTGCATTAGAGAGCTGTTCAGGAAGAATCGTACAAAAAACACAACCTGTACAGTTAACGTAAAAGCAAAATACTGAGGATGCTGTAAATCTGAAATTAAAAACTGAGATATTCAGTGGACCTGACAACGTCTGTGGGGATGGAAAGTGTCTGCCAGAGTATTTCTGCTGAGTATTTCCAGCATTTTCTCTTTTTCTAACACATTTAAAGTAATAAAGCCACAATGGGCAGTACTTCAAAAGACAACATAATCTGGAGTTGGGGAATGCAGGCACACATCTCTCTTATGGGCCGAGTGGCCTAATTCTGCTCCTATGCCTCTTGGTCTTAACCTGTGAAAACGTACCAAATCGAGGCAAAGGAGAGAAAGAGTTGCCCCAGACCTTCTTGTGCTTTTCCTATTGGCCAGTTTGGGGACAAATGATTAGTCACCTTGTAGTCATAGTTACTCGTAACTTCCATATAATCTTCTGACGTACGGTGATTGTGCAGCGTACATGTGCATGGGGACTATGTGGAAGTGCCGGCGCAGGGACATGCACATTGAAAGCACGCCATGTTTAGATTCCTGACTCATTATTTAAAAGCATTTTCATGGAAGCACTCCGCAGAACTGTCTGAATGGGAATGAATGGGCCAGCGCTAACATCGGAGACCATTTTTCCAGTGGATTAATGTTTTATAATAGTGTTTACAAATATGTTTAAAATGCACATAGAGTGAAAGAAATATATATATATATATTTTTGGTTTGTCATGACGTTGTTAATTCCATTAAAAATTACGTTTAGGGCAACACGGTGGCGCAGTGGTTAGCACTGCAGTCTCACAGCGCCGATGTCCCAGGTTCGATCCCAGCTCTAGGTCACTGTCCGTGTGGAGTTTGCACATTCTCCCCGTGTTTGCATGGGTTTCGCCCCCACAACACAAAGATGCGCAAGGTAGATGGATTGGAAAAAATGAATTGGGTACTCTAAATTTTTTTTTAAAATTACTTTTATATATAAAGTAAGTTTGGAGTCACAGAAAATGAAATGAAAGATTTTTTTAAACTTTGGCTTGTCATGAGGACATTAATTCCATTAAAGGAATTATAATGGATAGAATGGGCTTGGAGTGTATGTAATCTTCGGCAAAGATTACGGCAAAGATTGCGCGGTCAATTCGAGGCCCACAGATCCTGGAGTCCCAACACAAGTGAATTAACCAATCACTTTGCTAATGAGTATGCTTGTGCATGAAAGAAATTCAATGTTACTGGCGGTGTGTTCGGTGGATCCTTGCTTGGCCGATGAGCCCAATCCTAGAGCCGCATCGTTGACCCCCGGTGTTTGCGAGAGGTGAGATTGGTCCCTGAACGCTAGATCATTGGTATTCCTTTCTCAGCCTCCATTTCCGGACCTCCTCTTGCCGGCGGGTGTCCTCGAAGAATTGTGTCCCTTCAATCAGAAGGTTCCTCCAAGTAGGTCCCTTCTGAGCAAGGGTCTCCCAGGCTTTGATGTCTATGTAGTATTTCTTGAACTAACCCTGAGCAGTGACTGTGCTGTGGCAGTGCCAATCAGAGCCTGTTAGCTCTGAATTTGCTGATAGGTTCAAGAAATTCGAATGAGCTTGTCAGCAGGAAATACAGAACAACATGGGCTCTGATTGGTGGATCCCCTTTTGTGCGAGAAAACAGTTTGCCAGACGTTGAGAGGTGGTGGAGACTTAGAGCAGTTCAGACGGTTCTCCTGAATTGGGGTCAGGTTTCTGAACATGCATTGAGTGAAGCAGCAGCCAGGATTCTGACATTCGGCCCGGTGGGCAGTCTGAGGCAAAGGTGAGGTCGCCGGCCTAACTTCGGGGTGCGAGCCTGCGAAGCCTTCAGCAAGGCAAGAAGGAGGTGCTGGCAAACGGCTATCGAAGGGAGCAGCGGGCGAATCTCGAACTCCAGGCCAATGCTGAGGAGGGCAGGTGGGCAACCAACCAAAGAAAAGAGACCAGGCCAAGTAAAGCCAGCACTCAGCAGCAGCCCGGTAGCCAGCCAGGAGCACACGTGGTCGTCAAAGCTCGAGGCCCGAGCAAGAGGTGAGCAGTCAGGATGTGTGAAGGCCAGGCAAGTGCCGGCATCATGGTTTTTGGGGAACAGCAGCCAGGGGGCGACTTGACCAGAGCCAGAAGGCAAAGGCCAGGGCTGAGAGTGTGAGGTCTGGATGGCATATGATCCGGGTGGCAAGGGTGAGAGAACAGAGTTTGGGCCCGATAGCCAGCAGCAGCAGCCAGGCAGCCAGCCAGGAGCACACGCAGTCATTGAGGTTTAAGGCTCGGCCACCCGAGCTGAAGCTGTGAGCAGTCGGGAGGTGCGAGAGCCAGGCAGGCGCCAGTGTCGTGGTTTTCTGAGAACGGCGGAGCAGCTCGATCAGAGGCCAGGGCTGAGAGTGAGATGGCTGAGAGGCAACCGATTGCGCTTCAGAATATCGACTTGGAATTCAGGTATTCTTAATTCCACACAAAATCCAGTTGCTACAGTCTGCAAAGCAACAGCGCCGTCCATGCTCTGATCCAAATCCAGAAACTCTTACATTTGGGAATCTCAACGGAAAGATTTAATGGTCATTCTACCTTGATGCCTTGAGACAGACCTTCCAGTTTTGTGTCAAAGCGTGATGATTCCTCAGAGGAGTTGATCTGCAGTTTTATCTGCTGGGGTTAACTACCCCAGGCTTTAGCGGTGGTTTAGAACATAGGAACATAGAATATAGGAGCGGGAGGAGGCCATTTGGCCCTTCGAGCCTGTTCCGCCATTCGTCATGATCATGCTGAGCATACAACTCAATAACCTAATCCTGCTTTCCCTCCATATCCTTTGACCCCCTTCGCATCAAGTGCTATAGCTAATTGATTAGATAAACTGTTTAGTTATCCTGAGAGGAACTGGAGGACCCAACCTTTGAAACAGGTCAGGAAATACTATTCCTGATCTAGCATGTTTACTGTTGGCCATTCTGTCTTTGACTGGTGATTATATTACTTGGAATTCACACTGGGATTGTTGAGGCCACCAATTTTCAAATTGGTCGTCTGTTCCTTGCATCTGTCGGCTTTTGTCCAGAGGATCCACTGTTTGAAAAGCAAAGAGAATTTTCACTTTTTGGGACTTGTCCGAGAATTGTACCATTTGAGAGTCAAAGCCAGATTCTATTACCAGTTAGTCAACAGGAACTTCCAGTATATTTTCTGTGCCTGTTTCTTACTCAACAAACAATATATCCACTTGGGAGTCGACATGCAATTCCATTTGGCATTCCTCAAGTTTTCAGTTGAATGGGGATTCCCGTGGTTCTATTTCTGCTGGGTGCTCCATTACTCCAGCACTCACCAAATGATGTTCAACTGGTGCAGACCCGGCTTGAGAGTCAATGAAAGGCATCCCAGTCCATTCGGACATTTCAAATAGAAGCACTGTTTTACAAGATTTGAATTCTTGGGAATAATTTGGGTTGGAATGCTCACAGTCTCTTTGCATGGTGGCACTGTGGCATGTATTTTTGACACGGCATCTTGAAACCTCACTGAATTCGTTGATGCTTCGGATGTGCTTATTATGGGGGCCAGTTTTGGTCCCCTTACATCAAAAAAATGACATAGTAACATTGGAAGCAGTCCAAAGGAGGTTCATCAGGCTAATTCCTCAAATGGGATGGTGGTCCTATCAAGAGAGCCTAAATTGTCTGGGTCTGTATTCCTTGGAGTTTAGAAGTATGAGGGGTGACCTTATTAAAATATATAGGGTGGCAGCGCGAATCCCGCCCTGCCGCTCCGACACCAGCTGCCGTATTCTCCGGAGCTGGTTTTCGGGTGGGGGCAGGCCGTTAGCAGCGACCCCCCCGGCAATTCTTCGGGCTCCGAGCGGCCGGCAATTCCTGGCCAGTCCCGCCGGCCTGAAATGGACAAGGTCCATCACGGCAGGACCTGGCTTGTAGGCTGGCTTGGTGAGTCCTCGGGGGGGCGCGGGGGGATCCAACCCCGGGGAGGGGTCCCCACGGTGGCCTGGCCCGCGATCGGGGCCCACCGATCTGCGGGCGGGCCTGTGCCGTGAAGGCACTCTTTCCTTCCGCACAGGCCTCTGTAGGGCTCCGCCATGGCCGGCGCGGAGAAGAACCCCCCTGCGCATGCGCAGGAAACACGCCGGCCGGTCTGCACATGCGCCAACCCGCGCTGGCCCTTTGGCGCCGGTTGGCGCGGCACCAACTCCTCCAGCGCCGGCCTAGCCCCCGGAAGTGCGGAGGATTCTGCACCTTCCGGTCGGCCCGACGCCGGAGTGTTTCGGTTCGCTCTTGGCGCTGGCGCGGGCCATCCGCTCAGTTGCGGGAGAATCCCGCCCATAAGATCCTGAGGAGGCTTGACAGAGTAGACGGTGAGATGTTTTCATCAGTGGGAGAGTCTTAAACAAGGAGATATAGATGCAAGATAAAGGGTCGATCATTTAAAACTAAGGTGCGTAGACATTTCTTCTCGCTGAGGGTGGTGAATTTCTGGAACTCTCTGATCCTGAGGTTGGTGGAGACTGGAAGATGAGAAGTATTTAAAGTGGATGTGGATAAATAGATTGAGGAATAGAGGGCTATGGGGAAATAACACAGAAAAGGAGTTGAGGCCGGCATAGATCAACCATGATCGCATTGAGTGACGGGGCAGGTTGAAGGGCCTGGTGGCCTACTCCTGCTTCTATTTCTTGTGTCATATCATTGGCTGATTTCTCCATCCCATTGCTCACCAGCCAGTTCTTGATTGCTCATCTCAAGACACACCAATCGCAATATTGATCATCTCTCCCGTCATGCTGACAAGTAGGCTTGGAATTCAATTTATCAATTACAGTACAGGCTTCTTGTCATAAGTTAAGGAGCACAACAGCAATTAAGCAGTGGGTTTCTGTGCCTTGCATTGTGTGAGCTGAGGGTGGGCGGGGTCTGGAGGGCATTGATGTCATTGGAGGTGGGGTTCGACATCATTGGGGTTGGGGCTGGATGTCATTGGGGGCGGGTTGCAACATCACTAAGAGGTGAGGTGTGATGTAGGAGCCTTGCAAAGAGAGAGAGTGTGCGGCCCCTAAAAGTGTAAGTCCGCCTCTGCCTGTAAGCTAATGTGAACTATCTCTCTGACAGATATTGCAGAATCCAGCACAGATTCAAAATCTGTAGTCATTTTCCATGTCTGCCTGGTGAAGAAGCAAATCAATTACCCACTCCTGAGAGTGTACAGGCAAAGGACATCATATTAAATTATGTCAATGGAAATGTGTGCCAGGAGACTGCGCTTCAGCAAAGGAGCAATGGGATGCCTTTGTGAAACATTGAAGGAAGTCCTGAAGTCAAATTCTAAGTGCCACACTGCCTCAACAGTTATGGGCATTAATCTTTACAGCTATACCCTTGGAATTCAGTGGATCGCAGTGGGAATGTTGCCTCTCTCTGAATACCCTGCATTTACTGTAAATAGAGACTGCTCTAAAGTCCCCTCCAGATATTTTGCCTCTATTTGATGGAAGCAAAAACACTCGGGCAGAATTTGCTGCTTCCCTGCCCTCAGATTTTACAATAAATGTAAAATATTCAGAGGCAGATTATAATCGTTTTGCACATTGTAATAATTTATAAGAAAGTAATTAAACCAATAGTGTCCTTTTCCATCGACTTAATGGTAAACATTATTATCCCTCGATGTATAATTTACAGAGAAGATGCTTATTACCATTGCCACCAAATTGGGCACGATGCCTAAAATCTTTCTTAATCTGTATCTCTCTCTATTGTTGTGCCTCGAGTAAAAGTATGCATTTAACCTTGTTACATCCATGGTTATATCCATCAAAACGCTCTCTTTAGTGGCATACATTTTCCGATAACATCAAGATATTGGTTTAAACTGGCACAATAAAAGATAATTAGTTGTTTTAACAAGGATTGTTGCTCTGGAGAATAATGATAAAATTGACATTTATTTTAATTGGTCATATATTCTTTCACACACGTTCTTCTTTCTGCCAGGAGGCCAGGGTAGACTGGGTCATGGACCTCTCCACTGTTGTTACCAATGCAGCTCTATTATTGTCTGACAGGCATACATTTAAAGTGAGGGGAGCACTCTCCCTTATTCCCCCATCAAAGAATTTCTGGAGAGCTTTGGAACTCATCCTCAAAATAATAATAATACTTATTGTCACAAGTAGGCTTACATTAACACTGAAATGAAGTTACTGTGAAAAGCCCCTAGTCACATACGGCGCCTGTTCGGGTACACAGAGGGGCAATTCAGAATGTCCAAATTACCTAACGAGGTGTCTTTCGGGACTTGTGGGAGGAAACCGGAGCATCCGGAGGAAACCCACGCAGACACGGGGAGAACGTGCAGACACCGCACAGACAGTGTCCAAAGCCGGGAATCGAACCCGTGTCCCTGCCACTGTGAAGCAACAGTGCTAACCACTGAGCTACCGTGCAGCTGATCCCTCGCAAAGCACTGATGGGTTGAATAACCTCCCTGTTTTCTGTTAACATCTGAACCAGTTCAACTGGGGGACTGAGTGAATCAATGGGTTGGTGCATATCCCATTTATCTTTGGGACCAATGGATAAAAGTGTCCCCTTTCTGATGACTTTAAAAGTGTTGTTTAAAATTCGGTTGGCAAGTCTCACCCTGGTTCTTTGTGGGTGTGAGCTCACAGCACAAAGGTTATGTTGATAATCTCAGTTAGAGCTGGATAACTCTGCCTGAAAGGTGATGTTGTACGCTCAAGTGACTGCACCATACTTGACCCGGAAATGTTTAATCCTGTCATGAACGGTTATTGTATTACTGTACCCTTATCATCATGTAAGGTGATGTCCCCTTTAAGACCGGGCTTGGAACCCTGGGGACTCCGCCTCTGGCTCCGCCCACCTGGGAGTCGTATATAAGGGGCCGCCTTGCAGGCGGCACCCAGTAAGCATCCGACTCGGCACCAGGCTAGTTCTTAGCTTATTAAAGCCTTCTTTACCGTTTTACTCTCTAGCGGCGTTATTGAGGGTACAACAATTTAATAAGCTAAACTACATCAGGATGGACGCAGTCCTAAAACCATAGAAGCTCAATCCGGAAGCACGGACACCGGAGGCAAAGGAAATTTTAAAATACTGGCTCCGATGCTTCGAGGCCTACCTGGACTCCTCAGAGACTCCCATCCTGGGGCCATGCAAGCTGCGCCTACTCCACGCCCGGGTGAGTCACAGAATCTCTGCCACGCTCAAAAAGGCGACTACCTACAAAGAGGCAGTTGAGATACTACGCAAGCGGTTTGTCAAACCCATCAACGAGGTACATGCCCGGCATTAGCTTTCTACCTGCCGGCAGCGCTCGGGGGAAATGCTAGACGAATTCGGAGAAAATCCCACCGCGCTCGCCAGGAACTGTGACCGTCAGGATGTGACAGGGGACATCCATATGAACCTGCACATCAGAGACGCTTTCGTGTCCGGCATCCGCTCGACCTACATCCGGCAGCGACTACTCGAAAACGGGGCAAAAGACCTCCAGGACACGCTAACGCTCACCAACTCGCTGGAAGTGGCCCGACATAATTTAGGCAGGTACCCCGCGGACCCTGCGAGCCCCCTTCGGACTTCCCCAGACTCGGCCACGTTACGGGCCTGCGCCGCGTGGCGACCCGCCCAGACCAGGGGCACACCATGCTATTTCTGTGGGCAGGGCCAGCACCCAAGCCCATGCTGCCCAGCCCGCTCCGCCATCTGCAGCGACTGCGGGAAGAAGGGGCATTTTGCGAGTGTCTGCCTGGCCATGCCCAAGGGCCAGAAACACAAAGAACAGCAGGCCCGAAAATCAGGCTCACAGGCCCGTAGGCCTCGCAACGCGGCTGCCCATCGACCCGACACGCCCCCTTCTGACGCATCATCTGCCTCGTGCGAATCATGGGGATGGCCATCTTGGCGGCGGCCATCTTCTTGACCCGACACGTGCAACTGACGGCGGCAGCCATTTTACGAATCCGACTCGGCTGAGGACTCGGACGACCCGCAACTGGGAGCGATCACCCTCGACCAAACGCGGCCAAAACACCTACAGAACTCCCGTAACAGCCTCCCCGAACAGGCACCGGAATGTGGTGACTAGGGGCTTTTCACAGTAACTTCATTTGAAGCCTACTTGTGACAATAAGTGATTTTCATGATGCAGGTCCAGGTCAATGGGCGCGACACTTTATGCCTTTTCGACTCCGGGAGCACGGAGAGCTTTATTCTTCCTGAAACGGTAAGGCACTGGTTCTTGCGCACCCATCCCATGTCCCAAACCATAGCCCTCGCATCCAGGTCCCACTCGGTCCAGGAGGCGGCGGCACAGTGCCCAAGACATAACTTTTATCAAGTCAGAGGTCCAGCGTTCAGAGGGAGAGGGGGTCATCGAGGCTAGCAACAGCCCCTGGAGAACACAAGTGGTGGTAGTCCGGTCCGGGAAAAGAAACGGATGGTTGTGGATTATAACCAGACCATAAACGACTTCACGCAGCTTGATGCGTACCCCCTTCCTCGCATAGCAGAAATGGTAAATCGAATCGCCCAGTACCGGGTATTTTCCATGGTCGATCTCAAATCCGCCTACCACCAGCTCCCTATGCGACCGATAGACCGCCCCTATACTGTCTTCAAAGCAGCTGGCTGGCTCTTCCACTTCCTCAGGGTCCCCTTCGGCGTCACAAATGGGGTCTCCGTCTTCCAGAGGGCGATGGACCAAATGGTGGACCAGTACGGCTTGCAGGCTACATACCCGTACTTGGACAATGTCACCATCTGCGGCCATGATCAGCAGGACCATGACTCGAACCTCGAAAAGTTCCTCCAGACCGCCGAGCCCTCAACCTGACCTATAGGAAAGAAAAATGCGTTTTCCACATAACCCGGCTAGCCATCCTCGGCTATGTCGTGGAAAACGGGGTCCTAGGTCCCGACCCCGACCGCATGCGCCCCGGAACCTCTCCTCCCCCGCAGCCTCAAGGCCCTCAAACGGTGCTTGTGACTTTTCTCCTATTACGCCCAGTGGGTCCCCAAATATGCGGACAAAGCCCGCCCACTCATAAAGACCACATTATTTCCCCTGTCGGCTGAGGCCCGATCGGCCTTCAGCCGCATCAAGGCCAACATCATCAAGGCCGCTATGCACGCAGTGGACAAAACTATCCCTTTTCAGGTAGAGAGCGATGCATCAGACATCGCCCTGGCTGCTACCCTCAACCAGGCAGGGAGACCTGTAGCGTTCTTCTCCTGGACCCTCACCGCCTCTGAGATTCGGCACTCTGCAGTCGAGAACGAGGCACATGCCATTGTGGAAGCTGTGCGGCACTGGAGGCACTACCTAGCTGGTAGGAGGTTCACCATCGTCACCGACCAACGGTCGGTAGCCTTCATGTTTGATAACGCACAACGGGGCAAAAATAAAAACAATAAAATTTTGAGGTGGAGGATCGAACTCTCCACCTACTCGTACGATATCAAGTATCGTCCAGGGGAGCTCAACGAGCCCCCAGATGCCCTGTCCCACGGCACATGCGCCAACACGCAGGAGGACCACCTGCAAGCCATCCACAATGACCTCTGTCACCCGGGGGTTACCCGGCTCGTCCACTTTATCAAGTCCCGCAACCTACCTTACTCAACCGAGGAGGTCAAGGCCATGACCAGTGCTTGCCAGATCTGCAAACGGAGTGCAAACCGCACTTCTACCGGCCAGACAAGGCTCGTCTCGTGAAGGCCTCGGGGCCCTTTGAGCGACTAAGTGTGGAACTCAAGGGCCCCCTCCGTCCACCAACTGCAATGCCTGCTTCCTCACCGTCATCGACGAGTTCTCCCGCTTCCCATTCGCCGTCCCCTGTCCTGACATGACCTCGGCCACCATGATAAAGTCACTGCACAGCATCTTCACCCTGTTTGGTTTCCCCGCTCATATCCACAGCGACTGGGGTACATCGTTTATGAACGATGAACTGCGTCAGTATCTGCTCAGCAAAGGCATCGCCTCGAGCAGAATATAACCCGCGGGGAAACGGGCAGGTGGAGAGGGAGAACGCGACAGTTTGGAAGGCTGTCCTTCTGGCCCTACGGTCGAGTAGTCTCCCAACCACCCACTGGTAGGAGGTCCTCCCTGATGCCCTACACTCCATTAGGTCACTCCTCTGCACGGCCACGAATGAGGCCCCTCACAACCGCTTGTTTGTCTTCCCCAGGAAGTCTACCTCCGGGGTCTCGCTTCCACCTTGGCTTCCGGCTCCGGGACCTGTTCTTCTCCGGAGGCACGTGAGGAGCCATAAAACGGACCCCCTGGTTGAGAGGGTCCGATTATTACATGCAAACCCCCGATACGCCTATGTCGAGTACCCCGACGGCAGGCAAGATACGGTTTCCCTCCAGGATCTGGCACCCGCTTGTTCCCCCACTACAGACGCCCCCTCCCTCACGGCTCCCCTGTGGGATCTGGCACCCACTACTAGCCCTCTAGCGCCCCCCCCCCCTATGCCCCCCTGCCGGCGCCAGCACCGCTACCCCCAGCCCCAGCTATTTCCCCTGCACCCCGATCTCCTACCCCGACACGGACCAAGGCTCCGACCACCGTGATCCCGTACGTACCCTCAACTAAGACGTTCGTGTCCGCAGCACCACCGCCTGAGCTGAGGAAGTCGATGAGGATGATTAGGCCGCCGAAATGAATGGACCTATGGTTCCACTTCACCCCCGCTGGACTTCGTTTTTTTAAACGGGGGTGAATGTGATGAACGGTTGTTGTATTACAGTACCCTTATCATCATGTAAGGTGATGTCCCCTTTATGACCAGGCTTGGAACCCTGGGGGGCTCCGCCTCTGTCTCCGCCCACCTGGGAGTCGTATATAAGGGGCCGCCTTGCAGGCAGTAAGCACCCGACTCGTTACCAGGCTAGTTCTTAGCTTATTAAAGCCTTCTTTACCGTTTTGCTCTCTAGCGTCGTTATTGAGAGTACAGCAAATCCTAAGGCTAGGAGCTGAATTTTCCTGCCAATGGACTGGGTCTGTGAGGGCTGCGAAAATGGCAGAGGTGAGATATTGGAAAAGGAGCCTGAATTTTTGCTCCTGCTGCTGGCAGTATGGCATGGCGTTAGGAAGCTTTGCCCCTCACCACCCATCAGGCAGCCAATTGAGCTTCTTAATTCGCCAATTAAGGGCCACTTCCTGCCTTCATGGCATTTTGCCCATGTTGGAAAAGATCATTACTATTTTGAGAGAGCATAGAGGGAGCCCTGGCAGCTTAGTGGCAGTTTCAGGAGTGGAGGGACCGCCATCCACGGATGCCTCACAGCAACGGTACCTCAGTGCTCTATCATGCACCAGCCGTACCCCACATTAAGCACCAGGGTCAGATTTCCAGGCCTAGCTTCCCCCAATCATATTGACCTGTCTTTGAGGACACACTGTCATTGAGGTGCCCTCTTCTGCTGCTCCAGCATCAACAATGTGGCAGTTGAGCCGCCAATGCTGCTGGCCCACTGATTGGTCAGGATATTTTGGGGGCAGGTCACCACCGTTACTTGGATGGCGGCCCCAGCAGTGGCCTCTTAATTGCCGCTGCCTGCAATATGTCGGCCAGGGCACTGCTTCTGGCTAAAACAAAGCTGGCTCTGGTGTTTGGCTCCTGCAGAGGTGCTTTACAATCACCAACAAAATTCAGCCCTTGCTAACAAAATTGAAAAGAAGGTCCTTGGAATCCAAGCAATCATCTCAAAGATAAGCAGAGGTGATGAGCCATTCGGCCCATAACAGCATCTCTCTGCTTTTCAGATGATTGTAGGCTTGTCGCCTTCACCCCCTCCATGAAAGATTCCAGGTATTAATTATTTTCTACGTGAGCAAGTACTTCCTGACCTCAGTCCAACTAAGACCGGGCTGATAGTCCATGAAGTGCGTGAGGGTAGAATGGGCCTGTGTGCTCAGACATCACGAGGACTATGAGGCTATCTTCTTTCAGCACCTCTCACAGGTTTCTGCAAGGTCCATACAGGTCAAATACTTACCCTAGCTGGGGTGTCCAGAATAACGGCCCACAGTCTTGCATTAATACTAAGACCATCCATGGCTGAGACTTGTAGGAGTCTCTTCAATTGGAGGGTTCGTGGAGTGCTAGCTACTCAGCAACTCATTGTGCAGGTGAGGCATGCTCAGTGAATGGACTCCAAAGTAACCTCAAATGTTTTCAGCTTGATAAAGACGTCAAGGGTTTACTATGGGCGAGTGACGATCAGAGGGCAGGAGCAAGATCTTTCCTGATCAATCTGCATGGAGGAGTGAACACCAAATGGTGTTCCCATGCAGCTCCTCACAGTGCACACATATATCTGGTTCTGCCTGGATGAGCTCATGCCAGGTCTGCCTCAATATGGAGTAGGTGCGAAGGTGATATGAGTACATCCCTGTCAAGGTACGATTTGATATTGCTTCCAAGTTGCCATGTGCACGAACAATGTGAAGACAGGGTAAAACTCGACTTACAATTTCCCGAGATCACGGGAGGACAGAGTGCTGTACAGGTTCTAATGCATGCATTTAGTACCAGGGCTCTGTATATCAGCAGTTTAGCGCATGCAGAGGATCAAACCACCAGCGGGGCAGATGCAATTTAATTCAGGCTAACTGTGGTCAGATAACACCCCACGCTGATGCCACTCAGTTGATCTTCTGTGTATTTCTCCTCAAGCTCCCTCCAGATGATTGCCACGTGAGTATTCTCCATTTCCAAAAAGGTATTCTTTAAAATCTTCTTTCAGGTAATGCTTTCCCTCAGCTGTTTTAGGAAAGATACACCCTTGGAATGGCCTCTGCATGTGGCTTGCAGCATCCTGGCCCTCACCAGTACCAGCACCGTCATTGTCGGAGGAGACATCTCGATCTTCCATGTCTGTCTCAGCTGGGTTGTGCGAGGTTGTGAAGGGCGCAGCAGACTATGATGATTGGGACACTCTCTGTAGTGAGTATCGAAGATCCCCGCCTGAGCAATCCAGTCATCGAAACCTCGTTTTTAGGAGGTCTATAGTCTGCTCAATTGTGGACCTGGTGGAGGCATGTGCGGCATTTTACCTCTCCTCAGCTGCTCTCTGTGGATGGCGAACTGGTGTCATCAGCCAGGTTTGCTGGGGGTATCCCTTGTCCCCGAGGAGCCAGCCGTGCAATTGCTGAGATCCTTCAAAAACCTGTGGTACCTGGGAGTGGGTCAGGATGTATGCATAGTAAGAGCTTCCTGGGAACTGAATGCAAACGTGCAGGATTTGTCTTTTGTGCTCATATATTGGCTTCTTATAGAATGCATGAATGTGACTGGTTGATGCCAGGGTGCTCTCAAGGCCCGATATGTGCAATCAATAGCCCCTTGAACTTGCACAAAACCTGAAAAACCCAATGCCCTGCCAACCAGGCTTTCTGGATCTAGGCAGAGTTGGACAAATTGGTGTGCTCTCCTAAGCAGCACATCTGTTACCATTGTTGCAAACTTTGGTTGGCTCTTAATTTGTTGTTCGTTGTGTCTTTACTTAATTTGCTCTGTTTCTATAACCTTTGCTCTAGAGTCGCCAGGTTACTTTATGATACCACCACGAGGTTCAAGTTCAAGTGCTGATCAATAACTCAATACACCAGTTAGTAAGATTCAAATCAAAACACATTTATTATACACAGTCAATCACTACTCATGCATAAAACTCTACTTATTAGACTATCTCTAACACTAAAAGGCCTATACTTAGCTTTGGAACTGGCCCACCAGGTATGGGGAACAAATGGCCTTTCATTTGATTTTGAGTCTGCAGGCTTCAAAGCTGGTATGGACTGGTCGCTAGGAGCGCCTATCTTGTAGCGTGCGTTGACTGGAGACTTACTTGGTTGATGTAGCGGCTAGACAGGTCACTGTCAAGGGTTGTTTCGAGCTGCTGAGTGACCCTGCCAAGTAGGACAAATTGAACTTGGGGACTCTACTTTATAGTCCCCAGGGGCTTTGTGCCCTTTTGGGCGGACCCCGTATCTGGTTCCAAGTGATTGGACTACGTTCTGATCATTTAGATCGATTTCTCCAATACTGGAGCTGTTCCCTGATCGCTGGGCGGTTCCTAAGTGTCCATTGGCCGTCCCTTGTCTTGGCTCTTGCTGGCGCCGAGGAGTCTGGCTTGGCCTTGTTTACCTTAAATGTTTCCAATTGTTCCCGGGGATCGCTCATTAATATGTAGATGTTGTTGCTTTCAGTGCTGTCTGGGTTTCTGCAAGTTCTAATACACAGGGAACTTTGCACCTGCTTGTTTTTCCTGGCTTGACTGAATTTCCCTACATTCTTTGTGGATCTCCATTTTAAGTCGGGAAGTGGCCAACCCAGGTGGCTACACTATTCATATGTGTTTGTGCATCGCTGACAGGGAGATACTGCACAAGTCCCCAGTGGAGCCTTGGAAGGAACCATTGGCAAAGAAGTTTAAGGTGGCAGTGAGTTTTAGTGGCAGCAGCATGGGATTGCCCCCAAGCCCTTCTGGCAGCAAGTCATTGTGGGGAGCTGGCAGGTGTGATCAACCACATTCTGCGATATTCTAAGACGTCACCGGGATTGTCTTTTCCTCATCTGTAGATAGTTGCACCGCCTGTAATATACACATGGCCGGGCCAATGCTTGTTTCTGTTGTGACTAAGTTAAGCTTAAGATTAAAAATGGCATGAGATCTCAGACCCGTGTTATGCTCCTCTTGCTCAATGTGGGAGCTCAGGGGCATGGCTGATGTCCCTGACTCCTTCACGTGCAGGAAGTGTGTCCAGCTGCAGCTCTTGTTAGGCCGCATGATGGCTCTGGAGCTGCGGACAGACTCACTTTGGAGGTCGTGGGTAGCATGTTTAGCGAATTGGTCACAGATTAGGATTGCTGAGGGAGAAAGGGAATGGGTGACCAAAAGGCAGAGAAAAAGCAGGAAGGCAGTGCAGGTGTCCCCTGCGGTCATCTCCCTCCAAAACGGGTATACCGTTTTGGATACTGTTGGGGGAGATGACTCACCAGGGGAAGGCAGCAGTAGCCAGGTTCATGGCACCGTGGCTGTCTCTGCTGTACAGAAGGGCGGGAAAAATAGTGGAAGGGCTATAGTAATAGGGGATTCAATTGTAAGGGGAGTCGATAGGCGGTTCTGTGGTCGAAAATTAGATTCCCGAATGGTATGTTTCCTCCCAGGTGCACGGGTCAGGGATGTCTCAGATAGGCTGCAGAACATACCGAAGGGGGAGGGTGAACAGCCAGTTGTTGTGGTGCATATAGGACCAATGATATAGGTAAAAAACGGGATGTAAAAAACAAGCAGAATTTAGGGAGTAAGGAGCCAAGTTAAAAAGTCGGACCTCAGAGGTAGTAATCTCAGGATTGCTACCAGTGCCACGTGGTACTCAGAGTAGAAATGAAATAATAGGCAGGATGAATGCGTGGCTTGAGAGATGGTGCAGGAGGGAGGGGTTCGGATTTTTGGGACATTGGAATTGATTCTGGGGGAGGTGGGGCTACTATAAATTGGACGGTCTACACCTGGGCCGGACTGGAATCAATGTCCTTGGGGGTGCTTTTGCTAATGCTGTTGGGGAGGGTTTAAACTAATGTGGCAGGGGGATGGGAACCAAATGAGGAGGTTAGTGGACAGTAAGGAGGTAGTAACTAAAGCCTGTAAGGAACTAGATCATGAAGTCAGCGTGACTAAGGGGAAGAGGAGGCAGGGAGCAGATGATGAACGCAAAGGGACTGGTGATCTGAGGTGCATTTGTTTTAATGCAAGAAGTGTAGTAGGTAAGGCAGATGAACTTAGGGCTTGGATTAGAACCTGGGAGTATGATGTTATAGCTATTACTGCGACTTGGTTCAGGGAAGGGCATGATTGACAACTAAATATCCCACAATATCGTTGCTTCAGGCGGAATAGAGAGGGAGGTAAAAGGGGTAGAGGAGTTGCATTACTGGTCAGAGAGGATACCACAGCTGTGCCGAAGGAGGGCACTATGGAGGACTCGAGCAGTGAGGCGATATGGGCAGAGCTCAGAAATAGGAAGGGTGAGGTAACAATGTTGGGGCTGTACTACAGACCTCCCAACAGCGAGCGTGCGATAGAGGTACAAATCTGTGAACAGATTATGGAAAGATGTAGGAGCAACAGGGTGGTGGTGATAGGAGATTTTAATTTTCCCAACATTGACTGGGATACACTTAGTGTCAGAGGCCTAGATGGAGCAGAATTTGTAAGGGGCATCCAGGAGGGTTTTCTAGAGCAGTATGTAAATAGTCCAACTCGGGAAGGGGCCATACTGGACCTGGTGTTGGGGGATGAGCCCGGCTAGGTGGTTGAAGTTTCAGTCGGGGATTACTTTGGGAATAGTGATCACAATTCCGTAAGTTTTAGAATACTCATGGACAAAGACGAGAGTGGTCCTAAAGGAAGAGTGCTAAATTGGGGGAAGGCCAACTATACCAAAATTCGGCAGGAGCTGGGGAATGTGGATTGGGAGCAGCTGTTTGAAGGTAAATCCACATTTGATATGTGGGAGGCTTTTAAAGAGATTGATTAGAGTGCAGGACAGACATGTCGCTGTGAAAATGAGGGATAGAAATGGCAAGATTAGGGAACCATGGATGACAGTTGAAATTGTGAGACGAGCTAAGAGGAAAAAGGAATCATACATAAGGTCTAGGCGACTGAAGACAGACGAAGCTTTGGAAGAATATCGGGAATGTAGGATCAATCTGAAACGAGGAATCAAGAGGGCTAAAAGGGGTCATGAAATATCTTTAGCAAACAGGGTTAAGGAAAACCCCAAAGCCTTTTATTCATATATAAGGAGCAAGAGGATAACTAGAGAAAGGGTTGGCCCACTCAAGGACAAAGGAGGAAAGTTATGCGTGGAGTCAGAGCAAATGGGTGAGATTCTTAACAAGTACTTTGCATCAGTATTCATCGAGTAGAGGGACATGACGGATGTTGAGGTTAGGGATAGATGTTTGATTACTCTAGGTCAAGTTGGCATAAGGAAGGAGGATGTGTTGGGTATTCTAAAAGGCATTGAGTTGGACAAGTCCCCAGTCCAGATGGGATCTATCCCAGGTTACTGAGGGAAGTGAGAGAGGAAATAGCTGGGGCCTTAACAGATATCTTTACAGCATCCTTGAACACGGGTGAGGTACCGGAGGACTGGAGAATTGCTAATGTTGTCCCCTTGTTTAAAAAGGGTAGCAGGGATAATTCAGATAATTATAGACCGGTGAGCCTGACATCAGTGGTAGGGAAGCTGCTGGAGAAGATACTGAGGGATAGGATCTATTCCCATTTGGAAGAAAATGGGCTTATCAGTGATAGGCAACATGGTTTTGTGCAGGGAAGGTCATGTCTTACCAACTTAATAGAATTCTTTGAGGAAGTGACAAAGTTGATTTATGAGGGAAGGGCTGTAGATGTCATATACATGGACTTCAGTAAGACATTTGATAAGGTTTCCCATGGTAGGCTGATGGAGAAAGTGAAGTCTCATGGGTTCCAGGGTGTACTAGCTAGATGGATAAAGAACTGGCTGGGCAACAGGAGACAGAGAGTAGTAGTGGAAGGGAGTTTCTCAAAATGGAGAACTGTGACCAGTGGTGTTCCACAGGGATCCGTGCTGGGACCACTGTTGATTGTGATATACATAAATGATCTGGAGGAAGGTATAGGTGGTCTGATTAGCAAGTTTGCAGATGACACTAAGAATGGTGGAGTAGCAGATAGTGAAGGGGACTGTCAGAGAATACAGCAGAATATAGATAGATTGGAGAGTTGGGCAGGGAAATGGCAGATGGAGTTCAATCCGGGAAAATGCGAGGTGATGCATTTTGGAAGATCCAATTCAAGAGCGAACTACATGGTAAATGAAAAAGCCCTGGGGAAAATTGATGTACAGAGAGATCTGGGTGTTCAGGTCCATTGCACCCTGAAGGTAGCTGCGCAGGACGATAGAGTGGTAAAGAAGGCATATGGCATGCTTTCCTTCATCGAAAGAGGTATTGAGTACAAGAGTTGGCAGGTCATGTTACAGTTGTATAAGATGTTGCCTGGTATGGAGTGCGCTAGCTATGAAGAGAGGTTGAGTAGATTAGAATTATTTTCATTAGAAAGATGGAGGTTGAAGGGGGACCTCATTGAGGTCTACAAAATCATGAGAGGTATAGACAGGGTGGATAGCAAGGAGCTTTTTCCCAGAGTGGGGGACTCAATTACTCGGGGTCATGAGTTCAAGGTGAGAGGGGAAAAGTTTAAGGGAGATATACGTGGAAAGTTCTTTACGCAGAGGGTGGTGGGTGCCTGGAACGCATTGCCGGCGGAGGTGGTAGAGGCGAACACGATAGCGTCATTTAAGATGTATCTAGACAGATACATGAACGGGCAGGGAGCAGAAGGATACAGATCCTTAGAAAACAGGCGACAGTTTTAGATAGAGGATCTGGATTGGTGCAGGCTTGGAGGGCCGAAGGGCCTGTTCCTGTGCTGTAATTTTTCTTTGTTCTTGTTCTTTGTAGCCCCTGGTTTAAAGCATCCTGACCTTCTTGAGGTCCCACTGCCTCCTGCAGACCATTGCTCCTTGTGCCTGTGCCAACCCAGGCTGGTCCCTCCTTCACCTCATCTGGATGAGAATCAGTAGAAAGACAGGGTTGCCTGGAGTCTGCTTCATCTAGGATGCAGTAAATCTATGAATGATTGGCAGCAATCAATCCACTGGCCTTATTCCTTTCAGGTTTGCCTCTTTCTCAGAACCACCAAGCGGCTTCCCTGTAGACATGACATCCCCACACCACGCTTTCCAGGTGAAGGACACCCTGGAGGAACAGAGAGGAATGTTCTTCCCGTTCATACACTACTGCACATGGAGACATTTCTCTTTTACTGGGGTGATTACAGCCATGTGTGAGAACCCTCCCTCAAAAACTATTCAGCTTGCTTCCATTATCCTGGTGCCTCTATCGTGAGACCATTTCCTTGGATAGCGGTAGTGGGGTCAGATAGGGTGGCAGGCCCAGAGTGATAGTCAGGTAACAGAAGGTTTCACGGGGGGGTTGTTGAAATGGATGAAACTGGTGCCTCGGATAATGGGATGGGTCCGCGTCAGGGTGGGCTTGGGAACGGTACTGGGCATAGGCTCAGTGGGGAGAGAAGGCATGTGGATATGATGGTCATAGATGCAAGAGTAAGGAGGAGAGGTTCAAGAGTGACAGACAGAAGGGGAATGGTTATATGGGATTGATCTGGGGTGATGGCAGGATGTTGGTGGGTGACAGGGGAATGGTGGCAGGTTGTGGAGTGAGTCATGAATGTCACGCACCCAATCTTGGCATTCTCAGCTATGCAATGTTGTCGCCCTGAAATTGAAGTGGAAGAAGGGTTTTCTTTGGGTGGGTGGAGTTCAAGGCCAGCAGAATTGGCTGACTAATAATCATGAGGCAAATGGATGGGAACCACGTTCAGTTGTGTTCTCCTCTCTAACATGAAGCCCACATAGCATCAGGTTTTGCTTCTTGACTTGTGGGTCTCATAACATTGAGATTCCAGGGAGGTCTTCAGCTGCCATTCATTTTGTGCCATTTGCCATCTGCTGCTGTCAGAGGCAGGGATGAAGAGAGTGAGGCCGGTGGATGCCTCCAAGAGGCACGGCTGGTAGATGGCAACAAATTCCTGGCTCTAAACCTTCTCCTCCCCGGTGACGGTCGCGGCTGGCAAGTTAAATATTTCGATGGCTTTTAATGAGCAGGGATGCAAAAAGGTTTCCCGACTCTGTTTTTTGGGAAGGACGACCTACCTTTAAACCACCTTTAAAGACTCAAGAACAGAATTCCTAAAGTTCATCCCGCTGTCGGAAAACTGAATGTTGGTTTCCTGCCAAATTAACTTGCCCTACAGCCAATCTTTCTGCAGCTGGTGGGACTGGAAGATTCCACCCAGTACCTTAATATACTCCCTTTGTATTCATTTCTTTTTGATCCTTTAAACATAACTCAATCTTCTGACATTAGGAATCGACCATGCTGACTTTTACTCCAAAACGTCTTGGGCTTGGGTGTCTCTTCAGCCTGGGTAACCAGAATTCAACGCAAGACCAAAGATATCACCGGCCTAGAACACATATAGTTTCTGTATGGCGGGCATGGGCTAATTGTTTCCAAAATTGCCAAGCTCCAAGTTCTGTTTGATTTTTTTGACTGATGGTTGGGGATGACAGAGTGTGATAACTGTTAAGTTTCCTCCTCACTCTCAGAACTGGTTTAGTCTCCCTCACAATGCTGAAGACCAAATTGAAACAAGTGAATTTACCTGACTGTTTGGAAATTTGTCACCCTGTTCAAGCTTCTGAACTGGCTCTGTTTATTTTCATAGTGCCAGAAGTGATGAGCTTTATGGCATTTTATCTATTTATCAATCCGCAGCACCTTTAGCCATCAATAAAAATGTTCTTTGCGACCCCTCACTAGCTATGGACCACCAAAACACAATTAATCACATCCTGTGTTTGGGATGGTGAGAATGAATCAGTACGCCTTCTGCATTATTTGAACAGCAAGACGTAAGTAGCATATGTTGTCCTTGGATTCAAAAGTGCTACCCTTGACTCGCCCATGTGCAAATCAGACAGCTCTACCTTCTTTTATCAGCACCATTTGTTCGAACAGAATATTTCACTTTCTCTAGACTAAGCTGGCTCACCATAGGGAAGCCAGCAGCTGGCAACAGGGATAGAAACGGCACTGGGAAGAAACACTGCTGTTTTGAAATGCTGCCTATTTGATTTTATTGGCTTTCGAGTAGGACTCCTGAGACTGAGGAGGACATGTTTACATGTGCTGGACATAGTTCATCTTTAGAAAGCATTACAGGCAGTAAAGAAATATGATCATACAAAATGCAATGTTATGACAAGCACAGTATATTAAGATGTTCTTTCTTCTCCCACATACCCTCTTCATAAATGATCTTGTCTGAGCCTGGTTGCTAGTGGCTCAGAGGCATGTGAAAGAGCAGCAGGAGTATTTCCAGGCTACAATCCCAGGTGGGGGTAATGACACTGCAACAAGGGCTTATCATCAGAGGAGTCTATAGACAGTGTCGGAGATGCCAAATGGAGGTCCAGCTACCGTAAACCCACTGCGGGCCTGTCTAGGATGCATGTGCCTTTCCAGACCTCTTTGGGGCAAAAGATATTGAACTGTTTACATGTTGACTTTGCTTCACTTGACTCACTGAGGAGCTCTGTGACTATTTGTAAACACCAACTTCTTTTTGGTGGACGCCCCTGGCTAGGCCAGCATTTGTTGCACATCCATAATTTATCTTGTCAAGGTGGTTATGAGTTGCCTCCTTGAACCTCTGCAGTCCATGTGGTGTAGGTACACCCACAGTGCTGTTAGGATATTATGATATTAATAAGTACTCATGTTGATGAATTGCTGATAGGATTCCAGGCAGTAATGGGAAAGCAGACAGGATGGACATATTTGCAACAAAGATACTTGATCTTGAATCTATTTCTCTGGTGACCTGATAAAACTGTAGGTAAATTTGCTCAGGAAATGATGCAATGGTGTGGGAGAATTCCTGTGCAAATTCACCCTCTTGGCTTCAAATTGAGGTTTGATGTAGAGTTATGGTTCCCTGGCTATTTCTTTGTCTTGACTGTTTAATACACTTCTGCATGACCTCTCTATTCTACGCACAGTAATCTTGCAGCCATCCAAAGTTCTGCGGGCCATGTTCTCGCTTACGCCAAGTTCCATTCACCCAACAGGTGCTGACCGACATTGGTGGCTGGTCAAGCAACACCTTAATTTTAAAATTTTCTTGAAATGATCCTGAATGTGCAGAGAAGGTAGCCAACCTTGCCAGAGAAAACCATCTCAAGCATAGAAGAAAGAAGTACTAAAACGAAAACCTGACTATCAGAAAGACATTAACTGGGGGACTTCCGGTGTGGACCATGGAGTAAGTGGTCACACACAAGGCAGCTCCTGCCCAAGGTTACAGAAAATAGCTCTTTTTTAATCAATACGGGATGGAATTTTGATGAAAAGACGTAGGTGAATGTTGGAGGGGTACTTTCCCCCAGGAATGGTATGTCTCTTGGTTACCAGACCCGGCAGAAAGAGTAAAGGATTTGGCTGAGCTGCTGTAAAGACAAAAGCCTCTTCCAGCATGCAGGTGGGGGAAGGGCAAGCTTAAAGGCTTCAAGCTGACTTGAGGGCCTTTATTAAAGGTGAATTCTAGCAGCAGAGGGAACAACTGTGAAAAGATCTCACCAAGGCCATTGAAGAAGCGGGGACGAGGCTTCCGGTGGTGGCCATGGAGAAGTAGGTCACGCATTCAGCAGCTCCTGTCTGGAATGGGCTCTTCTTCAGGAGTTTCCACAGACGTTTTGGGGCAGATTGGTGAAGCGAACACTCCAAAAGGATTCCCTCGCTGTGGGACTTCTGATGACGGCAGGCGGGAGGCAGCTGCGCGTTGGAGGGCTCCCGTTCGGGAACGACATTGTCGGGGGTTAACGCCCGGTCTCAGGGCCAGCGAAGGCAGTGAAAGTCGGGAGACAGCACAAAGAAGGGAAATGTCGAAGACCAGCAAAACAACGGCCGTGAAAAAAGCAGCTGAAAGTCCGTCGGGGAGTGAAAAGGTCACCGCGGGGTCAGTAAAGAAAATGGAGGCTGGAGCGCTAGAGGAGGCT
Source organism: Scyliorhinus torazame (assembly GCF_047496885.1). NCBI lineage: Eukaryota > Metazoa > Chordata > Chondrichthyes > Carcharhiniformes > Scyliorhinidae > Scyliorhinus > Scyliorhinus torazame. Next base: position 69,883,121 of record NC_092715.1, on the reverse strand, counting down.
GCATTGTTTACGGCTGAAGAAATAACTGAGGTGATGGCCGTGGGATTTGAAAGGCAGTTTACGAAACATATGGAGGCAATGAGGAAGGAGATGGGGGCGATTTTGAAAGTGCTGGTGGAGGAGGCGATTACCCCGGTGAGGACGGCAGTGGCGAGCGCAGTGGCGGAGGTGCGGGAGCAACGCGAGGCGCTGAAGGAAGTGGAAGAGACAGTACTGCAGCACAGTGGTCAACTTACCTCGATGGGGAATGAGATGCGGAAGGTGATAGAGATCAACGAGGATCTGCGAGGCAAAATGGAAGACCTGGAAAACAGATCCAGGCGACAGAATTTGAGGATTGTGGGGCTGCCTGAAGGAGTTGAAGGACCGAGGCCGACTGAGTATTTTGCCGCGATGTTGGCGAAACTATTGGTGGAGGGGAGGGATCCCTCCCGATATGAGCTGGATCGGGCACATCGGTCATGGAGGCCTGTACCAAAGGCTAGTGAGCCGCCAAGAGTAGTGACTCTGTGCTTCCGTAGGTACAGTGTAAAGGAGAAGGTCCTGTGCTGGGCTAAGCAGAAGCGGGTGGTGCAGTGGGCTGGAGCTGGTATACGTGTATACCAGAACTTTACGGTGGAGCTGGCAAGGAGGCGGGCTGCCTTCAACCGGGTGAAGAGGGCACTGTACGTTAGCGGGGTGCAGTGCGGCATTGTATATCCAGCGAAGCTGAGGGTGACCTACAAGTTCAAGGACTTTTATTTCAGGACGGCAGAAGCAGCGGAGGAGTTTGTGAAGGCAGAAGGACTGTGGCAGAATTGAGAAATGGTCATGTACCAATGTAGCCTCATGACTGTATTTTTTTTTCTTTTTTGTTTCACTGCGTGCTGGTGTATAGGCGAGAGGAACCAACGTTGTGTATATTTGGACAAGGGAAGAAATGGGACTTTCAGTCGAAATGAGGGCTCTTTGGGGTGTAGGTGGATATGCGGGATTTGTGTGCTAAAAGGGGGCTTCTGTGTTTTTCCTGGGGCCGGGCAAGGGGGAAAGGGACCCAGGCGTGGGCCTCCACGCTGGCCGGTTTAAGCCGGCCAGTGAACGGGAGTGAGGTGGGGGGAGGGGTTGCGGCCATCGGAGCCTGGTAGAACAGGGTCCGAGTGGTCTAGCCGGGATGGAAAGTTGGGGAGAAGGAACCGAGTTGGGGGGAGGAGTTTTACAAGAGGAAGTGGAGGGGGAGGAGTTGGGGCGGGGGGGTTAACAACTCTTGGGTGTCATTTACAGTACTCTTTTGGAGGTTGGATGGCATTGAGTGCTGTCACGGGGGGGGGGGGGGGGGGGCGGGGGGGACGGACTCTATCAGTTAATGGTGGCCATCGGCGATTCCGGACTCCTTTTTCTTTTTCCCTTTTGTTTTTTTTTTCCACTGTGGGAGGGTTTGTTTTATTTGAGGCATATATTGACAGTTGGGTGGGGTGATGGAGGATGGGATCGTTGTTGATGTTAAGGGTATTTACTTTGTATTTGTTACCGTTTGTTGCCTGTTGGTGGGGTGTAAATTTGAAGGAAAATGTGAAAATGGAGAATAAAAACATTAATAAAAAATAAAAATTTTAAAAAGGAAAGACATTAACTGGAAGCCATCCCAGTGCATAAAAAATCCGTCATCCTTATATTTTATTAATATTTTCTTTACCTTTCAACCACCCTTTCCCTTCTGTGGTGCTTGTCTGTGTGTATAGAGAGTGGAGTGAGTTAGAAAGGGGGCGGGGGGTTGGGAAAGGAGTATTAAATGGCCAGTTACATTTTCTTTCAGTTTTATTATAATACTGTACATAATAAAAGGTTACTTGCATTAAAGTTTAAAAGAAACTTTTTTTAAATCTTATTCTTGTTTTCAAATCACTCCATGATCTCACCTCTGCCTGTGTCTGCAACCTCCTCTAGTCCCACAACCCTCCAAAACATCTGTATCCTCTAATTCTGGCCTTTTGAGCATCCCCAATTTTAATTGTTCCACCATTGGTGGCCATGCCTTCCACTGACAAGGCACTAACCCCTGGAATTTCCTCCTTAAATGTATCTCCCTCTTTCTCTTCCTTTAAGACGCCACTTGAAATCTACCTCTTTGACCAAGCTTTTGGTCACCTGTCCTAATTTCTGATTAGATGACTCACTATCCTATGAGAGCTGGGAGTTCATACCAATCATTAGCTGCTTGGGTGGCTATGGAGTTGCACAGCATGAGTATTAGTCAACTCCCTTCAGTCTGAATTAAATCCTGAACCTTTGGCTGATGGATGAGATGCCAGGTTGAGAACTTCTAATACTCCAATAACAAAAGCAACAACTTGTATGTATATAATGCCTTTAAATTAGTAAAATTTAAAATAGGTTAAATGCATTAACTCGTGCATCGAAGACTACATCAGGCAACCAGGTGAATGATAGCGCCAAACATCTGCAAGGTCCATTACAAGAGCACAGGGATGTAGTGGGAGGGTAAAGCACAAACAGGTTAACACAAATCAAATTTGATAGTTGCAAAATTGACTTTGAAGTCTGCTAGTGTCAATGCAGTAGTAACAAGAACTGTAAAGGAAAAACATAGGCTTTGTTTATTCTGTGTCGACTAATTTTCCAATGTTTTTATCTACAGATAGCAGTTGAACCATGCAGATTATTTCCCAGATCTTCCTGGTGGCTGGGTAAAGACTCTATTTGATATATTATGAAGTTGTACATAAAGAAAGATACAGAATGAATTTCCAGTCTGCATTAAATGAGAGGACCCCAGCTGTGGCGGCAGTAGGCCTGCTACAATTGGCTTTGGTGGCTGAAGTTGGTATGGTGGGAGGTTACAGTCAAAATCCCCACCATTGTTCACTACCTATAGGACTATTTGGCCATGCAGGACAGTATGTGTTCAGGGCAAGGACACAATTAGGTTCTGGTGTCATTCTCTGCATGGCTTGCTGATACTCACTGGCAGGTTGGCACATGAAGAATGGTTACTCGTGTGAAGTATTGAAAGACATGGTCAATTCAAAGGAACTGGACCACTACATGTAAGAACTAGCAAACACTGATCAGAACTGGTAGCTATGCTTTACAATGCTGTACTATAAATACAACTGAAGCATCAGGAGCTCGATAGGACATATGGGCTATGGGTACTTGGGTACCATCATTTCCTACACATGCTCATTCATTATGTGAGCAAAAGGTGGGCCAATTCTACAAAATCATGCAATCAAGTCTTCGTGTGGAAAGACATGTTCAAGACCTTTCAGGGAACAGTTACCCTCTAGTTTTGATGCCAAACAAATATTGGAAACTCAAATGTAATTGTGGATTTGAGAGGCCAGGGTTATTAGGGTCAGGGAGTGGGCTACTGAGCTGAAGGCGTTGACATTACCTTTTCTTCCACCCACAAACGTAGTTTGAAAAGTGCTGAAAAATCCAAACCAGTAATTATATGCTTTAGGTTTCTTTTTAAATCATTCAACAACGTTTGAGGTCTTTCAAAGGAAAATGATCAAACAGGACAAACGACTGGTAGGCATTTCGTTTTCACATTGATAAACAGCCCTTTGGTGGCCCTAGCATTTTGTGACATAATTATATTACATCTCTTCAAAGCAGAGTAGGTGGAACGTTGGCTGAATATAGGAAGTGGGTGAAACACAAATACATTCCATTCTCATAACTCATTGTCATGAAGTTGAAACATTATTTCATGCCATGCAGTACTTTCATTTCTACTTGTCAGCATGATGAAACATTTCATTAGAATAGATTAAAAGCTCTTAATGATGTAACTTAATATTTGTTACGGACTGCCATGAGTGATTCCCTTAATCATATATAACACTGATTGAAGTATTGTATCACTCACCATCCTACCAAAAGACATTTTGGCTATTATTTCTCACATAAGCTGAAAATGAACGTTGACCACAATCTGACTGTTCACCTCATGTTCATAATATTTGATGCACACTTTAGCAACTAATTCAGGCTCATATTAATGTGTACTTTGTCTTGGTTTTGACAATATACTTATATAAATCTTACCCGTGGTACTCATGTACTGTAATGGACTATTTCAGAGGCTGTAAAATCGATTTTAAAATGTTTTTAATCTTGACAGACTTCATCTTCAGGAATCACTGAACCATTAAGAGCTCTGTTTATATGGCCAGCTATAACCTTAGATCATATCTAAATGAGCAGTTAGTTCCGATTACTCAAAGTTGCCTAAATAAAGCAGATGAATTAGATGGAAAATGCAATACTTGTGAGATTAGGCTATTCATATTATTAACAGGGTGACAAATGATCCCTTATTTTACAGGATCATCCTGTCTTTTGCCTAATCTTCCTACATCCAGTAGCATTTCTCCATTTGTCCTGGATTTCTAGTGTCCTTGAGCTGTGTGCTTCTTGTAGCTTTTGTACTTAGTGCCCATGCCTGCATCGAGTTGGATTCAAGCAAAGAAGGAGTGAGGGGGATGGGGGAGTGGTGGAGCACAACCTTGGTGCCAGGACACACTGAATTTTTGCTTAACTTGCAGGAGAGCACTTAAGGTAAGGATCAATGCCCTAAGAGGGTCCAGGTCCAGAACTGGACCTGCCAGGCCCCAGGCTTACTCAGAGATTCAGGTGGCACCTAATGCAGAGGAATCCATTCAGTGCAAGCCTAAGTCAGGGGGTTTATACAGAGTTCCGGCAGTACAAACTCTCGGGCAGGAAATCAGCAAGCCTGTAAGGGAAGTGGGGAGGGGGTGGATTGTTCTAGCATGCCCAGGGGAGGGGAGTTCAGCAGGCCCAGGTTGAAGTAGGGGGTTAGGTCCACCAGGCCGCAGGCGGGAAAGTGTTGAGCCTGAGTGGGAGGGAGGTGTCCGTCATATCCGAGGGAGGGGACTCCAACATGCAAGAGAGGAGAAAAGAGTCTGGGGTGGATCTAGCTAGCCTGGGAGTGGGGGTGCGACAAGCCTGAGACTGTGGGGGATGGAGATGGAATGGGGAGATAGCATCTGTCTTCACCTCCCTTGCTCAATGGTTCCACCATCACATCCCCCAGACAACAGTTTCTTCAACAGTATCCCCACAGCCCCCGCTCAACACCCACCTCCACTGAAGTGACCCTAATTTCTTCCCAACGGAGTTGGCCCCTCTGGTTACTAAGTCCACAAATTAGTTGATCCACATTTATCATAGTTTTGGTGCTTATGAAGTTTCTCTGTAGCTGCTTACAGATTGGGAGAAGTGGTGTGAGATAGTGTCGGCTCCTCAGATCCTAGCCGGCTAAAGGACCAAAGTGGATTATAAATACCCATTTTCTGTTGGTTCTTCCAGACACAAGGACAGCATTGAACTTAGGTAACATAAGAGCAGCTCCAGTACTGGTGTATGCCAAACTAGTGTTTAAATATACAAATTCCCCTGCAAATTACTGGAAGTGGCTGTGAATCACTTTGGGAAGTCCTGAGAATGTGAAAGGCGCGAGAGAAAGTCAAGTTCTTCTTTTATTAATAACGACCTGACTTACAATCAACCAGAACATAGAATCATAAAATAGAACCACAGAATCCCTATAGTGCAGACGGAGGCCATTTGGCCCATCGAGTCTTCACTGACCCTCCGAATGAACAACCCATCTAGGCCCAATCCCCCGTCCTATCCCCACTATGGGGCAATTTAGCATGGCCAATCCACCTAACATGTGAGAATAAATCCAAAATGGACTTCAATTACCTGAAATTATAACGCACCAGGAAGCAATGAGTGTATAGCTATTTTACTATTATATAGCTCTACTATATAATAGTAAAATCAAGTGTATAGAGGGAGGCCATTTGGCACATTTTGTCTGGGCCCGCCTTTCTAAGGCACTATAAAATTAGATAAAAGCAAATACTGTGGATGATGGAATTCTGAAATAAAAACATAAAGTGCTGGAAATACTCAACAGGTCCAGCAGCGGACTTCCGGTTGCGGCGATGCGGAGCTAAGCCGCATGATTCGGCATCTCGCGATCACGGACTTTCGGGCTCTCTAGAAGAGCCCCAACGGGAATTTTTTGAAGACGTTCCGTGTGGGAAGGGGAGAGTGCGGTCCCCCTTCCCGGTTTATGGGTCGGACAAGAAGTGAAACGGCCAAAAAAGCCGCGTTGGAGCAACGGGAGAAGCGAGGGAAGAAAAACAAGATGGTGGCGGCCGGAGATAAAGTGGAAGGTGGGCCGGAGCTGCAAGAGTTCATTAAGCGCTGTTTTGAGGAGCTGCGGAAAGAGATGCTGGCGCCTATGCTGTCGGCGATTGAAGGATTAGGGATGACCCAGAAGGCCCACGAGGTAAAGATCCAGGAGGTGCAGAAAAAAGTTAATGAGAACGAGGATGAGATCTTGGGCCTGGCGGTGAGGGTGGAGGCGCATGAGGCGCTGCAGAAAAGGTGGGCGGGAAGATTCGACGACCTGGAGAACAGGTCGAGGAGAAAGAATCTTTGGATCCTAGGTCTCCCTGAAGGAGTGAAGGGGGCCGATGCCGGGGCATATGCGAGCACGATGCTCGAGTCGATGATGGGCGCGGAGGCCCCTTCGAGGCCTTTGGAGCTGGATGGGGCACACCGGGTGCTGGCGAGGAGGCCCAAGGCTAATGAGCCGCCAAGGGCAATTGTGGTGAGGTTTCACCATTTCACGGACCAGAGAGAGGGTCTTGAAATGGGCCAAGAAAGAACGGAGCAGCAGCTGGGAGAATGCGGAGATACGAATATACCCGGACTGGAGCACGGAGGTAGCAAAGAGGAGAGCGGGTTTCAACCGGGCCAAGGCGGTGCTGCACCGGATAGGAGTGAGATTCGGAATGCTGCAGCCAGCGCGATTGTGGGTCACATTCAAGGACCAACATCACTATTTTAAAATGCCTGAGGAGGCTTGGACCTTTATTCAAACTGAAAAGTTGGACTCAAACTGAGGGTTTGTGAGGGTGGGGGGGATGTTTGATGTTTGTTGTACATAGGGTGTTAATCACGCGCAGGAAATGTTCCACGGGTTGGGGGATGGATGGGGATGGGGAAAGGGATCGGGTGAGAAGACCGTACGAGATGGTGGGTGCTGGTGTTGGAGGGAGAGGAGGCTCGAGGATAGGGGAAATGAGACAAGGCCGCGACAGGAGCTGCGCCAGAGGGGGCGGGGCAGGCTTAGGAAAGCGCGGGCTTTTTCCCGCGCTAGGGAAGGACGGAGGGGGGGAATGGAGGAGCGCACACTGATTGGGAGATTCCCACACTGGGGGGTCAATGGGACGGCGGGGGAAGCCGGGGTCAGCAGGAGTCAGCTGACTTACAGGAGTGCTATGGGGGGAGCAAAAGAGCTAGACACGGGTCTCGCAGGTGGGGGGGGGGGGGGGGGGAATAGGGTTGCTGCTGCACTGGTTGAAGGGGAATGGGACACAGAAGAGGTGGTCGGGGCGGGGGTCTCCCGTCTGGGGGACTGGAGGGTGAGGGCAGCGCGGGCACGGGACTGGCCTAGAAAAGGAGATGGCTAGTCGGCAGGGGGGGGGGGAATCCGGCTGATAACATGGAATGCGAGGGGCCTGAATGGGCCGGTAAAGAGGGCCTGAGTGTTCGCGCACTTAAAGGGACTGAAGGCAGACGTGGTCATGCTCCAGGAGACACATTTGAAGGTGGCGGATCGGGTCAGTTTAAGAAAGGGATGGATAGGACAGGTGTTCCATTCGGGGCTGCACGCGAAGAACAGAGGGGTGGCAATATTGGTGGGGAAGCGGGTGTCGTTTGAGGCCAAGAATATCGTAGTGGACAATGGAGGTCGATACGTGATGGTGAGCGGTAAGTTGCAGGGGACGTGGGTGGTATTGGTAAATGTATACGCCCCGAACTGGGATGATGCCGGATTCATGAAGCGCATGTTGGGGCGCATTCCAGACCTGGAGGTAGGAAGCCTGATAATTGGTGGGGATTTTAATAAAGTGTTGGACCCAGCACTGGATCGCTCCAGATCTAGGACCGGAAAGAGGCCGGCGGCGGCCAAGGTGCTTAGGGGGTTTATGGATCAGATGGGGGGAGTGGACCATGGAGGTTTGCCAGGCCGCAGGCCAGGGAATTTTCTTTTTTCTCCCACGTGCACAAAGCCTACTCCCGGATAGATTTTTTTGTTCTGGGCAGGGCGCTGATCCCGAAAGTGGAGGGAACGGAGTATTCGGCCATAGCAATTTCAGACCACGCCCCGCACTGGGTGGAACTGGAGTTGGGAGAGCAGAGGGACCAACGCCCATTGTGGCGGTTGGATGTGGGACTGCTGGCAGATGAGGCGGTGTGTGGGAGGGTGAGGGGGTGTATTGAAAGGTACTTGGAGGCCAATGACAACGGGGAGGTGCAGGTGGGGGTGATATGGGAGGCGCTGAAGGCGGTGATCAGGGGAGAGCTAATCTCCATCAGGGCTCACAGGGAGAAGATAGAGGGCATGGAAAGGGAGAGGTTAGTGGGGGAGATTTTAAGAGTGGACAGGAGATACGCAGAGGCCCCTGAAGAGGGACTACTTAGGGAAAGGCGACGTCTCCAGATGGAGTTTGACCTGTTGACCACAGGGAAGGCAGAGGTACAGTGGAGGGAAGCGCAGGGGGCAAGGTATGAGTATGGGGAGAAGGCGAGTCGGATGCTGGCACACCAGCTCCGTAAGAGGATGGCAGCGAGGGAAATAGGTGGAGTCAAGGATGGAAGGGGAGCTACGGTGCGGAGTGCGACGAAAGTAAATGAGGCATTCAAGGCCTTCTATGAGGAGCTGTACAGATCCCAGCCCCCAGTGGGGGAAGAGGGGATGCGACGATTCTTGGGCCAACTGAGGTTCCCGAGGGTGGAGGAGCAGGAGGTGGCTGGTTTGGGGGCACCAATTAGGTTGGAGGAGCTGATCAAAGGTCTGGGGAGTATGCAGGCAAGGAAGGCCCCGGGACCGGACGGGTTCCCGGTTGAGTTCTGTAGGAAGTATGTAGACCTGTTGGCCCCGTTGCTAGTGAGGACTTTTAATGAGGCAAGGGAGGGAGGGACCCTGCCCCCGACAATGTCGGAGGCGACAATCTCTTTGATCCTGAAGCGGGACAAGGACCCACTGCAATGTGGGTCGTACAGGCCGATCTCGCTCCTCAACTTGGATGCTAAGTTGTGGCAAAAGTGCTGGCTACGAGGATCGAGGACTGTGTCCCAGGGGTGATTCACGAGGACCAGACGGGATTTGTAAAGGGCAGGCAACTAAACACCAATGTGCGGAGGCTGCTGAATGTGATTATGATGCCATTGGTGGAGGGAGAGGTGGAGATAGTGGCGGCTATGGACGCGGAGAAGGCCTTTGACCGAGTAGAGGGAGAGTACCTTTGGGAAGTGCTGCGTAGGTTTGGGTACGGGGGAAGGTTTATTAGTTGGGTTAAGCTCCTATACAGAGCCCCGGTGGCGAGTGTGGTTACGAATCGGCGGAGGTCGACGTATTTTCGGCTGTATTGTGGGACGAGGCAGGGGTGCCCCCTGTCCTCCCTGTTGTTTGCATTAGCAATTGAACCCTTGGCCATGTCATTAAGGAAGTCTAGGAAATGGAGGGGGGTGGTCCGAGGGGGAGAGGAGCATCGAGTGTCGCTTTATGCAGACGACCTGTTGCTGTATGTGGCAGATCCAGTGGAGGGGATGGTGGAGGTCATGCAGACTCTAAGGGAGTTTGGGGATTTTTCGGGCTATAAGCTTAATGTAGGGAAGAGTGAGCTTTTTGTAGTACAGTCAGGAGACCAGGAAAGGGGGATAGACGATCTACCGCTGAGGAGGGCGGAGGGGAGCTTTCAGTACCTGGGGATCCAAATAGCTAGGAGTTGGGGGCCCTGCATAAACTTAATCTGACGAGGCTGGTGGAGCAGATGGAGGAGGACTTCAAACGATGGGACATGCTGCCGCTCTCGCTAGCGGGTAGAGTGCAGTCGGTCAAAATGGTGGTCCTCCCGAGGTTTCTTTTTGTGTTCCAGTGCCTTCCAATTGTAATCACCAAGGCCTCTTTTAAGAGGGTAGGCAGGAGTATTATGGGTTTTGTGTGGGCAAATAAGACCCCGAGGGTAAGGAGAGGGTTTCTGGAGTGCAGCAGGGACCGAGGAGGGTTGGCGCTGCCGAATCTGGGTGGCTACTACTGGGCAGCAAATGTGGCGATGATCCGTAAGTGGGTGATGGAGGGAGAGGGGGTGGCATGGAAGAGGTTGGAAATGGCGTCCTGCAAGGAACGAGCCTGGGGGCGCTGTTGACGGTACCGCTGCCGCTCTCGCCGACAAGGTACACCACGAGTCCGGTGGTGGCAGCAACGCTAAAGATCTGGGGGCAGTGGAGACGGCACAGGTGTGCAATGGGAGCCTCGGTGTGGTCCCCGATCAGGGGTAACCATCGGTTTGTCCCAGGGAGGATGGACGGGGGGTTTCAGAGCTGGCATCGAGCAGGGATTAGAAGAATGGGGGACCTGTTCATTGATGGGACGTTTGCAAGCCTAGGGGCACTGGAGGAGAAGTTTGGGCTACCCCCGGGAAATGCTTTCAGATACATGCTGATGAGGGCGTTTGTGAGGCAACAGGTGAGGGAATTCCTGTTGCTCCCGGCACAGGAGATTCAAGACAGGGTGATCTCGGGTGTATGGGTTGGAGAGGGCAAGGTGTCGGTGATATACCAGGAGATGAAAGAAGAGGGGGAGGCGTTGGTAGAGGAGCTGAAGGGTAAATGGGAGGAGGAGCTGGGGGAGGAGATTGAGGAGGGGCTATGGGCTGATGCCCTAAGTAGGGTTAATTCTTCTTCTTCGTGTGCCAGGCTTAGCCTGATACAATTTAAGGTGGTTCATAGAGCGCACATGATGGGGGCGAGGCTGAGTAAGTTCTTTGGGGTAGAGGACAGATGTGGGAGGTGCTCAGGAAGTCCGGCAAACCATGTCCATATGTTTTGATCATGCCCGGCACTGGAGGGGTTCTGAAGGGGAGTGGCGGGAACAGTATCTAAGGTGGTGAAAGTCCGGGTCAAGCCAAGCTGGGGGCTAGCAATATTTGGAGTAGTGGACGAGCCGGGAGTGCAGGAGGCGAAAGAGGCCGGCATTCTGGCCTTTGCGTCCCTAGTAGCCCGGCGAAGGATCTTGCTAATGTGGAAGGAGGTGAAGCCCCCCAGCGTGGAGGCCTGGATAAATGATATGGCAGGGTTTATCAAATTGGAGAGGATAAAGTTTGCCTTGAGAGGGTCTGCGCAGGGGTTCTACAGGTGGTGGCAACCGTTCCTAGACTATCTCGCAGAGCGTTAGATGAAGGTCGGTCAGCAGCAGCAACCCAGGGTGGGGGGGGGGGATGTCTTGCGTGGTGGGGGGAGGGAGGGGGAAGGGGGGCTTGTTTGGGGGGTATTTGAGCAAGAAAATACATGAAGGATCTGGAAAACTGACATGTACGAGAGGAATTCAATGTACAAAGCTCTGTATCATATCGATTTACCATGTTCATGTCTTGCTTTCTTTCTTTTTGTTCCGGGAGGGGGGTGGGGGGGTGGGGGGGTTTGTTTTGTTTGTAAGGGTGAAAAATATATTTTTTTAAAACAGGTCCAGCAGCATCTATGAAGAGAGAAAGAGAGTTCACTGCTGAGATTTTCCAGACCGTCAGTGGCGGCTATCGTCAGTTGTCTTTTGGCTGCACTTCGTATTTTCCTGACCAGCTCACAATGATGCCAGAATAATGAACAGCCCTGTCCAAAAGCAAAGACATGAAAAACCAAACTTAAACTGATTCATGTCAAAAAAGCAAGCCCAGAATCAAAACGGAGGACACGAGACATGGCCTGAAATTGTTGAAGCCAATGTTCAGTCCAGAAGATTGGAAAATGCCCAACCGGAAGATGAGATTCTGTTCTCCAAGCTAGTGTTGAGCTTCACAGGAACATACAGCAGGCCGAGGGCAGAATGTGAGATTGAGAGCATGGTGATGAATGAAAATGACGAACGACCAAAGGTTGGGGGTCATGTTTGTGGACTGAGTGAAGGTGTGCTGTTAGCCAATCTGCGTTTGGTCTCCCCTGTGTAATGGGCACTTCCATTGTGAACAGTAAATAGAGTAGACTACTGAAAGAAGTGAAAGTGAATTGCTGCTTCACCTGGGAGGAATGTTCAGGCCCCTTGGTCGGTGAGGAGGGACGAGGTAAAAGAGAAGTTATTACGATCCCAAACCAGACCCCAACAGTGGCTAGGATACTGGACTGAAACCCCAATATTTTAGTTTATTTTGTAAGACTGTGCAGAAAGAATGATTCATTCCAGGGGTGATGGCATGAAAAAAATAAGGATTTGGTATTTTAAAACAAAACTTTATTATGAAAACAATATTTAACTCGTTAACTTCACACCCGAAAGGAACAGCTTACAATTACCCCTTAACACTACTACTCAATTCCCTATTCAACAACAAGAAAAGAAACCCACAGCTCTCAATCCGGCTTGAAACCTGCATGGCATAAAGTAATATTGGCTTTGCAGAGTAGATTCGCACCCCCGTTAAAACCCCTGCCCACTCTGCCTGAATATCTTCAAATAGTTGCTTCAACTGGGTTGTTTCAGCTTCTTCCTTGTCTTCAGACAAGAGTGACCTGCTTTCAAATATTATAACTTTTTTTAAACTACCTACTGGGAAAGAGAACTGCCTTTACTTGTGGACCCTGGAGTAGCCAGATCAGACCTCTTCAAAAGCTTTCTCAAAAATGTCTCTCTCTTCCCCAAGTAAAAAACAAATTAACTTTCCAAGAACTGAAAGCACATTAACTCCCCAGGGACTGTCCCCAGTCAAACCACAGTGCATTAGCCCAGACTGAAAATCACATTCCTCCTGGTCAATCTTTTAAAAAACATTTCCAATTAAGGGGCAATTTAGCATGGTCAATCCACCTACCTTGCACATCTTTGAGTTGTGGGGGTGAGACTCGCGCAGACATGGGGTGAATGTGCAAACTCCACACGGACAGTGAGCAGGGGCTAGGACCGGGATCAAACCCGGGTCCTCGGTGGCATGATGCAGCAGTGATAACCACTGAGCCACCGTGCTGCCTTGGTCAATTGAATCTTCTGACTGCTAAAAGCACCCGGGTTCTGCAAAACAGAAGTCTTTAAAAAAAACATGACCACTGTAGTCAAATACACTCTGACCCCAGGGTTTAACCTTTAAATTGCCCAATTCATTGATAATCCAATTTTCCTAATATCCTCCATTTGACTAGATGAATCACCTCCTGCGATTGCATGGGAAGGGGGTGACTGGGTCGGAGTGGTTGAGGAGTGAACCAGGCTATGCGGAGGTAAGAGTCCATTTAGAATGCTGTTTGTGTGTGTGGGGGCTGAGATGGGGGTGCGGGGAGGGGGGTGGAGAAATGTGTTTGGTGGTGGCTCAGTGCTGGAGCTTGATGGAAATGATGAAGATTATCCTTAGGATGTGGAGGTTGGTGGGGTGGAACGTGAGGACAAGGGAAACCTTTGTCCTGGGAGGGAGGGCAGGAGTGAGAGCTGAAGTGTGGGAAACGGGTCAGACACTGTGAGATATACGAATGTCAACAACACTTGGATCTTGGTGGGGATGCAGGGGGGAAATCCTTGGTTGAGGGAAAAGGAAGACATGTTGGAAGTGGTATTGTGGAAGGTGGCATCATCCAGAACAGATGAGATAGAGATATTAGGAGAATGGAATGGAGTTCTTATAGGAGGCAGGGTGTGAGGAAGTCTAGTCGAGGATGGAGGGTGTGAAGGAGTCTAGTCGAGGATGGAGGATGTGAGGGAGTCTAGTCGAGGGTGGAGGGTGTGAGGGAGTCTAGTCGAGGATGGAGGATGTGAGGGAGTCTAGTCGAGGGTGGAGGGTGTGAGGGAGTCTAGTCGAGGATGGAGGATGTGAGGGAGTCTAGTCGAGGGTGGAGGGTGTGAGGGAGTCTAGTCAAGGATGGAGGGTGTGTAATCGAGGGTGTGAAGGAGTTTAGTTGAGGGTGGAGGGTATGAGGGAATCTAGTCGAGGGTGGAGTGTGTGAGGGAGTCTGGTCCAGGGTGCAGGGTGTAAGGGAGTCTAGTCCAGGGTGTGAGGGAGTCTAATTGAGGGTGTGAAGGAGTCTAGCTGAGGGTGGAGGGTATGAGGGAGTCTTGCCGAGGGTGGAGTGTGTGAGGGAGTCTGGTCCAGGGTGCAGGGTGTAAGGGAGTCTAGTCCAGGGTGTGAGGAAGTCTAATTGAGGGTGTGAAGGAGTCTAGTCGAGGATGGAGGGTGTGAGGGAGTCTGGTGGAGGGTGTGAAAGAGTCTAGTCGAGGGTGTAAGGGAGTCTAGTCAAGGTAGATGTGAGAGTTGGTGAATTTATAATGAATATTAATAGACAGCCCAGTAACCATACAATCAGTCCCTGCTCTTTCCCCATTGCCCTGCAAATGTTTCCTTTTCATGAATTTATCTAATTTTTGTTTATTTTGTATATTCTCATTCTCTGGGCCATTTCAAACCTTCTTTCAAAGCTAATTTGTCTTTGAATTGTATTGTATAAGGCAGATTAGAGAACACGGGACTAGGTGTTTAACTGTACCCATTGTCATAGTATCCACTCATGTATATAATGAGATGCAGACAGGCAGTGATTGACACACAGGATGACCAGTAAGCACACAGCACAGTGCAGCCAATCACCAGACAGGACACTACCACTATAAAGCCAGAGGGCACCAGGTTTCCCGCTCTCTCGGGACCCAGTCACTGAGACAGTCAGAGTCCACAAGCTAGCCAGTGCAAACACCATGCGGTAGCTAGTGAGTCTGGTCAGGCGAATACAAGGTCTCCAGTCAGTTCAGTATAGCGTCGACCCACAGCTGAACATGTATATCAGTTCTACCATTGAATAAAACAGTGTTGGATTTCCTCCAGTGTTAGACGTCTGCTTCTAGCTTCCCTGCATCAAGTGCAGTCCACATCGAACCAGTCTGCCTAACACATCACCCATGTTTGTGTATGGACATTTCTGGGGGCATCGGGACTGGCGGAAGGAGCGATCTCTGCATTTGACAGGAAGTGACCTGCACTTACCCAAGGTAAGCCCTGGGAAACCACGATATTGGGACCTCACTTCCAAGAAGTCAGCAAGCTGCAGATACCAACAAGAAGTTCGCTGATGAAGCGTGATTAAAGATCAGGCTGCGGCTAGTGTCGCACAGACTCTCAGGCAAGTCAGATAGGGGCTGGGTCAGGGGGATGCGGTTACCTGTGAGAGGTATTGATCAGGGGAGGGGGTCATCAATTAGGTGGGCAAGGTGGTGAATGGTTGTGTGGGAGGGCCACCAGCAGCAGTCCACATCCTTTTAAAATGAAGTTGTGAGAGGGAATAGGCGTATTTCACAGAGCAGGTTCAAGGGGCCGAATGGCCTACTCCTGTTCCACAAAATTCTGCTCAGTATCTAACATAGAACATAGAACATAGAACGATACAGCGCAGTACAGGCCCTTCGGCCCACGATGTTGCACCGAAACAATGTGGTGTATATGGATTTCAGCAAAGCGTTTGATAAGGTTCCCCACGGTAGGCTATTGCAGAAAATACGGAGGCTGGGGATTGAGGGCGATTTAGAGATGTGGATCAGAAATTGGCTAGCTGAAAGAAGACAGAGGGTGGTGGTTGATGGGAAATGTTCAGAATGGAGTTCAGTTACAAGTGGAGTACCACAAGGATCTGTTCTGGGGCCGTTGCTGTTTGTCATTTTTATCAATGACCTATCATCTAACCTACACTATGCCATTATCATCCATATGCTTATCCAATAAACTTTTAAATGCCCTCAATGTTGGCGAGTTCACTACTGTAGCAGGTAGGGCATTCCACGGCCTCACTACTCTTTGCGTAAAGAACCTACCTCTGACCTCTGTCCTATATCTATTACCCCTCAGTTTAAAGCTATGTCCCCTCGTGCCAGCCATTTCCATCCGCGGGAGAAGGCTCTCACTGTCCACCCTATCTAACCCCCTGATCATTTTGTATGCCTCTATTAAGTCTCCTCTTAACCTTCTTCTCTCCAACGAAAACAACCTCAAGTCCATCAGCCTTTCCTCATAAGATTTTCCCTCCATACCAGGCAACATCCTGGTAAATCTCCTCTGCACCCGCTCCAAAGCCTCCACGTCCTTCTATAATGCGGTGACCAGAACTGTACGCAATACTCCAAATGCGGCCGTACCAGAGTTCTGTACAACATGACCTCCTGACTCCGGAACTCAATCCCTCTACCAATAAAGGCCAACACTCCATAGGCCTTCTTCACAACCCTATCAACCTGGGTGGCAACTTTCAGGGATCTATGTACATGGACACCTAGACCCCTCTGCTCATCCACATTTCCAAGAACTTTACCATTAGCCAAATATTCCGCATTCCTGTTATTCCTTCCAAAGTGAATCACCTCACACTTCTCTACATTAAACTCCATTTGCCACCTCTCAGCCCAGCTCTGCAGCTTATCTATACCCCTCTGTAACCTACTACATCCTTCCACACTATCGACAACACCACCGACTTTAGTATCGTCTGCAAATTTACTCACCCACCCTTCTGCGCCTTCCTCTAGGTCATTGATAAAAATGACAAACAGCAACGGCCCCAGAACAGATCCTTGTGGTACTCCACTTGTAACTGAACTCCATTCTGAACATTTCCCATCAACCACCACCCTCTGTCTTCTTTCAGCTAGCCAATTTCTGATCCACATCTCTAAATCGCCCTCAATCCCCAGCCTCCGTATTTTCTGCAATAGCCTACCGTGGGGAACCTTATCAAACGCTTTGCTGAAATCCATATACACCACATCAACTGCTCTATCCTCGTCTACCTGTTCAGTCACCTTCTCAAAGAACTCGCTAAGGTTTGTGAGGCATGACCTACCCTTCACAAAGCCACGCTGACTATCCCTGATCATATTATTCCTATCTAGATGATTATAAATCTTGTCTCTTATAATCCCCTCCAAGACTTTACCCACTACAGACGTGAGGCTCACCGGTCTATAGTTGCCGGGGTTGTCTCTGCTCCCCTTTTTGAACAAAGGGACCACATTTGCTATCCTCCAGTCCTCTGGCACTATTCCTGTAGCCAATGATAACATAAAAATCAAAGCCAAAGGCCCAGCAATCTCTTCCCTGGCCTCCCAGAGAATCCTAGGATAAATCCCATCAGGCCCCGGGGACTTATCTATTTTCAGCCTGTCCAGAATTGCCAACACCTCTTCCCTACGTACCTCAATGCCATCTATACTAATAGCCTGGGTCTCAGCATTCTCCTCCACAACATTATCTTTTTCCTGAATGAATACTGACGAAAAATATTCATTTAGTATCTCGCCTATCTCTTCAGACTCCACACACAACTTCCCATCCCTGTCCTTGACTGGCCCTACTCTTAACCTAGTCATTCGCTTATTCCTGAAATACCTATAGAAAGCTTTTGGGTTTTTCTTGATCCTACCTGCCAAATACTTCTCATGTCCCCTCCTTGCTCGTCTTAGCTCTCTCTTTAGATCCTTCCTCGCTACCTTGTAACTATCCATCGCCCCAACTGAAACGTCACACCTCATCTTCACATAGGCCTCCTTCTTCCTCTTAACAAGAGATTCCACTTCTTTGGTAAACCACGGTTCCCTCGCTCTACGCCTTCCTCCCTGCCTGACCGGTACGTACTTATCAAGAACAAGCAGTAGCTGATCCTTGAACAAGCTCCACTTATCCAGTGTGCCCAACACTTGCAGCTTACTTCTCCAACCTATCCCCCCCAAGTCACGTCTAATGGCATCATAATTGCCCTTCCCCCAGCTATAACTCTTGCCCTGCGGTGTATACTTATCCCTTTCCATCACTAACGTAAACGTCACCGAATTGTGGTCACTGTCCCCAAAGTGCTCTCCTACCTCCAAATCCAACACCTGGCCAGGTTCATTACCCAAAACCAAATCCAACGTGGCCTCGCCTCTTGTTGGCCTGTCAACATATTGTGTCAGGAAACCCTCCTGCACACACTGTACAAAAAACGACCCATCTAATGTACTCGAACTATATCTTTTCCAGTCAATATTTGGAAAGTTAAAGTCTCCCATAATAACTACCCTGTTACTTTCGCTCTTATCCAGGATCATCCTCGCCATCCTTTCCTCTACATCCCTAGAACTATTTGGAGGCCTATAGAAGACTCCCAACAGGGTGACCTCTCCTTTCATGTTTCTAACCTCAGCCCATACTACCTCGGAAGATGAGTCCCCATCTAGCATCCTCTCCGCCACCGTAATACTGCTCTTGACTAGCAGCGCCACACCTCCCCCTCTTTTGCCTCCTTCTCTGAGCTTACTAAAACACCTAAACCCCGGAACCTGCAACATCCATTCCTGTCCCTGCTCTATCCATGTCTCCGAAATGGCCACAACATCGAAGTCCCAGGTACCAACCCATGCTGCCAGTTCCCCTACCTTATTTCGTATACTCCTGGCATTGAAGTAGACACACTTCAAACCACCTACCTGAACACTGGCCCCCTCCTGCGACGTCAAATCTGTGCTCCTGACCTCAATACCCTCATTCTCCCTTACCGTAAAACTACAATCCAGGTTCCCATGCCCCTGCTGCATTAGTTTAAACCCCCCCCCCAAAGAGCACTAACAAATCTCCCCCCCAGGATATTTGTGCCCCTCAGGTTCAGATGTCGACCATCCTGTCTGTAGAGGACCCACCTTCCCCAGAAAGAGCCCCAGTTATCCAGAAATCTGAATCCCTCCCGCCTGCACCATCCCTGTAGCCACGTGTTTAATTGCTCTCTCTCCCTATTCCTCATCTCACTATCACGTGGCACGGGCAACAACCCAGAGATAACAACTCTGTTTGTTCTAGTTCTGAGCTTCCATCCTAGCTCCCTGAAAGCCTGCCTGACATCCTTGTCCCCTTTCCTACCTATGTCGTTCGTGCCAATGTGGACCACGACTTGGGGCTGCTCCCCCTCCCCCCTAAGGACCCGGAAAACATGATCCGAGACATCACGTACCCTTGCACCTGGGAGGCAACATACCAAACGTGAGTCTTTCACGCTCCCACAAAATCTCCTATCTGTGCCCCTGACTATCGAGTCCCCAATTACTAATGGTCTGCTCCTCTCCCCCCTTCCCTTCTGAGCAACAGGGACAGACTCCGTGCCAGAGGCCCGTACCCCATGGCTTACCCCTGGTAAGTTGTTCCCCCCACAAGTATCCAAAGCGGTATACTTGTTTCTCAGGGGAACGACCGCAGGGGATCCCTGCACTGACCGCTTCTTCCCAGTCCCTCTTACAGTTACCCATCTATCTCCAATCTTTGGTGTAACTAATTCCCTGAAGCTGCTATCTATGACCCCCTCTGCCTCCCGAATGATCCGAAGTTCTTCCAACTCCAGCTCCAGTTCCCTAACTTGGTCTTGGAGGAGCTGGAGATGGCAGCACTTCCTGTAGGTAAAATCAGCAGGGACACTAACGGCATCCCTCACCTCAAACATCCTGCAGGAGGAACATTGCACTCCCTTCCCTGCCATCCCTCTAACTTTCTACCAAGATCTGGCTAACAACTAAATTAAATTTTTTAAAAATAATAATAATAAAATATGGTACTCACCTCACACCAGTGGGTTTTATTATTAGGTTAGAGGAGGAGGGCGGGTGGGAGACACTACACGTGTAGTGTCTCGGGTTTCCTCGCCACCAGAATTTATTGGTGAGGGTCTTCCCAGAAGTCCGCGGGTCGAACTTCCTGTTCCCGCCTTAAAGACTAAAAAACTTTTTTAAAAAGAGCAAAGAGGGACCGAAAACGGGACCAGGTAAGTGTTTACCGCTGAAATTGACTAGCCTGCTCCTGTGAAGGTCTCCCAGAAATCACTAACGCACCGCTCCCGCTGAAATCGACTGGCCTGCTCCTGCAAAGACAAGTGTTTTTAAAGGAGAAACTTACCTCCCAGAAATCACTTCCGCACTGCTCCCGCTGAAATTGACTAGCCTGCTCCGCTCCCGCTGAAATCGACTGGCCTGCTCCTGCAAAGACAAGTGTTTTTAAAGGAGAAACTTACCTCCCAGAAATCACTTGCGCACTGCTCCTGCTGAAATTGACTAGCCTGCTCCGCTCCCGCTGAAATCGACTGGCCTGCTCCTGCAAAGACAAGTGTTTTTAAAGGAGAAACTTACCTCCCAGAAATCACTTGCGCACTGCTCCCGCTGAAATTGACTAGCCTGCTCCGCTCCCGCTGAAATCGACTCTAACGTAAAGGGTTATTTGACTGGTGAATGCTCAGGATTAATTTACCATTAAATAGTCAAGAACCTCAAAGCCCGACCGAATTGCAAACATGCCACCTCCCCGACAATCTCAAAACTGCAACCAGCGCCCGGGACCCCACCAGACGCAACCACTTATCTTCCACAAGGTCAGACTTCTCCGATCGGTACCCGGGATCATCCAGAAGCAGCCGTCAACCAAGGAAGCGAGGGAAACGCGGCAGTTTGCAGGTGTGACCAAAACAACGGGGTTTCAAGTGTCTTCTCCCTAGCATATTCCTGACAAACATCCAAGCTATCGAAAACAAGCTGCACAAGCTTAATGCAAGACTTACCTCTCAGAGGGGAGTAATGGATGGACCACACGGTGCCATCGGGCAAGGCGAAGGGTGGAGGGGTTTGCCTCCTCATCAACTCCTCCTGATGCTAGGACATGGCGACCCTAATGGTCTACTGCTCCCGGGCCTGGAATACCTGACTGTGAAGTGCCGGGAGTTCACTTGTACCATCATCACAGTGGTCTATATCCCACCCCAGGTGGAAGTGAAGAAAGCGCATTGTGGCAGATCCCCCTTGCAACGTCTCGCGAGATTGCGTTGAATCTCGCGAGGCATTGCAAGCCGGGTAGATCCCAAGAGCGGGGTCTCCCAGCATTCATTGGCCACGCTGCGCCACAGCAAGCTGCTTTTCAGGCGCAGTGTGGCTTGATGATCGTGCCCTAAGTGAGATTTTGGCTGAATTTGGCAGGGTGTTTCTAACTGGCTTTTTGGATGAGATCCACACTGGTATGCACCCACACTTAGAGCACGATCTACCCGAATGGGGACAGAGTCCCATCTCGTGAGTTTAGCCGGGTATTTCGCGGTGCTCGGAGAACCGAGAAACACTCCACTATCTAACGCCCATCCTGGTAGATTGGTGGCTCAGTGGAGAACTCCCCAACGAGGCCTCACTTAGCCACGTTTTCTGCACTGAGGATTTCCGATCACCGGAACTCTTCAGTGCGGGGAGAGATCGGAGCCCCATTCGATCTCCCAAGCACCCAACGCGACACCCAAACCCTCCAAAAGCTCCAACTCATAATAAGGAGGCCCCCGGAGCCCCCTGCACCCACGCAAGGCATACCCTGGGCCAAACACCGCCGTGCACAAAATGCCAGGTTGGCAGTGCCAGCCTGACAGTGCCCCTGCCAGCTGGCAGTGCCAGGCTGATGCCAGGGTGACACTAACTGTGCCAGGGTACCACCCTGCCCAGGCGGCATGCACCTCGGGGCCTCCAAACCCCTACGAATGCCGTTCCGCCTGGTCCCTGTTTGTAGAGACCAGCACTGAACAGTGCTTGTCCAAGGTCTACAAGGTGAGGGAGGTAGATCCCACACATTGGCTAGATCTCGGGAAAGCATAGTTAGGTCTCGAAAGGCGTGGCAAGCCAGGTAGATCCACGAATTGGGATTTCCCAGCATCTGCCAGTCAATTGACCCATGCCACGCTGCCTTTCAGGTGCAACGTGACTGGTAGATCCTGCCGATAGTCATTTTTTTGGACCTTGAGGAATTTCTCCCCGATCTAACGCTCACTTAGAAATGTTTTCATCAATGGCGAGACCGGTTCCTAAGAGATCGAGGTGCCATATGGAACGGGTCCCCTGATATCTAAGTGAGGGCCCCCCACACCCACCAACTATGGGCAATGTCATCCCCTGCACACATGGGCATTACCCCACATTATTGTATTATTATTATTATTATAATATCCCCCCAAGTGAGGACATCCTACAATGGAGTTGCTCAGGGCCCCCCTTTTCAGGCCTCCGCAACCCCCTTCCCGTCTTCTGGCTCCACCCTTTCAGGGCACCCACCCTTCACCCCCCAATCTTTATGAGAACCCTTCATACCCACCCATCACCCCACAACCCTTTATAACCCCCCCTCATTCCCCTTTCAGGGGCATGGCCCCCTCAAGCCCTGACCCTAGGCACTGTCACCCAGGCACCCTGGCAGTGCCCCTACCATCCTGACAGTGCCACCCAGGCACTTGGCAGTACCAGGGTGGCAGTGCCAGCATGACAGCCTGGCATTGCCAAGGAGCTCGGGTACCAGAGAGAGAGTCAGGGTGCCACCAATGGCCTGGGAAAGCCTCTTGGTGATGTTACACCTGTCGAAACCTCCCTGGGGAGGTCGTTATTTCCCGGGCGCTGTGAGAATCCGGCATATGCATATTTCAATGAGCCTACTGGTTGAATCTCATGAGAAGCCTTGAGCATCATGAAGCCTCTTGCGAGAGTCAACGGCCTCATCGCACGACCGTGTCGCAATCAACTAAGCCAGTAAATCGGGCTCACTCTTTCTGTCTCCACAAGTACAGCCAGACCTGCTGAGTTTATCCAGCATTTTCTGTTTATGTTTCAGATTTCCCACATCCTCAATATTTTGTTTGTTATAGGAGATAATCGATGTGCACCGAGGCCATGAAAGGTATGGGTTTTGCTTTGCTGTGCGAGATCAAGAATCCTGATCCAGTGCCATCAAGGAAAGTTTAGGTTTCCCCTACCCAGACTCTCCCAGGCGATTCTCTTCCCCACACCTACATACCAATTAAATGGAAACGGTGTCACATTGTAAATTATTGCTATCATAAGTCTCTGGGTTAAAAGTACCTTCTGCAAAAAGAACTTTAAAGGAAGGGTGGAATTTTTTTTCAAGAGCACCAGAGTGATTGGCAGCAAGAACTATTGAATTTCAAAACATTTGAACCAAACAACCAATTAAATTGCTGGCACAGTTATTCAAAACATTTCTGTTATTTTTGATGGCAATTCTTCAGGGGCATGGTAGCATAGTGGTTAGCACAGTTGCTTCACGGCTCCAGGGTCCCAGGTTTGATTCCCGGCTTGGGTCACTGTCTGTGTAGTTTGCACGTTCTCCCCGTGTCTGCGTGGGTTTCCACCCACAGTCCAAAGATGTGCAGGTTAGGTGGATTGGTCATGCTAAATTGTCTGTGTGGGGTTACTGGGTTACAGTGATAGGGTGGGGCAGTGGGCTTAGGTAGGATGCGCTTTCCAGTGCAGACTCGATGGGCCGAATAGCCTCCTTCTGCACTGTAAATTCTATGATTAAGATGAAACTCTTGTTTTACCAATGGATCCAGGATCAGTTTCTGTGAAAATACTAAACAATCACACTTTTATTGGTTATTCTGGTTTGCGTAGAGAGGGTATAGTTCCCGTATGGTAAGTAAAGCTGCCTTGGTGGATGTCTTCCAAAGCAGGTGGTGATTAAAAAGGTCTGGTGGTGAAGAACTGCACTAATCAGAGGCAATAGTCTGATGAAACTGAGGTAACGCAGCAGCAAGGATTTACAACAGCAGATAGCAGTGATGCCGGCAGAGCAGAAATTATCTTTTTTATATGGGAATCATTCTTCCTGCGGGAATTGTTAATGGCCAGCAGCAGTCAATTTGGAACTCATTCAAAAGGCCCTTTCTTCTCTCGACACTCGGAGTGAGGTGTCAAATACCAGCTGGCACCCGGCGTGTCACAGGAAGAGCACTGTGTGACACACAAACCAGAGGCTTTAATCTCGTTTTCACTTCAAATGAATGGAAAGCTGCTTACTTGTGGCTGGATGTCATGCAATTAAATCGTGCAAAAGGTCACCTATTGGTTGACTAATAACAAAGTGCAATAATAATGTTTGAAAGAAATGCGGTTGTCCGTCCGGGGGAATTAAATTGGGTTTCCACATCCGTTAATCGGCACAATAAATTTTTATCATCTTTTAGTTTGGACAAAGACTGGATCTGGGAAGCGATACTTTTCACAAGACTCTTCCAGCAGAACCCAAAGGGTTCGTGGGCATATAGACTCTTTGATTATGCACACAGCAGGGTAAAAGTTAATTAGGACTGAAAGAGTTCAACCATGGATTTAAGGCTGCCTTGAACCCAGGGAACCCCCTCTTTAACTGTTTACACCATTTCCTGTGTCAGATACCTTGGAATAGACTTACAGAGGAATACATCAGTGTGCTCTGCGATTTAACCCTTCATGAATTCTTGCTGACTATTTGGGCAGCACGGTAGCATTGTGGATAGCAAAATTGCTTCACAGCTCCAGGGTCCCAGGTTAGATTCCCCGGTGGTTCACTGTCTGTGCGGAGTCTGCACATCCTCCCCGTGTGTGCGTGGGTTTCCTCCGGGTGTTCCGGTTTCCTCCCACAGTCCAAACATGTGCAGGTTAGGTGGATTGGCTGTGATAAATTGCCCTTAGTGTCCAAAATTGCCCTTAGTGTTGGGTGGGCTTGCTGGGTTGTGGGGATAGGGTGGAGGTGTTGACCTTGGGTAGGGTGCTCTTTCCAAGAGCCGGTGCAGACTCGATGGGCCGAATGGCCTCCTTCTGCACTGTAAATTCTATGATAATCTATGATAATCTGTATATTTCACATGATTGATGGAGGTTTATTCTTGGCTGCATTGGTAATATAACTAAGGCACTGTAAATAAAGCTCATCAGATCCAAAGTTATACGCAACAGAGACATAGTGACAAATGTGACAGGAAGCCATCAAGGAAATGCTCATCAGTTCCTGCACAATCCAAACACTTTTAACTCCACTTGAAATTGGGAACAGATTACTAGTAAACATCAATATAGGGGATGGACTTCTCGTGAAATCCAGAAAATGCATTTGATCCTTTGAATCTTTCCTTCGGTTTGGAGCCATAGAATTCCTACAGTGTAGAAGCAAGCCATTCAGCCCATTGAGTGCACTGACCGTCTGAAAGAGCACCCTACCTAGGCCCACTCCCCCGCTTTACCCCCACCTAACCTGCACATCCCTGGACAATAAGGGGCAATTTAGCATGTCCAATCCACCTAATCCACACACCTTTGGACTGTGGGAGGAAACTGGAGCACCCAGATGAAACCACGCAGACACGGGGAGAACGGGCAAACCCCACACAGACAGTCGCCCAAGGCTGGAATCGAACATGGGTCCCTGAAGCAGCAGTGCTAACCATTATGTCACCATGCCGCACTCTGCTCTGACTCTACAGATTGTGCAAACATGCCTCGCTCCTGATAAACCAGGCTGTAGTTCACACTTTTGTTGGAATACTGAAGGGGTGCTGCACAGTCCGAGTAGCTGTCATTCGATGAGTCTTTTAACTGAAACCTCAATCAGGCAGGTGTAAGAGACCCCAGAGTGCTATTTCAAAGAAGTGTAGGGGAGTCCTGGCCAACATTTATCCTTCAAACAACACTAAAACAAATTATCTGGTCATTCGCGTCTTGCTAATTGTGGAAATTAGCTGCCGCGTTTCTAAACTTCTACACTGCAAAAAGTATTTCATTGGCTAGTGAGCATTTTGGAATGTGCTGAGGGTTTGAAATGCACAGTTGAAATGCAATTCCTTCCTTTCACCAGATACAGGCTTATTGTTATTTGTGAACACAGTTCCATCGATAAAAGTAACCTGTGCTTGCACCTCTAAATAGCCATTCTTCCTGTGTGCATGATGTCAATAAGTGCTGACCGTCTGTGTGCTGTGGGGACCACCATAACTGTGGTTTTATCTGTTTTCACCTGGTGTCTACACACTTTAGTGCAGATAGCCCCATGGAAAGTAGTTAGGAGTAAGATTTCCAATTGATGTTTCTCTCTCATGTGATGAATGTAGGACATTTTTTATATAGATTGTAGTATATATCTGTTGCAGTAATATGTTTAACCTACAGGCAGACTCTGTGTCTGCAAAAGGTGCAATTAGGATGTTGTAAAAGTGAAATATCATTCATTCCAACTATGTAATTATTTATATAGGGCAAATGAAATTTTGTTTATAGAAAGAAGGTTCCCTGGGGTTTAGATAATTGCCAGGTTGTTTTGGCAGCACAGTAGTACAGTGGTTAGCACTGATGCTTCACAGCGCCAGGGACCCAGGTTCGATTCCAGGCCTGGGTCACTGTCTGTGTAGAGTCTGCACTTATGCCTGTGTCTGCAAGGGTTTACTCTGGGTGCTCCAGATTCCTCCCACAAGTCCCAAAAGACGTCTGTTAGGTGAATTGGACATTCTGAATTCTCAATCAGTGTACCTGAACAGGCGCCGTAGTGTGGGGACTAGGGAATTTTCAAAATAACTTCATTGCAGTGTGAATGTAAGCCTACTTGTGACACTAATAAAGATTATGATTATTATCAGCCTTAGTAAGATGGTCATGAGCCAGTTAGTGGGATAAGCCAATTAATGAGAGGAGCCAGGTCTGTAGGAGGTAGTTTAGTTTTGCTCAGAGCTTTATGCTGAGCAGCAGTTTTTGCCAAAGCCTGTCAGGGTAAACAATAGTCCAACACAGACACATGAATCTCAAGACTGTTTCCTGAAAGGATCTCTCTCTCTCTCTCTTCAAGCAGCCTTTTCAAGAAATCTCTATTCAAGTGTATGGTAAGAATTTTGCCCTTCTAAATCAGGGATTTGGAATTAGCCTTAGAGCCTCTATTGCTGGGATCAGCTAACGTCTCATGAGCCAGGAAGCAAATCTGAACTTGGAATAGCTCAACCAGTCACCTACTTATCCGACTGAGCCACCAAGTAGCCTGAACCTTTTCTTACAAGTTGGTGATATGGTGCCATTTCCCTTTCTTTCTCCATTTGGATTACATACAGCTCCAAGTGCATGTTAGCCTGGCCCAGAAGGCAAAGTTCAGTCCTACTCACACATCTATTTCTTACTGACTAGTTTGCACTCAAGCTACAGGACCATCGATTTGTGGGGCTTGAACTGAAATGGTGACTGGTCATGGGAAATACTGACTGTTTGAGTAAATCCTTGTGGTTGGTCTATCCAGAGCTACCAGAAAGCAATGGAATGGAAGAGAGACTGAGCGAAAAATCTTGTGGAGGTTTCGGGGATCTTGGCCACCTGCTGGAGATCTGGTGAGAACCCCAGTTGCCTCTTTGAGAAAAAGTGCCTCACCTTGTGCCACTCAGGCACTGAACAGGCCCCGAGATCAAGGATCCTGGGTTGCTTTTACAGCCTGCCAGGAACTGCTGCCCAATCAGAGGCCAATAGGTCTTCTGTACTCAGCAGCACCACCAGAGAGGCGGTGGCCTCTGTGGGTATTACACCCACCAGAGGTCTCCGAACGAGGTGAATGTTGGTGTTGGTGATGGGGAGAACCCAGGGGAGGAGGTAGAGGGGGGTCGACAGCAAGAGTGGCTTTCAGCAGGCACCCCCTCGTCCCGATATCAGGTTCCTCGATCAGGCACTGCATGTCTTTCAACATAGGGCGTCCCTCGGAGCCTACAAGCCAGGATTTGCTTGTCACACTCCCCACATGGCGAGTGCCTCACCCACTGCTGGGTAATACCAAATTGGCCATGAACATCCCACTCGCCACTCTCTCACCTGATTAAATGCCTCCCCCTCCCCCAGCCTGCAAACGTGTCATACAAAGGGCACAAATCTGCACCCTGGAACACACACAATTCACCAGAATCAAAAAGCAAGCAGGTAATGCTGGAGATTGCATTAATACAAAATTTGTCCACTTAAATTGAAACATCAATGGGCAGAATTTTGTGCTCTCCCCTGTTCGATGGTGGGGGCATTTAATCGGGCAAGAGGGTGGCAGACTTCCTACCTCGACCCCAATTAAGTCCATGGTGGGAATGCTTACGGATGGCCTTCTCTCCCTGCCAATAATTGAGGCACTTGAGTGAGTAATTAATGAGCACCTAAGAGACTCACCCTGTCGTCACTGGTATTAACCCAGCAGCGAGCAGGAGACTGGCCATGTGGCGAGCCTGACAAGAAATTCCTGACGTGTTTGCTTGCTGGCTCCTGGGAGTGGGCTGTGCAGTCTCTCATTCAAAGTCATCAGTAAGGGGGCACCCACTGAAAGATACCCCTCTTGCCTTTAAGGGTCCAAAGCAGAGGTGAATGATGGCAGGTGGGCAATCATGGGTTAGGAGTCAGGAAATGAGTGTGAGGGGAGTTGGCAGCGTCGATCCTAGGCCTCAGGTGGGTGTAGTACCGGCAGCAACCACTGCTTCCTTAGTGATGCTACTGAGTACAGAACAGCTGCTGGCCCCAGATTGGCCGTCAGCTCTCGGCGGGCAAGACACCTGATCCCCGCCAACCCCCACATGGGTCGATACTGGAGGGAATAGCCGCCTCTGATCTGCTAAGTGCCTGAGTAACAGAAGATAATAATAATAATCTCTATTAGGGTCACAAGTAGCTTTACACTAACAACGCAATGAAGTTACTGTGAAAATCCCTCAGTCGCCACACTCTGGTGCCTGTTCGGGTACACTGAGGGTGAATTCAGAATGTCCAATTCACAACAAGCAAGTCTTTCTGGACTTGTGGGAGGAAACCGGAGCACTCGGTCGAAACCCACGCAGACACGGGGAGAACGTGCAGACTCTGCACATACAGTGACGCAAGCAGGGAATCGAACCTGGGTCCCTAGCGCTGTGAAACAACAGTGCTAACCACTGTGCTACCATGCCACCTGCGGTTGATTGCCCCGAAAAGTGGAGATGTAGGTGGTTCTCCCTTTGCCTCTTTAAAGTTCTGCCAATTTGGGGAATTTGCCATGAAAGTTCAGAGAGACAATGCAGCAGCAGGTCACATTGCTGTCCACTTTACAAGATGGACCATTTCTTCTGTCCTTCCTTCCCTTTTTCCCCTTTCACCATCCATATAAACTAGAACATGCTTGCTAAAATTAGCTGCTGAGCCAGCCTGTGCTGGAGTACTTCCTGTGGGGAAGAGGTCTAAATGGGGATGACGGCCATATAGAGGATAATTAAAGTTGTTTCGCTCCTGGTAGCTGTTTGGTTTCTCTTCTGGCCCATTTTAATAATCTTTCTAGGTTATTTCCAGCAGGAAGTCTCTGAATTTTGTTTTCTTGCATACTTTTAAAAATATTACTCCATATTAATTTGTTGGTGCATTATACAAAGGGTATCTACTGCCTGGCAATGTGACAGAAACTCTCGAAACATTTCTATAATAGTTCAATTGTTAGTCAATGACTATATTTCCATTTCCTACCCTTTGTTCATAAAACTATGAATACAGTCGGTGCATTTTGTGATGAATTGCTGCTGCAATACAACCTCTGTTGTTGAATGTATGCTGAATCAGCTACAATTATGTGGAAAGTCACAGAATTTAGGGTATCGTGACTTTGCATGGAGCTCTATGCTAGGAGCCCTTTACCGTGCCCTTTACCTTGGGTCCTAATTCTTTTTCGTACAGGGTAGAGGAGAAATGTTCGCCTGCTACCAGCATGTACGGAGAGGCACGCTTACCGCTACTGGATGAAAAATCACCCACGGTGCAATCTGATTGTCAGATCACTCGTGACAAGCAAGGTCGATAGCCACTAGCATGCTTCGTGAACATAGCCCCATTGATATTGTGTGATGAGCTAAAGTACCAAACTAGCACACAAAGCAAGGTCACAGAGCGAAGAAGTACCATATATAGATGACTGGTTACAATAGCTTCTGCACTTGTTTTTTCAACACAATTCCCCACAGTCCCAAAGCAGTGAATTACAGGTTTAATAGGGCCCCAGAGGGTACTTAATGGGGATTTCAAATCACTCTCCAGATGGCAACTTGCATTTGGAAAGGGAAGGGTAGATCAGAATCTTTCACGACACATCACCAAATGAAGTATAATAAAAGCAAGTTTGAACCATACTGTAAAAAGCTTACAGAGCTGAAGCTTTTAGCTACTTCACATTCTTCACCATTATAGAGGCTGGTTGACCTTCAAATACTCTTCAAAGTGTGCTGAATAATTAATTGGCCCAAGGGAGAGAATGTTATTCTGCTGTTACACAGAAAGATACCAGTATCCCGATGCCAAGGAGGATAACCAAACATGGCTGCAATAGTAATTTGATGACAGCACTGGCGGTGTGCTGTGTTATTTGTTATTTCCAATTCTTTTTGTAATGGAATTTCAGCTCTCGCAATATATCAAATGTCCAAAGCTACCACAAGATTTGTGATTCACTGGCTCGTGACTCCCTCAAAGGCTGAAGCACTGGGTTAATTAAGGCTTCTCGTGACTCAGGTGGGGCACTTTCTGTTGCTTTTGAAGTTCTGCACTAGCAGATAAAAGATTTATAGATTTAAGTCGGCGACAACACTTGTCTCTGACGGGATAATTACGTTTGAAGGGGGCCGCTGTCCTCTGCTTTAACATGTGGGTTAAGTGGAACCAGGTCCTGAATCCACCTGACAACTGGCTGGGTGGCAGGACTCTCTGCATTGCTTTCAGCCATCTAATTGAAAGAGCAGCTTTGAAAATTAGCTTCGACCAGGTCTTCTGAAACTCTGGCCCCAAATTCCTTTAGGATCTGTCGGGGCCATTGTTAAAACAGGGCAGGAATTCTTGCAACAATTTAAAGCTCCAAACTAGATGGCAAAAACCATTGGCAAATGTTCTACATCACCTGTGATCAGATGCTGTTGCCTGGTTCATGTATTAACCAGACAATCTGCTGCAATGTGAGAACTTCTCCCATTCCCACCGCCCTCCTGCCACTAATTTTCGATGGTATTTCAAACTTTCTCTGCTCGGGTACACAAGTTGCATCCTCAAACCATCAAAGGTCTGCTCCTCTTGACATCTACCTTCCAATTTAAAAACTGTATCAGTTAGGCACCTCCCTACTACTTATCCCACTACTTTTGAGGATCTTGCTTTAAATTCGCTGCAGTTCTCATTTCCTCCTATTTCTGTTACTTCCTTCATCCCTCATCCATGCCTCCCACTGCACTCCCCACAACCCCTCCGAGCACTCCATTCCACTGACTTTGGTCGCTTGTACCCCATTTGCTCTTTTGGGAGATACCACAGGAACCATCAGGGTCTGCACACCATCTCTGTAATGATGTGGAGATGCCGGCACTGGACTGGGGTGGGCACAGTAAGAAGTCTCTCAACACCAGGTTAAAGTCTCAACAGGTTTATTTGAAATCACTAGCTTTCAGAGCGCATCACCTGATGAAGGAGCAGCGCTCCGAAAGCTTGTGATTTCAAATAAACCTGTTGGACTTTAACCTGGTGTGAGACTTCTTACCACCTCTGTAATTGCAGTTTGTGTGCCATAGGTCTAACTGAGGGGGCACAGTCAGGGAGAGAAATGTAGTGGGGCAGCACGGTAGCATGGTGGTTAGCACAATTGCTTCACAGCTCCAGGGTCCCAGGTTCAATTCCGGCTTAGGTCACTGTCTGTGTGGAGTCTGCACACCTCCCCGTGTGTGTGTGGGTTTCCTCCGGGTGCTCCAGTTTCCTCCCACAGTCCAAAGATGTGCAGGTTAGGTGGATTGTCCAAAATTGCCCTTAGTGTTGGGTGGGGTTATTGGGTTATGGGGATAGGGTGGAGGTGTTGACCTTGGGTAGGGTGCTCTTTCCAAGAGCCGGTGCAGACTCGATGGGCCGAATGGCCTCCTTCTGCACTGTAAATTCTATGATAATTCTATGATATGTCTTCAAGGTGAACAATTACCTAATTCATACAGAGAATCTCAAATGTGCTCAGAGTCAAGTGACATTTTGGTATCGGCATAGTGTCAAACACTAAGAGCCCCAAATAACTGAGAACTTGCTTATTCTGCTACCAATGAGATTAAACAAATGACCAACCCATTTATCAGATGAATTCGCAGTGATAAAGAAATGTTATTTGATGAATTAAAGTCAAGATACCTATTTGGCCATTGAAACATTGGCTATGTTACTTATACACACTGAAAACTAGCCTTCCTGGCCAGGTACATTGGCGAGACCATGCAGACGCTGCGACAACGAATGAATGAACATCGTGCGACAATCACCAGGCAGGAATGTTCCCTTCCAATCGGGGAACACTTCAGCAGTCAAGGGCATTCAGCCTCTGATCTCCGGGTAAGCGTTCTCCAAGGCGGCCTTCAGGACGCGTGACAATGCAGAATCGCCGAGCAGAAGCTTATAGCCAAGTTCCGCACACATGAGTGCGGCCTCAACCGGGACCTGGGATTCATGTCGCATTACATTCAGCCCCCACCATCTGGCCTGCGAAATTCTACCAACTGTCCTGGCTTGACACAATTCACACCTCTTTAACCTGGGGTTACCCCATCTCTGGATCTGTAAAGATTTAATCACCTGCTAATGCTCGCATTCCAAGCATTGTCTGGCATCTTTGAATTTGTCTATATCTATATGTTTCTGGAACATACCTCTTCATTCACCTGAGGAAGGAGCAGCGCTCCGAAAGCTAGTGACATCGAAAGAAACCTGTTGGACTTTAACCTGGTGTTGTAAAACTTCTTACTGTGCTCACCCCAGTCCAACGCCGGCATCTCCACATCATTCCTGGCCAGGAGTTGACACACTCTGAAAAAAGGGTGGCATTTGTAGATCTCCCTCAGCTACGATTACATTTGCAGTTCAGCTACCCCTAAGCCAGAGAAATTTGACAATGGTTTCAATCACTGCTCACAGAAGGCCTGTGCCAATAGGAGTGTTTCATTAGCTGTCAGCCAGTGGTGTTCTTTGAGGACGATGTTTTCTTTGTGGACATCAGGAGGATCAATGTTTCAATAATAATAATCTTTATTATTGTCGCAAGTAGGCTTACATTAATACTGCAATGAAGTTACTGTGAAAATTCCTTAGTCGCCACACTCCGGCGCCTGTTCGGGTACACTGAGGGAGAATTCAGAATGTCCAATTCACCGAGCAAGCACGACTGTCGGAACCTGTGGGAGGAAACCGGAGCACCCGGAGAAAACCCACGCAGACACGGGGAGAACGTGCAGACTTCACACAGACAGTGACCCAAGCCGGGAAACTAACCTGGGACCCTGGCGCTGTGAAGCAACAATGCTAACCATTGTGCTTTGTGCTTGAGCCACTTGAGCTGTGTTGGTCTCAATGTCCCAGAAATAACTGTCATGACTTCCCAGAGATGGATATCTGCTACATTTGTGTGGCGCCTCCTGAGCCAGATTGAACAGCAGTACTCTGCTGTTGGGCAGGCCAGGGTGAGTGAAAGAGTGTGTAGGTTATTGTCTCTGTTGCCGCAGGTGCTACCCATCACTTTCCACATGAGATTCTTTCTTGTCTTATCATTGGTTCCGGTGTTCTGGAGACTGTTGCCGGGAGGGCAATGTGCGGTCAAGAGTGATGCCAAGGTATTTAGACATTGGGTCGTGGGTGAGTGATCGACCACAGAGCTGGACTTGGAGTTCTTCATACCTTTCAAGTTGTTCAAGTGGAAAGCTGAAGCAACAGTTTTGATAGTGTTTGGTCAAAGTCACCATTTTCTGAAGTAGATTTCCCGAGATCATAGATTGTCAGGGAGTGTAGGGATAATAAAGATAATTTAAAGGGATTTATATTCACATTGGTGGATTTATCACATGTGAATTTGGAAAGTGGGTTTGAGAATGGAACAATGCCTACAAGTGACTAAAAGGACAATTGCACGGTAGAATTAAATAAAACATTATTTTCTGAGGTGAAAACTGGAAATCAGAAGGAAAGAAACACAAGACTTGAAATATGAAAATGTTTCAATTCTGATGATGCTGTTAAAGTGTTAAAGGTATTCGGCTCGGGCAGCATGGTGGCGCAGTGGTTAGCATTGCAACCTCACGTTGTCGAGGTCCCAGGATCGATCCCGGCTCTGGGTCATTGTCCGTGTGGAGTTTGCACATTCTCCCCGTGTTTGCGTGGGTTTCACCCCCACAACCCAAAGATGTGAAGGGTAGGTGGATTGGCCACGCTAAGTTGCCCCTTAATTGGAAAAAATGAATTGGGTACTCTAAATTTATGAAAATAAAAAGGGATTGGGCTCGATCTATCGGCCACTTCCCGCCCAAACTGGGTCACAGTGTGGCCAGTAGGTGCCGGGAGAGGCCTCTTCTGGGATTTACCCAGCTCGCCTCGCCTCACGAGATCTGGATCCTGCCCATTGTGGGCGGCGCGGTATTAGGCAAATCCGCAGATATATAATATAATAATAATCGCTTTTTATCACAAGTAGGCTTCAATGAAGTTACTGTGAAAAGCCCCTAGTCACCACATTCCGGCGCCTGTTCGGGGAGGCCGGTACGGGAATTGAACCCACACTGCTGGCATTGTTCTGCATTGCAAGCCAGCTGTTTAGCCCACTGGACTAAACCAGCCCCTATTATTAGAGTGAATAGCTAGTCTTACTCTAATATGCGCTCGCTTGATCTACCCAAGGCTTTGGCATATAACCCCTTCACCTCGGAGACGTTAGGCGAGCGCCGTTCTGTGCTACCAGAAACGGAGACCAGGTGGGATGGTACTTGGGGAGGGGGAAATGGTATTTGGGGGGGGTTGCCCCGGGGATTGGAGGCCCCTAGGTGGTTGGCCCCTGGGCAGGGGGAGCACCCTGGCACTGCTGGTGCCACCTTAGCACTGCCAGCCTGGTACCCTGGCAGTGCCACCTGGGTGCCAACCTGACACTGCCAGGGTGTCCATGTGGCACTACTAGAGTGCCCAGGCTGGCATTTTCCCCCGCACAAGGGATTGGGCCCGGGAGTGCCCTGCCCTTGTGAGGTTGGTTGCCGGGGGTGG
Source organism: Scyliorhinus torazame (assembly GCF_047496885.1). Lineage (NCBI taxonomy): Eukaryota > Metazoa > Chordata > Chondrichthyes > Carcharhiniformes > Scyliorhinidae > Scyliorhinus > Scyliorhinus torazame. The sequence goes on along the minus strand of NC_092715.1, from coordinate 69,848,203 downwards.
GGGGGACAAGGACCCCCTTATAGGTGAGTCGGAACATTGAGGAGTCGAGAGATCGAGGCGCCATTTAAAAAGGGCATCCCGATCTCCTCATCCACTGTGGAGTTATGGCGAGCTGAGCTCCACAGTGCAGGAAATATCATTTTGTGCAGCCATGGAAGTGCGTTCCCTGCTGGGCCACTAAAAAAATGAGTGCTGTTAGATAGCGGAGTTCCCACCGGACTCCTCAATTCCCACCCAGAACGAACTCTGTTTTTGTTTGGTTATATCGTGCCCATTTTCTTTGTTTTGGGTAAATCATTGTCATTATATAACATTATATAATATGATAGCTGTAATTGTGAGCTAAGAAAACTGTACTTGTACGATGTAATAAGTTATGTGGTTAGATGTTTATTATGTTAAATTTGTGTAAAGTGGATGTAACACCAGCTTAAAGAAATCTTCATCATTATGAACATTTCTTTCTTTCAAAGGGCGCAGAGTTAAGAAAACAACGGCAGTTTTATGGGGTTTATATTTGTGATGCGTTGGATAGGCTGGGTCGATGTGGACTGCACTTGATGCAGTGTAGCGAGAGACAGACCTCCAACACTTGATAAGATGCAACACGATTTTATTTAACATCTAAACTATTGTTCATGTTCAACTGTGGGTTGACACTATGCTGACTTGACTGGAGACCTGATACTAGCCTAGCCAGACGTACTAGCTACCCACATGGTGTTTGCACTGGTCATCTCACTAACTCTGACTGTCTCAGAGGCTGGGTCCTGAGAGAGAGCGGGAAAACTGGTGCCCTCTGGCTTTATAGTGGTCATGTGCTGTCTGGTGATTGGCTGCTCTGTTCTGTGTGCTTACTGGTCATCCTGTGTGTCAATCACTACCTGTCTGCACTCCATTGTATACATAGATGTATATTATGACAATTTGTATTGGTAATCATTAGAAATAAGGTATCGTTTCAATTAGGTTTAATTTACTGGGTGGGATTTACTGACTGTTCACGCCGGCAGGAAATTCTGGTCCCACATCACGCACAATTTTCCCGGTAATGAGGAGTGCGGCCAACGGGAAATCTCGTTGACAATGACAGGACCGGTAGATCCCGCTGGCGGACCACCTCCGCCACTGAAAAATATGCGGTAGGCTGGTGGAAAAATCCCGCCTAATATTCCGGTGCCTGGAAGGGTAAAACCTGTGGTTACATTCCTGTTGGACAAAGGTGTTTGCATGTATGGGGGTTGGTTTCAGTTCCAATTGCGATTCTATTGTGCTTCGAGAGGGCTGCAGCCTGAAGAGTAAATAAACCAGCAGATGTTGCTTAGCAACTGGGGCCTTGTAAAGTAGGGCAGCTTTTAAGTTTTAGCTTAGCTAATTTTATTGCCGTTGGACATAAGTAGTGAGAGAGAAGGCAACTTTCACAGCTCTACTAGAAGCAGTCGGTTTTAAAATGGTAAAGAGGGAACCTCTCTCTCAGCATTGATAGAAGAAAAGCTATACTGTGGAAAAATGGTTAAAAAAACAGATGCCAGGGCAGCATGGTGGCGCAGTGCTCACAGCGCCGAGGTCCCAGGTTCGACCCTGGCTCTGGGTCACTGTCTGTGTGGAGTTTGCACATTCCCCCCGTGTTTGCGTGGGTTTCGCCCCCACAACCCAAAGATGTGAAGGCTAGGTGGATTGGCCACGCTAAATTGCCCCTTAATTGGAAAAAATGAATTGGGTACTCTAAATTTATTTTAAAGAACAGATGCCGGAAACTTAAAGTCCAGCTACAGGTGCCGGAATATGGCGACTAGGGGCTTTTCACAGTAACTTCATTGAAGCCTACTTGTGACAATAAGCAATTATTATTATTATTATTATTAGTTGTGGAAACTAAAGAAATTAAGAAAAGTTTCGAAGAAGTCTAGAGTTAACGCAACAGAGGAAACTGGGAACTAGAACCGATTACGGTTCAGTGAAATCACAAAGTGTTGAAAAGGCATTGGATTGTGGGAGGCCAGAAAGACATCTGCAGTTGTGCTAAGGTTTGTGAGAAGGTACTACAGTTTGGGAGACATTATTTGAAGTAATTGTGGAAATCGGTGGCTGGACCTTGGAGTTTGTGTTAAAACCTTTAAGACAAAGTAAACCTGAAAGCAAAACCTTGAGAAAAGCAGCGGAGGGAAAGCATAATTTAAAAGACGATTTGAAATGTGACTTTTGAAAGCGAAATTTGAAACTACTCATGTGGAAGCCTGAGTTCAGTGAGACAGGGTGGCTCATGGTATCAGAATCATCTGGGGGAGTTTGAGGAGAGATCCACAGATATCCACTTGGGTTCAGAGAGGAGTCATCTTGTGTGCTTAAAAGGGACTTTGTGTGTTGATGAGGCCATTGTAGCTTAAGATGTACTTTGTAATCCCTGTAAAACTTAAAATCTGCCTGTAATTGTTGGGCTAAGGGGGGAGTAAAAGGGTATTATATAATAATCCAACTTTTCAGATTTAATAAATTATTTTTCTTTCTTGTTAAACTAATTAGTGGTCCTGTAACTCAGCTCTTCCCCATTTTGTAAGAAAAAGTAAAAGCGGGGTGGGATTCTCCGTCCCGCCAGACCTGTTTTCTGGCCCGGCGTGCCCCCAGTGATCAGTGGCCGTCAGGGGGAAAAGGGTGGACTGGATGAGTTGGCGGGCCTTGTCCACGTAGTTTGGCCACTCATCCAGTCCACCCTTTTCACCCTGACGGCCAAGGCTCAACATGCCTTCAACCGTATTAGAGCCGATATCGCCAAGGCCGCGATGCACGCAGTAGACGAGACGCTGCCCTTTCAAGTGGAGAGCGACGCATCAGACGTCGCCCTAGCCGCCACGCTCAATCAGGCAGGCAGGCCCGTGGCATTCTTTTCCCACACCCTTCATGCCTTTGAAATTCGGCACTCCTCCATCGAAAAAGAGGCCAAGCCATCGTTGAAGCTGTGCGGCATTGGAGGCATTATCTGGCTGGCAGGAGATTCACTCTCCTCACTGACCAACGGTCGGTAGCCTTCATGTTCAATAATACACAGCGGGGTAAGATCATAAATGATAAAATCTTGAGGTGGAGGATCGAGCTCTCCACCTACAACTATGAGATTTTGTATCGCCCCGGCAAGCTCAACGAGCCCCCAGATGCCCTATCCCGAGGTACATATGCCAGCGCACAGGTGGCTCGACTCCGGACCCTGCACGATAACCTTTGTCACCTGGGAGTCACACGGTTGTACCATTTCATAAAGGCCCGCAATCTGCCCTACTCCATCGAGGAAGTCAGGGCAATCACCAGGGACTGCCAGGTCTGTGCGGAGTGCAAACCGCACTTCTACCAGCCGGACCGCGCGCGCCTGGTGAAGACCTCCCGCCCTTTGAATGCCTCAGCATGGATTTCAAAGGGCCCCTCCCCTCCACCGACCATAACACGTATTTCCTCAGTGTGGTCGATGAATACTCCAGATTCCCCTTCGCCATCCCATGCCACGTAATGACGTCTGCCACCGTCATCAAAGCCCTCAACACGATCTTCGTGCTGTTCTACTTCCCCGCCTACATCCACAGTGACAGGGGATCCTCATTCATGAACGATGAGCTGCGTCAGTTCCTGCTCAGCAGGGGTATCGCCTCCAGCAGGATGACCAGCTATAACCCCCGGGGAAACGGGCAGGTAGAGAGGGAGAACGGGACGGCATGGAGGGCCTTCCAGCTGGCCCTACGGTCCAGAAACCTCCCGGCCTCCCGCTGGCAGGAGGTCCTCCCCGATGCACTGCACTCCATTCGGTCGCTACTATGCACTGCCACTAACAACACACCCCAAGAACGTCTCTTTGCCTTCCCCAGGATGTCCACCTCCGGGGTGTCGCTCCCGACTTGGCTCGCAGCTCCAGGACCCGTATTCCTCAGTAGGCACGTCCGACTCCACAAGGCGGACCCGTTGGTTGAAAGGGTGCAGTTACTCCACGCTAACCCCCAGTGTGCCTACGTAGCGTACCCCGACGGCCGCCAGGATACTGTCTCCCTCAGGGACATGGCATCAGCAGATTCCACACACACACACACCCCTCCGGCCAGGCTCCACCCCCCCCCCCCCCCCCCCCCCCGGCGCACCCAGCAGCAACCCCCCCAGGACCATCGGTCCTCCCCCTGCCCACGCCCGAGGATGAAGAGGATTTCGGCACTTTCCTGGAGTCACTGAGGACCAGACCAACACCAGAATTGCCGCCACCACCGCGTCGCTCCCAATGCCACATCAAGGCCCCGGACCGGCTAAATCTATAATTGGTTCGGGACTATCAAACCTTGTACTGGACTTCAGAAAGAAATATTTTTTTTCGCTTCTGTATATTAAACTTGCTCTGTATATAGTTTTCCACCACCCCCGCCAGGCTCAATTTTAACAGGGGGTGAATGTGGTAATCACCACTGTTGTATATATTAGGAGATGTGTGGTAAGGCCCTGTACTACAGGTATGGGGGTAGACCCTGCCTGCTGGCTCCACCCAGTAGACGGAGTATAAATATGTGTGCTCCCTATACAGCAGCCATTTCGCCAGCTGCTGTAGGAGGCCACACATCTTAGAGTAATAAAGCCTGAGTTGTATTCAACTCTCGTCTCTGTGCAATTGATCGTGCATCAAAACTTTAATATTTAGAGAGAAGGTGCCCTTCCTTACTTTGAAAAGCAGATTGTCACTGTTTCTGAACACAGCAGCTGTCCCTAATTGGACGGAAAGCCTGGTGAATTTGGGGGAAACCACAGATGAGTGACTGTTCCAACACAGCGCCACATCATTCTGACCCCCATTTGACTCTAACCACAGGGTCTAAAGCCTGCAGGGAAACTCCTGCCCATATTTACACACCTGCATACAGGGAAAGCATAGCCTTCCTTGTTTTCTGGGGATAGAAATAACATAATAACTAGTTGGAAACATTTTAAAGGGTATTACTTTACTGACTATTACTCAATTATCAAATGTGAGCACCAACATGGAATCAGATCCCTGCAATGCAGTGATAAAACCCAATTGACTGATCTTCACCAAGCTCCCTGTCTCTGCTATCATTATCTACTCCCCACCAGAATTTAGAATTGATGTTGCTCTTTGGCTGTTGGCCTGGCTCCATAAGATAATAGGCTGGATTCTCTGTTTTGGAGACTAAGTGCTCCCACCAGCAGAGACTTGCTCTGGTCTCTGCAGGGGTTAGGAGCGATGCCCAGGTTCGATGCTCTCTCCTTCACCATGCTAATTTATGCACGGAGGAAAGCTCGCTGGAATCCATTGGAGTCCCGTTATTGGGCCGCCAATTTGAGCTGGCAGCCCTATAACAAAGTCCAACGGTGGGCATGCCAATAACACAAATCGTGCCCACCACACCTCCTACTGTCAAGTAGGGGCATCCTCTTTCCCCCCCCCCCCCCACCCACCACCACAGGAATACAGACACCCCCCAACAACATGTATGCATGAGGGTGCCCCCATCAGATCCCCACACTATATCCCCACATCAGGTCCTCCCATCTGAGACAGAGCTGAAGAGCAGTCCAGGCAGTAGAGCGAAAATTCACTGCATTTTTGCTTACCTTTCCCTAACATCTGCTGCCTCAGACAAGTTTTAAAGCAGCAGATGTTACAAGTGTCAGGGGCTTCCTTGAAAGCCAAGTAAACTTCAAAGGGCTTTATGTCCCTTGACAGTCTTTGAAATGCATCTTCCATTCAATTTTACTCAGCAATACAATGCATCAGCCAGTGTTGACAGTTGTATTACTCCAGAGACAGGGGTTTAGTCGATTGTTGATCTATCTTTCCCTTCACACTTGAATGCATTTCAAGTCCACTTTGTTGCTAGCTACAATGTTTATAAAGACTCTTGCTATGATTGACAGCTCCTCACCTGATCAAAAGCAGCAAAAAGCACTTAGCTGCTTTTGAGATAATATCATCAAGCAGAGTCAGCAAGGCTTCATAAAGGGGAAGTCATGCCTGACAACTGTATTAGAATTTTTTGAGGTGATAACGAGCAGGATGGATAAAGGAAAACTAGTGGATGTAATATACGTGGATTTCTAAGAAGCATTTGATAATGTACCGCACAAAAGGTTCCTTAATAAGGTAAGATCCCATGGTATTGTGGGTAGTGTATTAACATGGATAGAGGATTTCCTAACTAATAGAAGTTGGGATAAGAGCAGCATTTTCGGAAGGCAACATGTAACTATTGAAGTGCCTTGGGATTAGTGCTGGGGCCACAATTATTCACAATATCTATAAATGACTTGGACGAGGGAAGTGAATGAACAATTGCCAAGTCTCCAGATGACACAAAAATAGGTGGGAAAGCAAATGTGAAATTATGCACTTTGGTGGAAAGAATAAAGGAACTGAATATTATTTAAATGGAGAAAAACTACAAAACTGCAGCACTGGGCATTTGGGAATCCTTGTGCATAAATCACAAAAGCATGCAAGTTCAACAGCAAATGGGGAAGGAAAATGCCAGTATATCTTTCCATCAAAGAGAACGGAGTATAAAAATAGGGAGATCTTGCTGAAACTATACAAGGCACCAGTTAGACCACACCTGGAATACTATAATCAGTTTTGATCCCCTTATCTAAGGAAAGATATACTGGCATTGGAGGCAGTCCCGAGAAGGTTCACTAGGTTGATCCCAAGTATGGAGGGATTTTTGTTATGAGGAGAGATTGAATAAGTTGGGCTTGTACTCATTGGAGTTTGGAAGAATGAGAGGCAACCTTTTTGAGACCAATACGATTCTCAGGAGGCTTGACAGGGTAGATGCTGAGAGGTTGTTTCACCTTGCGGGAGAGTCTAGGACCAGAGGGCATAATCTCAAAGCAAGGGTCGCCCATTTAAGGCACAGATGAGGAGGAATTTCATCTCTCAGGGGGTAGTGAATCTGTTGAATTCTTTAATGCAGAGAGATGTAGAGATTGGATCATAAAGTGCGTTCAAGACGGAGGTAGACAGAATGTTAATCAGCAAGAGATTCAAGGGTTATGGGGATAAGGCAGGAAAGTGGAGTTGATGATTATCAGATCATCATGATCTCATTGAATGGCAGAGCAGACCCGATGGGCCGAATGGCCTACTTCTGCTCCGATGTCTTATGGTCTTATAGTAGGATTAAGGCATATTCATTATGAACAAAAAATATGATACTGGTTCCATCTCCATACTGAAAGAGTTGGGGACAGGTTGACATCGGATTTGAGATTTATTTTACTTTAACATTTCACCTAACTCGAATCCAACTACTTTTACACAGAAACATACATAGAAAATAGAAGCAGGAGGAGACTATTCGGCCCTTTGAGCCTGCTCTGCTATTAATTATGATCATGGCTGATCACCAAGTTCAATTCCCTGATCCCACCCTCCCCCATATTCCTTGATACCTTTAGCCGCAAGAGCTATATCTAATTTTTTCTTGAAATGACACAACATTTTCGCTTCAACTATTTTTTGTGGTCGTGAATTCCACAGATTCACCACTCCCTCGGTGAAGAAATTTCTCCTCACCTCAGTCCTGAAAAAAAAACCTCAAACGTCGACCACTAGTTGGGGCCTCCCCTATCATCGTGAACGTTCTTTCTGAATCTATTCCCTCAAATCCTGTTAGTATTTTATACGTTTCTATGAGGTCCCATCTCACTCTTCTAAACGCCAATGAATATAATCCTAACTGACTTAGTCTCTCCTCATATGACAATCCCACGAATCAGCCTGATAAACCTTCGCTGCACTTCCATCTTGGCAAGAACATCCTTCCTCAGATAAGGACACCAAAACTGCACACAATACTCCAGGTGTGGCCTCACCAATGCCCGATACAATTGTAGTAAACATCCCTATTCCAATACACAAATCCTCTCGCTATGAAGGCAAAGATACAATTTAACTAATTTACTGTCTGCTGCACCTGCACGCTTACTTTCAGTGACTGATGCACAAAGATACCAATGTCTCGCTGAGTATCCACCTCTCTCAATTTACTCCCATTCAAATAATAATTTGCCTTACTATTTGTGTTACCGAAGTGAATAACCTCACATTTGTCCATATTATACTGCATCTACCATGCATATGCCCACCCATTCAGCCTGTCCAAATCCCGTTGAAGCATCTCAGCATCTCTGCATCCTCCTCCCACCCAACTTTGTATCATCTGCAAATTTGGAGATCCTACATTTAGTTCCCTCGTCCAAATCATTAATATATAATGTGAACAGTTGGGGTCCTGGCACAGATCCCTGAGGTACTCCACTAGTCACTGCCTGCTAATCAGAAAAAAAAACATTTATTCCAACATTTTTCTTCCTGTCTGCTAACCAGCTTTTGATCCAGCTCAAGACACTACCTGCAATCCCATGTGCTTTAACTTTAAGTAATCTGCTGTGTGACAGCTTGTTGAAAGCCTTCTGAACGTCTAAATAAACTACATCCATTGATGTTTTCCTGGTCACCTCTACAAGTTACATCTTCAAAGAATTCCGGTAGATTCATCAAGCGTGATTTCCCTTTTGTAAATTCATGCTGACTTTGTCTGTTTAAACCACTGCTTTCCAAATGTTGTGCTATAAAATCCTTGATAATGGATCTAGCAACGTCCCTACTACCGAAGTTAGGCTCATTGGTCTATAGAACATGGAACATGGAACATTACAGGGTAGTACAGGCCCTTCGGCCCTCAATGTTGCGCCGACCTGTGAAACCACACTAAAGCCCATCTACACTATTCAAACTGCTAAAAGTTCTTTGTTTCTCTCTACCTCCTTTTTTCAATAGTGGGGATATATTAGGTACCCTCTAATCTGTAGGAACCATTCCAGAGCCCAAAGAATTTTGCAAAATTACCGCGAATAGATCTAATATTTCTAGGGCTACTTCCTTAAGTACTTTGGGATAAACATTATCAGCCCTGGAGATTTATCCGCATTCAATCCCATTAATTTCGCCAAATCCAATTCTCCGCTACTTTCCTTCAGCTCCTCACTAAAACTTGTGTTTCTCAGAACTTCCGGTACATTATTCTTGTCTTCCTTTGTGAAAGCAGAAGCAAAGTAGAAATTTAGTTCGTCAGCCATTTCTTTGATCCCCGTTATGAATCCCCCCATTTCTGACTGTAAGGGGCCTACATTCATTTTTATCAATCTTTTTCTCTTTTCTCTTTAGGGAGTAAGAATCAGCCCCATGTTCTCATAGAGGGTACAATGCCTGGAGGATAGGAGCCAACTTTCCCGCAGCCAAACTAGAAGCACTGCGGAGGTGAAACTACATTGTGGAATAGAACCAGCAGGCATACTGAGTGCATACTAAGGAGAGTAATTTGTTACGCTCCAATTTTGGAGCAGGAACACACATTTTTCCTCACTCTTCCCAGTTAATATATATAACGTTTGCTGCTTCTCTATTTTAATTTCTTCCCTTCTAAGGAATAAGGGACTTCCTTATTCTTCCTTTGAAAATGAACCAATTCAATGTGTAAGAGGGTTTTCTTTTTCCCTCTCCCTTAAAATAACATGCAACAATGGATGCCGAGTGTTACTTTCACATCAGATCCTCATTGACAAAATAAACAAAGGAGATACCAAAACAAAGGGGCTGGATTGGAAGCAAGGCTTTATAAGCAATGGAGAATACTCTTCTCAGGCAGTGGTGTGTTTTTGACAACATCTAAAATTTAATTTTGTCAACTACAATAGAACTGCTTATCAGGTGTTGCGTGTCGCAGGCAGCTGTTTCAAAGCTGTCTGTTTTCTACCACCATCCAACATGAATTTTCATCTGATTGAGTTCACACTGAATTATACGTTCTGCATGTGCCACAAAATGAACCAGAAAACCCAAACTGTCAGTTCGTGAGCAAAGCAACCTTCAGTCTTTAGCGAATTGCTTACGGTTAAGTAGAATTGTTGCGTGTCTGTATAATGTCACTGTAATGTGTAGATGAATATGTATGGCTTTGAATGCAGCTGCAGTGAGTATAATCTTGCTGTAGCAAATATTAAAATTTCAATGTTACATGTTTCCAAATGAAATTATCCTACAAAATGAAATCGCTGAATATACATCCATATTCACCCAGAGAGTCAGCTGGACTTTCTGCGGGAATATGTGTCACAATATGTGGATATTGTAAAGCACATAAAGGGTTAATGTAATGTAACTACTCTAGTCACTAGATGGTGCTATAGAGCAACCATATAAATATCACATGCCTCCTTGACTGGGGGGACAGATGGGAGAGAGTGGGAGAGAGCAAGACAGAGTAGTTGTGAGATAGTTGAACTAATAGTTTAGTTAATAGTGTAGATGTGTAGTGTAATCTTTACTTAACTAATTCCTTAGTACTATGTTCAAATCTAATTCAGTGTAGTGTAATAAATTAGCTTTTTTTATTAAACACATCTTGCTGTTCTTTGTTTGCACTACAACCCTCAACATCCTGAAAGAACAAAAACAAAGAACACAACAATATGCTGTTCCAGGGTGGCATGTGGCCTCACAGCGCCAGGGACCCGGTTTGCAGGCTGGGCTTGCATGACTGGCTGTGTGCGGTTTGCACATTCTTGCCATGTCTGCGCAGGTTTTCCCCAGGTGCTCCGGTTTCCTCCCAAATATGTGTGGTTTTGGATGATTGGCCATGCTAAATTGCCCCTTAGTGTCCAAAGATGTGCAGGTTAGGTTTTACGGTTATGGGGATAGGGTGGGGTGGACAGGTGAGTGTAAATGGATAGAGCGCTCATTCGAAGGTCCGGCGCAGACTCAATGGGCTGAATGGCCTCCTTCTGCACTGTAGGGAATCTAATGAAGTGGGCAATTCATTGGGAGCTGCTGAAAGTGACAAGAAGGCTATGTAATCCACCTGCCCCAAAAATGAGGGGCATATTGTAATGGCTTGAAAATAATGGAAATGCATCATCCAATGTATTCTCATTCATTTGTGCTCTAGTAAGAAAGAATATAATAACAAGAGAAGTGTTTCAGAAAAGGTTCAGTTGATTGTTTTCTGGGTTGAAGAGGTTATGAAGGGCAGCACGATAGTACAGTGGGTAGCACTGTTGCTTCACAGCACCAGGGTCACAGTTTCGATTCCCGGCTGGGTCACTGTCTGTGCGGATTCTGCACGTTCTCCCCATGTCTGCGTGGGTTTCCTCCGGGTGCTCCGGTTTCCTCCCACTCCCGAAAGAAGTGCTGTTAGGTAATTTGGATATTCTGAATTCTCCCTCTGTGTACCCGAACAGGTGCCGGAATGTGGCGGCTAGGGGCTTTTCACAGTAACTTCATTGCAATGTAAGCCTACTTGTGACAATAAAGATTATTATTATTATTATTTTAAGAGGAAAGATTGTGAAGGTTGGGTTGATATGCATTAGAATTTAGAACAATCTTGAGGTGACTTAACAGGGTCGATGCTGAAGGATGTTTCTCCTTGTGGGGGAGACTAGACTATTGGACACAGTTTAAGAATCAGGGATCTCCCATTTAAGATGGACGTGAGGAGAATTTTCTCTCTCCGAGGGTCATCTGTCTGTGGAATTCTCTTCCTCAGAGAGCAGTGGAGGATGGGTTATTGAGTTTTTCAAGGCGGAGTTGAATAGATTTTTGATCGAAAGAATCAAAGATTATTGGGGACAGACAAGAAAGTAGAGTTGAGGCCATAGCCAGACCGGCCATGACCTTATCAATGGATGAGTATTTGAAATGTCATAACATTCAAGGTTATGGGCCAAGTGCTGGGAAGTGGGATTAGTGAAGATCAGAGTGTTTATTTTTATCGGTGCAGGTTTGATAGGTCGACAGGCCTCTTGTGTGCTGTGTGATTCTATGATTTAAAGAGCTGACTTAGTTTGTGCTTTGGAATGTTAAAACGAATTGCTCGAACTTCGTACCTAGTTGCCTTTGAAAAAATGGCAGACCTCCTTAAATCACTTCAGTCACATTCTGCTGGGTTGGGAGTTTCAGGATTTTGACCCAGCGATAATGGAGGAATGGTGTAATACACCTAAGTAAGGAGAGTGAATGACTTTAAAGGGAACTTGGAGGTGATGATATTCACATGTGCTTGCTGCAGTTATTCTTCCAGATGCTGGATATCATGACTGGATTCTCTGATCTGGAGACTAAGTCCCCACGCCAGCGTGAAAACAGTGGCATTTTACGCCAGGAAAACTGGCGCAAAATGGACACCGATTCCCTGTTCCGTGGGGGGCTAGCAGCCAGGCAGTGTAGAGCGCCCAACTCTAGCTGCCGATATGACCTGGAGAGTTGCCGGGTCCATGGCCTTGCATGAGCATGGCGGCGGCCCACAAAATAGTCCCCCCCTTCGGCCGGCTTGCGTGACCCAGACCACCGCACCACAGTGCACCCAGCCCCGAATATGTCCATCCCTGCCCGCAGATCAGCCCTCCCCCGACTGTGGCAGCGCTGGAATGAGTCCACAGCCAGAACGCTGAGTTCCCGATGGGTGAGACCACACGAGTCCCACGCCATCGGTAACTCGGCCGGTCAGGGACAGAGCATCGCGGGGTGGGCCTCAGCCAATGTACAGAGGTTGTGGATACGGTGAGCGGTGTACTATCCGATTATGCTGCTTTTCAAGGGGCGTTGCATCGCAAAATCGGCGCCACCCCTGATTTTGGCGTCATCGGGGATTCTCTGCCCTGATGCCGAACGCGATTTCGGCGTCAGGGATCGGACAAACCAGCCCCATGGCTGGGATTCTCCATCATTTCATGCCAGCAGGATTCTCCGGTCCGGCTGCAGTGAAAGGAAGGTTTTTTTTGCAGCAAACAGGCTTTTTCATTACAACGGTTTGCTGTATTTACAGAGTATTCATACTAAAAATAATTCTCACCAATTAACAGGTGATGCACCTTTCATTGAAAAGTATTAAAAATACAAATAACACTGGTTTTACTTCACAAACAGGTTCAGATAAATTCATTAGCAAATCAATATTTGCTATTTTAAAAAAAGCAAGATATTCATTCCATAGTCACGATGAACTACAACGTGAAAGAAAAACTTCCAGTATGCAGACGAGCACCTTTACACACAATGAGTTTTAAAATAATGTCAGTCGTGTTTTCTACAAAAAAGTGACAGTAAGGAGAAACTTCTTCTTTCCTCATTAAGCGATTCTGTCATGCTCTGGAGCCTTCACGCAGCCCAGCTTATTTCCACTCCTTTTCACAGAATTCTTTGCAACACATTAATTAGTTACACTGATAAATACAATTATAAAGAAAACTTGAATTCTTGTAGCGCCTTATTACATTTTCTTGAATGTCTCAAAGCACTTCACACTTTCAATTATTTTGAAATGCAGTGATTGGTGGTGTAGGCAAACAAAAGCAGCCATTTTGGACAAACAAGATCCAACAGTTAAGATGAGTAGTCAGTTAAAAAGCTTCTGGTTGATGGAAGAACATTGGCCAAGGCAGCATGGGATTTTTCCGCTGTCCCACGGGTTTCTGATACCACCTGCCTCAACATGCAAATTGTACCTCCATAATGCAGTGGGGGGTTAGACTAAACGACAAGCTCAAAGTCTTGGCTGTGACCTTCCGACTCAAATGAGTGTTAGCAAAGGAGCCAAGCTGATACAATTATTCCTTTTCTTTAAAAAGAAAACTTTCCTTCAATGATGATTCTGAAAGATATACACTCAGGATTAAACAACTGCCAAACCCTGCCAACATGGCATTAAATAGGAGAAGGAGCTGTTCTAAGGACCAGGCAAGTTGGCCGAATCCAATCTACAATCATCACGAGAAGCCAATTTGAAAATATATCCGACCCCAAAATTACCCCGCCCCTGAAGTCCAACATGTTGAAGGTGGGCTTCAAAATTGAGAAAATAAAAATGTTTCTTTAAACAGCAACTGAAGCTGGTCTACACTGCGACAGTACATAGATAATGACATTTTGCTTTGCTGTATGAACCTGGCACCCCAGTCTTCTCAAACTGCTTAGGTTTCAATCTCCGCATATTCCAGGAGTCTCAAATGGAGGGAGAAAATCAGGCTGAGTGAAAGGGAGTTTTGTCTGAGCACCAAATTCTCCCTTCTCGCTAGCAGTGATAGTGGGGCGCATCGGGATCGGAGAGCCCTGGCTCATGTGTTTGACAGCTGGTGCCAATAAAGCCTTGATGAGTTACTCCATACATTCTGCAGATTGTCCACACCGCAGTTGTTCACAGTGAGCTGGTGATGGATGCGCTCAATGTTTAAGCTACTGGTGGTAATGGCAATCAAACAGACTTCTTTATTCTGGGTGGTGTCAAGTGGCTTGAATGTTGTTGTGGCTCTACCCTTCCAGACATGGAGCATTCCATCACATCCCTGACTTGGACCTTGTAGATGGTAATAATAATCTTTATTGTCACTGCAATGAAGTTACTGTGAAAAGCCCGAGTTGACACACTCTGTTTGGGTACACAGAGGGAGAATTCAAAATGTCCAATTCACCTAACAGCACGTCTTTTGGGACTTGTGGGAGGAAACCGGAGCACCCGGAGGAAACCCACACTGACACAGGGAAAACTGTAGACTCCGCATAGCCAGTGACCCAGCCGGGAATTGAACCTGCGATCCTGGCGCTGTGAAGCAACAGTGCTACCCACTGTGCTACCGTGCTGCCCACTGTGCTGGTAGAGAAGCATTGGAGAGGTGGATCACTTTTGCTGAATAACCAGCCTCTGACATACCCTAGTAGACCTATGGCTGGTCCAACTGAGTTACATGGTGGCGCAGTGGTTAGCACTGCTGCCTCACAGAGCCAGGGACCCGGGTTCAATTCTGGCCTTGGGTCACTGTGTGGAGATTGCACGTTCTCCCCGTGTCTGTGTGTGTTTCCTCCAGGTGCTCCAGTTTCCTCCCACAGTCCAAACATATGCAGGTTAGTTAGATTGTCCATAATAAAATTGACCTGTAAATTGGGTGGGATTATGGCGATAGAGCAGGGGAATGGACCTAGGAAGTGTGCTCTTTCAGAGGGTTGGTGCAGATTCAAAGGGTTGAATAGCCTCCTTCTGCACTGTAGGGACTTTATGGTCAGTTACCTTTTCAAATTGTGTGTGTGTGGGGAGGGGGGGACACTGAAGTGACATCACAGAAAAGCTGTGACCTGAGTGGCTGGTTGGGAATCTACACTAAATTAAAAAAATTAAGCATTGGTAACTAATTAAACATAATTACTTAATTATAATTTAGAGGGGTATCTAAGCCAGAGATCAGAGAGTACTATATTTAGCATTCACATTTATAGTAGAAATCTAGTGCTAGGAAACAGATAGTTAACAGTAACTTTTTAAATTTTTAAAAAACTTTTAACTTTAATTTACTAATTAATTGATGCAATGTCAGTTAGAAGGGTGCAGTGCTCTGACTGTGAGATGTGGCAGGTCCGGGAGGCTTCCAGCGTCCCGGATAGCTTCATCTGCAGAAAGTGCACCCAACTGGAGCTCCTCACAGACCGCATGGTTCGGTTGGAGCAGCAGTTGGATGCACTTAGGAGCATGCAGGTGGCAGAAAGCGTCATAGATAGCAGTTATATAAATGTGGTCACACCCTAGGTGCAGGCAGAGAAATGGGTGACCACCAGAAAGGGCAGGCAGTCAGTGCAGGAATCCCCTGTTGTTGTCCCCCTCTCGAACATGTATACCCCTTTGGATACTGTCGGGGGGGATAGCCTATCAGGGTAAAACAGCAGCAGCCAGAGCAGTGGCACCACGGCTGGCTCTGATGTTCAGAAGGGAGGGTCAAAGCGCAGAAGAGCAATAGTAATAGGGGACTCTATAGTCAGGGGCACAGATAGGCGCTTCTGTGAAAGAGACTCCAGGATGGTATGTTGCCTCCCTGGTGCCAGAGTCCAGGATGTCTCCGAATGGGTAGAGGGCATCCTGAAGGGGGAGGGCAAACAGGCAGAGGTCGTTGTACATATTGGTACTAACGACATAGGCAGGAAGGGGCATGAGGTCCTGCAGCAGGAGTTCAGGGAGCTAGGCAGAAAGTTAAAAGACAGGACCTCTAGGGTTGTAACCTCGGGATTACTCCCTGTGCTACGTGCCAGTGAGGCTAGAAATAGGAAGATAGAGCAGCTAAACACGTGGCTAAACAGCTGGTGTAGGAGGGAGGGTTTCCGTTATTTGGACCACTGGGAGCTCTTCCGGGGCAGGTGTGATCTATATAAGAAGGACGGGTTGCATCTAAACTGGAGAGGCATAAATATCCTGGCCGCGAGGTTTGCTAGTGTCACACGGGAGGGTTTAAACTAGTATGGCAGGGGGGTGGGCATGGGAGCAATAGGTCAGAAGGTGAGAGCATTGAGGGAGAACTAGGGAATAGGGACAGTGTGGCTCTGAGGCAGAGAAGACAGGGAGAAGTTGCTGAACACAGCGGGTGTGGTGGCCTGAAGTGTATATGTTTTAATGCAAGAAGTATTACCGGTAAGGCAGATGAACTTAGAGCTTGGATTAGTACTTGGAACTATGATGTTGTTGCCATTCCAGAGACCTGGTTGAGGGAAGGGCAGGATTGGCAGCTAAACGTTCCAGGATTTAGATGTTTCAGGCGGGATAGAGGGGGATGTAAAAGGGGTGGTGGAGTTGCGCTACTGGTTAGGGAGGATATCACAGCTGTACTACAGGAGGACACCTCAGAGGGAAGTGAGGCTATATGGGTAGAGATCAGGAATAAGAAGGGTGCAGTCACAATGTTGGGGGTTTACTACAGGCCTCCCAACAGCCAGTGGGAGATAGAGGAGCAGATAGGTAGACAGATTTTGGAAAAGAGTAAAAACAACAGGGTTGTGGTGATGGGAGACTTCAACTTCCCCAATATTGACTGGGACTCACTTAGTGCCAGGGGCTTAGACGGGGCGGAGTTTGTAAGGAGCATCCAGGAGGGCTTCTTAAAACAATATGTAGACAGTCCAACTAGGGAAGGGGCGGTACTGGACCTGGTATTGGGGAATGAGCCCGGCCAGGTGGTAGAAGTTTCAGTAGGGGAGCATTTCGGGAACAGTGACCACAATTCAGTAATTTTTAAAGTGCTGGTGGACAAGGATAAGAGTGGTCCTAGGGTAAATGTGCTAAATTGGGGGAAGGCTAATTATAACAATATTAGGCGGGAACTGAAGAACCTAGATTGGGGGCAGATGTTTGAGGGAAAATCTACATCTGACATGTGGGAGGCTTTCAAGTGTCAGTTGAAAGGAATTCAGGACCGGCATGTTCCTGTGAGGAAGAAGGATAAATACGGCAATTTTCGAGAACCTTGGCTATCGAGAGATATTGTAAGCCTCGTCAAAAAGAAAAAGGAGGCATTTGTCAGGGCTAAAAGGCTGGGAACAGACGAAGCCTGTGTGGAATATAAGGAAAGTAGGAAGTAACTTAAGCAAGGAGTTAGGAGGGCTAGAAGGGGTCACGAAAAGTCATTGGCAAATAGGGTTAATGAAAATCCCAAGGCTTTTTACACGTACATAAAAAGCAAGAGGGTAGCCAGGGAAAGGGTTGGCCCACTGAAGGATAGGCAAGGGAATCTATGTGTGGAGCCAGAGGAAATGGGCGAGGTACTAAATGAATACTTTGCATCAGTATTCACCAAAGAGAAGGATTGTTGAGTCTGGAGAAGGGTGTGTAGATAGCCTGGGTCACGTTGAGATCCAAAAAGATGAGGTGTTGGGCGTCTTAAAAAATATTAAGGTAGATAAGTCCCCAGGGCCTGATGGGATCTACCCCAGAATACTGAAGGAGGCTGGAGAGGAAATTGCTGCGGCCTTGACAGAAATCTTTGGATCCTCACTGTCTTCAGTTGATGTCCCGGAAGACTGGAGAATAGCCAATGTTGTTCCTCTGTTTAAGAAGGGTAGCAAGGATAATCCAGGGAACTACAGGCCGGTGAGTCTTACTTCAGTGGTAGGGAAATTACTGGAGAGAATTATTCGAGACAGGATCTACTCCCATTTGGAAGCAAATGGACGTATTAGTGAGAGGCAACATGGTTTTGTGAAGGGGAGGTCGTGTCTCACTAACTTGATAAGAGTTTTTCGAGGAGGACACAAAGATGATTGATGCAGGTAGGGCAGTGGATGTTGTCTGTATGGACAGACTGTAAGGCCTTTGACAAGGTCCCTCATGGTAGACTAGTACAAAAGGTGAAGTCACACGGGATCAGGGATGAGCTGGCAAGGTGGATACAGAACTGGCTAGGTCATAGAAGGCAGAGAGTAGCAATGGAAGGGTGCTTTTCTAATTGGAGGGCTGTGACGAGTGGTGTTCCGCAGCGATCAGTGCTGGGACCTTTGCTATTTATAGTATATATAAATGATTTGGAGGAAAACGTAACTGGTCTGATTAGTAAGTTTGCAGACGACACAAAGGTTAGTGGAATTGCGGATAGCGATGAGGACTGTCAGAGGATACAGCAGGATTTAGATTGTTTGGAGACTTGGGCGGAGAGATGGCAGATGGAGTTTAATCCGGACAAATGTGAGGTAATGCATTTTGGAAGGTCTAATGCAGGTGGGGAATATACAGTGAATGGTAGAACCCTCAAGAGTACTGAAAGTCAGAGAGATCTAGGTGTACAGGTCCACAGGTCACTGAAAGGGGCAACACAGGTGGAGAAGGTAGTCAAGAAGGCATACGGCATGCTTGCCTTCATTGGCCGGGGCATTGAGTATAAGATTGGCAAGTCATGTTGCAGCTGTATAGAACCTTAGTTAGGCCACACTTGGAGTACAGTGTTCAATTCTGGTCACCACACTACCAGAAGGATGTGGAGGCTTTAGAGAGGGTGCAGAAGAGATTTACCAGAATGTTGCCTGGTACGGAGGGCATTAGCTATGGGGAGCGGTTGAATAAACTCGGTTTGTTCTCACTGGAACGACGGAGGTTGAGGGGCGACCTGATAGAGGTCTACAAAATTATGAGGGTGATAGACAGAGTGGATAGTCAGAGGCTTTTCCCCAGGGTAGAGGGGTCAATTACTAGGGGGCATAGGTTTAAGGTGAGAGGGGCATGGTTTAGAGTAGATGTACGAGGCAAGTTTTTTACACAAAACGTAGTGGGTGCCTGGAACTCGCTACCGGAGGAGGTGGTGGAAGAAGGGACGATAGTGACATTTAAGGGGCATCTTGACAAATACATGGGGCGTCATTCTCCGACCCCCCGCCGGGTCGGAGAATAGCCGTTGGCCGCCGTGAATCCCGCCCCCGCCCCCGCCGAAGTCTCCGGTACCGGAGATTGGGCGGGGGGGGGAATCGGGCCGCGCCGGTTGGCAGGACCCCCCGCTGGATTCTCCGGCCCGGATGGGCCGAAGTCCCGCCCAGAAATTGCCTGTTCCGCCGGCGTAAATCAAACCTGGTATTTACCGGCGGGACCAGGCGGCGTGGGCGGGCTCCGGGGTCCTGGGGGGGGCGCGGGGCGATCTGACCCCGGGGGGTGCCCCCACGGTGGCCTGACCCGCGATCGGGGCCCATCGATCCGTGGGCGGGCCTGTGCCGTGGGAGCACTCTTTCCCTTCCGCCTCCGCCAGGGCCTCCACCATGGCGGAGGCGGAAGAGACTCTCCCCACTGCGCATGCGCAGGAAACTGACAGCGGCCCCTGACGCTCCCGCGCATGTGCCGGGAAACTGACAGCGGCCGCTGACGCTCCCGCGCATGCACCGCATTTCCGCGTCAGCTGGCGGGGCAACAAACGCCATTTCCGCAAGCTGGCGGGGCGGAAATCCCTCCGGTGTCGGCCTAGCCCCTCAATGTTGGGGCTAGGCCGCCAAAGATGCGGAGCATTCCGCACCTTTGGGCCGGCGCGATGCCCGTCTGATTGGCGCCGTGTTTGGCGCCAGTCGGCGGACATCGCGCCTTTGGGGGAGAATTTTGCCCATGAATAGGATGGGAATAGAGGGATACAGACCCAGGAAGTGTAGAAGATTGCAGTTTAGTCGGGCAACATGGTCGGCACGGGCTTGGAGGGCCGAAGGGCCTGTTCCTGTGCTGTGTTTCTTTGTTCTTTGTTTGTTCTTTGTTCTTATGACCCCGAAAATGTTAAAGGTGGGAGACTCAGCAATTACAACCCGCGCGTGGACCTGGCCTGCCAAATAGTACCCCCCCTTTGGCCAGGCCCGCCATTCCCGGACCACTCCTACCAGTGTCCCCATCCGCTGCCAAAGCCCCCCTGCCCGCGTATCGGCTCTCCCCCTACTGTGGCAACGCTGGACTCAGTCCGTAGCCGCCACGCCGAGATCCCAACAATAAAATAGCATGAGTGACCCATGCCGTCCGAAACGCAGCCCATTGGTGGCAGAGCATCGGGTGGAGGGCCTCAGGTAACGTCCTGAGACCGTCCATACGGCGTGAGGCGTACTCCTAGAGTACGCCATTTTGGAGGGGGTGGAGCATTGCAAAAGCAGCGCCGCCCCCAATTTCGGCGACAACGTGGATTCTCCGGCCGATTGCTGAACGCAATTACGGTGTCGGAGACGGTAGAATCGCGCCCACTGTCTCCGCCATCATTGAGTAGGGAGACGTTCATTGAATCTCCACTGCTTGTTAGTTATTTTGTAGTTCACTGCCATTTGTGACTGGATAGGGAGGACTACAATGCTTTGGCCTGATACTGTTCACTATGTAACTGCTTAGCATTGCCTTTTATTGTAACGTGTCAATTATGTTGATGACACCCAGTTCCACCTAATTATCTTTCTCAACCCTTCTGCTTTCTCTGCATTATCCCACTCCATTCCTGTTTCCACCAATTTTGGTGCTCTGGTTTCCTACCACAGTCCAAAGATGTGTTGGTTAGGTGGATTGGCCATGCTAAATTGCACCTTAGTATCCAAAAGGTTAGGTGGCATTACAAGGATAGGTTGGGGGCTTGGGCCTAGGTAGGGTGGTCTTTCAAAAGTTTAATCCTGGCTCGATGCACCAAATGGCCTCTGCACTGTCGGGATTCTATGATCTGCTCATGGTAGATGTTGGTTCAATGGCTATGGAGGAAAAACAGGAGGCATGAAGGGAGCATTGAGGAGTGAGGGGCAAGGGGGCATGAGGGGGGAATTAGGGAGAGAAGCATAGAGGTAACGGGGAACAAGGAGGAGATATAGAATGTATGGGGAATGGAGGTGGCATGGGGAATATTAGGGAGAATGGAGGTGACATGCAGGTATGAGGGGGCATGGGAAACATAAGGGCTTGTGTGGTAGGCAGCAGGGTGACGGTTAAGGGTTTGAGGGTCTGATATTCATCATTTAAACTGGGCCATTGCCCCTGTAAACCAAGATGGGCTTTTAGCCTGCCAGCATGACCATCTACCTGGCTCCATTGCGCTCTTGGGCCTGTTTCTGAAGGCAGTAGGCCCGACTCCATCCTGTCCCCACATCCCCAGAATGAAAATATGATGGAATACGAGAGCATCTTCTATGATGAATCAGGCAAAATCAAGGGGCTGCAAGTTAAGATTTATGTAGATCCAGAGGCTACTCCCCGATTCTTTGGTGCAAGACTAGTACCATATGCCTTGTGAGAAAAAGTTAATACTGAGTTAAACAGGTTGGAAGAACTAGGAATTATCCAGCCAGGTCATTTCTCAGAATGGGCAGCACCTATAGACCCTGCATTGAAACTGGACAAGATCATCCGCATTTGTGGCGATTATAACTAACAGCTAATCAGACCATCAAGTTGGGCAAACATCCAATCCCGAGAATTGAACACCTGTATGCAAAGTTGGCAGGAGGTCAGTCTTACACAAAGCTGGACGTGAGTCACCAGCAACTTGAAGTAGATGATGCTACCCGGGGGTGTGTCACGATAAACACACACAAGGCATGGCCTTTTGGAATGTGTTGTATCTGTCCAATTCAGATACTTTCAGCCAGTTTATTTACTTAAATGTTTTACCTAGGTGTCCTTTAATACCAAAGAGAACAAAGTACAAACACAGGTATAAATTCAAATCCTCTTTATTCAACGCAATTACCGTATATTACCGTATATTATATTTTCTAGAGGTACCTAAGATTAGTTTCTACGACCGCAAAGATGGCTTGGTAGGGCTATGGATCCTATCCTTGAGGCCCTCTGGTCCATCATCACGAAGGTGGTTTTCACTGGCAGTTTCTTCCTTCCTTCCTTCTATGGTGTGGTCTGGTCGGTCAAGGTCACCTCCCACGTCGAGTCTTCGCTCCTGAGGTGTCCAGAGTGACTATTTTTATCTTCCTTGGCTTGGCGCCCTTTTGCTACTTCCCGTGGCCTTCTGCCAATGGGGTTCGGGTGGGAGTCCCGGTGTCACATGATCCGATTGATGCCCGATTAACCGGGAACCGGGGCCCGCCCCAGGTGTCCATCTCCTGTGGTGTTATTCCCATGTACACCCTTACCAAATAAGGTGGCGGCCAACTCTAGGCGCCCAAGAATCTGGCTCGATCTGGGCTTTCAACAATAGATCAGTGCATATCAATTGGATAGATTATCTCTTGACGGCCGATTGAAAGGGCGGGTCTGGACATGTCCTGACAGTCTGTCTGGTTTCAGTGTATTTGAACTTGGCCAGTTCGAATTCCCATGGGGCTGTGTGCTGGAGTGGCTGTAGCTTGATTTAAAGTGACCAATTCTTTAATTTAAAATACCCAATTTAATCGCGTCGAAAACTAGACCCTACCAGGTTACCACATGTGTCTTTGGCATAACTATAGAATCCCTACAGTGCAGAAAGAGGCCATTTAGCCCATCGAGTCTGCACTAATCCACTCTGCCCTATACCCTTAACCTAACCTGCACATCCAGACACTAAGGGGTAATTTAGTATGGTCAATCCACCTAACTTGCACATCTTTGGACTGTGGGAGAAAACCGGAGCACCTGGAGGAACCACATGCAGATACAGAGAGAAAGTGCAGACTCCGCACAGACAGTGACCCAAGGCCAGAATTGAACCCGTGTCCCTGGCACTGTGAGGCAGCAGTGCTAACCACTGTGCCACCGTGCTGCATGTGCAATATTCCAAAGGAGAGTCTGCTACAAGGGCTACCATGGGTTGTAGTATATCTTGACAATCTTCTCATAAATTGATTGACAGAGGCCGGGAATCTAGCAAACTTAGAACATAGAGCATACAGAGCAGAAGGAGGCCATTCAGCCCATCGAGTCTGCACCGACCACTTAAGCCCTCACTTCCACCCTATCCCCGTAACCCAATAACCCCTCCTAACCTTTTTGGTTACTGAGGGCAATTTATCATGGCCAATCCACCTAACATTTGGACTGTGGGAGGAAACCAGAGCACCCGGTGGAAACCCACGCAGACACAGGGAGAATGTGCAGACTCCACACAGTCAGTGACCCTGCGGGGAATCGAACCTGGACCCACTAGAGGAGGTGTTAAAGAGATTTCAGGAAGCTGGAGTTCATCTCAAGAAAGAGAAGTGCATCTTCCAAGCCATTGAGGAGACCTAACTGGGTCACCGTCTAGATGCACAAGGTCTACGCCCCGTGGAAAACAAGGTCAAGGTGATAAAGATGCCGCTACAAATACAACTGAACTCAAATTGTTTTTGGGGATAGTAAACTACTATGGACGTTTCTTACCAATCTTATCGACTGTATTGGCCCCCTTGGATTTTTTGCAAAAGAAACACCACCGTTAGTGTTGGAAGGCTTCCCAGGAGGCAGCTTTCAACAGAGTACAGTAATTGTTGCATTCCTCAGACCAGTTAGTACACTTTGACCCATCTGAAGAACTGACATTGACCTGCAACGCCTCTCCATATGGGGTTAGTGTGGAGTTGTCTCATGAGATGGATTATGACTCTGAAAGGCTGATAGGGGAAGTGTCAAGAACCCTCTGAGAGGCAGAAAAAGGCTACTCACAAATTAAGAAAGATGGTCTTAAGAGTCAAGAAATTCTACCAGTACTTACATGGTAGACACTTTACCAGCGTTACTGACCATAAACTGCTCTTGGGTCTCTTCAAAGAGGACAAGGCTGTCCTGTCAATCGCCGTGGCAAGAATTCAATGATGGATATTAATTCTCTTCACCTATGAATATACTTTCAAACACTGACCTAGAACTCATAGTGAATGCTGATGTACCTAGCCGCCTACCTTGCAAGATTGTATCACATGCATTCCAGTACCACAAGAAATCACCTTGGCATTAATTTTTTTAGACACACTACCAGACCTGGCAAAGCAAATCAGAAACTGGACCAATCGAGATCCACTTCTGTCCGAAGTGAGAGACAATTTGAAAGTTTAGACGGTTCTCTCGGTTAGTCCGTTTGATGCTGAGTGGGAAGGCATAGTTTGAATGTGTGCAAAATCATCAAGAGTGGTGAAGTTTTGAAACTCAGCACGTGTGAAAACGGTTCCATTGTCTGATACCGTGTCTTGAGGTAATCCATGAGTTTAAAAGCATTAGCGGAATCTTTCGATAATAGGTGACTTCACATCAAAAAGGTCCATCCATTTAGAGTGTGCATCAATCACGAACAAAAACATTGGACCAACATAATCAATATGGATTCGTACACATGCGTGCATTGGGGCTGTAGTAGGCAACCTTTGTTGCAGTTGGCACTGTTGACAGTGTTTGACTAGCTCCTCAATATCAGCATCAATACCAGGCCACCACACATAACTCCTGGCAAGCATCTTCATCAAAATACTTACAGGATGGGCAAACGAGCCAGTATCCAAGGAAATGAAATCATTCTTTGCCTGCAAGAATGCATTGAGTTTTCGGGATGGCACCGTACTCTGAGGAGCAAGAGTAGCCGTCCCTGTGCCAGACAGAGAGCTGTTCCTAACTGAATTACACATCGCTCATCCTGCCATCTCTGAGACAAGGATGATTTTAATAAAACAAAAGTTGTTATGATTTTAAATGCCCTGCTGGAAAGGGTGGGGGCAGATAACATTTCAAAAACGGAATTGCATAAAAAGGAAAATTTTGCAGGGCTATGAGGGAGTGGGACTAATTGGATAGTTCCGCCCATGAGACCAAATTAGGCCCAATGGGTTAAGTGGCTACTTTCTACGCTCTTTGATTTTATATTTCAGAATGAATTGTACTTGGGAAGATATTATGACCATTGGAGCTATTAAATTTAGTTAAAGTTTGTGTAATCAGCATTTTATGAAGTGCTATATCTCTGGCTAGCTTCATGTTTTTCACAGCAGACAATGAGGTAAAGTATAAATGACTGAATCTGTATTAGCATGTTTTCATCTCCTGAGGAAATACAGATGGTCTTATCATATGTTTCTTTGTAATGTACACTGCATCTGGTCCTGTTTCATGCTATCGGAAATGAGGGTGGTACATTTGGGTTACCATTGGTAATTACTGTTTGGGTGCTCCAAAGCAAGCCCCAGGTATTCTGTGACATTTCCATAATAGACATTAAAAGATAGAAATCAGTAATCTTGTTTTATTATGTCCTTTTATATCAGAATAGCAAAACATTTCTGCAAAGTTCTAGGCCTAGAGGTTGGTTTGATCTGTGCACAGGAAACAATAGGCCCTAAGTCCACCTGGTTTTAAGCCTCAGGCCTCATCACACCAGTGAATTCCAGATACGTGTTGGACATTCCTCGGCAGCCTGCCTTCAAAGACCATTTGAATTTTGGTTTACTGTCGAAGACACGGGTAGGCCTTGCAAGAGGAGATGACTCAGAGAAGCGGCGTGTTTGACTGGCAGAAGAGGGGCTGTGACTGGAAAGGGGGAAAATGGGGCAAAGGTGACGAGTGGGGAAAGGTACGAGTAGCTATCAGGAGGGTGAACAAACAATGGCTGGCAGCGGACTAGGTTGCATCCGTTGCCATATTGTAATTTGGGTACTTAGGTAATCTGGACATTCAGAATTCTCTCTCAGTGTACCCGAACAAGCGCCAGAATGTGGCGACGAGTGGCTTTTCACAGTGACTTCATTTCATTTCATTTCATTGCAGTATTAATGTAGACCTACTTGTGACAATAAAGATTATAATATATTGGTGAGGGTGCTAGCAGCACTGAATGTCCTTTGCAAATATGCAGAGCTGACAGCTCATACTGCAAGTGCAATGCTGATTTTATGCCATTTTGGAGGTTCACGCTCCAACTAATGCCATGTCTTAACTCTACACAGCTGGACACGCTTTCAGCAGCAGGAAGAACTGTTAAAGTGTTCATCAACTGCTTTTTGATATCCTCTGGCTACTGCTGCAATTCTACAGGCATTTTGTGCTCTGAAAAGAAGTGGAGGAAGAATAGGAGGGTTGACCATAAAGATCTCATGCCAGCGAGGGTGAGATCCAGATCGCGATGCCTTGCAAGATTTAGTTAAACGTCACGAGGTCTTCAGAGTATCACAAATCCCTCTCGCGAGATTCAATGGACTCCGTCACATCACCAAATTGGGCGCGATGAGGGCATTAAACCATGCCCCAGGTGATTTTGAACATATCCAGCAAATCTCCTCTTAGCCTTCTTCTCTCCAATCTACCCTCATAACTGAAGTGTCTTGTCCCTGGAACCATTCTTGTCTTCTGCACTCTCTCCAATGTGTTTAAATTCTTATTGTGTGGTGCCATTCTGTAATTAATATGCAGGTACAGCAAGGGATTCGGAAAGCAAATGGAATGTTGTCATTTCTACCAAGGGGAATGGAATAGAAAATTGGGATGCTTTGCTGCAGTTGTACTGGGCATTGGTGAGACCACATCTAGAGTGATATTTAATTTATTTCAAAAAGGATATAAATGCATTAGCAGCAGTTCAGAGAAGGTTCACTCAATTGATACCTGTGGTGGGAGGATTATTTTGCGAGGAACGATTGGACAGACTGGACCTATATCTACTGGAGTTCGAAGATTGCGAGGTGATATTATTGATATTATTACACAAGATGCTGAGAGGGTTTGACAGGGTGGATGCTGAAAGGTTGTTTCCTCTTGTGGGAGAGACTAGGATTCTGCGACCCCGTTACACCCGGCACAGTCCAGGCGCACCAGCTGAATCGCACACATGCCAAAATCAGGTTCCGCACCAGGCCCATCACAAGTCACCCCACTCGCTCTGCCCGGCCTAATCTGGATTTCACGCTCACTGGCTGAGATCCAGATCAGAGTATTGAAGTGAGCCTTATGGTTATGTCCGGAGGCCAGACTCACCTGGTGCCCAGGACTCACCAGCCACACCTGGGAGACGTCGCCAGGGCGCTGCTGGCTTGTGAAGGTCAGCCTGTCACCTGCAGGGGAACTTGCATCCCGTCGATCACCCCCTGGAACCGGCGCATCTCAGCGATGACGGTGAACCCTGCTGCCCCATGCATCCTGGTGGGCACGGTCCACATTGAAATTGATGTATTGTACCGACTGGGCTTATAGAATCATAGAATTTACAGTGCAGAAGGAGGCCATTCAGCCCATCGAGTCTGCACCGGCCCTTGGAAAGAGCACCCGACTCAAGCACATACCTCCGACACCACATCCCCTTAACTCAGTAATCCCAATTAACCTTTTTTGGACACAAAGGGCAATTTGAAATGAAAAATGAAATGAAAATCGCTTATTGTCACAAATAGGCTTCAAATGAAGTTACTGTGAAAAGCCCCTAGTCGCCACATTCCAGCACCTGTTCGGGGAGGCTGGTACAGGAATTGAACCGTGTGCTGGCCTGCCATGGTCTACTTTCAAAGCCAGCGATTTAGCCCAGTGTGCTAAACAGCCCCTGATTTAGCATGTCCAATCCACCTAACCCACACATCTTTGAACTGTGGGAGGAAACTGGAGCACCCGGAGGAAACCCATGCACACACTGGGAGAACGTGCAGACTCCACACAGACAGTGCTCAAGCCAGGAATCAAACCTGGGACCGTGGAGCTGTGAAGCAACAGTGCTAACCACTATGCTACCGTGCCTCCCAAACAGCACAGATGTACCTGTGCACCGTGATCTGTGAGATCCTGGATAGATCCGATTGCGGGTGTCCTCCCCCATTCCCCCATGGTGCAAGGTGCGCCATGGTCTGACAGATATGTCACACTGTCCCTCTGCTCAGCCGGAGTCTTTGACGGCATGCCCGGTCCGGCAAGTCCTCGAATAACAGGTGCTGCCAGTATACATGAGTTCTCATGTGGCGCCTGCTTTGAACCTCCTCCTTTGGCATGTTGGGAGGCCGGTCTCCATCCTAAGCGGCTGCCTCCTGTTCCTCTGGGTCAGGTTCCGCGACTGCAGCTTCCTCCTCCTTGAGCAGCTCCAGCTCGTACAGCCGCAGTGCATCCTCCAGCGCTGCAGCGACGAGGAGGAAGGCCACCATTGCTGGTTGTATTCCAGAATCCATTGTCTGCATGGGGGTGAAAGGTCGACATGTTAGCATTGTGCGTAACCCCCGGGCATCACGGTGGCCCCAGTTGGCACTGCGGATCCTGCTCCCGCATGTACCCCCCCCCCCCCCCACCCCCCCCCCGCATTCCCCCCTATCAACTCATCCCTGGCCCCGTCGGTTCCTGGCACCCGGGTGGCCTCTGGCCCTGGTGCCCATCCCTGCTGCCAAGGATACTGCTGGTTGCACTGCCATTGTCAGCGGTATTCACTATGACCTCGTCGGCATCTATTGGGCCTACTGTTGGTGTTGCCCTTGGGTGGGCCACATAATGCCCCGCCGGTGGGTTGCGACCAGTTTGAGGGGGGTGGTATGATGGAGAGTGGGGTACGGGGGTGAGGCTGGGTACACGCTTAGTGGATGCAGGGTAGGTGCTGGGGTGTGGGGGAGGTGGGGTGGGGGCACTAATATGGTTGGTGGCACTCAGTACCACATGCCAATGGTGGGTGGTCAGTCCGGTGCGCAGCAAGATTGCTGCCTTGTTGGCCGCGGCAATGGCAGTCCATGCCTAGACACTGCCCCAGTGCCATGGGGGGGTCACCCCAGCCCATGGCCCAACCCCCCATCACCTCTCTCTACCCAGTCCTACCAGGCAACCCCCCAACCCCCCACCCTCTCACTCCTCCCAAACCTGCCCGGCCAGTGTCAGGACCAGCAGCCTATGGTCGCACCTCTGCATGTCCGACCTCCTCTCTCTCCCTCATCAGTCACGACGCTTGTTTCCCGATTTTTAAAAGCACAAGTGAACCTCGCCATTGGAAATTTCCCCCAGTGGAGGCAGAGAATGGCGGAGGCCCGGAGATATGATATACCAACAGCATTTACTGTACGTGTGGAGTGGAATGTGTTGACGCCGCTGCTGAGTCACCGGAGAATCGCGATTTGCCGTGAACCCAGCGCCGGCCACGATTTCGGCATCTAAACTGATTCTCCACCCAATCGCCTTCCCCAATTTAGGCGTTGGGGAATGGCCACCCAGGATGTTTTTAAGAAGGAGTTAGTGCTGGATTCTTCCGCCCCGCCCTCTGCAAGAACGCCACGGGCGAGGCATGGACAATGGAGAATTCCATTGAGCTCGGGCGGGATTCTCTTGTCGCTGGGCGGGCACGGCCGGAGAATCCCGCATATAGCTTGTGGGCCTAGAGGGATCAAAGGATAAGGGGTCAAGCGGGAACTGAGTTTGATGATCAGCAATGATCATAATGAATCGCAGAACAGACTTACAGGACTGAATGGCCTCCTCCTGCTTCTTTTCCTATGTTTCTATGGGATGCAGGTGTTATGCCCCCCCCTGGGAAGTAGGGGAGTGTGCACCATCTGGTTCCCATTAACTCATAACGAGTATGAACTCCTCCGGTAATTGGGGGAGGAGCTTACCCCCTTTAGAGAAGGCTCTACAGTATAAAAACCACGGCCTGAATGGGTTGCGGAGGGTGAGCCTTCGGAGCATGGGAGTTTAGTCGTGTATCTTAATAAATCTCTTTCTTTGTATCCTACCATGTGTCCTATAAGGGTTTCTCGCCCATCGGATTCTACAGGAGGAAGGATTCAGGTATTTAGATCATTTGGAGACTTGGACGGCGAGATGGGAGATGGAGTTTAATCCGGACAAATGTGAGGTAATGCATTTTGGAAGGTCTAATACAGGTAGGGAATATACAGTGAATGGTAGAACCCTCAAGAGTATTGACAGTCAGAGAGATCTTGGTGGACAGCTCCACAGGTCACTAAAAGGGGCAACACAGGTGGAGAAGGTAGTCAAGAAGGCATACAGCATGCTTGCCTTCATTGGCCGGGGCATTGAGTATAAAAATTGGCAAGTCATGTTGCAGCTGTATAGAACCTTCTTTAGGCCACACTTGGAGTATAGTGCTCAATTCTGGTCGCCACACTACCAGAAGGATGTGGAGGCTTTAGCGAGGGTGCAGAAGCGATTTACCAGGATGTTGCCTGGTATGGAGGGCATTAGCTATGAGGAGAGGTTGAATAAAGTTAGTTTGTTCTCACTGGAATGAAGGAGGTTGAGGAGCGACCTGATAAAGGTCTACAAAATTATGAGGGGCATAGACAGAGTGGATAGTCAGAGACTTTTTCCCAGGGTAGAGGGGTCAATTACTAGTGGGCATAGGTTTAAGGTGCGAGGGGCAAGGGTTAGAGGAGGTAAACGAGAAAGGTTTTTAACACAAGAGGATAGCGGGTGCTTGGAACTCGCTGCCAGAGGAGGTGGTGGAAGCAGGGATGATAGTGACATTTAAGGAGCATCTTGACAAATACATGAATAGGATGGGAATAGAGGGATACGGACCCCAGAAGTGTAGAAGATTTTAGTTTAGACGGGCAGCATGATCGGCGCAGGCTTGGAGGGCTGAAGGCCTTGTTCCTGTGCTGTACTTTTCTTTGTTCTTTGTATGACGATAATAATAATAATCTTTATTCTCACAAGTAGGCTTACATTAACACTGCAATGAAGTTACTGTGAAAACCCCCAGTTGCCACATTCCAGCGCCTGTTTAGGTACACAGTGGGAGAATTCAGAATATCCAATTCACCTAACAGTACGTCTTTCGGGACTTGTGGGAGGAAACCGGAGCACCCGGAGAAAACCTATGCAGACACAAGGAGAACGTGTAGACTCCGTACAGACAGTGACCCAAGCGGGATTCGGACCTGGGACCCTGGAGCTGTGAAATAACGGTACTAACCACGGTGCTACCTGTCATGATATTTAGTTCAGCATATCATGGTGCAATCAAACACACACTGATGGACATGCAGTAGGACCAACCAGCACACACACAACATCGCAGCCAATCACCAGTGAGAGCACACGCACTATAAAAACAGGGGACACTACAGTTCCCGCTCATTCCAGCAGCAGCCAGCTCAGAGCACCGAGCTCAGAGCCTGCCACTCAGACATTCACCATGTGCTGAGTGCCTCACCCAGATAGTGATAGGACAGGGTCCACAGATTAGCTGGTAATGCATGTACCCAAGTTAGCAGTGTGTTGTTACAATTGAGTAGTTAATAAAATTGAGTCACACCATCTCCAGCCGTGTTGGATCGTTTGTACATCAGAACACCCAACACGACACTACCTGCCGCACTGCCATCTTTGATGTTTCAGCCCCTCTGCTGGTCACAGATTCAGCAACGGCCATTCCAATAATGACTATCGCCTCCTCAGAGGTTTGGATATGCAGGCACATTCGTATCTCTACAATTAGCACTTGCTACCCCTGGTTGTTTATAATTTGGACCTGCAAGAGAGAGGAAAATGTGCCAGTAAATACTTTTGGAAATTCACCCCAGTGAATCTGCTGAGTACCATTTGCACCACACAAGTGCCAAGTAATGGCTATCTCCAACAAGAGAAATTCTATCTCCCCTTGATGTTCAATGCCATTATCATCATTCTATCAATATCCTGTGACCATTAACAGGAACTGAACTGGAGCAGCCATATAAATACTGTGATGACAAGAGCTGGTCAGAGACTGGGAATTCTGTGTGTAATGATATGTATATATAGAGACATGTAAAGGGTTAATGATTACATCTTAGTGTAACACAACCACTAGAGGGCAACACTAGATTCCACTATATGAAATGAAATGATATGAGAACTCAAGGTGTCATGATTGTCATAATATGCATCCATGCACATCATGAGGTAAAAGCAGGCAGTGCCAGGTGAGCCAATCAACATACAGAACAGAACACGACCAATCACCAGACAGAACAACAGAGGGGGACTTCCAACTATAAAACACACGAGGCATCAGCTCTCCGCCTCTTTCCACTGGTGACAACTGTAGTGACAGTCAGGGTGTACAAATCATTCAACACCTTCTACACGTGGATCAGAGCTAGCCTGGTCTAGATAGTTAATGTTAGATTACTTAGAGTAGTAGAGTCAGCCCACAGGCAGCTGTGTGCTTCGTTACTGAAGTTCAATAAATTTTCTTGAACCAACACCTACGTTTGGTGTATGCTTGATCATTTCACTGCATCGTGTTGCAATCCGTGTTACCCCAGGGTGAATAACATGACAATGATATGCAGACATGCAGATAATGATATACAGACAGGCACAGACAGGCAGCTAATGAACACAGAGAACAGGACACGACCAATGAGCAGGCAGGACACTCAGGGGTGGTATCTCACTATAAAAGGCACGAGGCACTCACACTCCGCCTCTTTCCACTGATGAACACCTACAGAGTAAATTAGGGTATATTTACAGTATCACACCTCCGGCACGTGGGTACGATCTAGTCTGGTTCAGTCAGACAGAGTAACCACACTTAGGTTAGCAGAGAGTCAAACTCATAGAGAACTGTGCTAACTGTGCTACTGGTTCAATAAATCAGATTGAACTAACTTCAAGGTCTGGAGTATCATTTGGTTAAAGCTGCATCCAGTTGCAGCCTGTGTTATCCCAGAGTACATAACACATCAAAAGGATCTTGGGTCTCTTCCAACCAGGAGTGACTGGACAGCAGAGTGGTAGAGATATAGATCACAGCATAGTTAGTGTCGTGTTGGGTGTTCTGATGCACAAATGATCCAACACGGCTGTAGATGGTACAACTCTGTTTTATTGTCAAATCAACGGTAACAACTAACTACTGGCTTGGGTACGTGCTTCACCAGCTAACCTGTGGGCCCAGCCCTATCACTATCTTAGTGAGGCACTCAGCACATGATCTATGTCTGAGTGGCACGCTGTGAGCTCTGTGCTCTGAGCTATCTCCTGGTAGAATGAGCAGGAACTGTGGTGTTCCCTGTTTTATAGTGCGTGTGCTCTCACTGGTGATTGGCTGCGATGTTATTTGTGTGCTGGTTGGTCCAACTGCCTGTCCATCAGTGTGTGTGTGACTGCACCATGATATGCTGATCTGGATATCATGACATCCCCCCCTTTCACAAAGGATATGTGCCTTCATGATAATAAATAGAAATATGTACTGAGTGCATCTGAGTATGTGTGTGCAATATTTACAACATGTACACGAGGCTAAACTATATACATAGGAAGGTGTCAGGTGCAACAGAACAACGACGTACCAATAACAGAACAAATGCAATCAAGAAACGACGAGAGAAAACTCTGGAACAATGAACGACAAGAAAAAAAAAACTTGTTAACAGTATTGTAAAACAATTCAGTGAGTCCAATGTGCAAACAGGCTCATAAGTCAAGTCTCTCAGGTGGGCGACAAATTCGGGTTGGCCGCCTCAAGGGTGGGTCAGGATCCACCGGCTGAGGAATGGGCCTGGCCACAGGCGAGAGAGGAAGAGGCAGAGTGGCAGGAAGCTCAACAAAGTCGACATCAGGGACAACAGGAGGGTGTGGCACCGGTGCATGAGCTCGTAGCGAGCGCGGAACCAAATGAAGGGCCCGCCGATTACGGTGGCGAATAGAGCCATCAGGCATACGAACCAGGAATGAGCTGGGAGCCACGTGGCGGAGAACCTCTGCGGTTGCCGACCAGCCACCCTCCGGTAGGTGTATGCGGACGTTGTCTCCAGGCACCAGGGCAGGAAGATCAGTCGCCCGAGCGTCATGTGCCACCTTCTGCTGAGCACGCTGTTGTTGCATCCTTCGCAATGCTGGAGAATGGTTGAGGTCAGGAACATGAATGGACGGCACAGCGGTCCTGAGGGTGCGACCCATCAACAGCTGGGCTGGCGAGAGGCCCGTGGACAGTGGGGCCGAACGATAGGCCAGCAGGGCTAAACAGAAGTCAGATCCGGCATCAGCATTCTTGCAGAGGAGCCGCTTCACAATGTGGACGCCCTTTTCCACCTTGCCATTTGACTGAGGATGCAAGGGACTGAACGTCACGTGTGTGAAGTTGTATGAAGTGGCAAAGGAAGACCATTCTTGACTCGCAAAGCAAGGCCCGTTGTCCGACATGACGGTGAGCGGAATTCCATGGCGAGCAAAGGTTTCTTTGCATGCTCTGATGACAGCTGATGACGTTGTGTCGTGCAGGCGTATGACCTCCGGATAACTTGAGAAGTAGTCAATAAGAATAATGTAGTCCCTGCCGAGTGCATGAAAGAGGTCCACGCCCTCCTTCGACCAGGGGGACGTGACCAACTCATGGGGCTGAAGGGTCTCAGGGGGTTGCGGCGGCTGAAACCTCTGGCAGGTGGGCAATTGAGCACCATGTTGGCGATGTCGTCGCTGATGCCTGGCCCGTACACAGCCTCTCGGGCCCTTCGCCTGCACTTTTCAACTCCGAGATGGCCTTCGTGCAGTTGTTCGAGGACAAGCCGGTGCATGCTGTGTGGGATCACAATCCAGTCCCACTTCAAGAGGACACCAACAATGACGGCCAAGTCGTCCCGGACGTTGTGGGCACCGCTCCTTGAGCCACCCTTCCGCCATGTGGCGTATCACACGTTGTAGAAGGGGGTCAGCCGCAGTCTCACGGCGAATGTGGGCCAGACGTGCATCAGTGGCCAGCAGATTGGCCGATGTGAAGGCTACCTGTGCGTCAACCTGACAAACTAACCCCTCCGAGTCGGGTGGTGTGTTGACCGCCCTGGACAGAGCATCTGCGATGATGAGATCCTTCCCCGGGGTGTAGACAAGTTGGAAGTCGTACCTCCGGAGCTTGAGCAGAATGCGCTGGAGGCGAGGGGTCATGTTGTCGAGGTCTTTTTGAATGATGCCGACCAGGAGGCAATGGTCGGTCTCCACAGTGAACTGCGGAAGACCATATACATAATCGTGGAATTTGTCGATGCCAGTCAACAGGCCTAGGCACTCCTTCTCAATCTGCGCATCGCGCTGTTCTGTGGGGGTTATGGCCCGCGACGCATAGGCGACCGGAGCCCATGATGAGGTGTCGTCCCGTTGCAGGAGTACCGCCCCAATGCCAGACTGGCTGGCGTCAGTTGAGATCGTTGTTTCCCGTGTGGTATCGAAAAACGCCAGTACCGGGGCGGTGGTGAGCTTGACCTTGAGCTCCTCCCATTCACTCTGATGTGAGGGCAGCCACTGGAATTCCGTTGTCTTGTTGACCAGGTGGCGGAGAGCAGTCGTGTGCGAAGCAAGGTTAGGAATGAACTTCCCCAGGAAGTTGACCATCCCGAGAAAACGCAGCACTGCCTTCTTGTCTGACGGCTGCTGCATGGCTGTGATGGCTGCCACTTTGTCGGCATCCAGCCGCACACCCGACCGAGAGATGTGGTCCCCTAAAAACTTCAGCTCAGTCTGGCCAAAAGAGCATTTGGCTCGGTGAAGGCGCAGGCCCTGATCCTGTATCCATGCAAAGACACGCTGGAGATGACTGGAGACAGAGTGTGTACCCGCCGAACGAGGTGGAGGATCTTACACGCCTGTGCGCCTAACAGAGAGTCCTTCGAGGATCCTACGATTTCAAATGATAATGTGGCTTTGTGTGAGATGTGTGTAACTTCGAGCTGGCAGGACCCCGTGGCCGGGATGACGTTTCCATTGTAGTCAACCAGCTGACAGTGGGATGGCAGAATCAGTGGTTTAACCTTCAAGGTCTGGAAGGCTGACCATGTGAAGAGATTGGCGGAGGCACCAGTGACCAGGTGAAATGTGATCTGGGATCGGTTGACCTTTAGGGTGGCACACCACTCATCGCCCGGATCAATGCTGTGCACTGGCAGCGGCTGGTGGTTCCGACTTGGGGACATCCGGTTCTTATGGATTACCGCAACGCGGAAGGACTTCCTGTCTTCAGTATCGCTGGACTGCATACTACCTGGATAGGACTCAGTGTAGGGGGCTGAATCACCCGCACGTCCCTGCGAGACTGGTGGAATTGTTGGGAGTTGGCAGGTTGAGCTGCTTGACAGCAGGCAGCATAGTGGCCCATCCTGCCACATCGTAGGCATTGTCGCGCTTTGGCCGGACATTGCCGCTTTAAGTGGGCGGAGCCACAGTTGCTACACGTCGTGACGTTATGGCGTTCGTTGCGCCACCGTGCATGCGCGGTGCGGTCCTGCATAGAGCGCGCCTGCGCATCATGTTCCTCTGCGTCAACGTCCCCTCTTTTGGCGCATCCTCGGAAAGCGCGCGAAATGGCCCCCTCGTCCGGACCGCGGGCCAGGAGATACTCAATCGACTGGACCCGCTCCGCCTCGTGGGGCCCGTGCCGTGCCGTTTCGGCCGCTTGGATTTGGGAGTACCAGCTGGTCGCGTTCTCATGGAGGATGCAGGTCTCAATGGCAGTCGCTAGGTTGAGTCGCTTTATTTTAAGGAGCTGCTGGCATAGGGTGTCCGAGATGACCCCAAAAACTATCTGATCCCGTATCATGGAGTCGGAGGTGGCCCCATAGCCACAGGACTGCGCGAGGTTTCGGAGGTGTGTTAAGTAAGATTGGAAAGGCTCATCCTTACCCTGCAGGCGCTGCTGGAATAGGTACCTCTCGAAGCTCTCATTGACTTCCACGCTGAAGTGTTCATCGAACTTCAGAAGCACCGTCTTATATTTTGTTTTGTCCTCACCTTCCGCGAATGCCAGGGAGTTATAGATGTGGATGGCCTGTTGCCCCGCCGTGGAGAGGAGGAGGGCAATCTTCCTGGTGTCCGATACATTCTCCCTGTCTGTGGCTTCGAGGAAGAGCTGGAAGCGCTGTTTAAACAGCTTCCAGTTTACGCCGAGATTGCCAGCGATTCGGAGCGGCTGCGGCGGGCTGATGTTTTCCATGAAGCAGGATGGCGGATTTCTGAAAGGGTGCAGGTAGGTCTCACAGTCGCTGGTTTGCATCCACTACTGGTATCATGTCGTGTTGGGTGTTCTGATGCACAAATGATCCAACACGGCTGTAGATGGTACAACTCTGTTTTATTGTCTAATCAACAGTAACAACTAACTACTGGCTTGGGTACGTGCTTCACCAGCTAACCTGTGGGCCCATCCCTATCACTATGTTAGTGGTCTATGTCTGAGTGGCGCGCTGTGAGCTCTGTGCTCTGAGCTATCTCCTGGTAGAATGAGCGGGAACTGTGGTGTTCCCTGTTTTATAGTGCGTATGCTGTCACTGGTGATTGGCTGCGATGTTATGTGTGTGCTGGTTGGTCCAACTGCCTATCCATCAGTGTGTGTGTGTGATTGCACCATGATATGCTGATCTGGATATCATGACAGTTAGCACGTGTAGTTTAAATTAGTTAATACTTTAATATAGATTACTTGATTACTAGTTATAGTTCTGTAGAGTGTGCAAACTCATTATTAATCAATTTGTTGTTCAATAAATCTGTTTAGCTTAAGTTGAAGATTGGTGGTTTCTTAAGAATCACACCATCAGACCATTCTGGATATATAAAGCAAAGAGTAACGATATGTTACCAAAGAGTAATATAACACTGTGGAGTGTAACTCACCTCCTGACTCCCAAAAGCCTGTCCACCTACAAGGGACAAGTTAGGAGTGTGATGGAATGCTATCCACTTGCCAGGATGGATGCAGCTCCAACAACATTCAGGAAGCTCTCAACCATCCAGGCCAAAGCAGTTGCTTGATTGGTACCAATCCTCCACCACTGACACACAGTAGCAGCAGTGTGTACCATCGACAAGATGCAATGCAGCAACTCAGTAAGGTCCCTTCGCTGCACATTTCTAATCTGCGACCTCTACTACCTAGAAGGACAAGGGCAGTAGATGCTTGGGAATACCATCAGCTGCAAGTTCCCCTCCATTAAGTCACTTACTATCCTGACTTGGAATTTTACCGCCGTTCCTTCACTGTCGCTGGACCAAAATCCTGGAGATCCCTTTCTAACAGCACTGTTGGTGATCATACAACACATTCCTACCTTCTCAAGGGCAATTAGGGATGGGCAGTAAATGCTGGCACCTACATCCCATG
Source organism: Scyliorhinus torazame (assembly GCF_047496885.1). Classification (NCBI taxonomy): domain Eukaryota; kingdom Metazoa; phylum Chordata; class Chondrichthyes; order Carcharhiniformes; family Scyliorhinidae; genus Scyliorhinus; species Scyliorhinus torazame. The sequence goes on along the minus strand of NC_092715.1, from coordinate 69,809,923 downwards.
AAAAGATTTGCATTGCATCTGCCATATTTGTCATAATTTGCCAAATTCAAGGGAGGGATCCCTATTGTGCTGCACCCCTTCAGCAGATGAGAGTGGTTGTAAAAAAAAAAAGGAGTTTGGGGGCAGCATAGTTCATAAGATATAGGCAACTTTCATGTTGCCCTTTGTGTTTGCCCACCTCCTAGAGTGCAGCAGATGTCACTGGAAGGGAATGAATTTACAGGGAAAGCCTTTTACCGAGCAGAATGACTGGAGGGGATCCTTTGACTGACCTTTTCAGGGATGCTGGCATAAATGCAGCAAACGATTACAACCAGATGGAGCTTGGCCATCAGTGCAGTTGCTATGCTGGTCGAAAAGCAAAGTACAAAGGTGACTGAAGTGATATAGATATCACATTAGATGCTGGGTGAGGGGTGAAGGTTCAGCAATAATGAAAGGCATTGAAAAAGGAGATGCAAACTCTGCCTGTCTGCCATTTCCAGATTCTTGATGGCTACTGAGAATTTCACCCCCCTGCTATTGTTTCAAGGGCATCTCTGTTTTTATCGATGGATCAACCTAAATCTAACAGGAATAAAAGGTTACTCGATTGGATCTAACACCCAAGAATTTTAATAGCAGTATTTTGAAGGGTTCACAGATGATTGTGGAACACTTTTAAAACAATCCTGTTAAAAAAAAATTGCACGTCATACTGTCTGCTGCTTTATCGGATAGCCGTTGCTATTGGTAACAGTGTAGGATCTTCCAAATTGTCCTTATTATTACTTTCCTCTGTACCTGCACTGACAGGATGCAAAGCTGATTGATTTCATGCTATTTACAGAAGGAAAATACATAACACTGAAATGGCTGCTACGCTTCATTGATAGTCTGACAGTCTGAAGGGAGATAGTACAGATGGGTAAATAATTTATTCATTGAAACCGTGATAGAAACAATTTAACAATATGTGCACCCTCCCCCTTCTTACAGTTCTGTAAAGAATCAAGGTGAGCAGTTGCCTCATTACACTTGCATGATTGACTACCTCTAGTTTCAGCATGAAATATCGCAGAAGGTGGCAACTTGTACTTTGGCAGTACCTGCAAGTGTGGAGCAATTACCAATGTACCTGACAGATCATAGAACTTTAGAATCTTACAGCAGGGAAGGAGGCCATTTGGCCTATTATGCCGGGGCTGGTTCTTTGCAAATATTTCACAACTTAGGCCAACACGCTAGCTTCTTTTCCCTCAGACTCCGCATATTAATTCATCCTCTTCAGAGTTCAAAGTTACTGTGGAATCAGATTCCACCACCCTCTCATATAAAGAAAGAATTGCATTTATATTGTGCATTACATGATCACCAGACATCTCAAAGTATTTTTTGAAGTATAGTCATTGTTGTGGTGTAGTAAGTGTAGGGCAGCACGGTAGTGTCATGATATGCGGACACACACATAATGATATACAGACAAGCAGCTAATGGACACAAAGCACAGGACATGACCAATAAGCAGGCAGGACACTCAGGGGTGGGATCTGACTACAAAAGACACGAGGCACTCACACTCTGCCTCTTTTCACTGATGAACATCTAGAGAATCAGTCAAGGGTGTTGTTACAATCTCACACCCCCACCACGTGGCTAAGAGCTAGTCTGGTTCATTCAGACAGAGTAACCACACTTAGGTTAGCAGAGAGTCGAACTCACAGAGAACTGTGCTAACTGTGCTACTGGTTCAATAAATCAGATTGAACTAACTTCAAGGTCTGGAGTATCTTTTTGATCTATGCTGCATCCAGTTGCAGCCAGTGTTATACCAGTGTACCTGACACGACAGGTAGCACAGTGGTTCGCACAGTTGCCTCACAGCTCCAGGGTTCCAGGTTTGATTCCCGGCTTGGGTCGCTGTCTGTGCAAAGTCTGCACATTCTCTCCGTGTCTGTCATAATATGCAGACGTGCAGATAATGATATACCGACAGGCAGACAGGCAACTGATGAACACAGAGAACAGGACATGACCAATGAGCAGGCAGGACACTCAGGGGTGGTATCTCACTATAAAAGGCACAAGGCACTCACACTCTGCCTCTTTCCACTGATGAACATCTACAGAGTGAGTCAGGGTGTATGTACAGTATCACACCTCTAGCACGTGGCTAAGAGTTAGTCTGGTTCAGTCAGACAGAGTAACCACACTTAGGTTAGCAGAGAGTCAAACTCATAGAGAACTGTGCTAACTGTGCTACTGGTTCAATAAATCAGATTGAACTAACTTCAAGGTCTGGAGTATCTTTTGATTAAAGCTGCATCCAGTTAGCAGTTGGAGGCGGCGTCATGTAAAGGCACCAGTTTGGGAGCGCTGGTAACGGCATCTCTGCCGTTCTCGCCGGCCCGCTACTCCACAAGTCCAGTGGTGGTGACGACAGTGAAGATCTGGGGGCAGTGGAGGAGACACAAGAGGGTGGAAGGCGCGTCGGTCTGGACCCTGTTATGTAATAACCACAGGTTCCTGCCGGGTAGGATGGATGGCGGGTTCCAGAGCTGGCAGAGGGCGGGTAATAGGAGGATGGGTGACCTGTTTATAGATGGGGGCTTTCCCAGCCTGCAGACGCTGGAGGACAAATTTAAATTGCCGCCAGGGAACGGCTTTAGGTATCTACAAGTGCGGGCCTTCCTGAGGAAGCAGATGGCAGCCTTCCCGCTGCTGCCGCCACGGGGGATACAAGATAGAGTAGTGTCCGGTACCTGGGTGGGGGAGGGGAAGGTGTCGGATATCTACCTGGAACTGTTGGGGGCGGAGGAAACCCCGGCGGAGGAGCTTAAAGGCAAGTAGGGGGAGGAGTTAGGAGGGGAGTTAGAGCCGGGACTGTGGGTGGAAACCCTAAGTAGGGTCAATTCCTCCTCATCATGTACTAGGCTCAGACTAATACAGTTTAAAGTGGTCCACCGGGCACACATGACGGCGGCGAGAATGAGCAAGTTTTCGGGGTAGAAGGCAGATGTGCGAGGTGTGCGGGGAGCCCAGCAAACCATGTCCATATGTTTTGGGCATGCCCGAAGCTTGGAGGGTTCTGGCAGGGGTTTGCCAAGGCAATGTCCAAGGTGCTAGGCACGCGGGTGGTGCCGAATCCAGAGGTGGCGATCTTTGGGGCGTCAGAAGACCCGGGAGTTCAGGGAGTGAAAGAGGCTGACGTCTTGGCCTTTGCCTTCTTGGTAGCCCGGAGACGGATCCTGTTATTGTGGAGGAACTCGAAGCCCCCAAGTGTAGAGACCTGGGTTAGTGACGTGGCTGGGTTTCGCAGTCTTGAGAAAATAAAGTTTTCCTTAAGAGGGTCACCGTTAGGTTTCTCCCGGAGGTGGCAGCCATTCGTCGACTTTCTTGGGGAAATTTAATTTAAAATGTCGGCAGTAGCAGCTTTCCGGGGGCGGGGGGGGGGGGGAGTGGTAAGTGTTGTGTTTGTTTGTTTTTTGTTATTCTCAATGGTCTGCGAAGACAGAGCCATTCGGGGAATAATTTACTTTTGCACTATTAATGTTTAACACTGATTGTTCTTTTCTGTTTTTGTTACAATATTTTACAAATACTCCAATAAAAATTTTTTTTTTTTTAAAGCTGCATCCAGTTGCAGCCTGTGTTATCCCAGAGTACATAACACATCAGTGTCTGCGTGTGTTTCCTCCGGGTGCTCCGGTTTCCTCCCACAGTCCAAAGATGTTCAGGTTAGATGGATTGACCATGATAAATTGCCTTAGTGTCCAAAAAAGGTTAGGTGGGGTTATTGGTGATGGGGTGGACGTGTGGGCTTTGTAGGGTCTCTTTCCAAGGGCCGGTGCAGACTCGGTGGGCCGAGTGGCCTCCTTCTGCACTGTAACTTCTATGATTCTATGTAATAGTGTGTTCTAGACGTTAACAAATAATAAATTTCCCCTCTATAATCTGAGAGGGAAATTAACAGGCACTTGGAGAGTTAATGAGGGAGAGCGGGTATGAAGTTCACTAACAATTTCACAATGTTCAGCACCACTCTCCTGGCTCCTCAGCTACTGCAGCAGTCCATCTCCGCTTGCAACAAGATTGCCAGTATGAAGGCTGGCAAATGGCAAGTACCATAATAATAATCTTTATTAGTATCACAAGTAGGCTTACATTGCAATGAAGTTACTGTAAAAATCCCCTGGTCGCCACACTCCGGCGCCTGTTTGAGTACACTGAGGGAGAATTCAGAATGCCCAATTCACCAAACAAACACATCTTTCGGGACTTGTGGGAGGAAACTGGAGCACCCAGAGGAAACCCACGAAGACATGGGGAGAACGTGCAGACTCTGTGATGCACTATCAATTACGATGAGACGAGAGTAGAATGTAATCAAGGCTTTATTACACAGAGATGTGTGGCCTCCTACAGCAGCTTATGAAATGGCTGCTGTTCGGAGAGCACACATATTTATACACCGCCTCCTGGGCGGAGCCAGCAGGCAGGGATCTACCCCCGTACCTGTAGTACAGGGGCCTTACTGTAATACCCTTATATACAATATAATACAACAGTGGTGACTACCACATTCACCCTCTGTCAAAAATGAGTCCAGCGGGGGTGGTGGAAAACTATATACATACAGATTGGTTTTAAAATTACAGAGAAGGTTCCAAATTTAGATGATCGGGCGCCTTGATCTGTCGTTGAGAGCGCCGCAGTGCTGGTGGCGCCTCAGGCGGCGGCTTGGTCTTCGGTGACTCCGGGAGCGTGTCGAAATCCTCTTCATCCCCGGGTGGGAGCAAGGGGAGGACGGAGTGTCCTGGAGCGGGGGCTGTGGTGGTGTGCGCCGAGGGCGGAGAGGGTGGTGTCGGGGCAGGGGGGGGGTGTGGGGACAAAGCTGGTGCCAGATCACTGAGGGAGACTGTGTCTTGGCGGCCGTCGGGGTACGCTACATAGGCGTACTGCGGGTTCGCATGGAGTAGCTGTACCCTCTCAACCAACAGGTCCGCCTTGTGGAGACGCACGTGCTTGCGGAGGAGAATGGGTCCTGGAGCTTCCAGCCACGTTGGGAGCGAAACTCCAGAGGTGGACTTCCTGGGGAAGGCAAAGAGATGTTCATGGGGAGGTTTCATTGATCGCAGTGCACAGGAGCGACGAAGTGCGTCGGGGAGGACCTCCTGCCAGCGGGAGGCCAGGAGATTTCTGGACCGTAGGGCCAGCTGGACGGCCCTCCAGACCGTCCCATTCTCCCGCTCCACCTGCCCGTTTCCCCTGGGGTTGTAGCTGGTCGTCCTGCTCGAGGCAATGCCCCTGTTGAGCAGGTACTGGCGCAGCTCTTTGCTCATAATGAGGATCCCCCGTCGCTGTGAACGTAGGCGGGGAAACCAAACAGAGCGAAGATGGTGTTGAGGACTTTGATGATGGTGGTAGATATCATATCGGGGCATGGGACGGTGTTGCTAACTTTTGGTTGGTTCAATTGGCTCTGTTTTATAACCTTTGCTCTTGAGTCGCCAGGTATCTTTATGATACCGCCACGAGAACAAAGAACAAAGAACAAAGAAATGTACAGCACAGGAACAGGCCCTTCGGCCCTCCAAGCCCGTGCCGACCATGCTGCCCGACTAAACTACAATCTTCTACACTTCCTGGGTCCGTATCCCTCTATTCACATCCTATTCATGTATTTGTCAAGATGCCCCTTAAATGTCACTATCGTCCCTTCTTCCACCACCTCCTCCGGTAGCGAGTTCCAGGCACCCACTACCCTCTGCGTAAAAAACTTGCCTCGTACATCTACTCTAAACTTTGCCCCTCTCACCTTAAACCTATGCCCCCTAGTAATTGACCCCTCTACCCTGGGGAAAAGCCTCTGACTATCCACTCTGTCTATGCCCCTCATAATTTTGTATACCTCTATCAGGTCGCCCCTCAACCTCCTTCGTTCCAGTGAGAACAAACCGAGTTTATTCAACCGCTCCTCATAGCTAATGCCCTCCATACCAGGCAACATTCTGGTAAATCTCTTCTGCACCCTCTCTAAAGCCTCCACATCCTTCTGGTAGTGTGGCGACCAGAATTGAACACTATACTCCAAGTGTGGCCTAACTTAGGTTCTATACAGCTGCAACATGACTTGCCAATTCTTATACTCAATGCCCCGGCCAATGAAGGCAAGCATGCCGTATGCCTTCTTGACTACCTTCTTCACCTGTGTTGCCCCTTTCAATGACCTGTGTACCTGTACTCCTAGATCTCTTTGACTTTCAATACTCTTGAGGGTTCTACCATTCACTGTATATTCCCTGCCTGCATTAGACCTTCCAAAATGCATTACCTCACATTTGTCCAGATTAAACTCCATCTACCATCTCTCTGCCCAAGTCTCCAAACAATCTAAATCCTGCTGTATCCTCCGACAGTCCTCATCGCTATCCGCAATTCCACCAACCTTTGTGTCGTCTGCAAACTTACTAATCAGACCAGTTACATTTTCCTCCAAATCATTTATATATACTACAAAGAGCAAAGGTCCCAGCACTGATCCCTGTGGAACACCACTGGTCACAGCCCTCCAATGAAAAAAGCATCCTTCCATTGCTACTCTCTGCCTTCTATGGCCTAGCCAGTTCTGTATCCACCTTGCCAGCTCACCCCTGATCCCGTGTGACTTCACCTTTTGTACTAGTCTACCATGAGGGATCTTGTCAAAGGCCTTACTGAAGTCCATATAGACAACATCCACTGCCCTACCTGCATCAATCATCTTAGTGACCTCCTCGAAAAACTCTGTCAAGTTAGTGAGACACGACCTCCCCTTCACAAAACCGTGCTGCCTCTCACTAATACGTCCATTTGCTTCCAAATGGGAGTAGATCCTGTCTCGAAGAATTCTCTCCAGTAGTTTCCCTACCACTGAAGTAAGGCTCACCGGCCTGTAGTTCCCGGGATTATCCTTGAACGAGGTTCAAGTTCAAGTAATTATCAATAACTCAATACACCAATTAGTAAGATTCAAATAATAGCACATTTATTTACACACAGTCAAATCTACTCATGCATAAACACTACTTTCTAAGCTACTTCTACAACTAACAGGCCTGTACTTAGCTTCGGACTGGCCCACCAGGTCAGGGGAACAAATGGCCTTTCGTTCGGGTTCTGAGTCTGCGGGATTCAAAAGCTGGTATGGACTGGTAGCTAGGAGCGCCTATCTCGTAGCGAGCGTCGACTTGAGACTTACGGTCTTTTGGCGGCAGCTGAACAGGTCACTGTCAAGGGTTGGTTCGCGTTGCTGAGTGACCCGGTCAAGAAGGACGATTTGAACTTGGGGGCTTTACTTTATAGTCCCCAGGGGTTTCCCCCCTTTCGGGGCGGACCCCGTACCTGGTTCCAAGTGATTGGACTTCGTTCCAATCACTTGGTTCGATTTCTCCAATACTGGAGCGGTTCTCTGATTGATGGGCGGTCTTGAGGTATCCATTAACCTCTTTTGTGTTGGCTCCTGCTGGCGCCGAGGAGTCTGGCTTGGCCTTGTTTATCTCAAATGTTTTGATTGTTCCCGGGGATCGCTCATTAGTATGTAGATGGCTGCTACATTATTATGCAGATGGCTACTTGTATCGATGCTGTCTGGGCTTTTGCAGAGTTTAATAGACATTAAACTTGCACCTGCTAGTTTCTGCCTGTGTTGGCTGAATTTCCCTTCAGCCTTTGCTGTTCTCCATTTTACGTCGGGAGTTGGCCAACCCAGGTGGCTACAACGGCGAAGGGGAATCGGGAATACTCGTCGACCACATTAAGAAAGTATGTGTTGCAGTCGGTGGAGGGGAGGGGCCCTTTGAAGTCCATGCTGAGGCGTTCAAAGGGGCGGGAGGCCTTCACCAGGCGCGCACGGTCTGGCCGGTAGAAGTGCGGTTTACACTCCGCGCAGATCTGGCAGTCTCTGGTGATAGCCCTGACTTCCTCGATGGAGTAGGGCAGATTGCGGGCCTTAATGAAGTGATAAAAGCGGGTGACTCCCGGGTGACAGAGATCGTCATGCAGGGTCCGGAGTCGGTCCACTTGTGCGCTGGCACATGTACCTCGGGACAGGGCATCGGGGGGCTCGTTGAGCTTGCTGAGGCGATACAAAGGACGCGATTCTCCGCTCCCGCGTCGGTTGGGAGAATCGCCTGGCGCGCCATTTTTCCCCGCCACGCCGGTCCAACGCCCTCCCGCGATTCAGCCAAGCGGCAAGAACGGCCCCGTCGAGTTCTGCGCGGCGCAGGCCGGAGAATCGCCCGGGACACCCAAAATAACGATTCTCCACTACACCCGCTAATCTCCGGCACGGATGGGCCGAGCGGCCTGCCCAAAATGGCGGCTTCCCGCCGGCGGCATCCACACCTGGTCGCTGCCAGCGGGAACAGCCCGGGAACGCTGGGGGGGGCGGCCTGTGGGGGGGGGGGAGGGGGGGGGGTTCTTTCACCGGGGTAGGACTCAAAAGGGGTCCTCTCTGAAGGAGGACTTCCTTTCCTCCGCGCCCGCAAGATCCATCCGACATCTTCTTGCGGGGTGGCCTCGGGAGGACGGCAACCATGCATGCGCGGGTTGGCGCCGGCTGGCGCCGGCCAAACCGCGCATGCGTGGGTGATGCCAGTTACGCGGCGGATGACGCGGCGCCGCTGTTATGCGGTGCCAATGCCCGTCACGCGCTGACGACGCTGCTTTTGCGACACGCCCCCCGAGTTTCTCGCGGCCCCGATCCTAGCCCATTTTCGGGCCCTGAATCGGTTGAGAACGGGGCCGTTTCGCGCCGTCGTGGACCTCGACGGCGTTCACGGCGGCATGGGCACTTAGTCACGTGAGCGGATAATCGTGCCCAAAATCTCGTAATTGTAGGTGGAGAGCTCGATCCTCCACCTCAAGATTTTATCATTTTTGATCTTACCCCGCTGTGTGTTGTTAAACATGAAGTGGAGATGCCGGCGTTGGACTGGGGTGAGCACAGTACGAAGTCTTACAACACCAGGTTAAAGTCCAACAGGTTTGTTTCGATGTCACTAGCTTTCGGAGCGCTGCTCCTTCCTCAGGTGAATGAAGAGGTCTGTTCCAGAAACACATATATAGACAAATTCAAAGATGCCAAACAATGCTAGGAATGCGAGCATTAGCAGGTGATTAAATCTTTACAGATCCAGAGATGGGGTAACCCCAGGTTAAAGAGGTGTGAATTGTATCAAGCCAGGACAGTTGGTAGGATTTCGCTGGCCAGATGGTGGGGGATGATTGTAATGCGACATGAATCCCAGGTCCCGGTTGAGGCCGCACTCATGTGTGCGGAACTTGGCTATATGTTTCTGCTCGGCAATTCTGCGTTGTCGCGCGTCCTGAAGGCCGCCTTGGAGAACGCTTACCCGGAGATCAGAGGCTGAATGCCCTTGACTGCTGAAGTGTTCCCCGACTGGAAGGGAACATTCCTGCCTGGTGATTGTTGCGCGATGTCCGTTCATTCGTTGTCGCAGCGTCTGCATGGTCTCGCCAATGTACCACGCTTCGGGACATCCTTTCCTGCAGCGTATGAGGTAGACAACGTTGGCCGAGTCGCACGAGTATGTACCGCGTACCTGGTGGGTGGTGTTCTCACGTGTAATAGTGGTATCCATGTCGATGATCTGGCACGTCTTGCAGAGATTGCCATGACAAGGTTGTGTGGTGTCGTGGTCACTGTTCTGAAGACTGGGTACTTTGCTGCAAACAATGGTTTGTTTGAGGTTGAGCGGTTGTTTGAAGGCAAGTAGTGGGGGTGTGGGGATGACCTTGGCAAGATGTTCATCGTCATCAATGACGCGTTGAAGGCTGCGAAGAAGATGATGTAGTTTCTCCGCTCCGGGGAAGTACTGGACAACGAAGGGTATTCTGTCGGTTGTGTCCCATGTTTGTCTTCTGAGGAGGTCGGTGCGGTTTTTCACTGTGGCGCGTTGGAACTGTCGATCGATGAGTCGAGTGGCATATCCCGTTCGTACGAGGGCATCTTTCAACGTCTGTAGATGGCTGTTATGCTCCTCCTCGCCTGAGCAGATCCTGTGTACACGGAGCGCTTGTCCATAGGGGATGGCTTCTTTAATGTGTTTAGGGTGGAAGCTGGAGAAGTGGAGCATCATGAGGTTATCTGTGGGTTTGCGGTAAAGCAAAGTGCTGAGGTGACCGTCCTTGATGGAGACGAGTGTGTCCAAGAATGCAACTGATTTTGGAGAGTAGTCCATGGTGAGTCTGATGGTTGGATGGAACTTATTAATGTCATCGTGTAGTCGTTTCAGTGATTCTTCTCCGTGGGTCCAACAATACTATGCCACCTATATGCACACCAAGAACAGAAAGCTTGAGAAACTTGGCATCACCACCGGCAGCAACCAAGCCACCCCCGGTGCCACAGTAGAAAACAATACAGGGAAATCTATTGTCAACTTGTCAGACTACACCCTTCAACCAGACGAAATCGAAGTCCTCAGCAGAGGGCTCAATTTCTGCACCACCACCAAAATGGACCCCATCAGTCTCGCGGCAGACACGGAGGAATTCATCAGGCGAATGAGGCTCCGGGAATTCTTCCACAGACCCCAAGAGGCCAACAGCGAACCCAAGCAGACTACCAATGAACCGGAACAGCAGACCGAGAGATCTGTGGTGTGGCAACCGAAGAGGAAAGAGTCAAATTGGACCCCTCCGGAAGGCCGCTGCCTTAGACTCGACATGTATGCCCAAGCCGTCAGGAGTCGCGTCAATGCCAGATTCATCAGTCGCATTCACAAGACAGCCCCGAACGTCACCCAAGCACAACGCAATGCCATCCGCGCTCTCAAGACCAACCGCAGCATCGTCATCAAACCAGCAGACAAAGGAGGGGCCACTGTCGTACTGAACAGAACGGACTACTGCAAAGAAGTATACCGACAACTGAACAACCAAGAACACTACAGACAGTTACCCGCACATCCGCCAACTTAACAGACTGATCAAGACCTTGGATCCAGATCTTCAGAGCACCCTACGTGCTCTCATCCCACGTACTCCCCGCATTGGAGATCTCTACTGCCTCCCGAAAATACATAAGGCCAACACACCAGGCCGCCCTATCGTTTCAGGCAATGGGACCTTGTGTGAGAACCTTTCTGGCTACATCGAGGGCATCTTGAAACCCATCGTACAAGGTACGCCCAGCTTCTGTCGCGACACGACGGGCTTCCTACAGAAACTCAGCACCCATGGACCAGTTGAACCAGGAACATTCCTCGTCACAATGGACGTCACGGCACTCTACACCAGCATCCCCCATGACGACGGCATTGCTGCAACAGCCTCAGTACTCAACACCGACAACTGCCAATCTCCAGACGCAATTCTGCAACTCATCCGCTTCATTCTGGATCACAACGTCTTCACCTTCGACAACAAGTTCTTCATCCAGACGCACGGAACAGCCATGGGGACCAAATTCGCACCCCAATACACCAACATCTTCATGCACAAGTTTGAACAGGACCTACTCACCGCACAGGACCTTCAACCGACGTTATACACCAGATACATCGATGACATTTTTTTCCTTTGGACCCACGGCCAAGAATCACTGAAACGACTACACGATGACATTAATAAGTTCCATCCAACCATCAGACTCACCATGGACTACTCTCCAAAATCAGTTGCATTCTTGGACACACTCGTCTCCATCAAGGACGGTCACCTCAGCACTTCGCTTTACCGCAAACCCACGGATAACCTCATGATGCTCCACTTCTCCAGCTTCCACCCTAAACACATTAAAGAAGCCATCCCCTATGGACAAGCGCTCCATATACACAGGATCTGCTCAGACGAGGAGGAGCGTAACAGCCATCTACAGACGTTGAAAGATGCCCTCGTACGAACAGGATATGGCACTCGACTCATCGATGGACAGTTCCATCGCTCCACAGCGAAAAACCGCACCGACCTCCTCAGAAGACAAACATGGGACACAACCGACAGAATACCCTTCGTCGTCCAGTACTTCTCCGGAGCGGAGAAACTACGTCATCTTCTTCACAGCCTTCAACACGTCATTGATGACGATGAACATCTTGCCAAGGTCATCCCCACACCCCCACTACTTGCCTTCTTCAACCAACAGAATACCCTTCGTCGTCCAGTACTTCCCCGGAGCGGAGCGGAGAAACTACGTCATCTTCTTCACAGCCTTCAACACGTCATTGATGACGATGAACATCTTGCCAAGGTCATCCCCACACCCCCACTACTTGCCTTCAAACAACCGCGCAACCTCAAACGAACCATTGTTTGCAGCAAACTACCCAGTCTTCAGAACAGTGACCACGACACCACACAACCCTGCCATGGCAATCTCTGCAAGACGTGCCAGATCATCGACATGGATACCACTATTACACGTGAGAACACCACCCACCAGGTACGCGGTACATACTCGTGCGACTCGGCCAACGTTGTCTACCTCATACGCTGCAGGAAAGGATGTCCCAAAGTGTGGTACATTGGCGAGACCATGCAGACGCTGCGACAACGAATGAACGGACATCGCGCAACAATCACCAGGCAGGAATGTTCCCTTCCAGTCGGGGAACACTTCAGCAGTCAAGGGCATTCAGCCTCTGATCTCCGGGTAAGCGTTCTCCAAGGCGGCCTTCAGGACGCGCGACAACGCAGAATCGCCGAGCAGAAACTTATAGCCAAGTTCCGCACACATGAGTGCGGCCTCAACCGGGACCTGGGATTCATGTTGCATTACATTCATCCCCCACCATCTGGCCTGCGAAATTCTACCAACTGTCCTGGCTTGACACAATTCACACCTCTTTAACCTGGGGTTACCCCATCTCTGGATCTGTAAAGATTTAATCACCTGCTAATGGTTGCATTCCCAACATTGTTTGGCATCTTTGAATTTGTCTATATATGTGTTTCTGGAACATACCTCTTCATTCACCTGAGGAAGGAGCAGCGCTCCGAAAGCTAGTGACATCGAAACAAACCTGTTGGACTTTAACCTGGTGTCGTAAGACTTCGTACTCCGCACCTGTAGTACAGGGGCCTTACCGTAATACCCATATATACACTATAATACAACAGTGGTGACTACCATACTCTGCACAGACAGTGACCCAAGCTGGGAATCGAACCTAGGACCTGCCACTGTGAAGCAACTACTATGCTATATTCACAGCACACAATTGCCAGGCAATGACCATCAACAAGAAATGATCTAATTATCACCCCTTAACATTCAATGACATTACCATCATTGAACAAAGCAACCTGTTTGATTGGCACCCCTTCCACAAAGATTCACTCTCTCCATGGTGGATGAAAAGTGGCAGCAGTGTGTACCGTCTGCAAGATGCACTGTAGGAACTCACCCGGGCACCTTAGCCAGCAATTCCAAACTCACAACCAGTACCATGTAGAAGGACAAGGGCAGCAGATACCTGGAAATTCCATCACCTGCAATTTCCCCACAACCTACACACCATCCTGACTTAGAAATACAATGCCGCTCCCTCACTGTTGCTGGGTCAAAACTCTGGAACTCCCTCCAGATGGGTATATCTACACTAGAGGGCAGCTCACCACCACCTTCTCAAAGGCTGTGATTGTCCACTTGTTAATCAGGTATTTGCTTGAGTTTCAGGTTTGTCCAGAGCTGATATTGCCAAAGATACATGGTATGTTGCCAGCCATGTTAACTGCTGTTATGGATAGAGTGGACGTGGAGAGGATGTTTCCACTTGTAGGAAAGACTAGAACCAGGGGACACAATCTGAGACTAAAGGGACAATCCTTTAAAACAGAGATGAGGAGGAATTTCTTCAAAAAGCCAAATTCCAGGTTTTCCTTTTCCATCTCGCATACATCGATTTTACTCATACGATGTATGCCTTCTATTTCTTTTCGGAGCGTCCTGACGACCTCCTCTGTGCCTCGCAATTGTGCCATGCAGGACACGATTGCCATCGGCTTGCGCGCTTTTGCTGAGCTCTTTTTATGGATCTCACTCAGGTTCTCCCACCAAGTATGTCCTATACTTCCGGGACCTGAGTCGTCATTATTACAGAAACCGCTCCACACGGGCCATCCTTTGCCCTGCAGAAATTTGCGAATTTCCACTTCCCAAATGGGACACTGTCCCACTCTAACGCTGCTGATCGGTGCGACCGCAAATTCTTCAGGGTTCATGAGGCGCTGCATTGACTGCATGGCTATCTCTCTTATCTGCTCGTTACATTCAAATTTGGAACAGGGGGCTAAGGTGGTGTCGTAGATGCGGGTACGGCTTGCGCTAATTTCCGAAAATACAGACTTCCGACAGTTTTGACGCAACAAAATCTATCAGTTTTACCTTATAACCCTGTCAGTTACGCATGCATACACACACTTCCGAATTGTGAATTATTAACCAGAACCGTTTGAACACTTGTGGGTTTTTTTGTTTTTGTTTCCGATTGGATTCTAATTCAAATTGTTGGGGTTCTCCCGGAGTGGTTTTCCACTTCTATGTCGGGTCCCACCGGAGTCGCCAATTATGTTGCTCTTATTAGCCTTAGTTTATTTAGTTCTGATTACGTCACCTTTGCTCATGAGTCGCCAGGTATCTTTCTGATACCGCCACATGGTTCAAGCTCAAGTTATGATTAATAAGTCAGCACACCGCTTAGTAAGATTGAAATCAACGGTCATTTATTATATACAACAAGTAATGTTTACACAATAATCCTACTATCTATATAGAAACCTATCACTACTGGCCAATACTTAACTTTAGGAAGAGCCCACCAGGTCAGGGAAACGAATGGTTTATCGAATCGGATCTGGCCCGCGGGATTCAAAAGGCTGATACAGGTCGATGGCTAGGAGGCTTTATCGGATAGCGATCGCTGGATTCAAACTTACAGTTGCTGGTTGATGTTCTTGCGAAGGTCTCGAGCAGGTGAAGAAGGGAGAGAGAGAGAGATCTGAACTTGGCCCCTCACTTTATAGGGCCCAGGGGCTTCCCGCCTCTCGGGGCGGCCCTTGACCCTGAGTCCCAAGTGATTGGACTTGTTCCCAATCACTGGGTTCGATACGTCCAATTGCGAGGCGATCCCCCGATCGGGGGGTGGTCGTTCACCTGTCTTTGTTTCGGCCACTGCAGGCGCCGACAGGCCTGGCCCGGTATTCAATTGCTAATATGTTGCAATTGTTCCCGGGGGTAGCCGATTAAACTGCAGATGTCTGGGTTGATGGGCTGTTAATAGTCCTGAGTATCGATCTGGGCCGACTTCCCCAGAGCCGAATATGATATTCTGCCTGCAGCTGTCCGTTTGTGTCCTGTTGCCTGCTTTTCCCATCAGCCTTTTCGGTTAGCCATTTTAAATCGGGTTTTGGCCAAATTAATAGGGAAGCAGCCATTTTACGTGGCTACAATATAAATTGCAAATAATTGCTGGAGCATTATGGTTACACATTCCAGGAGATAGCACCACATGACCTCACAAAATTGTTACAGTGTAGAAGGAGGCCATTCAGCCCATTGTGTCTGCACTGGGTCTCCAAGTAAGGTACTCACCTAATGCCATTTTCTCCCTTTTCTCTCCTTAGCCCTCCACATTCTTCCTTTTGAGGTAAGAGTCCAATTCGCTTTTGAAGACCTTGATTGAATCTGCTTCAACCACACTCTCAGGCAATGCATTTCAGACACTGTGAACGTTTTATTAATTTTAGCACAATTGCTACTTTTACTAATTACTTAAAATCTACACCCTTTTGTTTCACGAGTGGGAAAATTCCTCGTCTACTCTGCCCAGACCCCTTGTGATTTCAATTTCAACTGCCCCTCACCAAGATGCCTGCCATTTATCGCCCAACATGTCAATCATCAGGGAGCCCGGCCTTCACAAGGCTTTTCAATGTGTACTGGTTTTGAGTTTTGGAAGTTTGGTCACCCTATATTGGAGTGAGTGGCGTTAAAGAAGTTGGTGAGAGTGAAAAGAAGGCCATCCAGGCAGTAGATGGTGGTTATGCATGGGCACTGGTTGGGTTTCCATTCAATGAACAAGTCTGGATTACTCTTTAGCCTTCCGACAGGTGTCCCTTTTCTGGGATGAATTCTATGCAGGGGGTTCCTTTATGTGGGGGTCCCCTATTAGGAGGGTCCTGTGGGGGGGTCCCCTATTACAGAGGTCCCTCAGGGGGACATGGTGGGAGGGGCCTAGTAGAGGAGGCGTGGGTAGGCGGTGCATTGTTGGAGGGGGTCCTCGGATGGGCTCGGATGGTCTTCCCCAGCAAGGCCCGATCGTGGTGGAACTCGCAGTCGGCCAAGGGGACAATGGCTGCCCCCTTGGCCCACCACGAGGTCAACCATGACAGGATCTCGTGGTAGAGACCACAAGTGATCCACACCCACATGATATCCGGCTGTGGGGACCAGAGAATCATGGGTGGCCAGAGCACAGGGTGCTAAATAGACGCAGTTGGGTCATGAAGATCCATTTGCATTTATTTACATTCCCCGCCGGTGCGCATCATGGACATCGTTCATGTCACCAGCAGGGGTGGGGGGGGGGGTGGAACATTGCGTTCGGATCAGCGCCCGGTGCCGATCCTGATGACCCCCCCCAACGCCCAATTCTCCGTCCCACCGGGGAACGCAGTCCAGGCGTCCCGGGACAGAGAATCCCGCCCTTGGCCTTTGCTAGGGAGAGGTCTTTACCCCAGTCAACAACAGCCCCACCCTCCCACTGAGTTTGACCTTCTGAATTTATGTTGGACAGAAGGTCATTGAATGAAAATGAAATGAAAATGAAAATCACTTATTGTCACAAGTAGGCTTCAAATGAAGTTACTGTGAAAGGCCCCTAGTCGCCACATTCCGGCACCTGTTTGGGGAGGCTGAGGGAATTGAACCGTGCTGCTGGCCTGCCTTGGTCTGCTTTCAAAGCCAGCAATTTAGCCCTGTGCTAAACCAGCCCCATTGCCAAAACGGCTGCAGATAGAATCATCAAACTTTAAAATCATACAGTACAGAAGAGGCCTTTCGGCCCATCAAGCCTGCACTGACAAAAACTTCTTTAAATCTACACTAATCCCTGTTCCCAGCACTCGGCCCATAGCCTTCAATGTTATGGCACTTGGATTTTCCCATCCAAGTACATTTTAAAGATTGTGAGGTTTCCTGTCTCAGCTACCCTTCCAGATTCCCTCCAACATTTGGGTGCAGGTGAATTTTATTTCCTCAATTTCCCTCTAAACCTCTTGCTTTTTCACCTTAAAATTATGCCCAGTTGTTATTGACCCTAAAAGTGCATCACCCCACACTTCTCAGGGTTACGTTCCACTGATCTGCCCATTTGTCCAATTCATCGATATCCTCTTGTAACCTAAGACCATCTTCTTCACTGTGAACCACCCAGCCAATCTTTGTGTCATCTGCAAACTTACTTATCATCATCCCCCCACATTTCCTTCTATATTGCTTATATCTAAATCATAAACAATAAGGGACCCAGCACTGATCCCTGTGATACGCCACTGGACACGTATGGGAAGCACGATAGCACATTGGTTAACATTGTGGCTTCAGAGCGCCAGGGTCCCAGGTTCAATTCCCTGCTGGGTCACTGTCTGTACGGAGTCTGCACGTTCTCCCCGTGTCTGCGTGCGTTTCCTCCGGGTACTCCAGTTTCCTCCCACAGTCCAAAGACGTGCAAGTTAGGTGGATTGGCCATGCTAAATTGTCCTTAGTGACCAAAAAGGTTAGGAGGGGTTATTGGGTTAGGGGGATAGGGTGGAAGTGAGGTGAGGGCTTAAGTGGGTCGATGGGCTGAATGGCCCTTCTGCACTGTATGTTCCAAGTTCTATGACACCGGATGGTTGGGCATCAGACACAACCGTGAGCAGATCCTTTAGTGATGTCCTGGGGCTGAAATTATTGGTTTGGCTTCTAACAACCGCAGTAATTTTCCTTTGTGCCAGTTAGGACTCCAATCAATGGGGAAATTTCCAGTAGATTAAATAACAAGAGTTAATAAATCTTACTATAATTGTATAGGATATTGGTGAGGCCACAAATAGAGCACTCTGTACAGTTTTGATGCCTTTACCTAACAAAGGACATACTTACCCAAGAAGCACTGAAAATAAGTCAGGCTTAATAATGGTTGCACGTCTCTTCTCGGCCTTTTGGCTAAGATGAGCGTGAGGTCAGGTGTAATGCCTGGATCTGGTATTTCTCTCTTGTGGGGACCATGAATTGGATTCAATTTGAATTGTTTTTTGGAGCAGGCAAGGAGTTGGATTAGTGGTTTGCCCCTGTCCACACTCGGGGCTCCGGCTTTGGAACTCTGATCAAGTAATAAAAATATAATAGTTGCACAGCTGTTAGCTTCCAGTGAACAGGAGGTGCTAAAACCAAAATCTACCTTCACCTTTCCTCATTTTCAACAAAGTAGCATTGTACATGTTTGTCTTTATGGATGATTCTTTTGTTTTATATTTACATGTTCAATTTTCTTTTCCAATTAAGGGGCAATTTAGTATGGCCAATCGACCTACCCTGCACATCTTTGGGTTGTGGGTGGGAGACCAACATAAATTTTAATGATCTTTATTGTCACAAGTAGGCTTACATTAACACTGCAATGTAGTTACTGTGAAAATCCCCTAGTCGCCACAATCCGGCGCCTGTTCGGGTGAACAGAGGGAGAAATCAGAATGTCCAATTCACCTAACAAGCACGTCTTTTGGGACTTGTGAGAGGAAACCAGAGCACCCAGCGGAAACCCACGCAGGCACGGGAAGAACTTGCAGACTCCGCACAGACAGTGACCCAAGCCGGGAATCGAACCAGGGACCCTGGCGCTGTGAAGCAACTGTGCTAACCACTGTGCTACCATGCCGCCCCGTAAATACGGGGAGAATGTGCAAACTCCACACGGAGAGTGACCTGGGGCGAGGATCGACCCCGGGTCCTCGGCACCGTATGGCAGCAGTGCCATCCACTGCGCCTCTGTGCCGCCTGCCCACTTTATGGATGATCCTGATACTAAAGTATTTCCTTCTCTGATAAACAGCCAGGCTTTTTTTTTTAAACGATACAGCGCAGTACAGGCCCTTCGGCCCACGATGTTGCACCGACATGGGAAGTCAAAAAACAAAAGCCATCTAACCTACACTATGCCATTATCATCCATATGCTTATCCAATAAACTTTTAAATGCCCTCAATGTTGGCGAGGGCATTTCCTTCTCCTGCACTCCTGACAAAGCAGTTTAGTAAACATCACCAGAAGCATTTGCAAGATTGCACTGTGATATCAACAGGTTGGGATCGCTAAAGTTTTACAGTGACCCTGAAATAAAAGCAAAATACTGCAGATGCTGGAGATCTGAAATAATAAGGTGCTGGAAAAACTCAACAGTTCTCTCAGTATCTGTGGAGAGAAAAACGCTTCAATTCCAATATGACTTTTCTTCTGTTATTTTCAGTGATTCTTCTTGTGATAAATTCTTAAACTAAAATAATCTTTTTTAAATTTAGGCTTGTGAGTTTTGTAATTAGTTTTGCATGATAATTAGTGATTTAAGTTTCAATATGTCCTCCAATATGTGTATGCAAACGTAATGCTTAATAAGTAGTGTCACCGCCATCTTCAGCTTTTCTCTTCTGGAACTCCTTATTGATTGGAAAAAGTCAGGCTAACGCACAGGTTTAGACAGCTTTTTGTTCGGATCATACTCAAATATTGTGCTGCTTTCTATTCACATTGACTATCAGCCATAACTCTCAACATCTATCCAGGGATTAGTGGTAAGGAATACAAGTGTCTTTACATTGCAGGATAACCAATTGGATCAAATAGCTTTGATCTCAGAATCACTTTGTCCAGGCATGTTTTTAACACCTCCTTGAGAGCAATCATTGTTCTAAAGTCAAATAAAGTAACTAGCTACAATCAAATTAACAGCAAGCAAACTAGTGTTAGTTCTGTGGGGAGAGACAGAATTTACAAGGGTGAATTGTAACCCTGGAGGGCTTGCACGTTTGACATATTGCTGCCAACCAGATTCATCAGAGATTACCTGTCGTTCTTTCTTAGTATTTCTTTTTTTAATGATCATAGATTACATCATTTCATTTTTATTGTTGAAACAATCTTTAAAAATTTGAATAAACTAGGGGCGCGGTTTAACGAAATGGGAACAAAGTCCCTTGGCGAGCGTGTTTAGCCGCGTGTTTCCCGATGCTTGCAGTGCTATTAAACACACTCGGGTTCGATAGGGGGCATCAGCAGGCAATGCACGGCCGAGGCCACATATGGCCCCGTTTTCTGCACTGAGGAGCTCCACTCACTGGGGCCTCCGATCCCCTGGGAGTGCTGTTCCGTCTGGTCCTCGTTTGTGGAGACCTTTCCTGAACAGCACTCACCTGAAGTCTCCGAGGCGAAGGGGGTAGATCCCAAAGTCTCGGGTACCTCAGGAAACTGAACATTAAAGTGAGACCCAGCTGTCTCGCTTTAAAATGCAGATTTGCCAAAAAGTGATCCCGCCCACAATGGGCGGGGTTTACATTGCAACGTCACCCGAGATCGCGTTAGACCTCACGTGATGTTGTGATGCACGATCAATAACAACAGAAACGAGATTGGAGGCAATTGAAGGCTTTAATACGCAAGATGTTTCCCCCAGCAGCGCAGGTACAGAAGAAAGCTGCTGGAGCGGCACGGACTCTTATACCGCGCCTTGCAGGGCGGAGCTAACATACAAGCTTATCCAATGGGAACAAGTACATTCTCCAGCAATGGTATTCCGGCATTACTAGGTACCGTAATCCTCCTAACACAGACTACCACACATTGCGAGCCGGGTAGATCCAGGGAGCACTTCTCTGCGGTGAGCAGCTTTTCGGGTGAAGCATGGCCCATGGCCATTCGATCCTGCACTTTGAGTCTGGTCTCCAGCAGAAAACATGGTGCAATTCCCACTACATACACATCTCAGAGTCCTCACTCCTTCCTGTCAGCTGCTAGTGTTGGTTAACTCACAACCCAATCAGCACTAGGGATCAATCATCCCAGCAGGATGAGTCCCATGCATGGTTATACCACCCCTCCCCCCCCCCCCCCAAAGTCCGAAAACTGACTAAAAACACCATGGAGGAGAGGCCAAAAAGAAATTGAGGAGAATTGACAACAAATTGAGATAAAACTGACAACAAAACAACCAGACGACAACAACAAAAAAAGGTTTCAGGCCCAACAAGACATCACAAAAACGGGGGAACTGGACGGACTGGCGTACACCCTGCCTAACATTACATCCGGCCCAACACCCCCACTAATCACACAAAGAGCAAACAGGTGGGTCCAGTGGTTAGCACTGCTGCCTCACAGCACCAGGGACCCGGGTTCAATTCCGACCTCGGGTGACTGTCTGTGGTGTTTACACTTTGTCCCTTGTCTGCATGGGTTTCCTCCTTGTGCTCCCACTGTCCAAGATGTGCAGGTTAGGTGGATTGGCCATGCTAAATTGGCCCTAGGTGGGGTTACGGGGCTAGTGTGTGGTTTGGGCCTGGGTAGGTTGCTGTTTCAGAGGCCTAAGGTCTTACCGGCACCGTGTAACCTTCAGCCACAAGGTGGAGGGAGGGGAAATCATCAGACAATGCCCAAAACTACACCCCATATACCCCCAAAAATTTCACCTCAGCATACAAAAAAGGGGGGAATTAACTGGGCCCACCAAACACCCAGGGAGCCCCAGAATTTATATAGTACCAATTCAATCACACAAAACAAAATTTAGGGTCCACAATCCAACAACGTCTGTAGGCACAAAACTTGTAGCCAAGCAGCAACATCAATAGCTATGTAAAATACCGCTGTAGTCCATCTCGTAGTCCCAACCATCATGTAATAGTCATTGAAAATCAACGCAGCACTCACAAACCCTAATGACAGTCCAAAAGGGCAGTGGCCAACTCCAATAAGGAGTTCCCAGTAAACCACTCTGCCACAGCAAGCCGGCATTACAGAGAAGCCACAAATGGAAAACGGATGAAAACATGCGACCATCACCAGGAGTCACCCTGACGACATTGCCTTCAGTAATGCTGGATACAGCGGATCCTGGGACTCCCCCCAGCACACGCACTCCACAAACCAACATCAAACCTCAGCCCAGTGCTCCCCTGCCATTTCAATATAATTTCCAAAAAGAAGGCTTCACAGCAACAAAAGTTCGTACCTCAGTCCACACACTGAAAAAAAGTTTCAGGGAATGAAGCCGACAGCTCCAATTCATCTTTATCGCCAATGAAGTGAACAGCAAAGGGGAATCAAAGAGTTCAAAAGAAAGATGTTTATTCAGCATGACAGCAGTATTTACACAGGATCCAGTTACACATCTCAGGGTCCTCCCTCCTTTATACCTATTCTAGTGCTGGTTAACACCCAACCCAATCAGCACCATGGAACAATCATCTCCAGCTGGATGAGTCCCATGCAGGGTTATAACAATAACCAAGGATAATCTTTCTCGGATGTATTGGATGCATGTTTCCCTGTTTTGTAATTAATTTTGTTCGATTACATAGATTCCTTGGTGCCAGGAACCCTGAGTACCTTTCTGAAGTGGCCAATTTGAATTTGGAGCATGAATGGTGATTTTAAAAAATATTAATTCATGGGGGGGGGGGGCAGCACGGTGGCACAGTGGTTAGCACTGCTGCCTCATGGCGCCGAGGTCCCAGGTTCGATCCCGGCTCTGGGTCACTGTCCGTGTGGAGTTTGCACATTCTCCCCGTGTTTGCGTGGGTTTCGCCCCCACAACCCAAAGATGTGCAGGGTAGGTGGATTGGCCACGCTAAATTGCCCTTTAATTGGAAAAAATGAATTGGGTACTCTAAATTTATTTTGAAAATTTTAAAAAATTGATTCATGGGATGTGGGCATCGTTGGCTAGGTCAGCATTTGTTGCCCATCCATGAAGGTATTTCAGAGTCAACCACTTTGCTGTGAATCTGGAGTCACATGTAGGCCAGACCAGGTAAGGCCGACAGATTTCCTTCCCTAAAGGTCATTAGTGAACCACATGGGTTTTTACGACAATTGGCAATGGTTTCATGGTCACCTTTTAGGCTATTAATTCCAGATTTATATTGAATTCATACTTCACCATCTGCCATAGCAGGATTCGACCGGGGTCCAGAGCATAACCCTGGGCCTCTGGATTACTAGTCCAGAGACAATATCACTTTGTCACTGCCTCTTCGCGATAGGATACTTGACATCGCAACATCACAATGAACCCAATTCCATTCACTTCAGATGTTTAGAAGGTTGCATTTCCCAGCATGCGTCACTGACAGCAAACAGGAGCAGGAAGTGGAAATGATATTTTCCCCATGGCTGCCCATGACCACTGGAGTGAATTGCATAGCTCAATTCGCTGTTTTTGACTGACATTAGCAAATTTATTACAGATCAAAAATGTAAGTGGGATTCTATAGTTTGTATGGCTTAGTGGCACTCTGGGTGGTGCCTTTACTCACTCGACCTTCCTGAGAACTTAGCCATTTTCTTTGAATTAAAGAAGAAAAGCTGAACACTGGATATTTTCTTTCTCTGATAATCAACATGGATTGTGTGTAAATTCTTGGCCCACCTTTCTGACAGCCTTTGAAAGCAACCACAGTTGTGAATCAATATCTTCCTTTTTACTTACAGTGACATTCAATTAAATGGCAAAGATTTTTACTTTAAAATTGGAACACAAGTTTATTCTTCTCATCTGAACTCAACGCTGACCGCGATTACTACTTGTAATCCTCTTATGTATGAAATATTTACTTCACACTACGACCAATGGACCATTGATTTTGTTTTAAATGACTCTCTTCAGATCAATGGGCATTGAATGATTCTTGATGGAGGTGCTGGATTAATCAAAGTCCGCTGTGCAAGTTTAATGCCATCAGAAAGAATGGAAAGGGGAGTAATTTTCTTATCCCAGATGGTGACATGAGACTGGCTGAGAAATTGAACAGTGCTCATGATGTGGGTTTGCAATGGATCGGTGTGGGAGACAATGACAGTGTTTAAACCAGCCTTCAAAATGTTATGATCATCAAAAAACTTGCACTCTTTATTGAATTCCTCAACTGTCTCCCTGGTTTAATTAATTGATTCATTTTATTTTCAATGGATAATCTGAAGAACATTATTTTTAAATGCATTGAGCTTAGGGGAATTGTGTTTGGTATTTTGAACCTGTTTTGTTATTTTGTTAGATGCTTGTGCACGCGGCCTATTTTCAGGATGCTGATTACTGTTTTAGTGCAGTGGATTTTGAATAGCAGCTCAAATGGATTTTCCGAGCTGATTAAAATGAAGACAAACAAATGAGGTGCTTGAGCACAAATGTAACTCACTGAAGAATTTTTAAAATGTGCCAAGCTTCAAACTGACAATTAAGCACTGTTCTTCTATCTGGTTGTAGCAGGCATGGATCAGACGCACACAAATAAAGCAGGGAGGGTTTGGCAGAATGCAAAACTTCCTGACTGTTCATTGTTGGAGCAAGATAACGATTTCACCGCTTGCCAGTGGAATTCTGAAGGAATGCTCCTTCAACAATTAAATCTCATAGAAGTGACAGAGGACCAACCCATATACTGAAGGATATCTTTCCATTTCCCATAGTGCTAGCCATGTGGATGGCATCCAGTTTCAGCACTAGCAAAAGATATAAACCTTGCTTTTTTATTCAGAGGTTCTTTTTAATTATCTTTCTTTCGTTGTTTCCAACACTTCCCCTCTTTTCAGCTTTTCCTTTATTTACTTCGTCCATTGTTTTTGGCTCTTTTATCTAGTGATTGTTTATTTCCAAATTCGAGCCACATTCTACATTGTTTAACTGCATCTTTTGTATCTTTTTGGTTATCCTTTAAAGACCCTATCATTCTTAACACTGTGACTGGGAAACCTCACTTTTTTAGCTAAATTCTATAGAATATTAAAACACACAATTCTTCTCACTGTACTGATC
The DNA here is from genome assembly GCF_047496885.1 of Scyliorhinus torazame. Lineage (NCBI taxonomy): Eukaryota > Metazoa > Chordata > Chondrichthyes > Carcharhiniformes > Scyliorhinidae > Scyliorhinus > Scyliorhinus torazame. Next base: position 69,784,874 of record NC_092715.1, on the reverse strand, counting down.
ATAGAATCATAGAATCCAGACAGTGCAAAAGGAAGCCATTCAGCCCATCGACACTGCACCGACCCTCTCTGTACCTAGGCCCACTCCCCCGCCCCATCCCCGTAACCCCACTCAACCTTTTGGACACTAAGCAGCAATTTAGCAGGGCCTAACCTAACCTTCACATCTTTGGATTGTGGGAGAAGACTGGAGGAAACCCACACAGACATTAATAACACAGCACACCGCTTAGTAAGGATTAAAACAACGGTCATTTATTATATACAACAAGCAATATTAATACCCTAATACTACTTTCTATATAATAAACCTATCACTACTGGCCAATACTTAACTTAGGAAGAGCCCACCAGGTCAGGGAAACAAATGGCTTGTCCAATCAGATCTGGCCCGCGGGATTCAAAAGGCTGCTACATGTCGGTGGCTAGGTGTCTCTACCGGATAGCGATCGCTGGATTCAAACTTACGGTGGCCGGTGGCTGGTCTTGCGAAGGTCTCGAGCTGGCGAAGATGAGAGAGAGAGAGATCTGAACTTGGACCTTTACTTTTATAGGGCCCAGGGGCTTCCCGCCTCCCGGGGCGGCCCTTGACCCTGAGTCCCAAGTGATTGGATTCTGTCCCCAGTCTCTGGGGTCGACGTGTCCAATGGTGAGGCGATTCCTCGATCGGGGGGTGGTCGCTCACCTGTCTTTGTTTCGGCCACTGCAGGCACCGACAGGTCTGGCCCGGTATTCAATTGCTAATATGTTGCAATTGTTCCCGGGGATAGCCAATTTAACTGTGGATGTCTGAGTTGATTAGGTGTAAACAGTCCTGAATGAAACTGCGGATACCTGGGTTGAAGGGCTGTTGATAGCCCTGAGTATCGATCTGGGCTACGTTCCCAGAGCTGAATATGCGAACCTGTCTGCAGCTGCCTGCTTGTGTCTTCTTGGCTGCTTTTCCCGGCAGTCTTTTGGGTTAGCCATTTTAAACTGGGTTTTGGCCAGATTAATCGGGACGCAGCCATTTTACATGGCTACAATCTATGTAGACTTTTGCGCTTGCTCCTTTGATTTTGCTGAGGTCTTTTTGAAATACATTGGGATATTTCCCGATGCCTTCATACAGGCCACCGGTTCACATTTTGAAAATTTGTTGCCAGTCCAATTGGATCGACATTTTAGGATAATCATGGACCATAAACCACTGCTGGACCTTTTGAAGGATCAAAGTGATGCCTGCCATTGATCTATGGAGAAACAGAATAAACAATTGTTACAATGTTTCTCCAGGGTCTCTGGATATTCTGCTCGGGATACGGCAAAGGGAGAACCTTCAGGGAAATTCGATTCCAATGTATCTGACGGTAGGGAACAATTTAAGGCAGCGAGGACAGAATGGCGATGGGATATCAATGCAGGATAGCATGTGGGTGAGTTCAGATTAGTGGAATCTTTGGACCAGGGAGGAATGGAGGCTTTCAGGAGATCAGTCAATAAGTTTAATCAATGAGGGCTTATTGTGGGAGATAGAGATGGGGGGAAATGAATTTGTGAGGATGCTATTAGTCAGTGGGTGATGAGGTTAGGAATTTGAAACTAAATCTTGGAATAGAATATATAGTTTGGCATAATTTTTTATTCAGAGGAGGGGAGGATCCATTAGTTATGTGCAATCCGGCGGCATGTGGCGTAGTGGTTAGCACTGGGGCGATGGCGCTGAGGACCACGTTTGAATCCCACCCCTGGGTCACTGTCCATGTGGAGTTTATACATTCTCCCCGTGTCTGCATGGGTTTCACCCCCACAACCCAAAGATGTGCAGGTTAGGTGAATTGGCTATGCTAAATTGCTCTTTAATTGGGGAAAAAAATAATAATTGGGTACTCTAAATTTATTTTTTAAAAGTTATGTGCAATCCAGATCAGAATGTTGATGGATTCAGGGGCAGCACGGTGACGCAGTGGGTTAGCCCTGTTGCCAGACGGCGCCGAGGTCGCAGGTTCGATCCTGGTTCTGGGTCACTGTCAGTGTGGAGTTTGCACCGTGTTTGCATGGGTTTTGTTGCTTGTTTTAGCCTTAGTTTAATTGCTCTTGTTCTTTCACCTTTGCTCTTGAGTCGCCAGGTATCTTTCTGATACCGCCACGTGGTTCAAGTCCGAGTAATGATCAATAATCCAACACACCGCTTAGTAAGAGTTAAATCAACGCACATTTATTATATACAGTAATCAATACTTATACATTAATTCTACTTCTAAGCTATGTCCTACAACTAACAAGCCAATACTTAACTTTGCAAATGGCCCACCTGGTCAGGGAAACGAATGGCCTTTCGTATGAGTTCTGAGCCTGGTACAGGTTGGTACCAAAGCTGGTACAGGTTGATAGCCAGGAGCGCCTATCTCGTAGCGAGCGTTGGAGTAAGACTTACGATTCTAGCGGCTGTTGTAGAAAACCAGCAGAAGGGTCTCAAGGGGTGCGGAGAGGAGAAGAAGGGTTGATTTGAACTTGGACTCTATTCTTATAGTCCCCAGGGGCTTCCCGCCTTTCGAGGCGGACCCTGTACCTGGTTCCAAGTTATTGGACTTCGTCCCAATCACTTGGTTCGATATTCTCCAATGCTGGAGCGATTCCTTGATCGATGGGTGGTTTTGGGGTGGTCGTTCACCTCTCTTTGTGTAGGCTCCTGCTGGCACCGAAAAGTCTGGGTTGGCTTTGTGTGTCTAATTTGTTGCACATTGTTCCCGGGGATTGCTAATTTATATTCAGATGGCTGGTGTGTTGTTATGTTGATGGGTGTTAGTTGTATTCAGATGGGAGGTATAAATTGGCAGGAGTGGTGGGGTGTGCGGGTGGGTGGGTGGGGGGAGGAGTTGGGGGGGGGGGGTGGAGGCGCGACACTTACATATCAATAGGAGCCACCGAACAGAGAGTTTATTTTGCTTGAGGTGCAGAATACACAATGCGTGTCTCTGTGAATAAAAGCTTGGAAGTGAATAAAGACAAGGCCCCAGTATTCTATTCTTCAACATTGCCTGGGTACCTGAGGTTTGGCACTATGGCAGGAATTTTACTAGGCCACTGAGAGCGAGGTCGGAGTTGGTGCAGGACGTAACATGTGATCAGACTGCGATTGGTTGGGAGTTTGATTTTTAGCCAGATTTTTTTTTTAAAGTCAATTTATTAAGGTTTTACATTTTATAGAATAACGCGACAAAATTATACATCGTCATTACCAAGGATCAAAAAAGCAGCTCAACATACAGGAGTACAGAGAGAGAGACAGGAGAACAACATCACAACTGGCTCGAAACAATCATTAGATATAAATAGATACCTCTACACCCCACCAGAGACTGAGGGAGAAACCAGATGGAGCCATGAAAACCACGGTAAAATGGTGCAACCCCTTCCACGTCACGTCTTTCCGCAATTGCTATGAGAAATCAGGATAAACTTTCCATGTCATGTTTGGGTGCGCACCAACATACATCTCCACCAGTTCTAACAGCACCAAAGGCACCAGGTGAGCTGGAGATAACCTGCAGGACTAGCACCCAGGAGAAGGGCACAAAGGAACAGAACACCTGCTTCTTGCATGAAGAAGGGAGACAGTACACAGCTGAACTATTACAAATGTCCAAGTCACCTTATCAGTGCAGACTGAAGCTCTCCAGGGAGACAATCAGCTTGCTGTAGGATGAGCAGAGACCCATGAGGTTTGGCGGATATGCAATTCCAGTAGCTCTCAAGGTACTCCGACTTTCAACATCTATTCCTATGGATCTTTCCAGTGATCCAGTGGGGACAAGTGTTTAGATCTCCCAAGCCATGTCCCAGTGTGCATCAAGGAGGTGATGCACACCAAGAGGGCTGGTGGCTATATGCGATATGCCACTAAACTGGACAGTCAGGTAGAGATGTCCATTGGCTTCATCACCATTTCTGGATTCCACCAGAGGCAAGGTATCATCAAAGGTGTGCATGTGACCATCAAGATTCCCATGGACCAGCCAGTAACCTTGATCTTCAGGAAGGGCCTCCATCAATGTTCAATTGGTCTATGACCAGTGAAAGCAGATCCTGCAAGTGTAAGCACCATTCAGCGGAAGTAACCATGATGCCTCATACTAGAGCAGCACGGTTGCGCAGTGGTTAGCATTTCTCACTCATGGCGCCGAAGTCCCAGGTTCGATCTCCGCTCTGGGTCACTGTCTGTGTGGAGTTTGCACATTCTCCCCGTGTTTGCGTGGGTTTCACCCCCACAACCCAAAGATGTGCAGGGTAGGCCAATTGGCCATGCTGAATTGCCCCTTAATTGGAAAAAATAAATTGGGTACTCTAAATTTAAAAAGAAAAAAAAATGATGCCTCATACTAAGGCAATTCCAGGTGCTACAGCGTTTCTGGCTCTCTGAACCTTCAGGGGTAGATTCCTGGGGCAAGAGCCACCCATTGAATACATGGCTGCTTCTGCCTCCGAGGAACACTCGTACTGATTCAGAGCAATGGCACTATACCTGCCATCGAGCAAGCCACTGGCTGCTGAAGACGGGATGTAGATGCCTAGATTGCTCTAGTGGAGCCCCCCTGTATGTCCAGCAAGGGTTTGCACAACATTGTGGTCTGCTGTGCACTGCACAACCTGGCACTACGGAGGTGCAAACAATGAGGACATCATCAATTGCCACACAGTTTGGATGATATGGAGGTAGCTGCTGAGCAGGTGGATCAGGCTAAGAAACCCACTGCACCAGAGGTGAGGGGAATTGAGAAGGACGCTGGGGGCCACCTTATACTCCCATTTCTTTTAAACCTGATCTACTTTCAAAATCGGTGCAATATAACATCACCTGTGTGCATACTGTCACCTCATTTATCCCCTATTCCATCATCCAGGTACACAGAGTGCACTAATAAAACTGAGGAGCTGACCAGACATGGCTTAGTCCAACACCAGCAGCCTATTGAGGGAACTGTAGATGAAATCTACCAGACATCAAGAATTGAAAAGACGATCAACAACAGTGAGTCAATCATTTATTGAGAGGCAAAACATAATCAAGCCGTCATGCACAAAATCTAGCCAGTGAACCCCAAGTGCAGTAGGTGTTCCTCTTAACTCCCCAAGAAGCTGACCAATCTCTCGGTAGAGGAAGTCATACACTCACACGCCTGGGATATGACAACCCTCATGACATGGCAGCACAGTAGCACAAGTGGCTAGCATTGTGGCTTCTCAGCGCCAGGGTCCTAGGTTTGATGCCCTGCTGGGTCACTGCCTGTGCGGAGTCTGCACGTTCTCCCCGTGTTTGCGTGGGTTTCCTCCGGGTGCTCCGGTTTCCTCTCACAGTCCAAAGATGTGCAGGTTAGGTGGATTGGCCATGATAATTTGCCCTTAGTGGCCAAAAAGGTTAGCAGGGGTTATTCGGTTACAGGGATAGGGTGGAAGTGAGGGCTTAAGTGGGTCAGTGCAGACTCGATTGGCCGAATGGCCTCCTTCTGCACTGTATGTTCTATGTTCTATGATCCAGATGGACTCCTCCATCATTCACGCATGGCTGCACATACCCTCTGGCAGCTCTGCCAAATGTTCCATTAGCTCATTCTGCAGCATTTGCCATGTTGTGATGTTGCCAGGGTCTGGGGACTGCAATAGGTGGAGTGGTGTTCTCTCAGTTCAATAATTCACAGTTGTCCAGATACAATATAAACGTGAATGTTTATTTACAGGTCTCCAGACACTCACCAAAACAGAAAAAAAGGAAATAATACCTAACTCGTCCTTGAGCCTGACTTTGTGCACAGGAAATCCTCCACTCTTCAAGTCAGTCTCCTCTCATTCACCAAGTGGGCTTCTCCCTTAGCAGGACTCAGTACTCTGCTTCTATAAACCCTGATAAGGCTGCACAGATGATCCTCGTATCGATTCCTCACCAGTCTGTCATTGACTTCTTGTGGCCATCTTGGATGAGGAAACTCTGACAGAAACTAGAGGACAGTGTTAGGGAAATACCACCCTTCCAGCACACAGCCCCCGGTAGCACCACATTATATAATTTTCAGATTGCGTGAGCAGAACAAGTTTTCAGGAATGATGCGAAGGAATTAGAATTCAATTGGTGCATTGAGTTCAATTCTATCACTACACCTTAAAATGACATACTTATGAAGTGCTTTGGGACATTCTATTGCATTAAAAGGTTATATAAGTGTGAATTTATATAGGGGCAGCACAGTGGCACAGTGGTTAGCCCTGCTACATCACAGCATCAGGGACATGGGTGCAAACCTGGCCTTGGGTGACTGCCTGTGTGGAGTTTGCCCGTTCTCGCTGTGTCTGCGTGGGTTTCCTCCGGATGCTTGGGTTTCCTCCCACAGTCCAAAATGTGTAGGGTAGGTGGGGTTACAGGAATAGGATGGGGGAATGGGCATAGGTACGGTTCCCTTTCAGAGGGTCAGTAGAGACTTGATGGGCTGAATGGCCTCCTTCTGCACTGTAGGGATTCTACCATTCTATAAACTGTTGCAATGGAAAAGATATAAATAAAGGAACAAAATTGCTCCTGAGTGGAAAAGGAATGAGTTCTGAGGATTACAGCTCAAACTCTATAATCAGAGTAAAGGTGATTGGGCGTTCCTCAGGGATCTGTGAAATCCTGAGGCCGGGATTTTCCACCCTCATTCACGACAGGTGGGAGCGGAACATATCGCGAGGTCAAAATTCGGTTTTACATCGTCGTCAAACAAATTTACAATTGTCACAAACCCATCAATGCGTTTCCCACTGCAGCACATTGGGAATGTCATTCATTTGCATCTCATGATAAGCACTGCACTCTGGTATCATTCCTCCACACTGACTCATCAGGCCAGGTCAGGGTGCAATTAGAATGGTGTGTTTCAAGGGCAGCATGGTGGCGCAGTGGATCGCACTGCTGCCTCACGGCGCTGAGGACACAGGTTCGATCCCGACTCTGGGTCACTCTCCGTGTGGAGTTTGCATATTCTCCCCGTGTTTGCGTGGGTTTCGCCCCCACAACCCAAAAGTTGTGCAGGGTAGCAGGATTGGCCACTCTAAATTGCCCCTTAATTGGAAAGAAAAATGAATTGGGTGGGCTAAATTTATTTTTTAAAAGAATGGCGTGTTTCACAACGGTACATCGGCAATGTGGCGACTTGCACTCCGCTCCTCATTTTGAGCTTAGTGCACCTACCTTGCATCACATAGCAATCACAGGAATCAGGGCCAGGCTTCACAGAGTGCAGCACTTCGCTGTCAGTGGTGTCACAGGCAAGTCTCTACCTACCAGATCAGCAGGAAGGAAGGGAAGTTATTCACGGGCAGCAGGGCTAGGCCTGTACTGGGAAAGGGGGAGCTGGCCTCAGGCAGGAAAAGGGGCTAGAAGGCTGGGCCTCCACTAGGGAAAGGGAACAGCTGGCCTCAGACAGGAGAAGGGGCCTCAGGGCTAGGTCTGTCCTGGGGGTGACGACTGGGGAAGGTTTCACTCAGACACATGACTGAGGGAAGCGTATGAGGGGTTGGTGGTATATGGTGAATGGTGTAGGCAGTCTCAAGATGGGGATGGGTAAGGTTCACACGGGCACATCCACTTCAAAATGTACAATGAGGGGAAATACTGCCCTGTGTGTTATAGATAAGATAAACCCAGATTATTAATTCAAAGACAGCAATGAAAATAGGACCAGAGAATACTAATATAGGACTGCTTTTGGAAGGATGTCTTCACGCCTGGATTAATGAGTCATTGAGGATAGTACACAGTTCAACCCACTGCTGGTTGGTGTAATGGGAGAGCGGCAGTATTAAAGGATTTTTCTTTGGTTAAATGGGCCTTTGTCGTCTTTTTCTCATGTTCTTCTTGTCATGATATTCAAACACACACATCATGATGGACACACTAACAGGCAAATCAGAGTACACAACACCACAACCAATCACAGACAAGAACACCAACCACATAAAAAGCACGAGCACGACACCTGGTGGTCAGTAGGTCTGGGGAGAAGGGAACAAGAAAGAGCTGTTAAAACATCACGAGCAGGGAACCCCCACGTGCAGAGTGCAAAGACCAAACTGTAAATAGTAAGTTTAAATAAAATAGCGTTGTACCATATACAACCGTGTTGGCTCATCTGTGTGTCAGAACACCCAACACCACATGGTACAGGAGTGGATCGATACCTGCCTACTAACCTGCCATTCTGGACATGGACCACACCGACAAACCGCAGCCGATGCAAGTCGCGGGGAACCTAGGTACCAACTGGAAGCTCTACAGGCAGCGATTTGACCTGTACATCCGTGCCACCGAAAAACAGAATGCCTCGGATGACACGAAGATTGCAATGCTCCTCTTCTACGCAGGTCAGCACGCCACCAACGTCTTCAACTCACTGGTGTTCGAAGAAGGCGAAAACCAATCCAAATATGACACGGTCATCCTCAAACTGGACCAGCACTTTCAAGTTGAAGTAAATGAAAGTTTTTGAAAGATACCTCTTTCAGCAACGCCTGCAAGGTAAGGAGGAGCTTTTTCAACCCTTCTTGACGCACCTCCGGATTCTAGCGCAGTCCTGCGGTTACGGCACCACCACAGAGTCCATGATCAGGGACCAGATTGTTTTTGGCGTTGCCTCTAGTGGCCTACGCCAGCAGCTTCTTAAAATGAAAAGCCTCACCTTAGCGTCTGCTGTGGAAGCCTGTGTCCTCCACGAAAATGCTACCTGCCGTTTTGCCCGATTTCAGGCGTCCGAATTGGCACGGAGGGGGTCCCCAGCCGTCGAATCGGCAAGCCAGGCCGCCCACGACGTCGAACGCATCCAGGCCGTCGATTACTTCCCGACCCACGGCCCGGACGACAGCGGCCGCTTCCCGCGCTTTTCGCGGTCTCCCGCGCAGGTGCGCGCCAAAAATAACGGCCACAATGAGGGACGCACTGCGCAGGCGCGCCCACCGCAAGATCGCACTGCGCATGCGCAGTGGCGCAACGAACGCCGTGACGTCATGACGTGCGGCAATTGTGGAGCTCTACATGCAAAAAACCGACAGTGCCTCAGATGTGGCAAGATGGGCCACTACGCAGCCCACTGTCGTTCGGCTCAACCCATGGATCCGGCGCATCCTCGACAATCTCGCAGACAAGTCAGGACCGTCCAGCCCACGCATCAAGACTTCCAGTTAAGTGATGCAGATGACCAGGATGCCTTCCGCGTTTCCGTCATTGATGTCAACAAGGTCAATGCCATCAATCCAGCCGATGAGTGGTGTGCCACCCTGACGGTCAACCCGAACTCGTCGCAAGCCCATTAGACTGGACTTATAATACCGTTCATATGTTTAACAAGTTGCACAATTTTACATGATAACCTGTTGTTGTTTATCGTTCCAGATGTCGTCTGACTGGACAACTGTTCAAGTTTTTTTTTTCTTCTTCTCTCGTTCGCATTTATGTTATGTTATGGTACAACTTGGTTCATGTGACGCACCCGACATCGCCCCATGTACATAGTTCTGTCATATGCACATGCTGCACACGACACACACACACTCTTAGATGCACTCACGACACGATCATATTTATTACCACGTAGGCACATATCTTTGTAAAAAGGGGGATGTCATGATATTCAAACACACACATCATGATGGACACACTAACAGGCAAATCAGAGTACACAACACCACAACCAATCACAGACAAGAACACCAACCACATAAAAAGCACGAGCACGACACCTGGTGGTCAGTAGGTCTGGGGAGAAGGGAACAAGAAAGAGCTGTTAAAACATCACGAGCAGGGAACCCCCACGTGCAGAGTGCAAAGACCAAACTGTAAATAGTAAGTTTAAATAAAATAGCGTTGTACCATATACAACCGTGTTGGCTCATCTGTGTGTCAGAACACCCAACACCACACTTCTTATCCAGGTTACATTCACTGACTGGTTATTTGAAGCTGATTAAACAACATGTCATATATTCTCGGGGATGAAGCTGATGGTTAGTTCTATAGCGGTGGCCTTGTCATAGTTTATTGTCCGGGAACAAAAGTAATTTCATATGATTGTCACAAAGAAAATCAACTTTACCAATAGTTAATGTACAGTCATAAGTAAAAGCATTATTAGATACCCCAATCAAAATCATACATTTCATTTCAACTTACTGTAAGCTTATCATTAAAATGAGATGAAACTCTCAAAAAAGAGTTTATTTGAAATTGTTTCCATTGGGGACAGCATGGTGGCACAGTGGTTAGCACTGCTGCATCACAGCGCTGAGGTCCCGGGTTCGATCCCGACCCTGGATCACTGTCCGTGTGGAGTTTGCACATTCTCTCCATGTTTTACCCCCACAATGTGGAGGGTAGGCAAATTGGCCATGCTAAATTGCCCCTTAAGTGGAAAAAAATAATTGGGTACCCTAAATTTATTTAAAAAAGAGAAATGGTTTCCATTGTTTTTTGTCTATGGGCCCTAATTAGATCTAAGGCAATTTAGGCGAGGGGTTTAAAAGGCAACCACATGAAACTGTAACATTTAATTCTGCGCATGCCCGTCACGAGAATTTCTTTAAAAAGCACCATTAAAAAACCTACAGTTGACACTGCTGTCTCGAGGCTGAATCAAATATTGAAGGCACTTGCACACAAAAAGAGTTCCAATTATACTTGAGATCGAAAGCTTGGTAGAGTGTGGCATCAGTAATTAGGATTGTGTTCCCTCGTCGCCAAGATGTGAAGAGGTAGATGAGGATTAATTCTCATCAGTGGTCAAGAACTGTCATCTCAACAGGAATGCAAATCAGTGTGTCAGAGTTGTCCTTGCTTCACAGTGAGGTTCAGAGATTCCCGACATTTGTTACGAGTTTCTTTCAAGAATAGACCACAAGTGAAAGTTGCAACACAAAAAAAGCAACGTCTCAGGACGTTATTGTACAGGTGTGTAGGCCACAGAGCAGACCTCTCGTATGAGCAAAAAGTCTCTTTCTTCAATGGGTTCAGGAGGTTGTAATTGTATATCAGTTAATACCTTTTAATATGCTTTGGTTTATATCTTCTTAAGCAGCACACTTGGTTTAGGACAAAGCTCTTTTTATCCCAGTGCATACAAATTTTGCAGTGGAACACCTGCAGTGAAAAACAGAGCAGTTTCAATGCATGGAATTTGATACTGAGCTACTTAAAAGTGAAAACACATTGAACTACATTTATGTTACCAATGTTTGGAGCAACTTGCTCGGTAAAGCATGCTTATCGCTTTTCCTGAAAGAAGGATTATGCCCTTTTAAACCTCATTGTTGTTTTCTCTGCATTATATGAGTTCAATATATCACATGCCGCTATTTCAATTCATTTCATCCTGGTTCTAGAATCCAAGGATGTGTTTCCAAATTAGTTTAAATTAGAAATGTTTGATAGCCTGAACTGAATTGGTTATAACTTTTGCGTTTAAATTGGCTTTTAAAACATTCACACCGTTAACTGCAAATGCTGAAAAGTTTGGAAGTTGAATTTAGGCAAAGGTTGTCCAGATTTTCCTGTCAAAGTAACAGTGAGAATAATGGTGCTTGCCATTTTGTATGTACAAATGGTACAGCAACATCAGGTGAGAGGCAGAAGCAAAATTAAACTCAAATAGCCAAAAGTTGTGCTCCCCCCGGAGTTGTGTGATTCACCCTCCCTCCCCACCCCCCACCATTAATTGATGTGGCCCATATCCTGGTCACTGAGTACCCTCGTTGCTGTGCCAGTCTCGATGCCCAGCCCCTTCTGCGGCCTTCTGCTATTTCCCTATCACAAGGTTGCTCTTGTAGGTGACCAGGAAAGATACGTTTGTTCCCATTTCCGCGCTCTTCCCTCTCTGTCGGATGCCTCGGTACTATTCACAAGAACAGCAGGAAAGTTACCCTTGGCATTCTGACCAATACTTATACCTCCAGCAACACCACAGAATCTGATTCTCTGGTCATCACCATAATGCTATTTGTGAGGGTTTGCTATGTGCAACTTGACAGCTGCGTTTCCTACACTACAACTGTGACCAAACTACCAAGGTATTGCGGTAAAGTGCTTTGAGATGTCCGGTTGTTGTGAGAGACACTATATAAATCTTTCCTTCTCCATATACTCACTGGATAGTCTCAGTGAGCCATCACGGGAGCCAACTGATTTTGATTTTTATCCAGATAACAGAATTAAATTTTTAATCACTCTTCTCAATTTTCTTTCACTCCAAAATCCCAGTAAGAATGTTACAGAACCACTTGTCACGCTAGCGTTTCTAACTCACTGCCCAATTCTACTTAAAAGCCTTCCCTATTATTATGGTGCCCTTCTAAATGGTATCACATTTAAGCAGCAGTAAAGTACAAACAAGCTACATCACAAAGAACTTATAAGTTCAGCCTCTGAAGATGTTGAATGGAGCGCCCTGGAACTTGAGTTCAAGTCCAACCTTTATTGATCAGACCATATCCTAAATATGTTGAAGCAGTCACAATCTAACATGTGTCTGAAATGGAACACTTAACCATAATTCTGGAATTGACTTGGCTTAAGCAAAAATCTATCACTACATCAGTTGTACATGCTGTAGGAAATTGGGATATCTGCACTATTTGGTGTAAGAGACCACTGTTTATGCCATGGCTGACAAGGGAGTGTTCAATGTTGCCACATCACTGCAATAAAGAACAAAGAGGGAAAGCAATTCTTTCCACCAAGTTATCATCTCTCTCTAAAGCCTCAGTAATTTGTTTTATAAATACAGATGTGTTTGTTGTGAAATAAAGAACATCTTGAAGAAGAATTTTTTGAAGCAGCTGGGTGTTTTTAGATAGACATACCTTTGAATACTTCAAAGGAATTAACATGCAACTTAAATAAGCTGCTTATTTAAGAAATTTAACCTCCTATTCTACCACTGGGCAGCCACAGCAGAAGTAATACAGGGATGGGTAAAGGAGCTGGGAGCAGAATGGGTTAAAATAGAGGAGAGTTCCTGCACAGGGACATCCCTCTGAGTACTAGCCATGCCCCACTCCCATTCCCCCCCAGCCAGACACCCAAAAAAAACCAGTGGTCGTGGCCAGGCTGAAATCATCAAAATAAATGAGACACCACTTTGGTCTGGCCACAATGTCCAACATGGCCCCTATCTGCAAGAACCATAAATTCACCTCCACAACTATGGATGCCACCTTTAAAAAGGGAAGGCAGGACAAAGGGGTACTGATAGTAGGGGACCTATACGTGGACGGCAGAGTAGCGACCCTGGGGGAACTCACGGACAAGCTCCCTGAAAGGAACGAGATGTGATGCATACAGATAAGAAACTTCCTCCGAAGGACACAGCGACGTTCCCCCAGCTACTGCGACATTCCTTACTGGACAGTCTCCTGACCACAGGCAAACTAGGGATGGTAACTGCGTGGACATGTATGACGGTTACGAGAGGAGTTAGAGACACAGGGGAAGTGGGAGGAAGAGTTAGGCATAGAGATGGGGGAAGGGATCTGGATCGAAGCACTGCACAGGGCAAACTTCACCGCCAGGTGTGCAAGGCTGAGCCTAATGCAGCTAAAGGTGGTGAAAAGGGCATGCCTAACCAGAATGTGAATGAGCAGGTTCTTCTCGGAGGTGGAGGACAAGTGTGGGCGGTGCCAGGGAGATCCAGCCAACCACACCCACATCTTCTTGTCTTGCCCCAGACTCGGGCACTGGACAGCCTTTGTCGAGGTGATGTCCAAGGTTGTGGGGGTGTGGGTGGAGCCGTGCCCGCAAATGGCGGTCTTTGGGGTGTAGGAACAGCTAGTGCTCTTCACGAGGAGAGGGCAAACGTGCTAGCCTTTGCCTCCCCTATCGCCCGCCAAAGACTTCAGCTCGGATGATGATCAGCAGCGCCACCCAAAGGCCACAGACTGGCTGTCCGACATGGCAGAGTTCCTCAAATAAAATACGCCATTCAGGGATCAGAGGAAGGCTTCATCAACACATGGAGGCTATTCAACAGCCTGTTCCAAGACCTGTTCATGACCAGCAACCAGTAAACAAGGGGACAAGGGGGGGGGACGACACAAAACAGACAACAGAGAAAGAAGAGCAAGGGGGAGTGAGGGAAAGGTGGGGGACGAGGTCCAGGGGCAGGAGGTGGAGAAGGGAGGGGGGGGGGGGGGGGGGGTGGAAACCAAAGAAAACAAGCCAAGCAGGGAAGGGGAACTGGAAAAGACAAAGGGCAAGGGCACACATGGAGACAACAACAGCAGGAAAGCTGAAGCATGTTCAGCCGACATCAAATGTATACATTATAGTACCAGGAGGTGGCAGGGACAGAAGCAAAACGATATGCCACGGGCTCGTAAACAAGGGCCCCCCTTACCTGTACATAAGTTCTGTTTAGTGAAGGCATAACTGTTTGTTGTCCTACACAATTTCTTTTTCTCTGAACACTAATTTTATAGACCCTGTTTAGCTTCCTTTTCCACTTTGTCTGTTTATGTACATTATTATTAACATATATTATACGTGGAAAATGTCACTGTAAAGAATCATTAAACCAATAAAAATATTTTTTTTAAATTAGAGAAATTTAAATATCATCTAATTGTATTGATTTAAAAAAATAATTCCTTTGGGATATTTCAGAGGAGTCATTCGAGGTCCGATTCCTCAGTTCTTAGGTCAAATGGTTCCGGTCTGCACAGCCTTGCTGATAGTATCAGAAGGTGACCGTACCTGCTCTCTGCAGGTTTTCCATACATGTAGTGAGCAGAAGATAGTTCTTTGCAGGCCTTTCAGATATTCAGGTTGAGAAACACTATTTGAAGTTGTCATTGAATCATAGAGTCATAGAGCACAGAAACAGGCCCTTCGGCCCACCCTGTCTATGCAAACCATCAAATACCAATCCCATTTACCAGCACTTGGTCCATAGCCTACCATGCCTTGGCATTTTAAGTGCTCATCCAGATGCTTCTCAAATGTTGCGAGAGGACCTGCCTTTACTACCCTCTCGGGCAGCACGCGGCAGTACCTGTCTCCACAAGCCTCTTGGGCAGCACGTTGCAGTACCTGTCTCCACCAGCCTCTCAGGCAGCACGCGACAGTACCTGTCTCCACCAGCCTCTCGGGCAGCACGTGGCAGTACCTGTCTCCACCAGCCTCTCGGGCCGCACGTGGCAGTACCTGTCTCCACCAGCCTCTCGGGCCGCACGTGGCAGTACCTGTCTGCACCAGCCTCTCAGGCAGCACGCGGCAGTAACTGTCTCCACCAGCCTCTCAGGCAGCACGTTCCATATTTCCTCCACCCTCTGGGTGACAAAACGTTTCCTCAGGTCCCCTCTAAACCACTTACCCTCACTTTAAACCTATTCCCCCTGGTCTTAGTCACCTCTGCTATAGAGACAAGTTTTTTACGATCTACCCTATCTATGGCTCTCATAATTTTGTATACCTCTATCAGATTCCCCCTCAGCCTCCTCTGCTCCAGGGAAAGTAAACTAAACCTATTAAGTCTCTCTTCATAGCTGAAACTATCACAAATAACATCCTGAGGAATCCCTACTGCACCCCCTCCAGTGCAATTACATCCATCCAATGGCGTGGCAACCAGAACTACAGGTATTCAAGCTGAGAAACAGTGATTGATGTTGTGATACAGGTATTTAGGCTGAGAAACAGCGATTGATGCTGTGATACAGGTATTTATGCTGAGAAACAGTGTTTGATGCTGAGATACAGGTATTTATGCTGAGAGACAGTGATTAATGCTGTGATACAGGTATTCATGCTGAGAAACAGTGATTGATGCTGTGATACAGGTATTCAAGCTGAGAAACAGTGATTGATGCTGTGATAAGGTATTTAGGCTGAGAAACAGTAATTGATGCTGTGATACAGGTATTCAAGCTGAGAAACAGTGATTGATGCTGTGATACAGGTATTCAAGCTGAGAAACAGTGATTGATGTTGTGATACAGGTATTTAGGCTGAGAAACAGCGATTGATGCTGTGATACAGGTATTTATGCTGAGAAACAGTGTTTGATGCTGAGATACAGGTATTTATGCTGAGAGACAGTGATTAATGCTGTGATACAGGTATTCATGCTGAGAAACAGTGATTGATGCTGTGATACAGGTATTCAAGCTGAGAAACAGTGATTGATGCTGTGATAAGGTATTTAGGCTGAGAAACAGTAATTGATGCTGTGATACAGGTATTCAAGCTGAGAAACAGTGATTGATGCTGTGATACAGGTATTCAAGCTGAGAAACAGTGATTGATGCTGTGATACAGGTATTCAAGCTGAGAAACAGGAATTGATGTTGTGATACAGGTATTCAAGCCGAGGATCAGTGATTGATGCTGTGACAGAGGGATTCATGCTGAGAAACAGTGATTGATGCTGTGACAGAGGGATTCATGCTGAGAAACAGTGTTTGATGCTGAGATACAGGTATTTATGCTGAGAGACAGTGATTGATGCTCTGATACAGATATTCATTCTGTGAAACGGTGATTGATGCTGTGATACAGGTATTCAAGCTGAGAAACAGTGATTGATGCTGAGACACAGGTATTCATGCTGAGAAACAGTGTTTGATGCTGAGACAGAGGTATTCATGCTGAGAAACAGTGATTAATGCTGTGATACAGGTATTCAAGCTGAGAAACAGTGATTGATGCTGTGATACAGGTATTCAAGCCGAGGATCAGTGATTGATGCTGTGACAGAGGGATTCATGCTGAGAAACAGTGTTTGATGCTGAGATACAGGTATTTATGCTGAGAGACAGTGATTGATGTTGTGATACAGGTATTCATGCTGAGAAACAGTGACTGATGCTCTGATACAGGTATTCAAGCTGAGAAACAGTGATTAATGCTGTGATACAGGTATTCATGCTGAGAAACAGTGATTGATGCTGTGATACAGGAATTCAAGCTGAGAAATAGTGATTGATGCTGTGATACAGGTATTTATGCTGAGAAACAGTGATTGATGTTGTGATACGGGTATTCATGTTGGATTATTTCATGCTGTGATACAGGTATTCAAGCTGAGAAACAATGATTGAAGCTGTGATACAGGTCTTTATTCTGCGAAACAGTGATTGATGCTGTGATACAGGTATTTAGGCTGAGAAACAGTAATTGATGCTGTGACAGAGGGATTCATGCTGAGAAACAGTGTTTGATGCTGAGATACAGGTATTTATGCTGAGAGACAGTGATTGATGTTGTGATACAGGTATTCATGCTGAGAAACAGTGACTGATGCTCTGATACAGGTATTCAAGCTGAGAAACAGTGATTAATGCTGTGATACAGGTATTCATGCTGAGAAACAGTGATTGATGCTGTGATACAGGAATTCAAGCTGAGAAATAGTGATTGAAGCTGTGATACAGGTATTTATGCTGAGAAACAGTGATTGATGCTGTGATACAGGTATTCATGTTGGATTATTTCATGCTGTGATACAGGTATTCAAGCTGAGAAACAATGATTGAAGCTGTGATACAGGTCTTTATTCTGCGAAACAGTGATTGATGCTGTGATACAGGTATTTAGGCTGAGAAACAGTAATTGATGCTGTGATACAGGAATTCAAGCCGAGAAACAGTGATTGATGCTGTGATACAGGTATTAATGCTGAGAAACTGTGATTAATGCTGTGTTACAGGTGTTTATTCTGCGGAACAGTGATTGATGCTGTAATACAAGTGTTCATGCTGAGCATCCGTGATTGATGCTGTGATACAGGTGTTCATGCTGAGGAACAGTGATTAATGCTGTGATACAGGTGTTTATTCTGTGAAACAGTGATTGATGGTGTGATACAGGTATTCAAGCTGAGAAACAGTAATTGATGCTGTGATACAGGTATTCAAGCCGAGAAACAGTGATTGATGCTGTGATACAGGTATTAATGCTGAGAAACTGTGATTAATGCTGTGTTACAGGTGTTTATTCTGCGGAACAGTGATTGATGCTGTAATACAAGTGTTCATGCTGAGCATCCGTGATTGATGCTGTGATACAGGTGTTCATGCTGAGGAACAGTGATTAATGCTGTGATACAGGTGTTTATTCTGCGAAACAGTGATTGATGTTGTGATACAGGTATTCAAGCTGAGAAACAGTGATTGATGCTGTGATACAGGTATTCATGCTGAGAAACAGTGATTAATGCTGTGCTACAGGTATTCAAGCTGAGAAACAGTGATTGCTGCTGTGATACAGGTATTCATGCTGAGAAACAATGATTGATGCTGTGATACAGGTATTTATGCTGAGAACAGTGATTGATGCTGTGATACAGGTATTCAAGCTGAGAAACAATGATTGATGCTTGTGGTACAGGTATTTATGCTGAGAAACAGTGATTGATGCTGTGATGCAGGTGTTTATTCTGTGAAACGGTGATTGATGCTGTGATACAGGTATTCAAACTGAGAAACAGTGATTGAAGCTGTGATACAGGTATTTATGCTGAGAAACAGTGATTGATGCTCTGATACAGGTATTCAAACTGACAAACAGTGATTGATGCTGTGATACAGGTATTCATGCTGAGAAACAGTGATTGATGCTCTGATACAGATATTCAAACTGAGAAACAGTGATTGATGCTGTGATACAGGTATTTATGCTGAGAAACAGTGATTGATGCCCTGATACAGGTATTCAAACTGAGAAACAGTGATTGAAACTGTGGTACAGGTATTTATGCTGAGAAACAGTGATTGATGCTCTGATACAGGTATTCAAACTGAGAAACAGTGATTGATGCTGTGATACAGTTATTCATGCTGAGAAACCGTGATTGATGCTCTGATACAGATATTCAAACTGAGAAACGGTGATTGATGCTGTGATACAGGTATTCATGCTGAGAAACAGTGATTGATGCACTGATACAGATATTCAAACTGAGAAATGGTGATTGATGCTGTGATACAGGTATTCATGCTGAGAAACAGTGATTGATGCTGTGATACAGGTATTCAAACTGAGAAACAGTGATTGATGCTGCGATACAGGTATTCATGCTGAGAAACAGTGACTGATGCTCTGATACAGATATTCAAACTGAGAAACGGTGATTGATGCTCTGATACAGATATTCAAACTGAGAAACGGTGATTGATGCTGTGATACAGGTATTCATGCTGAGAACAGTGATTGAAGCTGTGAGACAGGTGTTTATTCTGCGGAACAGTGATTGAAGCTGTGATACAGGTATTTATGCTGAGAAACAGTGATTGATGCTGTGATACAGGTGTTCATGCTGAAAAACAGTGATTGGTGCTCTGATACAGGTATTCAAACTGAGAAACAGTGATTGATGCTGTGATACAGGTATTCATGCTGAGAAACAGTGATTGATGCTCTGATACAGGTATTCAAACTGAGAAACAGTGATTGATGCTGTGATACAGGTATTCAAACTGAGAAACAGTGATTGATGCTGTGATACAGGTATTCATGCTGAGAAACGGTGATTGATGCTCTGATACAGATATTCAAACTGAGAAACGGTGATTGATGCTGTGATACAGGTATTCATGCTGAGAACAGTGATTGAAGCTGTGATACAGGTGTTTATTCTGCGGAACAGTGATTGAAGCTGTGATACAGGTATTTATGCTGAGAAACAGTGATTGATGCTGTGATACAGGTGTTCATGCTGAAAAACAGTGTGTTGCAGGTATTTATGCTGAAAAACAATGATTGAAGCTGTGATACAGGTATTTACGCTGAGAAACAATGATTAATGCTATGATACAGGTATTCGAGCTGAGAACCAGTGATTGATGTTGTGATACAGGTATTTATGATGAGAAAAAGTGATTGATGCTGTGACACAGGCATTCAAGCTGAGAAACAGTGACTGATGCTTTGATACAGGGATTCAAGCTGAGAAACAGTGATTAATGCTGTGATACAGGTATTCATGCTGAGAAACAGTGATTGATGCTGTGATACAGGTATTCAAGCTGAGAAACAGTGATTGATGCTGTGATAAGGTACTTAGGCTGAGAAACAGTAATTGATGCTGTGACAGAGGGATTCATGCTGAGAAACAGTGTTTGATGCTGAGATACAGGTATTTATGCTGAGAGACAGTGATTGATGCTGTGATACAGGTATTCAAGCTGAGAAACAGTGATTGATGCTGAGACACAGGTATTCATGCTGAGAAACAGTGTTTGATGCTGAGACACAGGTATTCATGCTGAGAAACAGTGATTAATGCTGTGATACAGGTATTCAAGCTGAGAAACAGTGATTGATGCTGTGATACAGGTATTCAAGCCGAGGATCAGTGATTGATGCTGTGACAGAGGGATTCATGCTGAGAAACAGTGATTGATGCTGAGATACAGGTATTTATGCTGAGAGACAGCGATTGATGTTGTGATACAGGTATTCATGCTGAGAAACAGTGACTGATGCTCTGATACAGGTATTCAAGCTGAGAAACAGTGATTAATGCTGTGATACAGGTATTCATGCTGAGAAACAGTGATTGATGCTGTGATACAGGTATTCATGCTGAGAAACAGTGATTGATGTTGTGATACGGGTATTCATGCTGGATTATTTCATGCTGTGATACAGGAATTCAAGCTGAGAAACAATGATTGAAGCTGTGATACAGGTGTTTATTCTGCGAAACAGTGATTGATGCTGTGATACAGGTATTTAGGCTAAGAAACAGTAATTGATGCTGTGATACAGGTATTCAAGCCGAGAAACAGTGATTGATGCTGTGATACAGGTATTAATGCTGAGAAACAGTGATTAATGCTGTGTTACAGGTGTTTATTCTGCGGAATAGTGATTGATGCTGTAATACAAGTGTTCATGCTGAGCATCCGTGATTGATGCTGTGATACAGGTGTTCATGCTGAGGAGAGGTGATTAATGCTGTGGTACAGGTGTTTATTCTGCGAAACAGTGATTGATGTTGTGATACAGGTATTCAAGCTGAGAAACAGCGATTGATGCTGTGATGCGGGTATTCATGCTGAGAAACAGTGATTAATGCTGTGATACAGGTATTCAAGCTGAGAAACAGTGATTGATGCTGTGATACAGGTATTCATGCTGAGAAACAATGATTGATGCTGTGATACAGGTATTTATGTTGAGAGCAGTGATTGATGCTGTGATACAGGTATTCAAGCTGAGAAACAATGATTGATGCTTGTGGTACAGGTATTTATGCTGAGAAACAGTGATTGATGCTGTGATGCAGGTGTTTATTCTGTGAAACAGTGATTGCTGCTGTGATACAGGTATTCAAACTGAGAAACAGTGATTGAAGCTGTAATACAGGTATTTATGCTGAGAAACAGTGATTGATGCTCTGATACAGGTATTCAAACTGAGAAACAGTGATTGATGCTGTGATACAGGTATTCATGCTGAGAAACGGTGATTGATGCTCTGATACAGATATTCAAACTGAGAAACGGTGATTGATGCTGTGATACAGGTATTCATGCTGAGAACAGTGATTGAAGCTATGATACAGGTGTTTATTCTGCGGAACAGTGATTGAAGCTGTGATACAGGTATTTATGCTGAGAAACAGTGATTGATGCTGTGATACAGGTGTTGATGCTGAAAAACAGTGTGTTGCAGGTATTTATGCTGATAAACAATGATTGAAGCTGTGATACAGGTATTAACGCTGAGAAACAATGATTGATGCTATGATACAGGTATTCAAGCTGAGAACCAGTGATTGTTGTTGTGATACAGGTATTCATGCTGAGAAACAGTGATTGATGCTGTGATACAGGTATTCAAGCTGAGAAACAGTGATTGATGTTGTGATACAGGTATTTAGGCTGAGAACAGTGATTGATGCTGTGATACAGGTATTCAAGCTGAGAACCAGTGATTGATGTTGTGATACAGGTATTTAGGCTGAGAACAGTGATTGATGCTGTGATACAAGTGTTTATTCTGAGAAACAGTGACTGATGCTGTGATGCAGGTCTTCATGCTGGAGTGTTTGATGCTGCGTTACAGGTATTTGTTGGGTGAAACAGTGATTGATTGCACTTCAGACAGTGGTGCTGAGCTGCCTCCTTCAACTGCTGCTCTCCATGTGGTGTAGGTACAGCGACAGTGATGTTGGGGACGAGTTCCTGGATTTTGACCTCATAATAATGAAAAAATGGCGATATAATTCTAAGTCAGGATGTCAGTGAGTGACTTGGAGTGGTCTTTGCAGGTGGTGGATTTGCCATGCACTTGTTGTTCTTGACTTTCTGAGTGGTAGAGGTCACAGGTTTGAAAGGTGACGTTGAAGGTGCTTTGGTGCATGGCTACACTGGATCTTGTAGATGTTACAAGCTGCTGCCACTGTGCATCAGTCGTGGAAGAAGTGAATGTTCAAGGTGGTGGAAGGGATGCCAATCAAGCGGGTGCTTTGGCCTGGATGGTGTTGAGCCTCCTGGGTGTTGTTGGAGCTGCACTCATCCAGGCAAGTGGAGAGTATTCCATCAGCTTCCTGCTCCATCACACATACTGCTCCATACAAGTGTCTCTGTTTGCTCAAACAGTATTGTGTTTCTGTTTCCTAATCTATTGCTCCATAATAATAATCTTTATTATTGTCATAAATAGGCTTACATTAACAGTGCAATGAAGTCAGTGTGAAAAGCCCGAGTCGCCACACTCCTGCTCCGGTTCGGGTACATTGAGAGAGAATTCAGAATGTCCAATTCACCTCACAAGCATGTCTTTCGAGACTTGTGGGAGGAAACCGGAGCACCCGGAGGAAACCCACAACGACACAGGGAGAACGTACAGACTCCGCACAGGTAGTGACCCAAGCCGGGAATCGAACCCAGTCTCTGGTGCTGTGAAGCAACAGTACTAACCACTGTGCTACAGTGCTGCCCCTGTGGCAGAGTCTGCGGATCCAGGATCGGACGTTTCAGCCAGCGCAGAACCGACCTCCCCGGAGTGGAAGCAAGTCATCCTTGTCACTGAAGGACTGCCCATGAAGAAGAATTAGGTGGGCGATTCTTCGAGCCCCGTGCCGGGCCAGAGAATCGCCGCAACCGCGCCACGACGCCCCGACGCCGGTGCGGGATTCTCCGAGGTGCGGAGAATCGGCGCCATTTGCGCCGGCGCGTTTGGCGCGGCGCCGGCTGTGGGCCGCTGGAATCGGCGTGGATGCCGATTCTTCAGCCGCGCGAATACAACAGAGTCCCGTCTGCGCCGTTCACCTCCTGGTTGCTGCCGGCGGGATCTCTGCGCGAATGGTCAGGGGGCGGCCTGTGGGGGTGGGAGGGGGGCTCCTTCGCCAGGGGGTGCCTCCAATGGGGTCTGGCCCGCGATCAGCGCCCACCGATCGGCGGGCTGGCCTCTCTCCCCCCCGGGCCTACTTCCTTGCGCGGCCAGCCCCTGAACACCGACGCCATGTTCAGTTGGGGCCGGCGCGCTAAAGAAGTCCCCCGCGCATGCGGAGGTTGACGTGGCCCAACTGTGCATGCGCGGGTTGGTGTGGCGCCCATTTGACACCGGGAAAGGAGACTGGAGCGGCGTGAATCACTCCAGCGCCATGCTGGCCCCCTGTGGGGGACAGAATAGGTTGTACCCGGGCCCAGTTCGCGCCGTCGTGTTCACGATGGCGCGAACACGTGGGCCCCATTTGGGAGAATCGCCCCCTAGGTCTGAGGAGCAAAGGTTTAGCCAAAGAGCTAAGTCATTAAGGAATGTCTGAAAAGGGGAAAGACACAGAGAGTGGAGTTGGAAGCTGGGGGAAGCGAAGTATATGAATGTTGTCCAAAAAATGCAGTAAATTCTACAATGTAATGGTTTTGAGGGACAGGGATAAAGTTTGGATTCCAATGCAAGTGTACTGTGGAAAGTTACCATCAGAATTACACCGCTAAGTTTAATGGTGCAAACAATTTTGATTGCTGATATTAATCAACTAGCTTTACAATAGATGCTTTGCTGCTAGCATTTTTTGGAGAAAAAAAAAGGGTGCCTCAGGTGGACTAAATGGTTTTCCCAGGCCAGCGCATTATCCTTCCAACCCTGAGTGCTGGAGTGAGCCCAAAGATATTGTGGTATTATCAGGTATTGCAGCACCTGAGAGGCTGAAGTCCATTGGTTAAACCTGGGGGTTTATCATTGGCTGTATAGTATGTAGCTCCGCCCTGATAGGCGGGGTATAAGAGTCGGTGCCATCCCAGCAGCCCTCATTCTGTACCTGAGCTGCTGAGGAACAGTTCTACTCTATTAAAGCCTTCAGTTATGCTTTAACCTCGTCTTTGTAGTTATTGATCGTGCATCAATTTAATAGACTACAACTTAAGTTGAAAGGATGGATCTCCGAATCAAGCCGGAGTGTCTGCAAATCAGTCCCCAGGCGGCGAACTCAGCGGCGATTTTTAAGCACTGGCTGTCGTGTTTCAAAGGCTACCTTGAGACGGCTGGAGGCACACCCTCAGGGAAGCAGAAACTACATCTCCTGGGGTAAGCCCTGGGGTCTACACTCTCATCGAGGAGGCGGAAGACTTTGATGCAGCACTCAAACTTTTAAAAGGACATTATATCCGCCCGGTAAATCAGGTCTACGCACGTCACCTGCTTGCAACGAGACGGCAAATCCCCGGGGAATCATTGGAGGACTTATACCGCGCGCTACTGGTGCTGGGCAGAAGCTGTGGCTGCCCGCAGTTTCGGCGAGCGAGCACACGGAACCCCTAGTCCAGGATGCCTTCGTAGCAGGTATGAGCTCCTCAGAGATCCACCAGCGTCTTTTGGAGAAAGATACCTGGGACTTAGAGAGGCACGGGCATTGACAGGGTCCATGGACGTTGCCTCCAGGAACGCACAATCCTATGTGCCCGACCGCGCGGCAGCCCACTGGACAGCGTGGAATCCCGCAGCGGCAGCCCCATGTCACTTTCCCCGTGTCCCCGCTGGGCCCCGCTGTTTCTTCTGCGGGCAGTCAAAGCACCCCCGCCAGCGCTGCCCGGCCCGCACCTCCACCTGCAAAGGGTGCGGCAAAAAGGGCCATTTTGTGGGGGTGTGCCAGGCACAAGCGGTGGCCGCGGTATCCAGCAACGACTCCGGACTGCCACAGCGAACTTCTCCCCGGGCCCCAGGCAGCCAGCAATCATCGCCACCCCCATATCCTAGGGCCACCTGCGGCCCACGGGCGCCGCCATCTTGTTCCCCGGTCACCACGCTGGACAGATGGGCGCCGCCATTTTGTTCATCCCCGACCACCATGTGCGACCCATGGGAGACGCCATCTTGGATGGGACCCCAGCTCGGCCGACTACACACTACCCGATCAAAATTCACAAATACTGTGTCTGGCCTCGGTGACTCTGGACCAAAATCGACCTCGAACACTCTCAACAGCAATGGCGACGGTCTTCATCAACGGCCTCGAGACGTCCTGCCTGATCGACTCTGGGAGCACGGAGAGCTTTATACACCCCGACAAGGTAAGGCGCTGTTCACTTTTTACCTACCCTGTAAATCAAAGAACCTCCCTGGCCTCCGGTTCCCACTCAGTGGAGATAAAGGGGTTCTGTCTAGCAAAACTCACAGTCCAAGGAAGGAAATTCAACAATTTCCGCCTTTATGTCCTTCCGCACCTCTGCGCGGCTACACTCCTAGGGTTGGACTTCCAATGTAATCTGCAAAGTCTGACCTTCCAATTCAGCGGCCCTATACCCCCCCTCACTGTCTGCGGCCTCGCGACCCTTAGGGTCGACCCGCCTTCCCTGTTTGCGAACCTCACCCCAGATTGCAAACCTGTCGCCACCAGGAGCAGACGGTACAGTGCCCAGGACCGGACCTTCATTAAGTCGGAGGTCAAAAGGCTACTGAGGGAAGGGGTCATTGAAGCCAGTAACAGCCCCTGGAGAGCTCAAGTAGTGGTGCTAAAGACCGGGGAGAAGCATAGGATGGTCATCGACTACAGTCAGACCATCAACAGGTTTTGCAGCTGGACGCGTACCCTCTCCCCCGCATATCTGACCTGGTAAACAGGATCGCGCATTATAAAGTCTTCTCCACGGTGGATCTCAAGTCTGCCTACCACCAGCTACCCCTCCGCATGAGCGACCGCAACTACACTGCCTTCGAGGCAGATGGGCGGCTCTATCACTTTTTAAGGGTTCCCTTCGGTGTCACTAACGGGGTCTCGGTCTTCCAACGCGAGACGGACTGAATGGTTGACCGGCACGGCTTGCGCGCAATGTTTCCGTATCTCGATAACGTCACCATCTGCGGCCATGACCAGCAGGACCATGACACGAACCTCCGAAAATTTCTCCAGACCGCTAAAATCCTTAACTTAACGTACAATAAGGATAAATGCGTATTTAGCACCGACCGTCTAGCCATTCTCGGCTACGTAGTGCGAAATGAGTTATAGGCCCCGACCCTGAACTCCATGAACTCATGGAGTTCCCCCTCCCTCACTGCCCCAAAGCCCTGAAGCGCTGCCTCATGTTTTTTAGTCACTACACCCAGTGGGTCCCTAACTACATAGACAAAGCCCGTCCCCTGATCCAGTCCACAACCTTCCCCCTGTCGATGGAGGTGCCAGGCCTTCAGCTGCATCAAAGCCGACTTTGCAAAGGCCACGATGCGCGCCATCGATGAGTCCCTCTCCTTCCAGGTCGAGAGCGATGCGTCCGACGTAGCTCTGGCCGCCACCCTCAACCAAGCGGGCAGACCTGTGGCCTTCTTCTCACGTACCCTCCATGCTTCCGAAATCCGCCATTCCTCAGTCGAAAAGGAGGCCCAAGCCATAGTAGAAGCTGTGCGACACTGGAGGCATTACCTGGCCGGCAGGAGATTCACTCTCCTCACTGACCAACGGTCGGTGGCGTTCATGTTCGATAATGCACAGCTGGGCAAGATAAAAAACGACAAGATCTTGCGGTGGAGGATAGAACTCTCCACCGACAACTACGAGATCTTGTATCGTCCCGGGAAGCTAAATGAGCCTCCTGACGCCCTTTCCCGCGACACATGTGCCACCGCACAAGTGGACCACCTCCGAGCCCTCCACGAGGACCTCTGCCACCCCAGGGTGACTCGTTTTATCCACTTTGTTAGGACCCGCAACCTGCCCTACTCCTTGGGGTGCACTCTTGCACATAATAGCAAGGAGTGCACGTGATAGTCTTTTAAAATAAGGCAGGACCCAGAGGAGCACCTCCTGTTAATCCTTTCTGGCTTTGTGTGGGCAGATTTTCCATCCATCATCGAAAAGGCCCATATCATAAGAACAATCTGCATGGGATGAA
Source organism: Scyliorhinus torazame (assembly GCF_047496885.1). Lineage (NCBI taxonomy): Eukaryota > Metazoa > Chordata > Chondrichthyes > Carcharhiniformes > Scyliorhinidae > Scyliorhinus > Scyliorhinus torazame. The sequence goes on along the minus strand of NC_092715.1, from coordinate 69,757,548 downwards.
CACCCTGAAAATTCAAACATCTCCTGTCTCCCCGTGACCAGGATGGCAGCAAGATACAACCAGATCCATGGAGGGGTTGCTGATGGGGCTGATCTAAAACTCTAAGCTGGGGTTGTGATATGTAAGCCCCCAGTCAGTGTTGAGTTCTAAAAGATCCTAACACCAGCCTGCTTTCAGATGGGCTAATTAATTGAACTATCTTTGACATGGGCAGCTCAGTAGCACAGTGGTTAGCACAGCTGCCTTACAGTACCAGGACCCGGGTTCAATTCTGGCCTTGGGTGGCTGTCTGTCTGGAGCCTGCACGTTCTCCCTGTGACTGCGTGGGTTTCCGCCAGGTGCTCCGATTTCCTCCCACAGTCCAAAGATGTGCAGGTTGGGTGGATTGGCCAAGCTAAATTTCCCCTTCGTGTCCAAAGATGTACAGGTTAGGTGGGATAGGGGGGAGTGGGCCTCGGCAGGGTGCTCTTTCGGAGGGACGGTGCAGACTTTATGGGCCGAATGGCCTCCTTCTGCACTGTAGGGATTCTATGATTCTATGTGCATCCCAATGTGGCCAAGCAGCACCACAATCTCCTTCCCTTCCCACCTAATGGACACCCAAAATTCATCCATGTTGATGCACCCACTGGAAACGTTTAATGTACTTGACAACACTGTAACCCCGGATACTGCGGTGGAGTCAAGAATAGAGGGCAGCAGTGCAGTAAATCTGAGGATTTGCGAAAATGTCCCAAAACTTTATCAAACCTCCGCCCAACTGTTGAAAAACATGTAAGACCAGTCAGGGTGACCCACTCTTTAATTTTTTTCTTTGTCTCTCTGAGCAAGGTCTCAGCCACTACATGGTGACTTTGCCTGATTTAGAACGGGTGAGGCCAGTAACTCATAATATAGGGGACCATGCACAGCTGAGAGCTGTGGTTTTTTTTGAACTGGAGCTTTTTTCTACTACTCCCCATTTTAATTTGCGGAAGATGCTGTGTAGTTTGAATTTGGTGATAAATTAAACAATGGGGATGAGTAGAACCAGAAGTTTAAAGTGAATAATGGCTCAATAAATACTTTTTTTTCTCTAAATTAGCGCTGTAAGAGTAGCTAGTTCTTTTTGATTTAACCAGTTGTGAGGAATGCACTGCTGCTGTTTTTGTTTTAAGTTGCCCTTGAAAATAGAAACAGTTGCAAACAACTTGAAAAATGTATTTGAAAGCCTACAATCAAGTTCATGCCTGCATGCCAAAACTTGCAGCTGCATCCTCAACTCAACAGTGGCATTAGCCTGAGGGTGTCTGTTTTCTGTTAGTCTAAAGCCTGGTGACTGTTTCAATAATTAAAATGCTGCTGAAGCCTATTTGCCAATACATTAAGGAGAATAAAAAATGGATGTTATGAGCATAATTCATAACTAGCAGACATCCCTTCGAGTTGCTTGTGGAACCAGAAGGGAAGATAAGTACTTTGGACACAGAAAGAGTGCCAAGGTCGAGAGCTAACGAGCGCCCACACAAAAGAAAGGAAGGTCTTGTGCCATTCACAATCTCAGGACGACCCAGGGTGCTTTGTAGCACGTGAAGTGTTTTTCAAATGGTGACACAGTTGTAATGTGGGGAAAGGGTCAGCCAAGCACTGAGGCCAGTGTGACGTTCCTGTTCCCATTTTCTCACATTTCTAGATATCTGGAGACACACCTCAAAGTATGTGGCTGCTAAATGGATAGGCTTCCATTCACCCACACAACTCTGCCGAGTTTCCATATCAACCCATTATACTGCTCCTAGAATTACTTGTGTGGTCTCTCCTCAATCTTTCAAACAAGCTGAAAGACGGGTTGGCCCTCCTGTTACATGAAGCTCAAAAGGTCTTTTACTTCTCTCTCCCAAAGAGGAAGGATCATGCAATCATTGCCAGAGCATCAGCAACATTGGCACCTCAGCTGCCATGAGGAACATGTTTGATATGAAGGGCAGTGGGCAAAGGTGATTTTTCCGGCTTTTTAACAGCCCAACAGGATAATGTTTGCTTCAATCTCATCTTCTTTCCTGCAAATAATTTACAATGAGTGATTAACGGGAAGTCACATCTACCCTTCTGCTGCTAAATACCAAAGCGGCTCTGTTCTTGTGTGCAGGACCATTGTCTGCATACCTTAAACTACAACGAGCTCCTTTTCAGTTTGTCCAGAAATCCCCCAAAATGAGGACACTGCCACAAAGGTGGAGGGGAATGAGTAAGCAATACCATTCCAGACCCTCTGCCCAGATGCATTTACTATGGGGGAGTTAGATTGAGGATTCCAGAAAAGAATCTATGGAAATAAGAAGCTGTTATCAGTAGAGTTGAGCATGATTAGGGTTGAATTATTAGAAAATACCCAACTGGTTAACCAGTGTCTTTTTTTCAGAAGGCAACCTGTCATCCTTACAAGATCTGGCCTTGAAGTGATTCCAATCCTACACCAAAGTAGCTTATTCTTAATTTCCCTTTTCATGGTCGAGCAAGTCATTCTGTTATTTCAAACCGCTGGAAAGAAAGACAAGAACAACCGCAGATAGAGCACTTGCCTGTGGCCGAGACATAGAATTAAGAAATGAAATGACTAAAGCATACCCAGACCAGTCAAAGATGCAAAATCTTTCTCACTAACATATGGTCACTAATGTCAGTACTGGAAACAGAAAACAGGGAGCAGGAATAAACAAGTCATTCTGAGGATGACCAGCTGTTATTAGTGGGGTACCGCAAGGATGAGTGCTTGGGCCTCAGCTGCTCACAATCTATATCAATGATTTGGACGTGGAGACCAAATATCGTATTTCTAAATTCGCTGATGACATGAGACTAGGTTGGGATCTGAATTCTGAGGAGGATAGAAGCAAATTTAAAGGGGACTTGGACAGGCAAAGTGAATGGAAAAGAACATGCCAGATGGAGTATAATGTGAACTAGGGGCTGGTTTAGCACACTGGGCTAAATCGGTGGCTTTTAAAGCAGACCAAAGCAGGCCAGCAGCACGGTTCGATTCCCGTACCAGTCTCCCCAAACAGGCGCCGGAATGTGGCGACTAGGGGCTTTTCACAGTAACTTCATTGAAGCCTACTCGGGACATTAAGCGATTTTCATTTCATTTCATAAGTGTGAAGTTATCCTCTTGGGCAGAAAAAAGAGAAAGGCAGAGTATTTCTTATATGGTGAGAGGTTAGTGTTGATGTCCAAAGGAACCTGGGCATCCTTGTTCGTGAATTACTGAAAGCTAGCATGTAGATGCTGCAAGCAATTAAGAAGGCAAATGGTAGGGTTTTGCCCCCAACAACGCAAAAGATGTACAGGTTAGGTGGACTGGCCACCCTAAATTGCCCCTTAATTAGAAAAAATGAATAAATAAATTATTTTTAAAAAGGAAAAAAAGAATGGCAAACTGATTGTTAGAATTGGGGCTGTTTAGTATAGGGCTAAATCGCTGGCTTTGAAAGCAGACCAAGGCAGGCCAGCAGCACGATTCCCATAACAGCCTCCCCGAACAGGCGCCGGAATGTGGCGACTAGGGGCTTTTCACAGTAACTTCATTTGAAGCCTCCTTGTGACAATAAGGGATTTTCATTCATTTCATTCCTAAAGTGCAGAAGGAGGCCATTCAGCCCATTGAGTCTATACCAACCCTCTGAAAGAGCGCCCTACCTAGGCCCACTTCCCCCATCCTAATACCCGTAACCCCACCTAACCCCATCTTTGGACACTAAGGGGCAAGTGATCACGGCCAATCAACCTAACCTAAACATTTTTGGACTTTGGGAGGCAGCCGGAACACCCGGAGGAAACCCACGTAGACATTGGGAGAAAGTGCAAACGCCACACAGACAGTCACCCAAGGCCGGAATTGAACCCAGGTCCCTGGCACTGTGAGGCTGCAGTGCTAACCACTGTGCTGCCCTGCCACTGTGCCACCATACTGCCTTCCATCGTGAGGGAATTTGAGTACGGGAGTAAAGATGTCTTGCTGCAATTGAAAAACAAAATGAAATGAAAATCGCTTATTGTCACAAGTAGGCTTCAAATGAAGTTACTATGAAAAGCCCCTAGTCGCCACATTCCAGCGCCTGTCCGGGGAGGCTGGTTCGGGAATTGAACCCGCGCTGCTGGCCTGCCTTGGTCTGCTTTAAAAGCCAGCTATTTAGCACTCTGCTAAACCAGCCCCAATTGTATAGCGCCTTGGTGAGGCTGTATCTGGGGTATTGCGTACAGGTCTCCTTATTTAAGGAAGGATGTATTTGCCACAGAGGGAGTGCAACAGAGATTCACCAGACTAATCTCTGGGACGGTAGGATTTTGTCATGAGCAGAGATTGAGGAAACTGGGCCTGTATTCTCCAGAGTTTCGAAGAATGAAAGATGATCTCAATGAAACATATAAAATTCTTACACGGCGTGACAGGATAAATGTGAATAGGGTGTTTCCCCTGGATGGTGAGTCTAGAACCAGGCTATACCGGCTCAAAATAAGGGGCAAGCCATTTAAGAGATGAGGAGGCAATTCCTCACTCAGAGTGTGGTGAATCTTTGTCATTCTATACCCCAGAGGGCTGTGGAAGCTCAGTCACAGAGCAGGTTCAAGACAGATTTCTGGATTCTAATGACATCAAGGGATATAGGAATAGTAGGGAAAATGGCATAAGAGGTAGATGATCAGACATGATCTGTTTGAATGGCACTGCAGGCTTGATGGGCCAAATGGCCTACTCATGCTCCTATTTCCTCTATGTTATGTTCCTAATTGGGAGAGCTGTCCCAGAGATAAGTCGAGCAACAGTCTAACATAGTTATTCATAGAATCATCCAATAGACTCCTTCATCATCTCTCCTCCTCATGTCCTACATGGCAAGAAGGATATTCCCACTGGAGGTGCAGGACACAGTGGTGTACAATCGGTGGGATAGGGTGTCCTGCGTGTTTTCAATATTGACTACAGACCTCCACAAACTTATATGGCTTCAGATCAGGGCAGTGGTGAGAAATCATGAGCCCAGGTGCTTCTCCTACTTTTAGGCCCCTTATTTTCCTCCACCATTTTAACCCCCCCACCCCCACCCCACCACCACCCTCAATCAAGCAAGTTTCAATAATTTTCAAGATACAATGTCAAGATTCACCAATTCACTGACCAAACAGTCATAGAAAAGCACTAATATTTGAATCCTATTTTATCAGTAAGATCATAGGGTAGAAAGATCAAATGACTTCTGAGTAACAAAGTGGAATAGTTGAACAGCGTAGGTAGGTGTTCACTGTCAGTGAGAAGCATTGGAACACGCAGGTGTCTCAGTGTGAGGATAAAGACTGAATGGTTCACAATTGTGTCCATGTTTTCTTGATCAGCAAGTTTGAGCACTCTGCTGATTGCTGTGTCTCACTACAATATATTTTCCATATCTACGATGCATCGCAACTTTATCATGATAATTCAATACCTCATAAAGGTCATAAAAAGCACCAAGATAGAGTGGACCAAGGTAAATAGACGAAAAGAAAAGATTGAAGTAAATGGACAAGATTCTTGAGAATCATGTGCAGTGTAAATATAGTGCTGATTCACTATAAGCTGGTTACACAATCCTCTCCTGGCAATCTCATCCATAAAACCTGCTCAGTCAACTTCCATTAGCAACAACATAAAGAGAACTCCAGCCAGGATTCCACCATTTGTTTTCAAGATTATTATGGATGGCAAAAGCCATCTAGCCCAGCTAATCTCATCAATCCTGAATAACATACAAACTACATATTAAGAGGCGGTGTCGACTATTTGGCCACTTGAGCCTGTCCACCATTTGATAACATGGCCTACATTATACCCATGACTACAACTCCAAATTACTTATGATGTGGAGATGCCGGCGTTGGACTGGGGTGAGCACAGTACGAAGTCTTACAACACCAGGTTAAAGTCCATCAGGTTTGTTTCGATGTCACTAGCTTTTGGAGCGCTGCTCCTTCCTCAGGTGAATGAAGAGGTCTGTTCCAGAAACAAATATATAGACAAATTCAAAGCTGCCAGACAATGCTTGGAATGCGAGCATTAGCAGGTGATTAAATCTTTACAGATCCAGAGATGGGGTAACCCCAGGTTAAAGAGGTGTGAATTGTGTCAATCCAGGACAGTTGGTAGGATTTTGCAGGCCAGATGGTGGGGGAATGAATGTAATGCGACATGAATCCCAGGTCCCGGTCTGTAAAGATCTGTAAAGATCTTTACTTGGGTCATAAGGGATAAAGAAGCCAATTTTACAAAGTATCTGCTGTCTTGTGAACCCAAACTGCAAAGCGCCAAATGTAAAAGCAGCTTTAAACAATTGCTTCCACTGGTGCTTTAGAAAATCCCCTGCAGTGTAAACAGGATGGATTCAAGGGTTGCAGCAGCAAAGCCAAACAGAGGCACTGTTCTGTGCAGCGTAAAGGCAACATTTGTATTTCCTGTCAGTAGTTGGAATGGCAAAGGTAGCACATCTGTGTGTTGCCTGCATTAGCAGTTCAATTTGAATATAAATGATGCACATATATACGTGATTTTTTTTTTTGTTTGCATCAGAAAAGCCAAAATTAGAAAACGGAAGCAGAGCTGTGAGACTGTAACTCATTCCGTGTTTATGTGAAACCTGACACTGGAAGGTCTCCTAGGATTTGGCTTTGTCTGTGTTAAATTCAGTGGCCAAACAGTGGTACTTTCTGCTAGTTCTGTGTGATCTGAATAAAACATGAGTGAACAGCAGGTCGTATTGGCAGCTGTCAGGAGCCACTTTTAAGCCGCTTTTGTAATGGCACTTATTTGGTGGGATCCTGGAGTCTGGCATCCGTGAAATGCCTCCTTTGCATTATATCCAGCTCACTATCCCAGTTCCAATCTTTGCTGGATCAGATAAATGTGCCATTGAGATCCAGATTTATAAACGCTGGGATGGCAGCCTTCAAATTCAACGAAACATGGTGGCTTCTCCAAATTTGACATAATCTGATTAAAACCTGAGTGAACAACAGATTTTAGCCCATTATTCCAACACCTCATAAAGTAGCAGGCATGGCTAGACTGTTGATTCAAATCTTGCCAATGTCACAGTTAATTTTAAATGCCTAACGCTGCATTTGTCTCAGGACGATATTGCTAACAGTAGCTTTGGGTTTGGTGGTAATTTGATAAAGTAAATGAGGAAATAATGTTGCCCACCAGAGACATTGAACACTGGCATAATGGTGTTTGTCCTGAATATCAGTGGCAGAGGTTGGCAATCTAGGTGGAGGAGCACCCACTGGAAACATGCAGGCAGCATGGTAGCATTGTGGTTAGCACTATGGCTTCACAACGCCAGGTTCCCTGGTTCGATTCCCAGCTTGGGTCACTATCCGTGCGGAGTCTGCACGTTCTCCCCGTGTCTGCATAGGTTTCCCCCGGGTGCTCCGGTTCCCTCCCACAAGTCCCGAAAGACGTGCTGTTAGGTAATTTGGACATTCTGAATTCTCCCTCTGTCTTCCCGAACAGGCGCCAGAATGTGGCGGCAAGGGGCTTTTCACAGTAATTTCATTGCAGTGTTAATGTCAGCATACTTGTGACAATAAAGATTATTATTAAGTGGCTGTAAACGACTTCACTCATTTGCGAACTCTTTCAGGATCCATTTGCTGGTGACCAGTGCACCTTGTTTCTCTGCTGCTTTCCCCAAACACTGAAACCTGTGAAGGGAAGAGCACACAAACATTTGATGAAGGAAAGGATAGGTGGTGCCTTGCACCAATCTTGGGACATCTCAAGTGGAGGAAGATATGGGGCGGAATCTTATGGCCCTGTTGCGGTGGGTTGGGGGGGGTGGGGGGGGGGGGGGGGTGTGGTGGTTGCAGGGCCAGGGCCATAAATTGTGGTGAATCATACAAAAGTCATACATTGGCTTCGGTGAGATTGGACAATCCTGACGGCTGTAGGGCCTGTAAAGTTCCATCCATGGACCCATAGGGAGGAGAAAAGGAAGTGGGATTAGTTTTGCATTGTTCTGGCAAAGACACGGGGTCAATGGGCACCTTCGGACGGGAATCAGCCAGTTCCATGGTTCAAGACCTGTTGACAGGTCAGACCCTTCACAGCCAAGAACCAACAAAGAAGATCCATTCCAAGCCTATGTGGCCACAGAGACCACATAAAATCCTTGTCATGGGAATTAATGTACACTCTAAAAATACACCTCCATCGTTTTGTTGACTTTTTAATAAATTTAGAGTGCCCAATTCATTTTTTTCCAATTAAGGGGCAATTTAGCGTGGCCAAAGCACTTAGCATGCACATCTTTTTGGGTTGTGGGGGCGAAACCCACGCAAACACGGGGAGAATGCGCAAACTCCACACGGACAGTGACCCAGAGCCGGGATCGCACCTGGGACCTTGGCGCCGTGAGGCTGCAGTGCTAACCCACTGCGCCACCGTGCTGCCCCTCCATCGCTTTGTTGACTTTTCTGCGAGGCTTCCTCCCAGGGGCACTCACTGTCAGACCAGCCTGCACGGTAATGGTGATGTTAAGATATCTACAAGGCTTGAAACAGCAGGGCAGTGCTCAGTGCTCCAACACACTTTGCTGCGTGGAGTAGTAACATGAAGAATTACATATGCAATGTCATGCAGTTTGGATTTCAGGCCAGAACTGTATCGTTCATCGGAAGATACTCCCATCTCCATGTGGAGGGAGAGGACGCCAGAAGATGAGTTCCTGTGGCGGATGCTCCTTTTCGAGTGCTTTCCAGCAGCTGGCAACAAAGTTGGGTTGGCAGCGATTAATCACTTAGTTACTCTCCTAATTCTGGCATGGAGGGAGAGGAGAGAGTGGGGGTTGGGCAGACGGCATTGTGTGGAGGTAAATGGAGATAAAGTAAAATAAGTTAAACACACACAATTTAAACAAAATATAGCCTATTATGGTGTATTTTATGCAAAGTATAAGGATCTAAGGCAATCCCGCATCAGCCTCCCCGAACAGGCGCCGGAATGTGGAGACTATGGGCTTTTCACAGTAACTTCATTTGAAGCCTACTTGTGACAATAAGCGATTTTCATTTCATTTCATTTCATCTTAGATGTTTTGTGTCACATATAAGAAAGCAAAAATATATACGCTCAAGGATCAAATTAAAGTTACATTGGAAATCTTTCTTTGTGATTCTGTGGCGTCTATTCATTATCCCAGCCAGGACAGGGTTTATATTGGAGACAGCTGGAGACTAGACTCAAAGAAATGAAACAAAATTTCACAGAAGTAATACTGTCACATCACTCCTTTTCCTCATTTCTTGCACTGCTCGGATTAAACTGATCCAAAATGAGTAGAACCTAAGCTTTTGCATTCAACCCTGCCAAGATCTAATTCATGTTGAGTATCATCCAATTATTGGCACACTTTGCAGCTTTTCCTCAGGGCAGAGATAGACTGGAAAATTAAATGAAACATTTTGTTTCAGTGTGGATGAATCATATTGTTTGTTCAAGCATCTTTGAAAATACTGCATTATTCCAGAAGCTTCCAGTATTGTCGAAACAAATAGGCCGTTTCCAATAGCAACGCATCTTTCTGAAAGTGCCTCTGGTCAGGTGGGCAGGAATGGGCAGGTGACATGCTGCTGGTCGTGAGTTATTTACAAACAAAAGTGAAATATTGCAGACCTCTAAGATAGCACTATGAGATTGATGGAGAATTCCTCATGAGGAACTCATGAAATCTGGTTTATGTTAACACAAGTAAAAAGGTAATGAACCTCAATGAAGTTTGAAGTGATTAGGCCATCCTCCTGAGTGGAACTGCAAACTTTTGTGTATTAACACATTGCTATCTACCTTAGGGAATTTTAAGACATTTATAATCTAAAGAGTAATAGTAATTTTTAATTGCTGAAATAGGAAAGGGGGGGGGAATGGGGAAACTTTAGGCTCGGGTTAATAAAGATGGCTTCCTCATCCATGAATATTGTGAATTTGTACAATTGTTTTCAGCCAAAATGATTGACGTCCTGAAATTCCACGAAGTTTCCACTGTAACGTGCCAGAATGAGGAGCCCCAAGGAAATTGGAAGACTTTAGTCTGAATTTTCTGTCAAATTACACTTATCTACTCTGTCTGCCCAGACATGGTAACTGGGCCCAGGGACTCCATAGTTCACAGAATTGTTACGGGGCAGAAGGAGGCCATTTGGCCCATTGTGTCTGCACTTGCTCTCCAAACGGGTATCATGGCTTGGTACCATTCCCCTACCTTTACCCTGTATCCCTGTGCATTATCTCTGCTCGAGTAACCGTCTAATGCGCATTTGAAAGCCTTGTTTGAACATGCCAACACCAAACCTTCAGGCAGCGCATTCCAGTGTTCCAGTGGCAGCAGGTAACCAAATGATATGAGGCAGAGCAGCCTCAAGGACAAGCATGGACTCCACCTCTGGGTCTAGGTTTGGCCAAGACCTGGACCACCCAAAGAGTGCAACATTTTAAAAGAAAATCATTTCCTTGCTCGATTTCTTTACTCAGGATCTGACCAGAAAGCATTGGGAACATGGAGAAACCCAAGTTGATGGCAACCCTTGTTTCCCAGTGCTCAGGGGTGTGCCAGGTTGGAAGGAGCACCCTAAGTGGAATTTCTGCAGATTCTCTGATGATACCACAAGCTCAAGTAGAAGAGCGCCAGCGGGCATTAGTCGGGTGGAAGCACCAGAACTACCACCTGTGGAATTTCTAGCCCTGAGTCTCACTCCAAAGGAATGATACACCACAAGTATGTAAATCCATTCCTCAAAGGGGAAAGATTTGATTTATGAGCAAGGGGAAAGATTTGAACTCTGAAGTGACTTGATTTAACCCTGGACCTGCCGAATTCCTGAGTTTCGGCCAATTTGGATCACTTCAGCTTCTGACCCAGATTTCCATTCAAACAATGCCTTGGACAAATTTTCTTAGATGGCGGCACAGTAAGTATTGGAGTGAACCTTTTAGCAATATTCCTTGGACGAATGTCATCACTATATGTGTTGCTTGTGCCTATACAAAATATAAGTCACAATTTTATCCAGCAATGGAATAACATTCAGCCCAATTGCACCAATTCCACTACAAGTTGCTTTAAACATTTTCATGATGGATCAATGGATAAATACAGAACTTGGTGTTGCACTGAAACTCAAAGCATTTTTACATTAATTGTGTGCGGTCAGTAACAGATCTGCGGTACTCCTACCACTGATCAGATACGAAAAATGTGCAGGTTCGGTGGATTGGCCATGTCCCTTTATGTCGAAAGGTTAGATGGGGTTACAGGGTTACAGGTATAGGGTAGGGATATGGGCCTAAGTGGGGTGCTCGTTCAGAGAGTCGGTGTAGACGCGATAGACTGAATGGCCTCCTTCTGCACTGTAGGTGTTCTATGATTCTATGAATTCTGCCCCTCCGTTAGCATTCAGACTGATAACAGCAGCCATCAATGGCAGAAGGTAAAGTAAGATTCTTTACTGTTGGCCCTTGAACTGCCTCTTTATGGAGCAGCAAATTGCCGAGGGAAAACCTTCAGCGTCGCGCTCTTTCCATTTGAACCGTTTAAAGGGGCTCTTCCACCTTGGTGGCAGACCCAGAGAGCCAGTTTCTCGTGCTTCCTCTAAGTCTGTCTCCAGATGAGAGCAAAACTTACTGACATCAATCGCCCTGAATCCAAATGAAACCAATGCCAATATAAAAGTGGCTTTAGCCCTGCCACATGAAAGGTTTGTAGATTGAAATAAACTGACCTTTCGCCAGCTACACTGGTAGACCTGACGAAGTTTTAAGATGTTATTCCAGTCTGATGGTAACATTCTGCATTATCTGTTGTATTTGTGTTTAAAGAACACATGCATCAATGTTTCTCAAACTTCAGTCAGCTCCAGCAAATCAGATTGATTGTTTCAGTAATTTGACTCACTTTATTAGGGTATAGTTTCTGGCATCTAACGCTAAGATGCAGCTGGGCTCTTATTTAGCTTTTGAAACACATTGGCCAGTTTATGCCAAAACAGAGCAGAGAGCATACAGTACTTCCATTCTGCAGAATGAAATGAGCCAGACCCACAAGGAACAGTATCAATAGCTGGTCTTGTGCAACCTCAGATGTTTTAAAGAGATCCAAAAATGCTTTCATCTGTACAGGTGCCATCTAAGGTTCCTATCACCACGAATCCAAACAAAACAAAGAAAAGACCTGGTGCTGTGGGAAAACTCATCAGAGGAGATTGTAGTGCGAAAGGTGACAACAGCAACTAGCATAAACAGAATGAAATTCACACCAAGGTGCCTTCCTGTGTGTGTTTCGCTATGCAGGGTGGAGGGAAAGAAATGTGGTGGCAGGTTAACACATTCAATCTTTCCCAGGACCTCAAACTGTGAAATTTGAACTCTTTCCCTATACCTATCACTACTAACGCATTTACTTCATCTTCCCTCCTATCCCTGTTCGCACCCATTTGCACTTTCATCAGCAATTCTCAATACAAAGTAACAGAATCAATATTTACTTTAATATACCTCATTCCAGCTCTGTTTCCAGGTCATTTCGTGAACCTTTTGATTTAGGGTGCAATTCAGCGAACAAAAGTTAAAGTCTGCTTTTGGGCGCATTGGCAAAGTGTTTCTTGGCAGCTGCAGTGCCGACAATCACCCAGCTATTCAACAGCACTTTGCCTTTTTTTGGGCCTCGGGGAATTTCTGCTCGCCGAGGCCACATTCAGAGAGCTTTACTGAAATGGCTCCTCTCAGACCGGGTGGCCATTTTGAATCTCAGCCTTGATCTCCCCCACCCCCTTTCAGGTCCCCCTCCCCAACCTTGTTGAGGCCCCTAGTAAACCCCCCTCACCTCCCCTCCTGGACCTGAACTCTGGCAGTGCCAATCTGGTACATGGCACTCTGGCACTGCCAACCTGGCATGCTGGCAGTTGCCCAGACACCCTGGCATTACCACTTGGGCACCCTGGCAATACTTAACTATGTGCCCTTGGAGGGATTCCATGATTCCCGGGTGGCGCTGCCAGGGTGCCAGGCTGGCAGTACAAGGATGTCCAGGTGGCAAGGGAGTGCCAGGGTACTAGCCCGCCCTGTCCCCGACCACCTGGGGATCTTTAATGGCCTGCGAGATCCCTCGCCCCCCCCCACCTGAGGTGCTGTTATTCCTGGTCCACGTTCGTGTAGACCAGCACTAAATTGCCCTCTGGAGCAGGTGTGACCATTGACTCCTGGGCACTAGGCTCATAATGGCTCATTCATATATGCAGATCTGTATGTCACTCAACGACAGTGAGCTCTAGGTCGAGCTGGGCAGAGTGAGTTGGGTGACTCATGATCGGCCCTACACCCAGCGCGGAGCCCAATTTGGGGCCCTTGCGTGATTTACCCATTCCGCCCGGATCCGAGCTGGCGCAACACGGTCATTTAATCGCTCCCTAAAATCCGATGTAAGAAATGATGGGGGGCAATTTAGTGCCCCCTCTCCCTGTCCGTGAGAAACTGGGTGCAGGCTCAAAATCTGGAGCGAACTGAAAAATGTGATTCTTTCCGGCGTGATTGGCTTTTGTAATCTTTCCCCCAACCTCGCCAGGCCGAGCCCGGGAACCTCATTTTAATACATTAGCATGTGTTCAGCGAGCACTCCAAATCTTCTCCACTCATGGAATCTTGCTCTGGCATCAGCGTGACATCACGCCGGCGTCATTTACACAAAGTCTCACCAGGCGGGAGGCGGTGGAGAGGATCCTTCCAGGGGCGCATAGGTAAATATAGGCCCGGGAGGGTGGGGTAGAGGGTCATGCCCAGACAGTACCCTGGCACTGGTTGGCACGATCAGGTTGGCACTTCGCCTACGAGGGAAGGCACCTTGGTGTGAATTTCATTCTGTTTATGCTAGTTGCTGTTGTAGTGTGCGAGGGGGGGGGGGAGAGCGCGGGCATTGAATGGGGGGTACGGTATCTGCCGGTGATGATTGTCAGGGGGAGAGCCACAAGACCTCCAAGGTGTGGCCTGGGTATTCGGCTGCAGCACTGATCGGGCACCCTATACAAAAGGCGTCCCGATCTGTTTGAAGCCGTTTCCCGGCTCTAAGAATCCCCTCCTCGCCAGAGCGACGGTGTTAACTACACCCAGTCACTATTTTTTCAGGGGCTCAAGGTTCCATGAGAAATCCCACTGACTCGGTCAGCATGTTCACTCCCTATTTCTCGTCAGGACTGCCACTTAGCATTTTTTAGTGAGTTTCGCTCAATGGGGGCGATTTTGTGCCCGCGTTTGTTGTCAGCAAGAAAGGCGACGTGGGCACAAAATCTCACGAGAATCGTGATTCTCGCTGTCAAGATCTTGTTTCACTATTTTCCCCACCCCCTCACTGATAACTTAATGTGGTTTCCACCCAGAAAGGGCAGGAACCTCATTTAAATGCATTTTTAGAGCCCGTTGCTTGTGTTGTGGAGATGGACGGGGGCTGTGATGCTTGTGAGGTGGAGTCCTCTGTGTCCTTTGGGAGGGGGAGGCGCTGAGGGGAGTTTACTTTCTGTACTGATAGGGGAGACCTTTAAAGATGGCACCCCGATCTCTGTGGAGCTGACCATGTTGGCTCTATCAGGCCCCACCCACCAGACTCGCTGCGCAAACCACGCCCATTCATTTGTTTTCCAGTGTGCCAGAAATTCTGGTCTACAAACTGGGCTGTGCAGCTGGAGAGCTGCACGCCAATTCTCAGTCAGAGCCTGACACTCTGAACAAATGTGGGAAAACCCCTGGCCACCCCCACCAGTCCTCCAGCCCTCGTGGAAGCACCCCCAGGCAGCACCACGGCTCCTTGTCGACTGTGGCGGTGCTGGGTTCCCGACCGCTCAGACCACATGTTAACCGCGCGTTCAGGAACACGGTCCATTGGTGCATCGGGGAGGTCCTTCAGGTGACGTACCAACGTTGTTCCATGGCGTGCGGCGCATGACGCGATGACGCCATTTCGGAGGGGGCAAAGAATCGAAAAGCAGCGTCAAACCGGCGGCGCCCCAATTTGGACGTCAGAAGGGATTCCCCACCCGATCAACGATGACGATATCAGCGTTGGGCAATGGAGAATACTGCCCCAGAGCATAGGACTCAGCCAACTAAAACCATGACAGCATTGGAGTGGTTGAGCCTGGAGTTAATTAAAGCATGGATGAGGGTTTCAATGGGAGATGGGTTGAGGCGTGAATGGATATGGCGGTATTGTGGAAGTGGAAGTAGGCAGTCTTCATGATGCAGTGTTTGTGAGATTTAAACTTCAGTTCATCATCAAATAGGTACAAGTCACAAATCGTATAGTTCAGCTGGCAACAGTGGCCAAGGGGGGATTCAAATGGACAGTTAGGAAACTGAGTTTGTGGCCGGGGCTGAAGACTATGAGTTCGATTCTCTGTTCCTGAGACTAAGTGTTGGCGCCAGCGCAGAATTCATGAACTTGCACGGCAGCAAAACTACCGCTGCACCTAGAGCGATTCAGCGACTGTTAAGAGGTTAGCACCGGCGCTTCATGGAACACAATCGATTCCAATGAGAAATGGTGGTCGATTCCCCGGATTCATGATTGACACTCAGGAAGCTGACAAGCTGCAGCCGCATATACACCCTTCACTCCCCACACACACCATCTCAGCCAACAAGGTGGCAGCTAGGAGAGCAGCCCCACAATTTACGGATGCCGAGCTGGAGACCCTCCCGAACGCGGTGGCGGAGAGGCGGGCGACCCTGTACCCCAGCTCAGGAAGGAGGCTGCCACGCGCCGCCATTCTCTGTGCCTGTGCGCAGGTAGTAGAGGAGGTGGGCGGCGTGGGCAACACCGTCTGGACTGGCCAGCAGTGCGGGATGAAACTGCACAACCTCCTCAGAGCGGCGAGGGGGAATAGGCAACACTGTACCGCTGGTACTAACCCCCGTCCCACACACGTGTAACCCGACCCCCCCTCCACCCAGAGGGCGGGCGAACCCCCACGCTGCACCACATCCCGGCATCCATTCCGGCCGCCATGGCCGGGTGCCCTGGCCACTGAGGCCACCAGCAATCCAACCCCTGGGCTGCATGAGTTGGACTGTGTAATGCTGTCGATTTCTGTTTCCCCCCCACCTCCCACGGGAAGGCTGCCCCTAAACGCCAGGAGCGGCAGAAAACTGGAGAGGGATCACCGGACCTGCGGCCCCAAACATTGGCACAGCAGAGAGCCCTGGAGTGGTCTCTGACCTGGTGGAATGGGAGGTCGCTGGGGAGGAGATCGGCTGTGGGCGAGGAAGTGAGAGCCCGCTTAGTTGCGGTTCCCCGTGTGTATCAACACCCCCCCCACCCACCCCAGCACTACCTCCACAACACCCTCACCCCCACATCACCCCTACCCTCACCCCACAGTGCCCTGGCACTGCCCGTGGCAGTCACCTTAGTGCCCTGGAAGTGCTGTCAGGCTGCCAGAAAAAAGCGTCAGGGGGCTGAACATGAAGGGGCTGGGATATGAAGAGGCAGGGCCGTTGCCGAACCCATAGCGGGGTGCTGCTGACCTGGGGAGGCTGCTAGTACCAGATTGTGGGGAGAGGAAACCTGATTCGGGTGATTGTGTGGGAGCCTGATTCCGGTGATCGTGTGGGAGCCTGATTGCGGTGATTGTGTGGGAGCCTGATTCTGGTGATTCTGTGGGAGCCTGATTCCTGTGATTGTGTGTGAGCCTGATTCCTGTGATTGTGTGGGAGCCTGATTCCGGTGATTGTGTGGTAGCCTGATTCATGTGATTGTGTGGGAGCCTGATTCTGGTGATTCTGTGGGAGCCTGATTCCTGTGATTGTGTGTGAGCCTGATTCCGGTGATTGTGTGGTAGCCTGATTCATGTGATTGTGTGGGAGCCTGATGATGGCGATTGTGTGGGAGCCTGATTCCGGTGATTGTGTGGGAGCCTGATTCATGTGATTGGGTGGGAGCCTGATGACGGTGATTGGATGGGGGGGATGTCTTTGCCGGTCCGAAGAGGGGAGAACTGGCTCCTGTGTAAATACTGCTTTATGCTGAATAAACGTCTTTCCTATGAACTCTTTGGACTCCCCTTTGCTGTTGACTTCAGTTATCTTAAGGCAATACCTGCAACTGTTTGAATTAATTTAATTTAATAATTATCTTTATTGTCACATGTAGGCTTACATTAACACTGCAATGAAGTTACTGTGAAAATCCCTTAGTTGCCACACTCTGGTTTCTGCTTGGGTACACCGAGGGAGAATTCAGAATGTCCAATTCACATAACAGCACGTCTTTCGGGACTTGTGGGAGGAAACCGGAGCACCCGGAGGAACCCCACGCAGACACGTGGAGAACGTGCAGACTCCACACAGACAGTGACCCAAGCGGGGAATCAAACCTGGGACCCTGTCGCTGTGAAGCAACAGTGCTAACCGCTGTGTGATGCTTATTCATTCCTCACCAAATACCAGTGAACAACCCAGAGTTTAACCAGTGAAGATGCTTTTTCCATGTTCATGTGATGTCACTCAGGTTTAGATTCTCATGTCAGTCATTTAAATACTTTGTGATCAGACCACCAGGCGGGATTATCCAAAAGAATTGGATTGATCTTCAGTGCCGCAATGCCCATTTCCACTGTCTGACTAATCAACGGCACAGTAGGGCACCTCTCTCCTTCCAATATCCTTTCAATCAACTACTCCCTGCTGTGTGTCCTTTAATTACTGTTCCCACCTTGTAGTTTCATTAATTAACAACCACTCAAGAAGAATTTATCCTTTCCTAAACCACTTTCAATTTACCGCTCTACTTGTATTGCACAGTTTGAAACCAGGACAGAGGGGGTGCAGGCAGTATGGTTCAGTTGGGACTTTGTTAGTTCCCAGTGCCCTCATTAGATTACAGTTTACGTAGCCGAAACTGCCTTCTCTATTAGGTTGATATGTACATTTTATAGCATAAGGTTTATTGCACTAAATGGCTTTCTCCATATAGCAACATAAAGAACCCAACATTCTTGCCTTTGAAAATGGTTGCAATAATCTGAGAAGGGAGCTTTGCGTTTCCAACCAAAACAGTCACTGGCAGCAAAGGTAAACAGAATCTCCGGTGCCATTCTCGATCATCTTGCAATGGACAAACTAACATCTCAATCTGCAAGTGATGTGCTTTCTGCTCTGCCAGCCTGCGTCATCCTTTCCCTGATATCAGGGAGAATTCCAGCCAGCCAGCACTAATTACCTGGCCCAAATTTCATCGCCGGAGCGATTCGAGCAATTATGTCACACTCACTGATGGCTTTCTTTTTGAATTTTTTTTATTGGCATTTGAATTTAATTTTAAAAATGCTTTGCAGACAAAGAACAATACAAGAACAATGGTAATAATAGTTTACACAATAAAAACGACAAAACATGAGCTCTACACTGTCACCAGGGTCCGTGACTGTGGTCCCAGTACTATTTTACATTATTTACAATATTTTGAAGGGTTTTTACTGGGCCTCCTGCCGCTGCTTTGCCCACATATTTTTATGTATTGCTGGGATCCTTCCCCTCTCTAACCGATTATCTTAGTTTCGCTGCTGGGGGAGGGGAGGTGGGAGTCCCCCTTCCACCCCCTTGAGTTTTTGAGGAAGGGCGGATCAGTCCTTTTTCCGGTTTAGCCCATGTGTGAGTGGTTTGTGATCCCTCCTGTGGGTGGTCCACCACCCCATTCCTTCTCTGCTATTTGCGAGCTCCCTTCCTCCAGGCAACGTTCCCTGTCTCCCTCCTCCCCCTCTGCCAGGCTGGTGCTGGTTGCAAACAGGTCTGTAAAGAGGCTTGTGAACTTTTCCCACGTGTTACGGGAACTCTCCTCGGACCCTCTTATTGCAAATTTTATTTTTTTCAAGCCTCAAGAACTCGGCCAGATCTGAGAGTTTTATCAAGGCCCTGGATGGCGCTGCTGACTTCCAGCCTAGCAGTAGTCTCCACCTGCCAATCAGTGAGGCGAAGGCCTGGACATCCGCGCCCTTCCCTGTCCAGATCTCTAGATGCTCTGACACCCCGAAGACCACCATAGATGAGCACAGCTCTATCTCAACCCCCACCACCTTGGAGTTAGCCTCGAAGAAGGCCATCCAGAACTCTGTGTTCTGGGGCAAGACCAGAACATGTGGGTGTGGTTGGCTGGGCCTCCCTGACACCGCTTGCATTTATCTTCCACCTCCGGGAAGCACCTGCTCGTGCCTGTCTTGGTAAAGTGCACTCTGTCCACTACTTTAAGCTACATCAGGCTTAGCCTGGTGCAGGAGGGGGTGGAGTTGATCCTGTGCAGTGCCTCGCTCCACACACATCCCCTATCTCAATACCCAGTTCCTCCCTGCATTTCCGTCTGGTCTCGTCCAATGAGGTCCTCACCTTTTCCATACGTCCTCTGTCGAAGTTGCCACACTTGTCATCCCCTAACTAGTTCAACCCTACCATTGTGTCCAGAAATGAGTGTTCGGGTCTCTGGGGGAAAGATTGGTCTCCTTGTGGAGAAAGTCACGCAGCTGGAGGTACCCGAGCTTGTTCCCTTTCAGGAATTGGAGCCTCTCTGTGAGTTCCCCTAGGGTCACCAGTCTAGCGTCCACTTACATGTCCTCTACTGTCAGTGTTCCTCTGACTTCCTCCACGTCCCAAATGTGTCGTCAATCATCGCCGGTGTGAACCTGTTGTTGTTGAAGACGGAGGCCTTTATGGACATCTTGCCCAGTTCGAAGTGGCGCCTGAACTAGTTCCATGTTGTTGGGGTGGCTACTACCACTGGGCTCCTGGAAGGCTGTAATTAACTTGTCGACCCTGTGAAGAAGGATTTTTGATGAAGATCGGGAGTGATCTGAATACGAAGAGGAATCTAGGCAGCATGTTCATTTTGATTGTCTCTACCCTTCCCACTAGCGAAAGAGGGAGCGAGTCCCATCTCCACGATCACTTCTGGTAGCAATTCTGCAGTCACCTCGCCAGTGCTTTCGCATCAGTATTTAGGAGAGAGATGGGTCTGCATGATCCACACTCTGTCTGGTCTATGTCCTTCTTCGGTATCAATGAGATTGAAGCCTGGACCAGCGTGGGCGCCAGGGTCCCCTTTGACAGTGAGTCATTGAACATCTCCTGCCGGTGCGGCGTCAGCGCTGCAAACATCCATCTCATATATAAGCATTAAGACTCTTTAGGGGGCGGCACGTGGCACAGTGGTTAGCACTGGGACTACGGGGCTGAGGTCCTGGGTTCGATCCCGTCTCTGGGTTACTGTCCATGTGGAGTTTGCACGTTCTCCCCGTGTCTGCATGAGTTTCACCCCCACAACCCAAAGATGTGCTAAATTGCCCCTTAAATGAAAAAAATAATAATTGGGTACTCTAAATTTATTTAAAAAAAAGACTCTTGAGGTCCCACTACCCAGAGGGTTGAAAGAGAGTGCATTATCACTGATACTAGCTAGCCATTTTATGTTCAGCTAGGTGGCAATTGGCAAGACTTCCATTGCTATCCTAGCCATATGGAGCTGCTGACCAATCATTTTTTTAAAATAAATTTAGAATGGCCAAATCATTTTTTCCAATTAAGGGGCAATTTAGTATGTCCAATCCACCGATCCTGCACATCTTTGTGTTGTGGGGGCGAAACCCACGCAAACACAGGGAGAATGTGCAAACTCCACACGGACAGTGACCCGGAGCCGGGATCAAACCTGGGACCTCGGCGCCGTGAGGCAGCAATGCTAACCACTGCGCCACCGTGCTGCCCGCTGCTGACCAATCATAATCATAAGACATAGGAGCAGAATTAGGCCACTCAGCCCATCGAGCCTGCTCCACCATTCAATCATGGCTGATATTTTCTCATCCCCATTCTCCTGCCTTCTCCCGATAATCCCTGGTCCTCTTATTAATCAAGAACCTATCTATCCCTGTCTTAAAGACACTCAGTGATATAGACTGTTCATAGAATTTACAGTGCAGAAGGAGGCCATTCGGCCCATCGAGTCTGCACCGGCCCTTGAAAAGAGCACCCTCCACCCTATCCCTGTAACCCAGTAATCCCACCCAACCTTTTTTTTTGGACACTAAGGGCAATTTTAGCATGACCAATCCACCTAACCTGCACATCTATGGATTGTGGGCAGACACCGGAGCACCCGGAGGAAACGCACGCAGACATGGGGAGAGAATGCAGACTCCGCACAGTGACCCAAGCCAGGAATCGAACCTGAAGCTGTGAAGCAACTGTGCTATCCAATGTGCTACCGTGCTGCCCTAATATGGCCTCCACAGCCTTCTGCGGCAAAGAGTTCCACAGATTCACCACCCTCTGGCTGAAGAATTCCTCCTCATCTCTATTTTAAAGGATCGTCGCATTAGTCTGAGATTGTGCCCTCTGGTTCTAGTTTTTCCTACAAGTGGAAACATCCTCTCCAATCCACTCTATCCAGGCCACGCAGTATCCTGTAAGTTTCAATAAGATCCCCCCTCATCCTTCTAAACTCCAATGAGTAAAGACCCAGAAGTCCTCAACCGTTCCTCATACGACAAGTACTTCATTCCAGGGATCATTCTTGTGAACCTCCTCTGGACCCTTTCCAAGGCCAGCACACCCTCCCTTAGATGCGGGGCGCAAAACTGCTCACAATACTCCAAATGGGGTCTGACCAGAGCCTTATACAGCCTCAGAAGTACATCCCTGGTCTTGTACTCTGGCCCTCTCGTTATGAATGCTAACATTGCGTTTGCCTTCCTAACTGCCGACTAAACCTGCACGTTAACCTTAAGAGAATCGTGAACAAGGACTTTCAAGTCCTTTTGTGCTTCTGATATCCTAAGCATTTCCCCAATCTGACTGACCGGCAGCTCTGTCATCTCTGCGTCGCCAGGTTCGAGCAGTAGCCCCTGCTGAGACAACAGGCAGTCCCCAGCGGAAAGGGCAGTCAGGCTCCAGGGAGAGGGGTTAGGGTATTGGGGGCTGAGTTGACATCAAGTAGGGGAGGATTAAGGGGGAGTCGGTTCAGACCTTTGGGGGAATTGTCTCCAATGGGCACAGCAAACAAGACATCCCTTCTTGCCTGACACCAGTCTCCACAGCTAAAGCTGCAGAGTACCCACCTGACATGGGGCTGCTCCATCGCTGGTTAAAAAGCAGAATGACCCACTTAGGCAGCCTTTAATTGGTCACTTAACGGCCTCAATAGGCCCAAGGATGGTGGGCCTCCTGCCTTCAACCCCTACTGCTCCCTGTAAAATGGGAGATAGGTCAAGGCAGGCTGGTAGGTGGCGGGCAGGTCATGCATTTTACAAACCTCTCACTTTCAAACCTGGTGGCATGGGAGCCAAATAACTCCACCCTAAATATAAAACAATTTCTTGATAGGAACATGATTGAACATTCTAAGGGTTAATATAATCAGTAATAATTGAACATTGTGCTGTATCCTCTTTCTTAGGTAGTCCCTCGGGATTAAGGATGACTTCTCTCCATGTTAGTTTGAAAGGCTCTGAGATGACTGATAAATCCAGTGAGCAATTGATACACTCTGCCACATGTGCGGCAGATGGTACTTGAAGGGTTGAGTAGATGGGTAGGAGTTTGTGTGCTTCGACTTCACCTCTGCAAATTTCCAATGAAGTTGCTCGATCTGTCCGGTACCCTCCCGAACGCGTCTTCTCTGCTTTGGTCAGTCACAAGCCAGGGTCTCCCATGAGTGTGCCTGACCTCTTCAGGAATGCGCTGAGGACATGCCTAAAGCATTTGTGTCCTCCTGGGAGTGTCCAGTACAACTGAGCTCTGAGCAGAGCAATTTCTTCAGGAGTCTGGTGCCAGGCATACAAACGACATGTCTATCCAACGGAGCTGGTTTGGAGTGATTAGCACGTCGATGCCGGGAAAGTTGGCCTGTTTGATCATATTTCTTGCCACTGGATTTGGAGGAACTTACAAAGGCACTGCTGGTATTATTTCTCCAGTCCAGATTGGAAGTTCCTGCTATTGATTGTCCAAGTCTCTGAAGCATAGAGGAATGCGGGGAATCATGCTGCCAGGTAAACCATGAGATTAGTCTCGGGTTTGAGATCCTGGCCCTCTTTTCCTCAGTCAGCCAAAAGCTGAGTTGGCATATTGGAGGCAATGATTATTTTTGTTATCTATATCTGTCTTCATAAAGAAGAGGCTCTTTCCATGACCAATGGATATCTAAAAGGACTTTAAACCAATTAAATACTTTTGAATTGTAACCGTTGCTGTACCATTGTAAAGAAAAGGCTGCCAATTTACAGGCAGCAAACTTCCACAAACAATAATGTGGTAACACAATTCTTTTAAAATGTTGATTAAGGGATAAATATTGACCAGGACCTTGGGGATAACGCCACTGCTCTTCTGCAAAATAGATCCATAGGATCACGTATCTCCACCTGAATAGGTTTTAACATCTCAGCCAAAAGGACAGCACCACCAGCAGTAAAACACTCCTGCAGCACTGCACTGGAGTGTTAATCTTGATTTGTCTGCTTGCATCCTAGAGCAGGACTTGAACCAAGAATTTTGTCACTCCAAGGGAAAGATCTGTCAACTGAGCCACGGCTTGCACATTGCCGACTGAAGACAAAAAATAAAACTGTTCTCAAACTGGTCAGCATTGGCCTGAATGAAGGAGCAGCATTAAACACTCCTGTACATATATACATCACTGCTTCTTCATTATCACTGGGCCATCTTTCCAAAAGTACTTCATGATCAGCCCTCAGTTCATCCACTTCCTTTGGGGAATGCCCATTTAGGAAGCGTGTGGGAACTATTAATGAGACAAACCAATGGATGAAAAGAGAGACGCAATGACCTCCTTACACCTAAATCCCACAACCCTTGCCAGATCACTGCATCCAATTGCCAGACAATCTTCACCTCAGTGAGGTGCAACTGTGTGCCCATTGGACAGCTGCCACTCAACAACAAAATATTAATGAAGTAGAACCTGAGAGAAGTTTCAGGCCTCGTGAGGGCAACGTTGCGTTGGCATCACCAATATGACACCCATTCTGTGCCCGGGCTGAAGTCTCCATCTTAATGTTTCAAGGGAAAATAAGAAATAGTCATGTTTACAATATCCCTGCTACTCTGTTCCGAAAACCACTGCCAAAGGCCAGTGCTTTGTTATTGTTCTCAGTGTATGGGCAATGCTGCCAAGG
Source organism: Scyliorhinus torazame (assembly GCF_047496885.1). Classification (NCBI taxonomy): domain Eukaryota; kingdom Metazoa; phylum Chordata; class Chondrichthyes; order Carcharhiniformes; family Scyliorhinidae; genus Scyliorhinus; species Scyliorhinus torazame. Next base: position 69,733,317 of record NC_092715.1, on the reverse strand, counting down.
CTACATTTATTGCCCATACCTAGTTGATCTAAGTAGATGGGAATGATAGTCCATCTTCTCTCCAAAGTGCTACAGTCATTAGGTGATGGGGGTTCTCATGATGATGTTAGGTACGGAATTATGGAAAACTGGCTCGGTGATAACAAAGAAACAGTGATGTATGCCCAAAAATTGGATGGTGCCTGACTTGGAGGAGAATTTGGGAATGATAGTGCTCCAAACAAAATGCTGCTCTTGTAGCTCTCGGTGATTGAGGTTGCAGGCATTGGAAATTCTGTACAAAATAACATTAGTGAGTTAGTGTAGAATTTTCTGTACGTAGTCAGTCAATAGCAGCCATGATGGGAAGGAACAGATATTCAATTTTTTGCCACAAACGCCAACAAAGCGGGCTCTTCTGACCTTGGTGGTGCTGAATTGCTTGTGTTTTGTTGCAATGCACCCATCCAAGCTAGTAATGACTGTTCCATAACAGCATGGGCTGCAGAAATTGTTTGATGCTAGGATGACACTAAGAATGCGCAAGGGCATTGCATCTGTCATGATCGTGAGCCAAATATTCTGTCAGTAGTTTAAAGTCTTTGTTATGTTAGGAATGCTTGCTGTTCTGTCATAACCTGCTTTTATTTATCTGGAATTTCCTTTACCATCCTTCACCTCATAAGCACTTGGCTTTGATGTTCATTTGTTTAGGTTAGGTAAAACTCAGCAAGCTAACAAACCTGTCCATTGGTCTAGCAGGCATTGGTAAAAGAAAAATGATTGAATAAATTAAAATAAAACAGTCGTAAGAACACTAAGTTTATAATCCATGATATGACTGATTAAAATGTCATGATGGTTAACTTAACTTAAGTGTTCTATTGGTTAAGTGTACAGGATTTTAAGAGTACAAGTTCTCTCATTCATCTCTCCTGAAGCGTCATGTTATTTTCATGTTCAATTCTTTGTTCAGCCAAAAATAATTCTATAATAAGCAAACTTGATAACTTGTAACAAATACACAGAAACAAACACAGAAGTAGAAGGAAGCCATTTGGCCCTTCGAGCTTCCTCTGCCATTCATTGTGATCATGGCTGATCATCAAGTTCAAAATTGATTCTGCACCCCTGCATATCCCTTGATTCCTTTAGCCCCAAGAGTTATATCTAATTCCTTCTTGAAATTACACAACATTTTTGCCTCAACTACTTTCTGCAGTAGTGAATTCCACAGATTGACCACTCTCTGGGTGAAGAGATTTCTCCTCACCACAGTCCTAAAAGGTTTACCCCTTATCCTCAAACTATGACCCCTAGTTCTGGACTCCCCCAGCATCGGGAACAGTCTTTCTGAATCTACCCTGTTTAATCCTGTTAGAATTTTCTAAGTTTCTATGAGATCCCCTCTCACTCTTCGAAACTCTAATGAATATAAGCCTAGGGTAGCACGGTGGCACAGTGGTTAGCATTGCTGCCTATGGCGCTGAGGACCTGGGTTCAAATCCCGGCCCTGGGTCACTGTCCGTGTGGAGTTTGCACGTTCTCCCCGTGTTTCACCCCCATAATCCAAAGATGTGCAGGATAGGGAGATTGGCCATGCTAAATTGCCCCTTAATTAGAAAAAATAATTAGATACTCTAAATTTTTTTTTTTAAATGGATATAATCCTTCGTCTCTCCTCATATGACAGTCCCGTCTGCCCAAGAATCAACCTGGTAAACCTTGGCTGCACTCCCTCCACAGCAAGAACACCCTTCCTTAGGTGAGCCCCGATCGCGGGCCAGACCCCATCAGAGGCCCCCCCCCCGGGAACGGACCCCCCTCCCCTCCCCCACAGGCCGCCCCCCGACGAGTACCCGCCGGCAGCAACCAGGTGTGGACGGCGCCGGTGGGACTAGGCCGTTTACACGTGGCCGCTCGGCCCATCTGGGCCAGAGAATCGGTGGCCCAGCTGCGGATAGCGGGCAGCGACCGGCGCCGCGCCAAACGCGCTGGCGCGAATGGCGCCGATTCTCCGCACCTCAGAGAATCGCGCGCCGCGTCGGACCGGCGTCGCGCAAAAAAATGCCGCGACCGCCGATTCTCCGAGCCAGCGCGGCTTTGGAGAATCCTGCCCCGGAACTAGGGGACACAGTTTAAAAATAAGGGGTCTCCCATTTAAAACCAAGATCAGGAGAATTATTTCCTCTGAGGGTTGTGAACTCTCTTTCCCAGAGAGCAGTGATAGCTGGGTCATTAAATATTTTTAAGGCAGAGGTAGAAAGCTTCTTGACTAACAAGGGAGTGAAAGGGCATTGGGGGTCGTCAGAAAAGTGACATTGAGTACACAATCAGATGGGCCATGATCCTATTAAATAGCTCTTAATTTGTATGATCATATGTATCATGAAAGTCTGTGATTGTATAAATAAATGCATAGCAAACGGAAAGAATCAAGAAGATTTTTCTGGTGCCATATAAAGCGATTCCATTTAGAAAAGTTGCCAAACCACATCAGATTCCATCAGCTCTGCCACGGGCCAATTCTTTTTAACTTTTACCCCAAAATATGTATACCATTTGAAGAAATTATTCTCTGGTGTTCACAATTGGAGTATGAATTTTTGTACATAAAATTGGTAATGGTCCATTACAAAATAATTCAAATTTAAAACAATGTAATACAGAATAGTTTTTATACATGAGGTGCCTCACTACAATTGCCACTTACAGGTTAAATTTAAAATGTATAGTTTGTTTCATGTCAAATATTCTCCAGTGTATGCAGTGCAGGGTGTTTTACACTGTTTCCAGCTTCTCTGGATACGACAGCGGATGAGCCTTACTCATTGAGCCTTAGTGGAGGCAGCTGCAAGCTCTCGTGGATCTCTCAGCACACAGTCCTGGACCATTACATGTCAGTTTGTAAAACTCGGTTGGCGATAGCTTTTTATTCTGGAAGATCATACTTTCACCGAGTCGACAGTCCTCCAGCAGCAGTTGATGCTTTTCTCAACACGAGTCCCTGAGAACAGCCCGTGGAACACTGAGTCCAGCTTTATGGAGTTGCTTACGATGAACTTTCACAATAACCATTGCGTCTCTTTCCATACTTGCTTTGCAAAGACACATTCCAGACGGAGATGGACAACCGTTTCATCCCCACCGCAGCAATCTGAGGGCAGTGTGCGGAGGCAGTTAGACTCCAGGTGTGCAGTACGGATCACACAGAGAAGCCAATTTCTCATCGCCAGTCAAGCCATAAGACATAGGAGCAGAATTAGGCCACTTGGCCCATCGAGTCTGCCATGCCGTGGTGCTTGTTTGAAAGTTCTGGCGATGTGGCATTCTGCCAAATGACTGTGACAGTCTGCTCAGGGAGTCATCCAATAGATTCCACCATTTCCTTTTCCCGCAGGGCCTCAAGCCATTAGGTTCAGACAAAGCCTGATGGATTCATGGCCAACTGTGTTTTTTCTGCACAATCTTTTCCATGAGGAACATGTGATATGGTGTTATCTAGTTGATTGGAGTGTTCCGCGACACATGACCAGACCCACCCTTCGCAACAGCGGGACAGATAGAACCTCAGCACTTAATGGCACTTGGTGTGCCATAAGGATAGGGCAATGTTGGATCTGTTTTCCCCCTTTGTCTAGTGGTTTGTACATGTCCCATGGACACAGTACACTTTTGATCTCCAGGTTAAGTGGTAGATGACTTGGTGATTGCCGAAATTGTAGTATGACATGCTGGCGAAGTATCATATCATTTTAATTTGAGTTCAAGCGTTATCTATACTGATGTGGGCTATGCCTTCCTGAGAAATCACTTTAATATGGTGGCAGACCTGGCTCGGTGGTAGCCATCTTGTTATAACCCCAATGGAGATCCCAGGATCAGGACCATACGATTTCCCATGACCACCCCTGAATATGAACTTCCCCTTTAAGGCAGGCAGGACTTCCCATTTGAGGGGGAGGGGTTTCCCTTTTAAAAAACCCTGGCCGATCTGCAGGTTGGGGAAGGAGACCCTTAGGGGAGTGGAGGAGTATTGGAACTGTGTTGGAATAAACCTTATTCTTTGGGTTCTGCCATTGTTTATGCCTTCTGCTTAGCGCGGATTCAACACTGGCGACAAGGATTCAGTGGAGCTGCTGTTGCTATGTGCCTGGCCTGCCTTGTCTCGGCTCCGGCAGGCCCACTGCTAACTGCCAAACTGTCACTCATTGGAATGCTGGAATCTTTTAACGTAGGCACAGGGGGTGGAGGCAATATGTGGAATGCATGGACTTTATTTTGCACAAATGTGATTACCGCCGATGCAAAAAAACTGTTTTTTAATGACGGCTCGCGGAGGGCCCACCGACAGTGTGGTAAAGAGCCTGACTCAACCGGACACCCCAGATTCCCAGCCGTTCATCACCATGGTCACCCTGGTGGGGGGCATTTTAACCCGAAACCATCGCTCATCATACACCATTTCCAGGGCTGCTCGGGCCCAAGCCGAGTCGGTGAGTGATTTCCTGGCCCACCTCCGAAAACTGGCAGAGATGTTGAATGAGACACTCAGGGACCATTTGGCATATTGACACTGTGATGCGGCCACTCAACGGAAATTACTAACTTGCTGAGGCCCATCTGGACCGGCAATGTGAGGTGGGGATAGCTATCTCCGGAGAAAGCGCTGAACAAGGGGTCCAGGAATTCTAGGGACTGACAGTGCTCTGTCTGGGATGCCATAAGAAGCGTCAATCGCACTTGGCTAGACCTGAGGAGGCTGGCCCCCGACAATGTGACACTTACCGGAGGAACACGGACCGCCGTAATAAAGGCTGAGGACGTAACAGGACGTTCTCCCCCAGCCAGGAGGAACAAAAATATGACCACCAGCCAGCGGGGCAGCAACAGGCCTCAGGAACCAGAGAGACAAGAGGTCCCGCAAAGATCTACCCACCCGCCGACCTGCTAGGCGCGACCACCCCCCTACGTGACAGGACTTACTATGTGGAAGATGATGATAATACCTACCAGCAGTTGCATTGCGTGGCTGCGCTAAGAGTAGCACCCACCCAGATCTCCCTGCGGATTAATGGACACCAATCTGCATGGAGCTCAATACTGGGGCAGCAGTGTCGGTAGTCAGTCGCCCTACGTTCACCCGCATTCGGTTGGGTCTTTTATCGCTGACCCTGTCAGACACCAATGCGGATCTGGTGGTCCACGGGAGCGGTTCCAAGCTTGTTGGGGCTTGACTGGTTATGCCACTTGCAGTTAGATTGGCATCAGGTGCGCCGTATGAACCCACATGGCCCTGAAGGAGTTCTGTCCAGGTTTCCATCGGTATTCCAGGATGGCTTGGGCACCATAAAAGGAGACATGGCATGAATAAGCTTGGACCCAGCGGCTCAGTTACGTTTATTCCGCGCCCGACCTGCCCCGTACGCTTTATGACCCAAAATGGACACTGAGTTGGACCAGATGGAGAATTTGGGATCTTACGCCCTGTACAGTTCTCTGAAACCGGATGGAATAGTACGCCTGTGTGGCGACTATAAAATGACAGTCAACCGTGTGTCTTGGCTGGACCGTTACCCGGTTTCTTGGATCATGAAGCTCAGCTCAGTAAGAGTGTACATTTACAAAACTTGACATGAGTCACGCTTACCTCCGCCTGCCCTTTGGGGTTTCCTCTGCATGTTTGATTTTCCAGCGAGGAATGGAGGACATCCTGCGACGTGTACCCCGTGTGGTGGTCTATCACGCCGATGTCCGGATCACGGGCTTGTCCGACTAGGCGCAGCTACAAAACCTGGCCGAGGTACTGGAGTGTTTTGAGGGTGCCAATGTCTGCCTCCGGCGAGAGGAATGTGTATTCAACGCTATCGAAGAAACATACCTCGGCTACCGCGTGGATTGCCAGGACGTGCACCTGGTGGAAGAGAAGGTGCTAGCAATTCGGCAGGCTCCTGTACCAGGTGGCCTGACGGAACTCCAATCGTTCCTGGGCATGGTAAACTACTATGGCAAGTCCCTCCCAACCCTGGTCACCACTTTAGCCCGCTCCACCGTCTTTTGAAGAAGGGGCAACACTGGGAGTGGGGCTGAGAGCAAAAAGCGGCTTTCGTCGAGGTGAAACAACAACTCTCCTCATCAAGACTGCTAACCCACTTCGACCCATCCCGGCCAATCCTATTGACCTGCGACGCTTCTCCGTATGGCAACAGGGCCATGCTGGCCCACAGAATGGACTACATATCTGAATGTACCATCGCCTTCTCCTCAAGAATGTTGGCCAACAGAGAGAAGCGATATGCCCAAATCCAGAAGGAGGGTTTGGCTGTCGTGTTCGGGGTCAAGAAATTCCATCAATATGTCTATGGACATTGCTTCACCGTCCTCATGGACCACAAGCCCCTCCTAGGGCTGTTCAAGGAAGATCGAGTGATTTTGTTCCCCCTCCCACACCCCATTGCTTCTGTTCTCAGCCAGTGATGGGCATTGCTGCTCACAGCATATGACTATTTGCTGGAGCACAGCTCCGGGGCCAAGATTCCCTACGCTGAAGCATTAAGCCATCTGCCCCTGCCGACCAGGGCACCTACACCAGCGGTGGCCGGGGAGGTAATTGCCGACCTCCATTTTATGGACTCGCTATCCGTCATGGCACCAACTGACCCTCCGCTATCCCGTGTCCGCCATATGGTGCAATTTGGGGCTCAGCACAGGGCTGTACCACAGGACCTAAAAGCCTATGCCACAAAGATGCAGGGCTTTGCATCGAGGATGGCGTGCCCCTTTGGGGACCCGCATGGTGGTCACCCGCTCCTGACGGACCTCCACAATGGACACCCTGGCATGTCCAAGATGAAAGCGTTAGCTCAAAGCTAAGTTTGGTGGCCCGGCATCGATGCAGACATTGAATGGGTGGCCCAGTGCTGCATCCAGTGTCAGGTACACTAGACGTTGGCTCCTGCAGCCCGCTTCACCCGTGGCACTGGCCAGGTCGTCCGTGAACTCACTGACTTTTCGAGCTCCTTTCAAGGGGCAACGTTCCTCATTCTCATCGATGCCCAGTCAAAATGGATGGAGGTCCTCAGGATACAGGCAACGACGACCCAGACCAGCGCGCACGGCATACCCGAGGTGCTGGTATCAGGCAATGTTATGGCGTTTACAAGTGTGGAATTTGCAGCATTCATGTCTGCCAATGGGATCCATCACGTGAGGACTGGCCCATACCTCCCAGCTTCGAATGGGTTGGCCGAGCGGGCAGTGCAAACTTTTAAGCTCGGCATGAAAATAAAAACACCGGGATCCCGGGAGACCGACTGAGCAAGGTTCTTATTCTGCTACTGTTTGTGTCTCGTCCTTCCGGATATTGGCAGAAAGGCCTGCTGTGCTCAGGACCTAACCGAGACTGACTCGGGTCGCCGCAAGCGGTATACATCCGGAACTTCGGCGGAGCGGTTGCTTGGATCCCGGGCATCACGTTGCCGAAAACAGGTCCAGTTTCTTACCAGATACGGACACAGGGCTGAGAGTCTAATCACTACGTGGACCATCTCCAAAGCCACGTGCCGGATACTCCTGCCGTACCGACCGTTGATTCAGATGTACCAGCTTCGCCATCTTCACCACTGCCCCGGCCCCCCGTTAATGCCAACACCCCCAGTTCCGCCGGTTATCAAGGTTTCAGCAGTAATGTTTTAACGTCACCTCTCCATTTAACGTCACCTCTCTACCACACTCTCCTCCTTTCACGTGCTCTTTGATACCTACCTCTTTGAGCAAGTATCTGTTTATCTGTCCTTATGTCTCATTATGCGGTTTGGTGTCAATGCTTGTTTGATAATGTGCCTGTGGAGCACCTTGGGTCATCTTATTATGCCACTATTTAAATGCAAGCTGTGTTTTTAAGTCCCATTTTGCTTGTAGGACATGAGTGTGAGCAAATTGGCTGCCACATTTGCCTACATCTCAACGGGGGCTGCCCTTTAATAGTTAATTTATTGGATTGATGCGCTCTCAGAGGGATATGTTAAGGCACTATATAAAAACATCTGCAGACTTTTTGTATGGTTTAGCACAGTGGGCTAAACAGCTGGCTTGTAATGCAGAACAAGACAACAGCGCAGGTTCAATTCCCGCCTCCCGGAACAGGCGCCGGAATGTGGCGACTAGGGGCTTTTCACAGTAACTTCATTGAAGCCTACTTGTGACAATAAGCGATTATTATTATTCGATCATTTGTGCTTAACATAACCTTTTACCACCGAGTTCATAGGAGGCACAGGACAATGACACAGAAACTAGGTTATTACACAGAACATGCAAGTTTAGTACAGAATCTGGAGGACCACATCAGGTTTAGTTAATTTTTTGCAAAATGAGCATGTGACTATGTGTTAAATATGCATTTAGTTCTGTAAGTTTTAAAGATTCCCTCCATCAAAATGTCAGTCTCTCCATCGCAACAATCGCTACTGAGGAGCAACATTCCAGATGATTTGCCAAACAAGTGTAATCCATATCAATGTGGATGACCCGTATCTTTCTCATATATTTACATGGGGTTAATACCAAATGTGCCAATTCTGCTACTTTGTTCCACCCGGTTTAGGGTTGAAATATCGCAAACAATACCACATTCCAGAGGAACAGTTGCAGGAAAAATATGTATTAATTTTTTTTTAAAAGATGGATTCAATATCTTTACATTTTAGTGGCCTTGATCTGGGCTGAGAGATCTGTACTTTAATCCCAGTTACACTGCAGCCATTAATTGAATCTTGCTCTGCTTTTGCAGCTGTTGCAGATCAATTGAGGAAGCTTAAATGATGCAAATTTATGAGAGACCAAAGAACAATATCAAATCCCAGTTGGTGTTCGATTTAATATTGCCCCATGAAAAAGTATCTTCATCCGTGGCTATGCAAAGAGCTGCTGGATCACTCACCCTATAATGCACTGAGCTGAGGTTAGAAGATTTCTTAAACACTCTCTCTTTATATTACAGACAGAGTCCACGGATTACCTGGAGTCTGCCCCATTTCCATTGTACAACAGGAGAACAATTCCTCGTGTTGAAGATTAGACATATGTAGATGGTGAAATTTGCAATTCTCATTTTCATTAGTTGACTCTGGGGTTTCCCTGAGGTCGGAGGAAGATCAGTAGAAGTGAACAACCCAAACAAAGGTTCACAAGCTGACGGTATAGCCCGTCAGAGGCCAGGTAAAGTCTGCCAGTGGCATCCAGTGGTGGTAGCAGTGTCCAATAATGTTTACCGTTGATAACACTGGGCAGTCAAAAGCAACTCCAAAGATTTCTAGCGCTACCAGATGCATTGTTACTGCGTGATTTATGTAGCAACTCTGGCATCAAGCTGGCATTGAATCTTGCAAAGCCATAAAGATGCACAATTTATTATATTTTGCCCATCCTATGATTTTGCATGTTGTTGTATCTCCACCTTCTAAGCATTATAACTGTTACGGGAGTCATTTACTTACTTCTATGCATTAAAGTATAACAGGAGAGCCTCATATTCTCTAATAATAACTCAATTCTAGCATATTGCTGAAATGTGAGACATGCCGCCGAAGCTTTTCATCTTCCACTCATCAGGATGAACGCAAGAATATCAAATTTCAAACAATCACCATTTTGCCAGTCTTACATTGATCCTGATGAGTACAAGATGAAAAGATTTGACAATGTCTCTCTCTTTTCAGCAATATTCAAGTTCTTTACTATCAAAAGATTAATTTCCAGCATGAAAGGATGGTTGAGTATTTTTTCCTATTGACTATCCTATTACTAAGGTGTAATGATATTATGCTTTACTCCTCTCAAGATCATTTGCAGCATTTGAATTTACTGTGGTCAGGGACCTTACTTGTACAGTTGGCATTATTTATAATGTTTAGTTTTCCAACCAATGAACAAAAGCTAAGTGTTTCATTCGTGATAACTTCATGCATCTGTGGCAATGGCATTTCTGTTCAAATGTAAATGAGAAATCACAAAGAGTCCGTTGACTATTAAAGCTTATCAGCACTTCCTGCCTGTACCAATTCTGAAAGAAAGTACATAAAGGATTCACATTGATGCATAAACTTGGCAAAAAGGCAGATGAGGTTAGGCACAGTCCTGGTGATTTGACCATATAATCATATCTGTTGATAAGAAGTGAGCAGAACAGGGTATTTTCCTGAAGGTGTGACAGTCTGTTAACACATTTAGATTCTCTATGTGCAGAATTTTAACTGCTAAGGGGAGGTGAATTTGGAAGCAGGCATGGGCTAAAGACCCAAAAGGTGGCTACAGGTTGGGAACCTGGCATAATCCCACCCAGTTCCAGAAGAGATGAGACAGGGCGGCAGAGCTGCCGGTGGCCAGCTTCTTAGTTGGCAAGTATGGAGGTGTGGCGGCCCTGGAGCACACGTTGGGCGGCCTGCCGAGCCAGCCTGAGCTCCATGCTTGGTTTTTCCTGGCAATCATCCTCATCCTCCACACCAGATGAGGCCTGGTGATCTTCCTCCTCCCCGAACATGACCCCACTCCCACCCCCCTCTGCTGTGCGATATTGTGCAGGACAAGGCAGGCCAACACAATGTTAGAGATCCTCCTTTATGGGCGGCATGGTGGCACAGTGGTTAGCACTGCTGCCTCACAGCTCCAGCAACCCAGGTTCAATTCCGGCCTCGGGTGACTGTCTGTGTGGAATTTGCACTTTCTCCCCGTGTCTGCGTAGGTTTCTTCTGGGTGCCCTGGTTTCCTCCCACTGTCCAAAGATGTGCAGGCTAGGTGGATATGTTGGTGTTTTCCGGTCCCACCGAACAGCGTCGCCAATACTGTGGGTATTTCTATTTATCTTAGTGAACCACAAGCCTTCCCTTATATCAATCAAATTACCACACAACCAGTTAGTTAGTTCAAAAGATGGTTTATTTACATACACAAGAGTTATCTCAACATACAAACACAATATCTACTACTAGTTAAACTACACCTATCAGCTACAATAACCTATACTTAACTTCAGGGCGACCGGCACTGTGCAAATGGATAAGGCCTTTATCTGGATTTCACTTGGCTGGTTCGAAGAAAGTGGCTCTGTCTCTGCTGGGCTTATCCATCTGGTACCGATCGTTGGTCTTGAACTTAGCTGGCTGTTCCTGCTGCAATTGAGCTGGCACATGCCAGATCCAAAAGAGATAGAACACATGGCTGTGTCCTTTTTTATCCCTCTGGGATTTCGCACTCTTTGGGGCGGTCCTCAACCTTGGACCCAATAGTTCGACAGGACTCTGATCACTGTCTTCAATTTCGGCCAATAAAGGGGTGGGTGCCTTGGTAGCTGGGCGGGTCCTTAGCGGTCATGGACCTTGGCAGTTGTGCTTTCTGAGTAAGGAGAGTGGTGCCGATCAGTCTGTGGCTGTACCGGTTGCTTGATTGGAGTTCTATTGTCCTGGGAAAATGGGCCATTTAAATGCAAACGAGCGGGGGTTTCGATCAGGTCTGGTTACCAGTATTTCAGATACACATAGGCTGTGTATCTGTCTGAGTCCTGCTTTTGCCATAATTCCCATGGTCCTTTGCAGGTGGCCATCTTAGAGGGCTACATTCCGTCCTCTTGATCCTGAACGCGAAGCTGGGTGGATCACACTATTGATCCCTGTTCATCCTTGGTGGCCTGGTCACCCTTGGCCAAGACAAGGTTCTACTCTACTCTATCGTACGGTTTAGGACATTTACCTAATATTTCATTAAAACATTCGTAAATTAATTCATCTCTAACGGTTACTATAATCAGGTCTCTTTTAAACATTTAATTTATCCGCACATCTTTAGCTAACACTATCTAAGCTACTCTCATGCTGCTGGTGAATATTACAGAACTTATATACAGTACAAAATTTAAAACAGCAGCATCACATTTCTACTTAATCCTAATAAAGTTAAAAAGGTACATGGTTTATTTTTAGCAGCGATTGTTACATGAGTTCAATTTTGTTGAATTCCAAAGAAGGGGGCTCGGACTGCATATATCGGGGAGCGGGAGGCTTTTGCTCGCCATTTACGGAGTCGGAGTGTCTGAATGACACTGCAGATTATTGCAATTACTCGAAGGACCTCTACTATGTATGAAAGGGGGTTTCCATTTGGCAATGTTTTCACACCAGGTGGGGATTTAGATGTCTGTCTTTATGTGTGGTGTAGTGTCCGGGCTGGTGGTGGCCTGTTGTGTGGTAGTGTTCGGGGCTGGTGTAGTGTTTGTTAAAACAGTCCGTTGCGTGCGCAGTTGCAGAAGTCCAGCGATGATCCAAACGCATGTCAGCAGTCTTGCTTCATCCTGTGTTTTCTGTTTTCCGGGGTAATCCTGGGGGTGCAAGCATAATATCTTGTTATTATCTTTGGTTCATATCTCGTTTTATTAGTCTTTCTCTCCTTACTCCAATTACCCATTATGATTGTCACCATGTGTGACTTCCTCATTTTCTTTTCGAAATACCATTTTGGAGAGACAAGAAATGCAAATTTTTAAAGTACAGAGACTCTCGCAGCTTGCGGTCGATGGGGGGAGTGGTATGACAATTTATTCGACCAGTCTTTTCTTTACTTTCAACCAGTGGTGGTTGAGGCATATCTTAACCAGCCGAATTTCAAGGCGGCCAGAATTTCGTCCCAGGGTTCAGAGGTAGTTCGCATGTAGCAGCGCTTATAGCAACCAATTGTGTCATATGTGTAAATAGCAGGTGGGGAGCGACCAGAGGGTCGCCGGATGTAAAGGAAGAAGGGGTGAGCATACAGAATGAGGTAAAATGCATTCTTTATACCACAACCAAAGAGAGAGTAGAGAAGGTCAAACAAAGGCCTGCCAAAGGCAACGCGGAGTGTAGAGAACCATTCCAGAGCGTATGAAGTGACAGGAACATGAGGTGCGTGTGGGCCGCTGCGGGATAAGAATAGGTGGAATCCTCGGGTAGGGCGGGGATTACTGCCGTTATTCCACTACCCGAGCTTAACTGACTGATTGAATTTGGGGTCCTCAGGTAGGGTGGGGATCAGTGCCGTTACTCCTGACCTGGGTGGACGATACGAGCTTGTAGTCATTTGGAAACTTGTCTTAAAGGCTGGGCGTCTCAACAAACTTGTGCCTTTAACTGACATTGGGTATCGTACCCTCGAATCAGAAGAGTATTTTTGTGTCGGGCGACATGAATTAAAACCATGTAGTAGAAAAAAGAAGGAAAAAGGCGGGCAGGCTCCATCAGAACTTTTGGACATCTTAATATTTAGGTGGTGTCTCTTTCTCATCATCTGGACATCTTGGGGTTCCGTACCAAACAGTGTTGTAAAAGCATTACCGAAACGAGAGTCATTATCTGAATCATCACCATCTCCCGGTTGCCAGACTTGTGTCTGCTGTTTCTGTGCCTTGGCCGCGTAGGCCGTCGGATAATCCGAATCGTCATGCCTTACTAGTCTGCAAGAGTTGTTGCGGTGCCAAAGAGGGGCTTGATTGGCGTGTGGCATAGGGGCGGTGGGAGTGCAGAGCAAGTTACTGTGGCCGGGCGGTGGCTGTGGCAGTGGCTGGGGGAGGGCATACAGGGGGTCAAAGATATCTAAGTCGTGGTTCCGGGGGTTGGGGTGACTGGGGACAGAGAGATTGCGCCAGTGTTCAGGGATATTAATCAAATCTGGGAGGCTCCCGCTGTCGTCGGAGTCGGGTTCAAGGTGAAAGTCTGTACCTGTGGGCGGAGACAAGTTTGGATCTGTGGGCGTAGACAAGGGATAAATGCCGGCATGGCTGGGGGAGGGTTGGCTTGGGGTTGGCCTAGGTTGTAGGTGGGTGGGCGTGATCGTCTCCTATTGCCAGAGAGATGTGGTGGGAGTGGCTACATTGTGATCCGTAGATTTTGAGTTGGTTGATGTGGAACCAACCAGTTTTACTGTTGGGATATGTTATCTTGTACACAGAGGGGCTCACTTTGTCAGAAATGGAGTAGGGTCCTGCAAATTTTGGGGAGAGGAAAGAACTGGGGTTGTAAAGTGAAACCATTACTTGCTGACCGACTGTGTACTCTACTGGGTGGACGGTTTTGTCAAAGCAGACTTTACTCTGCTTCCTTCTAGCGCCTAATCAGACAGCTGCAGCAAGTTGTGCTGCTTTAATGTTATCTGTAACCTTTTGGACTGCTTTTTCGTGGGTGAGGGTGGTTATAGTAGGGCTTGCCAAATCGAGGCCTAATAAATATTCAATTAGCACACTGGGCTAAATCGCTGGCTTTTAAAGCAGACCAAGGCAGGCCAGCAGCACGGTTCAATTCCCGTACCAGCCTCCCCGAACAGGCGCCGGAATGTGGCGACTAGGGGCTTTTCACAGTAACTTCATTTGAAGCCTACTTGTGACAATAAGCGATTTTCATTTCATTTCATGGGTAGTCCGGTCATGAGAGTGTGGGGGGTGAAACCTGTTGAACTGGAAACGGTGTTCCGAATAAACATGAGAGGAAATGGGAGGACTGTGTCCCACGTGGTATTGTTCTGTTGCACCATCTTCCTAATGGTCGCTTTTAAAGTTTGATTCATTCTCTCGACAATGCCACTGGATTGGGGTGATCTGCTATATGGAATTTCTGTCTGATCCCAAAAATTGTTAAAATATTTGGCATGACTCTGCTGGTGAAGTGGGAGCCTTGGCCTGACTCAATGCGTCGGGGGGACCCCAGCGTGTGAATATATGTTGGGTCAAAATTATAGCGGTGACCTTTGTCCGTGAGGGAAATGCTTCTACCCATTTCGTAAAGGTGTCGATTACAACCAGCACATATTCGAAACCGTTTCTGCAAGGGGGAAGGGGGCCAATGTAATCGAGTTGCAAATTTTTCCAAGGGCCATTCACAGGTCAGGTGTGACATAATTGTCCTTTCTTTGAGTAATGTTCAGGATTGTTCTGTGCACAGATAAGGCAATTCTCGACATAACGGGTTACATTGCTTTTTAAATCGGGTCTTAAATGGGCAATGGTATTGTCTATCCCCGATGTCCGTGTCCGTCATGAAATTGGTAAATGAGCTGGTTTCTGTCATGGGTGGGGACCACATAAATTCTGTTTTTTAAAACTATGTTGTCCTGTACAGTCAGTGCGTCCTTCCATTTTTCAAAGGGGGCTGGGAAGTTGCCGTCTAAAACCTGTTTGAGGGTGTCGTCTACTTTTTGGGCTTGGGATAGATCCTCAATATTGGTCTGGGAACCTGGACTGAGTGTATTGGTTTGCATTCGGATGACTGCCAGAGGTGACCATGGCGTGATCCTGCTTTGGCTAAGGGACCTGCCTTTACATTACCGGGTGGGGAGGAACGATGATGGCTTCTTACTTTAATAATACCGTATGTGCAGTCTGAGGCTGTCTTTAGAATGTGCTTTAACAATGGCGCAGAGGGTAGGGGTTTTCCATCGGCTGAAACAAAGCCTCGAGATTCCCAGAGGGGCAGGAATTCTGTTAAGCTGTTGCACACATACAGGCTATCTGAGTGTATGTCTGCGGGAGTTGGAAAAGAGTCGGGGTGCTGGATTACATAGGCTATAGCTGCGAGTTCTGCTGCTTGTGAACCTAGGTGGCAGGGCAATTTTGAAGAGATCACTTCTAGTGGGTGTCCCTGTGCGTCTTCCACGTAAATTCCACAACCAGTAATTCTAACTCCATTTTCGATTGTGGATGAACCGTCTACATACATTTTTAAAGTATCCCCTGTGGCTTGGGAATCCTGTGTCTTACTGCCTGCTCGGGGGTGTAGTGACTTTGGGATAAAGGGTCTTGTGTGGTGTTGTGCTATGATCTGGCACTCATGTGGGGTCCCTGCATAATAGAGATAATCGGCCAGAAATGTGTTGGTCTTGGTGCGTTTTAACGTAATGTCCCTGCCTTGTAACAGTGGTGTTCAGCGTCCTTTGATCTACCCTCTAGTAATAGTTGCGTGGGGGTGTGCTCGGTTAAGAATGTGGCTGGGTTGAGGCCTGTAATGTACGCAAAGTTTGCACTGCCCAAAAGACTGCAAGCAAGTGCCGTTAGCAGGCTGAGAATCCTTGCTCTACGGGGTCTAATACCCTTGAGGCATAGGCTATGGGTCCAAAGTGATCGTGTCGTTCTTGCAGGAGTACTGCTGATAGGGTTCGGTCAGTGGCTGCTACTTCTATGGCATAGGGCAAGTCTGAGTCTGGAACTTGTAAAGCGGGGGTTGTGCCTAGGGCGCGTTTTAAATTGTCAATGGCGTCTGTGTGCTGCGGAAGCCATTCCCATGGGGCATTCTTTTTAAGGAGCTCTGAGAGTGGGGCTGCTTTGGTGGCAAAACCATCTATATAATTTCTGCAATATTCTACCAAACCTAGGAATGACCGGAGTGCAGTGACATTTTGGGGCAGGGGCAATTTAACGATGGACTCGATCCGTTTTTGCTCAATTTCCCTCTTCCCGTGGGTGATGATGGTGCCTAAAGAAATAACTTTTTCCTTTAAAATCTGGGCCTTTTTGGGGTTTATCTTACATACGATTGATTGCAGTAGGCCTAGTAATTCAGATAAGAGCTCTACGTGTTCCTCTTTTGTGTCCGTTTGCAAGAGCAGATCGTCTACATATTGTATTAGGCATTGATGCGACCATCAATTCACACGAGACGGAGAGTTGAAGTGAACAGTGGTTTCAATCAGCTAAAACAGTGCCTGCCTGCAACTGCTCTGGACTGAGAGCTGCCTACAGGCTGCAGATCTATATACTACCCCCGATGGGGCGGAGCCAGGGGCGGAGCCCACAAGGGCACCAACATGATACAATGTAATACAATGGTCCATAGGTGGAGCCCACAAGGGCATCAACATCATACAACGTAATGTAATGTAATACAGTAGTGAATGGTCGCAGTAAGTAATACATTCACCACAGACATTCGGGTCGGGAAAATTTAGAAAGTCCGTTGGCCAATTGTCGGTGGAAAATGGAGGGGAAGTTATGGAATCCTTGTGGGAGGCATGGCCACATGTACTGCTGCCCTTGAAACGTAAATGCGAATTTGGTGGGCCAATTGTCCTGTTGAACCATGGTGGAGGATTTTAAAGTGGTGCGGGACCCTCCTGTGTCCCAAAGGAAATCGACTGTATGTCCCCGGACTGTGCCTGTAATTACTGGTCTGCCTGATTTGTCCCAGTGTGTGTCACAGACCCAAGTTGGGGGGTCCGAACACCGTCAATCTGTGGAGTTAAACGCTAAGTCGTCTGAACGGGCGCGAACATTATGCATGGGCCTAACATTGGTCCTAGGTGGGGGATTTGGTTGTTGGTATCGTTGATGGTTCAGGGGGTTTTGTCGGCAATCGTGGGCGTAATGTCCTACGTGGCCACAATTGTAACAACCTCGTGGTGCCTGTGCTCTGGGGTGTTGTCCCTCGTGTCTACCCTCGTTTATCCATGCTGGGTCCTGGTTAATCCTAACTGGGTACATGTTGGCTTCTATATCGTCC
This sequence comes from Scyliorhinus torazame, assembly GCF_047496885.1. Classification (NCBI taxonomy): domain Eukaryota; kingdom Metazoa; phylum Chordata; class Chondrichthyes; order Carcharhiniformes; family Scyliorhinidae; genus Scyliorhinus; species Scyliorhinus torazame. The sequence continues at coordinate 69,715,831 of NC_092715.1, read as the reverse complement.
TGATCTGTCTGTCGGTGTAGGGTTTGTTCCCATGCTCTAGAAAGTCATTTCAATACCCAAACTTCATTGTGTGTGGTCTGCGGGGTCATAGTTTACACAAGCCTTTTGACCTGCATCTGTGGCATGTGAGACTAAGGTGCGGGACCATTTAGTAGTATCCTCCTCATTTAGGTGTGCGCGGTTCAATTGTCTGTAGACTGCCATGAAATGAATCCATAGATGACCAGCAAATGCGGTCGGATGTTCTCCCTTCTTTTGCCTGCAGTGATTTAAACCCTCGACTGGATCTCTTTTGTTATACCCGATGGCATCTAATATGGCTGTTTTCATTTCCTGTAGGGTTCCTCCTGCTACATTTTGGGGTTCTGGCAAAGCTGATCTGATGGACTGGCTAAGGCTCCTAACTATTAGCTTTACTTCCTCTCTCTCTTTAGGCCGTACATAACGATTTGTTGGCGACCCTCCTCAAAGAAGCTGTGCGGGTCTGCGGTGGGCTGGAATGGACTAATTTTCGTGCAAGCTTCTCTTAATTGGGTTATGGATAGTGGGGTGGTGTAAACGATATCAGGCTCCTCCTGATCCGATGACCTGCGTTCTGTGGTAACCGGATTTATGGGGGTCGAATTGTGAGTGGGGGTGTGTGCTGCATGTGCAGTCGCTGCTGCGGGTGCTTTTCGTTTAGGGGCGTGGGGGGCTGGATTTTTATTTCCCGTGACCTCTACGTATCTTTGGCCGCATTTGTTTAACTCTTGCCAATCGGGAGCATCTTCCTCATCTAATCCTGCCCGAAAGTGTACCTGGAGCCATTCTGTACTGAGAGTAGCGACTTAACTTTTCTACCCTCTGTCGGCATTTAGCATGGTCAACGGTACTCTGCCTCTGTTCCTTAGTGAAGCTGTGGAGCACTCTCAAAGTTGCTTTTAAATCTGCGCATTTGCTAGTTAGCTGGACGACCTGTTGTTCTGTTTCCTCTCTTACCAGGACTGCACGCTGTGTATCTTGGTAGGCTTTATCGTACTGGGTCTGGAAGCTACGAAGGTGAACTAGACAAGATTGATGTGCACTTTTTACATCGGCCATTTCCTTATCCTTAGCTGCTAACTGTTCCCGGAGCTGCTCAATTATCTTCTCGCTTTCGTTACTGTTTCCCTCGTTCTTTTCTTCCTTCTCAATTAACTGCCTCCTCTGTGCCTCGCAACTGTGCCAAACAGGACACTGTTGCCATCGGCTTTCTGACTTTCCCTACATTTTCTTGTGGACCTCGCTTAGGTTCTCCCACCAAGTCTGTCCTATCTTTCCTACACCTGACTCACCATTAGTGCAGAAATTCGACCAAAGGGGCCATCCTTTCCCCTTCAAGTATTTCCTTAACTCTTCCTCCAATATGGGGCATTGCTCTGCTCTGCTGGTCGCTGCGACCTCGGGCTCCTGTGGATTCATCAATCTCTCCATTGCTTTAGTGGCCATTACTTCTCTTATCTCTTACTCTACTTTTAATTTGGGACAGGGGAATAAGGCGTCGATTTGAACAGCGGGTATGGCTGAAACTATTTTCCGGTTCACAATCCCTCGATAGTTGTACTCAATTCGAACATGTTTACCTTACTCTTCCTGTTAGGTACGCATGCGGGTTAATAAACACTTCCAGAATTCGGTTATTTGGTCGATGTGGGACTTGCACTTGTGGTTCTTTTTCTTTCTCGCAATTGGATTCAAAGTTTGTGGGTTATCTCGGACTGACAAAGCCACTTCTAATCGAGTCCCATCAGAGTTCGCCAATAATGTTGATGTTTTTCTGTCCCACCCAACAGCGTCGCCAATACTGTGGGTATTTCTATTTATCTCAGTGAACCACAAGTCTTCCCTTATATCGATCAAATGACCACACAACCAGTTAGTTAGTTCAAAAGATGGTTTATTTACATACACAAGAGTTTTCTCAACATGCAAACACAATATCTACTACGAGTTAAACTACACCTATTGGCTACAATAACATATACTTAACTTCAGGGCGACCGGCACTGTGCAAATGGATAAAGCCTTTATCTGGATTTCACTTGCCCGGTTTGAAGAAAGTGGCTTTATCTCTGCTGGGCTCATCCGTCAGGTAGCGATCGTTGGTCTTGAACTTAGCTGGCTGTTCCTCCTGCAATTGGGCTGGCACTGGCCGGATCCAAAAGAGACAGGAAACATGGCTGTGTCCTCTTTTATCCCTCTCGAATTTCACGCTCTTTGGGGCGGTCCTTAATCCTGGACCAAATAGTTCAACAGGGCTCTGATCACTGTCTTCAATTTTGGCCAATAAAGGGGCGGGTGCCTTGGTAGTTGGCAGGTCCTTAGCGGTCATTGACCTTGACAGTTGTGCTTTCTGAGTAAGGGGAGTGGCGCCGATCAGTCTGTGGCTGTACCAGTTGCTTGATTGGAGTTCTATTTTCCTGGGAAAATGGGCCATCAAAATGCAAATGAGCAGGGGTTTCGATCAGGTCTGGTTAACTGTGTTTCAGATACACATAGGCTCTGTATCTGTCTGAGTCCTGGGTTGGCCATAATTTCCATGGTCCTTTGCAGGTTAATTGCCCCCTAGTGTCCAAATGTTTCGATGGGGTTACTGGGTTTATGGGGATAGGATGGAAGTGTGGGCTTAAGTAGAGTGGTCTTTCCAAGTGCTGGTGCAGACCCAATGGGCCGAATGGCCTCCTTCTGCACTATAAATTCTCCGAGTCTCCTGAGGCTATATTGGAGCGCCCCATCAGAGCGATCTAGGCATCGGAAGCGCATCTTGAGGACACTAATGCACCGCTCAATGATTTCTGCATGGGCGTCATTATATTGGGTTTCCTCTTCAGTCTGGAGCCACCGGCGCAGTAGCCAAGACCTCAGCAGGTAACCCTTGTCATCCAAAATCCCTCACCTGAGGGAGCGACTCGAAGATGCCTGGAACCGCGAGTGCACCAGGATGTATGCACCGTGCGTGCTGTGTGGGTATTAGGCGCAGATGTGCAGCGGATGGTCACACACCAACTTTCAGGGAGTGGAACCCCTTTTGATTGATGAAGAGCATTTCCCGATGAGCTGGTTTTCATAGGGGGACGCAAGTACCATTGATCGCCCCCTGAACCTGGGGCATGAAATCCTGTTGCCCCAGCGTCCTGTTGTGGCTAGTCCAGAACTACATTTATATAGTCCACTGCGCAGGCACATAGGGCACCCGTCACAGTGGGTAATTGATCTCTATTTACATATATGCTTTCCCCTTCCCCCTCTCCCCCTTTCTCGATTGGGCTCACCCCCATCCTATTTTCAGTGTTTCTTTGGGGGTTCGGTTCTTCAGGTCATGAAACAAGTTCGTGGATGGCCTCCACGTTTTGTGGAAGCCATCCTCTGGTGTCTATCCCCGGATGGGGTCATTATCACGTTCAGCAGTCGTCTGATGTTCACTGTTAGCTGTCTCTACCCGTGTGGCCCTGGCATGGTGGACCTCAAGGTCCCTCCCAGTTGACGATAACGAGGTTCACACCCTGCGCTGGCGGGGGGATGCAAAACCGGAATTTGCGTGCATTTAAATATGATTAGCGCATTTGATACTCTATTTTCCATGTCTCCATGATGCCCCGCCCCTCTTAGGTGGGAGTAACGCAGGCGCAGTACAATACCGGCATTTACAAACGGGGACTGGGTGTCATATGGTCCTCTGCGACCAACTCTGGTAAGCAGTTGTCCAGTCTCCTGGCCAGGATTTTTCCAAGTATTTTTGCATCTACTTTGAGCAGCGAGAAGGGTCTGTACGATCTTTGGGTCTTTGTCTTTTTTTGGGTATTAGCGATATGGTGGCTTGTGTTTGCATTGGAGGCATGGTGCCCCTTGCTAGCGAGTCTGCAAACATCTCCCGCAAGTGCGGGGCTAGTGCCATTGCGATTTTTTTGTAGAAGTCCGCTGGGAACAGGCCGTGTCCCGGTGCCTTCACTGCCTGCATAGAGCTGATGCTCTCCATGACCTCTCCCAATCCTAGCGGTGCTTCCAGCCCCCTCCCCCCCCCTGTATCCAGTCATATCCCTTTGGTTCAGTGGCGTAAGTGGTGAACCCCAATGTTCGTAAACACTGACCATATCAAAGAGACATAAGTGCATTCCAAGCACTAAGTGCATTCCAATCACTGAAGCATGTGATTTCACTGCACTTACCTCTCTTTGATGTGGTCAATGTTGATAAATTGCAGCACTGTCAACCAACTTGACATTAGAGTTCCCTCCTTAAACCCTTCCATTCCTCTCCAATTCTAAAATATTTTAATTGACTAGTTTAACCTCGCCTAGTGTCCAGCTTCTGTTGCCTCCTTGTTCTATTATATCAATTATGGTGCTGTAACATCTGTCCTGTGCAATAACTGAGTACAGACCAGGAACAGCTCTGGGACTTTCTGGTCTGCAATCCTTAGTACCATGTACTGCATTTATCCAGTAACTTAATGAGAGAGCTTTAAAGGCAATTTAAATTTGACTGCTATCAGCCTGTTTGCTTAGTTCAAAGACAATTTACTTCTCAATATAAGCGGTTCCTCTTCAGTGGTAAAGTAGATTGGTAATAGGGTTACTGAAGCCTTTGCTTTCCGACCATCATTAGGTTAGCATAGGAGAAAAAACAGGAACCTTGCAATGACAGATGCTCTCGGCATCTGCAGATCTGTGGAATTAACATCAGACTTAACAGATACATACAACTGCTCTCGTATTTCATAACATACGTGGTGATTTGTGCTAAATGCATTCTGGTCTTCAGACAAGAGGTTGCAAGTCTGGTTATGTTCATATCCTTATAACACATAACCAGAAGGCATTAAGTAGACCTGGATTTAAGTTGCAAATTACTGGAATGGTAAACTTTAAATTCGGTGATTTATTCATCTCCACCCAAACTTTCAATTGAGATTAATCTGAAATTGGGTTTAATGCACATTTTTTTCAATGTAATCCCTCAATTGTAATGGAAAGACAGCACAGGGTATTGATTCGGCTAAGAAACGAGGGTAGCTTTATTTATTATTGTGTCGCACTGTTTGGAAATAGAGCATTTTCATTTACCGAATGCTCGACCCTAATACCCCATTTACCATTCCAAACCAGCTTCAGATTTACATGCTAAGATTTTGCTCAATCCAATATCTATTTGAAATAGGGAAACTGGAACAATGCCATGATTGTAAGTTAACCCAGACTCACCTCAGACAGTCTTGAGGCTTGAGCCTATGCTCAGAGTCTTAGGGACATGATTTTCGCTGCTTATTAATTAAAACGGAAAAAAAAGGAAAATAAGGAAGAAAGTGAGCAAGAAGTAGAATAATAGGTTCTTGTCCATTTTTACCATTGCTTCAAGTCTTGCTTCCATACAATTTGCAAAATAAAATAAGCTAGATAAGAAATAAATGTTTGCTTGCGAAGGAATATTCACTACGAAAATGAAATGATATGAAAAGAAATGAAAATCGCTTATTGTCACGAGTAGGCTTCAATGAAGTTACTGTGAAAAGCCCCTAGTCGCCACATTCCGGCGCCTGTTCAGGGAGGCTGGTACGGGAATTGAACCATGCTGCTGGTCTACTTTAACAGCCAGCGATTTAGCCCAGTGAGTTAAACCAGCCCCTAGATTTAGCTCAATCCAATATCTATTTGAAATAGGGAAACTGGAACAATGCCATGATTGTAAATTAACCCAGACTCACCTCAGACAGGTGATTAGACAGGTGACAGACAATTAGCCCTCTCTGTCGCAGGCAGATATTTTTACATCACAAGGTATTTACAAATGAGCAAAGCAATAGCGTCCATCTTAATCCACCCAATGAAAAAGATCTTAGCAACACCTACTCTAACTTCCAACACCACCCTCCACCACCCCCACGCACCCCACCACCCCCCCGAACCACACACATACAGACATGAGAACTTTCAAGTGCCTCATATGCAATTCCAGAGTTTTCTGTCTCCATAGCTCTCTACGTCTGTTTATGGTGCTGACTGAACGCTTCTTATGAAGAAAATATTGAACATGTACCACTGCCTTCACCCCCACCATACCGCCATTCTATTTGCAATATTTAAGGTAATATTGTGAATTAACATTTTTCAATACATTAACAGTTTTGTATTTCTCTACCAGGAAACTGCTCGGTTCATTTTGTTGTAGTGTAAAATGGTGATAAGATTGCAGCAGCCTGTTTTCCATGGCTGTGCCTACAGCTGCTTCGACCCCAATCTCCGGAATTCCCTTCTAAGCGTTCCAGCTCTTTTCCTTTCATTCGCTCCTTAAATCTGGCCTCTTTGACCAAGGTTTTGGTCACCTGTCCCAACAACTTCCTTGATGGTTTGGAGCCGAATTTTGTTTGATAATGTTTTTGCGAAATGCCTTGGGACATCTTATTACAATAAAGGTGCTGCATAAATCCAAAATACTTCAGAAATTGATTTTCCTTTCCCTAATCGGGGGTACTCGGGCCAATTGAAGAATTTCACCCAATCCCCAAACTGAGATCGGCTAACTCAATAGTTCCAAATTTGTTCCTACCATTAAACTGGGGAGTGGTCAGAGGCAGGGGAGTCAAACCTTAAAGAGTCACTTTGTACAGTTGATGGCAGAGTGATCAATTCACAAAAGGCTGAGCAGCAATTTAAAAAATAATTGAGTCAGTTTTCTTTTGCCTTTCCGCCAATATTGGACATAACCTCACATCACCAGTGACATTCCTAAAAATTTTGTCCCAGAAATTATGTTGTCCACCCACCCAAATATGCAATTGTATAAGTAAATGCTATTTCTACGTCCAACCATAGACAAAACAGCTGAATTCCAGAGGTGAGGTCAGAATTATTGCCTTTGGTATCAAGGCCTAAGTGTAGAATCAAGGAGCCCTAGCAAATTGAAGTCAATAGAAATTCTGGGAAAACTCTTCACTGGTTGGAGTCCTGCCTAACACAAAGGAAGATGGTTGTTGTTGTTGGAGGTCAATCGTCTCAGCCACAGAACATTCATGCAGAAGTTTGTCCTTGTCCCAACCATCTTCAGCTGTTTCATCAATGAACTTCCCTCTATCTTAATGTCAGGGGTGCGGATGCTCGCTGATGGTTGTGCAGTTTTCTGTACCATTTACAACTGAAGCAGCCGTGCCCACTTGCAGCATCAATTGACAACATTCAGACTTGTATTGATAAGTGGCAAGTAACATTCACACTAGGCAAGTGCCAGGCATAGACCTTCTCCAACAAGTGAGATATGGCAGCTAACGATGATCATGGAGTATATCATCCTTTCGTACGCAGCAATGTCAGCTTCCTTCAAGAACCTGTTTTCATTGAACCCGCACTCACTGTACAAGCCAGCATCATATTCTATTGGTCGTTGGCCTACATGTAAAATAAAGATCTTCTGACCCCTAACCTAATTCTTTGCCTACATAAGGTATACGTATGATGCCTCATGCTCTCTAACCTGTCTAATTGTGGTCATTTGTCCCCATGAACACAGTCTTTTCCCAACACCTTTTTTAATACTTCAATCTTATAGAATCATGGAATCCCTACAGTGCAGAAGAAGGCTAATTGACCCATTGAGTCAGCATCACCTCTGAAGGGGAACCATATCTAGGCCCACTCCACCTCCCTATCCCTGTAACCCCACCTACCCTGTGTAATGATATGTATGCATGTAGGTAACTAAACAGTTAATTATAACATCTAGCTGTAACACTACCACTAGAGGGCACTACTAGATCCCACTACAAGTATCAGCTCCCAGAGGATCTTAGTCTCTTTCAACCCAGGAGTTACTAGACGGCAGTAGTGTCTGATAGATAGATCACAGCATAGTTAGCACATTTAGTTTTGAATCAGTTAATAAACTAAAATGTAATTACGTGATTACTAGTGATAGTTCTGTAGAGTGTCAAGCTCAATTATAATTAATCATTACTAAATAAATTAGTTTGCTTTAAGTTAAAGACTTGTGGTTTCTTCAGGATCACACCATCAGACCTTCTGGATATACAGCAACTAATAATGATACATATTACTGAACCCAGCAATATAACATGGTACCAGGATTGGCTACAGAAACTACCTAGAATAGTATAGTAAGATTAGAAAAAAGTAAAACATTTTGCAGCTATTCGGCAACCAAAGCATCATCTTCCAGCAAAAGGATCACCGGTAACTTAAATGTCAACTGCCATTTGTTTAAACAACAATTTCAGATTTACTTAGAAGCTTCAGACTTAACTAATGCCATAGATGCTTGTGAAACTGCTCTATTATTAATTATGGCTGGTCCACACGCAATAGAGATCTACAATTCATTTCAGTACACAGCGGGTCAAACATCAAAACAAAGTTTGATGTAATCCTTGAAAAATTTGATAGCCACTGTAAAATTCAAACCAATGAAATGTTTGAGCACTACATATTTAAGAAGAGATTGCAAGGAAAAGATTAATCTTTTAACAGCTTTGTAACAGATCTCAGGCTGCTAGCTCAATCCTGGAACTTTTCTGCACTTAATGATTCGATAATTCGTGCCAAATAGTGTTTGACTTTACTGATGAACATCTAAGGGAAAGATTACTAACGCAAAAAGAATTGACTTGAGAAATCACGATAGAAATGTGTATGGTTCATCAACAATCGAAACATCACTGCCAAGAGTATTTTCTATGTGAAAAGAGCGCGGAAATTCCCCACGAGGCAGAGTGTGTAAAGGCAGTGTCGCAGATGAAGAAGATGCACTTTTCGAATGGCAGCCATCTTGTGCGCAAGCATTTTAGCCCTGCACGTGCGCACTTCGCTCAGAAATGCGAGACGGCCGAAAGCCGATCTGCGCATGCGCGAAGAACTATCATGCGTCATGACGTCAGCGCAATGACGTGTTCAAGGTGTGGAACCTCCCACTTTCAGAAAAAATGCCCTGCCAGAGGAAAACAATGCTCACAAATGGCAGATTAAATCATTAAGCTGCACAGTGCAGATCTTCACTCGCATTTAAATCTTCCAAACCAATTTCCAGGCAGATTAATGTTCACTGTGTTGAAGCAAAAGAAGAAGAGTTAGAGCAAAATTTTTCAACAGATTCAGATAGTTACCCCCTCGAAAATACATTCATTGTAGGGATCATTGAAAAATATATGAGAACTCCACTGAAGTAACTTTGCCTACCGAATCAATTAATTCCATTACTTCCAGATACTGAATGGAACACAGTGTTAAAAGCTAATGAAAGCCCAATTCATTTTAAGTTGGACACTGGCGCTTCAGCTAATTTGTTATACAAACTCGACCTCTCAAGGCTCAAGCAAACTCCTAAAATTCTTCCAGCTGCCTGTAAACTAAAAGACTACAATGGCAATGCAATCTCGTCAATGGGATTGTGCTATTTAGGAGTTTCCAACAAGGATATTGAAACAAAACTAAGGTTTGAGATTGTCAAGTCAGATAAAGCATCACTCTTAGGTGCACAAGCCTGTAAGGAGTTACGCCTAATGCGGTAAATTTATATTCCAACTTCGTCTTATCCTGTTCAACATAAGGATAGCCAAAGTGTCCTTGATCAATATTTAGATGTATTCAAAGGCATGGGCACGCTACCATTTAAATACAAGATTTTACTTCGAACGGATGCTAAACCACCGAGGAGAATTCCTGCTCCACTATGAGAAAGGTTGAAGTAGGAATTTGAAAGGCTACAACAACAAGGTATAATATCAAGAGTCACTGAACCGACTGACTGGGTCAGTTCAATGGTTTGCGGGAAGAAACCATCAGATGATCTGCGGATATGTATGGATCCCAAGGATGTCAACGAGAACATCATGAGGGAACACTATCCCATCCCAAAACGAGGGAAATCACCAGCGCGATGGCAAATGCACGCATCTTCACAAAGTTAGATGCATCGCAAGGTTTCTGGCAAATTCAATTAGAAGACTCGAGCAGAAAGCTCTGCACCTTAAATAGACCTTTAGGCAGATTTTGCTATAACTGAATGCCTTTCGGAATAAATCACAACAGGCCCTTACCGGCGGGACCTGGCTCCACGGGCGGCCTGCAGAGTCCTCGGGGGGAAGCGGGGGGATCTGGCCCGGGGGGTGCCCCACGATCGGGGCCCACCGATCGCGATCGGGGCCCACCGATCCGCGGGCAGGCCTGTGCCGCGGGGGCACTCTTTCCCTCCGCAACAGCCGCTGTCAACCTCTGCCATGGCCGGTGCGGAGAAGAACCCCCCTGCGCATGCGTTAGGATGACACCAGCACACGCTGGCGCTCCCGCGCATGCGCCAACTCGCGCCGGCCGGCGGAGCCCTTCGGCGCCGGTTGGCGTGGTGCCAAACACTCCGGTGCCGGCCTAAGAGGATTCCGCACCTTCGGGGCGGCTCGACGCCAGAGTGGTTCATGCCACTCCTCGGCGCCGGAGTGGTTCATGCCACTCCTCGGCGCCGGAGTGGTTCATGCCACTCCTCGGCGCCGGAGTGGTTCATGCCACTCCTCGGCGCCGGAGTGGCCCGCCCCGACGGTTCGTGGGGAATCCCGCCCAATATTCCAGCATCGGATGAAAAAATCAACTTAATTCGAGAGGAGACTAAAAAGGATGCATTGCTACAACCTGTCATTCACCACATCAATAATGAGTGGCCGAAAGAGCAATGTCCTCAGGTTCGCAATGTTCAAGCAGATTTGACGGTGATCAATGGTCTATTTCTGAGACTCGACATGATAGTCATTCCACTGCGTCTCAGGCCCATGATACTTAGTCAGATTCATGAGGGACACCTCAGAATTTAAAAGTGTAAGCAACGGGCTAGACAAGCTATCTACTGGCCAGGCATAAACCGGGACATCACTGACATGGTTTTGGGATGTGAGACGTGTCAAAAGTTCCAGCCTGCGCAGTGCAAGGAGGCTTTACAGCAACACGAATTGGAAACCTCTCCTTGGGCCTATTTCATTCCAATGGTCGTGACTACGTGCTCATTATCGACTATTACGCAAACTATCCAGAGGTACTAAAGCTACCTGATCTGACCTCCAAATCTGTAACAAAAGCAAGCAAAGTAACCTTTTCCCCACATGGAATACCAACCAGACAATGGACCGTGTTTCGACAGCAACGACTGGGCCGAGTTTGCAAGACTCTACAATTTTAAACACATAACATCTAGTCCACATTACCCACAGTCGAGCGGGAAAATAGAAAAAGGAGTACATATCGTAAAACAACTCATTAATAAAGCTCTGGATTCTGCGTCAAACATCCATCTTGCGCTAGTATCCCACCGAGCAACTCCTTTATCAGCAGGTCTGTCACTGGCACAGATGCTAATGAAAAGGGATCTGAGAACAAAATTACTTGCGTTGCAGCTTCCAAATCATCCTGATCATCTTCCAGTGATACACAGAATGTAACAGCTACATGATCGTCAAAGATTACACGCATGCAACCACACTGGACTCATTATCTCCAGACGACACCGTTAGGATCAAGATACCTGATGGAGGTTGGTCTGCTCCTGCCAGAATCATAAGACAAGCAGCTCCAAGATCGTTTGGCAGCGGAAGGTAACATCCTATGTAGAAATCGTAGAGCATTTAAGAAAATACAACCACAGAAAGTTTTTCAAGACCAGCAACTCAACAAAACTACCTTTCAAGATATGCTAACCAACAATCGGAGTACCAATGACACGCAAAGAACTGTCAAGACATCAGTATCACCGCCTCGTCCACTAAGAAGATCAACGAGCCGACGAAAGAAACCTAACAGACTGAACTTGTAAATGCTTCACAGTCAATTTGTGTAACCGTTACTCATTTTGCTCTGTACAAAGTTATACATATCATGTTTTTGGTTTTAATGTTCTACATTTTCCTTTGTTAAAACAAGAAAGAAACGTTAAAAAAGGGAGGATGTAATGATATGTATACATGTAGATAACTAAAGGGTTAATTATAACATCTAACTGTAACACTACCACTAGAGGGCACAACTGGATCCCACTATAAGTATCAGCTCCCAGAGGATCTTGGTCTCTTTCAACCCATGTGTGACTAGACAGCAATAGCGTTTGATAGATAGATCACAGCATAGTTAGCACGTGTAGTTTTGAATCAGTTAATACATTAATATTTCATTACTTGATTACTAGTTCTGTCAAGTGTTGAACTCAATTATAATTAATTGTTACTTAATAAATTAGTTTGCTTTAAGTTGAAGACTCGTGGTTTCTTCAGGATCACACCATCAGACCTTCTGGATAGACAGCAACCAGTAATGATACATATTATTGAACCCAGTAATACAACACCCTGCACATCTTTGGACACTAACGTGCAAGTTAGCATGGCCAATCCACCTAACCTGCACATTTTTGGGCTATGGAAGGAAACCAAAGCATCCGGAGGAAATCCACGCTGACACGGGGTGGAAGTGCAAACTCCACACAGATCACCCGAGGCCGGAATCGAACCCAGGTCCCGGGTGCTGTGAAGCAGCAGTGCTAACCACTGTGCCACCGTGCTGCATCAGTCATCAGTCACCATCATCAGTCAAAGTCTGGGTTTTCTAGGCTCAAAAGATCAAGTTCCCTGAGCCAATCATGAGAACTAAGGTTTTTAAGGTAAATTTTGAAGCAAGTCTTTTGTTCTACTATGCAATGTAACCGAGACGTTCAGTTAGAACTAAATGTCCCTAGTTTGACATCCTGTATGGCGCATGTGGTGCAGGAGGTGTTCATGTTAATTATAATATCATTTTGAAACGTATCTAACATCTAATCATATTAATCATCTTTTATCATACTTATTTTGTACTTTATTTGTTGATCATTGTGTAACCTGCTGGAAATGTGCCATAAACAGGTGGAGCTGTCTTTATGGGGGCCAGCATCATTTCTTTCGACAACCAGAATCAGTCCAACCCATCAACACAGCTGAAGCAGCACTTGGGCAGCTGTCGGGGAGGGGCTGCTTGTGTCCTCACAATTACCATACCTGCTGCTGCACGAGCTGTTGCAATGTGGTTGCTACAGTAACATAGAGTTAGAGCAAACATTTCGAGCATAGTTACTGCCAGGTGAAATCAATGATGTGTTGAAGTTATCATACCACCAATCTATCATTGAATGTTGCCTTCCGTGTGACAGCTGAGGAATTATGTGGGAAAAGAACTAAACGGTAGAAAATGTCCCATTAATAGAACTGGCATGGCTGCTTCAAATATATGGCAAGCCACAAATCCAGATTTCAAGCCAGATTGGGTATTGTCCTTACTTTCCCTCCTAAATGCCTATTTGTGTTTTTAGAGATATCACTTTTGAGTACTTGAATTTCTCAGTGACTTGAAAACAGCATTAAAAAGCAGCATTGGAATGCAGGTGTGACAAAACATACTGCAAAGGCCTTTGATGTGTTTAATGTCAATATAACGTGCCCTTTTAATCCTTCAGCTGCTGTTAACTACCCCAGTTGATGTCTGTCAAATCACAAACACACTTCTAATTTAAAATAAATACCAAATGCAAAACCCTTTTGCAACATCAGAACTTAGTTTTCATTTCCATATGCAGGCAACACGCCCATTCTCTACTCAAGAGAGTAGGACATAAACAGACCATCTCGGTTGGCACTTCATTGCAGTGCGAGGGCAGTCCTTGAGTAAAACATTAAACTGAGACCTCACCTGCCCTCTCAGTTGGATACAAAAGATTCCTTTATAATGTTTTGAAAATGAGCAGCGAATTTCACCCCAGTGCCCAGGTGCCTCACCTGGTCCTTTTTACATTGCACTTTCTGGACTTTCCCCAGGCACTCATTGGCTGGTGTGTTTCCTACATTTTAACAGTGGCTGCACTTCAAAAATGCATCAAAGCACTTTGAGATATTCAAGCACTGCTTTTCTGGAAAAACACCTATGTTGCTGCATTCAATAGCCATCAGAACATTAAACGTGCACTGGGGATGTATAACTTATCTGTGCAAGTACAATGCCATTTGAAATTCTGTTACATAACATGGACAGATTTCTCCTATTTTGAGACTAAGGCTGGGATTTTCTGGAGCTGGCTGCGAGCCCCGGGATTGCCGATGGCTGGCTGAAACTCACATTGGGCCAAAATTGGAATTCGCACCAAGTGTCAGACCCATTGCGAGTCACCCGGCCCACACTCCGGCCATAATAGGTTTACCGCCCCGTGCCAGTTGGAACATGCAAAGTGTTCTTCAGCATTCATTTCAATGCTATTATTGAGTTGGAAGCCCAATTCAAGTGTCATTTGTGTTGCTCTTGCACCCCCCAGATGGGAGTCACGTGGGCGTGATTTGGTGCAAGTATTTAAAAACGAGTTTCTGGCAGCTTGCAGTCCAAGAGGGTGAGTACCCTCTCTCAAATTTCTTCCAGGGTGCCGAGGGTGTCCTTCATAGAAGGTGGGGGTCAGCGGAGCATGGTCAGGGCAGGAAGGCCTCAGGTCCGGGGTCTTTCCTGGGATGGGGGTCGTTTGACTGCTCTTTCCATCTTCAGCCTTTAAACTCTTTAAACAGTTAGGCAGTATCTAGAAATTAAAGTGGTCGCATAATAACGTGAAAGTGTTCCCACCTGCAGCCTTAAACCCTTTAAATAATCTGACAGTATGCCAAGTTCAAATATCTGTGAGATGAAGGTAAAAGTAATCCCTTAAATGTGGTGGAAAAGCAGTCAATTTTATTGTCCTTTAAAGTATTGAAGCTTGTTTGCATGACTAGAAGGCAAAAGCTTTGAAATGCATTGGTTACAGCAGTTTCAAAGGGGGGGGGGGGGAACTAAGATTATTTATTTATATAGCTCTTCAGGGATCTATTAACTCAGGGGAGCAGATGGTTTTCTGCCACTTTGTTCTCAAGTGCTTCCGAGAAAGAGCAGGATTACCTTCATCTCACAGATCTTTGAACATGGCATACAGCCAGGCCTTTTAAAGGGCTTTGGGGTCCAAAAGGGAACACTTTCACTTTATGATGAGACAATTTTAATTTTTAGATATTGGCTGACTGTTTAAAGGGTTTAAAAGCGGCAGATGGGAAGAGCAGTCAAGCAGCCTACCGCCCAGGAAAGACCCCCGACCTGAGTCCCTCAACCAAGCCCAAGCCCCCCTGAACCTCAGCTCACATGAAGACCCCTCCCCCTCGGCACCCTAGAGACATTCATGGAGAGAGTACTCGCCCCCTTGTCACCCCGTGGACTGCAAGCCACTAGTTTGGCACTGCCAAGCCGTGCGGCCTGAAGAGGAGAATTTAGGGAGACAGAAGGATTGGCCTGGGGGGGCTGTGAATGAGGGGGTGCTGAAGTGTGGGACAAGGGGAGAATGAGTGGGGAGCTGAATGGGAGGCCTGGGCTGTTGAAGGGAGGGTCGGAGGGGTGAAGGGGGAATTCGGGGGGTAATGAGGGTGGGCAGGAGGGCGGGTGGGAGGGAGGGAGGGAGGGTAAGAGGGAGGGAGGAGGGAATCATGCCAGTGATTGGGTTGGGGGGGGCATGCCAGCCATCTGGCAGTGGGTGGGTGGGAGGCTGCAGCAGCATTTTGAGATCTCAGAGGAACGGGACCTGTCAGAGATTAGGTCCTGTCCCTCCCGGGTCTGCGAGGACCCCAGTATGCCATGCCATGGCACTGAAAACCCAATTGGGGGCCAGAAATTCCTACGTGACATTGCATGGCATGCTGGGGTCACTCCTAGCGCCAGTAGGAATCACTCTGTTTTTCCCATCGGCGGGAGCACTTTGTCGCGGATCAACAGAATCACACCCTAAGTCCCATGATGGAGACAGGAATGTGGAATGTTTCCCGCTGTGAAGATTGGCAAATCCTTCGGCCCCCATCCTCATTAATTATGCAACTGGATGTTTCAAGCCATATTGCCCGTAGTGGGACAGGCCTGGATGGTGAGTGGTGCAACATCTTGTCCAGGTGCCTATTGAAAAGGTGCCCAACTTCACCGACCCACTGTTGAAGAAAGAATTCAGACCACCTGAAAATGAAGATGGTTCTCTGGGAGCATACTGCAGCTGGAAGATTGATCCCCTCCATGACACTGAATCTGGAAGATTCACCTGCAGATGCACCCCCGACCCAGTGCTGTGATGTTCCAGGATCCAGTGTTGCGGGGGGCCCCCATCCTTAACTCCGGAGGGAGCTCCAGGTATTGTTCAGGTGAGTCCAAACATCTGCACGCCACTTTGTTCGCGGCGTGTCTCACACGGCGTGTTTTCCCTCCTGCATCATGGAGAATTAGGCCCGAGGGGGGTGGGGGGGGGGGGGGGGTGGGGGGGGCTGCATCCATTACTGAGATGCAAATGAGGTTCATGCCAGCCCCTCTGGTGGGATTTCCGACCTGCCATGATGGGCACCAACGGAAGATCCTGCTGTAAATTCATGCCAACATGAGACCGATTCCTGAACGTCCTGCCATATTCTTCAACCACACCTGCTATTGAACATGCCAGCGGGGGCTTGAGAGAATACTGTCCCATGGTTTCATATCTACTCAATAAACTGGGGCAAATATAATACCAAATGAAATCTGTTTTGTTTGGCAATCCTCATGTACCAGAGAGCAACGTTAGCTGTTTCAGTGTGTTTTTTGTTTAATAAAATTACCCACAAATGGAAAATATCACCAGAAGAACAAACCTTATTCAAAATCACAATTATTGCTATTTGAGGCATCAAATCCCAAAGCCAATTGAATTGAAAAGAATGAAGGTAGGTTGGAAAGGCAGTAAAACAGCAGTAGAGAAATTGGGCAAAATAGAAAGGCAAGTGGGGCAGATCTGATAATGAAGGATGAAATAGAGATAATAGAGAGAAAGGATGTTCAGCCAGAAAATAGGGATAGGAGGTTGTTACACAAGATTACTGCTCTTTGGATTGAGGGTATAATAAATTAACATGAATTGAGGATTGGTTGACGGATAGAAAACAGCAAGTAGGAATAAATAGGTCATTTTCAGAATTACAGGCTGTAACTGTCGAGTGGTTCAACGGTTTGTGCCTCAGCTATTTTTGTACAATCAGTTAGATAAGGGGAGTGAGTTTACTGCATCGAAGTCTGGTGATGGTGTACAGATAAGTGAGAAAGTAAGCTGTGAGGAGGCTGCAAAAAGATTTGGACCAATTTAGTGACTGGGCAAGTAGATGTTAAATGTATAATAACGTGGAGAAGTGTAAAATTACAGCACGGTACCATAGTGGTTAGCACTATGGCTTCACAGCGCCAGGGTCCCAGGTTCGATTCCGGCTTGGGTCACTATCCGTGCGGAGTCTGCACTTTTTCCCCGTGTCTGCGTGGGTTTCCTCCGGGTGCTCCGACTTCCTCCCACAAGTCCCGAAAGACGCGCTGTTAGGTAATTTGGGCATTCTGAATTATTCCTCTGTGTACCCGAACAGGCACCGGAATGTGGTGACTAGGGGCTTTTCACAGTAATTTCACTGCAGTGTTAATGTAAGCCAACTTGTGACAATAAAGATTATTATTATTAATTATTATTATTATACATATCCACTTTGGTAGGAAGAATGAAAAAGCAGAATATTTTTTAGAAGTTGTGAAACTAAATGTTGGTATCCACAGGGATTTGTGATCCATGTACAAGAATCACAGGAAGTAGAGGGCGGTGGTGCAGCGGTTAGCACTGTTGCCTCACAGCATTGAGGACCCGGGTTCAATCCCAGCCCCGGGTCACTGTCCATGTGGAGTTTGAACATTCTCCCAGTGTCTGGCTGGATCTCACCCCCATAACCCAAAGATGTGCAGGTTAGGTGGATTGGCCATGCTACATTGCCCATTAATTGGAAGAAAAATGAATTGGATACTGTAAAATATATTTAAAAAACAATCACGGGAAATTAATATGTAGGTACAGCAAGCAATTAGTAAGACAATGATATGTTAACCTTTATTACAAGGGAGTTGGATTACAAGTGTAAGGAGCCTTGCTACAATTGTACAGGGCTTTGATGAGACCACACCTTGAGTACTCTGCACAGTTTTGGTCTCTGGATTGAAGGCAGGATATACTTCACTTAAAGGAGGGGCAACAAAGGTTCACTGGATTGATTTCTGGGATCAATCAGAGTGTTGTCCTGTGATGAGAGATGGAGTCGAATATGGGCTCATATTCTCCGTGAAAAGGCCTAAGCCTAAGGCCCACCCGCAATATTACACTGAGGGGCTGGAACACATGTCAAGCTCCTCGGACTGTATGTTTGACATGTAATTGTATTGTAAATATAACCTGTAACAGTAGACTTAGTGAGGAATTTCAGTGTGCCATATACTGTATTGAAAGAATTACATTTTATGTCACGTCAAATTTGAACTGTTATTTTCCTGTATCTTCAGAAATGTTATGAATAAAGTGTATTTTGTTTTTAAATCCCTGAAGTTTAGAAGAATACAAGGTGATCTTACTGAAACTTCTCATTTCTTACAGGATTTCATGGGAGAATGAATGGAGAACTTAAAACTTAGCTCAAGCAAGGGCTCAGCTATTTAGAACTATAATGAGGAGAAACTCTCTTCACTCAGGGGAGTGTGAATCTCTGGATTTCTCTACCACAGAGAGCTGTGGGTGCTCATTCTGTGATTCTCAAGACTGAGATTGATAGATTTGTTGGACACTGAGTGAACCAAAGTATATGGGGATAGGATGGGAAAGTGCAATGGATGTAATGGTTCAACCGTAAGTAGGCATGGTAGCGCAATGGTTAGGACTGCTGCTTCATGGCGCCGAGGACTGGGGTTCAATCCCTGCCCCGGGTCACTGTCCGTGTGGAGTTTGCAAATTCTCCCCATGGCTCAGTGGGTCTTACTCCCACAGCCCAAAACGATGAGCAGGGTATGTCAATTGCCCATGCTAAATTGCCCCTGAATTGAAAAAAAAGAATTGGGTACTCTTTAAAAAAATGTTCAACCATGGTTTCACTGAATGATGGAGCAGGCTCCATGGGATGTACAGCCTTCTGCAGCTCCTCAGCGGGATTCTCCACTGGTGTGATTCTTCGTTTTGCCAGCGCCCAAGGGTTTCCCGACGGCGTGGGGCTGCCCCACAATGGGAAACCCCATTGACCGGCCGGCGTAAAGGAGAATCCCGCCGGTGGGTCGGGGCAGAAATGTGGCAGGGCGGAGAATCCAGCCCTATTTCTAATGGCCTTATGATGCAATCATAGAATAAAGTCATAGAATGGTTACAACATTGAATTAGGCCATTTGGCCCATCATGACCATGCTGGGTCTCTACAAGAGGAACACAGCTCGTCACATGGCCCCATATTTTCCCAGTCGCCATGCAATTTCTTTTCTATTGAGACGCTTATCCGATTCCCTTTTGAAAGCCACGATCGCCCCCACCACACTCTCGGGCAGCGCATTCCAGATCCTATTTACTCTCTGAGTAATAAAACGTTTTTCCCCAGCGTCACTATTCATTCTTTTGCCAGTTTCCTGAAACCAGTGACTCCTTGCTCTCGACCCATCTGCAATAGGTAATGCAATAGGGACAGTTTCTCTCTGTCCAGTCTGCCTGGACACCCCCCCCCCGCCATGATTCTGAACATCTCTATCAAATCTCCTTTCAACCTTCTCCTTTCTAAGACCTTCTCCAAGTAACTGAAGTCCCTCACCCCTGAAATCATTCTCTTAAATCACTTCTGCACCCTCTCCAAAGCCTTCACATCCTAAAGCATCAAGATGTGGCTGTGATGAATCCTTTTTTAGGCAGTAACTCAGGATTGAGGATGTCTTGCTTCCGCCCCAGCTCAATGGTTTATTGCTTAGTCCTTTGACATTTATTTTTGCCCAGACAGGAAAAGAGGAAGAAAGATTTACACCTTTCATGACCGGAGGCTATCTGTCGGGTGTTGCGGCGTGAATGCATTATACTTTTTAAGTGTTGTCACTATTATACTGTGGGAAATGCAGTTCAGTTTAAGCACATAATCAGCTCCCATAAAAAGCTACCTGATGATCAGTTGGCTGAGGAATAAATATTGTAGAGAACACTGGAGATAACTCCTCCACTCTTTTCAAAGGAGTGCATCTACTCAAGAGGGTGACAGAACCTCAGCTTAATATGTCACCCAAATAACAGCACTTCCACGTCGGCCACTCCTTCAGTAATGCGCTGCAGTGTCAGCCTTGACTATTGTGACAGGAGTGGGGCTTGAACCTCGCAAACTTATGACTCTGAGGTGAACAGCCACAGCTGACAGAAAAGAAGAGTCTGAACTTCAAAAGTGCCTTGTGGGAGTCATTCACTTCATGTAAGAGGATTTGCTGGGCTTTTCTTTTAAAACTAGGTCACCAGCCTTGCAACAAGCTCAAATCAATTGAAATGATATATGGGAACAGATGGCAATAAGTCAAGCAGAACTTCAGCAAAGCCACTGTATTCTAGTCAACTTCCTGTTGATTGTCAAACCTTTGGCCAGTCCGACCATATTCTGCCTGCAGGAAGAAAGTGGAGATGTTTTGAGGTCATCAATTGTAAGATGATATGCATGGCTGGCAATGGCAGATTGGATTTGAGTTGATCTACTACAGCAGCAGACTTGGGAATCTGATACCTTATTCTGCAGTACTTCAGTTGCTCAACTAGCTTGGCTCACTGAACGAGATTTGGTGGAGTAGCCTTATGATTGAGGGCTGACATTTTTCCTTTTCAGTTCAATTATCCCTGCAAGGCACTGTCATAATGAGATACTAGTTGAGCAAGCAAGGCCACAATTCTCTATAGCTGGCTGAACTTCATTGCGCGCTGCAAAATTCCTGATAGTTCCAACTCTGAAAGTAGTGAGTGTTATTTTAATTTGTTCTTGGGACTTGACTGGGAAAGCTGCATTTTTATTGCCCATTCCTGGTTGCCCTGAGAAGATGTTCATGGGTCCCCTCTTCAAATTACTGCAGTCCTGATGCTGATGCGCTCCCACAATGGAAGAAATATGAAACCACTACCAATGGAAGAAGGGAGACATTAGGAGAAGTTTTTTCTCGTGCTTGTGATAGAACCTTGGAATGTTGAACGAAAACCAGAAGGATAATCCATAGCTGCTTTTAGAAGAGAAATGTTTGAAAGAGGCGATTTATAAGTCGGTGGGAATTAGGAGAAAGGGGTTGAATGTCCTCCTTCTGTGTTGTAATATTCTACACTGCTCGGGAAACATTGGGGACGCGATCTAACAAAAAAAAAAGAGTCCGTGCTGGGTGGGATAAGAGGAGTCATTCCCGGTGCTATTGAACAGCACTGGGTTTTTTTCAGGCCTCAACAGGGTGCCCCCAATTAAGGCCACACTCAGTCTCACTTCCTGCACTGAGGCGATTCCTCAGTGCAGGAAGCTATCGGAAAAATGGTGCCCCGATCTCTCAGCCCACTGACGAGACCCATGGACCCCCTCTGGACACATTAACTCACCTCGAGGGGGGGTCCTCGAGCCCCCACACCCCATCTCATATGGGTAGGGCACCCAGTGATCCCAAGTGCGGGAAAAATGCCACCCAGATATCTTGGCACTGCCAGCTTGGCAACCTGGCAGTGCCCCTGCCAGTCTTCAGTGTCAACTGGACATCCTGGGGGTGCCAGGCTGACTCCAAGGTGGCACATCCAGGGTTCTGAAGTGGAAATGCCAGGGTTCCAGGCTAGCAGTGCCAAGGTGCCCAGGTGGCACCAGCAGTGCCAGTGTGCCACCCTGCCCAGATACCAATATCCTGGGGGCCTCTAATCATCTGGTAGACCCATCTCCAAGTGCTGTTCTGTCTGGTCCCCGTTTGTGCTGACCAGTGCTAAACGGCGGCCAGCTGCGGTCTCCTCAGCAAGGCCGGTAGATCCAGGGGGCCGGTTTGATCTGGCGTCGGCAGAGTTAAGTGAGTTTTTTAAGGACACTTAACTGTGCAAGTCTTGGGCGGCATGGTGGCGCAGTGGTTAGCACTGTTGTCCCACGGCGCCGAGGACCCAGGTTCGATCCCGGCCCCGGGTCACTGTCCGTGTGGAGTGTGTACATTCTCCATGTTAAGGGTAGGAATTGGCCACTCTAAATTGTCCCTTAATTGGAAAAAAGGAATTGGGTACTTTAAATTTATTTTTAAACTGTGCATTTCTGGCAGGATCCAGATCGTGACATCTCGCAAGATCTCGTTGGACGTAACGACTGTCGGGAATCCAGTAAGAGGCCTCTTGCGGGATCTACCATTCCAGTCCCATCCTGATTCTGTCATGACGTGGCCGGTAACTTGCTCCCTGGGTCACTGCTGGTGCCACGTGCAACATTGGTGCACTTGAGTACCTTATTCAGCAAAGAAAAGTAAAGCAAATTGACCTGCTGAGCAAAGGTTGAGCAGGTTAGCCCTATACTCATTAGGGAGAAGAATGAGAGATGATCACATTGAAACATAAAGTTCAGAGGGAGCTTGACAGGGTCGGTGCTGAGAGGATGTTTCCTCTGTTGGGGGAATCTAGAACGAGGGGCACAGTTTAAAAATAAGGGGTCTCCCATTTAAGATGGAGAGGAGGAGGATTTTTTCTCACAAAGGATCGGCTTGGCTATTTGACCAATTTGGAGCACTTTATCCAGTTTTGGTCCCTATCACCCACAGGGAGGGCCTTATGGAGCAACTTTAACCCTAAAATTGTGGATGGGTTTGGGTAGGCAGGTAAAGGTTAAGCATCTGAAACAGGAGCACAAGTCATTTCAAACCCATCCACTTCGGGCAGTTTTAACAGAGGATGAATGGGGCAGGGAAGGGGGGCAGTGGGGTAACCAATTCACTCACCAAAAACAAGTCAATCACTGTAACCTTTCAAGGAGTTCTTTTATCTTAATAGTGTTTTTATTTTTAACCTATGCTCGGTATCCCTTGGCTCAGGATATCTGGCAGATAGAAGGAAGTGAAAAGTGATATATCCATAAGCTGAATGTCTTTACAGCAATGCCTCTGGACCAGGATGAGGAGGGTGCTTCCTCCAGACCCGACAAGACACCTTGAGAATTACCCTGTAACCTGTCTGTAGATTGTCCCCTCTGCCATGATCAGCAGCTTCAACTAAGATCTGGGGCGTCATTCTCCGCCGGCGGGAGTCTCCGTTTTGCCGGCGCCCGGGGGTTTCCCGACGGCGTGGGGCTGCCCCACAATGGGAAACCCCATTGACCGGCCGGTGTTACGGAGACTCCCGCCGGCCGGTCGGGGCAGAAATGTGGCGGGGAGGAGAATTTCGCCCCTGACTCTTCCTCTGTGGCACGTTAGACACCAAAAAGGAGCCGGCCAGACCCCATTATTACTTCAACGTATCTTCTTAGGTCAGTGCCCATTTCAGATACAAGGTGGGCTCTTGGTGGGATCTGCTGTAGCCCATGCGATGCAGGTCGCTGTTTGTGGTTTGGAATTCCAGAGCTTTGACCCAGCAATGACGAAGGAAGGATGAAATCAGTGATAAACAAGGATGGGGCTGATGGTCATTTCTTTTCATCCTGGATAAATAAAAACAAGCAATAAGATTATGCGGTGTGTCGCTTAAGTGGCAGCATTGCCATGGCAGATGATCAGGTCAGAAAGGAAAGAAAAAATATCGCAGGAGAGCAAGAATTTTCATTTATCAAAATGTTGGAAGCACGCAGCTTCGATGCATCAGCATCTAAAAAGATAAAGATTGAGTTAACCTTTTAGAGGGAGATGCTCTGTCAGAGCTGTTCTTTTAATCTGATGAAGATGCGCAGCTTGAAGCAGTGCTTGAATTAACACCTGGCCAATGTATATATCTATTATCCAGTTCAGGTAGTTAGACAGCTGTGTCCTGGTGCAAAATGAGGCCAACAGATAGCGGGTTCAATTCCTGCATCGGCTGAGGCTGTTCATGAAGGCCCGCCTTCTCAACCTTGTCCCTTGGCTGAGGTGTGGTAATCCTTGGGCTAAATCACCACCAGTCAGCACTCTCCCTCAAAGAGGGAAGCAGCCTGTGGTCACCTGGGACCTTCACTTATTAATCAAAATAAAGCTCACACTTTTACCCAGCATATTCAGCAGTAGGTTGGCTGAGGTGGAACGAAAGAGAAAATGCTGGAAAATCTCAGCAAGTCTGGCAGCATCTGTAGGGAGAGAAAAGAGCTCTTTTGACAAAGAGTCATCGGGCTCGAAACGTTAGCTATTTTCTCTCCCTACAGATGCTGCCAGACTTGCTGAAATTTTCCAGCATTTTCTCTTTCGTTTCAGACTCCAGCATCCGCAGTAATTTGCTTTTATCCAGTGGCTGAGGTGGAGATGGAGGTGGAGAGTGGTTGATGCAACAGAAGTGGAAGCAAGCGGTCTTTGTGGTTGAGAGAGGGTGTGACTGAAAATTCAACTTAAATTTGAATATAACACCAATGTTGCAAAGATGGACTACAAAGGTCAGGAAAGACCAGAAATGATAGTTTCAGTTGTGTTAATATTTAACTGGAATCCATTGTGGCTTATCCAAGACTGAATATCAGATAGACAAGTTTAAAAACAATGGAGAAGCACTGAAGGAATCAAAAGAAGCCCTGGAGAGGTAGTGTTGGCGTCATCAGCGGATATGGAAGCTCACCCCACCCCTGTTTCTGTGTATGATGTAGCTAAGCAGCAGGAGTTGGGTATGGAAGAAGAATAGGCCAAAGAAAAATCCTGAGGCACTTTATAGGGAATGGAGCAGACAATGGAGGGACACCATTTCCAGTTATAATCGAATAGGTAAGAGCCAAACAAGTTTAATGGAGATAAGGGAGCAGAAGGTGGGTCTCATGGATGAGTGCAGAGGAGACAGTGGGGGAGAAACTAAAAGAGTGTGGATTCCATGTTAGCACAGCATGGTATCTGGAGAATATTTGACATGTTGGGCGAGGGGAAGGAGAAAACCAGTAGAAGCAACACTGGGGGCACGATCTAACGGCCACTTCCCACCGGAATCTGCGAGGGATGCAGTCGGTAGATCCCAAGAGAGGCCACCCCCAGGATTCCTGACAGTGGGCGGGATCCAATCTCGTAGAGTGAAATCGGCATAGATGCAGCCTTACCTCTGCCTTCGGCAGATTGAACGGCCACCTGGCATCTACCAGCCAAGACGAGGAGACCCCATCGGGTGCCGTTCAGTACTGGCCCCCACAAACGGGAACTGGGAGAACTGGAGTCTCCCAGGTGATTGGATGGCACTGGATGGCTGTCTTCTAGGCAGGGTGGCACCCAGTCACTGCTGGTGCCACCTGGGCACTTAGCACTGCCAGTCTGGCTCCCTAGCAGAGCCACCTGGGCAACCTGCCAGGATGCCAGGCTGGTAGTGCCAGGGATCAGGTCCAGGGGGGCCTGACCATGTAGATGGGTGAGGGGTGAGGTTGAGGGTTCCCGGGGGCCTCTGCAAGATTGGTGGGGTGAGTGGGGGTGGGAGGTCGAAAGCAATGGGGGTACTGAAAGTGGGGGGAGGGGGAGCGGGAGATCGGGGCAGCATTCGAAAATGGCGCCCCGATCTGCGCAGAGCCGTTTCAGGAAATCACTCTAAGTGAGGCATTTGTGGAAAGAATCTCCCCGAGGAAAAACAATGGCAAAGTGCCATTGAATAGCGAGATGTTTCTCTGCTCTGCAGCTGCCGAGAAATACCCTGCCAAACCCGCCCGAGACTGGACATAGAAATCTTTCAGGTGAATTGCGGCCATGGGTTTTTTCTGCCTAACCATTTCCTGATGTGCTTTCTGATAAGTGAGCTGGAACCCAAGACTCTTACTGAGAATTGGAAACTTTTTGGAGGGTTCTAGACACAATGAAGTTGAAACTTCCCAAGCAATTCCTTCGAGTCCTTGATCTGTGACTTCCAAGGGGTCTGGGGGGACCCTATTGAGGGTTACCTCCAGGATACAACTATCTGGAGATCTGAAGGTCTGGGCCATTAATGACTGATAGCTTAGTGTACAGGGCACAATGTCAATCTCTGTGGATGATACAAAACTTGGAATCATTATGAACTGTGAGGAGGATAGTGTGGAACCTCAAAAGGATGTAGACAGGCTGGTAGAATGGGTGGACACGTGGCAGATTAAATTTAATGCAGAGAAGTGTGAAGTGATTAATTTTAGTAGCAAGAATGCAGAGAAATAATATAAAGTAAAAGGTGTAATTCTAAAGGGGTGAAGGAGCGGAGTGCATGTGTACTTAAATCATTGAAAGTGACAGAACACGATGTTTGTGCGGTTAATAAAGCATATAGACCCAATAAAAACACTTCTAAAAAAAACATATAAAATCCTAGGTTGTATAAATAAGGGCATAGAGTACAAAAGTAAGGACATTATGTTAATGCTGTACAAAACATTGGGTGAGATTTTCTGACCCCCCACGCCCCGCCATGGCATGTTTCTTGGTGGTGGGATGGACGAGCTGTGCAAAATGCCATAGGCATCAATGGGATCGGAAAATCTTGCCAGCAGGCAGTGGCAAGCCACCTTGTCGCTGGAAAACTCACCGCGGGGAGCTGGAAAATCCCAGCTATTGCTTCGGCCTCAGCTGGGATTCTGGGTCTAGTTCTGGGCACCACACTGTAGAAAAAAATGTCAAGATTTCAGAAAGGATTAATGAGAATGGTCCCACTGCTGAAAAACCTCAGTGGGTGGATTGGAGAAGATGGGGCTCATCTCCTTGGAGAAGAGAAGATTGACATCAGCATCATCAGTCGCCTCCTGAGTGGGTACCTGATAAGACATCCCTCCAGATGCTGCTCTCTTTCAAAAACATCTGGGGAACTGAGAGTGCCTGAAGATGTAACTATCTTGGATGCTCTCCGGGAAACACATCTGCAGGATTTGCATCGTGTGGTCACAGGCGATCCATCATTGAGGGAGTGGAATCCTTGCAGTTCATAAATGACACCACATGATGCCGCGGAGACTACAGGGCCATGGCGGTGCAGTCTTTCACACCCTGCGCGCGGGGCATGCCAGCTAAGTGGGCAAACGCCCATGGCCCTGGTGTCATGGCTCTTCTGGTTCCAGTCCAAGTTGATATATATGTGGGCCCTTGCATAAAGGGCATCTGTCACCTCCCTAATGCATTTGTGTGAAGCAGACTGCGAGATGCCCCACAGATCACCTGTGCTGCCCTGAAACAAACCGCTTGCATAGAACCGCAGATCAGCCATAACTTTACGGGCCACGGGCAGTGGGTGTCCTCCCATTCCATGTGTTGTCAACTCTAGCAGGACATGGCAAAGGCGTTCCACCGTCCCCAGCGCAGCCTTCTCTGACGCGGTGACTCCGACATCTGAAGTTAGGATGGCTGTGTCGGAGTACCTTTTGCTGGTACAGTCTCAAATTGAGCTGTTCCCTCTGTGGTGCTGCCCCCTGTACAGCAATGGGTCCAGTCTCCTCCTCCTTGGCAGGCCTATGGTCCTGTCCACGTGCAGCAACTCATATCAGTCTCTGCTGCTGCACTATCATAGTAATAGAAATGCCAACTTGACAGGCTCCATGATTCTCCGGAATCATGCCCTCCACTCTTCTGGGACTTATACCAATGCACTTCCCCCTTACTGAGGGCCTCTCCACTAAGCCTCACACCCTCCCCTCTCACAATGTCATATCCCACACCTGTCCATCTCTACTCCACCAGGATTAGGTGCCCGTAACCTCAAGAGTCTCACTGGCAGATTACTCCTGACATTTCCTTAACCAGTCTCCCCCACCCCCAATCCTTGTTTTAGGTGATGGGCAATTGAGTGGATGCATGGGACGTGCATCTGCATCCTCATGGGGCACCCCAAATATGCCCCGTCATGGCCTATAATGGGGTGAGTGATGTTCGTCTTCACCATGGAGCCATGCATTGGGATTCACATCAGTGTATCCTGTGTGATTTTAATGCTTAGTCATAGAGGTCTACAGCACAGAAAAAGCCCTTTGGCCCACCATGTCTACACCGGTCAAAAACAATCACCTAACCATTCTAATCCCATTTTCCAGTACTTTGCCCATAGCCTTGTATGCCTTGGCATTGCAAGTGCACATCTAAATACTTCTCAAATGTTATGAGGGTCTCTGCCTCCACCACCATTTCAGGAAGTGAGTTCCAAACTCCCACCACCCTCTGGGTGAAAAAGGTTTCCCTCACATCCCCTCTAAACCTCCTGCCTCTTACCTTAAATCTATGTCCCCTGGTCATTGATCCCTCCACCAATGAGAAAGGTCTGCTCTATAAATGCCCTTATAATTTTATACATCTCAATCATGTCCCCCCTCAGTCTTCTCTGCTCCAAGGAAAACAACCCCAGTCTATCCATTCTCTCTTCATAGCTAAAACTCTCCAGCCCAGGCAACATCCTGGTAAATCTCCTCTGCATCCTTTCCAGTGCTATCACATCCCTCCTATAATGTGGATTCCAGAACTGAACACAATACTCCAGCTTTGGCCTAACCAACGTTTTATATATTTCCAGCATAACCTCCCTGCTCTTAAACTCTATGCTTCGGCTAATGAAGTCAAGTATACCATCTGCGGGATTCTCCATCGACGGGATCGGCACACCCATGCCTGTGGGTTTCCTGGTGGCATGGGGGTGGCCGCAATGGGATACCACATTGGCCGGCTGAAAGAATGGAGAATCCCGCTGCCGGCAGGGGCGCGCCGCGCCAGAAAATGGGGCTGGCGGGACAGAGAAACCCACCCCATATGCCTTCTTAACCACCTGCTCTGCTACCTTAAGGCAGTGGTGTACATGCACACCAAAGTCCCTCTGATCCTGGGTGTTTCCCAGGGTCCTGCCATTTATCATGCATTCCCTTGCCTGGTTTCTCCTGCCCCAAGAGCATCACCTCACACTTAACCTGATTGAATTCCATCTGTCAGCCCATCTGACCAGACTGCTTATATGCTCCTGCAATGTAGGGCTATCCTCCTCACTATTTACCACCCACTAATTTTCATATCATACGAGCATTGTAGTTCAATGCTTGGGGCTCCAATCAGTGACAGTTTAGCTCTTCAGATTTCATTGGCATAATTGATTTGTAGCATCCCAAACAAATGACTGCCTCTTGTCGCAGATGAGCCACAGCTGATTTGAGTGAAGCCTGCAATTAGCATGGCAAGCACAGGCCTAGAGGGCACCCTCATTCTCTCATTTTACAGTCCCCCACATTAATTTCTGACAGACAAACTTCCCAGTCGTGTGGAATTCAAATTCCATTGAAATGAACCATTTTGTCCTCAGAGTGCTGCCTAAGCGTAGGGTTCTACTCATCATTCATTTGTGCTTTTCCAAGTGACCGAGTCTTCATTCCTCATGGATGCAACCAATTCCTGAGTATCCCACTCTGCCCTTTCAGCCAGGCCTCTCTTGTGACCCCACCCAGGATCCTCCCAATCGCCACTTGTGTGCCCCTCTGTATTCACCTCCTCCCACCCACTGCCCGGCTCCCACTAATGACGGGCACTCCCTCAGCGATGATTTGAGCACAAGCCCAGCAAGGAGGAAACAAGAAGCGATGCCAGCCTCCTCTAAAGCAAGAGATGCCCCAAAGTGAATGGAAGGTAAGGCCTGTTACCGGCCCCTCTCCCCCCCCCCACCCACCCCCACCCCCAAGACTGAGTGACTGAACCCCAGTCCCAGCCCCAAATTGGACTTATCTATCGCCTCCACGTCCTCTCCGGTGCACCCTGAGCAGTGAAGAGTTTGGAGAATCATAGCTGCCTGAGCGCTCTCCTCCGATATTCCCCTCAGAGGTGAGGCCACCAAGTTCATGTTGATGTGAAGTGTAATTGGTGCTAGCGTGACATCACACTGGCACCCGTTGAATATTCAATGAGGGGTAAGGTCTGGAGTGAGTGTTTGCTCATATGTTAAAATGAAGTTCCTGGGGTCCCGGGGCATGATTCTCACTACCCCACCATGGGGAGGGGGCTGAAAATTAGATATTCCAATCATGCAGGAGACAATCGCATTTTTCAATTCTCTCCAAATTTTGAGCCCACACGTTTCTCACAGACGGAGAATGCAGGTTCATAATTACCCTTGTGACCTCTGAGGACAGTGGTGATAAAATTCAAGAGGACATAGGCAGGGTGACGGAATGGGTGGGCAGTCGGCAGATGACATTTCATACAGACAGGTGTGAAGTGATGCATTTTCATAGGAATAATGAGAAGACATAACACAAAATAAGTGTACAATTTGAAAGAGGTGCAAGAGCAGAATGATCTCGGAGGTACATGTGCACATGAGAAAGTGGTTGATAAAGTCGTACGGACAGGATCCTGCGCTTTATAAATATAAGCATAGAGTACAAAAGCAAGGAACTTATGCTGAACCTTCATAAAACACTGGTTCAGTCTCAACTGGAGTATTGTGTCCAATTCTGGCAACACAGGAAGGTGTGAAGACTTTGGAGAAGACGATAAAGGTTTATGGCAATGGCCCTAAGTATGAGGGACTTCAGCTATATTATGGGTTGAAGAAGCTGGAGTTGTTCTCCATAGCAAGGAGAGCCTTGAGACAAAATTTATTAGGGTGTTCAAAACCATGAGGGGACTAGACAGAGTAAAGAGAAATGGTCCCCATGGGTGGAAGTGTTGAAACCAGAGGACACCAATGCAAGATGAATGCCGGACGAGTCCGAGGCAATATGGGAAGAAACATTTTTACGCAGCAAGTGGTAATGAACTACTTGAGGGTATGATGGAGGCAGATTCAACTGGGACTTTAAAAAGAGAATTGGATAAGCACCTGAAGGGAAAATATTGTCAGAGCGAAGGAGAAAGGGTCGGGGAGTGGGGCTAGCTGAGTTGCCCATTCTGTTCTG
This sequence comes from Scyliorhinus torazame, assembly GCF_047496885.1. Classification (NCBI taxonomy): domain Eukaryota; kingdom Metazoa; phylum Chordata; class Chondrichthyes; order Carcharhiniformes; family Scyliorhinidae; genus Scyliorhinus; species Scyliorhinus torazame. The sequence continues at coordinate 69,684,993 of NC_092715.1, read as the reverse complement.
TAGCCCTTCTATTGTTCTATGATTCTACAACTCGGCTGCCTGTGACCTTTCATTGTTTCCCAGTCACCCATCATTCCTGTGCTCCCTGAGCTACATTGGTTCCCAGTCAAGGTACGCCTCGATTTTAAACTTGGTGTCAAATTCCTTCATGGCCTTGCCCATCCATATCTCTGTAATCTCCCCCAGCTAGGATCCTTCAAGTTTCCTGCCCTCATCTAAGTCTGCTCCCTTGAGCATTGCTGATTTTAATTTCCGACAGTTGATGCCGTGACCTTCATTGCCTCGGCCCTCAGCTCTGGGAATTTGGTGCTGTTAACGTTGATCTTTCCGTTGAAGTTTAGCTTGTCACAGGTCTAAAATAGATGACAAATGGCTACCCTGCATGAGTTTGAACTGTTCCTTAATTTTGTGCTTGTCTGCTCCAAATGGTTGTAATATCCCATCTACAATGTATTACACAGATGCTGCACACTTCCATTTGAAGCCTGTTCCTGAGACAATTTCTTGATGGATGTTGCCTCTGTCTTGTCTTTTTCCAGGACATTGAGTTTAGTGTTGATCAATTTGATTCAACTCCCTTCAGAACTGATGTACTGACTTTCCACACTGCAACTGTGCAGCAAGTCACATGAGGATGGTTTGTATCAAATCCGCCTTTTTAGATCATTCAGTCCTAGGTCTGCATCATTAAACCACAAGTCAATGTGGTTAGTAACAGAGAATTGTGAAAAATCCAAATGATTTCTCCAGAGTTTCAAGTTACCCAATTCAGAGGAGAGATTATATGAGGTCAAGTGAACACAGAATTTCGTGCACAACTTAATTTAGGCATAAAAGCATATCTAGCTCAGGAGATATTGCAACGGTTCCCTTTCTGATCCATGTTTTTATTTCAAATTCACATTGCAACGCACAATAGAATCACCTCAGTGCAGTTTGCATTCAAATTATGATAATATTTGTATGTGTGAGAAAACTGAACAATTGTTCTGACATGAATTGATTAGTTACAGAAAACCGTAGATAATTGCTGCTCCGAGTTCCCATGTTGCAGGAACTAATTCTAAGGCCTGGAGATTCAGTGATGGAACAGAATCTCCATCTGCTCACATGCCCGTCCACAGACCATGTCCCAAATTATGGAAACAGGCTTGTCATAAACGTAGACATGGCAGCACAGCCCACGCATCCTGAGAACAAGTGCATCCTAACCAGGTTTGTGATCAGATACTGCACAAGGAGCATTTATCAGTTAACAACCAATGAAAACCGAATTAAATTTTTGGGGAGGCAGTGGGTGTAATGTCACTGGATTAGTAACCCAAAGCCCCAGGTTAGTGCTGGAACTCACTCCCCAACAGCACTGTGGTTGTAGCTACACCACATGGACTGCAGCGGTTCGAGAAGGCTGCTCACCACCACCTTCTCAAGGGCAATTAGGGACAGGCAATAAATGCCAGTTATGCCCAGATCCCATGAATGGTAAAAGTTCATGCTGAGGTAATGCTGGGAGGATGGAAAGCCCGATATCCAAGTTTGCTGATGACATCAGGAAAGGTGGCATTGTAAGCAGTTTAGATGAAAGCACAAAATTCTGAAGATTGATGAATGGATTAATTGATTGGCAAAACTGTGACAAATGGATATCATGAAGGTAAATGTATGTAGTGAATGTATTACTGCTACCATTCACCATTGTATTACATTACATTGTATTGTATTATGTTGATGCCCTTGTGGGCTCCGCCTATGGTTCCGCCCCCCTCGGGGAGGTATATAGATCTGCTGCCTGCAGGCGGCTCTCAGTACAGTGCAGTCGCAGGTAGGCACAGTTTTAGCTGATTAAACCCACTGTTCACTTCAACTCTCCGTCTCGTGTGAATTGATGGTCGCATCAATGTAAGGTCACCCACTTTGGTGCTCAAGAGGATAGATGAGAGTATTTTTTAAATAGTGGAGAGCTAGAAACTGTGGCAGCCCAAAGAAAATTAAGGTGCACATATGTAAATCGTTCAAATGTCAGAAACAGAAATTAACTAAAAAAGTATGATGGAATGTTAGCATTTATTTCTAGTGGACTAGAATACAAGTGGGTAGAAGTCATACAAACCCCTGGTTAGATTACACCTGCGGTATTCTGATTAGTTCTGGGCAATACGGGGAAATGTTGAATGACAAAAACTAACTCCTGTAACGACAAGGAAGAACAGAAACATATTAACACAGTGGTATTGTGAGCTCAATGTACAAACAGGCACATAAGTCCAGTCTAGTAGGTGGGCGACGAATTTGGGTTGAACGTTAGGGTGGCACACCATTCATCACCCGGATTGACACTGTTCACTTGCAATGGCTGGTGGGTCCTGGCTGGAGACATGCGGTTCCCATCAATGACCGCAACACGGAAGGTATCCCGGTCGTCTGTGTCACTGGTCTGAATATCGTCTGGGCACGGCTCGTAGTAAGGAGGCTGAATGGTCCGCACATCCCTGCAAGGTTGTTGGAATTGGGGAACATTGGTAGGTTGAACTGCTCGACAGCAGGCAGCGTAGTGGCCCACCTTGCCACAGCGGAGGCATTGTCGGTTTCTTGCAGGACATTGCCGCTTTAAATGTGCGGCTGCCGCACTTCGTGGCGTCATGGCGTTCGTTGCGCCACTGCGCATGCGCAGTTCGGACTTGCATCGAGCACGCCTGCGCATCACGTCCCTCTGTGTCAACGTCATTTTTGGCGCGCACAAACGTGGGAGGCCTCGAAAAGCACGCGAAATGGCTGCCCTCGTCCGGGCCACGGGCCAGGAGGAACTCAATTGCCTGGACCCGTTTGGCCTTGTAGGACGCCTGCCTCACCGATCCGGCCGGGTAGGACCCCTGCCGTGCCGATTCGGCTGCCTGAAATTGGGTGTAGCGGCTAGTCGTGTTTTCATGCAGGACACAGGCTTCGATTGCGGAGGCTAGGGTGAGGCCTTTTATTTTTAAGAGCTGCTGGCGTAGGGTGCCCGAGGTGACCCCAAAACGATCTGGTCCCGAATCATGGAATCAGAGGTGGTGTCGTAACCGCAGGAAGTGCGCGAGGATACGGAGATGCGTAAGGAAGGATTGAAAGGGCTCATCCTTACCCTGCAGGCGCTGCTGGAAGAGATACCTCTCGAAACACTTGTTGACCTCGACGTTGAAGTGTTGGTCGAGTTTGAGAAGGACCGTCTTGTACTTGGTCTTGTCCTCACCTTCCGCGAACACCAGGGAGTTGTAGACATGGATGGTGTGTTGACCTGCTGTGGAGAGGCGGATAGCGATCTTTCTGGTGTCCGAAGCGCTCTCCTTTTTGTTGGCTTCCAGAAAGAGCTGGAAACGCTGCTTAAACAGCTTCCAATTAACGCCGAGGTTTCCAGCGACTTGTAACGGCTGCGGCGTGCTGACGGTGTCCATGGCGCAGGATGGCAGATTCCTGAGGATCCGTAGGTAGGTCCCACAGTTACTCCTGGTACTATGATGTGTTGGGTACTCTGCTACACAGACGAACCAACACGGTTGCAAATGGTACAACTGAGTTTTATTACTAACATTTATTTACAGTGGTAAACTGGTTACTGAGGTTCGATCATGACCCTAGAATCTGTGGACCTATTCCTAATACTATCTTGTAGTGGCATTTAGCACATGGTGGATGTCTGAGTGGCTTGCTATGAGCTCTGTGCCCTGAGCTGTCTCCTGCTGGAATGCTCAGGAAGTGTTGTGTTCCCTGTTTTGTACTGTGTATGCTCTTGCCTGTGATTGGTTCTGGTGTTGTGTGTGTGTTGATTGGTCCGTTGATCTGTCCATCAGTATGTATGTGCTATGATGTTTACCTGAATATCATGACAAGAGGGTGCAGAGGAGATTCACCAGGACGTTGCCTGGTATGGAGGGTGCTAGCTATGAAGAAAGGTTGAGTAGATTAGGATTGGTTTCGTTGGAAAGATGGAGGTTAAGGGGGGACCTGATTGAGGTCTATAAATGGGCAGCACGGTAGCATTGTGGATAGCACAATTGCTTCACAGCTCCAGGGTCCCAGGTTCGATTCCCCGCTGGGTCACTGACTGTGCGGAGTCTGCACATTCTCCCCGTGTGTGCGTGGGTTTCCTCCGGGTGCTCCGATTTCCTCCCACAGTCCAAAGATGTGCGAGTTAGGTGGATTGGCAATGCTAAATTGCCCATAGTGTCCAAAATTGCCCTTAGTGTTGGGTGGGGTTACTGGGTTATGGGGATGGGGTGGAGGTGTGGACCTTGGGTAGGGTGCTCTTTCTAAGAGCCGGTGCAGACTCGATGGGCCGAATGGCCTCCTTCTGCACTGTAAATTCTATGAAATTATGAGAGGTATGGACAGGGTGGATAGCAACAAGCTTTTTCCAAGAGTGGGGGTGGCAATTACAAGGGGTCACGATTTCAAGGTGAGAGGGGGAAAGTTTAAGGGAGATGTGCGTGGAAAGATTTTTAAGCAGAGGGTGGTGGGTGCCTGGAATGCTTTGCCAGTGGAGGTGGTAGAGGCGGGCACGATAGCATCATTTAAGATGCATCTAGACAGATATATGAACAGGTGGGGAACAAAGGGAAGTAGATCCTTGGAAAATAGAAGACAGGTTTAGATAAAGGATCTGGATCAGCTCAGGCTGGGAGGGCCGAAGGGCCTGTTCCTGTGCTGTAATTTTTCTTTGTTCTTTGTTCTTCTATTTCACTGTGACAGATCTTCATTGCCCCGAGCTCCAGATAGTGATCTCACCGTACCCACTCAGTTCTCCTCACTCTTTGTGGTCTCATAGAACATAGAACATAGAAAATACAGCACAGAACAGGCCCTTCGGCCCACGATGTTGTGCCGAACCTTTGGCCTAGATTAATCATAGATTATCATTGAATTTACAGTGCAGAAGGATGCCATTCGGCCCCCTGAGTCTGCATCGGCTCTTGGAAAGAGCACCCCACCCAAACTCAACACCTCCACCCAACACCAAGGGCAATTTTGGACACTAAGGGCAATTTATCATGGCCAATCCACCTACCCTGCACGTCTTTGGACTGTGGGAGGAAACCGGAGCACCCGGAGGAAACCCATGCAGACACCGGGAGGACGTGCAGACTCCGCACAGACAGTGACGCAAGCCGGAATCGAACCTGGGACCCTGGAGCTGTGAAGCAATTGTGCTATCCACAATGCTACCGTGCTGCCCTTAAGAACAAATACATCTACACTATATCATTTTACCGTAATCCATGTACCTATCCAATAGCTGCTTGAAAGTCCCTAATGTTTCCGACTCAACTACTTCCACAGGCAGTGCATTCCATGCCCCCACTACTCTCTGGGTAAAGAACCTACCTCTGATATCCCTCCTATATCTTCCACCTTTCATCTTAAATTTATGTCCCCTTGTAATGGTTTGTTCCACCCGGGGAAAAAGCCTCTGACTGTCTAGTCTATCTATTCTCCTGATCATCTTATAAACCCCTATCAAGTCGCCCCTCATCCTTCTCCGTTCTAATGAGAAAAGGCCTAGCACCCTCAACCTTTCCTCGTAAGACCTACTCTCCATTCCAGGTAACATCCTGGTAAATCTTCTTTGCACCTTTTCCAAAGCTTCCACATCCTTCCTAAAATGAGGTGACCAGAACTGTACACAGTACTCCAAATGTGGCCTTACCAAAGTTTTGTACAGCTGCATCATCACCTCACGGCTCTTAAATTCAATCCCTCTGTTAATGAACGCGAGCACACCATAGGCCTTCTTCACAGCTCTATCCAATTGAGTGGCAACTTTCAAAGATGTATGAACATAGACCCCAAGATCTCTCTGCTCCTCCACATTGCCAAGAACTCTACCGTTAACCCTATATTCCGCATTCATATTTGTCCTTCCAAAATGGACAACCTCACACTTTTCAGGGTTAAACTCCATCTGCCACTTCTCAGCCCAGCTCTGCATCCTATCTATGTCTCTTTGCAGCCGACAACAGCCCTCCTTACTATCCACAACTCCACCAATCTTCGTATTGTCTGCAAATTTACTGACCCACCCTTCAACTCCCTCATCCAAGTCATTAATGAAAATCACAAACAGCAGAGGACCCAGAACTGATCCCTGCGGTACGCCACTGGTAACTGGGATCCAGGCTGAATATTTGCCATCCACCACCACTCTCTGACTTCTATCGGTTAGCCAGTTCGTTATCCAACTGGCCAAATTTCCCACTATCCCATGCCTCCTTACTTTCTGCAGAAGCCTACCATGGGGAACCTTGTCAAATGCCTTACTAAAATCCATGTACACTACATCCACTGCTTTACCTTCATCCACATGCTTGGTCACCTCCTCAAAGAAGTCAATAAGATTTGTAAGGCAAGACCTACCCCTCACAAATCCGTGCTGACTATCCCTAATCAAGCAGTGTCTTTCCAGATGCTCAGAAATCCTATCCTTCAGGAACCTTTCCATTACTTTGCCTACCACCGAAGTAAGACTAACTGGCCTGTAATTCCCAGGGTTATCCCTAGTCCCTTTTTTTGAACAGGGGCACGACATTCGCCACTCTCCAATCCCCTGGTACCACCCCTGTTGACAATGAGGACGAAAAGATCATTGCCAACGGCTCTGCAATTTCATCTCTTGCTTCCCATAGAATCCTTGGATATATCCCGTCAGGCCCGGGGGACTTGTCTATCCTCAAGTTTTTCAAAATGCCCAACACATCTTCCTTTGTAACAAGTATTTCCTCGAGCTCCCCAGTCTGTTTCACACTGTCCTCTCCAACAATATCGCCCCTCTCATTTGTAAATACAGAAGAAAAGTATTCGTTCAAGACCTCTCCTACCTCTTCAGACTCAATACACAATCTCCCGCTACTGTCCTTGATCGGACCTACCCTCGCTCTAGTCATTCTCATATTTCTCACATATGTGTAAAAGGCCTTGGGGTTTTCCTTGATCCTACCCGCCAAAGATTGTTCATGCCCTCTCTTAGCTCTCCTAATCCCTTTCTTCAGTTCCCTCCTGGCTATCTTGTATCCCTCCAATGCCCTGTCTGAACCTTGTTTCCTCAGCCTTACATAAGTCTCCTTTTTCCTCTTAACAAGACATTCAACCTCTCTTGTCAACCATGGTTCCCTCACTCGACCATCTCTTCCCTGCCTGACAGGGACATACATATCAAGGAAACGTAGTACCTGTTCCTTGAACAAGTTCCACATTTCACTTGTGTCCTTCCCTGACAGCCTATGTTCCCAACTTATGCACTTCAATTCTTGTCTGACAACATCGTATTTACCCTTCCCCCAATTGTAAACCTTGCCCTGTTGCACGCACCTATCCCTCTCCATTACTAAAGTGAAAGTCACAGAATTGTGGTCACTATCTTCAAAATGCTCCCCCACTAACAAATCTATCACTTGCCCTGGTTCATTACCAAGTACTAAATCCAATATTGCCCCTCCTCTGGTTGGACAATCTACATACTGTGTTAGAAAAGCTTCCTGGACACACTGCACAAACACCACCCCATCCAAACTATTTGATCTAAAGAGTTTCCACTCAATATTTGGGAAGTTAAAGTCACCCATGACTACTACCCTGTGACTTCTGCATCTTTCCAAAATCTGTTTCCCAATCTGTTCCTCCACATCTCTGCTACTATTGGGGGGCCTATAGAAAACTCCTAACAAGGTGACTGCTCCTTTCCTATTTCTGACTTCAACCCATACTACCTCATTAGGGTGATACTCCTCGAACTGCCTTTCTGCAGCTGTTATACTATCTCTAATTAACAATGCCACGCCCCCACCTCTTTTACCACCCTCCCTAATCTTATTGAAACACCTATAACCAGGGACCTCCAACAACCATTTCTGCCCCTCTTCTATCCAAGTTTCCGTGATGGCCACCACATCGTAGTCCCAAGTACCGATCCATGCCTTAAGTTCACCCACCTTATTCCTGATGCTTCTTGCATTGAAGTATACACACTTCAACCCATCTCCGTGCCTGCAAGTACTCTCCTTTGTCAGTGTTCCCTTCCCCACTGCCTCATTACACGCTTTGGCATCCTGAATATCGGCTACCTTAGTTGCTGGACTACAAATCCGGTTCCCATTCCCCTGCCAAATTAGTTTAAACCCTCCCGAAGAATACTAGAAAACCTCCCTCCCAGGATATTGGTGCCCCTCTGGTTCAGATGCAACCCGTCCTGCTTGTACAGGTCCCACCTTCCCCAGAATGCGCTCCAATTATCCAAATACCTGAAGCCCTCTCTCCTACATCATTCCTGCAGCCACGTGTTCAACTGCACTCTCTCCCTATTCCTAGCCTCGCTATCACGTGGCACCGGCAACAAACCAGAGATGACAGCTCTGTCTGTCCTGGCTTTCAACTTCCAGCCTAACTCCCTAAACTTGTTTATTACCTCCACACCCCTTTTCCTACCTATGTCGTTGGTACCAATGTGCACCACGACTTCTGGCTGCTCCCCCTCCCCCTTAAGGATCCTGAAGACACGATCCGAGACATCCCTGACCTTGGCACCCGGGAGGCAACATACCTTCCGGGAGTCTCGCTCGCGACCACAGAATCTCCTATCTATTCCCCTAACCATTGAATCTCCTACAACTATTGCTTTTCTATTCTCCCCCCTTCCCTTCTGAGCCCCAGAGCCAGACTCAGTGCCAGAGACCTGGCTGCTAGGGCCTTCCCCCGGTAGGTCATCCCCCCCAACAGCATCCAAAACGGTATACTTGTTTTGAAGGGGAATGGCCACGAGGGATCCCTGCACTGTCTGCCTGTTTGTTTTTTTCCCCCTGACGGTAACCCAGCTATTCTTGTCCTGTACCTTGGGTGTGGTTACCTCCCTGTAACTCTTCTCAATCACCCCCTCTGCCTCCCGGATGATCCAAAGTTCATCCATCTTCAGCTCCAGTTCCCTAACACGGTCTTTGAGGAGCTGAAGTTGGGTGCACTTCCCGCAGGTATAGTCAGCGGGGACACCGGTGGTATCCCTCACCACCCACATCCTACAGGAGAAGCATGCAACTGGCCTAGCCTCCATCCCCTCTTACCTGACAGAATATAGCTGCCCTGTGGACTAACTAGATCTCCGCCCTCCGACTCTGCTCCCAGTCAGCTACACTTTCTGTAAACTCCTGGCTCTCTTCTCACTCTTTGCGGAAATGTCGGAAACAAAATGAAAGCAGCACCTTACTCCCTCCTCACCTAACTCCCTCGGTCACCAAACTCTTACTATAGCACTCAAAATGCACCAAATTCAGCACTCAGTGCAAACAAAGTCTCGTGATATGACTAGGTGTGTCCCCACAATGCACATCAGAAGTGGAGGCTGCCTGCTGCTTTCCATGCCTTGTGGCCTTTGAGGCCCTTGGTGAATGTCCTCTGGAGGGCCTGGAGTCGGAGAGCCCCGGCTAACATAACGGTGTCACAGTCGTCACCGTGCCACTCTGTTCTGCTCACTGCCCTTGAGATGCGCCAGCGTCAGGAGGGGGGGATTAGAAGAACTGGAGTCCGCCATCATCTCCTAGGTGGCCGACCTCAGGTTAAGCTCCAGCACTTATTCCTCCTTGAGGGCCGTGGTTGACTCCATGGAATGGTGGAACAGCTGGAATAAGCTCCAGAGGCCTCTGAGTCATCTTGCGCTCACTGTCCAGGAGGCTCCCCAGTGTCTGCACCATGGTATCGACACCCTCAGCGATGGTCCTCACTGACTAGGCCATGCTCTGCAATGCCTCGACAATGTCCATCGATGTCTGGGTTCACGTCCCTCAGCGACTGGGACATCATGTCGAGGCCCTCAGCCACAGTTGTCACAGACTGAGCCACGCCTTGGACACCACCACTCAAGACACGGAGGTCGGGATCCAGATTTTTCACTGTGGTTGCCTCCCTATCAGTGTTGGCCTCGGTGCCACCCATTGTCAGCACCATCGCCTGTGCCTAAAGCCTTTGGGACTCCTCCAATTGGCCTTGCAGTTGCTGGAATGTCAATGACACCCCTTCCTGAATCTCACGGCTGTATCCTATTATCTGCACCAGCTCTAGGATCTGCCCAGAGACTTGGCATCTGGCTGGGACCTGACAACCTTTCCTTTGGATGTTCCTGCCTCCACCTGATGTGCATCAGCAACTGTGTGGTGTTCACCAGATTCTGCCCCATACGTCTGCCCACTAATGTTGCCCAACGAGCTGTGCGCCTCTGCACTGGTGAAAGGTGGGGGTGAGAGCTGTGACATCTCGCTGGTAGTCTCCTCGGAGCTCTCCTCTGAGGTGGTCCCTTGGGTGGCAGTGGGGGGAACAGCACTGGATGGCTCGGCTTCATCAGATGGAGATCCTGCAAGATGTGATCAGGGAGAGGGAAGGATCATTTTGCCTAACATAAGGAACTCACTTGAGACAGGTCATCTGGGTGAAGTGACAAAGGATTCTCACTACATTGGTGCAGGCCAACCTCTCTGCTGGTGACTGCTCTCTCCTCAGGCAACCCCGCCATTTCCAGGACCCGTTCCTCTAAGCGTTGATGACTCAAATCTCTGGGATTCCTCCCCCTTGCTTTGGCCCTTTCCCATTTATTAAGGACTATCTTCTCCTCCGGGGAAAAAGAGAGGGCATTTTGAGCCACATTTTTGTTGGGTCAGTGGGGTCTAAAGCAGGTGGCATGAATGGCAACTGGACATAAAGGGGTTGTGCTGGTGAGTGCCGGGTCTTCTGAAGAACAAGCATGAAGATTGGATGTTGGGAGGGTGCAAGGTGTCAGCCAGTGGATTGGGGGCAGGGTTCGGGAATTTGAAGGGTGGCAGGTGGAACTGATGCCAGGAGAGAGATAGTAACTTACTCTTGAAGGTCGGTGGAGGTCGTTGGTCTTCGTCCAACATTGTGGTCCTCCTTGTCATGCTGCCCACACTGGCAGCCGCTGCCACTGCCTCCCAGGTGGCATTGCTGACCCTGCTGCTGGTCTTCCAACCCCCTGGGGGGACAGGGTGCCCTTCCTCTCATCCATAGCAACTAGAAGCCTGGCCAGGTTGACATCCCGAAAGTGAGGAGCAGATCTGTGTGCTGCCATTCTTGTTTGTTCACTGGGAGTGAGTGGTGAGGGACCGTTTAAACACAGCTCCCCCTTGTTAGCGGCGAGATGCCGAGGCACGAGTTGAGCGAATCAGACGGCAAGGGAGCCAGAAATGTCGAGATTTTCGTGGGGGCTTATTTTTGGCACTAAGTGCCATTGAATGTGACTGCAATCTTGCCAATCCTGCCGTCACAAAACTCCCCGCCAAAACGCACCCAAAACCAGACTTTAAATTTGGTCCGCTAAATCACACCCGTAAAGTGAGTCTCCAGAGCTGTTGTTTGTTCTGTTTATGGAAATGAGCCTTAAAGTAAGTTTTCCATCCAGCAAGTCCAAGAATCAACATTAATATTTCTTTAAAAAAAATAAATTTACAGTCGCCAATTCATTTTTCCAATTAAGGGGCAATTTAGCGTGCCCAATTCACCTAGCCTACTTAAGCAAGGAGTCAGGAGGGCTAGAAGGGGTCATGAAAAGTCATTGGCAAATAGGGTTAAGGAAAATCCCAAGGCTTTCTACACGTACATAAAAAGCAAGAGGGTAGCCAGGGAAAGGGTTGGCCCACTGAAGGATAGGCAAGGGAATCTATGTGTGGAGCCAGAGGAAATGGGCGAGGTACTAAAGGAATACTTTGCATCAGTATTCACCAAAGAGAAGGAATTGGTAGATGTTGAGTCTGGAGAAGGGGGTGTAGATAGCCTGGGTCACATTGTGATCCAAAAAGACGAGGTGTTGGGTGTCTTAAAAAATATTAAGGTAGATAAGTCCCCAGGGCCTGATGGGATCTACCCCAGAATACTGAAGGAGGCTGGAGAGGAAATTGCTGAGGCCTTGACAGAAATCTTTGGATCCTCGCTGTCTTCAGGGGATGTCCCGGAGGACTGGAGAATAGCCAATGTTGTTCCTCTGTTTAAGAAGGGTAGCAAGGATAATCCCGGGAACTACAGGCCGGTGAGCCTTACTTCAGTGGTAGGGAAATTACTGGAGAGAATTCTTCGAGACAGGATCTACTCCCATTTGGAAGCAAATGGACGTATTAGTGAGAGGCAGCACGGTTTTGTGAAGGGGAGGTCGTGTCTCACTAACTTGATAGAGTTTTTCGAGGAGGTCACTAAGATGATTGATGCAGGTAGGGCAGTGGATGTTGTCTACATGGACTTCAGTAAGGCCTTTGACAAGGTCCCTCATGGTAGACTAGTACAAAAGGTGAAGTCACACGGGATCAGGGGTGAGCTGGCAAGGTGGATTCAGAACTGGCTAGGCCATAGAAGGCAGAGGGTAGCAATGGAGGGATGCTTTTCTAATTGGAGGGCTGTGACCAGTGGTGTTCCACAGGGATCAGTGCTGGGACCTTTGCTGTTTGTAGTATATATAAATGATTTGGAGGAAAATGTAACTGGTCTGATTAGTAAGTTTGCAGACGACACAAAGGTTGGTGGAATTGCGGATAGCGATGAGGACTGTCTGAGGATACAGCAGGATTTAGATTGTCTGGAGACTTGGGCGGAGAGATGGCAGATGGAGTTTAATCCGGACAAATGTGAGGTAATGCATTTTGGAAGGGCTAATGCAGGTAGGGATTATACAGTGAATGGTCGAACCCTCAAGAGTATTGAAAGTCAAAGAGATCTAGGAGTACAGGTCCACAGGTCATTGAAAGGGGCAACACAGGTGGAGAAGGTAGTCAAGAAGGCATACGGCATGCTTGCCTTCATTGGACGGGGCATTGAGTATAAGAATTGGCAAGTCATGTTGCAGCTGTATAGAACCTTAGTTAGGCCACACTTGGAGTATAGTGTTCAATTCTGGTCGCCACACTACCAGAAGGATGTGGAGGCTTTAGAGAGGGTGCAGAAGAGATTTACCAGAATGTTGCCTGGTATGGAGGGCATAAGCTATGAGGAGCGATTGAATAAACTCGGTCTGTTCTCTCTGGAACGAAGGAGGTTGAGGGGCGACCTGATAGAGGTCTACAAAATTATGAGGGGCATAGACAGAGTGGATAGTCAGAGGCTTTTCCCCAGGGTAGAGGGGTCAATTACTAGGGGGCATAGGTTTAAGGTGAGAGGGGCAAGGTTTAGAGTAGATGTACGAGGCAAGTTTTTTACGCAGAGGGTAGTGGGTGCCTGGAACTCGCTACCGGAGGAGGTAGTGGAAGCAGGGACGATAGGGACATTTAAGGGGCATCTTGACAAATATATGAATAGGATGGGAATAGAAGGATACGGACCCAGGAAGTGTAGAAGATTGTAGTTTAGTCGGGCAGTATGGTCGGCGCGGGCTTGGAGGGCCGAAGGGCCTGTTCCTGTGCTGTACATTTCTTTGTTCTTTGTTCTTTGTAGCCTGCACATCTTTTCTTTTGGGTTGTAGGGGCGAAACCCACGCAAACACGGGGAGAATGTGCAAACTCCACACGGACAGTGACCCAGAGCCGGGATCGCACCTGTGACCTCGGCGCCGTGAGGCAGCTGGGCTAACCCACTGCGCCACCGTGATGCCCATTAATATTTCTTTTCACACTGGTGTTGATTGAGGCATAAGCTTTGGACAAGATATCTCTCCTGCTTTTCTTTGGAAAATGCCATAGGATCGTTGACTCACACTTGATGGTCAAACACGGCCTTGATTTAACATCTCAAACTGAAAGGTGACACTTCCAACAGCATAATAACCCCTCAGTACTACACTGAACAGTCAGGCCAGATACTGAGCCCATGTCTGACGTGTGACTAAACCTTCGAATTCAGAGGCATGGCTAAACTGAGATTCATGTGGAGGAAACCCTGCGGGTGTAATTGGTTAGGAGAATAGGATTGGACTCTATCCCTCACTACAAAGCCGTTACAATGTCTCCCATGAATAATATTTCCTGAAATGTCTCTGGGTACAACAATGATACCCAACTCTGTGTACATGCTAATATCTTACCTCCAAGGTCATGCTTTACTAACCAACTATGTGGGTTTGTATAAAGTTGTGAATGATCCAAAATTTCATCAAACAAAATCAAAGACATTTTTCTGGGTCCTTCATAATATCCACATGAATCTGGCACCAGCCCCATCAGCCTCCCCAGTGACCCACTTTAACAAAAGGAGCTGAGAGGTTACTTTGCCATTCTGCTTGTCCCTTGAACATTTCCATTATACATCAGCCTAGTCATCATTGTGTCCTGTGTAGACGCTCTCTAAAAATGCACATTGTTATTTAGTACCGACTCTCTCCACATTATGAGGTACAGAAATGCATAAAAAACAGGGTTGTAAAAAGCAGACTTTTGGCACTTGTTTTTCATCTGAGAAAACTAGATAATGCATCTCTAAACGTGAAAGGAGCAGTACTGTCTGAATCCCAAGCTGAATTACTGCCTTGAAGCACAAATCAAAATTGTTCTGATTTGTTAGCTTTTGGAAGTTAATAAGATGCACATGAGTTAGAAAAAACCGTCACTGCATTTTTGAAGGGTGCCCCGATCGCAATGTGGAAGTAAAGGCCCCCACCACTAACGCCGGCAGCGAGGCTTCAGTGCCCCCTCGCACCACCACCACCACTGGCATCAGGGCTCCAGTGCCCCTTCCCACAACCAACGCTGGCATCGTGGCTCCAGTTCCCCCCACCACCACCTACGCCAGCATCGGGCCATAGTGGAAACCACCCCATTAATGGGTTTCACGGGGCCCTACTCCCTGGTCCACACCCTGGCACTGCCAACCAGGTTGCCAGGGCACTGCCTAGCCATGATCCTCACCACCTGGGGGCTATACTCACATCCGAGTCCCCGGCGCGGTCATGTCATCCAAAAATGGAAACCAGTAGTGATTCCGGCTGGCAAGACATCATGCTGACGGAGAAGAACATATGATGACCCGAGAAGCAACAGCGTTGAGCCGTTCTAGCAGATTTAAATCCATTTAAATTTATGATAATCAGGTTCATGCACTCGCTGGCGTGAACCTGATTATGTCAGTGGGGAGGGCCCGGGAACATCACATGCTGAGTTCCCGCCGGCGCATATCCTGTTTTTGGCCTCTCGGAAAGTTAGCGGTCATTGCGGGATTTGAACCCGTGGCAAAGGGGCCAGAAAAAATGCGGCCTCTTTGTCAAAATGCCTGTTTAGAGGTTCCTCAAATACAGGTAAATCATGTTGAAAATGAAAAATGAAATGAAATGAATGAAAATGAAATGAAATGAAAATGAAAATCGCTTATTGTCACAATGAAGTTACTGTGAAAAGCCCCTCGTCGCCACATTCCGGCGCCTGTTCGGGGAGGCTGGTATGGGAGGCTGTTGACTGCATTTATACAACTGTGGGTTACAACAAACTAATGGATCTCAATCCAGCAGAAGACACTGAAGCCCTGAGTTACAGATATAAAGAATGTTATGCTGTTTAAAGAATGTGAACAGGATGTGTTGGATCAAATGTCCTTTATGTTAAGCGTTCTCACGTAGGGTGACAATAAATTTTATGATTCAATTGAGGTAACGGTTCTTTACCCTTGTCAGTCTATTCCCTGCAGGGAGATATCCTGTGACATCGAATTAGCTCTGCTGTTAATGTACTGGTGCTAAACCACCCAAAAGCTTCATTATTCAAACAGACTCAGAATTTCCTGAGGAACTGGGTACCTTTGAGCTACATCCGTTCGGTCCAGTGTTCCAACATTGACCATCCGAACTGATTAAATGGACATCTATTGATGTTTCTCATCTGAAAACGTTCTCATCACTTTGGAGAAGCTCAGGTGAATAGTGCCTTCCTAGCTCTGTGTTTCTCTCTGCTCCGCAAGTCCCATCTGCTGTCAATCACCTCCGTGAACAGCTGAGACTTCAGAACCGTGGGAACAGGCAGTTCAAGAAGTTAACAACCAGCCACTAATCACCATGACTGTCACAACATCACCACTGATAGAATTTTCACCTTTCCACCGAGAAAAGGCATTAACCTTCCAAGGCCTATATCACATCTGTAAGCAAGTGTCAAGGTTTGCCCTTGGCAAGGGGGCTAGAGGTGTTAACAAACACTAATTTGCAATTATTGCAGCTATATGCTGAACAAGGAAATTGGTTGACCACCGTAAAGAACTGAACATTGTTTGAACAACTGTTAAAATATATCACTTGACGTGATTTGCATTCCACTTAACCTGAATTTACATCTCCTACAAGTTATATTTTGAGGTGTTAACATCTTGAAATGCAAATTCAGCTGTGGCTTTGTGCTTGTGCCTCTGAGTTTTAAGCCTCCCTCCAAGACTAGAACATGTATTCTCACTTGATTTTGAAGGAGATATGTGCTGTCAGACACACCATGTCTTGGCATTTGGGTGAGTCAGTAACACCAAGCACCAATCTCTTAGGGGGACATAGAGATCTTATTACACTATTCCTAACAGCACCGTGGGTGAACATACACCACATGGACTGTAACTGTTTAAGATGTCGCCTCACCACCACCTCTCAAGGGCAAATAGGTTTGAGCAATAAAAACGCTGGCCTAGCCAGTGACACCCACATCCTGTAAAGATGAGAAACATTTGACGAAACACAAGAGAGCTCTGGTGTCCTGGCCAATATCAATCCATCAACTAAAATTGTTAAAAGAAGATTACCTATGTTGTGTTATGCTGCTTCGGATAACACAGGCTGCTACTTGATGCAGCCTTAACTAAAGGATGCTCCAGACTCTGAAATGAGTTCAACATGTTTATTGAACTATTAACACAGTTTTCAAATGGAGTTCGACTCTCTGCTAATCTAACTGTAGTAACTCAGTCTAACTGTACCAGCTTGCTCTAAGCCACGTGCTGGGGTGTGATGCTGCTGATCAACCCTGTCTAACTCTCCAGATGTCGGTCTGTGGAAAGAGGCAGGGTGTGAGTGCCTCATCCTTTTTATAGTGTTTATGTCATGCCCCCTTGTGGTGATGCCACCTTTGAGTGTCTTGGCTGCCCATGGTTGTGTCCTATTCTGAGTGTTCATTGGTTGCATATTTGCATATCATGACATCTCCCCCTTTTTCCCCCTTTTTTTTAGATGTATATATATGTGAATGTGTCTGGCTAATGTGACTGACTGAGGAATACAGAACAGAACAAACAAAACAAATGCTCATAAGTCCAGTCTCTGAGGCTTGCGTCTGATCCTCGTCGACCGCCGGAGAGGTGGTGGAGGGGATGACGGTGTCTTGACAGGCGAGTGGGAGGCACGACTGGTGGCCTCGTGGTTCGAGGTGTCTGTAGGTGGCAATTCGACATGTGGAAATGGAGGGGAAAGTGGTTGTGGGCAAGCAACTTTTCGCAGTGCCCTTCGATTCCTGCGCACAATGGAGCCATCACCCATACGTATGACATAGGATCTGGGCGCGGCCTGTCGAACAACGACAGCCGGAGCAGGCTACCCACCATCCGGTATCTTGATCCTGACCGTGTCTGCCGGGGATAGCACGTCCAGATCGGTGACATGTGCGTCAAGCCCTGCTTCTGGCTGTCGCGAAGCTGCTGTATCTTCTGCAGCACCGGGAGGTGATCAAGGTTGGGCAGATGTATGGCTGGAAGCATCATCCGCAGATCCCTGTTCATCAGCAGTTGAGCTGGCGATATGCCAGTGGACAAGGGAGTCGCCCGGTACGCAAGTAGTGCAAGGTATATGTCGGAAGCGGAGTCCGAGGCCTTGCGGATGAGCTGCTCAACGATGTGCACCCCTTTTTCGACTTTGCCATTGGACTGCGGATAGTGCGGACTGGAGGTGACATGCCTGAAATTGTAGCTCTTGGCGAACGTGGACCATTCTCGACTGTGGAAGCACGGGCCATTGTCGCTCATGACGGTGTTCGGGATGCCATGCCGTGAGAATGTCTCTTTACACGCTTTGATGACGGTCCGTGAGGTGAGGTCTGGAAGCTTCAGCACCTCAGGATAGTTCAAAAAGTAATCGATGATTAAGATATAGTCGCGACCATTCGCGTGGAATAGGTCAATGCCAACCTTGGACCACGGAGAGGTCTCTAGATCATGTGGTTGGAGCGTCTCCTTGCTCTGCGCTGGTTGGAACCTCTGACAGGTTTCGCAGTTAAGGACCATGTCCGTGAAGTCCTGGTTGATGCCGGGCCAGTGGACAGCTTGCCGGGCCCTGCGTCTGCACTTTTCCACACCCAGGTGACCCTCATGAATCTGCCGCAGCACCATGCTCTGGAGACGTAGCGGGATGACTATCCTGTCCAGCTTGAGCAGGATGCCGTCGATCAGCGTCAGGTCATCCTTGACGTAGAATTGAGGGCATTGCCTTTTCTGCCAGCCATTGCTGAGGTTGTGGATGACTCGCTGCAACAGGGGTCTTTGGCCGTCTCTTCTCGGATGAGAACGATCTTCTCATCTGCTGCCGGGAGAATGCTTGCACACAGTTGTACCTGCAATTCAATGTGCTGGATGATCTCCAGTGGTTCACTGGGTGAGTTGACAGAGCGGGACAATGCATCGGCCATGACGAGCTCCTTGCCAGGTGTGTACACCAAATTGAAATCATACCTCCGGAGTTTGACAAACAAGGCGTCATGTCTTTCAGGTCCTTTTGGATGATGTGGACCAGAGGCCTATGATCCATCTCAACAGTAAATATTGGCAAGCCGTAGACATAATCATGAAATTTGAGGATGCCGGTGAGAAGACCTAAACACTCCTTCTCAATCTGCGCATATCTGGTCTCAGTGGGTGTCATTGCCCGTGACGCGTATGCTACTGATACCCAGGATGACATGTCGTCTCTTTGAAGCAACACCGCCCCATGCCATCCTGACTCGCATCTGTGGATATCTTGGTCTCTCGGTCTGGGATTTTTTTCACCAGGTTGTGTAGGGCCGTGGTGTGTGTGGCCAAATTCGGGATGAACTTGCCAAGGAAATTGACCATTCCCAGGAAGCACAGCACTGCCTTCTTGTCCTCGGGGACTTTCATTGCCTCGGTGGCTTTAATTTTGTCTGTGTCCGGGCGCACACCATGTTGCGAAATCTAATCGCCCAGGAACTTCAGCGTGGATGTCCCAAAACAGCACTTGGACTTGTTTAGCTTGAGGCCATGTTCATGTATGCGTCGGAATACTTTCTTGAGTCGCGACACATGTTCCTCTGGCGTTGTGGACCAGATTATGATATCGTCGACGTAGACACGAACCCCTTCTATTCCCTTCATCATCTGTTCCATGATGCGATGGAAAATCTCTGATGCCGAGATGATGCCAAATGGCATTCGGTTGTAGCAGAATCTGCCAAAAGGTGTGTTGAAGGTGCAGAACCTTATGCTGGATTCTTCAAGTTGGATTTGCCAAAATCCTTGGGATGCGTTCAATTTTGTGAAGAAGCGCGCGTGTGCCAACTCACTCGTGATTTCTTCCCTCTTCGGGATGGGGTAATGTTCCCGCATAATGGTTTTGTTTAGATCCTTGGGGTCAATGCAGATGCGTAGATCCCCCGAAGGCTTCTTTACGCACACCATCGAGCTGACCCAGCTGGTTGGTTCAGTGACCTTGGAGATGATGCCTTTTTGTTGTAGACTCATGAGCTCTGCCTTCAGGCGCTCTCTCAGTGGGGCAGAGACACGTCGTGGTGCGTGGACCACAGGCTTGGCATCAGGCCTCAGTAGAATCTTGTCCTCGTATGGCAGCGTGCCCATCCCGCTAAATACATCTGGGTACTGGATTAGGATGTCGTCGATGCTGGCCTGAAGAACCAAATGGGACGGCGTTGTGGTGTAGACCCTTTGAATGAGGTTCAGTTACTTTCAGGCGTGCGCACCTAGCAGGGACGCCCTGTCTGGTTTAACAATCACGAAGCGTAAGCTTGCTTGTGTGTGTCGGCTGGACACCTGCAGATGGCAGGACCCCAGTGCCTTGATTGCATTTCCATTGTAATCCAGGAGTTTGCAGGCAGCTGGAAGGATTGTGGGGGGCTTCTTGATTCTCTTGAAGACCACCTGCAAAACCAGGTTGGCGGAGGCACCTGTGTCCAGTTTGAACTGGATGGGGCAGTGGTTGACCTTCATCACTGCATGCCATTTGTCCTCGGAATCCACGGCCAGGATTGATTGGACTTGCGATGTGTCCGGTGTGGCGTATTCGCTCTTCGTAATAATGCCCACTCGGTAAGTGTTGTCCAGGTATTCATCGTCCGGATCTGTCGCACTGCCTGGATCAGAGTCATGCATTCGGTGTTGCACACTTCTGATGCGCCGCTGTCGGAATTGGGAGCGCTGGCTCCTGACTGGTGGTGCAGATCTGCACAGGGCTGCATAGTGGTTTGGTTTCCCACAGTTTAAACAGCGTTTGCCTTTTGCAGGGCAGTTTTTTTTTAAATGGACGGTGCCGCAGTTCGCACACGTCATGACATCGGCGTCATGACGCTCAGTGCGTCGTTGCGCAAGCACGGTGCGGTTCTCGGAAGTCTGCACCAGCGCAGTGCGGTTTTCGGCTGCTTTGTGTTCCTAGTCGCATTGCGCATGTGTCGGGCCCCGAGAAGATCGCGCAAAATGGCCGCTTTCATCCATGTGGAGGCGCTGCATCTGGGAGATGGCCTGAACACTCTCCACCTCATGGGAGGCTTGTTTTTCACTTTCTGCCGTTTTGTACTGTGAATAGCGATTTTTAGAGTGCTCATGCACAGTACATGTTTCAATCGTGACTGGTAGGGTCATGTGCTTGATTTTCAACAATTGCTCCCGCAGAGGATCAGAGTGGAATCCAAAAACGATTTGGTCTCTGATCATGGAGTCAGTGATATCACCGAAGTTGCAGGATTGCGCTAGTAGTCTAAGGTTAGTTAGATATGAGTTGAAGGATTCATCTTTACCTTGCATCCTCTGATTGAAAATGTAGCAATCAAAGATGTCATTGGTGTCCACCTCGCAGTGGCTGTCGAATTTGTCCAGGATGGTTTGGTACTTCGTTTTGTTCTGCCCTTCGGAAAAGTGAAAGGAGTTGAAGATCTCTATCGCATGGTCACCAGCAGTGGTGAGTAGAAGAGCTATCTTCCAAGCGTCGGTCGTGCCATTGAGGTCAGATGCTTCCATGTATAGTTGAAATTTCTGCTTGAATGATCGCCAGTTGGCACTAAGATTGCCAGTGGTCCTGAGCTGATGAGGAGCCTGAATCTTGTCCATTGTGCCTGCATTCAGTAGCTGGTTGTCATGGATCTTGCTGAGTTGAACTAAATAGATGAACAGTCACTCCTGGTATCATGTTGTTATGCTGCTTTGGATAAAACAGGCTGCTACTTGATGCAGTCTTAAATAAAGGATGCTCCAGACTCTGAAATGAGTTCAACGTGTTTATTGAACTATTAACACAGTTCTCAAATGAGTTCGACTCTGCTAATCTAACTGTAGTAACTCAGTCTAACTGTACCAGCTTGCTCTAAGCCATGTGCTGTGGTGTGATGCTGCTGATCAAGCCTGTCTAACTCTCTAGATGTCTGTCTGTGGAAAGAGGCAGGGTGTGAATGCCTCATCCCTTTTATAGTGTTTATGTCATGCTCCCTTGTGGTGATGCCACCTCTGAGTATCCTGGCTGCCCATTGGTTGTATCCTATTCTGAATGTTCATTGGTTGCATGTTTGCATATCATGACAACCTAGTCACTTATCTCATTGCTATTTCCGGAATTTTGCCAAATGCAAATTGCATGCTATATTTCCTTATATTACAATAGCAACTATACTTCACCACACTCATTGACTGAGAACAGTTTTGGGGGCATCCTGAGATGGTGAAAGTTGCTATTTACAGATATAAATTAGCGTAATCTTAAAGAATAGAATGGCAGAGTAACAGACAGTGTGATGTTGGCATTAACGTCAAGTTGTTTTGCTAAATGATCAAACTCCCTCGCTATCGGGAACATCCTTCCTACATCTGCCCTGTCTAGGCCTGTTAGAATTGTACAGGTTTATATGAGATCCCCCTCATTCTTCTGAAAACCAGTGAATACAATCCCAACCAAATAAATCTCTCCTCATAGGTCAGTCCCACTATCCTTTGAATCAGTCTGGTAAACCTTCTCTGCACTCCCACTATAGCAGGAACACTGGGTGAAATTCTCCTCCAATGGCGCGATGTCCGCCGACTGGCGCCAATCAGACGGGCATCGCGCCGGCCCAAAGGTGCGGAATGCTCCGCATCTTTGGGGGCCGAGCCCCAACATTGAGGGGCTAGGCCGGCGCCGGAGGGATTTCCGCCCCGCCAGCTGGCGGAAATGGTGTTTGTTGCCCCGCCAGCTGGCGGAAATGGTGTTTGGTGCCCCGCCAACTGGCGCGGAAATGTGGCGCATGCGCGGGAACGTCAGCGGCCGCCAACAGTTTCCCGCGCATGCGCAGTGGGGAGAGTCTCTTCCGCCTCCGCCATGGTGGAGGCCGTTGCGGAGGCGGAAGGGGAAGAGTGCCCCCACGGCACAGGCCTGCCCGCGGATCGGTGGGCCCCGATCGCGGGCCAGGCCACCGTGGGGGCACCCCCCAGGGTCAGATCGCCCCGCGCCCCCCCAGGACCCCGGAGCCCGCCCACGCCGCCTGGTCCCGTCGGTAAATACCAGCTTTGATTTACACCGGCGGGACAGGCAATTTCTGGGCGGGACTTCGGCCCATTAGGGCCGGAGAATTGAGCGGGGGGTCCCGCCAACCGGCACAGCCCGATTCCCGCCCCCGCCCAATCTCCGGTACCGGAGACTTCGGCGGGGGCGGGGGCAGGATTCACGGCGGCCAACAGCCATTCTCCGACCCGGCGGGGGGTCGGAGAATGACGCCCACTGTTCCTCAGATAAGGAGACCAAAACTGCACACACTACTCCAGGCATGGTCTCACCAAGGCCCTGTATAATTGTAGCAAGACATCCCTGCTCCTGTACTCGAATCCTCTCGCAATGATGGCCACCATACCATTTACCTTCTTTACCGTTTGCTACACCTGCAGCAACTGGTGTTTGAGGACACCCAGGTCTTGTTGCACATTCCCCTCTCTCAATTTATAGCCATTCAAATAATAATCTGCCTTCATGTTTTTTCTACCAAAGTGGATAACCTCACATTAGACCATATTACCCCCCCACCCCCGTCACACAGGTTTAAACTAGCGTGGCAGGGGGGTGGGAACCGGAACAGCAGGCCAGTAAGTGTAGAGACTGGGAAAAAAGTGAGACTGAGATAAACATAGTGCAGAGTAAGATCAGGCAGAGAGGAGCCACAGAGATCAGCAGAACTGTAGGTCTGGAGTGCGTTTGCTTCAATGCAAGAAGTATAACAGGTAAAACAGATGAACTGAGAACCTGAATTACTGCATGGAACTATGATGTAATTGCAATTATAGAGACAGTGGGCGGCACAGTAGCACAGTGGTTAGCACTGTTGCTTCACAGCGCCAGGGTCCCAAGTTCGATTCCCGCCTTGGGTCATTGTCTGTACGCAGTCTGCACATTCTCCCCCGGTCTGTGTGGGTTTCCTCCGGGTGCTCCGGTTTCCTCCCACAAGTCCCAAAAGACGTGCAGTTAGGTGGATTGGACATTTGGGCTTAGCGACCATAATTCCATAAGAGTTTGAGTAGTCATGGATAAGGACAAGAGTGACCCGTGGGTGAGGGTGCTTAATTGGACGAGGGTCAATTACATCCAAATTAGACAGGAACTGGGGAATGTGGATGGTCAGTGGTTATTTGAGGGCAAATCCATGTCTGACATGTGGGTGGCTTTTAAAGGCCAGTTGATTGAAATGCAGGCCAGGCATGTCCCCGCAAAAATGAAGGATAGAAATGGCAGGATTCAGGAACCATGGATGACAAGGGAAATTGTAAGCTTAGCCAAAAGGAAGCATATGATAGGTCTAGGCATCTAAAAACTAACAAAGCCCTTGAGGAGTACAGTGAAAGTATGAAGGAACTTAAACGTGGAATTAGAAGGACTAAAAGGGGTCATGAAATGTCTTTCGCAAACATGGTCAAGGAGAATCCCAAGGCTTTTTATGCATATATTAGGAGCAAGAGGGTAGCAAGAGGAAGAGTAGGCCTACTTAAGAACAATGGAGGGAGGTTATACGTGGAACCACAAGAAATGGGTGACTCTTGGACAGGCACATGGGCAGCAGTAAATTGAAGGGGTGTAGGCTAGGTTGATCTTAGATTATGATAAATGGTTGGAACAACATTGTGGGCCGAAGGGCCTGTACTGTGCTGTACTGTTCTATGTTCTATGTACTTTGCATCAAAATTCACCAGGGAGAAGGACAGCACGGTAGCATAGTGGTTAGCACAGTTGCTTCACAGCTCCAGGGTCCCAGGTTCGGTTCCCGGCTAGGTCACTGTCTGTGCGGAGTCTGCACGTTCTCCCCATGTCTGCGTGGGTTTCCTCCGGGTGCTCCAGTTTCCTCCCACAGTCCAAAGATGTGCGGGTTAGGTGGGTTGGCCATGCTAAATTGGCCTTAGTGCCCAAAAATGTTAAGTGGGGGTTACTGGGTTACGAAGATAGGGTAGATACGAGGGCTTCAGTAGGGTGCTCTTTGTAAGGGCCGGTGCAGACTCGATGGGCCGAATGGCCTCCTTCTGCACTGTAAATTCTATGATTCTATGATGGATGTTCAGGTCAGGGATAGGTGTGTGAACTCTCTTGAAAACGTCAATATATCAAAGGAGCAAGTGTTAAGTATCCTAAATTGCATTAAGGTAGACAGGTCCCCGGGGCTGGATGGGATCTATCCCAGGTTACTGCGGGAGGCAAGGGGAGAAATAGCTGGGGCCTTAACAAATATCTTCACATCCTCTTTGATCACAGGTGATATTCTAGAGGACTGGAGAATAGCCAATGTTATTCCCTTGTTTAAGAAAGGATGCAGGACAATCCAGCAGATTGTAGGCCGGTGAGCCTGACATCAATGGTGGGGAAGTTTTTGGAAAAGATACTGAGGGGCATTTGGAGGAAAGTGGACTAATTAGTGACAGACAGGTTGTGTATGGGGAGGGTCATGCCTCACCAACTTGATTGAGTTTTTTGAAGAAGCGACAAAGAAAATTGATGAGGAAAGGGCTGTGGATGTAGTTTATATGGACTTTAGTAAGGTGTTTGACAACATCCCACATGACAGACTAGTACAAAAACTAAAATCACATGGGATTCGGTGTGGACTGGCTAGGTGGATACAGAACTGGCTTGGTTATGGAAGACAGACAGTAGCAGTGAAAGGGTGTTTTTTTTAATGGAGATCTGTAGCTGGTGGTGTTCTGCAGGGATCAGTGCTGGGACCTCTGTTGTTTGCAGTATATATAAATGATCTGGAGAAAATATGGGTGGCCTGATTGGTAAGTTTGCAGATGACATGAAGATTGGCGGAGTTGCTGATAGTGCCGAGGATTGTCAGATGATACAACAGGATTATAAATAGATTGGATACTAGGGCACAGAAATGGCAGATGGAGTTTAATCCGGATACATGCGAGGTGATGCATTTTGGAGGATCAAATCTAGGTGTGAATTATATTCTAAATGGCAGTACCCTTAGGAACATTAACATACAGAGGGTTCTGGGCGTGCAGGTCCACAACACAAGTGGCCATGGTGATTCAGAAGGCATTTGGCATGCTTGCATTCATCAGCCAGGGCATTGAGTACAAGAGTTGGGAAATCATGTTGCAGCTATTTAAAACCTTGGTTAGGCCGCATTTGGAGTATTGCGTGCAGTTCTGGTTACCACATTATCAGAAGGACGTGGAAGCTTTGGAGAGAGTGCAAAGAGGGTTCACCAGGGATGTTGCCTGGTCTTGATGGTGTTGACTTTGACGAGAGGTTGAAACCCGGATTGTTTTCACTGGAAAGACGGACGCTGAGGGGAGACCTGATAGAGGTCTACAAAATTATGAAAGGCATAGACAGGATGGATAGTCAGTGTTCTTTTCCAAGGGTGGAAGTGACAAGGTTCAAGGTGAGAGGGGGAAAGTTCAAAGGAGATTTGCGGGGTATGTTTTTCGCGCAGAGCGTGGTGGGAGACTGGAAAGTGCAACCAGAGGGTGTGGTGGAAACAGGCACATTAGCAACATTTAAGAGGTATCTGGATGGGTACATGGATAGAGAGGAAATAGAGGGACACGGACTGAAAAAGGACAGAAGGTAGGTTTTCTTTTTTAGTTAGGGCACCATAATTGGCACAGCCTTGGAGGGCCCAAGGGCCTGTTCCTGTGCTGTACTTTTCTTTGCTCTTTGTATTATACTGCGTCTGCTATGCATATGCCCACTCACTCAGCATGTCCAAATCACACTGAAGCATCTCTGTATCCTCCTCAAAGCTCACCCACCCACTGAGCTTTGTTTCTTCTGCAAATTTGTAGATATTACATTTAGTTCCCTCATCTAAATCATTAATATATATTATGAATCGCTGAGGTCCTAGCACTGGTCACTGTGATACCCTACCAGTCACTGCCTACCATTTGGAAAAAGGCTTGTTTATCCCGACTCTTTGTTTCCTGTCTGCCAACCAGTTTTCTCTCCGTCTCAATACACTACCCCCAATCCCATGCACTTTAATTTTACACACAATCTCTTATGTGGAACTTTGTCAAAAGCCATCTGAAAGTCCAAATAAACCACATCCACTGGTTCTACCTCATCAACTCTACCTCATCACCATCTTACAGCACCTTGGGGTGAGGCCCACCAAAGATGGTGAAGCCTTATTTGGGGAATCTGCCCTTCTCTTCTGCTGTGTGCTGCAGTCCTGCTAATGGGAGCCCACGCCCACGTTCCCCGCTGTCCCTCTCCTCTCGTTCTCCCTTCTCCCTCCCCCCCAACATCCCCCCCCCCCCCTCTGCTCCCCCCTCTCCCCTAGTTGCTGGGCACAAATAAGTCCTCGAAGATGTTGGTAAACTATTTCCAAATGTAGTGGAACCCTTTCTCCGTCCCCTGGATGGTAAATTAATTTTTTCCAGTTTATGGAAGTCTGTTAGGTCGGACAGCCAGTCTACGGCCTTGGGTGTTGCTGCCAACCTCCATCCAAGCATTTGTCTCCGGTGGGCTATCAGGGAGACGAAGACCAGGACATCGGCCCCTCTCCCCTATAAAGAACTCTGGATGCTCCAAGACCCCGAAGACGTCCACTAAAGGGCATGGCTCCACCCTCGAGGCTTGTCTTTTAAACATTACGTGTCCCATTCCCTTATTTTGCATTATGGCCCTGTTTGATTCTGGCCCTTGATTTCTCTGCCTATCAATTTCTTATTTCCCTATATGTCTTTTGTTTTTGGCTTTGATTCCCCCTCCTTTGACTCGTTGCATAGGTTCCCATCCCCCTGACATTTCAGTTCAAATGCTCCCCAATCACTCTTGCTAATACTCCTCCTGGGACATCAGTCCCGGTCAGGCCCAGGTATAACCCGTCCACTTTGTACTGGTCCCATCTCCATGAGAACATTAATGTCCTAGGAATCTGAAGCCCTTCTCTTCGCACCATCTCTTCAGCACATATTATTGAGATATATCCTGCTTTTCCTGCTCTGACTAGCACTGACATGGCACTGTTAGTAATCTTGAGATCACTACCTTTGAGGTCCTACTTTTCAATTTACTTCCTAACTCCCTATATTCTGCTTTTAGGACCTCATTCCTTTTTTGTACCTATGCCGTTTGTACCAATGTGTACCACAACCACTGGCTGTTCACCCTTCCCCTCCAGAATGTCTTGTAGCCGCTCTGAGACATACCAACGTACCATTCTACTGCGGCCACAGAAATGGCTATCTATTCCCTTTACAATTGAATCCCTTATAACAATTGCATTCCTGCACTTTTCACTCCCCCGTGCTTAGTTTTGTGATTAGTTTAATTTAGTGATGTTACCACTATGCCACCATCCCGCTTGATGAGTGTATTCTTTCTCCTGTAAAACTCCCAGTTCTGTAGTTTTATATTCTCTGCATCTCGCCACTCTCCCTGAGCATCTGACCATGAATTCTGCATTATAATTCTCCTGAAAATTCCTTGTGGAGCAATTACACAGAAACCGAGCATCAGAATTTCACACTGACTGTCAGTGAATCCCACATGATGTTCAGCATTCGTTGTCAAAAATCAGTCGGCGATTTAAACTTTCTGCAAGGTCACCCCAGAGTGCTGCATTGCAAATCAATTTGTTGTGTCATCATGATTCAATACTACCTGGCAGCAGGTATACAAGTACTTCAAACCTTAAATGGTGTTCATTTTAAAACAGGACAGTGCATAATGAAGACACCGAGTGCACTCAGTAGAGCTGAAACATCACTGTAATATGCTCATAAAGTAAATATCTAACAAGTTAACTTTCAAGTACTTTGCGAGGCGCATATAAGGTGCCCCTTTCACGAGTGCATTCCCACTCATTCAAAACCCGACATAGCTCAATGAGTAGAACTCTGCAAACATAAATTAATTACCTGATCATTGATCTCATTATTGTTTGTAGGATCATACTATGCACAATTTGGTTACAGGCTTTCCCAAATTACAATCATGACTATACTTAAAGTGCTTCCAGGTGTCTTTGCAGTGTACTGAGCTGAGATGGGGCGAAGTTGGGCTATCTTATGGAGGTGAAAATAGGTGGTCTTTAGTCTTGGCATGAACATGAGATTAAGACCTAATGCTGGGATTGAATGTGACACCATGGTTTAATTTCAGAATGTTTCCATGTTGAAGCGATAGAGACAGTCACTTGGAGCAGGAACCAGAAACAATTGTTTCAAGCTTCCCATTGTTAGTGTTTAGCACTGTTGCTTCACAGCGCCAGGGACTTGGGTTCGATTCCCGGCTTGGGTCACTGTCTGCACGTTCTCCCGTGTCTGTGTGGGTTTCTCCCGGGTGCTTCGGTTTCCTCCTACAAGTCCCGAAAGACGTGCTTGTGTAGCCACCTGGGTCGGCCAACTCCCGACGTAAAATGGAGAACAGCAAAGGCTGCAGGGAAATTCAGCCAACAGAGGCAGAAACTAGCAGGCGCAAGTTACCGTGTATTAAACTCTGCAAAAGCCCAGACAGCATTGATACAAGCATCCATCTGCATAATAATGTAGCAGCCATCTACATACTAATGCGCGATCCCCAGGTACAATCGAAACATTTGGGATAAATGAAGCCAAGCCAGATTCCTCGGCGCCAGCAGGAGCCAACACAAAAGTTGGTAATGAACACCTCAAGACCGCCCATCGATCAGAGAACCGCTCCAGTAATTGGAGAAATTGAACCAAGCGATTGGAACGAAGTCCAATCACTTGGAACCAGGTACAGGGTCCGCCCCAAAAGGCGGGAAGCCCCTGGGGACTATAAAGTTAAGCCCCCAAGTTCAAATCGGCCTTCTTGACCGGGTCACTCAACAACGCGAACCAACCCTTGACAGTGACCGGTGTAGCTGCCGCCGAGATCCAGTAAGTCTTAAGTCAACGCTCGCTACGAGATAGGCGCTCCTAGCTACCAATCCGTACCAGTTTTTGAATCCCGCAGACTCAGAACTCGAACGAAAGGCTATTTGTTCCCCTGACCTGGTGGGCCAGTCCGAAGCTAAGTATAGGCCTGTTAGTTGTAGAAGTAGCTTAGAAGTAGAATTTGTGCATGAGTAGCGATTTACTGTGTATAATAAATGTGCTTTGACTTGAATCTTACTAATTGGTGTATTGAGTTATTGATCATTACTTGAACTTGAACCTCGTGGCGGTATGATAAAGATACCTGGCGACTCGAGAGCAAAGCTTATAAAACAGAGCCAATTGAACCAACCAAAAGTTAGCTAAACATTTGTTAGGTGAATTGGACATTCTGAATTCTCCCTCAGTGTTCCCGAACAGGCGCCGGAGTGTGGCGACTAGGGGATCTTCACAGTAACTTCATTGCAGTGTTAATGTCAGCCTACTTGTGACACTAATAAAGATTATTATTATTATTGAAAATTGCATTGCGCATTTTGTCTACTTACAGCTACAATGTCCATTTGGCAGCAGAGAAGGGGAATAATGGGATCCATGTTTTTACAGCTTGTGCGGTTCTGATTCTGAATGCTTCTTGCTGAATCATACTGTTCCTTCCCAAGAACTTCGCAATGTGAAGAAAATGGTGAAATATGAAACATTGCTTTTAGGTATGCAATTTTGGAAAAGCTTTGCCTATTTTTTGCAGACAAATTCCTGCATTGAAGATATAGGGAACACATTCAGCCTATAGCTTGTTATTAGACACACAAGATTTGATTTGATTTGACAATTTATTGTCACATGTACCAAAGTACAGTGAAAAGTATTTTTCTGCAGCCAAGGGAATGTACGCAGTACATACATAGTAGACTAAAAAAAAGAATAATCGACAGAGTACATTGACAAATGGTACATCGACAAAGAGTGATTGGTTATAGTGCGGAACAAGGGGGCAAACAAAGCAAATACATGAGCAAGAGCAGCATAGGACGTCGTGAATAGTGTTCTTACAGGGAACAGATCAGTCCGAAGGAGAGTCGTTGAGGAGTCTAGTAGCTGTGGGGAAAAAACTGTTCCTATGTCTGGAGGCATTATAGCTTGGGATTAGCAACAGAAAGACCGACATGGTATAAACACACTGACATGTGTGTATCACAAATATAACTATCCAATAGGAGAAACATCTTGGATAATTATAGAGAAGTTATCTTTAAGGAACACAATCCTTGAATCCTAATTATTGTTGATCATTATTGTCTCATTATTGATCAATATGATGTGGTTTATGATCAATCTATCACATTTTGATGTGCGTTTGGAGCCGTCAGCTAAATTTCCACGAAAGCAAAGGTGGCAGCACCATTTTGAGGAGTGATGCCAAGGTTTACAAATGCTGAAGACAAAAGGAGAAAGGTGTTACTTCTCGATACTGGAGGTGAAGAATCGGAAGATATTTTTGGGACAGTTATAGAAACATGGAAGCGAGGAGCAGGAGGAAGCCATTCAATACTTCGAACCTGCTCCACCATTCAATAAGATCAATGCTGATCTTCTATCTCAATGCCATATTCCTGCTTTCTCACCATATCCCTTAATGCCATTAAAATCTAAAGAATTATCTGACTCTTTCTTGAATACATTCAGTGACTTGGCCTCCAGAGCCTTCTTTGATAGACAACTCCACAGATTTACTACCTTTGATGAAGAGATTTTTCCTCATCTCAGTCCTAAATGGTCTGCCCTGTATCCAGAGACTGCGTCCTTATTTCTAGCTTCTCCAATCAGAGAAGACATCCTCTCTGCATCTAGTCTGTCCAGCCCTGTCAGAATTTTATAGGTTTCAATCAGATGTCCTCTCATCCTTATAAACTAGTGAATACAGTCGAACCAATCCCTCATCATAGGAGAGATCTGCCAACCTCACTATCAGCCTACTGAACCTCTGCTACAGTCCCTCTAAGTCATGTATATCCTTTCTTAGATAGGGAGGCCGAAACTGCGTGTAATACTCAGCAGGGACCCGACAGAGTGGTTGAAGCACCTGAACCGCATCTTCAGGAGGCCGAAGCACCGCTCGATCATACTCCTGGTTGCTGCATGAGCATCGTTGTAGCAGGTCTCCGCGTCGGTCTGTGGGCTCTGGATAGGCGTCATCAGCCACGACCATAGTGGATAATCTCTGTCACCCAAGAGCGCACCCACCAGCTGAGGGTGCACCGCGAAGAGGCCAGGAATCACCGAGTGTGCCAGGATGAAGGCATTGTGCACACTGTCCAGGTATCGGGAGCAGGCATGCATTATGTGCATCTGATGGTCGTATATCAGCTGCACGGTCATCGAGTGGAACACCTTTCGGTTTGTGAAGATCGGCCTGTCATCTGCAGGTGCTCAAAGGACAACATGCATCCCGTCGATCACCCCCTGGACCCGGGCATCTCGTCGATGGCAGCGAACCCCACTGCCCGGGCCTCATGTGGCGCCTCCTTTGCACCTCCTCCTCCTCGGCCTTCTGGCCGTCCGGCTCTCCATCCTCATCAGCTGCCTCCTATTCCCCTGCTGCACGCTCCGCTGATGCAGCTGCCACCTCCCCGTACAGCTCCAGCTCACACAGCCGCAGGCCTTCTCCCAGGGCCGTGGCAACTAGGAGGATGGCCACCATTGATGGTTGAATTCCAATCTCCATTTTCTGCAGGGGATGAATGGCCGACATGTTAGCATGGTGTGTACCCCCGTGCCCAACCAGTTCCAACAGGCTACATGGTTGGCACTACAGACCCTGCCCCCACATGTCCCCCTCCACCCCTCTTCTCCGCACTCTTGTCCCCATCGGTGCCCAACACCTAGGGGACCTCTGGCTCTTGTGCCCATCCCTGCTGTCAGGGATACCGTCGACTGGTGCTGCCCTTGACAACGGCGCACTTTGCGTCCCCCATCTGGTGCCTGTAGGGCGGCATGGTAGCACAGTGGTTAGCACTGTTGCTTCACAGCGCCAGGGCCCCAGGTTCGAATACAGGCTTGGGTTACTGTCTGTGTGGAACCTGCACGTTCTTCCTGTGTCTGCATGGGTTTCCTCCGGGTGCTCCGGTTTCCTCCCACAAGTCCTGAAAGACGTGCTCGTTAGGTGAATTGGACATTCTGAATTCTCCCTCTGTGTACCCGAACAGGCGTTGGAATGTGGCGACTAGGGGATTTTCACAGTAACTTCATTGCAGTGTTAATGTAAGCCTACCCGTGAAACTAAAGATTATAAACATAGGGGCTACTGTGGGCATTGCACTGGGGGGGCCGCATGATGCCCTGCTGGCGGCTGGGGGCCGGTTGGGGGGAGGGTGGTATGGTGGAGGGTGGGGGTGCGGTGGTGGTGGGGTGGGGGCACCCATAGAGCCGGTGTCACTCTGCAGAACGAGGGTTCTCTCAATTTACTTTTTAAAAATTTCATGTCCAATTTGACTTTTCTTCGGAACAGAAGAGAGGCAGAAATGTGGAGCTGAATGGTTTGCCCTTTGTGGGGCAGATGTACTTGGTGGGCCTGAAAGCAGCAATAACCCCAGAATACCAGCCGCAACAGCCCCGGATCCTGATTACACACTGGATGCCCTATTAATAGGCAGCCAGCATGAAACACGCGGTGTGAAAGGCTGAGCACTGCCAGGGAGGGCGGGCAGGTGCCAAGTAAAGGGAGTATGTATGCTGGCACATCCCTCAGAGGCACAGCCGTTGCTGAGCTGTCTTCAGGAGCTGCAGACATATGAAAAATATATAGTGACAGAAAATCTCTGCAAAGAGTGTGCAGACAACACAATCTTACACAAACCACACTACCCAGACACACATTAGTTCATTTTATTTCAGCCCTGACCTTTCATCCTTGGACCGAGGTTGCAGCCTAACGTAAAGGTTGCTTTGCTAATCAGCCCACCCGCCAACCTTAAAGACAAGGGGGGTGTTACAACCCGCCCCCCCCCCCCCCCAACCTCCCCCAGGGGTTTGAACCTACATTGTATTAGTTTCCTCTCCCACACCTTGGAATGTGAACTCACCAGGTGATGAAGGGGCAGAGCTTTCTCCTAATTGGAGTTTATATCGCACAGGATTTAAACCCCGGCGTGGGAGCAGTTCAGGGAAGAGGACCCTGAGGGGGAGTGTAGAGTATTGTATTGAGGGAGTATAAAAATAAACCTAGTTGTATCCTGTCTGTCTGGATACGTGCGGTGTCCTTACCTTCGGTCACAACAAGGGGCCACATGAAATTTTATTCAATTGGCCCCTAGTGGGTTAAATTGCCTGCTTGATTGTCACCAGGTGTGCTTCCGACCCTTGTGCGCGCTCAGCGACCGAAACAGCACACAGGTGCGTGATGATGTCAGAACGCGCAGCCCCTTCTCCTCATGCAATTTCACGTTGAGCACATGCCTGCACTTTGCCTGTAAAATTCTGGCCGTGGTGAGTTATATGTCGTTGGGAAAGGGGGATGGTCGGGTAGAACAAAAAGGAAGGTCAGGGATAGATTAGAGGGCAGGAGAGTTTAAATGATAAATATGTCATGGAACAAAGGGCAAAGGAGTAGTAATGATTGTAGTAAAGAAAAAAAGCATAGGTCCAGAGTAATATTTAGGGTCAGGATGTAGGGCGGCTATGTCTAAAAGCAAAAAGGTGCTTATGTGTAGGGCAATCCACCTAACCTGCACATCTTTGGCATGTGGAGGTGAGACCCACGCAGACATGGGGAGATTGTGCAATCTCCACACGGACAGTGACCCAGGGCTGGGATAAGATCTGGGACGTGATGCAGCAGTGCTAACCACTGTGCCACCAAAACAGTTCCTTTAAACAAACCACCAGCTACAAAGCCAGCATACGGCCACCTCTCCCCCACCCCCGCCCCCGCCACCGCTCCCCAACAGTAGCCCCACATCGGTGGAAAGTTGTCCACATGAGTAGCACAGACCACGGGAAAAGGACACACTGATGTGGGACATGGCAGTAGAGAGAAAGAGAGAGAACTCCCTTTACAAAAAAAAAGACAAAATACAGAACCACAAAAAACTCAACAAACAAATAAGTGTAAAGCAAAACTGCCAGCACTCAAGCCAGCGCACGCTCCCCCCACCCCCTCCCACCCCCACCCGTCCCGGCTCCAGCGGCAGCCCTACGTCGGTGGAGAGGCGCCCACATGTAGCGCAGTCCACCGGAAAATTGACAATAAAACAAAATCAATATCAGTACAAGCACTACACATAGTCAACTGGGCCACTGCCCTGCTGTTCTCACAGTTCTGGCATCCAGTCTCCAGATACCATCCAGTCCAAAACTGCAAAAGCGAGTTCGTTCTCCACTTTCAGCCCGGGTGCAGGCCAACCAAAATCCGCCCTGTGCTCCACTTCCAGCCAATAAGCAGAAAGGCAGCCAGTAACAAGTAGAGTACCAGGCATGGCAGCTGCAGGCAAGCTCTCTTCTCTCTCCCCCCACAAGCAACTGGCAGCAGCAACAGGCTCCTCTTCCCCTCCATCCAACTGGTTGTAGAACTGTTCTCCCTTTCCGTAATCCAGGCTTCAATGTCCGGAATAACACTTCAGGTCCAGAAGCAGCAGGAGTTCAGAGGAACACAGCCTGCATGTGCCTCAGAGTATGATCTACCCAGGTGACTAGGCAGCAGAGCTTCCTCCCAATTGGAGGAACTCCCCACAGGATATAAACCCCTACCTGGGAGCAGGCCGGGGAAAGTGACGCTGCTGGGAGTGGAGAGGAGTGATTGCTGTATCTAGAGTGAGAATAAAGAGAGTTGTATGCGGTCCGCATGGCCTCTTGTGGAGTCTCTGACTCCATCTACAACACGGTCGATGAGAATCAAATGGAGCTGCCGTAGAGAACTCAGACCATTTTTCAAATACCTCAGGGGCTGCATTCCAGCCGGTAGGCATGCCACACATAGGAAAACACGGGCCTTTTGATACCGACTTGTGCGATTGGGTGCAGTACGTCGAAAGATTTCAACTATTTTTCCATACAAACACTATCACCAATGACGAGCGATAGACCGTCACCTTACTGACTGCTGTTGGTGGACCAATGTATGCACTGATAAGGAAGTTTACTTTCCCAGACAGGCCGGACAGACTGCCATTCACAATGCCGATTGACTAGTTGGACCATCTCCTGAATCCACAGCCCCCGATAATGGTCCGACTGTACCATTTCCATGCCGCTTCGTGGACACCGCCAGAGTTCACCAGGGAATACCTGGTGTGCTTACAGGGACTAGCTGCCCACTGTGAGTTCAGAGCTGTCATGGCTGACTCACTGCGGGACCGCTCCGTTTGCGGACTTCGGGACTGGGCGACACAATGGAAGGTACTAATGGAGACACCTCTGACCTTCGACAGAGCCAGTGACATAGTACTATCCCAGGAAAGTGCCCTAATTCTGCTCCTATGTCTTATGCTCTGATGAAAATGCCGACCATGGACTCAATGAACTCCAGGGTTAGCGGCCCTGAACATAGGGCATTGTCACGTTTCGATTGGCACCGCGTGTGCCAGATGTACCCCCGTGGACCGGAAAGAGTGCTGACCAAGTTTCCCTTCGGTTTACGCTGAAGGCCTTGGTACCATCTGTTGCTCTGTTTCTCTGGTTATGAATATGGCGGTCAATGTGGTCTCCTTCCTTAATTCTAATTATGTTTGCTTTAGAGTCGCCAGGTATCTCTCGATACCACCACAAGGTTCAAACCCGAATACTGATCAAAGAGCCAATACACCAGTTAGTTAGTTCAAAGTCAATACAATTTATTTGCACACACAGCAAGATCTACCCATGCATAAAGTACTACAAACTAAACTATCTCTAACGGTAACGCCTATACTTAGCTTCGGGTGCCCACTCAGTCTGAGGAACAGTGCCTGCTTGCTTTCTTAACATTGTCCATAGTTCCCTACATTCATTGCGGGCATCCCTTTTGTATTCTGGAAGTGACCATCCCAGATGGCTACACTCCCTCCTTGTGATCCTCAATGTGAAGCGTGAAGGATCAAATTACTGCATCTACTTCGTTCTCCTCTTAAGTCGGGCACCCATAAGCAAGGACAGGCACTACACTACTCTGTCCTATGGATTGACACTTTTACCTAATTTACTTTATTTACACACATCATTAGAAAATTCTATGGGGCGCTATGACACTCAGGCATGCATTACAAAATAAAAAATCTGGAACCTCTAACTGTTCTTAATCTAAACTATCCTTAATTAATAAAAAGAATATACAACATTTTAAATTATTTTTAACTGTACAATACCAGCAACACAGGTCTCTCTGGCTTGGCAGTCAAGCACAGAGTTTTACATTTCCTTTATTAGAATGAACAAACACACAAAAAAAACCCGGATGTACTTTAATTCACTTGAAGGAGTTGGGGGGTTTGTTGAAGTCTGAAAATAGGGGATCTGAATGTGTATACCGGAGTGCGGGAGGCTTTCCTCTGCCATTTCCTGAGTCTTAGTGTCTGAATGACACTGCAGAGTATCGCAATTACCAGTAGTGCTTCCACACCGTAGGACAGGGAATACCAGGTTATGAACTTGTCGCACCAGGTCGGTGTATCGGTTACTATCTCGGGGTACAGGGTATGGACGGGGTGGGAAACATTCACGTCCAGTGTGGTAGGGGTCACGGGGGTAGCATCCGCGCGCAACTGGAGGGATCCCATTAAGATCCAACTGTAGAGCATGATGGTTGTCTTCATCTTTTCTTCTTCTTTCGTCTTCTTGAGGCTTCTGTGGTTCCGGAGTTCTATGGACACAAGCATAATTTCTGTTATTATCTTGTTTAAGATCTCGTGTGTCTGTCTGTCTGTCCTTTTATTGCCAAATACCCATTATAATTGGTCACCATCTGTGACTCCCTCATTTTTAAAAAAAACAAATATTTGGGGCAAGACATCCGAGAAGGAAAAATATTGACACAGTGCGAGCCGTCTCGCAGCCCATCCCAGTGTTTGAGGATGTAAATAGCATTTGGAAAGCAACCTAAGGATCGCCATAAAACAAACCAAAGAGTTTTGAACTACAAGTGCCAAATGGGGTGCGTATGGGCCGCGGCGGGTAAGAATAGGTGGAATCCCCGGGTAGGACGGTGACCAGTGCCGTATGTGCTCTACCCGAGCGTAGCTGACCAGATGGGGTCCTCAGGCAGGGTGGGGGCCAGTGCCGTTTCTCCACTGCCTGAGCGACCGGCAAGAACGGTAAGAATTTGTGGTCGTTATGGGGGTTGCATTTGTTGCCATCTTCTACCTTCAAATCAGTGCGGACAAACTAGTTCTTCTAACAGCCATTTGGCATCAGAAGGGTAGTTCTGACTGCATCAAGATGTGGCGTGGGGTCATGAAAACTTTAAGTGGACCAACAACATTTAACATTCACAGTAACAAACAAACAAACATAACAAACGTTGTGCAGGTTCCATCAGAAAGGACACCATAATTCTCCATCGGTTCCTTTTTTTACCATCATCTGGACACCTCATTGCTCTAAAACGAACAGAGTCGCAAAGGGGCTCATTTGGTGGGAGTCAGACTCTATGTCATCATCTTCTCCCGGTTGCCATCCTCTTGACTGGAGTAGTCGTGCTAAAGCTGCTTGGGGCGAATTGGGGTCCATCTCATCATTCCTGATGAGCCTGAACGAATTGTCACGGTGCCAGTATTTTGTAACGAGGTTGGAGCTGCTAGGGGGTAATCCATAATTGTCGGGCGGTAGGTCTGGATCAGGGGCTTTAATATACGTTATTTCAAAGGGGTTGCTGGAATCGTGTTCAGAGTCGCTGGGCCTGGTGCAGGGGTGTAATCGTAGCGTGGTGTGCTGGGGTTGTCGCTATCGCTGTCGCTGTCGCTGTCAGTTGGAGGAAGGGAGAGGCGGAGTCGAACCTCTGGGGGTGGAGTCGTAGTCGTGTCTGAGGATGGGCTGGACAGGTTGGGTGAGGGTAGGAATACGTCGTTCGTGGGTGGGGCATGCTCATCTGCTGCTGCTAGCGAGATGTGCTGTGCATGATTGTTCTGCGAGCCATAAGCCTTAAGCTGGTTTATATGGAACCACGCAGACTTGCCATTAGGACAGGTGATTTTGTATACAGAGCGGCTGACTTTATCAGAGATGGAGTACGGTCCGGCACATTTGGGGGGAAGGAATGAACTGGGGTTGTATAGGGATAGCATGACTTGCTGCCCTACTACAAATTCTGTGGCGTGTACTGTTTTATCAAAGCAAACTTTGCTTTGTTTCTTGCGGGTTCCAAGTCTAACAGCTGCTGCGAGCTGGGCTGCCTTTACATTTTCTAAAATCTGTTGTATTGCTTTCTCATGCGTGAGGGCAGTGACTGCGGGGCTGGCCAAATCCAGTCCTGACAAATATTCTGTCCCTTTCATGGGGCGTCCGGTCATGAGGGTGTGGGGGATGTATCCTGTCGACGTGGATACCGTATTTCATATGAACATTAATGCAAATGGGAGAACTGTGTCCCAGGTGCTGTTGTGTTGTTGCACCATTTTTCTGAGGGTCGCTTTTAAAATTCTGTTCATTCTTTCTACTATGCCGCTTGATTGGGGGTGGTATGCAATCTGGAATTTTTGTTTTATTCCGAAAATTGTAAGGACGTTTTCATCACTCGTCCTGTAAAATGGAAGTCTTGATCAGACTCTATATTGCTTGGAAGTCCCCATCTTGTAAAGATGTGCTGAGTGAGGATTTTATCTGTCGTTTTGGCTGTGTTTGTTCTGGATGGAAAAGCTTCCACCCATTTTGTGAAGGTGTCGATGACCACCAACACATACTTGAAACCATTCCTGCAAGGGGGTAGGGGTCCTATATAATCGATTTGCAAATTCGTCCAGGGGCCATTAACGGGGCGGGTGTGACTTAGCTGACCTTTCTTTGCGTATCTGTCCAGATTGTTCTGGGCATAGATTATGCAGTTCTCAATGTAGTGAGTCACTCAGTTTTTAAACTGGGCCACCAGCAGAGAGGTCTGAGGTGGGCTAGGATAGCCGCTATGCCTTGATGTCCATGGTTGTCATGGAATTGGCAAATAATCTGATTCCTGTCCTGGCTGGGGACTACATAAATTCCATCTTTTAAAATAACACCGTCATGTGTTGTCAACGCGTTTTTATACTTATCGTAGGGGGCTGGGAAGTTGCCTTTTAAAACTTCCCGGAGCTGTGTGTCTTCTGATTGGGCCTTTGCTAAATCCTGAATGTTGGTCTGTGAGACCTGAGCCGCGTGTACTGGGGCGCTTTCGGGGGGGTTCCAAAAGTGACCGTGTTTGGAACCTGCCCTTGCTAGGGCGTCTGCCTTAACATTACCAGGGGGGGAAGAATGATGATGGCTACGGACTTTGATAATTCCATATTCCCTATCTTTGGCTGTTCTCAGAATATGCTGGAGTAATGGGGCTGAGGGTAGGGGCTTTCCGTCTGCGGAAACGAATCCTCTAGTTTCCCACAGGGGTAGGAATTCGGTTAAACTGTTGCAGACATATAAACTGTCCGAATATATGTCGGCTGGAGTCGGAAACGAGTCGGGGTGATCTACAATGTACGCTATGGCTGCCAGTTCTGCTGCCTGCGAGCCTAAATGTCCTGGCAATTTTAATGAAATCTCTTCTAGGGCGCGTCCCTGCACGTCCTCTACATAAATACCGCAGCCGGTAATCCTTTTTCCGTTTAAAACTGTGGAGGAGCCATCCACATAGATCCTAAGGGGTGCGCATGTGTCTGTGAGCTGGGGTCTCTGGGGTGAAGTACCTGGTTTCGGGGGAGCTGACTTTGGTACAAAGGGTCCTGTGTTGTGTTTAGCGGATATTATTTCACACTCGTGTGGGGTGCCTGCATAATGTAAATTGTCAGCAAGGAAAGTGTGGTTTTTTGTTCTCTTAACTGTTATGTCCCGTCCCTGTAAGAGAAGTGTCCAACGGGCTGCGCGGATCTGGCGGACTGTGCCATCCTTAAGTCTACCATCAAGATGGGGTTGAGTCCTGTAATGTAGGCGAAGTATTGTACTGCCCAAAAAACTGCGAGCAGGTGCCTTTCGCAGGCAGAAAATCCTTGCTCCATTGGATCTAATACGTGTGAGGCGTATGCCACGGGGCCTAATCGATCATGTCGTTCTTGGAGGAACACGGCCGAAAGGGTTCGGTTGGTGGTTGCAACTTCAATTGCGTACGTGGAGAATGGATCTGGGACCTGTATCGCGGGGACTGTGCTGAGGGCTCTTTTTAATGTATCCACGGCATCCGTGTGCTGTGGAAGCCATTCCCAAGGTGCTGGCTTCTTGAGAAGTTCGTATAGGGACGTTGCTTTTGTGGCAAAACCGTCGATTTGGTTCCTACAGTAGCCAACCAGTCCTAGAAATGACCGAAGGGCTGTGGTGTTATGGGGCAGGGGTAATTTGATGATCGAGTCGATTCTTTTCTGCTCGATCTTGCGTTTGCCATGTGTGATTACTGTTCCTAAGTAAATCACTTTTTCCTGTAAAATCTGGGCCTCTTGGGGTTCACTTTACAGCCAATTTGTTGTGGGAGTCCTAATAGTTCAGCGAGAAGCAAAATGTGCTCTCCCTTTGTGTCCGTCTGTAAAAGCAGATCATCTACATACTGGACCAGACAATTGGGTCGGGAAAATTTTGCAAAACCATTTGCCAGCTGTCGGTGGAAAATGGAGGGGGAGTTGTGGAAGCCTTGTGGAAGGCACGTCCACGTATATTGCTGTCCCTGGAATGTGAAAGCAAATTTATATTGGCACGCTTTATCCAATAGAATGGACCAAAAGCCGTTGCTAATGTCCAAAACCAAAAAAAACTTTGACTGTAGTCCCTGTTTGAGCATGGTCTCAGGACTCGTGGATACGGCGGGGGCTGCTACTGGGGTTACTTTGTTCAGCTCCCGATAATCAATGGTCAGTCACCATGATCCATCGGGTTTCCCGACGGGCCAAATTGGGGCATTATTCGTGGAGGCTACTGATCGGAATACGCCTTGATCAAGCAGACTCTGTATAACTTTTGAGATTTCTCCCTCTGCTTCTTGGGGAAAACCGTACTGCTTTTGGGGTCTGGGGTCGGTACCTGTAATGTTCACCAAGCCAGCGATTTTGGCACAGTCGTGCTTGTGCTGTGCAAATGCTGCTTTGTGTTGCTGCAGGACTTCCCTAACTTCGTTATTCTGACTAATGGCTCGAGGGTCGAACCAGAAATCTCCTACTGCGCTAATTCTATTTTCATAGTCTCCAACTGTGAGCGTGGCGGGGGCTCGTGCTGCCTTTGCCATTTTCCACACACATTTATTTACTGGATCGAATGAGAGATTGTGGGAGCTCATAAAATCAATGCCTAAAATGTGTTTGGCTGTCTGGGATAGATCGACCAGAACTACGGGGTGTTTAGTCTTAATGTTCCCTATCTGGATTGCGAAAGGGGCTGTGATGTGTCCCTGCTGTAAGTGCCCTGTAAAACCGCTGAGTGTAATGGTGTCTGTAGTGGGCCACGTGTCTCGCTGAAACATTGTGGAGGAGTTGAGCGTGGTGCGGGACCCTCCTGTGTCCCAAAGAAATTCTATGGGGTGTCCTCGGACTGTGCCTGCCACTACTGGTCTACCGGACTTGTCCCAAAGGCTGTCGCAGACCCAAGTTGGGGAGTCCGAACACCGTCAGTCGGTGCCGTTCATATCTGCGTTCTCAGAACGGGCGCTAACACTGTGAATTGGCTTTGCCCTATTCTTATTTAGAGTGCCTGTCTGTTGGTTTCGCTGCTGTTTTGGGGGGGCTTGACATTCTCATGCGTAATGTCCTAATTGGCCGCAATTATAATACTCCTGAGATTTGGTTTGCTGTGGGCTGTTTCTTCCCTCATTTACCCATGCGGCGTTCTGGTGCGTCCTAACTGGATGCATGTCTGCCTGCTCTTCCTCTGCTTTACCATAAGCTGTTTTACCTTGAATGGACTGTTCCCAAGTGTGGGACAATCTTTTCAAAACCCATTTCTCGTTGTGGGCCTTGTCTAAGGGGTCATAATTTGCGCAAGCTCTCTGTCCTGCCTCTGTCGCATGAGAGACTAGGATGCGGGTCCATTTGGGCATATTATCTGGGGACAAATGGGCGCGGGCTAACTCTCCAAACACTGCTGTAAAATGTATCCATAAGCATCCAGCAAATGCTGAGGGGTGCTCTGTCTTCTTTTGCCTACACTGTTTAGGCCTTCTACAGGGTCTCCTTTGTTATAGCCGATCGCATCTAGGATCGCTGTGTGCATTTCTTGGAGTGTGCCTCCTCCTACATTTTGTGGGTCGGGAGGGGCTGCCATGACTGAAGGGTCGAGGCTGAAAGCTGTGAGCTTCCCTTGCTCCTTTTCATCCAGGCCGTACATGGTCGCCTGTTGTTTTACTCTTGCAAAGAACTGGTGGGGGTCCGATGTGGGTACGAACGGTGTAATCTTATCGCACGCGTCCCGTAATTGAGTGACGTTTAATGGGATGGTGTATCGGAAATCTGGGTCTCCTTCTGTTGTGGCCCTGCGCTGTGTGGTGACAGGGTTCATAGGATTGTGTTCTGCCTGTTCAGTCGGGGGTGG
Source organism: Scyliorhinus torazame (assembly GCF_047496885.1). Lineage (NCBI taxonomy): Eukaryota > Metazoa > Chordata > Chondrichthyes > Carcharhiniformes > Scyliorhinidae > Scyliorhinus > Scyliorhinus torazame. The sequence goes on along the minus strand of NC_092715.1, from coordinate 69,641,841 downwards.
GGGTGCTTTTCGTTTTTGTGGTTTGTCCTGTGTACATGTTCCATGTACACATCTATGGGCAGTCTCATTTAACTTCTGCCAGTCGGGGCCATTTTCTTGGTCTAATTGGGATCCAAACGTGCTCTGGGACCCATTCTGGACAGAAAGCAGAGATTGCAGTTCTGCAATTTGCTTCTGGCACTTTGCGTGATCTACCGAGCTCTGCCTTTGTTCCGTCGTGGGAGTGTGGAGTGCTCGTAGGGCTGCTTTTAAATCGTTACACTGTTTCTGTAACTGCTCAACTTGTTCCGTTTCCTCCCTTACCAACACCGCGCGTTACGTGTCTTGGCAGGCTTTGTCATATTGGGACTGAAAGCTGCTCAAATGGGCGAGACAAGATTGGTGTGCCCGCTTGGCATCAGCCATCTCCTTGTCCCGTGCCGCTAACTGCTCTCTCAGTTCCTTGTTCTCTTTCTCATATCCACTCACATCTCCTTCACTATTCTTGTCTCTCCTCAATCTCTCTACGGAGCATCCTCATGACCTCCTCTGTGCCTTGCAATTGTCCCAAGCAGGCCATGATTGCCATCGGCTTGCGAGCTTTCCCTAAGCTCTTCCTACGGATCTCTGTCAGGTTCTCCCACCAAGTATGCCCTATACTTCCGGGACCTGTTTCATCATTCGCACAGAATTTGGTCCAAAGGGGCCATCCTTTCCCTTTGAGGTACTTTCTGATTTCCTCTTCCCATACGGTACACTGTCCTACTCTACTGGTTGCTGCAACCTCGAATTCTTGGGGGTTCATAAGGCGTTCCATTGCCTTCATTGCCATTTTCCTCGCTATCTCTGGGGTCCTACTGAATTTGGAACAGGGGGTAATAAAGTGGTGATGTAAACACGGGTACGGCTTAGCTAATTTCCGGCCTACAAAACTCCGGACAGTTTTACGCAACAGAATCTCTCAGGTTTACCTTATATCCCTGTTAGTACGCATGCAAATAACACACTTCCGATCTTGGTGGTTTGATCAGTATTGGTCTTATGCTTGTGGAGTTTTTTTCTGTTTCCAATTGGATTCTAATTCAAATTTTGGGTTCTCTCGGAGTGACTAGGCCACTTCAAGATCGAGTCCCAGCGGAGTCGCCAGTAATGTTGCTCTGTTTCTCTAGTTATGGTGGTCAATGTGGTCTCCTTCCTTAATTCTAATTATGTTTGCTTTAGAGTCGCCAGGTATCTCTCGATACCACCACAAGGTTCAAACCCGAATACTGATCAAAGAGCCAATACACCAGTTAGTTAGTTCAAAGTCAATACTATTTATTTACACACACAGTAAGATCTACACATGCACAAAGTACTACAAACTAAACTATCTCTAACGCCTATACTTAGCTTCGGGTGCTCACTCAGTCAGAGGAACAATGGCCGTTGTTCGGATCTGAGGTTGCTGGGTTCGAAGAGGTACAGGAGAACAGCTAAGGTCGTCCGTCTGGTAGCGAGCGTTGACCTTGGACTTACTTGCTTCTGGTGCAGCTGGTGGACGGGTCTCTCCGCTTTGAGAGCCGATTCCAAGAGAGCGATTCTCTCTCGGGGGTTTCTTATACCCGGAGGGGCTTCACCCGCTTTTGGGCGGGCCTTGAACTTGGCCCCAATCAATTGGACCGTATCTTGATCACTGGTATTGATCTTGACCAATAAAGGGGTGGGTGCCCTGATGGCTGGGCGAGCCTTCGGTGGCCGTTTGCCTTGTTTTGTTTGCGCTTTCGGTTTGGGGAACTGGCGCCGGGATGTCTGGAGCAGTATCGGTTGCTTGAGTGTCTTTCCTTTGTTCCCGGAGATGGGCCATCAATATGTTAATTGCCCTACAGTTTCAGTCTCGTCTGGGAGCTGCCTTCTCAATACGCATACAGGCTCTGTGCCTGCTTGCTTTCTTAACATTATCCATAGTTCCCTACATTCATTGCGGGCATCCCTTTTGTATTCTGGAAGTGGCCATCCCAGATGTCTACACATCAAAGGAGCAATGGGCACTATAAATGTGAAGAGAACACTGAGCCCCGGTATTTCCGCGCCCACACTCTGCCGTACGCACTTCACAGCTAAGGTTGACCGGGAATTAGACCATTTGGAACAGCTGGGTATTATTCACCCTGTCCACTATGCCGATCGGGCCACGCCTGTAGTCCCTGTGTTGAAGCCGGACAGGTCGGTATGGCTCTGTGGGGACTACAAAATGATCATAAACCGAGTATCCCACCTTGACCGTTACCCAGTCCCTTGGACCGAAGAACTCTACGCCTGGCTCAGCGGTTGAACAACGTGCACAATGCTGGATATGAGCCATGTGTACTTGCAGCTGTTGCCCGAATCGAATATGTGACAATCAATACCCATCAGGGACAGTACGAGTATAGGTGCTGCTATTTGGAGTCTCCTTGGCTTGTGCGATATTTCAGAGGGTTATGGAGAATATCTTGTGAGGGCTGTCAAGGGTGGCCGTCTACCTGGGAGACATCCACATCACTGGGTCCTCGCATCAGGAACAGCTGCAGAACCTAACCGAGGTCCTCGAGTGCTTTGCTCGGGTCAGGGTCCACCTCCAGCGGGAGAAGTGCGTGTCCACGTGCCGGAGGATACATATCTACGCTGACGAGCGAGTGGGCAGCAGGGGCCTCCATCCAGTGGAGGACAAGGTGCGGACAATTCACCAGGCCCCCATCCCTCATGACCAAATGGAGGTCCGCTCTTTCCTAGGCCTGATGAACTACTATAGCCAGTATGGCCACACTGCTCAGCCCGGTCCACCAATTGCTGAATAAGGGGCAGAAGTGGGACTGGGGCCCCCCGCATTAGAAGGCGTTTCAGGAAGTGAAACATCGTCTCCCGTCAGATTAATACTGACCCACTTCGACCCAGGTAAATACCTGCTCCTCACATGCAACACCTCGCCATGTGGTGTTGGGGTGGTCCAGGCACACCGCATGTCCAATGGCTCGGCGCGACCAATAGCCTTTGCGTCCTGCACGCTCGCTGATGCTGAGCGGAACTACACCCAGATAGAAATTAAAGGCTTGCCGTTGTATTCGCGATGCGGAAAATCCACCAGTACGTTTACGGACGGGCGTTCATGGTATATACCAACCACAAGCCCTTGCTGGGGTTATTCAAGGATGATCGGGTTATTCCACCGATAGTGTCTGCCCGGGTTCAGCATTGGGCCCTGTTTTATCTGCCTATGTGTATAATTTAGAGCATTGTCCGGGCACAAGCCTCCCATACACGGACGTGTTGAGCCGCCTGCTCCTACCCACAAAGCCGCCAGCTCCTGCCGCAGCTGCGAGGTGATAGCCGCCCTCCATTTGATGGACACTTCACCAGTGATGGCAGCACACATCAGAGAGTAGACTCAAACAGACCCTGAGTTATCGAGGGTCCAATGCGGGGACTGACATAGGGCAATACCAAATGGGCTGGGGGCCTAAACCTCCAAGCTACCCGAAATCAGTGTTGAAGATGGTGTCCTCCTGTGGGGAATGTGGATGGTCATACCCAAACAGCGGCACGCATCCCTGCTGAAAGACCTCCATAACTGGCACCCCGGGACAGTCAAAATGAAAATGGTGCCGCGCAGCTACGTTTGGTGTCCCGGAGTGGATGCTGAAATTGAGCAGATGGCCCACAATTGCGGCCTATGCCAGGAACGCCAGAAGGCCCACTGGCGGCCCCGATGCACCCCTTGGAGTGACCCGGGAAGCCGTGGTTCCGTGCGCACATCGACTTTGCAGGTCCACTTCAGGGGGCCACCTCCTCATATCAGTAAACACCCACTTGCAGTGTCTGGCAGTACACCGGGTCGCCATGGCGACCACACGAGCAACCACGGACAGACTGCAAGGCATTTTTAGCAAGCATGGACTGCCCGAAGTCCTGGTGTCTGACAATAGATGACATTTACAAGCCAGGAGTTTGCATCGTTCATGGCCACGAATGGCATCAGGCTCGTGCGGGTGGCCCTCCCGGTTCAAACATTCAAGTGGACCATGAAGAAGATGGCCTCGGGGTCTTGGGAGATTTCTCTTTAGTTATCATATGACGATGCGACCAGGAACCACCAGTGCAAGTCCCAAAGGTTCTACGTAGGACCCAGACGCCACCCCCGAGAGCCAAGGCGGAGCCCGAGGCAGAGAGGAACCACAAGCCTGGACCAGGCATGATAGCACCTCAGAGGATGTCGGAGGCCATGAAAGCCCCCTGGGTGGTCAGGGACAGGGCGGGGTAGTACACTGGCATTCCCCCTAGCACCTGGGAACCTGGCAGTGCCAAGGTGACCAGGTGCCCAAGTGCCAGGTTGGCACTGCCCAGTGTAGGGGCCTGGGGGCCATGCCCATGAAAATGGTGGGGCAGGGGGTTTTGAGGGGGGCCTCAAAAAGGAGATGGTGTAGAGATCAGGGTAGCCTTTCAAAATAGCGCTTCCAGCTCTTAGGAGCTGGTCCTGCTGGCAAGTTCAGCTCCCCAGTGCCGGAAAAACTTCAAAGTATGGCCTCTACGGGGAGAAACTTCCCAAGGCCTAAAAAACGGCCAAGTGCGGTTGAATAACAGTCTCCATCTCAGCATTGCAGCCGTCATGAAACACCCTGCAAAACATGCCCAAGATCGCACATTGAAATTTTTCTGTTGAATCGTGCCCCTTTTCTCTGCAGGATTCAATAATATTTCGGAGTATCATTTTGAATTATGTCAAACAACTACTTAAAAGTCTAAAACCACTAACAAAATTTAGCAAAAAAAACTAGCCATTTGCTTGTCAACTTGCATTGCTTATCAAAAATAAAATGCTCCCCATAGGAACATAGGAAAGGATTAACCCAGATAGTCCCATGAGCCCACTACACAGTGGGATCCTGGCTGATATATGACTTAGCCCATAGCCTCTGCCCCTTAAAACATTTGTTTAACAGAAATCTATCAATCCCAGCTTTCAAATGAAAAACGACCCAGCGGCTGGAATTTTCCGGCCGTTCACGCCCACAAAATCTTCTGGTCCCGCTGACGTCGAACCCTGCCACGGGTTTCCCGGTGATGGAGGGATGGGATGGATTCAATGGGAAATTCCACTGACAGTGGCGGAAGCAGAAGCGCAGAACCACCCCCCCCCCAAGCACCAACTACCATTTAAAGATGGCAGTTGCAAACTACTACTTCACTACTTCACTGAGCAGCACGGTGGCACAGTGGGTTAGCCCTGCTGCCTCATGGCACCGAGGTCCCAGGTTCGATTCCGGCTCTGGGTCACTCTCCGTGTGGAGTTTCTACATTCTCCCCGTGTTTGCATGGTTTCACCCCCACAATCCAAAAGATGTGCAGGGTAGGTGGATTGGCCACGCTAAATTGTCCCTTAATTGGAAAAATGAATTGGGTACTGCAAATTTATTTTTTAGGGCAGCACGGTAGCATAGTGGTTAGCATAATTGCTTCACAGCTCCAGGGTCCCAGGTTCGATTCCCGGCTTGGGTCACTGTCTGTGCGGAGTCTGCACGTTCTCCCCGTGTGTGCGTGGGTTTCCTCCGGGTGCTCCGGTTTCCTCCCACAGTCCAAAGACGTGCAGGTTAGGTGGATTGGCCATGCTAAATTGCCCTTAGTGTCCAAAATTGGCCTTAGGGTTGGTTGAGTGGGGTTACTGGGTTATGGGGATAGGATGGTGTGGGCCTCAGTAGGGTGCTCTTTCCAAGAGCCGGTGCAGACTCGATGGGCCGAATGGCCTCCTTCTGCACTGTAAATTCTATGATCTATGATATGGAAGTAAACATACTTCCTAATGTCGCTCCTATGAAGTGTGGCTCTATTTTTTGGGGAAAATGGCCCCTCATCCTAGACTTCCCTGTCTGAGGATATAATTTCTCTCTATCTACCCTATAATGCTAATTCCTGTATTCATTGGTACAGATCTATAATTAACAATATACGTCATTACCTTAAAATACATTTTGATGCCATTTCTTTAATGCCTCAAAGAATAGTTTTCCTTTGATGTTTGTTATATAATTGTTACATAATTAAACAACTATTGGTTTTAGGGTAGGTCAATTATATCTACAGATTCTGACAAAAACTTATTAATTAAATCTACTTAATGTTGTTTCCTGAGGCAAATGCACTACTAAAGAATTGGAACTACCTTTAGGCAATAAGTCAACTATTTTGGTTTGCAATAAGTAGCTAACGTCATGTCACTCAAAACTTTAATCTTAGAGATATCGTACCAACACCTGCAAAGTGCCTCTCCCTAATTTTATTCTCCCTAATTTTATTCACTTTACATTTGTTTAAATCAGTTGGTAAGCCTAGACACAGGGAGCCATCCCTGTATCGTAAACAGGAAGGCCCAGGACCCAAGTGATATTGGTGAGCTGAAGGGTACCTCCTGGTCATCTCCAGGCCCATCAGCAGATGATTTCTATATTGAGCCATTTTGTCACTGGCAGCAGGCCTCAGGTAGATCTTGATAGAAGGGGAGAACTAATTGGGAAGGATGGTTTGATCGGAAGAGGAGTTGGAGAAGTGATCAGCACGGAGCTAGGTGGAGGCCAGCCATCACTGTCATCAACACAACAATGGTTTGAAGTTATCTAGCTCCTTTAGCATAGTAAAACATGCCCAGGTGTATCATAGAAGCATTATTAAATTAAGTTAGACTTTGAACCAGAGAATATATTAGGATAAGTGACCAAACGTTTGGTCAAAAAGGGTAGGATTTAAGGAGCACCTTGAAGGAAAAGAGTGAGTTGGAGAGGGAGAGAATTTCAGGGAGGTAATTGCAGAGCTGAAGGCTAGCAGCTAAAGACATGGCCGCTAATAGTGGAGTGTTTAAATTTGGAGTGTTCTGGAGGCCAGAATCGGAGAAGTGTAGAAGTGCAGAGGGTTAGAATGTTGGAGGAGATTTCAGAGATAGGAAGGGGAGGACCATGGAGGGAAGTACAAACGAGGAGAAAAATGTTAAAATCGAGCAATTGCTGGCCTGGAAACTAATGTAGGCCATTGTGTTTAATTGTGATGGACAAATGGGAGTTGGTGCGAGTATGCATACCGGCTACAGAATTTTAGATGAGTTCAAGTTTAAGGGCTGGTTTAGCACCGGGCTAAATAGCTGGCTTTTAAAGCAGACCAAGGCAGGCCAGCAGCATGTTTCAATTCCCGTACCAGCCTCCCCTACCAGGTGCCGGAATGTGGCGACTAGGGGCTTTTTACAGTAACTTCATTTGAAGCCTACTTGTAGACAATAAGCGATTTTCATTTAATTTCTCATTTCAAGTTTATAGAGGGTGGAAGACAGGAAACAACATCTGAGGGAGCATTGCAATGATCAACCCTAAAGGTAGTAAAGGTATCGATGAGGGTTTCAGCAACAGTTAAGCTGGGCAAAGTCAGAGTCAGGTGACATTACGGAGGTGGGAGTAAGTCTTAGTTTGATGGAGCTTACCTTGTGGTGAAATACCACAGTGAGGGTGTAAATAGCCTGGCTCAGCTAGACAGTTGCCAGTGAAAGAGATGGAGTCACAAACTAGGGAACCAAGTTTTGGATAGGACTGAAAACAATGGCGTCCCGATATTTAGTGGAAGGAAATTTCTACCTCTCCTACACTAGATGTTGGATAAGCAGTGTAAGGAATCAGAGGGGGTGCAGACAGCAAGAGAGACATGGTGAGGTAAACCTAGGTGTAATCAGTGTACATGTGGAAACTGTTGTTTTTGAATGATGTCGACAAGAGGCAACATGTAGATGAGAAACGGTGGGGGGGATCAAGGATAGATCCTCGGGAATTCCAAAGGTAACGGAGCAGATAAAAAGCCATTGCAGGTTACTAAACAATCTGGATAGATAAGAATGGAATGAGGTAAGTGCAGCCCGTCTAGCTTTGTGACAGAGGAAAGGCTTTGGAGAAGAATGTTGTGGTCACCATGTCACAGGCTACAGACTGGTCAAGAGGATGAGGAGGGATATTGACTATGGCGTCTGCCACAGAAGATGTCACTTGGTTGTATAGCTTGAGGGCCAACAATTCCCATAAAGCCTGAGGCAAGGCCTCCATGAACGACCACAGCCAGTACAGGGATGGAGCTATGTTTTTGGCATTATTATGCATCACAGTCTAGCCAACTGAGCTCAAATGCATACAGCAATTTAGACAGCAACCTCTCTCCATGAGTGAATAGAACCCAGTCTCCGACGTAACAGGTAGGAGTACTAATCACTGTGCTAATGACGAGCTAGCTCCAGATCCAAGTCTTTTTCAGCCTTTCAAGGTACAGTCACCACTGTTATCGCAGGTTTGTTGACATCATCAGAAAAGCCCAGAGAAACTGATGCGGTGGATAGATTCAAGTAGATAATCCAACCAGGAGAACATGAGGAAGTGTCTAGAAATAGTGGATGCATTGGTGGTCAACTTCCAGGATTCTATAGACTCCTGAACAGTTCCTGCAGATTGGTGTGCAGCTAATGTAAGTCCACTATTTAAAAAGTGAGTTGGGAGAAAACAGGGAATTATAGACCAGTAAACCTGACATCAGCCATGGGGAAAATTCTTGGATCCATTATCAAAGATTTTATGGCAGAGCACATAGAAAACAATGGCAGGATCGGACAGAGTCAGCAAAGATTTATGAAGGGGAAATCATGCTTGACAAATCAAATACCGGGACCCCGTAAGGCTGCGTACTTAGCCCCCTACTATATTCCATATACACCCACAACTGTGTAGCATAATTTGGCTCCAACTCCATCTACAAGTTTGCTGATGACAGACCATAGTGGGTCGGATCTCGAACAACAATGAGTCAGAGTACAGGACGGAGATAAAGAAACTAGTGGCGTGATATAACGACAGCACCCCTGTCTGCATCAATGTTGATGCGGTGGAGTTGGTTGGTAGCTTCAAATTTCTAGATGTGCACATCACCATAAATCTGTCCTGGTCCACCCATGTCGATGTTACCACCAAGAAAGAACAACAGCGCCTATACTTCCACAGGAAACTAGGGAAATTTGGCATGTCCACATTGATTCTTACCAATTATTGCAGATGCACCACAGAAAACATACTATCTGGCTGTATCACAGCCTGGTATGGCAACTGCTCTGCCCAAGACCATTAGAAACTACTGAGAATCGTGAACACATCCCAGTCCATCATGCAAACCCTCTTCCATGCGTTGACTGTCTACACCTCCCGCTGCCTTGGAAAAGCAGGCAGCATGATCAAAGACCCCCTCCCATCTGGGTTATTCTCTGTTCCAACCTCTTCCATCGGGCAGGAGATACAGAAGTCTGAGAACACGCACGAACAGATTCAAAAACAGCTCCTTCGCCGCTGTTTATAGACTGAAATCTTATGGACTGAACTGATCTCTTCACACATCTTCTCTATTGAGTAATACTACAGTCCGGATGTTTCACCCGATGCCGATGTCTATGTATTTACATTGTGTATTTATGTATGTCCTATGTTATTTCATATATGGAAAGATTCTTCCGGATGCTCCAGTTTCCTTCCACAAGTCCAAAAGATGGATTTTCACAGTAACTTCATTGCAGTATTAATGTAAGCCTACTTGTGACAAGAATAAAGATTATTATCTGTCTGGACTGTACGCAGAGCAATACTGTACCTCGGTACACATGACAATAAATCAAATCAAATCAAATACTGGAATTCTTCAAGGATGTAACTAGTAGAGTTGATGAAGGAGAGCCAGAAGATGTGGTTTATTTGGACTATCAGAAGGCCTTTGACAAAGTCCCGCATAGGAGATTAGTGTGTAAAATTAAAGCGCACGGGATTAGGGGTAGTGTATTGAGATGGTTAGAAAACTGGTTGGCAGACAGGAACCAAAGAGTAGGACTTAACGGGTCTTTTTCAAATTGGCAGGCAGTGACTAATGAGGTACCGCAGGGACCGGTGCTAGGACCCCAGCTGTTCACAATATATATTAATGATTTAGATGAGGGAACAAATGTAATATCTCCAAATTAGCAGATGACACCAGGTTTGGTAGGAGGATGAGCTGTGATCCTTCAGTGTGATTTGGATAAATGCAAGATGGTCAACTTTGGTAGCAAAAATGAGAAGGCAAACTATTATCTGAATGGTCAGAAATTAGGAGATGGGAATGTACGAAGAGACCTGGCTGTTCTCAAGCACCAGTCACTGAAGGTAAGCACGCAGGTACAGCAGGCAGTAAAGATGGCAAATGATATGCTGACCTTCATTGCGAGAGGATTCTAGAGCAGGGATGTCTTGCTGCAATTATACAAGGCCTTGGTAAGGCCACACCTGGAATAGTGTTCAGTTTTGGTCTCCTTGTCTGAGGAAGGATGTTCTTACTATAGAGGGAGTGCAGCGAAGGTTTACCAGACTGATTCCTGGGATGGTGGGACTGACGTATGAGGAGACATTGAGTCGGTTAGAATTGTATTCGTTAGAGTTCAGAAGAATGAGGTCAGATCTCATAGAAACCTATAAAATTCTAACAGGAGTAGACTGGGTAGATGCAAGAAGGATGTTCCCAGTGGTGTGGTTATCCAGAACCACGAGTCACAGTCTGATGATACGGGATAGACCATTTAGGTCAGAGTTGAGGAGAAATTGTTTCACCCAGAGAGTGATGAACCTGTGGAATTTGTTACCACTGGAAGTAGTTGAGGCCAAAACATTGTGGGTGGGATTCTCCGTCGACTGACGCCGAACTCGGGAAAGGCGATCGGGCGGAGAATCGGTTTTGACTCCAAAATTGTGGCGGGCGCCGGGTTCATTCCAAATCGCAATTCTCTGGTGACTCAACAGCAGCGTCAATACATTCCACCGTGCATGTACAGTAAATACCGTTTGCATATCAGTAGCAGGCCTGACCCAGTATTCTCTGGGACCTCTGTGATTCTCCGCCTCCAACAGCGGGAATTCCAGACGGCGAGGTTCACTTGTACTTTCAAAAATCGTAAAACAGTTGCCGTGGCTGCTGAGGGGATGAGAGGGGGTGCGGAAAGCATCCAACATCGCCCTAGTGTGTCAACAGTTGTGCTACTTGCCGGGGGGGGGGGCTTCTGCCAGGGCCGGGTGCCAGGAGGTGAACTATGGGGTCGGGGTGGGCGGGCATGGAACAACATTGTTGCATCCTGCAAGGCAGCCATGCATGCAGCCATGCAGCCATGAACATAGTGCCCTGGATCATATGGGTGTCCCCCCTGGGTGACCTCTGGGGCCAGGTGACCCATTAGCAGTATGGGCATGCTCCTGTGCAACCAGTGCCATCTTGTTGGCTGGGATGGTGAGTGTGGGAAGTGAAGTGTATATATGCGGCTGCAGCTTGTCAGCCTCCTGAGTGTCAATCCCGAACCCGTTGAATCCGGCACTGCTTCTCATTGGATTTGACTGTGTTCCAAGTGTCGCCGGTGCTAGCCCCTCAACGGTCGCTGAATTGGTCCAGGTGTGGCACCAGTTTTGCTGACGTAGAAGTCCACGAATCGTGCCTGGCATCAACACATAGTCGCAGGAACGGAGAATCCGGCCGTGTATCTTTTCGACAAGCAGTTAGATATAGCACTTCGGGCGAAGGGGATCAAAGGATATGGGGGGAAAGTGGGATTAGGCTATTAAGTTGGATGACCAGGCATGATCATAATGAATGGCGGAGCAGGCTCAAGGGCCGAATGGCCTCCTACTGCTCCTATTTTCTATGTTTCAATGATTTTAGACATGAGACTGAACCAGTTCAGTGAATCCAGTACTGGGAAATGGGCAGTGAAGTGATGATGACACCCTATAAGAGCTGCCGTGAAAATCAAAGAACACTCCACACCTCTGACCTCCATATTCAGGCAAGATTTTTAAAAATGTATCTCTTTGGTCACTGCTTTCCAGCAGTCGCATTAAGGATTGCTGGTAAGGCCAGCTATGGCCAATGACCAGGTAGGCCATGTTTTTTCTGAATGTATGTGATCTGGTGCTGGCTGTGCTCACGGTAGCTCAGCTTCATAAAGCCAGTCTCAAACTGTTGTTAAACCTCATCCCCATCCCCCCATTTGCAGGTGCTAATATTCCAAATGCCTATTTCAGTCATGGCCCTGTATACCTCTTTTATGCCTGTGCCAGTGTGGTGAGCAGCACATTTTCCCTTCTAACATGTTGCATGTTTTGGTGTTTATTTTGCAGCTGAAATATAGGCGCCATTGAATTTCTAGAACATGGTTTAATTTGAAATAAAGCAAATGCTTCAAGAGGTTTCCACAATCGATAATTGGAATATCTTTTCATTATAAAATCATGTCAGGATTTTGCTGAGAACTGAGTCAGTAAACACACATGATCTTGTCTCTTGCTGGGCTGCAAATGGTACATGATTTATGTGGCTGCATAATAAAACCGTCCTTGTGGGAAGGCATATTTGCCACCAATCCCAGATTCTACCAAACAGGAAAGAAAAATAATTCAAAGAACGAGCGGAGCTAAATTCCATACCTACAGTATTTTACACCAGTTTACGGCGGGGGTTGAAATGTTTACCAATTGGGTGCACAGTTCCATAAAATCTTATAATTCCAGGATACATGTAGAAACTCAGCAAAGGATTTAGACACGTGACGTATTGTTGCAGTGGGACAGCTGGCTGTGTTCAAATACAGTGCAGAAACTTGGCATCTGTTAGCTTTACATTCAGCTCAGAAGCAGCCTCGGTGTTCGTCCCTCCAGTTGGGAGCTGTTGTTGCAGGTATCTAATCTGAAATGGCACGCTTCCAGTCACAGCTGTGACTTCTCTTTACGCGCACGTTTGCATTTTCATTTGCTTTTCCAAATGTGAATGGAAGTCTTTTGTTCAAATATTTCCTGCTTCGTTCCATAGAAATTGATTTTCCAAAAGCCAGCATTTGCAATTTGAGAAAAATCCTGGTTGGGGAAAAAGATTGAAAATGTCATGGTTATTTTATTTGCTGAACAACCTAATAAGCATTCAAAACCCTATTCTTGTAGATAATAATAAGAATCTTTATTAGTGTCACAAGTAGGCTCACATTAACACTGCAGTGAAGTTACTGTGAAAATCCGCTAGTCGCCACACTCTGGCGCCTGTTCGGGTACACTGAGGGGTTCATTCAGAATGTCCAGTTTGCCTAACAAGCACGTCTTTCGGGGCTTGTGGGAGGAAACTGGAGCACCCGGAGGAATCCCACGCAGACACGGGGAGAACGTGCAGACTCCGCACAGACAGTGACCCAAGCCTGGAATCGAACTCAGGTCCCTGCTGCTGTGAAGCAACAGTGCTAACCACTGTGCAACCATGCCACCCAGTAGCCCATATTCAAAAATATCCTCAATATGTTCGGGGCAATCTTTTTCTTTGATCAGCTGACCATCAAACCCATTACCATCTCGGAACCAAACCATTTAAGGGGAGTTCTCGTCTGTCTTTCTTTATACCAATAACCATGTATCTATGGAAGTAGGTGCAGAATGTCATCAGCCAAGACTTGAGAAATGCTAAGGACCATCGTCATCCATGCCTAACCCAAATGGCACTGGCCATTTGCCATCTGCACTAAAGTTAAAGGAAGGTGCCGCTTATAATAGTCAATACGTCAGTTATCTTGGGCAGTTCAATTTGCTTTCCATATCTTGTTAAAGTTCAATTAAGTCCTGTTAACTATTCATCTTAGTTGAGTGCCTCAGTCCTGTAATGCCACTGTTTATATCTGGAGTGTGGTGAAGTAGTGGCTGAATGCTGGGATTACATATATTCACTGACCATTGCCCGAGCTGCAAGACATACTTTCCTTCCATTTGTGTCCCTCCTAATAAATATAATTTGGGTTTAATGGTTGTTCTGTCTGGAACATTTAAAAACAACACGTGCCAGTGATCAGCTGTGAGTATCTTTAATGGTGAATCTGGTTACAGAAGTGTCCTGCACAATTATATTGAATGTTAGGTGCATAGAATTTCATAGGAATTTGAAGCACAGAAACAGGCCATTGACTGGAGCCCTGTTGTCAATGCTGCAAACAGATTTCCTGGATGAAGAGCTATATGGATGTTAGGTAGCACTCAGTATTTCTATCTAACAGCCAGCAGCTTAAGAGTCCTTTAAACTTTTGGCAAAACAAGAACATAAACCAGGCTGATAATAACAATAATCTTTTTGGGCATCACAATGGCGCAGTCGTTAGCACTGCTGCCTCACGTCGCCGAGGTCCCCGGTTCGATCCCGGCCCTGGGTCACTGTCTGTGTGGAGTTTGCACATTCGGCGTGGGTCAACCCAAAAAGCTGTGCTGGATTGGCCACACTAAATTGCCCCTTAATTGGAAAACAAATAATTGAATACTCTAAAAAAATTATTCAAATAATAATAATCTTTACTGTCACAAGGAGGCTTACACTAACACTACAACGAAGTTACTGCGAAAAGCCCCTCGTCGCCTGTTCGGGTACACAGAGGGAGAATTCAGAATGTCCAATTCACCGAACAGCACATCTTTCGGGACTTCTGGGAGCACCTGGAGGAAACCCACGCCGACACAGGGAGAACGTGCAGACTCCGCACAGACAGTGATCCAAGCCGGGAATTGAACCTGGGACCCTGGCAACAATGCTGTCATAATATACACCAGTATATCATGGTGCAGCCACACACTGATGGACACACAGTGGGACCAATCAACACACACATAACCGCAGCCAATCACCAGTGAGAGCACACGCACTGTAAAGACAGGGGGCATCAGAGTTCCCGCTCATTCGAGTTGCAGCTAGCTAGGAGGACAGAGCTCACAGCCTGTAACACAGACATTCACCATGTGCTGAGTGCATCGACTGGTTAGGACAAGGCAAAGGTCTTTAGTTAAAGCTAGTATCGTATTAACCCACAGTCTGAGTATGTTTAAACAGTTAATGATTCAATAAAATAGTGTTGCACTATTTCAAGTGTTGGTGACCTGTATGTGATCCAGAACACCCAACACATCAAATGCTACCCAATGTGCTACCGTGCCAGTAAGTACAATGTATGATGTACAGTAAGTAAATGTCTCTTAAAGGTTTAAGTAGAAAGTACTGTTAACTGTTTTTATTTCACACTTCCATACTTTGCGCCTTCACCATCCACCACAGATATCAGGCAAATTGTACAACACCAATGTGCCTGCAGAAACCAGTGAGGGCGGCATTGATAAAGGTGCTGCTGGAGTTTTACTAGCTACCAACAAAGAACAGATTAAATCTACAAGCAGCTTGTCCTGTAGGAGCATTGATTTTCAGGATTATCTGAAGTCAGATGGGAAGAAATGCAGCCTCCACTGTCAGGTCCATCTTCCCCAGTCCCAAAAAGGAGAACAGAAAGTCTTTATGAGAAAAAAACCCATTAAGGTCAAATTTAATAGATGTGTGATGTTCATCTGATGTTTTGATTAGTAAAGCATACTTTAAAACAGAAAATTAAAATAAATTAGCTGCAGATCAAGGTTTCGGGGGATGTTGGTGGCTCTCCCAGTTTAAAACATATTAATCACCTCACCCTCTGATGTTGAAATATCTCTGATCTGTGTAATTTGGCATGAATCCAATTGATTTTTGGCACCCAATCATGTATTTGTGCACAGTATTCATCTGATGAAAGTGCAGGAAGCTACAGCAGTTGTTGTGATTTAGCTATGATGTGCATTTTTAAAAACATTCCACAGACCAGCCAATAAATCGATTCTCAACAAATAAATTATTCAACACTTAACTAAGAGTTTTGGCATGTTTACCTGTGGATGCTTCAGATGGTGCAGACAAACTAGGAGAGGTACTGGATTTGATCTAATGTAACCTCTTCCTATTTTAGTAAAGAGACAATGAAGAGAATTCATTTAAAAAATGCATATGGAGGGCACAATTCTCCCAAAGAATGACTAAGTGTCACCTCTGGCTGGATTCTACCGGCTGGGTCGGCGTGACTCCAATCACGATCGTCCCGCACTTGTCATTTTATTGGAGGGAGGTGCCTTTTGCACCAGAACTTAGAGCGACATGATATCAGCCCCCCGCGCCCCCCCACCCCCCCAATCACCGGCTTCAGGAAACCCCCTGCCCCCAAATGAGCAATGCTCCACTATGGGGTTGCCAAAGGTCCTGCCTATTCAGGCCCCTTCTTGGCCCCACCCTTTGACATTGCCAGATTGGCACTGCCAACATGGCAGTGCCAAGGTGCCGGTGGCAGTGCCAGGGCACTGTCCTTCCATGTTCCCGACCACTCGAGGGCTACTATGGCTTCCAGACCCCCGGCATGGTCATCAAGTCTGGTCTCCGTTTGTGGAGACCAGTAATGATTCCCGCTGGCGCCATGTCACACCGCCGGGTGGGAACGTTCCCGGGAGCTTCGTGTCAAGCCAACTTTGCATATTAAAATCTGTTTAAATGAATGGCAATGAGGACCACACCCTTGCTGGGCATGAACCTGATTACATCTGCTTGGAGGGCCTCGGAACATCGCAAACCATTTAGCACCTGGAGCAAATCCCATTTCAGGCCTTTCCTGGAACTCTCCCGATTTAGCGGGATTTGTGCTAGTTGCAACGCCCCGAGAGATTCAAAATATTTTCACTAAACCACGTTCTACCTCTAATAATACACAATTTGCCCGCTTCATGGGAATTTCCCCTCTGTACCCACCCCTCTGGTCCAGATTTCTAGACCAGTCAAGTTTGTTTCACTGAGAGTTTCAATGCTAATTTGCATTAGAATACAATGGATGGGATTCTCCTACCCCGCATGGGGTCGGAGAATCGCCGGGGGGGGGGGGGGGGGGGGTGTGATTCACGCGATGTCGCCCTGGCGCGGATCCGCCAATTCTCCGGTCACCAGAGAATCGGTACCATTGGTGCCGGCGTGGTCGGCGCATCGCCAGTCGGGGGCCGCTCTAAGTAGTCCCCCCCCCCCCCGGCGATTCTCCGCGCCCTGAGTGCCCACCGAGTTAGGCCTAGACCCACCGGCGCGTTTCCGCGTAGCCCTCCCAGCGGGACCGCGGTGTTCATGTTGCGTGGGGCAGCCTGGTTGGGGGAGGGGTGATCCGACCCGGGGGGGGGGGGGGGGGGGCTGCTCTACGGTCGCCTGGTCCGCGATAGGGACCGACAAATCGGCGGGTGGGCTTATCCTGGTGGGGGCCTATGTTCCTCTGTGCCAGGCCCCTGTAGCTCTCCGCCATGTTGCATCGGGGCCGGCGCGGAGTAGGCAACTAGCTCAACTAGCGTGCATGCCGGCCATGGCGTACCTGCGCGGACCTACGGCGCCTGTTCTGACGCCGGTACCAGCAGCTGGAGCAGCGTGAGGCTCTCCAGTGCCGTGCTGGCCCCCTGCGCGCCGCAGGATCGCTGCTTCTGTGGACCTGTTGACGCTTTCGTAAAATGCGACGGCGTTTACAACGGCGTCAACACTTAGCCTCAGGATCAGAGAATCCCGCCCAATCTCCTTCGCGAATAAGCTGCTCTTATCTTGTATGAAAAATAGAAGACTTGGCTACTGTCCCTTTGGAGTTTGATATACTGCAAACCATTAAAATGGGTCGCCTGTAAAAAGAAAGGCTGTTTCCATACTTCTTTACAATAGCACTTTTTTTTCTCTTTTTATGAGGTTGTTAAATCCTTTTCCACCTTATATTCCAAGAGGACATTTAAAAAATTATGACTTTTGCAGCTGTTCGAACTTGATTTTCCCGTATTAACCCAGACTTAACTCACGCAATAATGAACTCTCGCTGGACACAACCCATCGAATGGCTATACTCAAGATTTCTCCAGGAGGTTTACCTATTGACAAAGACTGGTAAGAAAGCCCTAGCATTTCCTTCGCCTGGGAAAAGAAACCAACATGGGTTTGTAATTTTGTTTTTCATATTATAGATTTAAAAGCTGGAGTTAACGGTAGTATCCTGAGTTACGATATTAGCATTGCGTTTTTTCGCATGGCAAACTGTGAAAATTGTATTGTAACTTCACTTTAATTCCCCCTGGCTTCACCATCTTTCATGAATGCCGACCCCTTCCCTTCCCAACATTTCCAAGTAAATTAGCTCCTGTGAAGCCCCACATCCCTGCCGAAAGTCAATTAGCTATGGGTAGTTCCAGCCATTCAAAATTGCCATTATAGGTCAAAGGAGAGCATGATAGGAATAGCATAAAATGGCTCATTGTCCTATAAAAGTGAAACCAAACTAACACATATTAGCAGAATGATCCGTGGTTCTGCTGTTGCTGTCAATCTACCAGTTATGTGGAAAGTGAATACTATTAGGGCACACAATTAACCCTGCTTCCAGACAGCAAATGAAAGGGTGCTATCAAAATGAAGCTATTGGCCCCATGGAAGAATATTTCCTCCTTGCCTTCTTCCAGAAGAAGATGGTGCTTTGGTGCTTGCCTAGTTTCCAGCAGCAACACAATTAGCTCCACATCTTCTCTGGATCCAGATATAACTTGGATAAGGAATATTGGGCTGGATTCTCCGCCCCGTCCCGCCGCGCCACATTTCTGGTTCAGCACGCCGGCGGGATGCTCCGTTATGGCGGCTGGTCAATGGGGTTTCCAATTGTGGGGCAGCCCTGCGCGGTCGGGAAACCCCCGGGTTGCCGGCAAAAGGGAGCATCCCGCCGGCAGAGAATCCAGCCCATTACCTTGGCTGTCTGGCAAGGCGGAAGCTCTTATACTGCAAACCACATCGCTGTGCACGCCAGATCCACCACACTCCACCTCCCACACACAAATCCACTCCTCTTTAATGGTTCAGGGTTTTTTGACCAATTTTTCACAGGTTTTGAAAAAGACGTGTTTCAAACATTGTGCTTCAAAAGCATAATGTAGGCCTGTGAGTGGAAGAAACAGAGGTGAGAGCTAGCTTCAAATTTGTTTCTTCGAAGACAGCAAGTAGCTTGCCTCTGTCACCTCTCAACCATTGTTTGGGAGGTTTTTTGATTTGCCTGCCTGTGAGCAGTCAGGAATACCACAGAAAAACTCACCCTAGTTTTTACAACAGGTAGGTCGCTGAGGCACAAAAGGTGAAACTCACAACGTCGGAATTCACAGGAGTTAGTCTACTTAAGTCAAGCAAGATGGCATAGTCCCTTTTTAACGTTGTTACGTGAAGATAAATTGCCTTCATGGAACTAAGTGAGTCAAGTCAGTATCATTGCTTTGTGCATTCAGCTGACTGGTGTTTTGGAGCTCAATGAATCAATCCAAGCCTTACCTCCTCCAATGCTATCTCAATCCATGTTTAGAGAGATTGGAAAAATGCACGTGTGAAAGGCACAAAGATCAAATTGAAATCATAAGAGGACTTTACTGTTACCTCCCTGGATTATGTGATCATAATTGTGCACAGTAAGAAGTCTTCCAACACCAGGTTAAAGTCCAACAGGTTTGTTTCGAATCACTAGCTTTCGGAGCACAGCTCCT
Source organism: Scyliorhinus torazame (assembly GCF_047496885.1). Taxonomy (NCBI): domain Eukaryota; kingdom Metazoa; phylum Chordata; class Chondrichthyes; order Carcharhiniformes; family Scyliorhinidae; genus Scyliorhinus; species Scyliorhinus torazame. Next base: position 69,622,387 of record NC_092715.1, on the reverse strand, counting down.
TCCTCAGGGAAGCTCACCCCAGTCCAACGCCGGCATCTCCACATCATAATTGTGCAGCAGCTTGAAGGATCGTCCATAACAATATGGTCCTCAGACCGTTTAAGGAACAACCGATACCACTGAACCCAGGGAGGTATTAGCAGCAGATTTCAAATTTCAACACTGCCAGCATTTCGTTCCCTCCATTCCTCTTCTGTACTTTTGAAATGAAAATGAAATGAAAATCGCTTATTGTCACAAGTAGGCTTCAAATGAAGTTACTGTGAAAAGCCCCTAGTCGCCACATTCCGGCGCCTGTTCGGGGAGGCTGGTACGGAAATTGAACCGTGCTGCTGGCCTGCCTTGGTCTGCTTTCAAAGCCAGCGATTTAGCCCTGTGCTAAACCAGTCCCTTTGCATACCCTTCCTCTGTCTTCTCCCATCATTTTTTCTCTAATCTCAGAACACTTTTTCTCAATGAAATAACAGTGTGTGGGATAAGAGCTCGTCTTCAGTAAGCCTGGGAACCCGTATTCATGGGTAACCCCCTACCCCCACAAGCACTGAGGCAACCTCGCTCCCCGTGGATAAGGGAACCCCCCCCCCCAGTAGAGCTCCCCAGAGGATCTGCCTGGCACTGCCCCTGGCAGTACCATCCTGGCAGAGTGACCTTGGCAGTGCCAGCAAGTGCCAGGGGCAGTGCCAGAGCACTGCCTGGGCATTTCCCTCTCCCCTGGGGGCTACACTTCGCCTCCGACAGATTTTCCTCGACTGCTTCACGTTTTGCAAAAGTCGGGAGGCCTAACCTCAGTTTTAAGGGAGTTATTGTGTGGTGACGGCACATTGGTGAAGTGGGAGTTCTTAATGTAGGGGGAAATATGGCGGGGAAGCCCTTTAAATATATCTAAATGAATTTAAATGTTTTAAAATGAGGTCCTTGTCCTTTTTGGGTGGAGATCTCGCCACCATAATTTTCGTTTCAGCAGCCTTGCAATATTTTCCGTCAGCAACACCATTTTCCCCCATGGTGGATGTCGGCATGAAATCACGTCTACGGAAGGAGAAGAGAATATTTAACCTATTGGGCATCTTCCTTCCAATAGTGCATATCCATAAGAATATCAGAATACCCATGAGAATAATCTGCCATTCAGCAAGATCATGGTTGAATATATCCTTTTAAAAATAAATTTAGAGTGCCCAATTATTTTTTTCTAATTAAGGGGCTAAATTGCGTGGCCAATCTACCTACACTGCACATCTTTGGGTTGTTGGGGTGAAACCCACACAGACACAGGGAGAATGTGCAACCTTCACATGGACAGTGACCCGGGGCCTGTTCGAATGTGTCCTAACTCCAATCACCTGCCTTGCCTCCATATCCCAGAGTAAGTGGCACTGCTTTTGATGATTATCTTCCAAAATTAAATTTATAAGAGGATAGAAATCTATAAAATGTCTTCTGAACCTTCAAACACAATCATGTGAAAATCAAGTTGGCAACTAGTTTGCATTACATTGCAATTTTTGCAGCACCATTCTCTCACCCAAATGGTGTGATGATAGAATCCATGAGCAGAACGTGACCCTCGTGATCTGAATCCTACAATTTTCACTTGTTACCTCACAGAAATCATGGAGCCTGACTTTAACAATTAGCCCAGCTTGCTTCATTTTGCTTCCTGGAGCTTATGTAACATTTCCACTGTTTCTACTGGCTCTGCAGTCTTCTGAAGGAAAAGTCCAAAATCAGGTTTTCTATTTACTGAAGCAACCAGGGGTGGCATGGTGGCGCAGTGGTTAGCAATGCTGTCTCATGGCGCACGGACCCCGGTTCAATCCCGGCCCCGGGTCACTGTCGGTGTGGAGTTTGCACATTCTCCTCGTGTCTGTGTGGGTCTCTCCCCCACAACCCAAAAAGATGTGCAGGGTAGGTGATTGGACACGCTAAGTTGCCCCTTAATTGGAAAAAAAGCATTGGGAACTTTAAATTTATAAACAAAACAATACTGAAGCAACGAACCAAAGTTTTTTTTAAGAGTTAACCAATTTACAAAACAAATTTATTCGGCAAATATTAAATACATTCATATTTCTTCAAACATGAATTGAATTAATACTGGAAGAAGCAGTAAACAGATCGAAGATGGTCTATGACTACATAAAAAGGTAGTCGCTCTCCTAACTTTCTTTTTGATCTCTTGAATTATGAGTTCCATGTTTTTTTTTAAATTTAGAATATCCAATTCATTTTTTCCATTTAAGGGGTAATTTAGCGTGGCCAATCCACCTAGCCTGCACATCTTTGGGTTGTGGGGGCGAAACGCACGCAAAGATGTGGAGAACGTGCAAACTCCACACGGACAGTGACCCAGAACCGGGATCGAACCTGGGACCTCGGCACTGTGAGGCAGCAGGGCTAACTCACTGCGCCATCGTGCTGCCACAGGAGTTCTGTATTAAGCATGCCAAATGTATTCCTCATGGAATTCCATAGAATGGACAAGCATTATGTAACCGAGGTAGGTCCCCTTGTTTTATACTCACAATTTGTTTGACAGTAAGCATTTCAACAATTGTAATTAAAACAACAATATTGGTTTGACCTGTAATGAGACTGCAGATTCTCAAAAACCATCCTTCAGATTAAATCACAGTGTCAAGGAAGAATGCATCAGGATAATGAGCAGGTAAACATGTTGTTGAACTTGAAATTCCACAGATGTTGCCCAGGTCTGGGGCGGACGGGGGTGTTGATGGGGATTTTGGGGGGGGGGAGGAGGTGAAGCAGTTCTTGAGGGGAAGGGGAGGGGTGTTGAACACATCAGCAGTGGGCAGTGTGTTTTATATGGACCTAGGAGGAGGTCTTTAAGAATTAGTTCACACTTGGCACAAGTACATGGAGCATACACGGCACAAGCATCACATGTTTTTACTTAAGTGTTGCATTTGGGGATATACAACCGGCCTGAGACCCCCAATCTGCCCACAATAATAATAATAATCGCTTATTGTCACAAGTAGGCTTCAATGAAGTTACTGTGAAAAGCCCCTAGTCACCACATTCCGGCGCCCTGTTCAGGGAGGCCGGTACAGGAATTGAACCCGCACTGCTGGCCTTGTTCTACATTACAAACCAGTTGTTTAGCCCACTGTGCTAAACCAGCTCCTGGCAAAGAACCTTAATGCACATTTCGGACAGTTCAAAAACATCCAAGTTAATATAGCTTCCTGAGTTTTGGAATCATCAGATTATGATGTGAAAGTCGGGGGGCGGAAACTCAATTTTACTCTGGATGAACGAACAGCCGTGGCTTGAATCTCTCAACCTTCATTTTGCTGAGTTTATAGATGTCCAACAGAGGAGTCCAATTAACAGGGGAGATATTGTGTGGCGCAGTGAGACTGGGAATAAATAGCTGAAACAAACAAAGGGAGCTAATCATATTCATCATAAATTGTTGATAACTCAACTGGTAACCTCACCTGTGAGATGCTTGACTGGGTGGGGTAAATATCTCAAAAGTAAATCACTGAGGGACAATGATGGCAGGACTTATTATCCAAAGGTTATTAGAGCTATTATGTGATTAACAAAGAATCCTCACTTTGTACCCTACATTTACTCTATAATAGCCTATCGGTAAGGGATTGGTGTTGATTGCATAACCTGCAAAGCCTCTGGGCAATAGGAGCATTTACAGGCTTACACTGAGGATTTATTTTGTTCTAAAATAGCATATGCCCTATGTTCCATTTACCAGAAGACCTGTAAAGGGTTATAATGGCTCCCACATTAGCAATTTAGCTGCTTCACTTTTAACAAAAGGAACAAATGTGCTTTGCAGCTTTAAATACTGTTTTCTGAGACATTAGGAATTACAGTGTGAAGTTACTACTTTTAAGCTTCCAGTGCAGATCCTCACTCACCAAGACTACATGTTGCGAAATGGTATTCACATGCATCCCTTGCTCATCTATCCTGGCAGCAAGTTATAGAAGTGTGAAACACTAACAGAAAGCACAAACCCGTATAGTCGACATATAAATCATAATTGCTTGCCATTGTGAGAAATGCCCTTTATATCAACCCTGTTCTTTTTATTGCCTGATGATTAAAATTTCCCCTTAAATTCCATGAGCCAAACCATGGGAGCCAATTGTAAGATTCCAACTGTGTAACAATGATGTTACTCTCACTGGATAGCACTGTTGCTTCACAGTGCCAGGGACCCGGGTTCGATTCCAGGCTTGGGTCACTGTCTGTGCGGAGTCTGCACGTTCTCCCCGTGTCTTTGTTGGTTTCCTCCGGGTGCTCCGGTTTCCTCCCACAAGTCCCGAAAGACATGCTTGTTAGGTGAATTGGACATTTTGAATTCTCCCTCTGTGTACCCGAACAGATGCCGGATTGTGGCGACAAGGGGATTTTCATAGTAACTTCACTGCAGTGTTAATGTAAGCCTACTTGTGACACTAATGAAGATTATTATTATTAACCACGGTGTTCGAAAGTAGAATCACTAAAACAGCACAGGTTAATCATCTAAGATATTTCCTCATTCTGTTCATGAAATTTGATCTGTAGTTATTTCGTTCATGCATTTTAAAATAACTGCCATTTAACAAACTGACATCAGGATAATTGCATGTTTTCTCTTTTAAAATCAGAAACAAATGCTAATTTTCATCCTTTGATATTCTCCAATTTCCAATGTACTGGAAAATCTCGGCCCGGTCCCCTTCTATTTCCTCCATTTAATATTGCTGGATATTCCTCCAGAGTCCCCAGTCTCCAAATAACTACTTCCTGGCTAATCTCTGTTTTTGTTAAATACATTGTGGGTACCTCCGAGAACCTGATTACTGGCTCCACAACCTTACTTTGTTTCGCTCTGTGAATACTGATGAAAAGAATGATCACAAATGATAAGTGAAGCCTTGCTCTGGTGCCACTATATTTCTTAACTGATTCAAATTATCCTTTAATACCATGTTGCCAATGCATATAACAAAAAGAGAATTTACTGTTCTTACCAACTTCTTTTTAAAATATCCTTTTATTCCCCTGATTGCTTTTTAATAGCCCTTCCTGTTTACTTCTATTTTCGATACAATTCCACAACCCAATCTCCTAAATCTTTTTAAGCTTCCCTTTCATACACACTTTAAATATATATCTGACCATCTGGGATATGGTGCTGAGATTATCCTCCTCTTGGCTAAACTTGCTTCTCCCTGTTAGGAATATGACCAAAATCAAAGCCACAGCAGTATATTTTTCTGTGCATAAAGTTATGAAACTCTTTTTTTTTGTTGCAAAATTGCCATTAAAAACCAATAGCTTTTCCTTTAACTTTTCCTATAAGAGAAAATGAATGCCAAATGTGAAGTTTTTTAAAGCAGACTATTTTAGATTAATTATGAATCCAAGTTCACACCAAAGGTAGGTTTGCTGAACAGATGGGCAATGTGCCATTTTGGTCTCCTCTCCATTGTATCTAGCATCCTCTTTCGGAACATGCTAAACATTTGGCAGAACTCTGATGCTGCATAGGATGATAATTCAATATCTCTAATGTTTCTTGTGTTTCAATCTTCAGCTAATAGAGTTAAGCAAAGAGAACTGATTGGGCATGCTAATATTACGCATAAATTGCCTCCGAATTGCATTTTTGCCTGTAAGTGATTTCACTCATTCATAAAGTGCAAGAATGTGTATAATAAAAGTGGATTAGGAAAGAAAGAGGTTGGTAAGGATGTGCTAACTATCCGTAATGTGTCGCACAAAAGGGGTGCATATGGGATGGGTTAGTGGGTTGCTTGTTTATTATAAAAATTTATAAAGTTGAGTGATTGTTGTATATATTGCAAAATGGAAAATGTCTTGAATAAAAATATTTTTTTTAAACTATCCGTTATGTGCATTGGTATAGAAAGAGTTACTGTTTTCTTCACGCTGGAAAGGGATTTGTCTTTACTTCCCATCAAGTAAAAAAGGACACACCATCTAAAGCTGGACAGCTGTCTCCAGAGATAAATAGTGTAATTCTGTTTTCATGTCCAACCCGGCCAGTTTCACCAAAACATGAATTCTGCAACTCATTAAAACCTGCACAGTGCAACTCAACCTGGCTCTATGGACATACAACTTAATATAGGGCGCAAATTAATGGCCTCGTCGCGCCCGACTTGTCGACTCGTGAGACGTCGCATTCTGCATCTCGCCCTCGCCAGGCGCGATCCAGATTAACATATTTAATGAGCCATTAGGCTCATTTAAATATGTCTGCGCTGGATTCTCCCAGGGCTCGCGAACTAACGGCCGTGCTTGGGAGACCTTGCAATGGCGCCATTTTGCACTGGTATCCACAAATGTGGAGCAGGCATAATGGCACCTGTAGGGACGGGGTCTTCCAGGTCATCAGAAACCCTGGGTCATAGGGCTCTGGGCAGCGTGACATCCGGGCACTTTGGCACTGCCAGACTGGCACCCTGGCAATGCCAACCAGGCACCCTGGCAGTGCCCCTGGCAGTACCACCCTGACACGGCCAGGGTGCTGGACTGGAGTGCCAAGGTGCCCGGGTGCCAGGCTACCTTTGTCAGCAATCAGGCACAGGTGGGGGAGGGGGGGGGGGAGCTCAAGGACCCCATTAGAGAAATGTTGGGTGCGCTTGGGCATTCTGGAGTCTGCGGTGAGGTTGCTGAGGGGGGTAGTGTTGCCAACTTTTGGTTGGTTCAATTGGCTCTGTTTTATAACCTTTGCTCTCGAGTCGCCAGGTATCTTTATGATACCGCCACGAGGTTCAAGTTCAAGTAATGATCAATAACTCAATACACCTATTAGTAAGATTCAAATCAAAGCACATTTATTATACACAGTAATCGCTACTCATGCACAAATTCTACTTCTAAGCTACTTCTACAACTAACAGGCCTATACTTAGCTTCGTACTGGCCCATCAGGTCAGGGGAACAAATGGCCTTTCGTTCGGGTTCTGAGTCTGCGGGATTCGAAGTTGGTACGGACTGGTAGCTAGGAGCACCTATCTCGTAACGAGCGTTGACTTAAGACTTACTTAATATCGGCGGCAGCTGCACCGGTCACTGTCAAGGGTTGGTTCGCGTTACTGAGTGACCCGGTCGAAAAGAACGATTTGAACTTGGGGGCTTAACTTCATAGTCCCCAGGTGCTTCCCGCCTTTCGGGGTGGACCCTGTACCTGGTTCCAAGTGATTGGACTTTGTTCCAATCACTTGGTTCGATTTCTCCAATACTGGAGCGGTTCCCTGATCGATGGGCGGTCTTGAGGTGTCCGTTAATCTCTTTTGTGTTGGCTCCTGCTGGCGCCGGGGAGGCTAGCTTGGCTTTGTTTATCCCAAATGTTGCGATTGTTCCCGGGGATCGCTCATTAGTATGTAGATGGCTGCTACATTATTATGCCGATGGTCGCTGGTATCGATGCTGTCTGGGCTTTTGCAGAGTTTAATACACAGCAACTTGCACCTGCTAGTTTCTGCCTGTGTTGGCTGAATTTCCCTTCAGCCTTTGCTGTTCGCCATTTTAAATCGGGACTTGGCCAACTCAGGTGGCTACCGAAGAAAGATTGGGGCGGCATTCAAAAATGGCATCCAATCCGTGAATATTCTTCCTGCACTGGCGAGCTGAGCTTGACAGTAAAGGAAATGATGTAAGTGCGTCCTCGGCTGGGCATTCCTCGCCGAGGCCAATAACGTGACGCTGCAGGCACTGAGAAACACCTCACGTCACCGAATTCAGTCCCGTTAAATTCCGGCCATTGAGTTTGATTTACACCCCTGCCAGTGTGTTAGAAGGTGGGGAGGCTTATAACATGCAGCTTGTGGCCTGCCTGCCATCTTACTACCCACCTTTCTCCACCTCTACCGGGCACAGAGGAGGCCCACTCGCTCTTGGGCTTATTGAGACCCTTAATTGGCCAATTGATGACCACTCTAGTGCCTCATCTAGACCCATCACTATTTTACCCAGAGGACAGGATGAGTCAGGCCAAGCAGATAACCTGACCTGGCAACTTTTACTAGACGTGGTGGTGTCAGGCAAGAAAGAGAGATACCTCCTTTACAGAGCCCCCATGCCCATCAGGGGAATCCACCGAGGTCACACCAGCCCCCCGTCCCTTTAACGGTGCCCCACAATCTCTCAGACCCGCCTCTCCCACCTCTCTCAACTCTCCTTGTAGGGCCTGTCAGCCGGGCTCTACTGATACCTCTGACCTAGATTCAGTCAGGGTTCGATAACCTCAGAGTTAGTTGCGGGGGCGGGGGCGGAGGAGATGCATATTGCTCACCACCATCCCTGCTCCCCATTGCAAAAGTCAGTCAAAAAACGATCAACTCAAAAAAAAGGCTGCCCCACAGCAATAACACACTGCCAGCAGCCTAAACAAGCAGAGAGTAGGACTGCACCCTTCAGTGGGAGGAAGTGCCACCCTCAAGAACTGATGGCCAATCTGATTGAGAAATAGCTCAAACAGACCCAGAAACATCAGGGGCGAAATTCTCCGGAAACGGCGCGATGTCCGCCGACTGGCGCCCAAAACGGCACAAATCAGTCGGGCATCGCGCCACCCCAAAAGTGCGGAATGCTCCGCATCTTTGGGGGCCGAGCCCCAATCTTAAGAGGCTAGGCCGGCGCTGGACGAATTTCCGCCCCGCCAGCTGGTGGAAAAGGCCTTTGGTGCCCCGCCAGCTGGCGCAGAAATGACATCTCCGGGCGGCGCATGCGCGGGAGCGTTAGCGGCCGCTGACGGCATTTCCGCGCATGCGCATTGGAGGGAGTCTCTTCTGCCTCCGCCATGGTGGAGACCGTGGCGAAGGCGGAAGGAAAAGAGTGCCCCCACGGCACAGGCCCGCCCGCGGATCGGTGGGCCCCGATCGTGGGCCAGGCCACCGTGGGGGCACCCCCCGGGGCCAGATCGCCCCGCGCCCCCCCCCCCCCAGGACCCCGGAGCCCGCCCGCGCCGCCTTGTCCCGCCGGTAAGGTAGGTGGTTTAATCTATGCCGGCGGGACAGGCATTTTAGCGGCGGGACTTCGGCCCATCCGCGCCGGAGAATCGCGGGGTGGGGGGGGCCCGCCAACTGGCGCGGCGCGATTCCCGCCCCCGCCGAATATCCGGTGCCGGAGACTTCGGCAACCGGCGGGGGCGGGATTCTCGCCAGCCCCCCGCGATTCTCCGACCCGGCGGGGGGTCGGAGAATCTCGCCCCAGAGCTCAGTCTGAGACTGCAAGCACAACCCCAAGCTTCCAGTTATTTGTCATTTTAATTCCACACTTTGCTCCCAGACTGACCTGTCTGACCATGCCCTGCTACAGTGTTCTAGTGACGAGAGCACCGTATCTTCCGACTCGGAACTCCACAGCCTTCTGGATTCAACATTGAGTCCAAAAACTTTCGACCCTCATCTCTGTCGCCATTTTGTTCTGTGCATTCCAAATCCTCCCTGCCCTGCTTTTTTTTAGTTTTGCTGGGTTGATCTTCATCTTCTTCCTTTTCATGGTAACTTCACATTGAAGCCTACTTGTGACAATAAGCGATTTTCATTTCATTATCCCTTCATGTAGCATTCAGATGGTTTATGTAACAATTGACATATCATTTGGACATGACTTTTGTTTCTTTACTATATCCATTACCATTCTCTTTGACTGTAGCATCGTTAAATCTTTTTTTTTTGTGAAGGCCACAAAGAATCCAGCACGAGTTTGGAGAGTCAAACAGAAAGTAACTTTATTTACAACCATATGTACACGGCAGCAGCAGTTCACCACTGCTTCCTTCTCTAGCCAGTACCGCACTGGTCAGCTCTATTTATACAGCTGCAACTACTAGTGATTGCCCCAACACCCCCCATTGGGGGAGCTTATACTCGCCAAGAGTCATGGGATAACCAATTGTCCCCAGCCAAAGGGTTGGTTCGCGTTGCTGAGTGACCCGGTCAAGAAGAACGATTTGAACTTGGGGGCTTAACTTTATAGTCCCCAGTGGCTTCCCGCCTTTCAGGGCAGCACGGTAGCATTGTGGATAGCTACAGTTTTACAATCATTGGGCTGAGGGAGCAGGTGTGAGGAAAGAGAAAGTTCTCTTGACTGGAATCTTCAATGAAATATCTGATCTGCCCTGCACCTGTCTGGCAGAGCAATTCAGAGTGAGAAGGCCACTTCAGCATTTAAACGTATCAGACCAGGATGAATAATTTGAACAGAGAGCTGCCTGAGATCACCATGCTAATTATGATCTTCAAGTTTCCCAGAAGGGGCAGTCCAGACATGGGAACCCTATCCTGGGAGAGGGTCCAGGGGGCCGCCACTTACCCACAGTCCTCGCCCACCCAAATCCCAGAATCCTTGTGGGAGCCTCTTTCTGCAGCCTGGCAGTGGCAGAGGGAGAGGCAGCACTGGGCTAACCTCCTAGACCTTTCTCAACAGGTGAGGGTGTCACTAAAAGGGCATCAGTGCCTTGCTGCCGGGTGGTATTGCACCATTGGTGATGCCAGGGGGTGGGGACTGAGGGGGAGGCCTTGAAGGGGAGGGGGACCAGGAGGCGGGGGGTCTGGGGGGGGGGGGGGGGTGCCTGAAGGGAGGAGGGGCAGGGGGGTAGCTGAGAGGGTCAAATGGGGGTTTATAATATAATAACCTCTATTGTCACAAGTAGGCTTACATTAACACTGCAATGAAGTTATTGTGAAAAGCCCCTAGTCGCCACATTCCGGCACCTGTCCGGGTACATAGAGGAGAATTCAGAATGTCCAAATTACCTCATAGCACGTCTTTCGGAACTTGTGGGAGGAAACTGGAGCACCCGGAGGAAACTCACACAGACACGGGGAGAACGTGCAGACTCCACACAGGCAGTGGCCCAAGCCGGGAATTGAACCTGGAACCCTGGCACTGTGAAGCCATAGTGCTAACCACTATGCTACCGTGCTGCCCATTGAGTGTTTGTGTCACCCTCATGCTGCATGGTGTGGGGGGATGACCAATTATTCCTGTGGTAGCGGGAAGGTTGCCTCTCCTTGCTGAGGGGTTGAGGGTGCTCACCTTGTCAGCGGGGGAGGGTGAATACTTGTGTTGTGGGGGGGGAGGGGGGCCTGTCACTGGACACTGTGATCGGGACACCTGGTCAAAATGGCTGCCCAAGACAGGGAAGGAAAGGGAAACCGCTCACTTGCCGCCATGCATAAATTTGCATGGCAGAGTTATGACGAGAGCCCCTGGGCAGCACTCCTCGTGCCAGCAGGGACCAGTCCTGATTCTCCGCTGGCGGGAGAAGTTAGACTCCAGAACGGAGAATCCCATTATATTTCAATTTTTGTAAGATCGGGTGCCATTTTAAAAGGGCGCTATCAGGCTCCATCCTGCCGGCATGACAGATGCCTCCAGCATTATTTTTACTAAGTGTTGAAAAATATGAGAAAAGTCAGATCTGCAGCTGGCGAGCTGCACACAGGTTTTCTGGCCGACTTCGGGGGAATAAACGCAAAGTTTCACCCAGATTTCCTAAGTGTTTTGCCTCTGTTTTGTGCAAGAGAAATATAACTTCCCAACCTTTGGTGCACAAAACCACAAAAAGTCTGTTAATGGTAACAAATACCATTGATTTGAATTAGATTTATTATCTTTCTTATCGTATGGACTGAACAATGCAACCTATTGCATCCAATGCAAATAATGTTCATGGAACTATTTGTGTTTGTTCTTAAAGAAAACATTTGGATGGGTATTGATGCTTCAAATTGAAAGAGAGTTTTTGCTTTATTTATACATTCAAGACCAATAGGACTCTCCGAAAAGTCATACAGAGCCGAAACGTGAACTCTCTTTCTCTTTCTCCACAGATGTCGCCAGGCCTGCTAGTTTTTCCAGAATTTTCTGTTTTTATTTCAGATTTCCAGCATCCGCAGTATTTTGCTTCTACTTTAGTGGTGACGTTCTAATTGTTTTTGAACATGCTTGGGAAATGGCCGCCATTGCAAGGCCAGCATTTATTGCACATCCCCAGTTGCCCTTAAGGTGCGATGGGATTTCTTGGAACACTGAAGTGAACTGTGCAGTGAAATTACTCACACAACATTGTTTAGTCGGGAGTCCCAGTGTCAGTTAATGAATGGCAGTGAATATTAAAGTCAGAATGGCTTGTGACTTCAAGGGGAACTTGCAGTTGATGGCATTCACAAACGCCTGCTGACCTCTTCTTTCTAGGTGGCGTATGTCGCAGGTTTAGGAGGAAGACTTGGCAAATTGGTGCCGTACATCCTGTGGCAGCCTCAGTATGTCAGTGTTGGAGGGACTGGAAGTCTAGGTTGGGGCATGGAGTGTCGGACCAAACAAATCACCCCAATTGGAATCTTGATATCAAGGCCCTTGCTTATACGTGACCGCGCCATGGATGATTGCCCTTTGCATCATTGTGTTGAGGGACATCGGAAGTACAAGTGATGACAATTCCACCGACTGAAATGGTTCCCCCGGCTATAACAGCCACCGTCTAACCTACACAAGCCGCCAATGGTGGCGGTGTATCCGTTTCCTTAATCCTCATCACCAAATCTCCCCTTAATCTGTCCCCAGCATGCATGGCTGAGGGTATCAGCAGCAGATGCGCAATGGTATGGCAGAGACAGGCGTGCTGGAGGTAGGTGCTTTATGTGTTGGAGAGGAAATGGATGAAAAGGTTCCCAACAGTGCATTGTAACATAGTGGCCAGTAGGGGGAATGGAATTAGTCTGAAGGGAATAGAGTTCATGGCAGGGAGGCTGATAATACTGACTTGTTTTTCTGCATTGTTTCATGGGATGTGGGCGTCGCTGGTAAGGTTACATTTTTTGCCCATCCCTAATTTCCCTTCAACTGAGTAGTTTGCTCGATCATTTCAGAGGGCATTTCAGAAACAACCGCATTACTGGTGGGTCTGGAGTCACATGTAGGCCAGACCGAGTAAGGACGGCAGATTTCCTTCCCTGAAGGGCATTAGTGAACCAGATCGGTTTTTAAACAATCGACAATGGTTTTATGATCAGCATTACTTTTAATTCTGCTTTTAATTCCAGATTTATTCAATTTAAATTCCACCAGCTGCCACCATGGGATCGGACCCCATCGCCCCAGAGCATTGGCCTGAGTCTCCAGATTACTAGTTCAACATTACCACTACGCCATCACCTCCCTGCAAACTGGCTATGTCCTTCTCATCCAGGACTGGTTGTTAAACATCGATGTCTGGCAGAAAGCAGTGGAGGAATCAAGAGATGTGATTCGGCAATAAAGCTGAAATCAACAACAATGTAAAACCTGACTCCATCGGTCTGATATTCACCTGGCCGCAGAGGTGGGATCCCAGCAGAGAAATCCCCATAGGAGAGAGGCATCCCCGTTATTTGTTATCTTCCCGCCTGTGGGCCACGTTAAAGATGACTGGGCCAAATGGCTACTCACTCACAAGCAACGGGTGACCAAGTGAAGCAATTAAGAGGCCGATTAAGGAATTTTCCAATTGGGCACGGGGCCCAATTCATTTTCTTCAAATTAAGGGGCAATTTTAGCGTGGCCAATCCACCTACCCTGCACATCTTTGAGTTGTGGGGGCGAAACCCACTCAAACACGGGAAGAATGTGCAAACTCCACATTCACAGTGACCCAGAGCCGGGATCGAACCTGGGACCTCGGCGCCGTGAGGCAGCAACGCTATCCACTGTGCCACCGTGCTGCCCTCACTAGTTGAAACCTGACCAGTGAAAGGACACGGCATCCCAGCGGTGAACCATGGGTTTGCGTGCTCTGTAATAATGTAAATGTCCTTTGTAGCTACCGGGACAGAAAGGTGGCCATAGCTGTGGTGGCAAGTGCCCATTGGAGGAATCTACGCTCTATTGGTGGTCTGGCGACTGTGACCATTTTTTATTTCAATCTTGTAGAAGCACTGAGAGGGCACAGTCTCTCTCCCTCACATGCATCAGTAAAGTGCCGCAGCTTCAGTACTAGAGGGCCTCCTATTGGCTCTCCAACATTGGGAACCCACCCATGTCCCTAACTGGACAGCAATTGCACCCTTGAGGCATTAATTGGCCACTCCTAGGGCAGCACGGTGGCGCAGTAGTTAGTGCTGCAGCCTCACGGCACTGAGGTCCCAGGTTCGATCCCGGCCCCGGGTCACTGTCCGTGTGGAGTTTGCACATTTTCCCTGTGTATACGTGGGTTTTGCCCCACAACCCAAAGATGTGCAGGGTAGGTGAATTGGCCATGTTAAAACTGCCCCTTAATTGGAAATTAATTGGGTACTCTTAAAAAGACGGGGAGTAGACAATTAGTGTTTAGATTTAGTAAAATGATGTAGTTAATGTGAGGAGCCATCACTCATGGAGTGAAGTACCCTGTCCTCACAATTTTACGGATTTACAAATGGGGAAACACAGGAAGCTAGAAAAACGCAGACATCTTGGACGGTTGTAGAGCTTGGGGTGGAGAGAGCGAGCGCCGGGGAGGGGGAGTCAGAGCGAATGACGGGGAGGGGGGTGAGTGCGAGTGCCGGGGAGGGGGGGAGGTGCCGGGGAGAGGGGGAGAGTGCCGGGGAGGGGGGTGCGTCCGAGTGCCGGGGAGGGGGGAGAGTGCGAGTGCCGGGGAGGGTGGGAGAGTGCCGGGGAGGGGGGCGAGGGCAAGGGAGGTCGCCCGCCTGTCCAGGTGCCATCCTCCAACAGTTGCGCCCATGCAGCCCATGGTCCACGGCACGATCGATGGGATGCACATCGCCATGCGGCCACCTGCAGATAACAGGGCCGTGTTCACCAATAGGAAGGGGACCTATTCCATGAACATCCAGGTAGTCTGCGACCACCGCATGATTATCCTGCACAAGGAAATGGTTGCTGGGCGACAGGGGTTACCCGTTGCGGTCATGGTTGATGATGCCTAAACGGAGAGTGACGCGGAGAAAAGCTTCAATGATGCCCATGCAGCGACAAGGGGTGTGATAGAGAGGTGCTTTGGCGTGCTCAAAATGCGTTTCAGGTGCCTGGACCACTCTGGGGGGCCCCTCCAGTACCCGCCAGATAGGGTCGGCCGCATCATTGTGGTGTGCTGGGTCCTGCAGAACATAGCCCAGCAGAGGGGTGATGTGCCGCAGGCAGTGGAGGGGAGAGTGGAGGAGCAGCAGGAAGAGGCGCAGTCCTCCCCAGACGAGGGGGATGGGGGAAAAGGTCAGGGCAGTCGGGCTGGACATGGGCAGGTGGCTGCCCACCGTTACCGGCTGGGTCAGTGGGCACGGGACAGGCTGATAGCCGCCCGGTTCACTGACTAAGGGGCGTGGAATCGGCGAGTATGGCCACACACCGCACACCATGCCAACATTCGACCATCCACACCCCCCCTCACCCACCCAGCACCAACACCCTCACCCCCCTCACCCACCCAGCACCCACCCTTACCCCCCTCACCCACCCAGTACCAACACCCTCACCCCCCTCACCCATCCAGCACCAACACCCTCAGCCCCCCACCCACCCACCCACCAACCACACCCACCCCACCCGCATGCACACCACCCCTCCATTGCAGATCCACCTGCAGCACAACGGCCGGACTCACACAGTCGCCGGTGGAAGCGTGTCTATTGCAGGCCATGGCGGATGATGACAACCCGCTCTGTGATGAGCTCCTGGCTCCACATCGTTGGACAATGTCTGACCCATGGCCACATACCACCATCCACCCGGACCATCCCTGCATGCGGCTGTGACACTGCAGCCCCCGGGCCTCTACATGGGTCGGGGGTGCGAACGGACTGGCCATCCGACGCCCCCCCGACACCTGGTGCTGCCAGTCCTGGAGGCCCGTGCTGGTATCCACAAGGGTCTGTGGGTTTGCTGCCATGGAGCTCAGGGAGTTGCCCATCCCTGTCTGTGACCGTGCAATGCCGGCTAGCACATGGGCAATGGCGCCGATGCCATCAGCGATGGCCTGCTGAGACTGGGCCATGACCTGCAGAGACTAGGCCATTGCCTGCTGTGACTGCGCCATTGCCTGCTGGGACTGCGCCATGACCTGCTGGGACTGTGCCATGGCGTTGAGCGCCTCTGCCATCTGCCGCTGGGTCTGGCTCATGGCCTCCTGTGAGAGGGCAGCCATGTCCTGGGCCACAGACGCCTTCACAGATACCCCATGCCTCACATCCTGCTCCCCATGTCTGACACCGTTGCACCCATTGCCTCCACCGCGGACGCCACTCGTGCGGTTTCGGCCTGGGTGGCATGCATGACCGGCACCACTCCCAGCTCCTGGACGCGGGTGCACTCCTCCACCTGCATCTGCAGCTGCTGCAAGCCAGCCGTCATCCTCTTCCTTCGTCCCAGGTTTGGTGGCTGCATCGGGGCTATGTGTGGGTGTGGTAACTCCAGGAACCCGGAATCCATCTGGGCGGCAGATGTTCGCTTGCGCCAGGATGCCCTCCGACCTCCCGGCCCCTCTGCTGCTTCTACCTCCACCTGCTGTACCGGTACGGCTGTGTTGTGCCCACCAGTGAGTGTACCAGACATCTCATCACTAAAGTGGCCAACCGAGGTGAGTGTCTCTGCGATGGTGGAAGGTGTTGGTGACAGCAGTGGCGTTGTGTCGTGAGCATCGTCCGACTTAGATTCCATGATCCTCTGGGGTGGCGGTTCGCCTCCATCCGTCCACTGTGTATCAGTGTCCTGTATTTCGGTGTCATGTGTGTCGGTGTCCTGGGTAGGGCTGTCCTGGGTAGGGCACTCCTGGGTAGGGCTGTCCTGGGTAGGGCTGTCCTGGGTAGGGCTGTCCTGGGTAGGGCACTCCTGGGTAGGGCTGTCCCGGGTAGGGCTGTCCTGGGTAGTGGTGTCCTGGGTAGGGCTGTCCTGGGTAGGGCTGTCCTGGGTAGGGCACTCCTGGGTAGGGCACTCCTGGGTAGGGCTGTCCCGGGTAGGGATGTCCTGGGGAGGGGTGTCCTGGGTAGGGCTGTCCTGGGTGGTGGTGTCCTGGGTAGTGGTGTCCTGGCTCGGCTGCGATGGGGGCCTGTGGCTGCCCCCCTCGTCGCTGGGTGTCACACGCCAGCGTCGCCGCACCCGCACGAGATGGGGGCGACGTCTCCCTGTTGCTCCGGGTCTCTCCCTCTCTCGTGGCCGCCCCGCGGCGTCCTGTGGGCGTTGCATGCCAGAGGGGCCGGGTCTCTCCCTCTCTCGTGGCCGCCCCGCGGCGCCTTGTGGGCGTCGGATGCCAGAGGGGCCGAGTCTCTCCCTCTCTCGTGGCTGCCCTGCGGCGTTCTGTGGGCATCGCATGCCAGAGGGGCCGGGTCTCACCCTCTCTCGAGGCCGCCCTGCGGCGTTATGTAGGCGGTCGGCATCCGCGAGGACGGGTGCCTCGACGTTTGGTCCTGCAATACACAGTACAGCATGCATGGTTAGACACGCAGGCGATGATCGGGGGATATGGGGGAGGGGGGATATGGGGAGAGGGGATATGGGGAGGGTGGATATGGGGGAGGGGGTATATGGGAGGGGGGATATGCGGGATATGGGGGAGGGGGATATGGGGAGGGGGGGATGTGGGGAGGGGGGATATGGGGGAAGGGGAATATGGGGAGGGGGATATGGGGAGGTGGGATATAGGGGATATGGGAGAGGGTGGATATGGGGAGGGGGGATATGGGGGGATATGGGGAGGGGGGATATGGGGAGGGGTGATATGGGGGAGGGGGATATGGGGATATGGGGAGGGGGATATGGGGGATATGGGGGAGGGGGATATGGGGGGATATGGGGAGGGGGGATATGGGGAGGGGGGATATGAGGGAGGGGGATATGGGGAGGGGGGATATGGGGGAGGGGGGATTGGGGGATATGGGGAGGGGCGATATGGGGTAGGGGAGGGGGGATATGGCAGAGGGGGATATGGGGATATGGGGGGGCATATGGGAAGGGTGATATGGGGAGGGCGGATATGGGGGACGGTGGTTATGGGGAGGTGGGATATGGGGAGGAGGATATGGGGGAAGGGGGATATGGGGAGGGGGAATATGGGGAGGGGGATATGGGGATATGGGGAGAGGGGATATGGGGGGCAGATATGGGGGAGGGAGATATGGGGGATATGGGGGAGGGGGGATCATTTCAAGTTTATTGCTGAGCAAGTGCCGCTCGGTAACACCTGTTTCATCACTTTGTTGATGATTGAGTGTAGACTGATGGGGTAATTGGCCATATTGGATTTATCCTGCGTTTTTGTGGGCGGGTCTTACCTGGGCAATTTTGCACGTTGTCAAGTAGATGCCTGTGTTATAGATGTGCTGAAACATCTTGGGCAGGATTCTCCAAAAATGGGGCTATGGCCCCATGACCGTGAGAAAACGGGCGAGAATCACTCCAGACTATTTTCCAGAAAGTCCAGAGTGAATCTCCATTTTTAAAGGGGCTAGCAGGGCCCCTGAGTGCTCCACACAGCTCCGGCTGCCGATACGGGGCCCTGCACTTCCGACCGGGGGTCCGCGCGACATGGTGAATCCACACAGCGGGCTGGCGGCGAAGCAGTAGGCCTGCCCCAGATCACGCGCGCCCACCAATCGGTGGCCCCCGATCACGGGCCTGGCCGTCGCGGAGGACCCCCCCCCCCCCCACCGGGTGACGGATCCCCCCCACCCCCCACCAGGACGGCCACCACAGCTGCGACTCTGAGCTCCCACCGGGTGGAGCCATACGTGAACCTCGCCGGCGGGAACTCGGCCAGTCGTCCGCGGAGCATCAACGCGGGGGCCTCTTTCACAGACTCCCGACCGGCGCCATGTTGGCTGTGCGCCGGAGAATCGCGTGAAGTCGTCGGACTGGAATCTGAGATGCTGGGGACCTCAGGAAGAGGCCATGATGGATCGTTGACAATACAATTATGCCTGAAGATGGTTGCAAATCCTTCAGCCTTGTCTAATGCACTGACCTGCTGAGCTCCTGCATCATTGAAAATGGAAATGGAGCCTCTGCCTCCAATCAGTTGTTTAATTGTTCACTACTGTTCACGATTGGATGTGGCAGAATCTTTGTCTGTTGATTGTGAGATTGCTTCATTCTGTCTGTTGCATTCTGTAGCCATCTGGGATGGCCACTTCCCGATTACAAAATGGACACTTTGCAAAGATTGCAGGGAAAATGGACAATACTGAGAAAACAAGCAGGTGCAAGTTGATTGGAGCCATAGCTCCAAGACAAGACCAATACTGCAAAACCATTACCATACTAATGAGCCATCCCCGGGAACAAAAAGGTAACATTTAAGTAAACAATACCAAGACAGACACCCCGGCGCCAGAGGAGACCAGAACAAAGCAGGCCAACGGACACCTAGGACATGCCAGCAATCAGGGCACCCACCCCTCTACTGGAGGAAATCGATAGGAACGATTGGGAAATGGCCCAATTAATTGGGGCCAAGTTCAAGGCCCACCCAAAAGTGCGCAAAGCCCCTTTTGGGTATAAGAAGAATCCCCCAAGAGAGAATCGCTCTCTTGCGGCCCTGGCTCTCACCAAGGAGACCTGCCCAACAGCAACATCAGAACAAGTAAGTCCAAGGTCAATGCACGCTACGAGACAGATGCTCTTAGCTGTTATTCCGTACCAATTCGACCCCAGCAGCCTCAGAACCGAACAACGGCCATTGTTCCTCTGACTGAGTGGGCGCCCGAAGCTAAGTATAGGCTTTAGCAGTAGTGATAGTTTAGTTTGTAGAGTTTTGTGCATGAGTATATTTGACTGTGTGTGTAAATAAATGAGCATTGAGTTTGAACTAACTAACTGGTGTATCGAGTCTTTGATCAGTATTCGGTTTGAACCTTGTGGCGGTATCAAGAGATACCTGGCGACTCTAGAGCAAACGTAATTAGAATTAAGGAAGGCGACCATATTGGCCGCCATCTTCAGAGCCAAATTAAGAGAAACACAATTAACAACATTTACTGGCGACTCCGCCGGGACTCGACCTAGAAGTGGCCTAACCACGCCGAGAGAACCAAATTTGAATTGGAATCCAATTAGAAACAGAAAAACCACAAGTGTGAGAACAATGCTGATCAACCCTCCGAGATTCGGAAGTGTGTTAATACATGCGTACTAACAGGGATACAAGGTAAACCTGAGAGATTTTGTTGCGTAAAACTGTCGGGGGTTTTGTAGGCTGGAAATTAGCGTAAGCCGTACGCGTGTTTACATCACCACTTTATCACCCCCTGTTCCAAATTCAGTAGAGAACCCAGATAGAGAAAATGGCAATGAAGGCAATGGAACGCCTTATGAAACCCCAGGAATCACACATGGGAAACGCGAGATCGAGCAAAAGAGAATTGACTTGATCGTCAAATTGCCCCTTCCCCACAGTGTCTCAGCCCTCCAGTCATTTTTAGGACTGGTTGGCTACTGCCAAAACCATATCGATGGTTTCGCCACAAAAGCAGCGCTCCTATCCGACCTTCTCAAGAAAAAGG
This sequence comes from Scyliorhinus torazame, assembly GCF_047496885.1. Taxonomy (NCBI): domain Eukaryota; kingdom Metazoa; phylum Chordata; class Chondrichthyes; order Carcharhiniformes; family Scyliorhinidae; genus Scyliorhinus; species Scyliorhinus torazame. The sequence continues at coordinate 69,601,904 of NC_092715.1, read as the reverse complement.
CACCTTGGGAATGGCTTCCACAGCACACGGATGCCGTGGATGCTTTAAAAAGAGCCCTCAGCACAGCCTCCGCATTACAGGTCCCAGATCCACTTTCCCCTTACGCAATCGAAGTTGCAAGCACCGACCGAACCCTTTCGGCCATACTCCTCCAGGAACGCCATGACCAATTACGCCCTGTGGCATATGCCTCACGCGTGTTAGATCCTGTCAAGCAAGGATTTTCTGCCTGCGAAAGGCACCTGCTCGCAGTTTTTTGGGCAGTACAATACTTCGCCTACATTACAGGACTCAACCCCATCACCATTCTCGCTGAACACACCCCAACACAGCTATTATTCGACAGTCGACTTAAGGATGGCACAGTCAGCCAAATCCGCGCAGCCCGTTGGACCCTTTTTTACAGGGACGGGACATTACAGTTAAAAGAACCAAGACCCACACCTTCCTAGCAATATGCAGGAACCCCTCATGAGTGTGAGATCACCACCACAAAACACAACATAGGCCCATTTATACCTAAGACACCTCCCAGGAAAACAGATAATACACCCCAGAGACCCCAGCCCACAGCCATGTGCGCATCCATGAAAATTATGTTGATGGCTCCTCCACAGTTTTGAACGGAAAGAGAATTACCGGTTGCGGTATTTATGTAGAGGACGCGCAGGGACGCACCCTAGATGAGATCTCATTAAAGTGGCCAGGACACTCGCAGGCGGCAGAACTGGCAGCAATCGCTTATATTGTAGACCACCCCGACTCGTTCCCGACCCCAGCAGACATCTATTCGGACAGCTTGTATGTCTGTAATAGTTTGACGGAATTCCTATCCCTGTGGGAAACTAGAGGATTTGTTTCTGCAGAAGGAAAGCCCCTAGCCTCAGCCCCATTACTCCAACATACCCTAGAGACAGCCAAAAATAGAAAATATGGCATAATTAAGGTTCGCAGTCATCACCATTCTCCCCCCCTTGGTAACGTTAAAGCAGACGCTCTAGCGAAGGCAGGTTCCGGGCATGGTTACTTTTGGAACCCCCCCGAGAGCACCCCAGTACATGCGGTTCAGGTCTCACAGAGCAACATTCAGGATCGAGCAAAAGGAAGGAAGATGAAAAACTCAAGGAAGTTTTAAAAGGAACCTTCCCAGCCCCATATGACAAGTTTTAAAACTCAATCACCACACACGACGGTGTGATTTTAAAACATGGCATCTATGTAGTTCCCAGCCAGAACAGGAACCAGATTATTTGTCAGTTCCATGACAATCATGGACATCAAGGCATTGAACCAACCCTAGCCCACCTCAGACCTCTGCTGGTGGCTTGATTTATAAGCCGATGTTACTCAATACATCAAAAATTTCTTGATCTTTGCCCAGGATAATCCAGACAGATATGCAAGAAAGGCTCAGCTTAGTCACACCCGCCCCGTTAATGATCCCTGGACGAATTTGCAGATAGACTACATAGAACCTCTACCCCGCTGCAGAAATGGTTATAAGTATGTGTTGGTGGTCATCGACACCTTCACAAAATAGGTGGAAGCTTTTCCATCGAGAACGAATACGGCCAAGACAACAGATAAAATCCTAACACACCACATCTTTACAAGATGGGGCCACCCACGCAGCATAGAGTCCGATCAAGGCTCCCATTTTACAGGACGCGTAATGAAAAACGTCCTCATATTTTTCGGAATTAGGCAAAAATTCCACATAGCATACCACCCCCAGTCAAGCGGCATTGTAGAGAGGATGACAGAACTCTAAAAGCCACTCTCAGGAAAATGGTACAACGGAACAACAGCACCTGGGATTCAGTTCTCCCATTTGCTTTAATGTTCCGAAGAAACACGGTATCCCCGTCCACAGGATACACCCCCCACACCCTCATGACCGGATGCCCCATGAAAGGGACAGAGTATTTATTAGGACTGGATTTGGCCAGCCCCGCAGTCACCGCCCTCGGGCATGAAAATGCTGTACAGCAGCTTATTGACAATATAAAGGCAGCCCAGCTCGCAGCAGCTGTGAGACTTGGGACCAGGAGGAAACAAAGCAAAGCTTGTTTCGATAAAACGGTACACGCCACTGAGTTTGTAGTAGGGCAGCAAGTGATGCTTTCCCTATACAACCCCAGTTTATTCCTTTCCCCCAAATTTTCCGGACCGTACTCCATTTCGGACAAAGTAAGCCCCTCGGTATACAAAATCACATATCCCAATGGCAAGTCTGCATGGTTCCACATAAACCAGCTTAAGGCTTATGGCTCGCAGAATAACCACACACACCACATCTTGCTCGCAGCACCAGACGAGCATGCCCCACCCACAGATGACGTATTCCTACCCTCCCCAACCCAGTCCAGCCCGCCCTCAAACTTCAACTCCACCGCCAGTGGCATGACTCCGCCTCTCCCTTCCTTCAACCAGCAGCGACAGCGACAGTGATAGCCACAGCAATGACAACAGCCCCAGCACACCACGTTACGACTATACCCCTGTACCAGGCCCCACTCCCAGCGAAATCGAGCATGATTCCAGTGACCCCTTCGAAATCACATACATCAAAGGCCCTGGCCCAGACCCACCGCCCGACGATTACGGATTACAACCTACCAGCTCCAACCTCGACACATAATTCTGGCACTGAGACAATTCATTCCGGCTCATCCGGAATGATGAGATGGACCCTAATTCACTCCAAGTAGCTTTGGCCAAACTGCTCCAGTCAAGAGTATGGCAGCCGGGAGAAGATGATGACATAGGGCGCGATTCTCCGACCCCCCACAGGGCCGGAGAATCGCCGGGGGCTGGCGTGAATCCCGCCCCCACCGTGTCCCAAATTCTCCGCCACCAGAGATTCGGCGGGGGCGGGAATCGCGCCGTGCCGGTCGGCGGAAATCGCGCCAGTCGGCGAGCCCACCCCCGGCGATTCTCCGGTCCGCGATGGGCCGAAGTCCCGCCGCTGTCAACCCACGCCTGCCGGCGTGGATTGAACCACCTTTCGAACGGCGGGACAAGGCGGCATGGGCGGGCTCCGGGGTCCTGGGGGGGCGCGCAGGGCGATCTGGCCCCGGGGGGTGCCCCCACGGTGGCCAGGCCCGCGATCAGGGCCCACCAATCCGCGGGCGGGCCTGTGCCGTGGGGGCACTCTTTTCCTTCCGCCTTCGCCATGGTCTTCACTATGGCGGAGGCGGAAGAGACCCCCTCCACTGCGCATGCGCAGGGATGCCGTGAGCGGCCGCTGACGCTCCCGCGCATGCGTCGCACGGCAAAGTAATTTCTGCGCCAGCTGGCGGGGCGCCAAAGGCCTTTCCTGCCAGCTGGCGGGGCGGAAATCACTCCGCCGCGGGCCTAGCCCCTCAAGGTGAGAGCTCGGCCCCTCAAGATGCGGAGAATTCCGCACCTTTGGGGCGGCGCGATGCCGGACTGATTCGCGCCATTTTTGGCGCCGGTCGGCGGATATCGCGCCGATTACAGAGAATCCCGCCCATAGAGTCTGTCTCCCACCAAACAAATCCCTTTTCGACCCTGTTCGCTACTGAGCAATGAGGTGTCCAAATGATGGAGAAAAGGAACCGATGGAGAGATACGGTGTCCTTTCTGATGGAACCTGCACCATGTTTGTTGTGTGTTTGTTCCTTTAATGTACATGTTTGTTGTTTGTAAATTTGGAAGTTTATCATAGCCCCACGCCACCACCCTTTGACGCCCAATGACTGTTAGAGGAACTAGTTTGTCGACAGACAACTGTTCAGAGGAATTGTTTGTCGACAGACACCACTCATAGCTACTCTCCTGATTCGATCATGAGAGGCAGCCCCCCACGATGACCACATTCTTACCCGTTCTTGCCGGTCGCTCAGGCAGTGGAGAAACGGCACTGGTCCCCGCCATGCCTGAGGAACCCCCTCTGGTGTCAGCTACACTCAGGTAGAGCACAAACAGCACTGATCACCATCCTACGGGGGATTCCACCCATTTCTTACCCGCTGCGGCCCATACACACCCCATTTTGGCACTTTCAGTTTGAAATTCTTTTGTTTGTTTTTGGCGACCCTTAGGTTGCTTCCGTATGCTATTTACATCCTCAAACACTAGGATGGTAGATCGCACAGGCTGCGAGACAGCTCGCACTATGTCAGTATTTTTCTCGGATGTCTTGTCCCAAATATTTGTATTTTTTTAAAATGAGGGAGCCACAGATGGTGACCAATCGTACAGGGAAATTGGCAACAAAAGACAGACAGACAGACATACGAGATCTTAAGCAAGATAATAACAGATATAATGCTTGTGTCCATAGAACTCCGGAACCTCAGGAACCCCAGAGGAAGAAAAAGAAGAAGACAGAAAGACGGAAAGATAAAGACAACCTTCACGTTCACCTGGATCTTAGCAGGATCCCTTCAGTTGCGCGCGGACGCTACCCCCCTGACCCCTACCACACAAGCCGTGAATGATTCCCACCCCTGCCATACACAGAACCCCAAGATAGTTAGTCCTAAGACAGTTAACGATACCCCGACCTGGTGTGATAAGTTTATCACCTGGTATTCACTATCCTACATAGTAGAAGCCCTCTTAGTACTGGCGATACTTTGCAGTGTCGTGCAGACACTTAGAATCAGAAAATGGCGAAAGGGAGCCTACCGCTCTACCGCCCCGGTATACACGTTTAGGTCCCCTATTTTCGGACTTCACCAAATCCCCGAACCCCTTGACATGAATTGAAATGCATCCGTTTCTCTTTATGTGTGTTTTGTTCAATAAAGAAATGTAAACCTCTGTCTGACTGCCAGGTCAGAGAAACTTGTGTTGCTGCTATTTTGTACATTTAAAGTGTTGTAGATTATTTTTGATCATTTGAGTGAGGATAGTTTATTGAGGATAGTTAGAGGTTCCAGTTTTTTTATTTTGTAATGCATGCCTGAATGTCATAGCGCCCCGTAGAGTTTTACACTGATGTATGTAAGTAAAATGATTTTAGGGTAAAATTGCATTTCATAGGATAGGGCAGTGTAGAGCCCATGAACTGCTTATGGGTGTCCCGCTTGGTCAGAGAATGAAGACGACGCAGTAATGTGATCCTTCACGCTTCGCGTTGAGGATCACAAGGAGGGAGTGTAGCCATCTGGGATGGCCACTTTGCAAAGATTGCAGGGAAAATGGACAGTACTGAGAAAGCAAGCAGGTGCAAGGTTTGTCTGTTGATTGGAGCCTTAGCTCCCAGACAAGACCGATACTGCAAAGCCATTACCATACTGATGAGCCATCCCCAGGAACAAAAAGGTAACATTTAAGTAAACAATACCAAGACAGACGCCCCGGCGCCAGAGGAGACCAGAACAAAGCAGGCCAATGGCCACCTAGGACATGCCCAGCAATCAGGGCACCCACCCCTCTATTGGAAGAAATCGATAGGAACGATTGGGAAACGGCCCAATTTTACAATTCCCCACTCTCCCAATGGTGCCGCCCCCTCCACCTCCCCCCCTCCACCCTCTTCCGCCTCCTCCCCGGGTGCCCTCAGTGATCCTCAATGTGCCTGGCCCTCCTAGCTCTACCACTACATCTCGGTGTTCCCCCAGGATGCACATCAGAGGTGGAGGAAGCCAGCTGCTTACCACGGCCCATGGCCTTCGATGCCCCTGGCAGGTGGTCTCTGGGGGCCTCTGGGACCAGAGGGCCCTGACGCACATGTCGGCGGCACATGCACAGCCGTGCCATCCTGCCCCGTGTGCTGATTTTGAGACACGGCCTCATCAGAGGGGTGGAACACGGGGGAGATGGTGGTCACCGTCGCCGTTCCATGGGATGGATCTGGGTTGCACTCAGTGCCCCCCCCCTCGCACTCGGTGCCCATAGGGCCCTAAGGTTCACCTTGGGATGGAGGGACAGCTGGTTCGAGCCCTAGCTGCCCCTGCATCATGTTGCTCTGCCAGCTCTGGCAGCACCCCAATGTCTGCACCATCGTGTCGATGCCCTCAGTGATGTTCCTCAGTGACTGGGACATGCTCTGCAGCGTCTCAGCAATGCCCACTTACGGCTGGGACAAGCTCCGCAGCACCTCGGCCATTCCCATTTGAGAGCGGGACATGTCCTGCAGCACCTCATCAGCGTCAGCCTGGAACTGGTGGCATCCCCCTGCGAGGTGGACATTCTGCCGAGACCCTCCGCCATGGCCGTCATCAACTGCGCAATGCTTTGGATACCTTCACTCATGGTGCCGACGTCGTGCACCAGGCTCTCCACTGCAGTCGCCACCCTTGTTGGCCTCAGTGCCACGCATTGCTGGCGACATCTCCAGCGGCCGTAGCCTCTGGGACTCCTCCAATCGTTGATGGATGTGCTGGAGCGGTGCTGACATCTCCCTCTGAATGTCCCGGCTGCTCTCTATCGCCTCCATCTGCTCCGGGTGCCTCTGTACCACAGGTTCAGCATCAGGCTGGGACCCAGCTGGGTCCTGGGATCCAGCAGCCGTCCAACTGCTGTCTAGCCTGGGGGTTCCTGCCTCCACCTGATGTATATCAGCAGCAGTGAGGTGTGTGTTTCAGCGCTGGTGGAAGGTGGGGATGACAGCTATGACATGGTTAGTATGGTGGCATCCTCGGAGCTCTCCTCCAAGAGGGTCTCGTGGAAGGCTGGAGAAGATGCTACCCGAGATGGGCCGGTGCCATCAGCTGGAGGATCTGTGGGAGAATGGACATGTGGTCAGAGGGAGGGATGCGTCAGTCAAAATGGCAATAGCAACTCAGGCTTGACAGGTCCCCTGGGTAGAGCCTGGTGGTTCCTCACCTCTTCAGCGTCCGCCAGCCTCCGCTTCGGTGACCACCCTGTCCTTGGCCACCCCAGTCACCTCCCCGGAGGAGGTGAGGATTTTTAAGTCCGATATACCTACGCCAGTCTGGGCCCGCTTCCCATGATTATGGCCGCAGAAAAATACTTTTCACTGTACTTCGGTACATGTGACAAATCAAATCAAATCAAATTATGGGAGTGCTTTCCCTGAGAAGACACAGAGAGGATATCGTTAGTGTGGTTCACAGTGTTGGGTTGGGGGGGGGGGGAGGGGGTGGTTGAAGGGGAGGGGTTGGAGGGATGGTTGGGGGTGGCATGGGGAGCTGGGGGGTGAATGCTCCCTTGGCAGGTTGGGGGTTGGTGTCTACTCACTCGTGCTGCCTGGTTGATCTTTTTTCGGCACTGAAGGCCTGGTCACACTCCCTGAGCTGACAGCTGCCACCACCTCATCCCAGGCAGCACTTGCAGCCTTGTGGCTAACTCTCCTGGACCCTCGGGGGAACAGGACATCCCTCCTGGCCTCCACAGAATCTAGCAACCTCCCCAGGTCAGCGTCCCTGAATCTTGGTGCCGGTCTCCTCGGCGCCATTGTTGCGAGCTGGCTGGGGTTGGTGAAGCAAGTGCAGCTGAAGTGCTGCTCGACCTTGTTAGCGGGGGGCTGGTTAGCGCGGTGCCGGCGAATCAGCTGGCAAGACTTCATTTGCGGCGAGATAACATTGAGGCCACGTTAAGTTGAATAATGTTGCCAGCCTCGCTGGGCCGAGCACAGGGAAGCTCGCAGCAATGCCCACGCACTACCACATTTCGCACCCTAAGTGTAATTTTGGGCAGGAAGCACGGGGTGGATGGGCGCGATCCAGATCGCAATTCGTGAATCACACCGAGCCAGAGTCCCAACGCATCTCATTCGGCCAAATCAGCTACTCACTGCCATTAAAGGGGAGCTGTATTTAAACGATCCCTCAGCACTCACTCCCAGTCAAGCCAGGAGGATGGCAGCGAAGAGACCAGCTCCTCAATTTCTCAATGCAGACCTGGCCAGGCTTCTGGATGCTGCAGAGGAGAGGCAGAGCCCCCCGTACTCTCGAGGGGGTAGGAGACCCCAGAGCACTGTGACAAATCCGGCCTGGAAAGCAGTGGTAGCTGCAGTTAGTGCAGGCAGCATGACCAGGAGGACCACCGTCCAATGTAGGAAGATGAATGACCTCCTAGGAGTTGCAAGGGTAAGTTACCACCTCTCTCCTCCTGGCACCAGTCCCGCCTGCCACCCCTGGATCTATCCCCTCCTCCCACCACTCACCCCTCCCAATCCATTGGTTGACACCTCGCACCCTCCCAACAACTCACCACCCAGATTGCTCCTCAGAACACCCCGTGCACTCATCATCCCACCTCCTTTGGCTTGGGCCAGAGAAGTGAGGATCCACAGCACCTTCATCCAGATGACCTGTCTCAATGAGTTGTTGATGTTCCAGGCCCTTGTCCTCCACTTTCACTGAACCCATGTCCATTGTCTCTCAGGATCATCACCTGATGAGTCCGGGCCATCCAGATTCACTATCCCCTGCCACACTAGACACCACCTCGCAGAAGAGCTCCGAGAAGAACACCAACAAGACGTCACAACTGTCACTAGCACCTTCCACCATCACACACACACCTCTGTGGACAACATTAAGAGACAGGCTTCTGAGTCACTATCTGGTGAGCACCACACAGCTGCTGTTGCACATCAAATGGAGGAAGGAATATCCAAGGCAGTCAGGGGCCTGCTGGATTCCTGGACTCAGTTGGCCCCAGCCTGATGACGAGCCTCTGGGGAAGGTCCTCACTGAGCTGCAAGAGGTAAGTCAGAGCCATAAGATTCAAGAGGGGGTATCAGCGACATTCCTGGGACTGCATGGCCGATTTAAGGGTACCAAAGGCTTCAGACACAGGAGATGGTGCCAGCATTGCGTGGAACCCATGCCAACGCTGCTAGGGTGGCGACCGCAGTGGAAATCCTCGGGTACGATGTCCACACCTTGAGCGCTAGAGTCCAAGGCTTGACTCAGTCTCTGATGACCATGGCTGAGGGCCTTAACGTCATGTCCCATTTGCTGAGGGACGTGTCCCAGACATAGGTAGACTCCAGAGCTGGCCCAGTCACTGATGACCATCACTGAGGGTTTCACACCTTGGTGCAGGTAATGGGGAGCCTTGAGGAATCACAGCACCAGATGACTGAGGGTTCTAGAGCTCACTCCAGCGGACCCACCATCCCTGGGAATCACCCAGCTCCCCAAAAGAGGAGGAAGTGCTGGATCCCATCGCGGGGCCTTCCACCAAGGAGATCAGGCAGTCTCCACTTTTTCTGACTCCCTGCCGACTTGTGCATCACAGGGGCAGCAGGAACAGGGTGGCACTGTGACGATGTTTCCAGGCCCTCCAGAGGACTGCTGCCGAAGGCATCAAAGGCTATAGGGCGTGGAAGACAGCAGGTCACCTCCACCTCTGATGTGCGTCGGGCTAATGTGCCCTTGTGCTGCCTGAAGATCAATAGAGAGGGTTACTCAACAGCCCCTCAGAGTTCATGGCACCTGCCCCCCGTTTTTGTAGAGCATACTGACGCTCACTTGACTTCCTGCTGAGGGTTTGGGTGATCCTGGCTGCTGCTCTACCTTACTTTAATCTCGCTAATGAGATTAAGATGTATGCAAATGAGTTGTGAGCAGGATCTCGCCCAGAACAGGCAAGAACCCTGATCACGCCAGCTAGAGAGGGCTGGGAGAATGGTTAAACTGTTTTGTGCCTGGGGCAAATCCAATTTTGGGGCTCTCCCACTATTCCCCCGACATGGCAAAATTGGCACCAGGTGCAACGCAGCCAGAGAATTGCTCCCTTCAACTCTGAGTTGAGCTGGGGTCGTCAGGTGGTTTCAATTTACTTACCGAGGCAGGTACCCAGGAAATGTTAAACAGATAAATCCTAGTCTAACTCCTGGATTAGTATAGGATCATAGAATTTACAGTGCAGAAGGAGGCCGTTCAGCCCATCGAGTCTGCAGGGGCCCTTGGAAAGAGCAACCAATTTAAGCCCAGGCCTCCACTCTATCCCCGTTACCCAGTAACCCCACCTAACCTTTTGGACACTAAGGGCAATTTAGCATGGCCAATTCACCTAACCTGCACATCTTTGGACTGTGGGAGGAAACCGGAGCACCCGGAGGTAACCCACACAGTCACGAGGAGAAAGTGCAAACTACGCACAGTCACCCGAGGCCGGAATTGAACCTGGGTGTCTGGAGCTGTGAGGCAGCAGTGCTAAGCACTGTGCCACCATACTGACTCCCTAACTCTCCCCTTAACTCCCCACCCCTACCCCTCAAAACCCTGCCTCCAATTCTACACGATCTGTCCAGACCCCACCATCCAAGTTCTTCCAACTCCCGGCTCCTGACCCAACCTGACTGACGTCAGCGCCCAACTCCACCCATAACCCCTGACTACTCCTGACCTGACTATCCCCCTCCACCCAACTCCCTCAACCCTGATAACCCTAACCCCTGATTCCCCTGACTACCAACACCCCCCTCCTGAATATTACCCCCCCTCCTTACTATTACTCCCCCGACGCCTGACTCTCAGCTACCCCCTGATCCAACTTGACTAACTCCCACCAACATCGGCCCAACTAGTCCTCAACCTGACCTTGACTAACCCCCAACCTGACAACCATTCCCAACCCAACTACCCCAAAACCCACCTACCCGCTCAACCCACCTGCCACCCTACCTACCTGGTACATTACACCCTACACATCCACAACTCCATCTATCTGCTTACCCTGAGACTCTAACCACATGCCACCTCACCCACCTGCCAGCCAATCCATCTACCACCTAATCTGCTGCCAGCCTGACACCCTACCCACCTGGCACCCTACCTATCTGCCACCTGTCCACTTACTTTACCCAGCCTACCCCCTTGCACACTTACCTTCTCTCCGCAGCTTTCCCAAGAATCTTAGGGATATAAAATTCTTTACTTACTAGAATACAGCAGCTTTGGCAGCAAAAGGGTGTGTGGCTTCTGCGTGGATTCCTTTGCTGAAATCTTCAACGTTTCCTGCACTGACTGAGTTCTGCACGATCTTCCACTGGAGGATTGCCCAGTAAAGTCAGGAAGGTAAATGTGCATTTTGTATCTGATCGGGAATGGAAATAAAGGCTGGAATTCCCTGTTCCAGCTGGCAGCGCACCCTCGCCCACAGACTTCCCGGCTGAGTGGGGAAATCCCATTGACAAGCAGCAGGAGTACAGAATCCCACCACCAGTGAACAGCGCGCTGTCGAGAAACACACGCCTGGGGTAACCAGAGAATCCAGCCCCATAGGTCTGGATTCTCCGATCCTGCGGATGTGTCCGCAGGATCCATCTGGTCTTACAACCAGAAAGTCGGCGCCACCCCCGCATCGATCCTCCGTCCGGTGGGGGCTAGCAGCCGCGCAGCGTAAAGCCCCGCTTTACCTGCGGATATGGCTGGAGAATGGCCTGGTCCGTGGCCGCCCATGCGCATGGTGGCGGCCGGTGGTGGCCACGCCGTGCAACATGGCGCCGGCCGCATGCAGCCCCAGCCCCAAGTACGCCGTTTATGAGGGGGCGGAGCATCGCAAAAACGGCATTGCCCCCGATTCTGGCCGGTCGCCGAATGCGATTTCAGCATCGGCGATCGGACAATCCAGCCCCTGACCTTGATGGGACGAATTGAGCCAAGGGGGCTGGATTCTCCATTTCTGAGACTAAGTGCGGAGGATCTGTGGCGTTTTCCGTCAAAAAAATCAGTTGCCCCCTCACCGATCCTGCGACTGGTGAGGGACTAGCAGCCGCATCACATAAAATACCCAGCTCCCACGACAGAAACGGCTGGAAAATGGCCTGGTTCACGGCCGCTCAGGCACACGGCGACGGCCTGCAGCGGTCGCACCATAAAATATGGCGTCGGCCGAGCACAGACCCGGCCTGACAGATAGCGCCCCCCCCCCCCTGGCCACCCCCTGGCCACCCCCCCACCAGTCCCACCAGCCCTCGCAGAAGCCTCCCCGGCCAGCAGCATGGCTTCCGCCCGACTGTGGTGGTGCTGGACACAGTCCGTAGCCGCCACGCCAGGTTCCCGACCGTTGGGACCACACGTCCCCTGCACGGTTGGGAACTTGGCCCAATAGGGGCGGAGCAGCTGGGGAGGGCCTTCAGGTGACGAACTAATGCCATCCCAATGGCATGCGGCGCACGACGCAATGACGCCATTTTCGGGGGGTTGGAGGGTACAAAACCTGCGTCAAACAGGCGCCGCCCCCGATTTCAGCGTCAAAAGGGATTCTCTGCCCAATAGTAGATTACGAAATCGGCGTTGGGGAACGGAGAAACCCGCCGAAGGTGTTTGGATGTAATGGGTCAGTGCATCAATGCAGGTTTCATAAACAATTGTGGGCAACTATAAACATTGAATAGGTAGTGGGCATCATTAGTACCTGCCGAGCAGATACTCAATGTTCAAAGTACTTTATTTAATAACTGATTCATAATTTTCTTTGTGGTTGGTGCAACAGCCTGTAGGCTAAATTAAGCTCTACTGTTTCAGACCGAACATTCACCTTGGAGAGGGTTAACATTCAGTTAAGGTGTGATATCCTTCATGGTCACACAGTTTGCTGACACTCACTGACTCCCACATGAAGAATGGCCAGTTGGGGAGATTGGGAATCTGCCAACCATCAGCAAGACCAAAGTATCGGCTGTGACCAAATCTGTGGCAAGCAGCCACCCTGAAATCCGTTTTGAACTATTCCATTTGCAATCTGAAAAATATCATTTTTAGCATCATGAACTAGAATTTTCCTTTACTGTAGAAACACTATTGAATTGACAACATTTCTAAATGCTTCGGCTGATTTTCATTTCCCCTTCCCCCCACTTCCCCCCGACATCAGCTCATTGGATATAAATGTCCTCAAGTTGATACTATAAGCATCTGACTACAAAATCAGTTTTATCCAATTAGTACACTGACCTTTCACTCACGCTAATGTCTGCTGGAGAATCCAGTTATTTGCCACAGTGAATGAATTCAATTAAAAACCATAAATAAATCAATTTCCGGCGTACCTATAAAATTAGCTTCTTCAAAAATAAATATTTCTTATTTTTGACATCTCTGCTGTTTGTTAAGTCAGCTGTAACAGAAGATATTTACACTAATGGGGAATTGGCTTCCCTACTTTAATGAGGCAGTGCATTCATTTGAAATGCGGAAAAATCCTCGGCTGTCTCACTAGTGACCACGACTTCATAAAAATCGGTGCATCTCAGACATCCCTTGTTCTGACATTTTTCCTTTTGTTTTGTCTCATAAAGCCATTGTGAAGTACCTAGGGATGTTTTACTGTATTCAAGGTACTGTGTAAGACATGTTGTTTAAATTGCTGTTTATAGGTAATCCCTGAATAGTATTTTGTATTGAATCATCTTCATTTCATGAACAGGAATAAAGGGCTTTGGGTAAACATTTCCAATTTGTCATACAATCTGAACATAGGATTCTGCATAAACTGGCAAATTTCCTGTGGTTGAATCGCAGGAACTAAGCAACGGCAGAAAACCTAAAGGCACAAATAGGGATCCTTGTGCACAGCATCTTCAGTGTTAGAGCACAGCAGTATCCGAAAGTTAAAAGCAATAAAGGGCTGGATCTTCCGTCCCGCCCGCCGCAAGATGGCCACGGGCCAGACACGGACCATGTAAAGGTCCATTGACCTCCGGCTGGAATATCCAGTTGCCAGGCGGGTTCGGCCGGAGAATCCCGTCCAATGCTGCCATTTTTTGTGGAACAAAAGCAAAATACTGCAGAAATCTGGGGAAAAAGACAGAAAATGCTGTCAAAATTCAGCAAGTCAGGCAGCATCTGTGGAGAGCTAATCAGCATTAAACGTTGGTGATATTTCATCAGAATAGAAGCATGTTTCTGTAGTTATTTCCTGACTTCTAATCTTGGTCTGTTTCTGCAGTGGAATGTGGCAAAAATCCCTTCGAGGAGGACCCTTACAGAATTTCTGGGACATTGCATAGTGTACAGCTCCAGTGAGGTGTCCAAACTGGTTTTAACAGGGCTCAGCAATTTCTTGGACACTTTACAAATATAAATATCTGGAAATGGCAGATCCTTCCGGCTAAAAACATTTGCATTTTAATTTTACAGCTCCATACATTAAGTACATAAGCACAGGACTCTTTCCTGGGCAAGTGAATTCCAACAGAGCCAGTGTAAGATAAGAGAACTGAAAGAGGCAGACGTTCTGGACTTTGCTTCCCTGGTAGCCCAGAGACGGATACCATTAGCTTGGAGGGACTCAAAGCCCCCGAAGTCGGAGACCTGGCTATCGGACATGGCTAACTTTCACTGTTTGGAAAAAATCAAGTTCGCCTTAAGAGGGTCCCTGTTAGGGTTCACCCGGAGGTGGCAACCGTTCGTCGACTTCTTCACGGAAAATTAATCGTCAGCAGAAGGGGGGGGGGGGGGGGGGTTAGTTTAGCTTAGAGTCTGGGGTTAATAAAGATGGGACCTGTAAGGGATGGAGATGGCTTTTGCACTATGTTTATAGTTTCATGTACATTGTTTATTGTGTTGTTATAATACCAAAACATACCTCAATAAAATGTTTATTAAAAAACAAAAGAGAACTGCGGCCTGGTCAAGTGAGGTGCTAAAGCTACCACAGAATTTACAGTGCTACAGGAGGCCATTCGGCCCATCGAGTTTACACCAGCCCTTGGAAAGAGCACCATACTTAAGCCCACGCCTCCACCCTATCTCCGTAACCCAGTAACTCCACCTAACCTTTTTTTGGACACCAAGGGCAATTTAGCATGGCCAATCCACCTAACCTGCACATCTTTGGAATGTAGGAGGAAACCGGAGCACCCGGAGGAAACCCACACAGACAGTGACCTAAGCCGGGAATCGAACCTGGGACCCAAGAGCAATGAAGAAACCGTGCTAACCACTGTGCTACCGTGCTGCCCCCTCTGAGGTTTGGCCACCTCTGGCATAAATTTAAATTAAATAACACGTACCAGTCTATTTTTCTCCATCGGCAATTCCTTGGGTTCAGGGATGACTCGCTTCCAATCCGGTACGAGAGGGCTGAGATGGCCGATAAGTCCAATGCCAGATCTCCACCCTCTGCCAAATGTGCAACAGCTGTTGCCTGGAGGATCGGTTTGATGCATTGTTTGGAAGTTTCTGCCTCCTTGACTTCACCTTTGCATGTTCCTGATGAAGCCCGGGCAGGTCCTGAGGCTAAGTGTTGATGCCGTCGTAAACGGCGTCGCGTTTCACAACGGCGGCAAAATGCCCCCAGGAGCAGTGATTCTGACCCCTACAGGGGTCTGCACATGCACAATGCAACCGGCGCCAATGCGCGCATGCGCAGTGCGACCGGTGCGATTGCGTGCATGCGCGGTGGCTCCCTTATCCCAGTCAGCCCCGATGCAACATGGCGTAGGTCTACAGGGGCCGGCATGGAGCAAAAGAGGCCCCCAGCCCGAGAGGCCGGCCCACCGATCGGTAGGCCCCGATCGCGGGCCAGGCACAGCGGAGGCCCCCCCCGGGGTCAGAACCCCCCTCCTCCCCCCCCCCCCCCCCCCCCCACCTCCCCCACCAGGCTGCACCCGGATGGATGCACGCCGAGGTTCCACTGGGTAAGACCACATGTGGACAGCGCCGGCGGGACTCAGATTTTTTATGTGGCCGCTCGGTCCGCCCTGAGCGGAGAATCGCAGGGGGGGGCCGCGTAGAGTGGCCCCGGACCGGCACCGCCCCGGCGCCAATGGCACCGATTCTCCGCTCTCCGGAGAATCGGCGGACCAGCGTCGGGGCGGCGTTGTGCTATTCGCGTCCGGCCCGGCGTGGCCTGAGACAATCCCGCCATCCGTGTTCGGTGCCTTTCCAAAAGAATCTTCTCCTCCTTCTGATTGGGGGCAACCTCCCCTCAAAGCCAGTGTCCTCTGAACCTCTTCCCCCCAACCTCCTCCCCCCAATCACCCACCAACCCCCAGCCTCCTCCCCACTCCCCACCTGCCTCTCCCATGAGACACCAATCGCCAACTCCATCATGAACCACTCAGCCTTCTCTACCCTGCTCGCCCTGGGACCTTGACCGTTACCGTATATTCTGGCTCCGGCACTTAGGCTCAGGCAGGAGTCTAAATCTGGTCAGGGGATCAGTTTTTACCTTAAAAACTTTTTAAAAACTAATAGTTGCCTCAATTGAAAACTATTGGGAACCTCAAGATGAAAACGCGGCATTTCTAAACCAAATTATTGGCAGTTTGCCAAATATCTCCGCTAGAACTCAGTTTGTATATATAATAAATTCATGGTTTAAATGTAGTATCAACAGAAAAAAATTAAAGTAGACCGAATGCTGAATTATCACATTTTGACGATAATTTTGTCAGTAAAGCCACCTTTAAGACAAACCTTTAACTTAAGATGAGTGGAATTAAGACAATTTTTTTGCTAGTGATTTGCGTAATAGAAAAAATCTGCTAATGGCACATTCAGAATAATTTACCATCTCAGCTATATCAGAAACAGTAACTGTAGCAACCATAAAAGCTGTTGCTCAAGTCAAAAGCATTGCCTGCATGGTGTAGCTATCTCACTCATTTGGAAGGCAATAATGTTTTTCATTAAAAATAATAATTTGCAACTGTAAAATGCAGCATAATGATAAGCATTTTATCCCCACAGTAAAAACACAGCTCTTACTTTTCTTGAAGTAATGTTTTAGGCTTTTTTCATGACAACTGGATCCAACTAGAAAAGGTTGGGAATCACAAATGTCAACTTAAAGAACCACGCGCGAGGGCGGCATGTGGTGCAGTGGTTAGCAGTGGGACTGCGACACTGAGAAACTGGGTTCGAATCCCGGCCCTGGGTCACTGAACGTGTGGAGATTGTACATTCTCCCCGTGTCTGCGTGGGTCTCACCCCCACAACCCAAAGATCTGCAGGTTAGGTGGATTGGCCACGCTAAGTTGCCCCTGCTAAATTGCTCCTTAATTGGAAAAAAATAATTGGGTATTCTTTAAAAAAAAAAAATTTTTTTTAAAGCCACACGCAGCTCCAGAACCACAAGTTGCAGACCCCCTGGTCTAGTAACCACAGTATAAACCCACCGTCAGAAGGTGCAGGGATTTTATTTTATAATATTTGGAATTATAGAAAAACCTGCATTGATGTACAGCGCCTTGCAGGACAATCCAAAGCCCCCTGAAGTTAGTGGTTTACTTTGGACTGCAAATAAAATGCTGAACAATAAACATTCAAAAGTCATCTATATCACTCGTGAGTAATCAGCTGCTCCTGTAAAAATGCAAACAAAACTGGCTCTTCATAGTTAAGAATTCTTTTGTCTAGATTGTTTTAATACACTGAGATGATTTGCATAATTATCACAGTGCACCTTATTTATACAGGATTTCAACGCTGCAGATTGATTTGTGTTACCTATCTCCTCAAGGGCTTATCTCACGTTTCCATGGTGACAAGCAAATATGGAGATTTCACTCTCATGTGACACTTTGACATATCAAAAGGCTTATCTTTGCAGTCAAATTCACTGCACTGAATAAATGCACAGTGAAGCCACTGCATATAATAATCCATTGGCATTCCAGAGGGAACAAGCTTTTTCCACTCTCTTCCAATTTGTCTCTCCCAGAGGCAATAATTCATTTCATGGTATAGCTCTCCTAGATAACTGAGTCCACCATTATCTCAAAATGTGTTCTTCACAAGATCCTGGGCTGCAAGTGCTATGCTGGTAAGGTACTTGATCATGGAGTTTATCTCACTGAAGCTCAACACTGTTCTCATTAAATGTTCATACATATACAGGACCAAATCTTCCAGTCGCTGGATTGTTGGAGACCGGGCATACCCCACAATAAAAACACTGCTCTGACTTATTTGACTTAATTGTTTTTTAAGCTTTTTTAGTCCTCGTGGACCTCCCTGGGAATTGCGAGGCAAGTTTCAACTTCCAATGGGCAATTCTCCTGCTCCCCAGGACCATCCACAAGTATCTCAAACTCCAAGTTAGAGTCGTAGACTTTGGACATTTTGGTGGTACTTACCTTGACAGCGACCCAGGAAATGTTAGACAGATTCAGATCTAGCCTCACATCTGGATAGCTACACACCCAACCCACCACAAACACCCCCTAACCCACCCCCAACTAACCCCCTGACCCACCCGCCAATGAACCCCCTGACCCTCCAGCTAATTCCCCCCACCCAGACCCGACTGCCCCATTGACCCCCAACTTCCCCCAATCCCCAACCTGACCCCATTGGCCCCTGACCTTTCGACTACCCATCCGACCCAATCCAACCAGCACACAACTACTCGACTTTGCTTCCCACCCCTCAACCCGGCTACCCAGTTCACCCAACTACCCACTCCCCGCCTCAAACACTTACCTGCCTCACTCACCTCAAATACTTCACACCTCACCCACCTATCCACTACTCAATTACCCACCTATCCATTCACTCACTCACCCATTCATCCACTCACTCATCCATTCACTAGCCTTTAAACTTACCATACGGTGACGAGTGCCACAAAAAGGGGATGTGTCCTGTCTTCCCTCAACTGCACTCCAACAACATTCCCGAGGTATGCTGCACTGCGCATCTCTGTGAAAGCTGAAAGAACAACATCAAGTCGGGGAAATGTATGAGCTCAGCAGCACAACCAACCATCATTGCCATTAATCAGTTCCAGCAAAAGCATTGAAAATAATCCGAATCAGAAACTATGGCCACATTGTACCCTCCTGCACCTGGGAATGTTGAGGCATAATTTGGCTGGCAGAGTCAGCACAATCTGTATGAATTGGTACCACATTACATGATACCAGTGTTGTGTTGGGTGCTCTGGATCCGTGGAACACATACAGGTCACCAACACTTGAAATAGTGCAACACTATTTTATTGAATCATTAACTGTTTAACATACTCTGACTGGGTTAACACGATATTAGCTTTAACTAAAGACCTTTGCCTTGTCCTAACCAGTCGATGCACTCAGCACATGGTGAATGTCTGTGCTGCAGGCTGTGAGCTCTGACCTCCTAGCTAGCTGCAGCTCGAATGAGCGGGAGCGCTGATGCCCCCTGTCTTTATAATGCATGTGCTCTAACTGGTGATTGGCTGTGGTGCTTTGTGTGTTGATTGGTCCCACTGTGTATCCATCAGTGTGTGTCTGTCCCATGATATACTGGTGTATATTATGACAGCCCCCCTTTTATAAAAAAATGTACCTGTGTGGCAATAAATAGTGTATGGTGAGAATGTCCCTGACTATGCGTGTGCGAAATATTTACAGGACTATGTACATGAGAACGAAGCTATTTACATGGGAAGGTGCCTGGTGCAGAAAAAGAGTATGTCACAAGAATAACGAGATGAACACTATATACAAACCATGTAAACGATCAAACGGAAGAACAGAACAAATCAGAAAGTCCATAACTCCACAAAGTTCACAAATTAAGTCTCTGAGGTGGGCGACGAATTCTGGTTGACCGCCTCAAGGGTGGGTCGGGAGCCGCCGGCTGAGGAGCGGGCTGGACTGCGTCAGAGTCAGGAGGATGCAGAGTGACAGGGATCTCTGCATAGTCCATGGCAGGGTCAGCAGGAGCGCGAGGCGACAGTGGCAGATCACGTAGCAAGCACGGAACGAGACGAAGGGTGTGTCGATTGCGGCGTAGAATGGAGCCATCCGGTAGATGAACCAGGAACGAGCGGGGGGCCACCTGCCGAAGGATCACAGCGGTTGCAGACCAGCCACCATTCGGAAGATGGATGCGGATGTTGTCATCTGGACCAGAGCAGGGAGATCAGCTGCACGGGCATCATGATCCGCCGCACGAGACAGCTGCATCCGTCGAAGGACCGGAACGTGGTCAAGGTCTGGGACATGAATGGACGGTACCGTCGTCCTCAGGGTGCAACCCATGAGCAACTGGGCTGGCGACAGGCCAGTTGTCAGTGGGGTGGAGCGATAGGCCAGCAAGCAAGGTAGAAATTGGACCCAGCATCGGCAGCCTTGCAGAGGAGCCGTTTGACTATGTGGACGCCCTTCTCCGCATTGCCGTTGGATTGGGGGTACTGTGGACTGGATGTCACATGTGCAAAATTGTACCACCTGGCAAAGTTGGACCATTCCTGGCTTGCGAAGAAGGGGCCAAGGGGCCATTGTCCAACATAACTGTGAGTGGGATGCCGTGTCGCGCAAAGGTGTCATTACAGGCACGGATGACTGCAGACGATGTGATGTCATGCAACCGTATCACCTCCGGGTAATTTGAAAAGTAGTCCACAATCAGGACATAGTCTCTACCCAGCACGTGGAACAGGTCGATGCCCACCTTGGTCCAAGGTGACGTGAACTGCAGGGTCTCACGTGGTTGTGCCGGCTGGAAGCGCTGACAAGTGGGGCAGTTCAGCACTGTGTTGGCTATGTCGTCATTAATGCCGGGCCAGTACACTGCCTCTCGGGCCCGTCGGCGGCACTTTTCCACGCCAAGATGGCCCTCGTGTAGCTGTTCCAGGACGAGCTGGCGCATGCTATGCGGGATGACAATGCGGTCCAGTTTCAGAAGAACCCCGTCGACTACCGCCAGATCATCTCTGACATTATAGAACTGAGGGCATTGGCCCTTGAGCCACCCGTCTGTTAGGTGGTGCATGACACGCTGTAGCAAGGGGTCAGCTGCCATCTCGCTGCGAATTTGGACAAGACGTTCATCCGAGGCAGGTATCTTGGAGACCGCGAATGCCACATGGGCGTCAACCTGGCAGACAAATCCCACTGGGTCACACGGAGTGTTGACTGCCCTGGAGAGAGCGTCGGCAATGGTGAGGTCTTTGCCTGGGGTGTAAACCAGCTGGAAGTCGTATCGCCGGAGCTTGAAAAGAATACGCCAGAGGCGAGGCGTCATGTCTTTCAAGTCTTTCTGTATTATATTGACCAGCGGGCGATGGTCGGTCTCGACGGTGAATTGAGGGAGTCCGTAGATATAATCATGAAACTTAACCACACCGGTCAGAAGGCCCAGGCACTCCTTTTCTATCTGCGCGTAGCGCTGTTCCGTGGGGGTCATGGCGCGTGACACATATGCAACGGGGGCCCATGATGAGGCCTCATCACGTTGAAGGAGCACTGCCCCAATGCCAGATTGGCTGGCATTGGTCGAAATTTTGGTCTCTTTTGCTGGATCTAAGAACGCTAAGACCGGGGCCGTGGTGAGTTTGGTTTTGAGTTCTCTGCATTCGCGCTCGAGGGCAGGGAGCCATTGGAAGTCTGTTGTCTTCCTGACCAGGTTCCTGAGAGCCGTGGTATGAGAGGCGAGGTTAGGGATGAACTTCCCTAAAATGTTGACCATGCCCAGAAATAGGAGGACCGCCTTCTTGTCCTCTGGCGTTTTCATGGCTGTGATAGCAGCCACCTTGTCCGCATCCAGCCGCACACCCAACTGGGAGATGTGGTCCCCGAGGAACTTGAGTTCCGTCTGACCAAAAGAGCATTTGGCCCTGTTGAGGCGAAGGCCCTACTCATGTATGCGTTTGAATACGCGCTGGAGGCAACTGACATGCTCCTGCGGGGTGGTGGACCAAATGATTATGTCGTCGACATAGACGCGAACACCTTCAATGCCTTCCATCATTTGTTCCATGATCCTATGGAACACTTCTGAAGCAGATATGATCCCAAACGGCATCCTGTTGTAACAATATCTGCCAAAGTGGGTATTGAATGTACACAGTTTCCTGCTGGATATGGCGAGCTGGATTTGCCAGAATCCTTTTGAGGCGTCAAGTTTGGTGAAGGGCTTGACGCGAGCCATCTCGCATGTGATCTCTTCGCGCTTGGGAATTGGATAATGCTCGCTCATGATATTGCGATTTAGATCCTTGGGATCAACACAAATTCTCAATTCGCCGGAAGACTTTTTTACACATACCATGGAACTGACCCAGTCGGTTGGGTCCGTGACTCTGGAGATCATTCCTTGGTCCTGGAGGTCCTGCAGCTGCTGCTTGAGGTGGTCCTTAAGGTGTGCTGGGACCCTGCGAGGTGCGTGCACCACAGGAGTGGCATTCTGTTTCAATAAGATCTTGTAGGTATATGGGAGCGTGCCCATGCCTTCGAAGACGTCGTGATGCTGGTCGATGATGGCGCGAGTTGCGCCCTGAAGTCAGTGTCCTGAAAGGCAGACGTGTCATCAGGAGAGAGAGAGTGAACTCTCTGAACTAGGTTCAACAGCTTGCATGCCTGTGTGCCACGCAGGGAGGCTTTCGAGGAGCCCACAATCTCGAAAGGAAGGATGGCTTTGTGTGACCTGTGCGTCACTTCAAGTTGGCACGAGCTGCAAGCAGGAATGACATTGCCATTATAATCCAATAGCTGGCAGGCTGATGGAAGGATGGGTGGTTTGACACGAAAGCTTTGGAAAGCACACCACGGCATGAGATTGGCGGAGGCACCAGTGTCCAGGCGGAATCGTATTTGGGACCGGTTGACCATCAGGGTGGCACACCACTCATCGTTTGGATCGATGCTGTATACCGACAGTGGCTGGTGTCTTTGCTTTGGGGACAGCCTGTTTTTTGTCACAACACCGGCTCGAAAAGGCGCCTTTGGGTCCTCGGTGTCACTGCTGTGTGGGAGTTCTGCATCGGACTCGGTAACCGTGGATTGAATTGCCCGGACATTCCTGCGAGGCTGGCTGAAGCGATATGAATTGGCAGGTTGAGCTGCTCGGCAGAAGGCAGCATAGTGGCCAAGTCTGCCACATCTTAGACATTGTCGAGATTTGGCACGGAATTGCCGTTTTAAATGGGCAGAGCCACAGTTGCCACATGTCGTAGCGTCAGCACGTTCGCTGCGCCACCGCGCATGGGCGGTGCAGTCGAGCATAATGCGCGCCTGCACATTACGTTCTTCCACATCGCCGCCTGCTCGTTTGGTGCGTACAAGCGCGAGAGTGCCCGAAAAAGTGCCCGAAATGGCCGCCCTCATCCAGGCTGAGGCCCTGGAAGTGCTCAATCACTTGGACCCGTTCCGCCTCGTGGGGACCTTGCCGCGCTGTTTCAGCCGCTTGGATGTTGGAATACTGACTCATGGCGTTTTCGTGTAAGACACAGGTCTCAATGGCAGTGGCTAGGGTGAGCTGCTTTACTTTGAGGAGCTGCTGTCGTAGGGGGTCCGACTGAACACCAAAAATGATCTGGTCGCGTATCATGGAGTCGGAGGTGGGCCCGTAGCTGCAAGACTGCGCAAGGATGCGGAGGTGCATGAGAAAGGATTGGAAAGGTTCATCCTTACCCTGCAAACGCTGTTGGAACACGTAGCGCTCGAAACTTTCATTCACCTCTATGCCGCAGTGAGTGTCAAACTTGAGGAGGACCGTCTTGAACTTTGTTTTATCTTCATCATCCGCAAAGGTGAGAGAATTGAAAACGTGGATGGCATGGTCCCCGGCCGTGGGTAGGAGGAGAGCAATCTTCCTGGTATCCGAGGCGTCCTCCCTCCCTGTGGCCTCAAGGAAGAGCTGGAAGCGCTGTTTGAATATCTTCCAGTTGGCCCCTAGGTTGCTGGCGATGCGGAGCAGCGGTGGCCTGATGTTGTCCATGTTGCAGGATGACGGAATGCTGGCGGAAGGCAGATCACTTGCAGGTAGGTCTAAGAAGCGCAAATAATTCTCAACTCCTGGTATCATGTTGTGTTGGGTGCTCTGGATCCGTGGAACACATACAGGTCACCAACACTTGAAATAGTGCAACACTATTTTATTGAATCATTAACTGTTTAACATACTCTCACTGTGGGTTAACACGATATTAGCTTTAACTAAAGACCTTTGCCTTGTCCGAACCAGTCGATGCACTCAGCACATGGTGAATGTCTGTGCTGCAGGCTGTGAGCTCTGTCCTCCTAGCTAGCTGCTACTCGAATGAACGGGAACTCTGATGCCCCCTGTCTTTATAGTGCGTGTGCTCTCACTGGTGATTGGCTGCGGTGTTGTGTATGTTGATTGGTCCCACTGTGTATCCATCAGTGTGTGTCTGCACCATGATATACTGGTGTATATTATGACAACCGGTAGCCACTAAGTCATCAGATTTTGCGCACAAACTCCAAGGGGACACTCCAGTGCAGTACTGAGAGAATGCTGTATCATCAGAGGTGACATCAGAGATGCCGAACCAACATTCTGCCTATCCTCTCAAGGTAGATGTAGAAGATTAGCGGCTCCATTCTGAAAATGAGCAGGGACGGTCTCACCAGCGTTCTGAGCAGAAATTATCCCTCAACCAACATCTAAAATAAACAGATTACCTAGTCATCGTCACCTTGCTGTTTGTACGAGCTTGCTATGTGCAAATTGGCAACTAGGGGTTTCCTGCAACAGTGACTATTGATTTACAAAGCTTGTCATTGTCTGTAAAACGCTTTGGCATGATCTTGAAGCTGTGTAAGACATTATATAAAAGCAAGTCCTTCCTTTTTAAATAAATGATTTATCGTGGCATTCTGCTTTTAAAAGAATGCTCTGATTCTGAGAAACCAGTAAAACTGGGGATGTGCATCTGTGCCAGCAACTTCAAATCGGATCAGAACCAATTTCTATGAAGCACCATTGGCAGCAACTTGCAGGCATTGGGCAAGATCAGAAAATCACATCCTCAACCCCTCAATTCACAAAGTACTCATTTCGCAAGGGGGCCAATCCAGGAGGCCACCTGTCACGTCAGGCGATCTGCAATCACATGCAGGAATGAGGGAAGTTCCAATTATATATTTTCATTGGGATAATACCTTGGTCCCTTTTTCCTAGCTTTAACTAGGTGCCAGAATACCACTGAGTGAAAAAAGTCCCATTGTTACTTATCTGGCCATCAGGGCTCCTCATGAGTTGGAAAGCGTTAAAGTCAATTAGTGTTCAGGTAGTAAGTACATCATTCTGTTCATCAGCAGCTGTCACCAGAGGGTGTGGCATCCCATGCTGCCAATGCTATTGGAAGGAGAATAAATGGCTGGATGGTTGTAATGAGAGTGGAACTCTCTTTTCATTCATGGTTCATCCATCACCACCATCGCCAAGCCAGGAAAAGCCCTTCGACAGCAGAGGAGCATCCCATGTTGGACACCTCTGCTGATCTTTGGCCGTCACCTCCATTTTAAAGAATTAAATATTGGCTGGAATTTTCCTAACCCTTTGAAAGGAGAAAGGCTGACAAAGTGGCGTGGGAAGGTGTTGGCTATGTGGCCAGCCATTGGGAAGGCAATTGAGCCACTTAAGTAGCCAATTAAGGGCCACTTCCTACCTATGCGGGCATTTGCCCATTTTATGGGGGGGTGGGGGAAGGTTCCGGGTGGGTGGAGGCATTGAATTGGGATACTGCCCCCTGAAACCTGGCTGCTCCAAGGTGGGGATGCTTTGGGTGCTTCATGGCCCATGGAAAGGCACCCACCCTCTT
This sequence comes from Scyliorhinus torazame, assembly GCF_047496885.1. Classification (NCBI taxonomy): domain Eukaryota; kingdom Metazoa; phylum Chordata; class Chondrichthyes; order Carcharhiniformes; family Scyliorhinidae; genus Scyliorhinus; species Scyliorhinus torazame. The sequence continues at coordinate 69,576,506 of NC_092715.1, read as the reverse complement.
TGGCTGCCATGGTCACCCCCACCACAATAGTGCAGCTGGTATTTAATAAGCAGCCCCATGCTGATCGCTGAGACCACTGGGTATGGGAGCTGGGACAAACACTGGCATGGAGTATATTGTCGTGTTGGGTGCTCTGCTACACAGACGAACCAACATGGTTGCAGATGGTACAACTCAGTTTTATTACTAACAATAACAACATCTGTAAACTGGTTACTGTGGTTCGTTCATTACCCTCTAACCTGTGGACCTAGCCCTAACACTATCTTGGAGAAGCACTTAGCACATGGTGAATGTCTGAGTGGCTTGCTGTGAGCTCTGTGCCCTGAGCTGTCCCTTGCTGGAATGAGCGGGAAGTGTTGTGTTCCCCGTTTTATAGTGTGTATGCTCTTGCCTGTGATTGGCTGTGATGTTGTGTGTGGATTGATTGGTCCGTTGATCTGTCCATCAGTGTGTATGTGTGTTTGCACCATGATGTTTATCTGAATATCATGACATATATGAATACCAGTTAGGGGTGGGTGGTATGGCATATATTGGCATGAGGATCGTGGGTAAGACCTTTAAAAATTACCTTTCAAAAGGTTCCTCCATCAAGACTATGGTTCTGCGAGACGATGAACCGCGACTATTTGAAAGCCTGGGCTGACTTCATGAAAATTACAGAGGGCTAGGAGATGCCCATCCCCACAATGGAGACAGCCAGGTCAGGAGTGCAGGGTGTGGGTTTAAGCACCAGCTCGCACCCTTATCCCCCACTGACAAAAATTGAAGGTGTCAAGAATAGAAAGTTGGATCCTGGCTGTCACTTTTAAAGCTCCGCCGAGTGTCCCTGACTCCATGAAAATCCAGCCCATTATTCACAACCTTCAGTAAGATGAATTCATGGACGGAATATTTCTGCCGCTTCCTCCGGAGGGATGCTCCAGTCCTGCTGAAGGCAGCAGACTTTTGAATGGCCTGCCACGTTTTCCAGTCCTGCCCTGCCCTGAATGGCCTGCCACATTTTCCAGTCCTGCCCTGCCCTGCCACAACGGGATGGGGAAACTCTGCCCAATGTTATTGCAGGGATTTACTTAAGCACATACTAATGTCAATGATTAACTCATTGAAATACAAACATTTCCCTGCAGGCATCCTTAGTATAAAGAGATGATTTTGCTAGGTGGGATGGCAAAGGGATTTGAATGCAGTCGCTGACTCTTAGCTGCTTAAATGTGCATTCCAAAATAACTAAACCACGCATAATTAGACTATTGCTAATCAAGTTCTGCAATATTCAGTTTGAGAATTACAATTCTCTGGCATTTCTAGCAAATGTGTTCTCCTCACTTGCCAGAAGGAGAGAACAGTTCAGACTCTTAGTTCCTGGGCGGGATTCTCCGCGAACCGGCGGGGCGGGCCACTCCATGCGCCGAGGAATGGCATGAACCACTCCGGCATCGGGCCGCCTGGAAGGTGCGGAATCCTCCGCATCATCAGGGGCTAGGCCGGCGCCAGATTAGTTTGCGCCACGCCGGCTGGCACGGAAGGGGCTTGGCGCCGCGCCAACCGGCGCCGAAGGGCCTCCACCGGCCGGCACGAGTTGGCGCATGCACTGGAGTGCCAGTGTGTGCTGGCATCATCCCAGCGTATGCGCAGGGGGTTCATCTCCGCGCTGGCCATCGCGGACTGTTACAGCGGCTGGCGCGGAGGAATAGGGTGCCCCCACGGCACAGGCCCGCCCGCAGATCAGTGGGCTCCAATCGTGGGCCAGGCCACCATGTGGGCACCCCCCGGGGCCAGATCCCCCCGTGCCCCCCCCCCCCCCGAGGACCCCGGAGGCCGCCCGCGGAGCCAGGTCCCACCGGTAAGTATGTGTCATAACATACGCCGCCGGGACCGGCCTAAAACGGGCGGTCACTCAGTCCATCGTGGGCCAGAGAATCGCGGCCCAGCCAAATCCCCGGTGCCGGAGAATTCGGCAGCCGGCGGGGGCGGGATTCACGCCGCCCTCCAGCAATTCTCCGACCCGGCGGGGTTTGGAGAATCCCGCCCCCCATCTTTACTGTTTTTCGCTGGTGCCTTGTTGACTAAAGCAACTTCAGTTGGCACCTCAGACTGGTTGCCCCTCTTCCCAACAGATTAGCAGCAGGCTTTTGTCCCTCTGTGGTGATTGTCCCTTTAAGGGCAACACAGCAGAGTAAGGGTCACATGGCCTGTGCGACCAATCGGGACTCAGAATGTGGAATCACCCCATGGTGAGTGAGTGTCCAAGGCAAAGAGACATTTTGGGAATTAGCTACAGCCATGTGGCTGCTGTACAATTCTTATTAATAAATTATTTTATTTCAACTATGGCAGCACGGTGGCGCAGTGGGTTAGCCCTGCTGCCTCACGGCGCCGAGGTCCCGGGTCCGATCCCGGCTCTGTGTCACTGTCCATGTGGAGTTTGCACATTCTTCCCGTGTTTGCGTGGGTTTCATCTCCACAACACAAAGATGTGCAGGATAGGTGGATTAGCCATGCTAAATTGCCCCTTAATTGGAAAAAAGTGAATTGGGTACTCTAAATCAGGGGGCAGTATCCCAATTCAATGTCTCCACCCACCCGCAACCTTCCCCCACCCCCCCCCATAAAATGGGCAAATGTCCGCATAGGTAGGAAGTGGCCTTTTAAAAATTATTTCAACTAATGAAATCTACAAAAGTGCGTCTTTACACGCTCTGACACCACTACCACCCTGATCCAGTTTCCGGGATTGGAGTCACTTAGACATGTTAACATGGTCCGTGTGGCGATCACATCACCAACAGTCAGTCTGCTACCACTGCAGAACCAGAGGGCCTCCACCGCATCATTTGAAGGGGAAAAAGATTTCATTGATGAAAATTGTTGCCGACTTTCTCAGACTTAGCTGAGACCAAGGCCTACAAATGTAGGCACTAGGGCTTCATCCAAAGACTTCAGGGCCATTACTGCCGCAACACAATACTACCATCTCCTTTAAAAGGCAGTCACAAGGACCATCACCTGCTGTGAACCAAGGCCCCAACCTGTGTTGGCATGGGCCGGAAAAGGGCAGCCAGTCATATTCCTTCTGAGATTGGGGGGAGAAAAGTCCAAGTATGGGGCAGCACGGTAGCACAGTGGCTAGCACAGTTGCTTCACATTCCAGGGTCCCAGGTTCGATTCCCAGATTGGGTCACTGCCTGTGCAGAGTCTGCACGTTCTCCCCGTGTCTGCGTGGGTTTCCTCCGGGTGCTCCGGTTTCCTCCCAGAAGTCCCGAAAGATGTGTAGATTATGTGCTAAATTGCCCTTAGTTCCCAAAAAAGGTTAGTTGGGGTTTTGGGGATAGGGTGTAAGTGTGGGCTTGTGTAGGGTGCTCTTTCCAAGGGCCGGTGCAGACTCGATGGGCCGAAAGGCCTCCTTCTGCACTGTAAATTTTATGATTCTATGTGTGAGGAGATATACAAAGGGGCTTGCATCTCCATTCTTCCACTGCTTTCTGAAGCTGTTTGTGTCAAAACAAACATCTGGCTACTTAATAACATCTGTGGACGTGTTAATTTTCAACAGCTGGAAAAGGTAAAGGTTCAAGCAGTAAATCTTTGAGCAATATGCTTCTAGTACTTTCACTGCACAACTCCCTTAGGAAGTCAAAATCTCTCATTTAAAAACTCAAACTCTCAGCCTTGACTTCTCTCCGGAGTCTCTTCATCGCTCGTCTTTCTTCAAAATCTGTTTTTTTTATTAGTGGGCGAGCAAAAAGTAATCCAATAATGAATTGTTGGAACTTTAGTGGGAAAAAAAGGTCTGCCCTCACCATGCAGTCCAAGTGATTCTTTACAGGAACTATTCAAACTTGGCAATTGAATGCTAGTAATTTAGAAACGTACAGGGCTGAGATGAGGAGACATTTATTCACTCAGAGGGTTGTGATTCTTCGCAATTCTCTACTCCAGAGAGTTGCGGATACTCCCTCGTTAAGTATCTCCTCTTGTGACTTCCGGTGACGGCGGGCGGGAGGCAGCCGCACACTGGAGAGCTCCCCCGCGGGAATAGAAATTTTGGGGTTTTAACGCCCGATCCCAGGGGCAACGGAGGCTGAAAAAGCTGTAAGAAGGCACAGGGAGGAGAAATGTCCAAGTTTGGGGAAAAAACGGCCGTGACAAAGGGAGTTAATGAAAGTCCGCCGGTGAGTGCAAAAGTCAGCGCAGGAACTGTAAGGAAAGCAGAGGCTGGAGCACCAGGGGAGGCCGCATCGCTCACAGCAGAAGAAATGACCGAAGTAATGGTTGTAGAACTTGAAAAACAGTTCACAAAACACATGGAAGCGATGGAGAAGGACATGGGGGCGGTATTGAAAGTGCTGGTGGAGGAGGCGATTGCCCCGGTGAGGGCGGCGGTATCAAGCCCAGCGGCGGAGGTGCAGGAGCAAGGTGAAACACTGAAGGAAGTGGAAGAAGTATTATCGCAGCGCAGTGACCAACTCACCTCGATGAGGAAGGAGTTGCGGAAGGTGACAGAGACCAACAAGGGTCTGCGAGCCAAAATGGAAGACCTGGAAAACAAATCCAGGCGGCAGAATCTGAGGATCGTGGATCTGCCCGAAGGGGTGGAAGGCCCAAGGCCGACGGAGTATTTTGCCACGATGTTGGCGGAGCTTTGGGGGAGGGGGGACGATCCCTCGCGATACGAATTGGATCGGGCTCATCGGTCGTGGAGGCCTATACCAAAGGCGAGTGAGCCACCAAGTGTAGTAACTGTATGTTTCCGTAGGTATAGCGTGAAGGAGAAAGTCCTGTGCTGGGCAAAGCAGAAGTGGGTGGTGCAGTGGGCTGGAGCTGGTATACGCATTACCAGGACTTTACGGTGGAGCTGGCGAGGAGGCGGACTACCTTCGGCCGGGTGAAGAAGGCACTGTACATCAGCAAGGGGCAGTGCGGCATAGTATACCCAGCTAAGTTGAGGGTACCTACAAATCCAAGGACTTTTATTTTGGAACGGCGGAAGCAGCGGAGGAGTTTGCGAAGGCAGAAGGACTGTGGCAGAATTGAGAAACTGTACCGATGTAGCCTCATGTAACTTTATTTTGTCAATGCGTGTTGGTGTATGTACTAAATGAGTCGACGCTGTATATTTGAATGAAGGCAGAGTTGGGACTTTCATTTGTAATGATGGTTCTTTGGGGCTTGGGTGTGTCTGCTGGGGTTGTGTGCTAAAGGGGATTTCTTGGTTTTCCTGGGACCCGGCAAGGGGGAAGGTGACCCGGGCGGGGGCCTCCACGCTGGCCGATTTAAGCCGGCCAGTGAACGGGAGTGAGGTGAGGGGAGGGGCTGTGGCCATCGGAACCTGGAGAACAGGTTTCGGTGAGTCTAGCTGGGGTGAAATGTTAGGGGAAGGAACCGAGGTTGGGGGGAGGAGTTTACAAGAGGAAGTGGAGTGGAGGAGTCTGGGAGGGGGGGGGGGGGGGGGTCTACAATTCTTGGGTGCCATTCACGATACTCTTTTGGGGATTGGATGGCATTGAATATTAGGGGGGGTGGACTATATATCTCAACGGTGACCAGGGCGATTCCTGATTCCTTTTTTCCTCTTTGCGAGGTTTAGTTTTATTTGATGCTTATATTGTCAGGTGGGCCATTGTTTGGGGGTTGGTGGGAGGATGGGATTGTTGTTGGTAGGGGGATTGACCCTGTATTTGTTTACTGTTTGTTGGTGGGGTATAAATCCTGAAGAAAATGTGAAAATTAAGAATAAAAATATATATATTTTTTAAAGTATCTCCTCTTGTTCGTCATTCGAGATGAAGACGACCATGTCCATCATCTGGGATGTATGTTAGGTTTCCGATGGGTGACTCTTAAGACTGATCTGCGCGTGGTTAGCAGTGCAGCACCATGGCAAAAAGTTGTTGCACTCACCCTGAAGTCTCTCGCGAACTGCAACTTGTGCGTGCCGCACATGAGCAATCAGGTTTGGCACCAAGGTAAGTTCCTGCTGGCATGAGGCAAGACTGGAAGGCCCGACAGGATGCTGGTGGGCTGCTGTTTTAATGTGCATTAATGAGCTGCAAATGAATGCTAATGGCGTTTGTGCCACCTGCAGCAGGATGAGTGAGAAAATTTCAACGAGATTTTATGCCGGTGGGTTACTGACCTTTGTACTCCTGCCAGATTCACAATGCCCGCCCACCACCAAATCTGCTGTGGGCTGGATGGGAGAATTCCACCCATTCGGGGCAATTCTCCCAAAAAATGGTTAACAGCCAAGATTCTCCAGCCTTTCGCTGGAGAAGGGATCCTCTGGTCGCGTAGAAACGCAGCCCCACCCGCTGGTTTCTCGGCAACATGGGGTGGCTTCAATGGGAAATCCCATTGACAGCAGCAGAAGCAGGGAATCCCAGCACCAGAGAATGGTGCACCGCCACCAAGAAACACGCAGCTGGGCAGCCGGAGAATCCTGGGCGAAATTCTCCTACCCGCCCCGCCACATTTCTGCGCCGACCGGCCGGCGGGAGTCTCCGTAACACCGGCCGGTCAATGGGGTTTCCCATTGTGGGGCAGCCCCACGCCGTCGGGAAACCCCCGGGCGCCGGCAGAACGGAGACTCCCGCCGGCGGAGAATGACGCCCCCTGAGTCGAGCAGGAAAACCTGTGAGAATCTCATTAGCTGTTCCGTCGCAATTCTCTTCATACTTTACCCAGAGCTGGGCTGGGATTCTCCTATCCAAATTCACCTCCCACAACCGCCAGCAAGAATGACGAATTTGGTGCTCAGCCAAAACTCTATTCACTGCAGCGGGACCAGGGAATCTTTAGCTGTGATTGACAAGCTTTTCACCACATCAAAAGCAGTTAAGTGCTTTCTGCTGAGAGAAAAAAGGAAGTGGAAACACTTAACTCCTGGATGTTTATAAACTTTGTGATTAGATTCACAGCAGGGTACTTGAGAAGCAAGATGAAAATAAACAATCCTGACACCTGGCTGTCTGGAAGATATTACCCTGTCAATTACAGCCTACTAAAAGCTATTTCTCTTTGGAAGTGCATCAGCTCAGGGAAGATCTCATCCACAGGCTCAGCATAAGGCTGGGACCCAGCTGGTCCTGGCCCTCCAGCCTCAGAGCCCCCAGAGTACGCTGGCCAGGGGCAAAAAAGGCCACAGAACATGATAAGCAGCTGGCTGCCTCCACCTCAGATGTGCATCCTGGGGGCACACTTAGACTTAGTAGTAGAGCTAGAAGGGCAAAGCACATCGAAGATCACTGATGGCACCAGGGGAGGAGGTGGGAGGGTAGGTAGGGGGTGAAGGGGTTAGGTTGGAGGGGGTGGCACCATCGGGAGTTTGGGGAATTGTAAATCACAATAAACATCCTTGTGCACAACCAGTATGATGCCTCTGTAACTTTCTTCCACAGTGCTCGCTGACCTCCAAACACTTGGCCCATCTCTCCAGGCATTCACCCCTTCCCCAAGGCAGTCGCCCACCATCCGGCCGTGGACATGTTCCCGTAGCTGTGCCGCATCCCCTGGGTGTTCGGATGTTGGCTGCTGCGTGTGAGGTGTTGCCTCCGCAGTTTTCAAGCATGTTGTCCAGCTATCAAGGTGTGATCGGTAATGACTCCCACATGCTATATGGCCCACCCACCCATGGGAATCCACTTGGATTGTGTGACGTGTTCACCTAACCACGATTACCAACTCCCTGTCAGCAATAACATTCAGCCGAATGGCCAGAGGCCTTGGCAGTCGATGGGGGTTATGGGTGGTCATTGGGACAGACGGGCAGGGACATGAGTTGCCCCTGGAACAGGTACACACAATCCAGGGGTTGGCAGGGTGGTGCCGAGCACGGTGCAGCCATCTGGGATGGCCGCTTCCCGATTACAAAATGGACACTTTGCAAAAATTGCAGGGAAAATGGGCAATACTGAGAAAACAAGCAGGTTCAGGGTTTGTCTGTTTATTGGAGCCGCAGCTCCCAGACAAGACCAAAACTGCAAATCCATTAGCATACTAATGGGCCATCTCCGGGGACGAAAGAGTAACATTTAAGTAAACGATACGAAGGCAGACACCCTGGCGCCAGAGGAGACCAAAACAAAGCAGGCCAACGGCCACCTAGGACACGCCCAGCCATCAGGGCACCCACCCCTTTATTGGAGGAAATCGATAGGAATGATTGAGAAACGGCCCAATTAATTGGGGCCAAGTTCAAGGCCCGCCCAAAAGCGCGCGAAGCCCCTTTTAGGTATAAGAAGGATCCCCCAAGAGAGAATTGTTCTCTTGGCTCCAGCTCTCACCAAGGAGAGGCCTGTCCCAAAGCTGCATCAGAACAAGTAAGTCGAAGGTCAACGCACGCTACCAGACAGATGACCTTAACTGTTATCCTTTACCAGTTCCACCCCAGCATCCTCAGAACCGAACGGCCATTGGTCCTCTGACTGAGTGGGCGTCCGAAGCTAAGCATAGGCTTTAGCAGTAGTGATAGTTTAGTCTGTAGTATTTGTGCATGATTATATTTAACTGTGTGTGTAAATAAATAAGCATTTGACTTTGAACTAACTAACTGGTGTATCGAGTCTTTGATCAGTATTCGGTTTGAACCTTGTGGCGGTATCGAGAGATATCTGGCGACTCTAGAGCAAAAAGTAATTAGAACTAAGGAAGGCGACCATATTGGCCGCCATATTCAGAGCCAAATAAAGAGAAACACAATTAGCAACAACGGTTGCCCCCCCCCCCCCCCCCGCCCTGGTTGCCCCCCCACACCACCACCACCCCCCAACCACTCTCCCACTCTCCCATGGCGGCCCACTCCAGTGGAGGATTCACCATCCCCCTGCCGAACACAGGGGTAGCAAGCCCAGCACCCCAGGGCTCTGGCAAAGATGGCTATTCACCTCTTTGGCTCCCCACAGAAGCCCTTGTACCAGATTCACGTTTTTGAAAAGGAGTAGTAATCGACGCCAGCGTGACCACTTGCTGGGGAGGCCGCTGAATGAAAGGAGGACGTTGAATATGAGGGGGGCTCTCGCTAATTGTATGGAAATGGGGCTTAAGTGATGAGAATTTGTTTCTCGCCACGTTACGGCAAGATCCCGATTTTGCCCACAGGAGCGGGTCGGTTGCATTGCAAACTCTTTAGCGCCTGGTCTGATTCTCGTGTTCTGCCCGTCCCGCTGGAATCTGGCCTCGTTTCGCTCGAGCGAGAGAGCAACGAGGCTCAGGAATCGTGCCCTTAGTATCCAGGGATATGCGGCCAGGGTTGCAGGGATAGGTTGGGTGCCTGGTTAGGGTGCTCTTTCAGAGGGCTGGTGCAGACTCGATGGACCAAAACTGTAGGGATTCGAGGATTTTATGATTCTCAAAAGAATTTTTGAAGGTGACCTAAACGTGCATGTGAGCCTGAGCAATATGCAAATATGACACAATTTACCCCAATTAATCAGGTTAACATCCCAGTAACTCCATGAAAAATAATGAACACAGTGGCTTGGAAATATTTGTATCTATCAGAAGATTAAGGAGATATCAAAAGGAAAAAAATCTATTTTGCCTGACTGCAGTGTGGGAATCAAATCACCTAAAATGATTTGAGTATTAGTCATCCTTACCTCATAAACAGTCGTATGGAAATAAGATTGATTAACCATTACACTTTTCCAGTAAAACAAATTGCCCACACGGGCAAAGAAATATGTTGGCTGAATTCATTGTCCATGGTGGTGTCCCTGGAAACAGCCCAGAATGCCGGTGCCAATCCGACAGCAGCCATTACAGGGAGCCCATCCAAAATGAAATGTGAATCAGGAATTAACTGACTGCCGTCAGGATTCCCCATCAGATAGCCAGCAGCTATTCAGTCCCAGCAGCACCTCTGGAAAACGTGGGCACTGCTGGGCATGCAACAGGCCCCGGAGCAGCAGCCTCATTGGAGGTCTCAGAGGGCAGGCGAGTGGGGTGGGCTCACCAGGGCCAGTCAAGCAGGCCCCAGCAAGTAGGCAGGAGGGTTGTTGTGGAGGCCAGTGGGAGAGGCTGTTCCAGCAGCCCTGGGGCTCAGGGTGTCCAATTAGGAGGCCACTCCTGTGGCGTATGCTGTTCCCCCATCATACACCTCCCTTTTGTCATTGTCCCACCTACCATTTTCTCAAATTATATATGGCACAGAAACAGGCCATTCAGCCCATACAGTCCATGCGGACATATATGTTCCACTCGAGTCTCCCCCCAATTTTCCTCATCTAAATCTACCATCATAACCATCTCTTCCCCTCTCCCTCATAGACTTGTTTAAGTGCATGCATACTATTCTAGGGCATGATACAGCGGACGTAAAACAAAGTCCTCTGTCGGACATGTTCAGTGGGTGTTTCTCAGTGGCTGCAGCGCAAAGAAACACCCCACTATTCACTGGCACATTGCCGGGTTTTTGTGGCCTTGGGGGGGGTCTCCCTGCCGAGGCTGCATTTAAAGAGAGTTCCTTCTGGCCAGCTGATCTCACCAGCAGGAAAGGCTGCAGATTGGGGCGCCAATTTTTCTGGCAGCCCACATCATTCTCCCACCCCACATTTTCTGCCCCCCCCCAATTGTTTTTGCCAGGGTGGCAGTGCCAAGGCGCCCGGATGTCAGTGGGAGTACCAGGGTACCACCTTGCCCACAGCCTGACCACCTGGGGGCCTTCGATGGCCTGGGAGACCTCCCGGGTGCCGTTACGCCTCGTCCACATTTGATGAAAAGCCATCTACCTGATATTTTGGGCGGGTTTAATGTCCTCTCCCCTCCAGTTTGGTGATGGGGGTATTTAATTACAGGGGATGGTGCTGGGTGGGAACTCCCCCACCACCCTGATGAAGTCCATGTTGGGAAGCCCTGCAATTGAGGCCCATAAGTGGCCAATTAAAGCCCACTTAAGGGCCTCATTCCTTCCACTGTCGATGTTAACGCAGCAGTGGGTGGATGGCTCACTATGTAGGAAGCACAACAAGCAAACCCTCGCATGACTCTTGGCATCAGGAAGAGAGGGTCCAATGAGAGTTACCCCCCTGCCCTTGCTGACCTGCGCACCACCCACCATCACTCAATGTGGCCTGGGATCCAGCAACAAGTGCTGGGTGGAGTTACTGGGTTATGGGGATAGGGTGGAGGTGTGGACTTGGGTAGGGTGCTCTTTCCAAGAGCCGGTGCAGACTCGATGGGCTGAATGGCCTCCTTCTGCACTGTAAATTCTATGTAATTCTATGTAACAAACTTAGACCCCCAGTGGCACTGCCAGGAAGTAGGGCTGCTGGTCTCTGATTGGCTGGCAGATCTTGGCCGCGTGTCTTCCGCACTGGCGGGTGGGGGTAGCGGGGGGGGGGGGGGGGGGGCGCTGTCCTTGATTGAAGGGAATGGTAGCTGCTGTCTAATTGAGTGCCTGAGTGGCATTAATATAATCAACCTTCCCTGACTTTCCCAAGAGTGGGGATGGGGTTGGTGGACGGACTGTGGGCCCTGGTCAGGATCGAAGAGGTATTGGGGCGACTGAAGGTCATGCAGTCGGGTAAAGCCCCGGGGCCGGATGGGTATCCGGTGGAGTTTTACAAAACATTTGCCGGGATAGTGGGGCCGGTGCTGGTCAGGATCTTTAACGAGGCAAGAGACAGAGGGAGTTTACCCCCCGACGATCTCGCGCATTCTGAAACGGGATAAGGACCCGGAGGCTTGTGGGTCGTACAGGCCGATATCTTTGATCAACGTAGATGCCAAGTTACTGGGCAAGATTTTGGCGACTAGAATTGAGGACTGCGTACCGGATGTAATTGGGGAGACCAAACCGGGTTTGTAAAGGGGAGGCAGCTGGTGGCCAACATAAGAAGGCTGCTCAACATGATTAGGGAGGTAGAGATAGTGGTAGCCATGGATGCTGAAAAGGCTTTTGACTGGGTCGAGTGGGATTATCTGTGGGAGGTACTAGGACGGTTCGGGTTCAGGGCGGGGTTCATCGACTGGGTTAGGCTATTGTATCAGGCCCCAGAGGCGAGTGTAAGGACGAACAGGATGACATCGGACTACTTTAGACTGCACCGTGGGATAAGACGGGGCTGCCCTCTCTCCCACTGCTGTTTGCGCTGGCCATAGAGCCGCTGGCAATTGCACTGAGAGCTTCGAGGGGCTGGAAAGGGCTGGTCCGGGGGGGAGTGGAACATAAAGTCTCGTTATACGCAGATGATCTGCTGTTATATGTATCGGACCCAATAGTGGGGATGGACGGTATTATGGCAACCCTGAAGTAATTTGGCCGGTTCTCCGGATACAAACTGAACATGGCTAAGAGCGAGTTGTTTGTAATTCAGGCGAGGGGGCAGGAGAGTGGGCTGAAGGAGTTCCCGTTCAGGCTAGTGAGGGAGAGTTTCCGATATTTGGGGATTCAGGTGGCACGGGACTGGGGCAAGTTGTATAAGCTCAACCTGTCCCGACTGGTGGAACGATTGAGGGAGGAGGTCTGGAGGTGGGATGCGCTCCCGCTGTCATTGGCGGGGAGGATGCAGACTGTTAAGATGATGATTCTCCCGCGGTCTGGTTTGTTTTTCAGTGTCTCCCCATCTTTATCCCACTGTCCTTCTTTAAGAGGCTGAATAAAATTATTCTGGATTTGTATGGGCAGGGAAGTCCCTGCGGGTGAAGAAGGTGTTGCTTGAAAGGAACAGAGGAGAAGGGGGGCAGGCGTTGCCGAGCTTCAGCTACTATTACTGGGCGGCCAACATACCGATGATAAGGAAATGAATGGCGGGTGCGGGGTCGGTTTGGGAGCGGATGGAGGCTGCTTCGTGCAGGGGCACTAGCTTAACAGCCCTGGTCACGGCACCTCTGCCGCTTCCGCTGGCACGGTACTCCACCAGCCCGATAGTGGTGGCGGCTCTTCGCATCTGGGGCCAGTGGTGGAGGCATGTAGGGGAGGTAAGAGCATCGCTGTGGACCCCAATCTGCGGCAACCACCGATTTGCCCCGGGGAACATGGACGGGGGTATCGACTGCGGAGGAGGGCGGGGATTATGAGGATGGGGGATCTGTGCCTGGAAGTGAGCTTTCCGAGCATGAGGGCACTGGAGGAGAAGGTTGGGCTGGCGAGAGGGAACGACGTTAGATACTTACAGGTGCGGGATTTTGTACGCAGACTGGTGTCGTCCTTCCCACGTCTCCCGCCGAAGGGGAGGCAGGACAGGGTAGTTTCTAGGGGAGAGGTGGGAGAGGGTAGGGTCTCAGACGTCTACAAGGAGATAATGGGAGCTGAGGATATGCAGACCGAGGACCTGAAGCTTAAGTGGGAAGAGGAGCTTGGGGGGGAGATGGAGGATGGTGTCTGGGCAGAAGTCCTGAGCAGAGTAAACACGACCGCAACATGCGCCAGGCTCAGCCTGATCCAGTTTAAGGTCGTGCACCGGGCCCACATGACGGTGGCCTGGATGAGCAAATCCTTCGGGCTGGAGGACAAGTGTGCTAGATGTGCCGGTGGGCCGGCTAACCATGTGCACATGTTCTGGCCGTGCCCTAAACTCAGGGGGTATTGGCAGGGATTCGCAGATGTCATGTCCCGGGTATTGAAAACTGGGGTGGTAATGAGCCCTGAGGTGGCAATCTTTGGGGTTTCGGAGGATCCGGGAGTCCAGGAAGAGAGAGAGGCCGACGTTCTGGCCTTTGCTTCCCTGGTAGCCCGGCGACGAATACTGTCAGCATGGAGGGACTCAAAGCCCCCGAGGGCTGAGGTATGGCTATCGGACATGGCGAGCTTTCTTGGCCTAGAGAAAGTCAAGTTCGCCTTGAGAGGTTCGCTACTAGGGTTCGCCTGAATGTGGCAGCCATTTATTGATTTCTTCGCAGAGGAGTAAGCGTCAGCGGGGGGGGAGTGTTGGGCTAGGGTAGAGTAGAATAGAGTAGGGGGATATTGAGGCAGTTCCTTGCGTGAACAGAGCCGTGGTTTGCACTATGTTTAATTTGTGTCTTGACTTCCTTTTGCTTGTACTGTACAATGTCACTTTTTCTATATGCCTAAAATACCTCAATAAAATTGTTTGTTAAAAAATATATATAATCAGCCTTCCCTAAAGGAGATGGTACAGGGTTCTCTCTGGCTCTCTAGCCAACCAGCGAGATTCCCCACGCCTTCATTACATGCTGCCCATTAACTCTGCGTCTCCCTCTCCGCAGATTCCAGCATTTTCCGTTTTTATTTTCAAATGAGAAAAGCCCTCTTGAAGGGAAAGTAAAAGAAAGGAGATTACATCATTGAACAAAGCTGTTGAGAGGCTTATGTTCCGAAACAGCTTTGAATTAGCAAGGATGACAGAGAGATTTCACACAAATGACCAGCATTTAAACAGATGTAATCAAACAATTGATTGTACCTGCTGTCTGCTGCAGTCATTTACCACTCTACACGAAAATGGAAACATCAGTCACCCCCATGGAATAATCTCCATGACACAGCTGATGATTAATTTCAGGACAATTAAGTTCTGTGGGGACCATTTTCACACCATTTCAAAAGCCAATCAAGGGATCCGTCTTTCTGGAAGGCTTTTTCATCATTCTGGAATAAAGAAGTATTCTTGGCAAGCTCGTCATCTGCTTATCATCTTTTGTCTGCATTAAAATGTTGCACATTTCACTCCCCTCAGGGACGATCATTTTATTTACCAGACAACAAAGGCTATTCGGAGTGGGATGGGGGAGGGGATAGCGTACGTGGAGCTTTTTAATATGGACTCGACTGGTTGATCTCCCGTGATTTTGCTCACAATTTTTTTCTTATAAGTCCAGTCACTGCCTCGATCAACCTCAGTTCTCGTTGCAGACTCCTTTTGCATTTCGTCTCCATTTCTTTGCCCTGTCCGCGTGCTTCTCACACATTTTCCCTGGATTTCCCTACATCTCTATCTTTCACAATAGACCACAATCTTGCCTGACATCTTTCTCTGCTTTATTCTAGATTTCTATTACATCAATTATTACCTTGTGTCTCTGTCCCCTTGGTACATCTTTCACTTTGGGTGCGACTTAATGGGACAAAAACAGAAACCTGTTATGAGAATGTTTAGCACGGTGTTTCTCAGAGCCTGCAGCACTGAGACCGACCCCTCTATTTAATGGGACTTTGCCTTTATTTTTTGGCATCTGTTTGGAATACCCCACCGAGGCCGCATTTACATAATTTCCTGCACTGACGAGCACACCTCGCCAGTGCAGGAAGAGAACTCACGGATCAGGACACCATTTTGAAATGACACCCCGATCTTTCAACCCACCCCCCCATCAGCCACCCCGCACTGCACCCAACTTACGTCTTAGGGGGTCCTTGAGCCTCCCTTACACAGCCTCTTGAAGGGCAAGGCACACTGGCGCCCAATCCCTAGCTCTCCTACTGGCAATTCAGCACCTTGGCACTGCCAGCCTGGCACCTTGCCAGTGCCCCTGACAGCCGAGCAGTGCCACCCAGTGCCAAGGTGCCCAGGTGCCAGCGGGAGTGCCAGGGTACCACCCTTCCCAGAGCCCGATTTTCCAGAGGTCTCTAATGGCCAGGGAACCCCCTCCCCCAGGTGCCATAACACCGGGCCCACGTTTGTGGAAACCACAAACTAAACGGTGCCCTGGCGAGGTCTCCCAGGCAAGGCCGTTAGTTCCCGGTCCCCGAAGAATATAGCGCAGACAATTTGGTTCATTTAAATACGTTAATCTGGATCTCACCCAGTGAGGGCGAGATCCAGATCACGACATCTTACGACATCGCGTTAAATCTAGAGGCGTTTCATATGTCGTGAGTCTCGCCACAGGCTGCCTGTGAGATTCAATGGCCTCATTCGTCACCAAGTCAGGAGTGACGAGGCCATTAAATCGCACCCTTTGTTTCTGGCTTTCTGTGTGCTGTTCACTTTGCATGTCTTTTACACACTTTCACTTCCTTTCTGCATGAATGCATCTTTCTCATTCTTCTCAAGCGTTTACATTCCTGAGGCAGCTGTGCAGGGGAAATTCCTGACTCGGCACACCCACCTCGGGAGAAACAGCCCCGAATGCTGGACTGTTGTTCAGTGTGGGTGCTGGTGAGTGTTGGGGCGAGGCCCGCTGCCCTTGGATAAAGTTTGAGTGTAAGCGTGGCTGTAAGACCTGATTCAGTGTCCTTGTTATTTGTCCCAGTTAAGTCAGATGCTCTAGCTCTAACTCCACACACCCCTTCACCACCCCACCATTACTCATGCCCCAACCCACTCCCATGGCCTCTCAAATCTTCCATGCCAACCTAAGCCCCTCCATCCAACCCTCCATGCCAACCCATGCCAACCCTTCATACCCTCCATGCCAACCCATGACCCCACCCAACCCAACCCCTTGACCCCTTTTAACCCACATACCAATGTACTGCCCTTCTATCCACCAACTTACAGCACCTATGTCAACTTACTGCCAACTCTTGGGCAGTCTTTCAGGGTCAAG
Organism: Scyliorhinus torazame; assembly: GCF_047496885.1. Taxonomy (NCBI): domain Eukaryota; kingdom Metazoa; phylum Chordata; class Chondrichthyes; order Carcharhiniformes; family Scyliorhinidae; genus Scyliorhinus; species Scyliorhinus torazame. The sequence goes on along the minus strand of NC_092715.1, from coordinate 69,560,051 downwards.
GGTGACTTGCTTCCACTCTAGGGAAGTGAGTTCTGCACTGGCTGAATAATCCAATCCTGGATCCACAGAATCTGCCACAGGTTTGGTAATGGTAATTGATGAGGTGGGTGGGTGGGACGCTCTGGATTCTGGACTCTCTTTCTGCTGTTTACGCTTGGCCTCCGCGTGCTCCACCCTGTGACACACGAGGTGATTGGTGTCTTCGCGGATGCTTCTTCTCTAGTTTGTGCATTCTAAGGCAAACGATTCCCACGTGTCATTTATTTAGAGAGTCTTTCAGAGAGTCCTTATAGTGTTCCCTCTACTCCGGGCCATTGCGGAGCTCGGAGTAGTGCACTTGTTTCAAGAGTCTTGTGTTGGGCATTCAGGCAATGAGGCCCATCCATCACAGCTGGACGAACGTGAACAGAGCCTCTTTATTAGTGTCACAAGTAGGCTTACATTAACACTGCAATGAAGTTACTGTGAAAATCCTCCAGTCGCCACATTCCGGCGCCTGTTCAGGTCCACTGAGGGAGAATTCAGAATGTCCAATTCGCCTAACAGCATGGGCGTCATTCTCCGACCCCCCGCCGGGTCGGAGAATGGTCGTTGGCCGCCATGAATCCCGCCCCCGCCCCCGCTGAAGTCTCCGGTACCGGAGATTGGGCGGGGGCGGGAATCGGGCCGCGCCGGTTGGCGGGACCCCCTGCTCAATTCTCCGGGCCGAATGGGCCGAAGCCCCGCCCAGAAATTGCCTGTCCCGCCGGCGGGACCAGGTGGCGTGGGCGGGCTCCGGGGTCCTGGGGGGGGGTGCGGGGCGATCTGACCCCGGGGGGTGCCCCCACGGTGGCCTGGCCCGCGATCGGGGCCCACCGATCCGCGGGCGGGCTTGTGCCGTGGGGGCACTCTTTCCCTTCCGCCTCCGCCACGGCCTCCACCATGGCGGAGGCGGAAGAGACTCTCCCCACTGCGCATGCGCGGGAAACTGTCGGCGGCCGCTTACGCTCCCGCGCATGTGCCGCATTTCTGCGCCAGCTGGCGGGGCACCAAACGCCATTTCCGCCAGCTGGCGGGGCGGAAATCCCTCCGGCGTCGGCCTAGCCCCTCAATGTTGGGGCTCGGCCCCCAAAGATGCGGAGCATTCCGCACCTTTGGGCCGGCGCGATGCCCGTCTGATTGGCGCCGTTTTTGGCGCCAGTCGGGGACATCGCGCCGTTGGGGGAGAATTTCGCCCCATGTCTTTCGGGACTTGTGGGAGGAAACCCACACAGACACGGGGAGAACGTGCAGACTCCGCACAGGCAGTGACCCAAACCAGGAATCGAACACAGGTCCCTGGCGCTGTGAAGCAACAGTGCTAAACACTGTGCTACCGTGCCGCCATTGCGTACGCAGTACATTGTCCATGTTTCTGATGCATACGGGGGGGGGGGGGGGGGGGGGCGGTATCACGGCTGCTCTGTAGACCATGAGCTTGGTGCTGGTTTTGAGATCTCGGTGTTCGAACACTCTGTTCCTCAGGCATCCGAAGACTGCACTGGGGCATTGGAGTCGATGCTGGATTTCATCATCAATGTCTGCTCGCACCAAGCGGAGGCTTCCGAGGAATGAGAAATGATTCACATTGTCCATGGGCTCACTGTGGATCTTGATGGTCGGTGGGGGGGAAAGTTCTGTGTGGCAGGAGCGGGCTGGTAAAGAACCTTTGTTTTCCGAATATTTAGTCTGAGGCCCATTCTCTCACATGTCTCAGTGAATGCATCGACAATGGTTTGTAGCTCGGTCTCTGAGTGTGCGCACACACAGGCATCGTCTGCGTACTGCAGCGCGATGACAGAGGATGGGGAGGCTTCGGTTCTGGCCTGGAGGTGTCAGAGGTTAACAGTTCCCCGCTTGTCCGGTAGGTTAGCTCCACTCCAGCGGGTAGCCTCAGGGTGACGGGATGGAATGTTGCTGCAAGGAAGATGGAGAAGAGCATTAGTGCGATGATGCAGCCCTGTTGGACCCCAGTTTGCCCTTGTATTGAGTCTATAGTGGTTCTTTAGTGAGGATTACAGCTGGCATGTCATCGTGGAGCAGGCGGAGAATGGTGCTGAATTTCTGCGGGCAGCTGAATTTGAGCAGGATGTTCGACAATCCCTCATGGTTGACAGAGTTGAAGGCATTTGCGAGATAGAAGAAGGCCATGTACAGAGGTTGATGCTGCTCCCTGCACTTTTCCTGGGTTTGTCCCACGCTGAAGATCATGTCCATTGAGCCTCTTGATTGGCGGAAGCCACACTGAGACTCAGGGAGGAGCTCTTCAGCCACTGGGGAGGAGGCGGTTCAGGAGGATTCTCGCGATGACCTTTCAAGTGGAGCAGGGAAATCCCTCTGGAATTTCCGCAGTCAGACCTGTGTCCTTTCTTGAAGATGGTCACAATAAAGGCGTCTTTGATATCATCCAGCATGCTTTCTTCCTTCCAGACAATGGTTGCGGATTCTTGTCAAGAGTGCCTCTCCGCCGCATTTTAATTCCATCTGAGCCAGAGGCCTTGTTGTTTTTCAGACGTCAGATAGCTTTTCCGACCTCACAGTGAGGTGGGGTTGCACTGAGATGGTGGCGGGTAGCATGTTGGTATCGGGGACACTTGTGTCAAAGGCTGTATCTTAGTTGAGGAGGTCCTCAAAGTGTTCTTTCCAGCAGCTGTTGACTATCTCTTTGTTCTTGTTGAGTGCTTTTCCGTTTTTGGCTCTATGTGGAGTGAGTCTCTGGGTACTCGGTCAGTAGATGGTTTTAATTACGCTGAAGAAGTCGCGCACATTGTGGTTGTCAGCGGGTTGCTGAGTCTCATGCCATCCATGGCCCACCATACTCTTCCCTTACATCTTCCATGCCAACTCACCCAGTATTCACTATTAGCAGACCTCAGGAACCATGTTGAGATGAACAAAATTCTAAATATCTATTACAGACTTCACTATACAAAAATAAATCATTGATAAATGTACATTTAATATATTTAAATTCTTAAAGTACTTAATCCCATATAAAAATGAACATTTGTATTCACAACCCCTCTCTTAATAATCTCTTGCAGCTGCCAATAAAACTGTGAATTTACAGCACACCACCCCATCCCCACCTCTATGATAATGATAACCCTCAGGCTTGTGTCAACAGCTATTGAAATTACAGGCACCATTTTTTTAAACTCAGAGACACAGCAGGCTGTTTCTTTCATTAAAGAGCAGTGGAAGGAGAGATAGAAGAACACCGAGAAATTAGAAATAAAATAATCAATGGTCAGCATGAATTTTAAAAGAGAAATTCTTGCTTGACCAAAACTTATTGAAGTTAAAAGCAAATTACTGCGGATGCTGGAATCTGAAATGAAAGAGAAAATGCTGGAAAATCTCAGCAAGTCTGGCAGCATCTTATTGACTTATTGAAGCTTTTTGAAGTTTCAAGAGAGGAAAGATAATGACAGTGCAGTCAATATAATTTATCTGGATTTTCAAAAGAGCTTCGGTAAGAAAAGGTGGGGTGGCACGGTGTTGCAGTGGTTAGCACTGCTGCCTCACAGCGCTGAGGACCCGGGTTCGATCCTGGCCCCAGGTCACTGTCCGTGTGGAGTTTGCACATTCTCCCTGTGTCTGTGTGGGTCTCACCCCCACAACCCAAAGATGTGCAGAGTATGTAGATTGGCAACACTAAATTCCCCCTTAATTGGAAAAAAAGGAATTGGTTACTCTAAATGTATATTAAAAAATTTAAATAAAGAAAAAGTGGCAGAATGGAATGCGAGCTGGCTTCAGAAAAAAAAAGAGTTTGCGTATGAGTCACAGGAGATAGAAAGTTCCATGGGCAGCACGGTAGCACAAGTAGATAGCACTGTGGCTTCACAGTGCCAGGGTCCCAGGTTCGATTCCCCGCTGGGTCACTGTCTGTGCGGAGTCTGCACGTTCTCCCCGTGTCTGCGTGGGTTTCCTCTGGGTGCTCCGGTTTCCTCCCACAGTCCAAAGACGTGCAGGTTAGGTGGATTGGCCATGCTAAATTGTCCTTAGTGACCAAAAAGGTTGGGAGGGGTTATTGAGTTATGGGGATAGGGTGGAGGTGAGGACTTAAGTGGGTCGGTCCATACTCGATGGGCTGAATGGCCTCCTTCTGCACTGTATGTTCTATGTTCTATTCCAAATGATCAGTGTTGGAACTACTTCTATTCACAATGACTAATTTGGACTTTGGAATCAAAGGAGCAACTGTTCAAGACTCGAGTGGAGTATAAACACCAGCAAGGACTGGTTGGTCCCAGTGGCCTGATTCTCTGCTGTAAATCCTCAATCCCAAATAAAAAGGCTATTTGGTTAATGGAGCTAGTTTCTCTAAATACTTTACCTCGATCAACTAGGTCTTTGTCTGTATTTTGAACCTCCACTTTGGCTCCCACACTTACCTGAACGTAGAAGAAAGAAGTAACATAACACCAATGCTGGAAATCTGAAATAAGAAAATCCAGAGATGCTGCCTGACATGCTGGGTGTTATCAACACTTTCTGCTTTGAAAGGATGTTCACAGTGGCAAAAGGGTCGATAATCAGGATTTAAGGTGATTGGTAAAAGATTGGCAACGTGAAGAAACGTTTTCTTTCACACCGTGAGTTGTTGTGATCTGGAGTGTACTGTCTGAAAGGATGGTGGAAGCAGATTCAATTGTCACATTCAAAAGAGAATTGGATAAATAATTTAAGGAGAAAATTAACAGCATGACAAGGAAAATGCAGGGAGTGGTGTTAATTGGATGGCACAAAGAGCTGGCACAGGCACCGTGGCCTGCATGGTCTCCTTCTAGACCATTCCATAGTTCTATAAAGGATTGTGCAAATGAAGCAAGTTTATTTTCCTCCTTTTCAGATGCACCGCCGCAAGCACACAATATTATCCAGATTGGCAGCATTGATGCAGTAAGAAAGAAAACAGCTACTGGGAGGTTTGAGCCACAACCCAAGAACAACCGGTTCACCCTGCTGACTTCATGATTAGGAATGCTAGTTTGTGAGGTGATGGCACTAAACCATCATTGGCAGGCTTACCAGTGGCAAACAGTAAACGTCATTGTCACTCAAGGAAAATCAAATCCATTGTGTTAACAATATAGAGCTAGCTTGAATGAACTAAGATGTTGATGTTGAGTAAAATTCTTATTTGCTGACAGCTGTGAACATCGCTTTTTATGAACCCTTTGACCATCTGTTTCTTATTGTCCCACGAGATTCCCTTTTAATCCCAAAGCTTTCCACGATCTCCACAAGTGATATTTTATTTAAATTAGGGTTGGAAAGACTGGATATCTGGGTAATTCATCAAAAATTTGGGCCAATTAGAGCATCATTAACTCGGACTGGCTTAATACTTTTGCCCCTGTTAAACAAATTTTGCTTGTCATTTTATGCCGTACACAAAGAAATGCTTAGCACAGAAAGGGTGTAATCATCATTATGAAAATTACAACTTAAACAATATAAAATCGACTGCAAGCATTAACACTGATGAGGCCCATATTTCATTAAGCATCTGTATGAAAAGAATGGTTACTGCAGGGAATTAAAGTTCTGGGACCAATAATCTCTATTGAGCAATGTAATTAGATGGATAAGGCTAATTTTTTGCCATGCAGTTCACAATAGCAGGGACAATGTGTGCTAGTTTTTCTATACACTATTACTAACAATTCATAATGAGTAGTTTACAGCATTACATAATGGATTGAACGGCATGTACAGATTTCCCTTATTATTTCAATGCTATTCTGATTAAAATGAGCAAATTGTTTAGGATTAGATTCTGGTGGATTGATTTTCATTTCTCATGTAGATGACTCTCTTTTCATGTGAACACCTCAGTTGCCAGCACAACATTTGTTTTTGAATAGGCACAGCTTAAAACAGTGCAGTAAGGTAGACCATACTACTAATATTTCAACCAGTATGATCACAAGAGCATTTAGGTTTCCTTCCCAAAAAGGCCACAGAAAAGTCACAAGCAACATCTCCGAAGCCAAATAGATGAAAGACTTGAAATGAAATGAAAATTGCTTGTCACAAGTAGGCTTGAAATTAAGTTACTGTGAAAAGCATTTCTAATTAGTCCAATCACACACCTATTTTGTCCCCATTTGGCAAAGGATTTTTTGTCACCTTTCAAAGACAGCGTTTGAAGTGGAACCTCCACTTGTATTTACCTCAGGCCAGAGTTTTACATTGAAGCAGAGCTTCAGCACAAAGAACTGAGTCACACAGACGGGGTGTGTGGCAGAGAAAGCAGCTGCATGATGCTGCAGCTGAAGTTCAAAGACCTAACATCAATAAACTGCCATCTAGCTATCCACCAGAAGTCCAATGGCAGTGGGTCAGCTGCCTGTTTATATCTGCCCTTGCAATTAATGGCAGTCTGGAGCCATTAGCACCGCATTTACATTACATTGACTCCAGCTTTATTCATTCTGAGGCTGAGCCATCTCCATTTGTCTTGTACATTTAGTACAAAGTGCACCTCGTGTCCAGACTCCAGTCGTTTCGTCGAAGCACTTTATTCTGAAGTTGAATCACCGCTCAATTGATGATGGACTAGCTATGGTTACATTTCTTGTTATTGTTCATTTATAACCTTCTGGTCAAAAGGGCGCTTTTCTCTTGACAACTTGGTTTATGACTAAGAACAAACTGACACAAGATCAGCCAGAAAAGTGAAACTATGGGAAATTTCCAATCCAGCAATACAGAGAGAAAGATTCTGTTTACTATTTGCACTTAGTATTCCAGTAATGTAGAGATGTAAAACTGACCAATATTAGAATTACCTCCTGTTAGATAGAGTGAGCAGTGAACTGGCTCCCCTTTATTCAGCCGCCTCGCCAGGTCACAACAAAGGTTTTAAAAAATTAATTTTTCCCAAGTTTGCCTTTTCCAATCCAAATGTATTTACTTTTTAATAAAGAGCCAATAAATCTAGGCAGCTGTTGTGCTCAAACAAGTGGCCCCAAGATCATTCCTTGTCCGCATGGCTGATGGCTCCCTGCTATGGCGCAACAGACGGGCACTGTGAAGAGTTCCACGCCCGCTACCTGACCGGCGTGCCCTGCCGCCTACGATGCCTCCACCGGACGTACCCTACCACGAAGCCACCGATCTACCAGCAATCCTGCCGGTCCATGCGCCCACCGCGATGCCAGTGATCCCGCCTCTCCAAGCGCAGGCGGCTCCTAATCCGCCTCTACGGCGGTCAACAAGAATTCGTCACCCACCACAAAGACTAAATCTATAGACTGAGCTTTTGTACATTTTTGTGATTTCACCAATTGGACTTCTGTAAATATCATTTTGTTTGCCATGTATCTGCACTATCGCAACCTTTCTATATATATATATATGTTCGTTTAGACATCTTTCTGTATATAGTCAGGTACATATATATATATATATTTATAAGCATCCACACCTTAGTATTTATTTTTTTCTTTTAAAAAGGGGGAGATGTCATAATATCCACGCATGTATATAATGAAGTGCAGACAGGCAGTGATTGACACACAGGATGACCAGTAAGCACACAGCACAGTGCAGCCACTGGGAAGGCAGTAGCACAGCTGAGGAAGGCCAAAGGGGCTGTCTACGAATACGGGGAGAAAGCGAGTAGAATGCTGGCACACCAACTTCGCAGGAGGGAGGAAGCCAGGAAAATTGGGGAAGTATGGGATAAGGAGGGCAACACGGTCATGGACCCAGAGGGGGTGAACAAAGTCCTTAGGGCGATTACGGTAAATTGTATGAGTCAGAGGCCCCGATGGGAGGGGAAGGGATGAAGCAATTCATGGATCAATTGAGGTTTCCAAAGGTGGAAGAGGATCTGGTGGAGGGACTGGGGGCCCCGACAGAGCTGGAGGAGATGGTAAAGGGTCTAGGGAACATGCAGTCGGGCAAGGCCCCAGGGCCGGACGGCTACCCTGTAGAATTCTACAATAAATGTTCGGAGCTGCTGTGCCCACTCCTGCTAAGGACCTTTAATGGGGCCAAAGAGAGAGGGACCCTCCCCCCAACAATGTCACAGGCTTCGATTTCACTCATCCTCAAACGAGAGAAAGATCCGCTACAGTGTGGATCTTATAGACCGATATCGCTCCTGAACGTGGACGCCAAACTGCTGGCCAAGATCTTGGCTGCTAGAAGTGAGGACTGTGTCCCTGGGGTGATAGGGGAGGATCAGACAGGCTTCGTCAAGGGCAGGCAATTGAACTCCAATGTACGGAGGCTCCTAAACATCATCATGATGCCCTCAGAGGGAGGGGAGGCAGAAGTAGTGTCGGCGATGGACGCAGAGAAAGCTTTTGACCGGGTGGAATGGGAGTACCTGTGGGAAGCGCTAAGAAGGTTCAGATTCGGTGAGGGGTTCATAGGTTGGGTTCAGCTTCTCTACCAGGCCCCCGTGGCAAGTGTGTGCACGAACAGGGTGAGGTCGGAATACTTTAGGCTCTACCGGGAGACGAGGCAGGGGTGCCCCCTCTCCGCGTTATTATTCGCCCTTTCGATAGAGCCGCTGGCTATTGCGCTGTGGACTTCAAAGAACTGGCAGGGGCTGGTTCAGGTGAGGGATGAGCATCGGGTCTCGCTTTATGCGGATGATCTGCTCTTGGGAGGTCATGCAGATTCTGAGGGACTTTGGCAATTTCTCGGGGTACAAACTAAATGAGAAGAAAAGCGAGATACTCGTGATCCAAGCTAAGGGGCAGGAAAAGAGATTGGGAGAGCTTCCGCTGAAGATGGTCGAGAAGAGCTTTTGGTACCTAGTGTAGCCATCTGGGATGGCCATGTCCCGATTACAAAATGGACACCCGCAAAGAATACAGGGAAAATTGGACAATGCTAAGAAACAAGCAGGTGCAAGCTCTGTCTGTTGATTAGAACCTTAAACTCTCAGACAGGACAGAAACTACCAAACAATCTACATACTAATGAGCCATCTCCGGGGACAAAAGGGAAACATTTAGATACACAATGTTCAGGCAGACTCCCCAGCGGCAGAAGAAGCAAAGACAAAGCAGACTGACAGTCGCCAGGACACGCCCAGCGATCAGGGAACCACCCCTCTTTTGGAGGAAAATCGATACAGATGATTGGGAAAGACCCCATTAGTTGAGGCCAAGTTCAAGGCCCGCCCAAAAGCGCGCAAAGCCCCTTTTTAGTATAAAAGGTATTCCCCAAGGGAGAATCTTCCTTCTTTGGCTTTGGCTCTCAGCGAAGAGAGAGACCAGCCTGGCAGCTGCATCAGACCAAGTAAGTCCCAAGTCAACGCACGCTACGAGATAGACGTTCCTAGTTGCTACCCTGAAAACAGCTCAACCCAGCAGCCTCAGAACCAAGCAACGGCCATTGTTTGCACTGAGTGCTGAATTTGGTGCTTTTTGAGTGCGATAGTGAGAGTTTGGTGACCGAGGGAGTATAAGGCTTCATTTTTATCTAAAGTTTAGTCTTTCTTTTATTTAGTTAATTAACTTAAAAGTTGCTGTTTGGTTTAGAAGAAGGTGAATTTTCAATCAGCTTTAAACATGCTTCTACTTCTAGGCACTTGCAGCTGGAGCTTGTTAATTAGTTAATTGGATTAGGCCAGTTTTTCAGAGGCTAGATTCACAGTATAAAAGTGATCCCCTACAGTGCAGACTTTGTTTGTACTGAGTGCTGAATTTGGTGCTTTTTGAGTGCGATAGTGAGAGTTTGGTGACCGAGGGAGTTAGGTGAGGAGGGAGTAAGGTGCTCCTTTCATTTTGTTTCCGACATTTCCGCAAAGAGTGCGAATAGAGCCAGGAGTTTACAGGAAGTGTAGCTGACTGGGAGCAGAGTCGGAGATCTAGTTAGTCCACACAGCAGCTATATTCTGTAAGGTAAGAGGGGATGGAGGCTAGGCCAGTTACATGCTCCTCCTGTAGGATGTGGGTGGTGAGGGATACCACCGGTGTCCCCACTGACTATACCTGCGGGAAGTGCACCCAACTTCAGCTCCTCAAAGACCGTGTTAGGGAACTGGAGCTGAAGCTGGATGAACTTCGGATCATCCGGGAGGCAGAGGGGGTGATTGAGAAGAGTTACAGGGAGGTAACCACACCCAAGGTACAGGACAAGAATAGCTGGGTTACAGTCAGGGGGAAAAAAACAAACAGGCAGACAGTGCAGGGATCCCTCGTGGCCGTTCCCCTTCAAAACAAGTATACCGTTTTGGATGCTGTTGGGGGGGATGACCTACCGGGGGAAGGCCCTAGCGGCCAGGTCTCTGGCACTGAGTCTGGCTCTGGGGCTCAGAAGGGAAGGGGGGGAGAATAGAAAAGCAATAGTTGTAGGAGATTCAATGGTTAGGGGAATAGATAGGAGATTCTGTGGTCGCGAGCGAGACTCCCGGAAGGTATGTTGCCTCCCGGGTGCCAGGGCCAGGGATGTCTCGGATCGTGTCTTCAGGATCCTTAAGGGGGAGGGGGAGCAGCCAGAAGTCGTGGTGCACATTGGTACCAACGACATAGGTAGGAAAAGGGGTGTGGAGGTAATAAACAAGTTTAGGGAGTTAGGCTGGAAGTTGAAAGCCAGGACAGACAGAGTTGTCATCTCTGGTTTGTTGCCGGTGCCACGTGATAGCGAGGCTAGGAATAGGGAGAGAGTGCAGTTGAACACGTGGCTGCAGGAATGGTGTAGGAGGGAGGGCTTCAGGTATTTGGATAATTGGAGCGCATTCTGGGGAAGGTGGGACCTGTACAAGCAGGACGGGTTGCATCTGAACCAGAGGGGCACCAATATCCTGGGAGGGAGGTTTGCTAGTACTCTTCGGGAGGGTTTAAACTAATTTGGCAGGGGAATGGGAACCGGATTTGTAGTCCAGCAACTAAGGTAGCCGATATTCAGGACGCCAAAACTTGTAATGAGGCAGTGGGGAAGGGAACACTGACAAAGGAGAGTATTTGCAGGCACGGAGATGGGTTGAAGTGTGTATACTTCAACGCAAGAAGCATCAGGAATAAGGTGGGTGAACTTAAGGCATGGATCGGTACTTGGGACTACGATGTGGTGGCCATCACGGAAACTTGGATAGAAGAGGGGCAGAAATGGTTGTTGGAGGTCCCTGGTTATAGATGTTTCAATAAGATTAGGGAGGGTGGTAAAAGAGGTGGGGGGGTGGCATTATTAATTAGAGATAGTATAACAGCTGCAGAAAGGCAGTTCGAGGAGTATCACCCTATTGAGGTAGTATGGGTTGAAGTCAGAAATAGGAAAGGAGCAGTCACCTTGTTAGGAGTTTTCTATAGGCCCCCCAATAGTAGCAGAGATGTGGAGGAACAGATTGGGAAACAGATTTTGGAAAGGTGCAGAAGTCATAGGGTAGTAGTCATGGGCGACTTTAACTTCCCAAATATTGAGTGGAAACTCTTTAGATCAAATAGTTTGGATGGGGTGGTGTTTGTGCAGTGTGTCCAGGAAGCTTTTCTAACACAGTATGTAGATTGTCCAACCAGAGGAGGGGCAATATTGGATTTAGTACTGGGTAATGAACCAGGGCAAGTGATAGATTTGTTAGTGGGGGAGCATTTTAGAGATAGTGACCACAATTCTGTGACTTTCACTTTAGTAATGGAGAGGGATAGGTACGTGCAACAGGGCAAGGTTTACAATTGGGGGAAGGGTAAATATGATGTTGTCAGACAAGAATTGAAGTGCATAAGTTGGGAACATAGGCTGGCAGGGAAGGACACAAGTGAAATGTGGAACTTGTTCAAGGAACAGGTGCTACGTGTCCTTGATAGGTATGTCCCTGTCAGGCAGGGAAGAGATGGTCGAGTGAGGGAACCATGGTTGACAAGAGAGGTTGAATGTCTTGTTAAGAGGAAAAAGGTGACTTATGTAAGGCTGAGGAAACAAGGTTCAGACAGGGCATTGGAGGGATACAAGATAGCCAGGAGGGAACTGAAGAAAGGGATTAGGAGAGCTAAGAGAGGGCATGAACAATCTTTGGCGGGTAGGATCAAGGAAAACCCCAAGGCCTTTTACACATATGTGAGAAATATGAGAATGACTAGAGCGAGGGTAGGTCCGATCAAGGACAGTAGCGGGAGATTGTGTATTGAGTCTGAAGAGATAGGAGAGGTCTTGAATGAGTACTTTTCTTCTGTATTTACAAATGAGAAGGGCGATATTGTTGGAGAGGACAGTGTGAAACAGATTGGTAAGCTCGAGGAAATACTTGTTAGGAAGGAAGATGTGTTGGGGATTTTGAAAAACTTGAGGATAGACAAGTCCCCCGGGCCTGACGGGATATATCCAAGGGTTCTATGGGAAGCAAGAGATGAAATTGCAGAGCCGTTGGCAATTATCTTTTCGTCCTCACTGTCAACAGGGGTGGTACCAGGGGATTGGAGAGTGGCGAATGTCGTGCCCCTGTTCAAAAAAGGAACTAGGGATAACCCTGGGAATTACAGGCCAGTTAGTCTTACTTCGGTGGTAGGCAAAGTAATGGAAAGGGTACTGAAGGATAGGATTTCTGAGCATCTGGAAAGACACTGTTTGATTAGGGATAGTCAGCACGGATTTGTGAGGGGTAGGTCTTGCCTTACAAATCTTATTGAATTCTTTGAGGAGGTGACCAAGCATGTGGATGAAGGTAAAGCAGTGGATGTAGTGTACATGGATTTTAGTAAGGCATTTGATAAAGTTCCCCATGGTAGGCTTCTGCACAAAGTAAGGAGGCATGGGATAGTGGGAAATTTGGCCAGTTGGATAACGAACTGGCTAACCGATAGAAGTCAGAGCGTGGTGGTGGATGGCAAATATTCAGCCTGGATCCCAGTTACCAGTGGTGTACCGCAGGGATCAGTTCTGGGTCCTCTGCTGTTTGTGATTTTCATTAATGACTTGGATGAGGGAGTTGAAGGGTGGGTCAGTAAATTTGCAGACGATACGAAGATTGGTGGAGTTGTGGATAGTAAGGAGGGCTGTTGTCGGCTGCAAAGAGACATAGATAGGATGCAGAGCTGGGCTGAGAAGTGGCAGATGGAGTTTAACCCTGAAAAGTGTGAGGTTGTCCATTTTGGAAGGACAAATATGAATGCGGAATACAGGGTTAACGGTAGAGTTCTTGGCAATGTGGAGGAGCAGAGAGATCTTGAGGTCTATGTTCATACATCTTTGAAAGTTGCCACTCAAGTGGATAGAGCTGTGAAGAAGGCCTATGGTGTGCTCGCGTTCATTAACAGAGGGATTGAATTTAAGAGCCATGATGTAATGATGCAGCTGTACAAAACTTTGGTAAGGCCACATTTGGAGTACTGTGTACAGTTCTGGTCGCCTCATTTTAGGAAGGATGTGGAAGCTCTGGAAAAGGTGCAAAGAAGATTTACCAGGATGTTGCCTGAATGGAGAGTAGGTCTTACGAGGAAAGGTTGAGGGTGCTAGGCCTTTTCTCATTAGAGCGGAGAAGGATGAGGGGCGACTTGATAGAGGTTTATAAGATGATCAGGGGAATAGATAGATAGACACTCAGAGACTTTTTCCCCAGGTGGAACACACCATTACAAGGGGACATAAATTTAAGGTGAAAGGTGGAAGATATAGGAGGGATATCAGAGGTAGGTTCTTTACCCAGAGAGTAGTGAGGGCATGGAATGCACTGCCTGTGGAAGTAGTTGAGTCGGAAACATTAGGGACCTTCAAGCAGCTGTTGGATAGGTACATGGATTACGGGAAAATGATATAGTGTAGATTTATTTGTTCTTAAGGGCAGCACGGTAGCATTGTGGATAGCACAATTGCTTCACAGATCCATGGTCCCAGGTTCGATTCCAGCTTGAGTCATTGTCTGTGCGGAGTCTGCACGTCCTCCCCGTGTCTGCGTGGGTTTCCTCCGGGTGCTCCGGTTTCCTCCCACAGTCCAAAGATGTGCGGGTTAGATGAATTGGCCAATGATAAATTGCCCTTAATGTCCAAATTGCCCTTGGTGTTGGGTGGAGGTGTTGAGTTTGGGTAGGGTGCTCTTTCCAAGAGCTGGTGCAGACTCGGGGGGCCGAATGGCCTCCTTCTGCACTGTAAATTCAATGATAATCTATGATTAATCTAGGACAAAGGTTCGGCACAACATCGTGGGCCGAAGGGCCTGTTCTGTGCTGTATTTTCTATGTTCTATGTTCTATGTTCTATGTTCCTCTGACTGAGTGGGCACCCGAAACTAAGTATAGGCTTTAGTAATAGTGGCAGTTTAGTTTGTAGAGTTTATGCATGAGTAGATTTGACGATGTGTAAATAAATGAGCATTGCTTTTGAACATACTAACTGGTCATTGATCGGTATTTTGTTCTGAACCTTGTGGCGGTGTCGAAAGATACCTGGCGACTCTTGAGCAAACATGATTAAACAGAGCCAAATTAAGAGCCAACCAAACATAAGCGACATTTACTGGCGACATCTGACGGGACTCGACATAGAAATGGCCTAACCACTCAGAGAGAACCCAAGATTTGAATTGAGAATCCAATTGGAAACAGAAAGAAAAACCACAAGCGTCAAAACAGTACTGGCCAAGCCTCTGAGATTCGGAAGTGTGTTAATGCATGCGTACTAACAGGGATATAACGTAAACCTGAGAGATTTTGTTGCATAAAACTGTCGGGAGTTTTGTAGGCTGGAAATTAACGTAGGCCGTACCCGTGTTTACATCACCACTTTATCACCCCCTGTTCCAAATTCAGTAGAGATCCCAGATAGAGAAAATGGCAATGAAGGCAATGGAACGCCTTATGAAGCCCCAGGAATTTGAGGTCGCAGCGACCAGTAGAGTAGGACAGTGTCCCGTTTGGGAAGATGAGATCAGGAAATAGCTCAAAGGGAAAGGATGGCCCCTTTGGAGTGAATTGTGCAATAATGAGAAACAGGACCCGGGAGTATAGGACATACTTGGTGGGAGAACCTGTCAGAGATACACAAGAAGAGCTTAGGGAAAGCTCGCAAGCCGATGGCAATCGTGTCCTGTTTGGCACAATTGCGAGGCACAGAGGAGGTCGTTAGGACGCTCCATAGAGAGATAGAGGAGAGAGACAGAACCAGTGAGGTAGACGTGAGTGAGGTAGCGAAAGAGAATCGAGATTTAAAAGAGCAGTTAGCAGCAAGCCAAGAGGGCACATCAGTCTTGTCTTGCGCATTTGCACAGGTTTCAGACGCAATATGATAAGGCCTACCAGGACATGGTAAGACAAGAAACAGAACAGCAAGTTGAGAAATTGCAGAAACAGTGCAATGATTTAAAAGCAGCCTTACGAGCACTCCACACTTCCACAACGGAACAAAGGAAGAGATCCGTAGACCACGCAAAGTGCCGGAAACAAATTGCAGAATTGCAATCTCTGCTTTCCGTTCAAAATGGATTTCAAAGTATATTCGGACCCCAATTAGATCAAGAAAATGGCCCCGATTGGCTGGAATTGAACGAGACTGCCCATAGATATGTACATGGGACATATACACAGGAAAAACCCCAGAAAAGGAAAGCGCCCCAACCCCCAACCGAACAGGCAGAACACACCCCCATGAATCCTGTAACCACACACCGCAGGGCCGCAGAAGGAGAAGCAGATTTCCTTTACATAAACCCGTTAACCGTGACCCAATTACTGGAGGCATGTGGAAAAATTACACCGTTCCTTCCCACTTCAGACCCCCACCAATTTTTCGCGAAAGTCAGACAACAGGCAACCATGTATGGCCTCGACGAAAAGGAGCAAGTGAAGCTCACAGTTTTGAGCCTCGACCCTTCAGTCGTAGCAGCCCTTCCCGACCCACAGAATGTAGGAGGAGGCACACTCCAAGAGATGAACACAGCGATACTTGATGCGATCGGTTTTAACAGAGGAGACCCCGTAGAAGGCCTAAATAAGTGTGGGCAAAAGAAGACTGAGCACCCCACAGCGTTTGCTGGACGTTTGTGGATTCACTTTACCGCAGTTTTTGGAGAGTTAGCCCGCGCCCATTTGTCGCCAGATAATATGCCACAGAAGCAGGACGAAAAGCTTGCGCAAATTATGATCCCTCAGATGAGGCCCACAATGAAAAATGGGTTTTGACGAGATTGTCCCGCGTTTGGGAGCAATCAATTGTAGGCAAAACCGCATTTATAACACCCGATGAAGAGCAGGCAGAAATGAACCCAGTTAAAGCACACCAGAACCCCGCATGGGTAAATGAGGGCAGGAACAGCCAACCCCAGCCAAAACCTCAAGAATGTTATAATTGTGGACAGCTAGGACACTTTGCATGAGAGTGCAACGCGCCACAGAGTGAGCAGAGAAACCAAAAGACAGGCACCCTAAACAAGAATAGGGCAAAGCCGATCCATAGCGTTAGCGCCTGTTCAGAGAGAACAGACATGAACGACACCGACTGAGGGTGTTCGGGCTCCCCAACCTGGGTCTGTGACACCCTTTGGGACAAGTCTGGTAGACCGGTAGTAGCAGGCAAAGTCCGGGGACAACCCGTAGAATTTCTTTGGGACACAGGAGGGTCCCGCACCACACTCAATTCCTCCACAATGTTCCAGCAAGACACGTGGCCCACAACAGACACCATTACACTCAGCGGTTTTACAAGCCATTTACAACAGGGACACATCACAGCCCCAATAGTAATACAGATAGGGAACATCACAACCAAGCACCCCGTAGTTTTAGTTGATCTGCCCCAGACAGCAGAACATATCCTTGGGATCGATTTCATGAGCTCCCATAACCTTTCTTTCGACCCAGTGAACAAGTGTGTATGGAAAATGGCAAATGCAGCACGAGCCCCCGCCACGCTCACAGTAGGAGAGTACGTAAACAGGATTAGCTCAGCAGGAGACTTCTGGTTCGACCCTCGAGCCATTAAT
Organism: Scyliorhinus torazame; assembly: GCF_047496885.1. NCBI lineage: Eukaryota > Metazoa > Chordata > Chondrichthyes > Carcharhiniformes > Scyliorhinidae > Scyliorhinus > Scyliorhinus torazame. The sequence continues at coordinate 69,543,151 of NC_092715.1, read as the reverse complement.
GCAGACAACCAGGTTAGGGCAGTCCTGCAGGAACATAAAGTAGTATTTGCACAGCACAAGCACGACTCTGGCAGTTTGGCTGGCGTTATGAACATTACAGGTCCCGACCCTAAACCCCAGAAGCAGTACGGATTTCCCCAGGAAGCAGATGGAGAAATCTCCAAAGTAATAGAGAGTTTGTTGGATCAAGGCGTACTCAGATCAGTAGCCTCCACAAAACGCACCGATTTGGACGGTCAGGAAACCGGATGGATCATGGCGACTGACCATTGATTACCGGAAACTGAACAAAGTAACCCCAGCAGCAGCCCCCACCGTAGCCACGAGTCCCGAGACCATGCTCCAGCAGGGACTCCAGTCAAAGATTTTTTCGGTTTTGGAAATTAGTAATGGCTTCTGGTCCATTCCGTTGGCTAAAGCATGCCAGTACAAATTCGCCTTTACATTCCAAGGGCAACAATACACGTGGACGTGCCTTCCACAAGGCTTCCACAACTCCCCCTCCATTTTCCACCAACAGCTGGCAAATGGATTAGCAAAGTTTTCCCGCCCCGATTGTCTGGTCCAGTATGTAGATGACTTGTTATTACAGACAGACACAAAGGGAGAGCACATTTCACTTCTCGCCGAGCTCCTAGCACTCCTAAAAGAAATTGGTTGTAAAGTCAACCCCAACAAGGCCCAGATTTTGAAAGAAAAAGTGATTTACTTAGGAACAGTGATCACTCATGAGCACAAGAGAATTGACTCGATCGTCAAATTGCCCCTTCCCCACAATATCTCAGCCGTCCGGTCATTTTTAGGACTGGTTGGTTACTGCCGAAACCATATTGACTGTTTAGCCACTAAAGCAGCGCCCCTTTCTGAACTTCTCAAGAAGCAGGCACCTTGGGAATGGCTTCCACAGCATACAGATGCCGTGGACGCTTTAAAAAGAGCACTCAGCACAACCCCCGACTACAGGTCCCAGATCCACATTCCCTGTACGCAATCGAGGTTGTAAGCACCGACCAAACCCTTTCGGCCGTGCTCCTCCAGGAACACCATGACCAGTTACGCCCCGTAGCGTATGTCTCACGCATGTTAGACCCCGTAGAGCAAGGATTTTCTGCCTGCTCGCAGTTTTTTGGGCAGTGCAATACTTTGCCTACTTTACAGGACTCAACCCTGATGTGTTGGGTGTTCTGGATCACAAACAGGTCACCAACACTTGAAGTGGTGCAACTCTATTTTATTATAAGGTTAACTATATTAACATACTTGAACTGTGGGTAAATGCAATACCAGCTTTAACTGTTGACCCTTGCCTAGTCCTAACCAGGTGATGCACTCAGCACATGGTGAATGTCTGTGTTGCAGGCTGTGAGCTCCGTGCTCCGAGCTGGCTGCTACTAGAATGAGCGGGAAATCTCCTGTCCCCTGTCTTTATAGTGCGTGTGCTCTCACTGGTGATTGGCTGCGGTGTTGTGTATGCTGATTGGTCCCGCTGCATGTCCATCAGTGTGTGTGTGTGTGTCTGCACCATAATGTACTGGTGTATATTATGACATCCCCCCTTTTATATAAAGAACATGTGTCTGCGTGACAACAAACATCGTGTAGTGAATGTTATTTACATGACTATGTACATGAGGCTAATCTATTTACACAGGAAGGTGCCTGGTGCAGAGAAATAGGGTGTCACACCAACAACGAAATGAACATTATATACAAACTACTGGAACGATGAAACAAGATAACAGAACAGATCAAAGAGTCCAACATTGTAAAACTCATAAGTCAAGTCTCTGAGGTGGGCGACGAATTCTGATTGACCATCAGGGTGGCACACCAGTTGTCGTCTGGATCAATGCTGTGCACCGACAGCGACTGGTGGTTTTGATTCGGGGACAGCCTATTCTTTGTTATAACAGCGACTCGAAAAGGCTTCCTCGGGTCGTCGGTGTCACTGGTCTGCGGGAAGTCGGAATCGGACTCGGTTTGGGGGTAGGTAACTGCTTGTTGCAGGGTTCTTCGGAGGTTTATTTCATTTCCTGGTTCAATTTGAGGCATTGTGCTGTCATTCCAGGTGAAAGAAGGTTGTTTTACAGCTTTAAAAGATTTTTACTTTGATTTGGGACGTTTCCCCTTTAAATGGGCGTGGTCCGGGGCCTCTGACGTCATGACGCGCATGACGTAGCACGTAGGAGGCGTTTACACATGCGCAGATCGTGGTTCCTTTACTGATGGCTGTTTTCGTGATTGCGCATGCACAGCGTCGCACAACTGCGCAAGTGCAGCCCCTTTAGAAAGATGGCCGCTGACCAAAATCGTTCTCCGCTCCGGGATTTCGGCCTCGAAGTGAGTACTGGCGCTTCTCTTACCTTTCCTTGCTGGTTGGAGTGTGTTTTCCTCACAGTATTTGTTGAATTTGTCCAGGACTGCCTGGAAGTCTATCCTGTTTTGCCCCTTGGAGAACTTTAATTTTTTTAAGATTTCCTCTGCTCTGGCGATGGTGAGGAGAAGCTCTGTTTTTTCAGGATCGGCCAGGTCTTCTAGTTCGGCTGCCAGCAGGAAGATTTCAAACTTTTGCTGGAATGCCCGCCAGTTTTCACGGAGATCTCCGTGGCACTGGAGCTGCTGCGGAACCCGGATCTTGAACATCTTGCCTGGGTATCGTTGCTGGTTGTCACTGTACGCTGAGGTATGGCTATCTGGACTGAACCAGTTCATTCCTGGTATCATGATGTGTTGGGTGTTCTGGATCACAAACAAGTCACCAACACTTGAAGTGGTACAACTCTATTTTATTATAAGGTTAACTATATTAACATACTTGAACTGTGGGTAAATGCAATACCAGCTTTAACTGTTGACCCTTGCCTAGTCCTAACCAGGTGATGCACTCAGCACATGGAGAATGTCTGTGTTGCAGGCTGTAAGCTCTGTGTTTCCGAGCTGGCTGCTACTAGAATGAGCGGGAACTCTCCTGTCCCCTGTCTTTATAGTGCGTGTGCTCTCACTGGTGATTGGCTGTGGTGTTGTGTATGCTGATTGGTCCCACTGCATGTCCATCAGTGTGTGTGTGTGTGTGTGTCTGCACCATAATATACTGGTGTATATTATGACAAACCCCATCACCATCCTCACAGAACACACACCGACACAGCTATTGTTAGACGGCCGACTTAAAGATGGCACAGTCAGCCAAATCTGCGCAGCCCGTTGGACCCTTCTTTTACAGTGATGGGACATCATGGTAAAGAGAACCAAAACCCACACCTTCCTTGCCGATAATTTGCAATATGCAGGCACCCCTCATGAATGTGAGATCATCACCACTAAACAGAACACAGGTCCATTTATTCCCAAAACACCCCCTAGGAAAGCAGGTAGTACAGCCCAGAGACCCCAGCCCACAGACACGTGCGCACCCCGAGGATATATGTGGATGGCTCCTCCACAGTGTTAAACGGAGATAGAATTACCGGTTGCATTATATATGTAGAGGACGCGCAGGGACGCGCCCTAGATGAAATTTCCTTGAAGTTGCCAGGACACTTAGGCTTGCAGGCAGCAGAGCTGGCTGCGATTGCATACATTGTAGACCACCCAGACTCGTTCCCGACCCCAGCAAACATCTACTCAGACAGCTTGTCTGTAATAGTTTGACAGAATTCCTACCACTCTGGGAAACAAGAGGATTTGTTTCTGCAGACGGTAAACACCTACCCTCAGCCCCATTATCCCGCCATATCTTAGAGACAGCGAAGGATAGGAAATACGGAATAATTAAGGTTCGCAGTCATCACCGTTCTTCCCCCGCTGGTAACGTTAAAGCAGACGCCCTGGCAAAGGCAGGCTCCAGGCATGGTTATTTTTGAACCCCCCCGAAAGCACCCCAATACACGTAGTTCAGGTCTCACAGACCAACATTCAAGATTTAGCAAAGGCCCAGAAAGAGGATGAGAAACTCAGGGAAGTTTTAAAGGGAACCTTCCCAGCCCCGTACGACAAGTTTAAAAACGCAATCACCACACATGACGGTGTGATTTTAAAGGATGGCATTTACATAGTTCCCAGCCAGGACAGGAACCAGATCATTTGTCAGTTCTATGACAATCATGGACACCAAGGAATTGAACCCACCCTAGCCCACCTCAGACCACTTTGTTGGTGGCCTGATTTAAAAAATCGATGTCACACACTACGTAGAGAATTGCTTAATCTGTGCCCAGAATAATCCGGACAGATATGTGAAAAAGGCTCAACTTAGCCATACCCGCCCCATTAATGGACCCTGGACAAATCTCCAGATAGATTATATAGGACTCCTAACCCCGTGCAGAAATGGTTACAAGTATGTGTTGGTGGTCATAGACACCTTCACAAAATGGGTGGAAGCATTTCCATCACAAACTAATACGGCCAAGACAACGGCTGAAATATTAACACACCTCATCTTTACAAGATGGGGCCTCCCACGCAGTATAGAGTCCGATCAAGGCTCCCATTTCACCGGACGTGTAATGAAAAACATTCTCACGATTTTCGTCATTAGACAAAAGTTCCATATCGCATACCATCCCAGTCAAGTGGTATTGTAGAACGAATGAATAGGACATTGAAAGCCACCCTCAGTAAAATGGTACAGCAGAATAACAGTACCTGGGGTTCAGTACTCCCATTTGCTTTAATGTTTTTCAGAAACACGGTATCTACATCCACAGGATACACCCCCCACACCCTCATGACCGGAAGCCCCATGAAAGGCACTGAGTATTTACTAGGACTGGATTTGGCCAGCCCCGCAGTTACAGCCCTCATGCATGAAAATGCGATTACACAACTGATACAGAACATAAAGGCAGCACAATTCGCCGCAGCAGTGAGACTTGGAACCAGGAAGAAACAGAGCAAGGCTTGTTTCGACAAAACAGTACATGCCACTGAGTTTACAGGAGGGCAATAAGTTCTGCTTTCCCTTTACAACGAGTCGCAAAAAGTTGGTGTGCAGGTGCAACAGGTGATTAAGAAGGCTAATCGAGTTTTGTCTTTCATTGCTAGAGGGATGGAGTTCAAGACTAGTGAGGTTATGCTGCAATTGTATAGGGTGTTGGTGAGGCCGCATCTGGAGTATTGTGTTCAGTTTTGGTCTCCTTACCTGAGAAAGGACATATTGGCACTGGAGGGAGTGCAGAGGAGATTCACTAGGTTGATCCCAGAGTTGAGGGGATTAGATTATGACGAGAGGTTGAGTAGACTGGGACTGTACTCATTGGAGTTTAGAAGGATGCGGTGGGATCTTATTGAGACATATACAATTATGAAGGGAATAGATAGGATAGATGCGGGCAGGTTGGTTCCACTGGTCGGGGAAAGCAGAACTAGAGGGCATAGCCTCAAAATAAGGGGAGGTAGATTTAGGACGGTGTGTAGGAGGAACCTCTTCACCCAAAGGGTTGTGAATCTCTGGAATTCCTTGCCCAGTGAAGCAGTTGAGGCTCCTTCTTTAAACGTTTTTAAGAAAAAGATAGATGCCTTTCTAAAGAATAAAGGGATACGGGGATATGGTGTATGGGCCGGAGAGTGGAGCTGAGTCCACAAAGATCAGCCATGATCTCATTAAATGGCGGAGCAGGCTCGAGGGGCCAGATGGCCTACTCCTGTTCCTAGTTCTTATGTTCTTACAACCCCAGTTCATTCCTCTCCCTAAAATTTTCTGGACCGTACTCCATTTCGGACAAAGTCAGCCCCTCAGTATACAAAATAACCTATCCCAATGGTAAGTTTGCGTGGTTTCATATAAACCAGCTCAAGGCTTACAGCTCGCAGAATAACCACACACACCACATCCTGCTCGCAGCAGCAGACGATCACGCCCCGCCCACAGATGACGTATTCCTACCCTCCCCCAACCACCACAGAACATGACTCATAGTTGCTCTCCTAGTTCGAGAGGCGCCCCCCCATGACGACCACATTCTTACCCATTCTTGCCGGTTGCTCAGGCAGTGGAGAAACGACATTGGTCCCCGCCCTGCCTGAGGACCTCCTCTCTGGTCAGCTACGCTCGGGTAGAGCACATACGGCATTGATCACCGTCCTACTTGGGAATTCCACCCATTTCTTACCCGCTGCGGCCCATACGCACCCCATTTTTGGATCATTACGTTCAAAATTCTTTTGTTTGGTTTTGGCAACCCTTAGGTTGCTTCTCTATGCTATTTACATCCTCAAACACTGGGATAGTAAATCACACAGGCTGCGAGACGGCTCGCAGTATGGCAGTATTTTTCTTAGACGTCTAGTCCAAATATTCGGTTTAAAAAAGAAATGAGGGAGTCACAGATGGTGACCAATTATAAAGGGAAATTGGCAATAAAGGACAGACAGACACATATACGAGATCTTAAGCAAGATAATAACAAAAATTATGCTTCTGCTCACAGAACTCGGAACCCCAGGAACCCCAGAGGAAGACAAAGAAGAAGTCCGACAAAGAGGAAGACAGCCTTCGCGTTCACATGGATCCCTTCAGTTTCATGCGGACGCTACCCCACTGACCCCTACCACACAAAACATAAATGATTCTCAACCCTGAAATACATGGAACCCCGAGATAACTAGCCCAGCAACAGCCAGCAATACCCCGACCTGGTGTGATAAGTTTATCACCTGGTACTCACTCTCACATGTAGTCGAAGCACTCTTAGTGCTGGCGATACTTTACAGTGTCGTGCAAACGTTTAGAGTCAGGAAATGGTGAAAGAGAGCATATCGCTCTCGCACCCCAGTATACAGATTTAGGTCCCCTATTTTCGGATTTCACCAGACCCCCGAACCCATTGGGACGGATTAAAGAGCATCCATTTTGTTTAATGCATTCTGTGGAATAAAGAGATGTAAACCTGTGTGTCTGACTGCCAGGCCAGAGAAATTTGTGTGCTGCTATTTTGTACAGTTTAAGATGTATAGATTGTTTTTGGATTGTTTGTATATTTGGATTGTTTGAATGAGGATAGCTATTGAGAATAGTTAGATGTTCCAGTTTTTTTATTTTTCTGTAATGCATATAATAATGTCATAGCGTCCCGTAGAATTTTATGATAATGAATGTATTTAAAATGGTTTAGGTAAAATTGTGTTGCATAGGATAGGACAGTCTAGAGCCTAAATATGGGTGCCCCGGCTGGTCAGAGGATGAAGACGACATAGTAATGTAATCCTTCACGCTTCGCATTGAGAATCACAAGGAGGGAGTGTAGCCATCTGGGATGGCCATGTCCCGATTACAAAATGGACACCTGCAAAGAATGCAGGGAAAATTGGACAATGCTAAGAAACAAGTTGGTGCAAGCTCTGTCTGTTGATTAGAACCTTAAACTCTCAGACAGGACTGAAACTACCAAACAATCTACATACTAATGAGCCATCTCCGGGGACAAAAGGGAAACATTTAGATACACAATGTTAAGGCAGACTTCCCGGCGCCAGAAGAGACTACGACAAAGCAGACCAACAGTCACCTAGGACACGCCCAGTGATCAGGGAACCACCCCTCTATTGGAGGAAGATCGATACAGATGATTGGGAAAGACCCAATTAGTTGAGGCCAAGTTCAAGGCCTGCCCAAAAGCACGCGAAGCCCCTTTTTAGTATAAAAGATATTTCCCAAGGGCGAATCTTCCTCCTTTGGTTTTGGCTCTCAGCGAAGAGAGAGATCTGCCTAGCAGCTGCATCAGACCAAGTAAGTTCCAAGTCAACGCACACTACGAGATAGATGCTCCTAGTTGCTACCCTGTAAACAGCTCAACCCAGCAGCCTCAGAACCAAGCAACGGCCATTGTTCCTCTGACTGAGTGGGCACCCGAAGCTAAGTATAGGCTTTAGTAATAGTGGTAGTTTAGTTTGTAGAGTTTATGCATGAGTAGATTTGACTGTGTGTAAATAAATGAGCATTGCTTTTGAACTTACTAACTGGTGTATCGAGTCATTGATCAGTATTTGGTACTGAACCTTGCGGCGGTGTCGAAAGATACCTGGTGACTCTTGAGCAAACGTGATTAAACAGAGCCAAATTAAGAGCCAACCAAACATTAGCAACACTAGGGATACAGGTGGCTCGAAAGTGGGATGTCCTCCACAAGCTTAATCTATCTCGGCTGGTAGAGCAGATGGAGGGGGACTTCAAAAGGTGGGACATGCTCCCGCTATCTCTAGCGGGGAGGGTGCAGACCGTTAAGATGATAGTTCTCCCCAGATTTCTGTTTGTCTTCCAGTGCCTTCCCATCTTCATCCCTAAGTCCTTCTTTAAATGGGTGAACAAGATCACCTTGGGATTCGTATGGACAAATAAGACCCCGCAAGTAAAGAGACTGTACCTAGAGCACAGTCGGGGTGTGGGGGGGGGGGGGGGGGGGGGGCCTGGTGCTGCCGAACTATTGCAGCTACTATTGGGCGGCTAACATAGCCATGATTAGGAAATGGGTATTGGGGGAGGGGTCGACGTGGGAGTGGTTAGAGGCGGCCTCATGCAAAGGTACCAGCCTAGGGGCACTTGTAACGGCATCTCTGCCGTTCCCGCCGGCCCGCTACTCCTCCGGTCCAGTGGTGGTGGCGGCATTAAAGATCTGGGGTCAGTGGAGAAGACACAGGGGAGTGGAGGGAGCCTCAGTTTGGACCCCGATAAGCAACAATCACAGATTTGTCCCGGGCAAGGTGGACGGAGGGTTTCAAAGCTGGCATAGGGCCCGCATTAAAAGGATGGGGGACCTGTTCAGAGATGGGACCTTACCCAGCTTGAAAGCGCTTGAAGAGAAATTCAGTTTGCCCCCTGGAAATGCATACCTTCAGGTACACCCCTTTCTCAAAAACAGGTGGTGTCATTTCCGCTGCTACCCCCACACAGGATACAAGATAGGGTGGTCTCTGGCACCTGGGTAGGGGAGGAGAAGGTGTCGGACATCTACCAGGAACTCCAGGAGGCGGAGAAAGCCCCAGTGGAGGAACTTAAGGGCAAATGGGAGGAGGAGCTAGGCAGGGAGCTGGATGCAGGCCTGTGGGCGGACCCCCTAAACACGGTCAATTCCTCTTCTTCATGTGCCAGGCTTAGCTTAATCCAGTTTAAAGTGGTCCACCGGGCACACATGACAGCAACCAGGATGAGCAAGCTCTTTGGGGTTGAGGATAAATGTGCGAGGTGTGCGGGGAGCCCTGCAGATCATGTCCATAAGTTCTGGGCACGCCCGGCTCTTAAGGGATTCTGGCAGGGATTTGCTAAGGCAAGGTCCAAGATCTTAGACACGCGGGTGGTGCCGAGTCCAGAGATAGCGATCTTTAGTGTGTCCGACGATCCGGGAGTTCAGGAAGCGAAAGAGGCCGAGGTCTTGGCCTTTGCCTCCCTGGTAGCCCAGAGACGGATCCTTTTAATGTGGAGGGACTCGAAGCCCCCGAGTGTGGAGATCTGGATTGGTGACATAGCTGGGTTTCTCAGTCTCGAGAAAATAAAGTTGCCTTGAGAGGGTCCATGACGGGGGTCTCTTGGAGGTGGCAGCCGTTCCTCGACTTTCTAGGAGAGCAGTAAATGTCAGCAGCAGCAGCATTCCGGGGGGGGGGGTTGTTACGTAATATTGTTATTTTCTCTGTATATTTGGTTAACATTTATTTTGTTATGTTAAATGTTGCGGACGGTTATGCAAAAATTATGTTTTGATAAAAATTTGAATAAAAATAATTTTAAAAAACAAAACAAATGTCTTCACCCAAGAGAATGAGCGGTAGATATAGAACTCGGGGAGAGAGACTGTGCGGTTCTTGAGCAAATTGTCATCGGGAGTGACCCGGTTTTGGAGCTGTTGGCAGGCTTAAAATTGGGGAAACCTCCAGGACCAGATGAATAGTGTCCCATGATGCTGCGGGACGTGAGGGGAGAGATTGCAGGGTGTGGTAATACCAGGTATTGCGGTACCAGAGAGAGGAATAACCATTGGCTAGACCGCGGGGTCTACCATTGGGCAATGTACATAGCCCCGCCCTGAGAGGCTGGGTATAAGAACCTGTGCCGTCCCCAGCAGCCTTCACTTCTGTAACTTCGCTGCTGGGTACAGTTCTATCTGATTAAAGCTGAATCGATATGACTCCACGTGGACTCAAGCATATTGATTGTGCATCACAGGGGCTCTGACCCAAATATTTAATTCCTCTCTGGCCTCAGGGGGGTGACAGAGGATTGGAGAACAGCTAATGTGGTCCCATGATTTAAGAAAGGTTGTAGACATATGCCAGGGAACTACAGACCAGTGCATCTCACATCAGTGGTAGGGAAGCTATATGAGAAAGTTCTGAAGGAGATAATCTATCTCCACTTGGAGAGGCAACGTTTGATCAGGGATAGTCAGCATGGCTTGGTCATGCCTAATAAATTTGATTACATTTTTCAGCATATGACCAAGTGTGTAGATGAGGGTAGTGCAGTTGATGTAGTGCAGTTTGACAAGGTTCCACATGGGAGACTTATAAAGAAGGAAAATGCACATGGGATACAGGGTAACTTGATAAGGTGGATTCAAAATTGGCTTAGCTGTAGGAGGCAGAGGGTGATGACAGATGGCTGCTTTAGTGACTGGAAGCCAGTGTCTAGTGGTGTACCACAGGGATCTATGCTGGGTCCCCTATTATTTGTCATTTACATAAATAACATGCATGACTATTTGTGGGGTAGGATCAGTAAAGTTTGCGAATGACACAAACATTGGCCGGGTGGTTAACAGTTAGGTTGACTGTCTTGCGTTATGGGAAGATATAGGCGAGGTGGTCAAATGGGCTGAAAAATAATTTAACCCTGAAAAGTAATGTGACAAGGAAGTATTCAATGAATGGCCTGTTCCAAAGAACAAAGGGACCTTAGAATGTGGATGCATAGATCTCTAAAGGCAGAAGGGCAGGTCAGTCGGTGGTGAAAATGGCATATGAGACACTCGCTTTTATCAATTGGGCATAGATTACAAAAGCAGGGAGGTCATGATGGAGCTGTATAGAACTTTGGTGAGGCTACAACTGGAGAACTGTGTGCAATTCTGGTCGCCACATTATAGAAAGAATATGATTGGACTGGAGGGGGTGCAGAGGCAATTCACTAGGATGGTGCCTGGGATGGAGCATTTAAGTTATGAAGAGAAGTTGGATAGGCTTGGGTTGTTTTCACTGGGGCACTGGCCGCAGAAAAATACTTTTCACTGTACTTCAGTACATGTGACAATAAATCAATCAAATCTCACAGAGATCTGATCGAGGTGTACAAGATTATGAGGAACGTGGACAGGAGGGTATAGGGAACAGCTGTTCCCCTTCGTTGAAGCGTCAGTTACGAGGGGACACAAGTTCAAGGTGAGGGCAGGAGGTTATGGGGGGACTAAAGGAAAAACATTTTTACCCAGAGGGTGGTGACGGTCTGGAATGCACAGCCAGGGAGGGTGGTGGAGGTGGGTTGTCTCACATCCTTTACAAAGTACCTGGATGAGCACTTGGCACGTCATAACATTCAAGGCTATGGGCTAAGTGCTGGCAAATGGGATTATATATAGGGAGATATAGGTAGGCAGGTCAGGTGTTTTTCATGCGTCGGTGCAAACTTGATGGGCCATAGGGCCTCTTCTGCACTGTAGTATTCTGTAATTCTGTGATTCTAGAAGGAAATTATAAAAAACGCAATTTCACAGACACAGGGTGGGAGAATCCCCGGGGGGGGGGGGCGTGAATCCCGCCCCGCCGCTCCGACGTGGGCTGCCGTATTCTCCAGCGCCGGTTTTCGGGCGGCGATCACGCCACGTCGGTCAGGGACTGTTGGCAGCAGCCCCCACGGCAGTTCTGCGGGCCCCGTTGGGCCGAGCGGCCGCCCGTTTCTGGCCAGTCCCGCCGGCGTGGATTGAACATGGCCCCGCCTGGCAGGTAATCGGCTGGTGCGGTCCTCGGGGAGGCGCGGGGGGATCCGACCCCGGGGGTCCCCACGGTGGCCTGGCCCACGATCGGGGCCCACCGTTCTGCGGGCGGGCCCGTGCCATGGGGGCACTTCTTCCTCCCGCACCGGCCCCTGTAGGGCTCCACCATGGCCGGCGCAGAGAAGGCACACCCCTGCGCATGCGCCAGAATACGCCGGTCGGTCTGCGCATGCACGGAACCACACCGGCGGTCCTGCGCATGCGCTAACTCGCGTACTCCCTTCGGCGCCGGAAGTGCAGAGAAATCCACGACTTCCGGTCGGCCCAACGCCGGAGTGGTTCACGCCGTTCCTGACGCCGGCGTCAGGCCATCGCGCCAATCATGAAGAATCCCGCCTGCAGATTTTAGAAGTAAGAAAAGTTAAGTCCAAATAAAAATTTGATTAACTCCTCTTATTGTCCTTGAGGCATTGGTTGTTGAATGGTGTGGCTGTCTGAAGTTAGTTCATTTCCTTTAAAATCAAGGAGTTTAATTGAAGTTCAGGTAACTGCATTTTGCTGGAGATAATCTTAGCTTCAGGGAGAAGCTAAAACATTCAAAACCTCCTATGGAGGACAAAATAACCCCATTTCTGCTTGGTTTCTACCATCTTGAAATGTGTCAAACGTTTCTGGGATGAGAGCTCAAAAATGTGATTACTTGTTCTGTGACAACGGATGACTTTTCTCTCTGTCTGGCTTGGCAAAACCCGTTCTTAAAACACCTGCCTGTATATTCCATTAAAGGAATTGGATTAATGGGCGGTATTCTTCAACCCCCCCCCGCCGGGTCGGAGAATCGGCAGGGGGCGGCGTAAGTCCCGCCCCCGCCGGCTGCTGAATTCTCCGGCGCCAGGGTTTTTGCGGGGGCGGGAATGGCGGCGCACAGGCCGGCGGGTGCTGGTAGCGGCCCACCCCCCGGCGATTCTCCGGCCTGCGATGGGCCGTTTTCGGCAGCTCCCGCCGGCGTAAATCACAACAGGTCCTTACCGGGGGGGGGGACCTGGCTCCACGGGTGGCCTGCAGAGTCCTCAGAGGGACGCGTGGGGGATCTGGCCCTGGGGGGTGCCCCCACGGTGGCCTGGCCCGCGATAGGGGCCCACCGATCCACGGGCGGGCCTGTGTCGTGGGGGCACTCTTTCCCTCGCAACGGCCGCTGTCAACCTCCGCCATGGCCGGTGCGGAGAAGAACACCCCTGCACATGCGCTGGGATGGCGCCAGCACATGCTGGCACTCCCGCGCATGTACCAACTCGCAGAGGCCCTTCGGCACTGGTTGGCATGGCGCCAAGCACTTCCACACTGGCTGACGCAGCGCCAAACATTCCAGCGCCGGCCTGGCCCCTGAAGGTGCGGAGGATTCCGTACCTTCAGGACGGCCCGACGCCGGAGTGGTTCACGCCACTCCTCGGCGCCAGAGTGGCCCGTACCACCGGTTCGCGGAGGATCCCGCCCAGAATGTCTTGCAGCCGTTGTCACAGAACAAGTAATCACATTTTTGAGCTCTCATCCCAGAAACGTTTGACACATTTCAAGATGGTAGAAACCAAGCAGAAATGGGGTTATTTTGTCCTCCATAGGAGGTTTTGAATTTTTGTTGGGTAATTGGCTGACTAACAGTGTTTATTGTCTTGGCAGAATTGCGGTTGATTAAAATCCAGCACTTTTCACTTTTAATGCCTCCCTTTCAAAAGTCCATTTGAAGTGCACCTTGACATCCTCCAGATGTGAAATTCCATGCAACATGTCAGGGCAGGTCTGCAATGCAATCCGTATAGGAACTTTCAAGAAAAATGGTCAACTTACAGTACTAAACCTCAGTCGACTGGTGGTAGCTATCTTTGGTCGGTGTCGTTTCTTGTATTTTTTTTAATGTCCTCCTTAATTTGTTAGATATGGTTTTGATTAGCTGGTGAAGTTATAGGTAGACCTCGCTCAGCCACAATATCCTGTTGTCCCCTGAAGTGTCACCTTGCCTGGACAAGCATTTTTAAAAATACATATTGATTGTTGGGGTGTGGGTGTCACTGGCAAGACCAGCATGTGTTGCCCATCCCTAAAGGCCCTTAGAGCAGCCAAGAACTAACCACATTGCTTTGGGTCTGGAGTTACGTGCCAGCAGGAGCAGGGAAGGACAGCAGATTAACCAAATTGCTTTGGGTCTGGAGTTACGTGCCAGCAGGAGCAGGGAAGGACAGCAGATTTTCTTCCCTAAAGCACATTAGTGAACCAGATGGGTTTTTTAATAACAATTTAATGACAACTTCGCATTTGCTATTACTGAGGCTAACTTTCAATTCCAGATTTATTTTAATTTAATTTAAATTCCACCAGCTGCTGTGATAGAATTTGAAGTCCTGTCCCCAGGGCGTGATCCTGGGATTCTGGATTGCTAGTCTAGCCACATGACCATGATGCCCTCGTCTCCGCTTATTTTTGTCAGGTCCAGGCATTATCTTGTGGAATTGTTATATATTCCTCTCAAGCTGTTTGGTGTTAAATACTCAAGGTACATGAAGATTCTGGCCCTCAATCTTTACAGGCATTCATTGTCCCAATTTCTGGACATTGTTGGGGTGAGATTGTTGGAACTTCCAACAAATGGCGGCAACGATGGGGTTCTGATCATGGGAGTCTGACCTGATCACGAAATGGGACATCCGATGATGGGTTCAATAGCAGTCTAACAGGAGCAGCTGGTGGTGAGGGTGGGTGAACAGATGGTGGTTATGGATCCAATGGTGGTGGGTAGAGATAGACAGAGTTTGGTGGGGACAGATCATGGAGAATGGGGGTAGTATAAGCCTATTTGTGACAACAAAGATTATTATTATAGGTTACTGGGTAATTTGTTGGGCCTGGAGAAAACACTCCTGCTCCGTCTGACCCCAAAATAGTACTGCAGAGACGCTTGGGACTGTGGGTAATATATTGGCATGGATTGAGAATAGGTTTGCAGACAGGAAACGGAGTAGGAATATATGGTTTTATTCAAAGTGTCAGGTGGTGACTAATAGGGTTTTGCAGATATCAGTGCTTGGGCACTAGCTATTCACAATATACATCGAATGATTCAGGTGAGGGGACAAAGAGTAAGATTTCCAAGTTTGCTGACACCACAAAATCTGGGAATATCAGTGGTGAGGAGGATGTTTTCTTTTTTTTTAATATATTTTATTCAAAATTTTTGGCCAACCATAACAGTACATTGTGTATCTTTTACACAGTAATATAACAATATAAATAACAATGGCCAGTTTTTTAAACAAGAAATAAATAATATATAAACAACATCAAAATTAAAAAACAAAACTAAGTGGCAACTGCCTTGTCCCAAATAAATACCCTCCAAAAATACAATTCAGCAGTCCAGTATACAATGACCTATAACAACAACCTATACATATTATACTTATACACTAACATCCCTGAGAGTCCTTCTGGTTCCTCCCCCCCCCTCCCCCCCCCCCCCCACCGGGTTTCTGCTGCTGTCTTCTTCTTTTCCATTCCCTCTATCTTTCTGTGAGGTATTCGACGAACGGTTGCCACCGCCTGGTGAACCCTTGAGCCGATCCCCTTAGGACGAACTTAATCCGTTCCAGCTTTATAAACCCTGCCATGTCATTTATCCAGGTCTCCACACCCGGGGGCTTGGCTTCCTTCCACATCAACAGTATCCTGCGCCGGGCTACTAGGGACGCAAAGGCCAAAACATCAGCCTCTTTCGCCTCCTGCACTCCCGGCTCTTCTGCTACCCCGAATATAGCCAACCCCCAGCTTGGTTCGACCTGGACCCCCACCACCTTCGAAAGCACCTTTGTCACCTCCACCCAAAACCCATGTAGTGCCCGACATGACCAGAACATGTGGGTGTGATTCGCTGGGCTTCTCGAGCATCTCGCACACCTATCCTCTACTCCAAAAAATTTACTGAGCCGTGCTCCAGTCATATGCGCCCTGTGTAACACCTTAAATTGTATCAGGCTTAGCCTGGCACACGAGGACGATGAGTTTACCCTACTTAGGGCATCAGCCCACAGCCCCTCCTCAATCTCCTCCCCCAGCTCTTCTTCCCATTTCCCTTTCAGCTCATCTACCATAATCTCCCCCTCGTCCCTCATTTCCCTATATATGTCTGATACCTTACCGTCCCCCACCCATGTCTTTGAGATCACTCTGCCCTGCACCTCCTGCGTCGGGAGCTGCGGGAATTCCCTCACCTGTTGCCTCGCAAAAGCCCTCAGTTGCATATACCGGAATGCATTCCCCTGGGGCAAACCATATTTTTCGGTCAGCGCTCCCAGACTTGCAAACGTCCCATCTACAAACAGATCTCTCAATTGTGTTACTCCTGCTCTTTGCCATGTTCCAAATCCCCCATCCATTCTCCCTGGAGCAAACCTATGGTTATTTCTTATCGGGGACCACACCGAGGCTCCCGTCTTTCCCCTATGCCGTCTCCACTGCCCCCAAATTTTCAGAGTAGCCACCACCACCGGGCTTGTGGTGTATTTCTTCGGTGAGAACGGCAACGGCGCCGTCACCATAGCTTGTAGGCTAGTCCCCCTGCAGGACGCCCTCTCTAATCTCTTCCACGCCGCTCCCTCCTCTTCTCCCATCCACTTACATACCATTGAGATATTGGCGGCCCAGTAGTACTCACTTAGGCTCGGTAGTGCCAGCCCCCCCCTATCCCTACTATGCTGCAAAAATCCCTTCCTCACTCTCGGGGTCTTCCCGGCCCACACAAAACTCATGATACTCTTCTCAATCCTTTTGAAAAAAGCCTTCGTGATCACCACCGGGAGGCACTGAAACACAAAGAGGAATCTCGGGAGGACCACCATTTTAACCGCCTGCACCCTCCCTGCCAGTGACAGGGATACCATGTCCCATCTCTTGAAGTCCTCCTCCATCTGTTCCACCAACCGCGTTAAATTTAACCTATGCAATGTACCCCAATTCTTGGCTATCTGGATCCCCAAGTAGCGAAAGTCCCTTGTTACCTTCCTCAGCGGTAAGTCCTCTATTTCTCTGCTCTGCTCCCCTGGATGCACCACAAACAACTCACTTTTCCCCATGTTCAGTTTATATCCTGAAAATTCTCCAAACTCCCCAAGTAGCCGCATTATCTCTGGCATCCCCTCCGCCGGGTCCGCCACATACAACAACAAATCGTCCGCATACAGAGATACCCGGTGTTCTTCTCCTCCCCTGAGTACTCCCCTCCACTTCCTGGAATCCCTCAATGCTATTGCCAGGGGCTCTATCGCCAGTGCAAACAATAATGGGGACAGAGGACATCCCTGCCTCGTCCCTCTATGGAGCCGAAAATACGCAGACCCCCGTCCATTCGTGAGCACGCTCGCCATCGGGGCCCTATACAGCAGCTGTACCCATCTAATATACTCATCTCCAAAGCCAAATCGCCTCAACACCTCCCACAAATAATCCCACTCCACTCTATCAAATGCTTTCTCGGCATCCATCGCCACCACTATCTCCGCTTCCCCCTCTGGTGGGGGCATCATCATTACCCCTAGCAGCCTCCGTATATTCGTATTCAGCTGTCTCCCCTTCACAAACCCAGTTTGGTCCTCATGGACCACCCCCGGGACACAATCCTCTATCCTCATTGCCATTACCTTGGCCAGAATCTTAGCGTCTACGTTCAGGAGGGAAATAGGCCTATAGGACCCGCATTGCAGCGGGTCTTTTTCCTTCTTTAGGAGAAGCGATATCGTTGCCTCTGACATAGTCGGGGGCAGCTGTCCCCTTTCCCTCGCCTCATTAAAGGTTCTCATCAGTAGCGGGGCGAGCAAGTCCACATATTTCTTGTAAAATTCAACTGGGAATCCATCCGGTCCCGGGGCCTTCCCCGCCTGCATGCTCCTAATTCCTTTCACTACTTCCTCCATTTCGATCTGTGCTCCCAGTCCCACCCTCTCCTGCTCCTCCACCTTAGGAAATTCCAGCTGGTCCAGAAAACACATCATTCTCTCCTTCCCATCCGGGGGCTGAGCTTCATATAATCTTTCATAGAATGCCTTGAACACTCCATTCACTCTCTCCGCTCCCCGCTCCATCTCTCCCTCCTCATCCCTCACTCCCCCTATTTCCCTCGCTGCTCCCCTTTTCCTCAATTGGTGGGCCAGCAACCTGCTCGCCTTCTCCCCATATTCGTACTGTACACCCTGTGCCTTCCTCCACTGTGCCTCTGCAGTACCCGTTGTCAGCAAATCAAATTCTACGTGTAGCCTTTGCCTTTCCCTATACAGTCCCTCCTCCGGTGCCTCCGCATATTGCCTGTCCACCCTCAGAAGTTCTTGCAGCAACCGCTCCCGTTCCCTACTCTCCTGCTTTCCTTTATGTGCCCTGATTGATATCAGCTCCCCTCTAACCACTGCCTTCAGCGCCTCCCAGACCACTCCCACCTGGACCTCCCCATTATCATTGAGTTCCAAGTACTTTTCAATACACCCCCTCACCCTTAGACACACCCCCTAATCCGCCATTAGTCCCATGTCCATTCTCCAGGGTGGACGCCGTTCTTTTTCCTCCCCTATCTCCAAGTCCACCCAGTGTGGAGCGTGATCCGAAATAGCTATCGCCGTATACTCCGTCCCCCTCACCTTCGGGATCAACGCCCTTCCCAAAACAAAAAAGTCTATTCGCGAATAAACTTTGTGGACATAGGAGAAAAACGAAAACTCCTTGCTCCTAGGTCTGCTAAATCTCCATGGGTCTACTCCTCCCATCTGCTCCATAAAGTCTTTAAGCACCTTGGCTGCTGCCGGCCTCCTTCCATCCTGGACCTCGATCTGTCCAGCCCTGGTTCCAGCACCGTGTTAAAATCTCCACCCATTACCAACTTCCCCACCTCTAGGTCCGGGATACGTCCTAACATGCGCCTCATAAAGTTGGCATCATCCCAGTTCGGGGCATATACATTCACCAAGACCACCGCCTCCCCCTGTAATTTGCCACTCACCATCACGTATCTGCCCCCACTATCCGCCACTATGGTCTTTGCCTCAAACATTACCCGCTTCCCCACTAGTATAGCCACCCCCCTGTTTTTTGCATCTAGCCCCGAATGAAACACCTGCCCCACCCATCCTTTGCGTAGTCTAACCTGGTCTATCAGTTTCAAATGCATCTCCTGTAACATAACCACATCTGCCTTAAGTTTCTTAAGGTGTGCGAGTACCCGTGCCCTCTTTATCGGCCCGTTCAGCCCTCTCACATTCCACGTGATCAGCCGGGTTGGGGGGCTCTTTACCCCCCCCCCCCTTGTCGATTAGCCATCCCCTTTTATCCAGCTCCTCACCCGGTTCCCACGCAGCTGTGTCCCCCCCAGGCGGTGCCCTCCCACCCCGCCCACCCCACCCCATACCAGCTCCCCCTTCTCCCCAGCAGCAGCAACCCAGTAAATCCCCCCATGTTGCTCCCAGAAGTCAGCAAACACTGGCCGACCTCGGCTTCCCCCCGTGACCTCGGCTCGCACCGTGCGACGCCCCCTCCTTCCTGCTTCCCTATTCCTTCCATAATTATCATAGCGCGGGAACAAAGCCCGCGCTTCCCTTTTGGCCCCGCCCCCAATGGCCAACGCCCCCAGCTCCTCCACCTCCCTCCCTCCCTCCCCCAGAACATGGGGAAGAGAGAAAAGTTACAGGGTCGCAGGATTAACAACTTAAAAATCATCTCTCCCCCCTTTTTGCCCCCTCTTCGCCCCCGATATTCGCCCCACCACTTTGTCTCAAACGTTCTTTTTTAATAACCCGCTTATTCCAATTTCTCTTCAACAATAAATGTCCACGCCTCATCCGCCGTTTCAAAGTAGTGGTGCTTCCCTTGATATGTGACCCACAGTCTTGCCGGCTGCAGCATTCCAAATTTAATCTTCTTTTTATGAAGCAGCGCCTTGGCCCGATTAAAGCTCGCCCTCCTTCTCGCCACCTCCGCACTCCAGTCTTGATATACGCAGATCACCGCGTTCTCCCACCTACTGCTCCGAGTTTTCTTTGCCCATCTGAGGACCATCTCTCTGTCCTTAAAACGGAGGAATCTCACCACTATGGCTCTGGGAATTTCTCCTGCTCTCGGTCCTCGCGCCATCACTCGGTATGCTCCCTCCACCTCCAACAGACCCGTCGGGGCCTCCGCTCCCATTAACGAGTGCAGCATCGTGCTCACATATGCCCCGACGTCCGCCCCTTCTGCACCTTCAGGAAGACCAAGAATCCTTAAATTCTTCCTCCTCGCATTATTCTCCAGCACCTCCAGCCTTTCCACACATCGTTTATGGTGTGCCTCGTGCATCTCCGTCTTCACCACCAGGCCCTGTATATCGTTCTCGTTCTCGGCAGCCTTTGCCTTCACGACCCGAAGCTCCCGCTCCTGGGTCTTTTGCTCATCTTTTAGCCCTTCAATCGCCTGTAATATCGGGGCCAACAGCTCCTTCTTCATCTCCTTTTTAAGCTCTTCCTCGCAGCGTTTCAAAAACTCGTGTTGTTCAGGGCCCCATATTAAACTGCCACCTTCCGACGCCATCTTGGTTTTTGCTTGCCTTCCTTGCCGCTGCTCTAAAGGATCCACCGCAATCCGGCCACTTTCCTCCCCTTTTTCCATCCGTATCCAGGGGGGATTCCCTTCTGGTTTACCGCACAGTACTTTTAGCCGTTAAAATTGCCGTTGGGGCTCTTATTAAGAGCCCAAAAGTCCATTCCACCGGGAGCTGCCGAAACGTGCGACTTAGCTGGTCATCGCCGCACCCGGAAGTCTGAGGAGGATGTTAATGAATATAGAACATAGGATCCAGACAGTGCAGAAGGATACCATTCGGCCCATTGGGCCTGCACAGATCCTCCGAAAGAGCATCCCACCTAACCCTTGGACACTAAGGAGCAATTTAGCACGGCCAATCCACCTAACCTGCACATCTTTGGACTATGGGAGGTAGCAGTGCTAACCATTGTGCCAGCATGTCGCCATGTTAAGAGGCTTCAAGGTGATTTAGACAAGTTCAGTGAGTGGGCAAATACATGGACAAATGTGAAGCTTTCCATTTCAGACGGAGAAACAGAATGGCGGAGTACTTTTTATGGTGATAGATTGGGAAAGGTTGATGTACAAAGGGCCCTGGGTGTCCTAGTATACCAATCACTGAAAGAAAGCATGCAGGTAATGGAAGCAGTTAGGAAAGCCAATGGCATGTTTGCCTTCGTTGCAAGAGGAGTACAGGAGCAAGGCTGTGTTACTACAGCTGTACAGGGCCTTGGTGAGGCCACACCTGGTGTATTGTGTGCAGTTTTAGTCTCCTTATCTAAGAAAGGATATACTTGTGATTGAAGGAGTGTGGTGAAGGCTCACCAGACTCATTCCTGGGGTGGCAGGATTGTGGTTTGAGGAGAGATTGGGTCGACTGGGCCTGTATTCACTGGATTGAGAAGAATGAGAGGGAATCACATTGAAATATGTAAAATTCTGACAGACTGGATGCAGAGGTGTTGTTTTCGTTTGTTGGGGGGTCTAGAACCAGGAATCACAATCTCAGGATACAGGTAAGCCATTTAGGACTGAGATAAGGAGAAACGTTTCCATTCAGAGGCTGGTGAACTTATGGAATTCTCTACCACAGAAGGCTGTGGAGGCCAAATCACTGAGTATATGGAAGAAGGAAATAGATTTCTAAACTCCAAAGGCATCAAGGGGTCTGGGGAGAGTGTGGGAGTATGTGGGAATATGATCAGCCATGATCATATTGAATGGTGGAGCAGGCTCGAAGGGCCTATGATTTATTCTTGCTCATATTTTCTCTTGGGACTGTGGGTAATATATTGGCATGGATTGAGAATAGGTTTGCAGACAGGAAACGGAGTAGGAATATATGGTTTTATTCAAAGTGTCAGGTGGTGACTAATAGGGTTTTGCATGCCCTATTTCTCTAGAAATCGGCAAAACCCGATGGCGGGTGGGAGAAGCAGTTTTGAGCCTGCCAGCGGCAATGGCAGCTTTTCCCAGTGTATAGCGTGGCACCTTGTGCCAAAGGGGTTTTCTGCCGTGGGTTTCACTCAAGGAGCGGGATTCTCCGTAATCGGCGCGATGTCCGCCGACCGGCGCCAGAAACGGCGCGAATCAGTCCAGCATCGCGCCGCCCCAAAGGTGCGGAATTCTCCACATCTTGAGGGGCCGAGCCCTTACCTTGAGGGGCTAGGCCCGCGCCGGACTGATTTCCGCCCCGCCAGCTGGCAGGAAAGGCCTTTGGTGCCCCGCCAGCCGGCGCGGAAATGACTTTGCCGTGCGGTGCATACGCGAGAGCGTCAGTGGCCGCTCACGGCATCCCCGCGCATGCGCAGTGGAGGGGGTCTCTTCCGCCTCCGCCAAAGTGGAGACCATGGCGAAGGCGGAAGGAAAAGAGTGCCCCCGCGGCACAGGCCCGCCCGCGGATCGGTGGGCCCCGATCGCGGGCCAGGCCACCGTGGGGGCACCCCCCGGAGCCAGATCGCCCCGCGCCCCCACCAGGACCCCGGAGCCCGCCCGCCGTCCCAAAGGTGGTTCAATCCACGCCGGCTGGCGTGGGTTGACAGCGGCGGGACTTCGGCCCATCGCGGACCGGAGAATCGCCGGGGGATTCCCGCCGACCGGCGCAGCGCGATTCCCGCCCCCGCCGAATCACCGGTGGCGGAGAATTCGCGACATGGCGGGGGCGGGATTCACGCCGGCCCCCGGCGATTCTCCGACCCGGTTGGAGAATCGCGCCCCATATCTCTGGCAGGGCGGCCTCTGATTCGCCCACCCTGCCGTCATCTGACCACTGCACTCATCAGGACACCACATTTAAAGGCCACCGCTGCGCACAGCAGCCACACTTTGCAGGTCACCAGGAAGTTATGGCTGCCAAGAAATCCACCCAGGAATTCTCCAACACTTCCCTAGACAGACTTCTCGATGCTGTTGAGGCCCGCCATGAGAGGACCAAATTTTCCCATAGTTTGGCAGAGTGTGGTAGCAGGTGGAAAAACGGCATTTAGCCCACCGGCTGCGGTGGCAGGTTTTCATGCTGCATTTATTCAAAGAAACCTCCATGGGTTCCATGCCACCTCCATGCTTCAAACAGCGGGGCGCTCCACTTAAAGGCTGCCCACGCACTCCACAGCCACTTCCTCATGGTACAATGCAGAGGATTGCTGCAATGAAGTCTGCACCTCGATTTTCGGAGCCCTCTCTCACCTGGCTGTTGGACGTTGTGGAGCAACATCGTGTCCTGTGCTAATGCAGAGTGAGGAGACCAGCAAGCAAGGAGACAAACCTAGCATCGGAGGTGGTGGTAAGCGGCAGCTCCCTGCAGAGGAGGACAGGAACCTAGGGCAGCAAAAGGATGAATGATCTCCTCCATTCTGCCACAATGAGTCACTCCTGCCATCACTGTCACCTCTCACACCCACACACCCATCACACATCCACAGGGAGCTCACTCGCTGCCAAGGGCCACCATCACTTGCTCTCCCACATACATGTTCATGTCCCCAATGGCTCGTCTCCTCATCATCTCACTGCTCCCACTCGCCATCCACACATGCCAGGTATCCTTACAATCTGCCCTGGCACACGATCTTTTTATACTTTCTCCACCTGTCTTCATGCAGGACAAGCTGACACACAATCAGAGGGAGAGATCCTAGATGAATGGAGGGGTGCCTGAACTGAAAGTCCTCAAGGACTGAGGACAGGGCCACCCAGCTGGCTAGGGAGGTCATTGACCGCTTCTGCGCTGATGGTGATGCCAGCGGCAGTAAACCAAGACCCAGCATTGCATCATCCATCAGACAACAATGCTGTGAGTCAAGTCTCATGTTTCCAAAGGCCACTTCTGGACACTAATGGACTCTCCTAGGCGGGATTCTTCATTGTTCGATGCTGTAATCTCAAAACGCGATTGGTTGGAGAATCGGTTCTACGCTGGAATCATGGCGGGCGCCGATTTCACGCCAAATCACAATTCTCCATCGCCTCAACAGTGGCGCCAATGCGTCCCAGAATGTGCATACAGTAAACACCCTTGGCATGT
Organism: Scyliorhinus torazame; assembly: GCF_047496885.1. Taxonomy (NCBI): domain Eukaryota; kingdom Metazoa; phylum Chordata; class Chondrichthyes; order Carcharhiniformes; family Scyliorhinidae; genus Scyliorhinus; species Scyliorhinus torazame. Next base: position 69,519,124 of record NC_092715.1, on the reverse strand, counting down.
CATTAGCGGGCCAGACCCAGTATTCTCCGGGGCCTCCACGATTCTCCGCGTCCACTGGGGCGAATTCCCGAGGACGAGATTCACTTGTGCTTTTTAAAATTGTGAAACAGGCGCCATGGCTGATGAGGGAGAGAGAGGAGGTAGATGGGGAGGCGCGACTGTGGGCTGCTGGGCCAGACAATGGCTGGGTTGCCTTTGGTGGGGGGGGCCCTGCCAGGGCCGGGGGGGTGGTGTGACGGGGGAACCGGCCACGTGGCCAGAATGACTCCGCACGGGACTGGGCGGTGTCCGCGCACGGACCGCCATTGCTGAGGCCTGCAAAGCTTCTTGAGGTGTCAAGCTTATTGAGTGTTGTTGAAGCTGCACTCATCCAGGCCAGTGGAGAGTATTCCATTACACTCCTGACTTGTGCCTCGTAGATGGTGGACAGGCTTTGGGGAGCCAGATGGTGAGTTGCTCTCCATAGGATTCCTAGCCTTTGACCTGCCCTGTATTAATGTGGCTCGTCCGGTTCCGTTTCTGATCAATGGTAACCCCCAGGATGTTGATTGATAATGAAATGCAAATATATTATAATGAGGTTCGCGACCTTGAATGGTGGGAAACATGGCCTGCCACTGATGGGAGGGGTCAATCGTGGTAAGCTATCACACTGGCATGAAACACGACAGGGGCCTTCTCGCAATATTTTCTGCTCCCGTTACCAAATCCACCTGACACTAACGGGAGTGGAATATCCCGACCAATGCTTCTGTGTTTCTATGCTTATCTCGTGGATTCAAACCTTTGCACCTTCTTTCAGTTGTCTGCGACTCGAGAAACTCAGTGGAAATTACTTCAAAATAGAATGTGCGGGATTCTCTGTAGCCCCACGCCGAAATCGGGTGGAGAATGGCTCCCGACACCAAAATCGGGACTTTGCGATGCTATGCCCCCTCCAAACCGGTATCATCCGGCTGCGCACCGCGCGCTGTCGCAACCCCGTCGGAGGGCCAGCATCCGGCCCACCCGCAGTGCTCCGTCTCCGATTGGCCAAGTTCCCGGTGACGCGGGCCACGTGTGGTCTCAGCAGTCGGGAACCTGGCGTGTCGGCTGTGAACAGTGTCCAGCAGCGCCACACTCGGCCGATATCTGTGCCGCTGGCCGGGGGCTTTTGCTAGTGATTGGGGGAGTGGTGGGGGGAGTGGTGGGGGCTGGCCAGGAGGTAGGGTGTGGGGTTGGGGTGGGCGGGTATGCGATCCAGCATGGCCGGCGCCATGTTTTCCGACATGACCGGTGTATGTGTGGGGGGTGTAGGTGTGCGCGGCTGCTGCTTGTCAACCCTGCGCATGTGCAGCCTGGGTCCCAGCGATTCTCCGGCCGTTTTCCGCACATTCCACAGGTGTTTCACGCGGTGCTGGTGCTAGCCCCTCACTGGTACTGGAATCTGTGTGGGTTTCCCGCTGATTTTCCTGTCATGGAACACCAGATATTCTCTGTTGGCACTGGCACTTAGCTTCAGAAACGGAGAATCCAGCCCAATGACTCTTAAAATAAAGGCAGTTGGGTGGCACGGTGGCGCAGTGGTTAGCACCGCTGCCTCACGGTGTGTGGACCCCGGTTTGATGCCGGCCCCGGGTCGCCTTCCGTGTGGGGTTTGCACATTCTCCACATGTCTGTGTGGGTCTGACCCCCCACAACCCATAGATGTGCAGGGAAGGTGGATTGACCACGCTAAATTGCCCCTTAATCGAAAAGAAAACAATTGGATACTCTAAATTTATTTTTAGAAATAAAAAATAAAATAAAGGCAGTCTCTCATAATATGTAGATAAAAGCAAATTACTGTGGACGTTTGAATCCAAAACAAAAATAGAAAATGCTGGACAATCTCAGCAGGTCTGACAACATATGCGAAGAGAGAAGGGAGCTAACGTTTCGAGGCTGGACGACTGGATCTGCGAGTTAGGTGGATTGGTCATGCTAAATTGTCCCTTAGTGTCCAATGGTTAGATGGGTTACAGAGATAGGGCAGGTATTGGGCCTGGTGGGGTGCTCTTTCAGAGGGTCAGTGCAGACTTGAAAGGCCGAATGGCCTCCTTCTGCACTGTTGGGATTGTATGATTCTATGATTACCGTTGTTTATTTATATAGCTCTACAGGAGTACCCATTAACTCTGACCTGCTTCCTCTTTCTAACCACAATTTTTATTAAAGAGGCCTTTGTTCTGAAGAGCTTCTGAGAAAGAGCAGGTGCTGGGCAGCACTCAGACAGAGCACCTGCTCTGAATTGCACATCAGCATCGCTCCGAGCGCCAGCGGGAAACACCCCCAATTCCCCGCTGGCGGCAGCACCTAGACTCAAATCGGGAGAATCGCGTCCAATGTTTCTAATTATGAACATCACAATGTTTTACATGCTCATCAAATGCTATAACATGAATGTTATGGCATCTGAAGTAAGATAATGGCAGTGGCTTAAGGTGGAACAGGAAGTATTGTAACACTCACTTTTCCAGGTTGAATTTCAGCAAGATACACACCTGCATTGAAGTGGTAAAGTGTGGAGAGGTTTGCTCTCCTCTGTACTGCAGCTTTCCAAAGGAATTTCTTCAGTTCTTCATCTTGTTCCAAATTATCCGGCGAGCTATAAAATATTTGATCTTTGCCCTTATGCTTGCCTGAAGCAATGGTGTATAAATACCTGCCAATGTTATACAAAAGTAACTGTATCTTTGAAGTTAATAGTTCTGGGAAATGCTGGCATTTCAGTTGTGGATAAGTTGAGGTAAAAATGGAGTCAAGCAATGTTGTGGAGGTTGAAGCAGCTCTTTGTGAGGGAGAAGATATCTGAATTTTATGGGCCCCTGCTGGTGGGATTTCTGGCAGGGGAGCCCATAAAATTCCCCGCGTGGCCTTTCCACCACCCGCCCGCCCCGACCTGTCCGCAATGTTACTTGGGGTGGGTAAGTCCTAGGGCCTTTGTGGCTGGCAGAAATGCTCAGGGGTAGGGATGGAGCCTGGCAGATATTTTACATCTCACAATATCTTGTGGAAGACAGGTAACTTAAAAAAAAACATCCTGGTCAGTGTCCTTTCGGACTGAACATTACTTCCCAAAAATAACTGATTGGGGATGTGTCAGAAATTAAAATTCAAACAGGAGCCCAACCCACCCCGAACATACACACTTCCAGTTTTAAGGGAGATGAGGGAAGCATGGCAAATCAGTTTGTGAGAAGTGGGTTTGCAATTTACTTCGTATGAGAAAATGCTGGACAATCACAACAGGTCTGACAGCATGTGTGGAGAGAGAAGGGAGCTAATATTTCAAGTCTAGATGACTCTTTGTCAAAGCTGCACATCTATGGACTGTGGAAGAAAACCGGAGCACCTGGAGGAAACCCACGCAAACACAGGGAGAATGTACAACCTCCACACAAACAATCACCCGATCCCGGAATTCAACCCAGGCTCAAGGCACTGTGAGGCAGCTTTGCTAACCACTATGCCACCATGCCACCCCCAAAAGTGGAATGTCAGCAGTGACTCTTCCTTTGAAATTGCCTATGCTGTCAATGAAAAGCTTGAAAAAGGCAATGGTTCATGAAATTGAATACAAACAATGCAGTTCAAAGCTTTTTGGCTTCTAAGCATGTACAGAGGCTTGAAAAAGATAAAGGGCAACTAAAATGACAGTGATATAAGCACTTCAAAGGTTTACACCACTGTAAAGGGAAGACTTCCATCTTGTTCCGACAAATCATTGATATTGGCATGCCTAGAGAAAGTTTAAAAGTTTTAAGGTTGCAGAGTGATCCCTTTCAATTTCTTCTGGCAAATCATTGATAGTGACATGCTGGGAGATTTCAACATATCAGAGGGAAGACTTTAAACAAAATTTTGCATGCAGAAAGACAGTTTAATGGTTTTCAAGGCTACAGATGGGAAGACAAGCTAAACGACACCCATCCCAGGAAAGATCCCTGATGTGAGCCCCTCCAGCTCAGACCAAGCACCTCCAACCCCCGCATCCCCTGAAGGTCCCCCTCAGCAGCCTGAAGGAAAGTGTTAGGAAGATACTCACCCCCTTGGAGTGTAAGGTGCCTGGTCCCCCTTTATCAGATCTTGCAGCAATTCACAACACCATGCTCTCCCGGCTAGGGGAGCATCCCAGGAGGGCGGTGAATCAGGCTTCCGATAATTCCATTCAGATGAATGTGAATGCCTTTTAGCATGCTCTATCCTGATCTGGGCATGAACCTGATTGGGACTGGCAGAACCTGATTGGCGCTGGCGGGAACCAGATTGCAGCTGGTGGAGCTGGCTGGCAGTCTCACAACAGGCTTGGCACCACGGAAGATTCCCATTTCTGCCCTTGTGCCTGATTCAGCGGACCATTGCGATTCCCACCTCTAACCAGAGGCCCCAGAAAATCCCTCCATTAATTTTGCCCTCCTTCACGTTGGACATTTTACAGGAAGAAATTGCTTCTCTTTTGCAGGAATCTGAGTCTGTGTTCAGGGATGTGGCTGAAAATTATTTTTGCCGTTCAGTTCAGCTACAACGGGTGTAATTCTCCCAAAACGTTTCTAAATGTTGGCAGGAAACGCAGTGTGATTCCTGCCAGGTGGGCGGCACGATCCAGATCGATCGACCCACACTGAGAAATATTTTTGGAGGGGGGGGGGGGTCAAGTTTTGCTCCAGCACTGAGGGGGGTGGGGTCTAAACATGGCAGCAAACCCAGTTTCACAGAGATCACAGCACCGCAATCTCAAAGTTTTTTAAAAATAAATTTAGAGTACCCAGTTATTTTTGTTCCCAATTAAGGGGCAATTTAGCATGGTCAATCCACCTAACCTGCACACCTTTGGATTGTGGGAGTGAAACACACACAGACACGGGGAGAATGTGCAAACTCCATATAGACAGTGACCCGGGGCCGGGATCGAACCCGGTTCCTCGGCGCCGTGAGGCAACAGTGCTATCCACTGCGCCACCGTGCCGCCCTATCTCAAAGTGACAGTAAAGGCCACCCCCCATGACTAATGCCACCATTGAAGATTCAGTTCTCCCTTCACCACTGCCCTCGCCAGCATCGGTCCCTTCCCCCCACCCACTCCCCCACCCCCACCCCGCCTCCCGCACAGGATCACTGGCATTGCAGCCCTCCGAATTGGTTCCCTTCAGCAGCCCCCCCCACTCCCCAGTTGTCAGTACCAGCATCCCCCCTGCCCAGCTGAGCAAGGCTCAGCTTTGGCGTCACCAAATGTGCCCCACTCATGCCTCCCTTCTTGCCCATCCATCTTGCACCCCCTTAAGGCACCCTTCAGCCCAGCCCCTTTTTAGGACTCGCCTCCTTTCAGACCCCATCCCTTGACGGTGTCAACGTGGCACTTTCCCTGGCACCCTGACACATTGGCAGTGCCATGACACTACTCTGCCCTGTCCCCGATGGTCCGGGAGCTACAATGTCCTCAGACCCCATCCCCTAGCATGGTCATCACGTCTGGCCTCCGGTGGTGTAGAGCAGTCGTGATTCGTGCAGGCTTCACATTGTGCCGGCGGGTGGGGGAACGAGGCCATGAACCAGGTCACATCAGCTGGAGTAGGCCAGGAGCATCGCCCACTGTTTGGCGCCCAATGCAAATCCCATTTTGGGCCTCTCCCACTATTCTCTTGTCATGGCAGGAGTTGTGCTGGGTGAAATGCTCCCAGTAGGTGTATTTATTTAATTATTGGTGATGGGTTATAGCTGCTACTGTACAGCAATGTTCTTGAAATTAATTTTTTTCGTATATTTTGATTGTAGTTTTTAATTTTTTCCAAATAATACAACATTAAAATTCAATACACAACTGGTACAGTACAGAACAAGAATTATTGCAAATATGAGAACAAGTAAGGCAGAGTGAATTTAGAACAACAGACTTTATGAACTAGTGCCTCTATTTTAACACCGGATCAATTTAAAGACATGGGGGGGAGGGACGGCCACGTGATGATGGTGCGGGGGTAGCTGCTTTGCCGTAGGCTCGGGCACCACTCACTTATGATCCATCATTATCCGAGCGTGAACATGGCAGAACTGAGTGGTGCCATTGCCAAAGTGTGGGTGGTGGATACAGGTCTTCATGGGTGGATTTGAAATGCGGGAGCCGGGACAGTGAAAACAGCGTGAGAGGTGAGTGAGCCGGGACATTGAAAACAGCGCGGGAGGTGAGTGAGCCGGGACATTGAAAACAGTGCGGGAGGTGAGTGAGCCGGGACATTGAAAACAGCGCGAGAGGTGAGTGAGCCGGGACATTGAAAACAGCGCGAGAGGTGAGTGAGCCGGGACATTGAAAACAGCGCGAGAGGTGAGTGAGCCGGGACATTGAAAACAGCGCGAGAGGTGAGTGAGCCGGGACATTGAAAACAGCGCGAGAGGTGAGTGAGCCGGGACAGTGAAAACAGCGCGAGAGGTGAGTGAGCCGGGACATTGAAAACAGCGCGAGAGGTGAGTGAGCCGGGACATTGAAAACAGTGCGAGAGGTGAGTGAGCCGGGACATTGAAAACAGCGCGGGAGGTGAGTGAGCCGGGACAGTGAAAACAGCGCGGGAGGTGAGTGAGCCGGGACATTGAAAACAGCGCGAGAGGTGAGTGAGCCAGGACATTGAAAACAGCGCGAGAGGTGAGTGAGCCGGGACATTGAAAACAGCGCAAGAGGTGAGTGAGCCGGGACATTGAAAACAGCGCGAGAGGTGAGTGAGCCGGGACATTGAAAACAGCGCAAGAGGTGAGTGAGCCGGGACATTGAAAACAGCGCGAGAGGTGAGTGAGCCGGGACAGTGAAAACAGCGCGGGAGGTGAGTGAGCCGGGACAGTGAAAACAGCGCGAGAGGTGAGTGAGCCGGGACATTGAAAACAGCGTGAGAGGTGAGTGAGCCGGGACACTGAAAACAGCGCGGGAGGTGAGTGAGCCGGGACAGTGAAAACAGCGCGAGAGGTGAGTGAGCCAGGACATTGAAAACAGCGTGAGAGGTGAGTGAGCCGGGACATTGAATACAGCGCGAGAGGTGAGTGAGCCGGGACATTGAAAACAGCGCGAGACGTGAGTGAGCCGGGACATTGAAAACAGCGCGGGAGATGAGTGAGCCGGGACATTGAAAACAGCGCGAGAGGCGAGTGAGCCGGGACAGTGAAAACAGCGCGAGAGGTGAGTGAGCCGGGACATTGAAAACAGCGCGAGAGGTGAGTGAGCCGGGAAATTGAAAACAGCGCGGGAGCTGAGTGAGCCGGGACAGTGAAAACAGCGCGGGAGATTTAAAAAGCGCAGGAGCTGCGAGTCAGAGCGGAGATTTTAAAAGATCGGGGCCTAGTTTCGGGAGAGTTCGGAAGAGGAGGAGCAGTCTCTGTCAGGGAGAGAACCTGAGAACATCTAAGACACTCAGAAGGTAAGTAAGTGATTTTTACTCATTTTTACTTTTATACCTTTTTCAAATTGTGTGTGTCGGGGGGAAACTGAAGTGACATCACAGAAAAGCTGTGACCTGAGTGGCTGGTTGGGAATCTACACTAAATTAAAAAAATTAAGCATTGGTAACTAATTAAACATAATTACTTAATTATAACTTAGAGGGGTATCTAAGCCAGAGATCGGAGAGTACTATATTTAGCTTTCGCATTTATATTAGAAATCTAGTGCTAGGAAACAGATAGTTAACAGTAACTTTGAAAAAAAATGTTTTTTAATATTTTAACATTTTTTAAAAAACGTTTAATTTTAATTAATTGACGCAATGCCAGTTAGAGGGGTGCAGTGCTCTGACTGTGAGATGTGGCAGGTCCGGGAGGCTTCCAGCATCCTGGATGGATTCATCTGCAGAAAGTGCACCCAACTGGAGCTCCTCACAGACCGCATGGTTCGGTTGGAGCAGCAATTGGATGCACTTAGGAGCATGCAGGTGGCGGAAAGCGTCATAGATCTCAGTTATATAAATGTGGTCACACCCAAGGTGCAGGCAGAGAGATGGGTGACCACCAGAAAGGGCAGGCAGTCAGTGCAGGAATCCCCTGTGGTTGTCCCCCTCTCGAACAGGTATACCCCTTTGGATACTGTCGGGGGGGATAGCCTATCAGGGGAAAACAGCAGCAGCCAGAGCAGTGGCACCACGGCTGGCTCTGATGTTCAGAAGGGAGGGTCAAAGCGCAGAAGAGCAATAGTAATAGGGGACTCTATAGTCAGGGGCACAGATAGGCGCTTCTGTGGACGTGAAAGAGACTCCAGGATGGTATGTTGCCTCCCTGGTGCCAGGGTCCAGGATGTCTCTGAACGGGTAGAGGGCATCCTGAAGGGGGAGGGCAAACAGGCAGAGGTCGTTGTACATATTGGGACTAACGACATAGGCAGGAAGGGGCATGAGGTCCTGCAGCAGGAGTTCAGGGAGCTAGGCAGAAAGTTAAAAGACAGGACCTCTAGGGTTGTAATCTCGGGATTACTCCCTGTGCCACGTGCCAGTGAGGCTAGAAATAGAAAGATAGAGCAGCTAAACACGTGGCTAAACAGCTGGTGTAGGAGGGAGGGTTTCCGTTATCTGGACCACTGGGAGCTCTTCCGGGGCAGGTGTGACCTATATAAGAAGGACGGGTTGCATCTAAATCGGAGAGGCAGTGTCACACAGGAGGGTTTAAACTAGTATGGCAGGGGGGTGGGCATGGGAGCAATAGGTCAGAAGGTGAGAGCATTGAGGGAGAACTAGGGAATAGGGACAGTGGGGCTCTGAGGCAGAGCAGACAGGGAGAAGTTGCTGAACACAGCGGGTCTGGTGGCCTGAAGTGCATATGTTTTAATGCAAGAAGTATCACGGGTAAGGCAGATGAACTTAGAGCTTGGATTAGTACTTGGAACTATGATGTTGTTGCCATTACAGAGACCTGGTTGAGGGAAGGGCAGGATTGGCAGCTAAACGTTCCAGGATTTAGATGTTTCAGGCGGGATAGAGGGGGATGTAAAAGGGGAGGCGGAGTTGCGCTACTGGTTAGGGAGAATATCGCAGCTGTACTGCGGGAGGACACCTCAGAGGGCAGTGAGGCTATATGGGTAGAGATCAGGAATAAGAAGGGTGCAGTCACAATGTTGGGGGTTTACTAGAGGCCTCCCAACAGCCAGCGGGAGATAGAGGAGCAGATAGGTAGACAGATTTTGGAAAAGAGTAAAAGCAACAGGGTTGTGGTGAGGGAGACTTCAACTTCCCCAATATTGACTGGGACTCACTTAGTGCCAGGGGCTTAGACGGGGCGGAGTTTGTAAGGAGCATCCAGGAGGGCTTCTTAAAACAATATGTAGACAGTCCAACTAGGGAAGGGGCGGTACTGGACCTGGTATTGGGGAATGAGCCCGGCCAGGTGGTAGAAGTTTCAGTAGGGGAGCATTTCGGTAACAGTGACCACAATTCAGTAAGTTTTAAAGTACTGGTGGACAAGGATAAGAGTGGTCCTAGGATGAATGTGCTAAATTGGGGGAAGGCTAATTATAACAATATTAGGCGGGGACTGAAGAACATAGATTGGGGGCGGATGTTTGAGGGCAAATCAACATCTGACATGTGGGAGGTTTTCAAGTGTAAGTTGAAAGGAATTCAGGACCGGCATGTTCCTGTGAGGAAGAAGGATAAATACGGCAATTTTCGGGAACATTGCATAACAAGAGATATTGTAGGCCTCATCAAAAAGAAAAAGGAGGCATTTGTCAGGGCTAAAAGGCTGGGAACAGACGAAGCCTGCGTGGAATATAAGGAAAGTAGGAAGGAACTTAAGCAAGGAGTCAGGAGGGCTAGAAGGGGTCACGAAAAGTCATTGGCAAATAGGGTTAAGGAAAATCCCAAGGCTTTTTACACGTACATAAAAAGCAAGAGGGTAGCCAGGCAAAGGGTTGGCCCACTGAAGGATAGGCATGGGAATCTATGTGTGGAGCCAGAGGAAATGGGCAAGATACTAAATTAATACTTTCCATCAGTATTCACCAAAGAGAAGGAATTGGTAGATGTTGAGTCTGGAGAAGGGTGTGTAGATAGCCTGGGTCATATTGAGATCCAAAAAGACGAGGTGTTGGGTGTCTTAAAAAATATTAAGGTAGATAAGTCCCCAGGGCCTGATGGGATCTACCCCAGGATACTGAAGGAGGCTGGAGAGGAAATTGCTGAGGCCTTGACAGAAATCTTTGGATCCTCACTGTCTTCAGGGGATGTCCCGGAGGACTGGAGAATAGCCAATGTTGTTCCTCTGTTTAAGAAGGGTAGCAAGGATAATCCAGGGAACTACAGGCCGGTGAGCCTTACTTCAGTGGTAGGGAAATTACTGGAGAGAATTCTTCGAGACAGGATCTACTCCCATTTGGAAGCAAATGGACGTATTAGTGAGAGGCAGCATGGTTTTGTGAAGGGGAGGTCGTGTCCCACTAACTTGATAGAGTTTTTCGAGGAGGTCACTAAGATGATTGATGCAGGTAGGGCAGTGGATATTGTCTATATGGACTTCAGTAAGGCCTTTGACAAGGTCCCTCATGGTAGACTAGTACAAAAGGATAAGTCACACGGGATCAGGGGTGAGCTGGCAAGGTGGATACAGAACTGGCTAGGTCATAGAAGGCAGAGAGTAGCAATGGAAGGATGCTTTTCTAATTGGAGGGCTGTGACCAGTGGTGTTCCACAGGGATCAGTGCTGGGACCTTTGCTCTTTGTAGTATATATAAATGATTTGGAGGAAAATGTAACTGGTCTGATTAGTAAGTTTGCAGACGACACAAAGGTTGGTGGAATTGCGGATAGCGATGAGGACTGTCAGAGGATACAGCAGGATTTAGATTGTTTGGAGACTTGGGCGGAGAGATGGCAGATGGAGTTCAATCCGGACAAATGTGAGGTAATGCATTTTGGAAGGTCTAATGCAGGTAGGGAATATACAGTGAATGGTAGAACCCTCAAGAGTATTGAAAGTCAAAGAGATCTAGGAGTACAGGTCCACAGGTCACTGAAAGGGACAACACAGGTGGAGAAGGTAGTGAAGAAGGCATACGGCATGCTTGCCTTCATTGGCCGGGGCATTGAGTATAAGAATTGGCAAGTCATGTTGCAGCTGTATAGAACCTTAGTTAGGCCACACTTGGAGCATAGTGTTCAATTCTGTCCGCCACACTACCAGAAGGATGTGGAGGCTTTAGAGAGGGTGCAGAAGAGATTTAACAGAATGTTGCCTGGTATGGAGGGCATTAGCTATGAGGAGCGGTTGAATAAACTCGGTTTGTTCTCACAGGAACGAAGGAGGTTGAGGGGCGACCTGATAGAGGTCTACAAAATTATGAGGGGCATAGACAGAGTAGATAGTCAGAGGCTTTTCCCTGGGGTAGAGGGGTCAATTACTAGGGGGCATAGGTTTAAGGTGAGAGGGGCAAGGTTTAGAGTAGATGTACGAGGCAAGTTTTTTACGCAGAGGGTAGTGGGTGCCTGGAACTCGCTACCTGAGGAGGTGGTGGAAGCAGGGACGATAGTGACATTTAAGGGGCATCTTGACAAATACATGAATAGGATGGGAATAGAGGGATACGGACCCAGGAAGTGTAGACGGTTGTAGTTTAGTCGGGCAGCATGGTCGGCACGGGCTTGGAGGGCCGAAGGGCCTGTTCCTGTGCTGTACATTTCTTTGTCCTTTGTTCTTTGTTGGGAGGGGCATGTCATAATATGCACCCATGCACATCATGAGGTAAAAGCAGGCCGTGACCCAGGTGAGCCAATCAACATACAGAACAGAACACGACCAATCACTAGACAGAACACCAGAGGGGGGCGTCCAACTATAAAACACACGAGGCATCAGCACTCTGCCTCTTTCCACTGGTGACAACTGTAGTGACATTCAGGGTGTACAAATCATTCAGCACCTTCTACACGTGGATCAGAGCTAGCTTGGTCTAGATAGTTAATGTTAGTTTACTTAGAGTAGTAGAGAGTCAACTGTTGCTCGTTTTAGCCTTAGTTTATTTGCTCTAATTCTGTCACCTTTGCTCTTGAGTCGCCAGGTATCTTTCTGATACCACCACGTGGTTCAAGTCCGAGTAATGATTAATAATCCAACATACCGCTTAGTAAGAGTTAAATCAACGCTAATTTATTATATACAGCAATTAATACTTATGCATTAATTCTACTTCTAAACTACTACCTACCACTAACAGGCCAATGCTTAACTTTGGAACTGGCCCACCCGGTCAGGGAAATGAATGGCCTTTCGAATGGGTTCTGAGCCTGTGGGATTCAAAAGCTGGTACAGGTCGATAGTCAGGAGTGTCTATCCGGTAGCGATCGTTGGAGTAAAATTTACCTTCTCTTTTAGCAAGGGTCTCGAAGGTTGCGAGCAGGAGAAGAAGGGTCGAGTTGAACTTGGCCCCTCTTCTTATAGTCCCCAGGGGCTTCCCGCCTCTCAGGGCGGACCTTGTACCTGGTTCAAAGTGATTGGACTTGGTCCCAATCACTTGGTTCGATATTCTCCAATACTGGAGCGATTCCTTGATCGAGGGGTGGTCGTTTACCTTTCTTTGTGTCAGCTCCTGCTGGCGCCGAAAGGTCTGGGTCAGCTTTGTGTGTCTATTTTGTATCAATTGTTCCCGGGGATTGCTGATTAATATGCAGATGGCTGGGGTGTTGTCATGTTGATGGCTGCAGGTATCGATTCGGACTGGCTTACCCAGAGGCAAATACACTGTTTTACCTGCAGCTGTCTGTTTGAGTCCTGTTGGCTGATTTTCCCATCAGCCTCTTCCGTTCGCCATTTTAAATCGGGGTTTGGCTATTCTAATCGGGAGTCAGCCATTTTACATGCCTACACAACCCATGGGCAACTGCTTCGTTACTGAAGTTGAATAAATCTTCTTGAACCAACACCTACGTTTGGTGTATGCTTGATCATTTCACTGCATCGGTGTTGCAGTCCGTGTTACCCCAGGGTGAATAACACGATAGGGCATTCGATTACCATTCCCTTGTTAACCTTCTTTTCTTCTCCTTGTTCCAGAGAAAATATCCAGATGATAACGACAATATGACCATAGGTTACCCTGTGGGTCCTCAGCCTAAATGAGAAACGTCTCCCTAGAACTATTGTGGTTGTGGTTCCTTTGTTTTTCTTTAGTTATTATGGCAGGGGTTCTGTGTTGTTGACTATGTACTACTTTTGTACAGACAGATCTTTTATCCATTAAAGGAACAGTTTGGGGATACCCTGGTACTTTTGGTGTAAAGTGAGTTGAAGGAGGGAGGTATTGGCCAATTGTGGCAAGAAAATACAGTCTTATTATTCTCTGTGGCCTAATTAATGATGACAAGTAATCTTAAAATTTGCTCATGGAAGATACAGGGCATCCATCACCCAATCAAAAGGAAAAAGATCCTCTCCTTTCATAAGAAGGAGAAAATCCTTCTATGGATTTTTCACAGTAATTTCATTGAAGCCCATTCGTGATAATAAGTGATTATTAAATTAAATTAAAATCAACATAGCCTTATTACTGGAAACTCTTCTGGATGATAGGGAGACTTTAAAATTGAAGCGAGAGTCGGTGAGGCAGGTTTACTTCACATCCTTTTCTTCAAGAGGTAGGGTGGTGGTAATCACCATCAATATGAATACCCCCCCCCCCCCCCACTCACTACATTACCCCTTCCATGCCAACTCACCTGGTATCTTTAGACAGTTTCTTGACAGCTTTGACACTTCCTGGACATCTTTGACAGTTTTGACATTTTCTGAACAGGTTTGACAACTGGACAGCTCTTTTCCAGTTCCTTGAAAGCTGGACAGATCCTTGACAGCCTGGAAATTCCAATGTGTCTGTGCGTAAAAAGTGCATATTCTTGTTCAATTTTAACAATCCCAAAGGGTGCCTTACCTCTCCCTGTTACGGTACTCAGACCAGACCACAATTTATACTAGGAAAACAGACCACACCCCAACAATCATTTAGTTTATAAATTGTGAGGAAAGGATACTTTGCTCCTTGAGAGATTTCACTGAAACCTAGGGATCTTTTATATTACAACAAACGTCATTATTATCATAGGTCATAGAATTTACAGTGCAGAAGGAGGCCATTCAGCCCTTGGAAAGAGCATCCTACTTAAGCCCCATACCTCCACCTTATCCCCTTTATCCCTGTAACCCAACCTAACCTTTTTGGACACTAAGGTCAATTTAGAATGGCCAATGCACCTAACCTGCACATCTTTGGACTGTGGGAGGAAACCAGAGCACCAGGAGGAAACCCACGCACACACGGGGAGAACGTGCAGACTCCACATAGACAGTGCCCCAAGCCGGGAATCGAACCTGGGACCCTGAAGCTGTGAAGCAACTGTGCTAACCACTATTATTAACACAGAATTAACCCCTTTAACATCCAATAAAAAACAGCTTTTCAATTTGCAGTTAAATAGTTCTAAAAACAGAAAGGTCTTTGAGTTTACTTTCCCATCTGCTTCGAAAAGTTCAGTTAAACAAAATCAACACACAGGTCAAAAGTCACATATTAATACAGTTCACACTCTGTGGTTTACAGATTCATTCACAAAGTCCTTGGGAGAGAAGCTTTCAGAAGTCAGTCTGAGAAATATACCCTCTGATGTGTTATGTACTCTAGGATAACACAGGCTGCAACTGGATGCAGCTTTAACCAAACGATACTCCAGACATTGAAGTTAGTTCAATCTGATTTATTGAACCAGTAGCACAGTTAGCACAGTTCTCTATGAGTTTCACTCTCTGCTAACCTAAGTGTGGTTACTCTGTCTGACTGAACCAGACTAGCTCTTAGCCTCATGCTGGAGGTGGGATACTGTACATACACCCTGACTCACTCTGTAGACGTTCATCAGTGGAAAGAGGCGGAGTGTGAGTGTCTTGTGCCTTTTATAGTGAGATACCACCCCTGAGTGTCCTGCCTGCTCATTGGTCATGTCCTGTTCTCTGTGTTCATTAGCTGCCTGTCTGTGTCTGTCTGTATATCAACATCTGCATATCTGCATATCATGACACCCTCTTTCCTCAGAACAGGACAGAACTCTAAAAATGAAACTAAAAACAACAGTCCCAGGACAGGGCTAAAAACAAAACTAAAACAGTCCCAGCCCCTCCTATGAGTGAGATCACAGCCTACTCAGCTGTTAACTATATAATCCCAAGTTTAGCAGACATATCGGGCTGGATTCTCCATTTGGGAGAGTTCTCCCGCCAGAGGTGAATTGCAATTGGTTTATGATCCCATTGGAAGCGCAAACCAGCAAGAAATTCCATATTCCTTCCACGCAAATTTATGCATGACATGGGATTCCCAAGGGAATACTGATATTAGGCCACCATTTTGAGCGGACCAGCCAGCCCGCCGCACCTGACCCCCTCCCACCCACAGGCAGAGCAGCCCCCCCCCCCCACCTTCGGATAACCTGGGTGCCCCCCAACCCCTATTAGGAGGAAGATTTGGAGGAAAATGTACCCGGTCTGAATAGTAAGTTCGCGGATGACACCAAGGTTGGTGGAGTGGCGGATAGTGTTGAGCATTGTCCGAAAATACAGCAGGACATAGATAGTTGGAGACTTGGGCAGAGAAATGGCAAATGAAATTTAATCTGGACAAATGTGAGGTAATGCATTTTGGTAGGTCTAACATAGAGGAGAAATATACCGTAAATGGCAAAACACTTAGGAATATAGAAAGTCAGAGAGATCTGGGCGTGCATGTCCACAGATCTTTAAAGGTGGCAACACAAGTAGACAAGATAGGCAAGTAAGCATAAGGAATGCTTGCCTTCATCGGATGGGGCATTGAGTATAGGTTTAAGGTCCGAGGGGCAAAGTTTTGAGGAGATGTGCGAGGCAGTTTTTTTACGCAGAGGGTGGTGAGTGCCTGGATCGCATTGCCAGGGGAGGTTGTGGAAGCAGGTACATTAATGGCGTTCAAAAGGCATCTTGACAAACACATAGATAGGATGGGTATAGAGGGATACGGGACAAGGAAGTGCTGAGGGTTTTAGCAAAGGTTGGTATCATGACCGGTACAGGTTTGACCGAAGGGCCGAAGCGCCTGGTCCTGTGCTTTATTGTTCTTTGTTCTTTGTTCACTTTTTTCTGGGTCAGATTCACTTCCTACAATTACTACCAATACTGCACAGCTCCCTTTAAGAGGCGCAGGCTAGCTTTATGCAGTGCGGTCGAGCTTTAAGCTGTGCCCAGAAATTACAGTTTTGCTTTCACCCCCACTGACTCACATGGTCAATGAACAGAGCAGATGGAGCTGGCTACATGTAGCAATCATTCAGTGAGCAGGTGGCATAAAGTTGGCGTGCTGTCGGCATCACATTGAACGGGTGGGGATTAATAGCGCATTGCAATCCACCCATGCTTGTTTTCAAGAGCCTTCCAATTTAGCTCCTCACATCTTCCAACTCACCGCCAGAACCAGCACGGAAAATCTACGATTCATTTTTTTCAAAAATTCCACTGACTGGAAGGAGGACAGCGGAAAATTATTTTTGTCGATGTGGGGGGCTCAGAATGATTCATGAATACAGATGTTCTACAGTGTTTTCAAGATTCAAAAACAAGCATGCCCTTTCTCCTTTTTTGAGAAAACACTCAATCATGTAACACTGCCCATTAAAACAACATCAACGCGGTTACATAAACATCTCTCAGAATAGTGGCAGCATGCTCTTGCTTTGGGTGTTTATGTTCTCCAGGGAATGAATATGTGGCTGCACTAATGCAAAGTCTCTTCACTCACCTGACAAAAACACAATCAGTTTGTTAATGCAATGAAAGCCAACCTAATGAATAACCAACTCTCCAAATACCTTCCACAATGGTTTCTATTTAGACACGGGAACATTCCCTTCTCCAGCTGCTTGTTAGGCCTAACGACAGACGAAGCCTGTCGTTCATCTCATTGTTATACCCATCATTGTTTGCTGGAAAATCTTTTCATTCTGATGAAAACTCTTCATTTTTCCTCAGGAAAAAGCTCAAGGAGGGGGTTAAAACCCTAACAAATGGACAGACAGATTCTGCCAGCAGGAGGTTAACAAGCAGATGACAACTTCTATCAGTGAGCTCTGCAGACTGAGAGGCAATCACTTATGGCAGTGTCAGGCCTTGTGTCAAGCTCTTTGCCCCTCTGCATTATTACATAATAGGGAGGGATGTCAGCTTTCAGGAAAGAAACGTCTACTTGAGAAAATCATACACAAAAGAACAAACACAAATCACTAAATAACTATCATATATTCTTGTATGTACTGTGTAATTGTATCTTAGAACTATTGCAATGTGAAATATCAGCAAGCTGGGTGTGCTTTTATGCTACCATCTATAAAGAGTGAGCCTTGGCCGTAAACATGGCTACGAGTACGACTATTGCTGTAAAATTTTGTATAACGTGCCTGGTCGAGCAATTTGCATCAGTGCTCACCTCTTGACTGGAGGTTTTGAGTTCAGATTTTCAGACTCCTGATACTCAAACCTACTCATCGAGCAAGTTTGGTTTGACTAACCAGACAAAATGCAGCGTGTAGTTATAATGCAGCGTGTAGTTATAATGTAGCGTGTAGTTATAATGCAGCGTGTAGTTATAATGCAGCGTGTAGTTATAATGCAGCGTGTAGTTATAATGCAGCGTGTAGTTATAATGCAGCGTGAAGTTATAATGCAGCGTGTAGTTATAATGCAGCGTGTAGTTATAATGCAGCGTGTAGTTATAATGTAGCGTGTAGTTATAATGTAGCGTGTTGTTATAATGCAGCGTGTAGTTATAATGTAGCGTGTAGTTATAATGCAGCGTGTAGTTATAATGCAGCGTGTAGTTATAATGCAGCGTGTAGTTATAATGTAGCGTGTAGTTATAATGCAGCGTGTAGTTATAATGCAGCGTGTAGTTATAATGCAGCGTGTAGTTATAATGCAGCGTGTAGTTATAATGCAGCGTGTAGTTATAATGCAGCGTGTAGTTATAATGCAGCGTGTAGTTATAATGCAGCGTGTAGTTATAATGCAGCGTGTAGTTATAATGCAGCGTGTAGTTATAATGCAGCGTGTAGTTATAATGCAGCGTGTAGTTATAATGTAGCGTGTAGTTATAATGTAGCGTGTAGTTATAATGCAGCGTGTAGTTATAATGAAGCGTGTAGTTATAATGCAGCGTGTAGTTATAATGCAGCGTGTAGTTATAATGCAGCGTGTAGTTATAATGTAGCGTGTAGTTATAATGTAGCGTGTAGTTATAATGCAGTGTGTAGTTATAATGTAGCGTGTAGTTATAATGCAGCGTGTAGTTATAATATAGCGTGTAGTTATAATGCAGCGTGTAGTTATAATGCAGCGTGTAGTTATAATGCAGCGTGTAGTTATAATGTAGCGTGTAGTTATAATGCAGCGTGTAGTTATAATGCAGCGTGTAGTTATAATGCAGCGTGTAGTTATAATGCAGCGTGTAGTTATAATGTAGCGTGTAGTTATAATGTAGCGTGTAGTTATAATGTAGCGTGTAGTTATAATGCAGCGTGTAGTTATAATGCAGCGTGTAGTTATAATGCAGCGTGTAGTTATAATGCAGCGTGTAGTTATAATGCAGCGTGTAGTTATAATGCAGCGTGTTGTTATAATGCAGCGTGTAGTTATAATGCAGCGTGTAGTTATAATGCAGCGTGTAATTATAATGTAGCGTGTAGTTATAATGCAGCGTGTAGTTATAATGCAGCGTGTAGTTATAATGCAGCGTGTAGTTATAATGTAGCGTGTAGTTATAATGCAGCGTGTAGTTATAATGCAGCGTGTAGTTATAATGCAGCGTGTAGTTATAATGTAGCGTGTAGTTATAATGCAGCGTGTAGTTATAATGTAGCGTGTAGTTATAATGTAGCGTGTAGTTATAATGCAGCGTGTAGTTATAATGCAGCGTGTAGTTATAATGCAGCGTGTAGTTATAATGCAGCGTGTAGTTATAATGTAGCGTGTAGTTATAATGCAGCGTGTAGTTATAATGTAGCGTGTAGTTATAATGCAGCGTGTAGTTATAATGCAGCGTGTAGTTATAATGCAGCGTGCAGTTATAATGCAGCATGTAGTTATAATGTAGCGTGTAGTTATAATGCAGCGTGTAGTTATAATGTAGCGTGTAGTTATAATGCAGCGTGTAGTTATAATGTAGCGTGTAGTTATAATGCAGCGTGTAGTTATAATGTAGCGTGTAGTTATAATGTAGCGTGTAGTTATAATGCAGCGTGTAGTTATAATGCAGCGTGTAGTTATAATGCAGCGTGTAGTTATAATGCAGCGTGTAGTTATAATGCAGCGTGTAGTTATAATGCAGCGTGTAGTTATAATGCAGCGTGTAGTTATAATGCAGCGTGTAGTTATAATGCAGCGTGTAGTTATAATGTAGCGTGTAGTTATAATGCAGCGTGTAGTTATAATGCAGCGTGTAGTTATAATGTAGCGTGTAGTTATAATGCAGCGTGTAGTTATAATGCAGCGTGTAGTTATAATGCAGCGTGTAGTTATAATGTAGCGTGTAGTTATAATGCAGCGTGTAGTTATAATGCAGCGTGTAGTTATAATGCAGCGTGTAGTTATAATGCAGCGTGTAGTTATAATGCAGCGTGTAGTTATAATGCAGCATGTAGTTATAATGCAGCGTGTAGTTATAATGCAGCGTGTAGTTATAATGTAGCGTGTAGTTATAATGCAGCGTGTAGTTATCCTCTTGCAGTGGCATGAAGCCAGTGGGACATATGGAAAATCTGGCTAGAGGCTCAAATTTAGCGATCTAGCCACACTTTAAAAGGTGACTGTTAATTTAATTAAGCTGCTGGCATCTCGCCACTGAATCAGGAATTGTAGGTTTGAGTCTCATTCGAGAACCGGAAGACATGGAGGGTGAATCTTTCCACAGAGGTTCTCACAATTGCCCATTGTAGCGAGTGAAGAACCTAATGAAACACCAGGAGCAGCAGCTACTCGGTCTTTCCGCAGTTTACACCATTTTTCTGAAGATATTCCACCAAATTTGTGGGTTGATTACCACAAGATCCCAACCGGGCGTCATCCCATTGTTGAGGCTGATCTTGCAGACCGGTTCTGAGAGAGTGCAGCATCATCAGAGATGCCATGCTTCATGAGTGAGGTGAAGTCAGGGATGGCTGCCTTTTAAGATGTAAAAGATTTCCAAGTTTAAAAATCCACAGTGAGGCAGATTCTAACATAAGGGCCAGCCTGCACACACCCAGGATCTCCGCCGCAAAACCCTGCCTTTGTTTGCTGGTTTGAGGGAGATCTCCTGTTTTTTATGTGAACAGTGGGGCTCACACAGTCTAGGTACACACTTTGCCCCATAGAACGTAGAATCCGGCCCAATCCATGCCTTTCCTTTGAAAGGCACTGTGACATCAATGTGTAAAGTATTATATATTACCCTATCTGTCAAAGTCAACTCTCATCACTGATCGGCTTTCAAAATAAAAAGACCAAACCTCACCAGGAAAAATATTATCTGTAGAATAGTTTAACATTTGAAATATGTAGTATTGCTCAAAGTGGAGGGTTAGATTTGATTTTTTAGGGCTAAATCGCTGGCTTTGAAAGCAGACCAAGGCAGGCCAGCAGCACGGTTCAATTCCCGTACCAGCCTCCCCGAACAGGCGCCGGAATGTGGCGACTAGGGGCTTTTCACAGTAACTTCATTTGAAGCCTACTTGTGACAATAAGCGATTTTCATTTCATTTCATTTCACTGAATTTCAAATGTAATCTCAAACATACAACTATCGAGATACCAGCTGTCATGGTCCACTTAGTTTCCATTTTTAAAAATTCACCCACTTCATCAAAAAATTAACACACACTGACAGCAAACACTACATACACAATGATCCTTTGAGGCACAACACATTTTATTATATTGTTAGATTACCCACTGCGGCAAAAGTAGAACTTTACCTCGCATTGAGCTTTTTAAATAAATATATATACGATGGCATAGAGACCATTGCGATTCAAAAATTGGGTTTGGATTATCTGCATCTTTGCAAAAAGATTTTTTTGTATACTCAAAACACTCCTGATGCAGCCAGACTAAAAGATGATTTTCTGGATGATTTTCCTCATTAATAATAATTGTAAAATAATTGTGTCAGAGGCTACTTGATGGGGCAGGAGTAGGCCATCTGCGAGCCGCTCCGCCATTCAATAAGTGAGTGTCCAGGATGGTAGAGGAGAGCGATGTGCCAGGGACGATGAGGTGCAATTTCCCATGGTTGTTGCAGTGGGTAATACTGAAACTTAATTGTTGGTGCTGAAGTACGTTATCCTCTTCACGGCACAGTTCATGAGAGACTTGGGTTGGGATTTTCTGGTCCTTCCCACGGATGGGTGATTCTGGTCCCGCGGAAGGCTACCACCACCCCCATTTGCCGTGGGCTCCCCAGCAGCAAGACCCCACGGCAGAGCGTGGAAATCTCACCCATGGTCTGCTGTTTGCAACAAAGAGTAAATTATCTCCTGCGCCCGTAGCCTCTGGGACTCCCCCAATCGGCTATGGACCTGCCAGAGTGCCATCCTCAGGGTGGCCAGGGTGAGTAGGTGGCACTGTGCCCTGGCACCAACCCACGTCCCACACACCCGTAACCCTATCCCCCTCCCCCCAACTAGGAGGGCGGCCGAACCCCCACCCTACACCACATGCCGGCACCCAAACCAGCCGCCATTGCCAGGTATCCTGGTCACTGAAGCCACCAGTTACCCACTCCCTGGGCTGCATGTGTCGGACTGTTTAACACCGTGCGTTTCCTGTCCCCCCCCCCCCACTCCCCTCAGCAGAAGGCCACCTATAACCACTGGTATTGGGGGAAAACTGGAAGGGGACCACCGGTTCTGCGGCCACTCACCGCAGAACAGTGGGCCCTGGACGTGCTCGGCAGGCCCGAGGAAAGGGCAGTCTCCGGGGTGGAGATTGGCCTTGGGCGAGGAAGTGAGACCCCACTGAGTTGCAGTTCCCCGTGGCACGTGTGTCACCACACCCAAACACCACCCATTCCACGCCCACAACACTCCCACGCCACCCTCACACCATCCCTACACCAACGTCACACCACCTTCAACCTCACACCAGCCGCACACCACCCTACCCACATGCCACCCTCCCACCCCTTCCCCAGACACCCCCATCACCGCCACTGCCTCCTGCCCGCGGTCTAATCATGCATCTTGTCTTGTGAGTTGCAGGACCTGCTGATGATGGGATGGACCCTTCTGTTGTTCGCCGACCCCAGCCAAATCATGAGCCAGAGCCCCGGGTGCCGAGCAGCGACGAGGATACCAACACGGACGGGAGCATATACCCGAGACCCGGGACACTCCCGAGCCCGAGCCAGGGATGACACAGATTTCCCATCACAGCTGTCTCCAACACCCTCCACCATCCCAGAGACACTCACCTGCACTTTAGTGAAGAGGCTCCTGGGACACTATCTGGTGCACACCACACATCCCATCCATTGACTCTGTCTGCACTTCCCACTGCCTGGGGAAAGCGGGCAGCATAATCAAAGACCCTGCCCACCGGCTTATTCACTCTTCCAACTTCTTGCATCGGGCAGGAGATACAAAAGCCTGAGCACACGCACAAACAGGTTCAGAAACAGCTTCTTCCCCGCTGTTACCAGACTCCTGAATGACCCTCTTATGGACTGAACTGATCTCTTCACACATCTTCTCTACTGAGTAGTACTACACTCTGTATGCTTCACCAGATCCTGTGTCTATGTATTTACATTGTGTATGTCATGTTTGCCCTATTATGTATTTTCTTTTCAAGAATGACCTGTCTGAGCTGCATGCGTAACAATACTTTCACTGTATCTTGGTACACGTGACAATAAACCAAACCAAACATGCTCCGGTGCAAACAAGTGGAGGGAGGAACTCCCGAGGGGCGGACGGTCAGAGGGCGGGCCGACACCAGGACTAGCTGCCGTCCAGATGGGTTCCGGACTTCTGGAATGGACAGTCTCATCGATCATGGAGATGCAGTCGCAGAGTCAGGGTCTATGTGAGCGGTGGTTGGAGAGCACCAAGCACCTGCAGGCACAGGTGGAAGGGTCCAACTGCCTGTAGGAGCAGGAGGTGGTGCCGGCCATGCATGCCACACAGGCCAACAGGGCAGGGGTGGCGACCGTGGTGGAGGCCTTGGGGCAAGGGATCCATGGATCAGCATGTACAAGGCCTGGGGCAATCTGTCCAGGCAGTGGCCGGAGCCCAAGGCAGGGCTGCCCTCTCACAGGCAGCCATGTGCCAGCCCAGCTGGACTATGCAGCGGCGCTCCTGAGCGTGGCCCAATCACAGCAGGCCATGGCTGAGGGTGTCGACGGCATTGCCCAGGTGCTGGCCAACAGGGCACAAACACAGAGGGAGGTGGCTCAATCCCAGAGGGTGGTGGCATAGTCACTGGCTTATGTGGCAAGGCCTAGAGGGGGTGGCACATTTGCAGCATGATATGGCGCAGTCCCAGACTGAGGTGGTCCCATGGAGTAGCCCAGAGGCCATCAGGCACCCTGATGGAGGAGGAAGTGATGGGGCCTGTGCCAGTGACTCCAGCAAGGGAGGTGCCCCAATACCGCAGCATCTCGGTCTCCCCCTTCCTGTCCCTGGCCCATCTGGTGGGCAGGGGCAATATAGGGTGGCACCACACCACCTGAGATACCGGAGCAGCAGCGGGACCCATCCAGGCCCGATCGCCCTGGAAGATGCGTGCCAATGGGGACCCAGGTCACAGGGCAGGAATCACACCAGGCCTCTTCCACCCCTGATGTACCATCTGGATATCCACCTAGATGTAGTGTTAGGGCCCATAAGGCCAGAAAAGTAGACACCAGTTAAGTTGGCACGAGTGCAGGGCACAGTGTAATGATAGAGGCTCGGATCTGTATATACGTTTTCGCATTAAGCATCTGTGTACGTTGCTACAACCTGCCTTGGTGTTCTGTCAGAAAGGTGTGAGGGGTGGGCTGGCCAGAGAGGATGCACGGGTAGTGCGGGGGGAACTGACAGATGTTGTGGATGGGGTTGGCTCAGGGACTTCAGTTAAACCAGCGCTCACCACTTCGGTGTCCCCCCCCACCCTACGCCTCCGCCCACCCCCACCCCCCCCCCCCCCCCCCCGCCCCCCCAACACCCCCTACATCCCACCTCCACAACTGCAGAGAATCAGTGAGACCATGTGATGGAATGACCAGCTCACATGCAGGATCTACCAGGTGGACGGTGGAAAGAGTTACCGTGGGCAGGACTTAGACGTTGTCAAACGATGCGGAGCAGCAGTGCTCGTCACAGAGCGGATTGTCATCATCCCCCATCCTATGGAGCAGACCCGGTGTGACTGCCAACCCAGGGTCCCCAACCCATAGTGAAGCAGGGAGGAATCACGGAGGAAGTTGCAGGCGGTCAGCCGGGGGAAGGGGGGGGATGTGAAGATAGAAGATGGTGTACGTGCCCCTGGCCAGGCCCCCCTCCCCCCAAAGTCGGCGAACCTGGAGGCAATCAGAGCGTCCCCTGCGCATTGGTCCTGGTGCACGGCTGTTGCACCATTTCTTCTGCCGTAAAACGCCTCGGTTCCCACGCGGTGTTCGCACTTAGTCTCAAAATCGGAGAATCCCGGCCGACTAATCTTGTCACGTATGCAATCATTCATTCCGATATTGATTATTAATAATTGCATTTAATTGTTTGAACAATGTGGCGAACCAGTCTAATCTAGGCCATTATATCAACTGCCTGATCTTTACTAATTTCACTTTATTAGATATTATGAGAAAGTAAATAAATGGCTTATTCAAATATTGCAAATAAGTGTTCCTTCAATGGTGCAGATACATCAGGTCTTGAGAGATGGATCCATACAGTAACCAATGGTAGTTTCACTCTGGACACTGATACGTTCGGTGATTGTGGAAACATAATGGTAACAAGGACATTCCAGTGCCCCTCAGTTAAAGAAGGTAACGTTGGCCAGAGTTTCCACGCCTGATTTTTACCCGTGGACCAATGACAGAAGTGCTTGTGAAGATATTGATTGAGGGCAGGAAGAGCTATGCTTCACCTCCACAGTCTAATTGTATCCTGACAGTCAGGTTCTGGATTCACACATAAAGAATGATCGATCGGGCAAGATAATAAAAGAAAATCAGTCGCCCTGAGTGTGTGGGGGCAAGGGAGACAGCACATGAGATTGGAGGGGGCATCAGTGTGGTCACCGATTTGTGATAATCACGTTTTTCACCGGGGGGGGGGCGGCTGGATGGGGGTGGCAGCGGGCAGGGATTGGGAGATTTGGGGATCTCTTCATTGAAGAGGGTTTCCCCGAGCCTGGAAGCATTGGAGGAGGAGTTTGAGTTGCCGCGTGGGAACGGATTTCGATACCTGCGGGTACGGGACTTTGTTCGGAGGCAGGGTCCAAGCTTTCCTCACCTACCCGAGGGGACTACACGATAAAGTGATGTCAAAAACGGGAGTTGGGGAGGGGAGGGTCTCGGAAAAATACAAGGAATTGATGGAGTGGGAAGGGGTCCCAATCGGGGAGGTGAAGAGGAAGTGGGAGGAAGAGTTGGGAGGGGATTTGTAAGTCGGAATATGGGAAAAGACTTTGAGGAGAGTTAATTCATTCTCATCGTGTGCCAGGCTTAGCCTGATCCAGATCAAGGTGGTCCATAGGGCTCAGATGATTGTGTCCCGGATGAGCAGGTTTTTTGAGGAAGTGGAGGATAGGTGCGGCCGATGTCTTGGCCTTCTCCTCCCTGGTGGCCCGGAGACGGATTTTGCTGGAATGGAGGGACTTAGAGCCTCCAAAGTCAGGAGTGTGGGTCCGCGACATGGCAGGGTTTCTCAGGCTGGAAAAAATTAAGTTTGTCTTGAGAGGCTCAACCCAGGGGTTTGCTCGGAGGTGGCAGCCGTTCATCGACTTTTTTAAGGAAAATTGAAAATCAGTAGTAAGGGCGGGGGGGGGGGGGGCGGGGGGGGGGGAGGAGGAGGAGGGGGGGAGGAAAATGGGAGGCATGGTAGTGTAAGACAAGGACAGGGAACTTAATATACGGGTAATCAGGAGATAGGGCGGGGGGTAGTAGGGTATGTTATTTTAATGTTGTTGCCTGTGTCGGCCCGCTCGGTTTAAGAAATGTTAAATTGTTAAACTGTGAAAATTACAAGGGCTTCAATAAATCAGTGCCCATGCACACGATCGCGTGGAATGGCCACTGCAGGGACTATTAAATCCTTTTGCCTTAATTTGTGCCTCTCGACTTGATACCCGTGGTGCCCGTGCTTTTCATGTACCCATAGCCATCAATCCCTTGCCCCCTTGCCCCTTGCCCCATCCTCTATGGCCTCAACAAACTACAGAATGGTGACCGTATGCAACAGTGACTACACTTCCAAAGTACTCAATTGGCTGTAAAGTGCTTCCAAACGTCATGAAGTCATGTACAGTGCTATATAATTGCAAGTTCTTTCTTCTTTTCTATTCCTTTCCGCCCATTGTGAGAGATGTACCCTGAGCACCAGTAAATAATGACCTTACATTATGTGGCGGGGTCAGCTATCCTTACACAGGCGGACGGAGTGCGATATCAATGGTGTGAATCTGAGGCCACATTAATGCCTCTCTTGTCTTCTACGGCTTAAGTAACATGTTGGCTAAGAGTTTCTGGCAATTACAAGGACTCCTTGCTCTTTGATTTCTGGTGGTTACTGAAAGTGAACTGCGTAGGCCTATGGAGTGCATGACTAGTCAATCTGGATTAATGGGATTTGGATTGATTAAAACCTTTTTCACCATACTTTCTAATTTGAAGCAGTTTAAGATACCATTTCCCTGCACTGATTTCAATTCCTTTAGATGCATTATGGTTGGTGAATGATACAGCACAATTGGTGACATCACCTGCCTACTAGTCAGACAGCAGCACAAAGCCTATTAAGCTGTTTTTAGTGGTGCTTTGACAAGCCCTTTCTCTAAAAATGAGGCTATTGTTAGCAAGCTACAGAGGAGGTGGCGAGAAAAATCAGAGGGCAAGCGCCCTGGTGCACAACACTGAGAAGATGGGAGGGAAGAGGAAGGAACCCTTTCAGTTGGTCTGTTTCACTAACAAAAGCTGTTGATATCTCCACTGATTAAAGAAAAACGTGCTGTGCACAGAGTCCAAAATTCCGGGACTAAATTGGGATTAGGTTCCAACTGGTGTACCGAGTAATCCACTGCAATGAACATGATAAAAATTTCAGGCACTTTCCAAAGAGCTATACCTCATTAAGATACATTTTCCAAAGATGAATCACTACCCTCATTACCATTTGCTGTGAGGCAGCTTTTTATTATTAATCAATCAGGTTTTATTGATGGCAAGGTATCTGTGAAGAGTTCATGTTTGACAATTCACTTTCAAGGGAGTTAAATCTTGCAAGTTTCCCCTTTCATGTCCAAAATGTTTTCTACCAATTTATGTATAGCTGGCATTAATATTGTATGTGAATGTCACAGATTTATATGATTTTACTCATTGAATAAAAACTGGCTTACTTTCCTGTAAAGATCTAATTTTCTATCCCAGTGGGGAGCTCTGCCCAGCAGCCGTTACTATAAAGAAATCAGGAGGGCAGCGGTTATATTTATGGCTGAACCAATCTTTTCAACTAGGATCAGAGTTATTTCATTGCATCCTGTTGTTGTGTAGTTCAGGGTTGTTCAGTGTTTTGAACTGTGGAGTTTTTTGCCAATCGGTTTTTCTCTTTCTTTTTCTTTTATTGCTTTTCAATTTTCTTCAATGTCCCAATGGAATTCCGATTGTTCATGGCTAAAAGGGCGGATGGCCAGTTTTTCTCAGCTCAGTATCAGTGCTGCTCGGTGGAAGTCATTCCAGCACCTCTCTAATGACTACACGATCAGGGATGACAGCCTCTTGTTAAGAAATGTGAACATTGGGCGGGATTCTCCAGTCTCCGATGCCGAAACCACGTTCAGCGATTGGCCGGACAATCCTTGTTTGCGCCGAAATCGGGGGCGGTGCCGCTTTACGAGGCCCCGCCCCCTCCAAAACGACATACTCGCGGAGTACGACGCACGCGTCGGGACGGCCTCAGGACGTCACCTGAGGGCCTTCCCCGATGCTCACCCCTGATGGGCCGAGTTCGTGACGGCATGGGGCGGGTGTCCTATTTTGCTTCGGGAACCCGGTGGGACGGCTATGGACTGAGTCCAGCGCCGCCACAGTCGGGTGGGAGCCGTTCTGCGGGCAGGGGGGGGCTTTGGCGGGGGCTGGAGGCACTGGTGTGGGTGGTGGACCTTGGCCAAAGGGGGGCATCATTTGGTTATTTGGCAGGCCGGGTCAACGCGCGGACGGAACCATGTTGCACGGCCCAGCGATTCTCCGGCCGTATCCGCAACTGAAGCCGGGGGCACTACGCTGCGTGCCTGCTAGCCCCCCACCAAATGGAGGATCAGTGCAGCTTTTGCGCCATTTTGGAAGGCAACAAAAGTGCTGCTTTTGAGAATCTCCATATAATGAGGGCTCAAGAGAGGTCTTGGGGAGTTGGGAAGGCTGTGAGCTCCATGTTGGAAAGGGTTAGGGCTGAGAAGAAGCCCAGGGAGCCATTGGTAGCTCAGTGCGTCCAGAAGACTGGAGTTCAGAGAAACCCAGGAGTGGAGCCAGCTCAGTGAAGCCAACAGTCTTTTAAAGAGTTGCCAGTAATTAGATGCTGAAGTATAGCTTTGTGAATCCCGTGGAAAGCAGGCTCAGGGGAAGAGATTGAACATCAGGAGATGTGCAGTCATTGAGGCAGTCTGAGTCAGAGTGACTTTTTATTCAGTAGATTTTTATTCAGCTTTTTCAATTTTATACATACAAACCAATAACAGGTAATAACAGACTCCCCCACCCAAACCCTCCCCCCCCCCCCCAGAAAACTAAACAGAACTCCACCAGCTCCCCCCCACCCCCCCCACCCAACCCCACCCACCCGTCCCTAACAGCTAACGGTGACCAGCTCTTTAAAGTATAAAATAAACGGCTGCCATCTTCTGTAGAACCCTTCAATTGCTCCCCTCACGGTGTGCTTAACTTTCTTGAGGTACAAAAATTCCATAAGATTCCTCCAGCCAGACTGAAGCACTGGGTGGAGAAGCTGACCCCCGACCCATCAGCACCCGCCTTCGAGCAGTCAGCGAGACGCAGGCCAGAACATCAACCCCCACCCCAGTCTGCAACTCCGGCAGGTCCGATACTCCGAATATGGCCCCGAGGGGACAAGACTTCAGTTTCAATTTGTAGGATTGCCAACACGGTACCCAGAATCCCATGAGTTTAGGACATGACCAGAACATGTGTACATGGTCAGCTGGTCCCCTCCCACAATGCTTACACTCATCCTCCACACCTGCAAATAGCCTACTCATCCTGGACTTGATCAAATGATGCATGTGCACTACCTTCAACTGTATCAGCCCTAAGCTCGCACAAGTTGACATTGCATTCACCCTACGCAGAACCTCACACGACACCCACTCCTACAGCTCGGACCCCAATTCCTCGTCCCACGTGGCCTTAACCCGATCCAAGGATACTGCCTCCTCCACTATAAGCCTCCCATAAATCCCAGAGGTATTCCCCTCCTCGCTGCTGCCAATAACAAAACTCTCTTCAGCAACGAGGAAGGTGCACCACAGAGAATGATGGGAAGATCTTCTTTGCGAAGTCGCGCACCTGTAAACATCTAAACGTATCCGCCCTTGAAAGTCCAAATTTCACCGCCAACTCCTCAAGGCTCGCAAATTGGCCCTCCAAAAATAAGTCCTTCACCACAGCAACCCTCTTCTCCACCCATCCCCTAACCTAGCATCCTGCCACGCTCGCTCAAATATGTGGTTCGCACAGGACGGCACCAACTTCGATTTGAAAGGGCAGCACGGTGGCGCAGTGGGTTAGCACTGCGGCCTCACGGCGCTGAGGTTCAAGGTTCAATCCCGGCTCTGGGTCACTGTCCATGTGGAGTTTGCACATTTGCCCTGTGTTGCGTGAGTTTCGCCCCCACAACCCAAAAATGTGCAAGCTAGGTGGATTGGCCATGCTAAATTGCTCCTAAATTGGAAAAAGTGAATTGGATACTCTTTTTTTTAAAACTTCGATTTGAAGTGCTGCCGAAATTGTCTCTGTATCTGCAGTATGGAGGCCACCACTGCATTCCCTGGGTACTTCCCTGAAGAAAAACGTAGCAAAGCCGTCAGCAAAACCCTTAGCCCCGACCCCTACACAAACCTGACTCCAGCCTCACCTATAAAGCCTCAGGATCCTCACACCATCCCAGCACCTTCTCAGTGTTCGCCGGCCAATAATAATATATTAGACTTGGCAATGCCAAGCTCCCACCTGCTGATTCCTTTGAAGTACAGTCTTTCGAATCCTATCTACTTTTCCACCCAAATGAACATCAAAATCAATCTCTCCACTCTTCAAAAATGGATGTTGGGGAAAAAAACGGACAAACACTGAAGTTAAAAACAGAAAAAGCGGCAGGACATTCATTTTCACCGGCTGAATTCTGCCAGCCAAGGAGAGAGGGAGACTATCCCAACTCTGCATTCCGCTTTAACCCTACTCACCAGGCTCGTAAAATTCAATTTCCAAAGCCAGGCCCAATCCTGGGCCACCTGCACCCCTAAGTATCTAAGATGGGAACCCGTAAGACAAAACAGCAGCACCCACAAATTGACCTCACTCCTGGCTGAGAAACTGGGAAACACTCACATTTCTCCCAATTCGGGTAATACCCTGAAAACCCCCCCGATCACTTCAGCAGTGTCATGGTATCACCCAGTGTGCCAATCAGATCCATTACGTAGAAAAGAAGACCATCAGCCTACAAGGACATCCTGTGTTCAACCGCCGCCTTACTATCCCTCTCCACTTTTCCGAAGTCCTCAGGGCAATGGCCAACGGCTCAATTGCCAACATGAACAAAAGGGGGGACAAAGAGCACCTTTGTCCAAACAGTTCCAACACTGCCAACAGATAGCACCATTCTACCCTATTGAAGGCCTTCTCAGCATCTAATGCCCCAATGACCTCCTCCTCCCTCCCTCCTGCTGGGGACAATACCGCATTAAACGACAAGCACCTACCCTTCACAGACCCCACCTGAACTTCCCCAATAACCTGCGGGAGACAGCCCTCCTACCTCAGTGCTAACACCTTAGCCAGACTCTTGGAATCTACATTTAATAATGAAATCTGGCGACTATTACACGACCCACACTCCATTGGATCATTATCGTCATTATGCGAGATGGAGGCTTGCATCGTTGTCTCCGGGAAAGGCCCCCGAGACACCGAGACCTCAAACATCTCCACCAGCAGCGGCACCAATCGATCAGCAAATGTGTCTTAAACTGCACCAAGAACCCATCAGGCCCCAGTGCTTTACCCATCTGCATTCGTCCAATTGCTGTTCTGATCTCCTCCACCCGCACCAGCCAACCCTTCCTGATCCACCTTGGGACACTCCAAATCCCCCAAAAACCTCAACATATCCGATTCCTCCTCCGGCGACTCCGACCTACTCTCAATTGGGATGAGTCTGTCCACCAATTACCCCGGAAACTGGGTAAAAAGAACCACAAACCAAAGGCTCTAGAGGCAGATACCTCTTGTGTGACCTCCTTCTACATGTCGCCACCTGAACCCCCGAGTCAGAGTCATGAAAAATGTCTGCCTCATGAGGGTTTGCAAGTTGCAACTTTCAAACATCCAGGAGGGCTTGTGCTGGACTGGAAAGGCTCGGGTCTGGAGTCTTTCCTGGGATGAGGGCTGTTTATTATCACAGAACTGCATTTTTGAGATACTGAGAGGCTGTTTAAAGGGTTTTAAGGCTGCAGATGGGAAGAGCAGCCAAACGACCACCAGGGCTGCACGGCAGCACAGTGGTTAGCACTGTTGTTTCACAGCGCCAGGGACCCAGGTTCGATTCCCAGTTTGGGTTATTGTCTGTGCGGAATCTCCACGTTCTCCCTGTGTCTGCGTGGGTTTCCTCTGGGTGCTCCGGACTTGTCCCACTTCTCGCCAGCAGGACTCTCGGCTGGGGGAGCTGGAACATCCCAGGAGGCAGCTGAATCAAGCATCCTGCCCTTAGATTACATTCAAAATGTCTCTAATGAGCTATTTGTGTGTTCCTTCCAGGTGGGTGGAATCTTGATGGGGACGACCGGAAGTTCATTAGGGCCAGTGGGGTGGGCTGGGAGACACTCAACAGGTTTTAGCCCGATGTCTGATTCATTGAGCCATCGGGATTCCGTCCACTGGCGGGCAGGTCTGGAGAATCCCGGCCATTATCTCCAGCTATTTTCAGTCACGTAACCAATAAAATAAGTAAGTAAAGTCTCCATCGTCCCAGATTACCATAGGCTTCATTCCCATTTGAGGGGGAGATTTAACCGGTGGTGATTTAACCTGAGGATCGCCACACCTCAGGCGAGGGGCAAAGTTGAGAAGGCAGGACCTTCATGAATAAACTCAGCTGGTACAGGAGTTGAAGCAGCGCTGCTGGCCTCGCTCTGCATCACAAACCGGCCGTCCAGCAAACTGAGCGAAACCAGCCCTCATGTCTCCAATATTGGTATTGTCTAAACAGATTTGGTTGGAAGTCCAAAGACATCGGGCTGGATTCTCCGATTTTGAGGCTATGCCCCACGCTGGTGTGGGAATAGTGGCGTTTTACGACAAAAAAATATGGCGTAAAATGGCCACCGATCCTCCGTTTGGCCGGGGGCTAGCATGCCGGCAGGGTAGAGCACCTGGCTCTAGCTGCCAATATGGCCCAGAGAATTGTTTTTTTCTTTTTCTTTTTTTAAATAAATTTAGAGCACCCAATTATTTTTTTTCCAATTAAGGGGCAATTTGATGTGGCCAATCCACCTAACCTGCACATCTTTGGGTTGTGGGTGTGAAACCCACGCAGACATGGGGAGAATGTGCAAACTCCACACGGACAGTGACCCAGGGTCGGGATTCGAACCCGGGTCCTCAGCGCCGCAGTCCCAGTGCTAACCACTGCGCCACATGCTGCCCTCCACTCGTTACATCTTGCCAACCAGAAAAAAAAACTTTGATCCTGACTCTCTCCCTTCAGTCCGTTAACCAAGCTTCTGTCCAAGAAAATACATTATCTCTAATCCCATGTGATCTTACCTTGTGTCCTAACCTTCTGTGTGGCATCACAAAGAAACATGCAGAGA
Source organism: Scyliorhinus torazame (assembly GCF_047496885.1). Taxonomy (NCBI): domain Eukaryota; kingdom Metazoa; phylum Chordata; class Chondrichthyes; order Carcharhiniformes; family Scyliorhinidae; genus Scyliorhinus; species Scyliorhinus torazame. Next base: position 69,485,800 of record NC_092715.1, on the reverse strand, counting down.
CAGAGAAGTAGTAAGCACCTCTGTAGTTTTCTGGTCTCCAGACATAACTTGAGATTCAAAGATAGCAGGGATGAGTTCAACAATGACAATAGTAAGAACTTCTGGTCTCAGTTCTTTATTGTATAAAAGAGCATCAGGTTGTGTTTTATATCGTTGGTGTCGGCAGCAGATTGAACAAATGGATTTGTATATTACTGTATCTTCAATAATAGATTGGCACACCGCAGCAGAGGTATCTGGACTAATGCTGGTTTCAAAAAGTGAAGCAAGGTTCAGGAGGTTTACAAGGATGGTCCCAGGTATAGATGAGCTGCCCTAGGAGGAAAAATTAAACAGGCTTGTACTCCTTGAGGTTCAGAAGAATGAGAGGCAATATGATTGAAACATGTAAGAATCCTAGGAGGTTAAACAGGATGAATGTTGGGAGGCTGTTTCCACTCCTGAGAGAGTGTAGGATCAGAGGACATAGTCACAGAATAAGGGGGGTTCATTTAAGACGGATTTGAGGAATAATTTCTTCTCTCAAAGAGTGGTGAATCTTTGGAATTCTTCGCCCGAGGAAGCTGTGGAGGCAGAGTCCTTGAACATTTTCAAAGCTGAGATTGATAGGTTTTTAGTCGGGGATTTAAGGGTTATAGAGATACGGCAGGAAAGTGGACTTAGTGAGTGTTAAAGCAGCCATGATGTTATTAAATGGCGGAGCAGACTCCAAGAGCAGAATGGCTGAATGGTCTATTCCTGTTCCTATTTCGTATGGTCTTACAGACCACCTCTTGCGACAAATCATCAACATCAGAGACATCTTGGTTATCTCTTTCAACACTTTCCTGAAAGAGTAAATGAAGGTCTAGAATGTAATTTTGGGGCTGGTCACTCTCATCCTTGGTGCACCTGTCTCCGACTTCATCTAGTCTCTCCTCGAGAGAAGTAAAAGATCTACATTGTCCTCCTGTGCTCTGAAGGGTGGAGTATTATCTGTGAAGCCTGATTCACAGAATTGTAGGTCAACTTGAATATCTTCAGTAACTGGTAAATGATGAAGATGCAAAGCTACACACCCTTCTTGCTCAACAAAGAACAATGATGATTAGGAATGGCATATAGAGTATCAGTGAGGTCTTTATCATTGTAATTAAACACAGCAGTCACCACTCCTCGCACTCGACCCATTTGACCAAAGGATTGAGTCATGGAGTCAGTCCATCAAACAGCTCCAGTTCTTCTTTACTGCAAACGGGATCACAGGCGAGGACAGGGAGAAGGTGATACTTCTGACAGCTTGCGAGCTTAAATGTATAATTTGATTAGGAACCTCACGTCCCTGGAGACACCCGACTGGAAGGCCTTTGACCGGATAGTGAAATTGGTTCAAGAACATTACAACCCAAGACCCTTGATTATCCTCCAAGGTTATAAGTTTAACTCTGAAGTGAGAGACCATGAAGAGGCTGTCTCAGCCTTCATAGTGTAGCCACCTAAAATGGCTGATTCCCTATTAATTTGGCCAAAACCCGATTTAAAATGGCTAACCGAAAAGGCTGATGGGAAAAGCAGCCAACAGGACACAAACGGACAGCTGCAGACAGAATAGCATATTCGGCTCTGGGGAAGTCGGCCCAGATCGATACTCAAGACTATTAGCAGCACATCAACCCAGACATCTGCAGTTTAATCGGCTATCCCCGGGAACAATTGCAACATATTAGCAATTGAATGCCGGGCCAGACCTGTCGGCTCCTGCAGTGGCCAAAACAAAGACAGGTGAATGACCACCCCCCGATCGAGGAATCGCCCCATTATTGGACGTATCGAACCCAGTGATTGGGAACAAGTCCAATCACTTGGGACTCAGGGTCAAGGGCCACCCCGAGAGGCGGGAAGCCCCTGGGCCCTATAAAGTGAGGGGCCAAGTTCAGATCTCTCTCTCTCTCCCTTCTTCACCTGCTCGAGACCTTCGCAAGAACATCGACCAGAAACAGTAAGTCTGACTCCAGCGATCGCTACCCGATAAAGACTCCCAGCCATCGACCCGTATCAGCCTTTTTGAATCCCGCAGGCCAGATCCGATTCGATAAGCCATTCATTTCCCTGACCTGGTGGGCCCTTCCTAAAGTTAAGTATTGGCCAGTAGTGATAGGTTTCTATATAGATAGTAGGATTATTGTGTAAGCATTAATTGTTGTATATAATAAATGACCGTTGATTTCAATCTTACTAAGCGGTGTGCTGACTTATTAATCATAACTCGAGCTTGAACCACGTGGCGGTATCAGAAAGATACCTGGTGACTCGTGAGCAAAGGTGACATAATCAGAGCTAATAAAACTAAGGCTAAAAAGAGCAACAATAGCCAGGTTTCGTCAGTTTGCTGAGCCCTGCGGGTTTGAGACTGCACTTAGCGACACGTTGCATGACCGGCTGGTTTGTGGGACACATGAACTTACTATCCAGGAGAAGCTTCGGGTGGAGACTACAATTACATTGGAAAAAATGATTGAGATAGCTCGGGTGATGGAGTGTGCCATGAAAAGGTGCCACTGAGTTTCAAAGCGCGACTGAAGGAGAGGTCAACCAAGTATGGAGAGGGGGGAGGGTGCGGCCGCGAGGTCTGTTGTGGGATCCACATGCACAGCTCAGAGCCAGGCACGGTCCTCCGGGCAGGACCAGAACCCAGTGAGTGGGAAGGATACAGGGCATTAAACCGAATCTGGAGTGGACTACTATCGTTGCAGGGGGCGGGGGGACCACCCCCAGGAGATCTGCCATGTTCGGGAGTTTGTGTGCTTCTGTTGCAACCAAAGGGGCCACACTCAAGCATGCTGCTGTGCGAGGTGACGTGTGCCAATGCAGAAACAAAACAGCTGCAGCAGCAATCAGCAGCACCACTAAGCATAGTGAAGAAAACTCTGAAGAAGAGCATGCAATTCATCGGCTGAATGCTGTCCAACTGAATAAGATGGCTCCGATTAAAATTATCTTAAGGGTAAATGGTAGACGCCTTAAAATGGAAGTCAACAGCAGGGCGCCGGTTTCTGTAGTGGGTGAACAGGACGTGATTCAATGAAAAAATGTCTAAGTGTAGTAGCAAGCAGGAACTGCTACAAGCTTCCCGACGCTCAGCCCGGCAAGGCCGGCACCGCAACTTAAAGAGGTCCCATGGGCTTCACGTCGCAAATCATGGCTCGCCAAATGATTTTCCGGGACAGCCCTTGGCAGCCTCCCTGTAACAAAGTACAACAACACTTAAACTGCTCTTGCACAGCTAACCCCACTCAGTTCACAGCCATGGTGCCGAGACGACCGTCCCCACGATTTGGTGATGTAGACCTGAGGAGGCTCCTAGCTGCAATCGAGACCAGGAGAAATGCCCTGTTCCCCCTGGGGTCGTAGGGGATAAGCCACAGGGCAGCCAGTGCCACATGGGAGAAAGTTGCACCGGCCGTCAGCTCGGGCTGTGCCACCAAGAGGATCGGCACCCAGTGCAGCAAGAAGGTCAACAATCTGCACCGGGCCGCACAGGTGAGTTGGCACCAGCACCCCTCCCACACACCCCTCCCATGGGAATACACCTGATACTGCCCCTGCGCAGCACCGTGCCGTGCCCTAGCCTACCCATGTCGCTCATGCCCTCCCCAAAACCTGCCCCCCCCCCCCCCCCCCCCCCCCCCCCCCCCCCCCATCCCCAATATACAATCCAAAAGCCCTCCCACTCCCCCAGGGCATGGCTTTTGGCCAACCAGCCAGGCTTCAGAGGTGGCATATTTGGCACTTGCAGCTGATGGGGACGGACCCTACAACCGCCCGAGGCTCCGGCTGCCAGGCACAGGCAAGAGCCTGGCACACTCAGCTGGTCAGCTACCCAACGGTTCAAATCTACCCCTGTGAGCTTTTTATTAGACAGTGCAACAATAGACTCACAATTTGTGGTCATAGATTGTATTTAGTTACTCCTGATATCGCAGCAAGCCAGATTTACAGTGGTGTCAAAAGACTGTTTGGCAGTTTGAGGGACATTATGATGGCTTTAAGAACCAAGTGAATGTATACAGTACAATGTTTCAGGCAGAAGATAACAATATAAATATGCCTGCACATAGCATTGATAAGAAAATCTGGAGAACATCAAGGCAGATTTTCCTAATGGACGTCCTTATCGATAGCACAATGAAACAAAATGAGCTAAGCATATATTTAGAAAGAACAGGCTGAGTGCTAGAATCTGAATAAAGAAACTACTTGTCAACTGCTTGTAAAGGGTTTCCTAGGGTAAAAATGCCTTAACAAAGGAAATAAGATCCATTTATCTTAGCACAATAAACATTCCTGAGTCAATTACTGTTTCCCTTGTGATACCAATCCACTGTGTAACATCGCCAGTGTTCCCTTGAACGTGACTGAAGCTGTGCATGAATCGACCACCCATCAAATCTCATCAAAAGTCTATTTCTGCCTAAGTGAGTACCTCTGAGTTAATTATTGCTGACTATAATATTTCTCTGCTGTAGACACCATGAAACGCCACCAAACAGCAACCTTCAGGGTTTACAGGCTGGAGAAGCTATGACTTGTACAAAGGCATGATTCAAAGAGATGAATAGGTCTCTGAGGAAATGTTTTAGGCACGCACATGGATCAATTAAGATTTCAAAGAAAAATAAATTGATTTAAAGAAAAACCCATCAAAATCCAATTTGCTATTTTTAAAATGAAACATACGGGCTAAAAATTTATTTCCGCCCATTTTCGGGCAAGGGGCCACAATTCGAGATCTACCCCATTAAGGTTGGACAGCACCTAAACTTTGTGCTGCCTACTCATTTGCCTGGTTGTAGTGTTCAGCAAGTCCCACACTGCTGGCTGGATGAACACTCGACAGGGGCCTACATATACATTGCCAGCGCATGTTCCAGGTTACTTCCAGCTGTTAAAGGCAGTTTATCCCTCTTAAAGGAAGTTGCGGAAACTGCACTATTGTAAGGATAATGTCACTGACTGCCAGTATTGCAATCGTTTCTTATGAGAAGCTGAATAAAGCGGAACACTAGGCACGAGACAGGACTTCCAAATTTGCTGATTTGAGCTAGAGGCCTTAGTGATAGAGGTCGACAGGAGGGCAGAGGCCCTGGGCTAGATTTTGATATCAGATCAAGAATCTGACAGCAAAATCATTTCCAGGTCCCAACCCTGCACCGCATCAGAATTGTGACACGATTTTTTAAAAAAAAATTGAAAGTGTCCAATTCTGTCCTTTCCAATTATGGGTCAATTTAGCGTGGCTAATCCACCTATCCTGCACATCTTTGGATTGTGGGGGGGGTGAGACTCACGCAGACATGGGGAGAATGTGCAAACTCCACACAGACAGGGACCCGGGGCCAGGATCGAACCCAGGTCCTTTAGCGCCGTGATGCAGCAGTGCTAACCACTGTGCCGCCCATACAATACAATCTTTAAAGACACATGCCATAATGGGGTGAGTTTAGCAGCCAATTAGTGGCCGCGGGAGCGGCCTGGGGGTGGTACATTGTGACAGAGGGTAATTTTAAAGATCAAACAGCATCCTTGACTGAGCTTGCCATTGGCTGGAGGAATTGAGCAGGAAAGAAAACAGGAGACCAGAAGCCTCACAGTTCACACAAGTGCGCAAACTTATTACTCCTCAAGTACTCAAACCACTCACCTCAAGTGATGAGAATTTTGTGTCACTGCATGAGCACTTCAATTTGACTATTCCTTATTTATACAAGATTTTTTATTAGTAACCACAATGAACAATGGATCCCCACCGTGCACCTGACAGTTGTGCGCTAACATGTTCCAGACCATTCACTCTTACCATTGTTAACATTGAAGATTGAATCCTCCAGCCTATTAACAAGTTCTTCTGTAAGATTAACAGCAAGTTAATTGGAGGCGTGCAGGCTGCCTGCTCCCTCTCCCCGTCCTCCCATTAACAATTTCAATGCGTCGGAGAGGCATTGGACGAGTGACACACCATCTGAATTTCAATTTGCCCCATGGGGGCAGAAGAGTATTGCGGGGAGGGGGGAAAGAGTTGCAGGACCTCAAGGAAAAGGAAGCAAAAGGGACAGGTCATCTGACAATGCAGCATTCCCTCAGTACCGGACTGAGGTGTCAGCTGAGTTTAGACAGTCAAAGCTGTGTATTTCTCTCGAACCCACTGCCTTCTGACTCAAATCTGATTTGACCACTGAGCCAACCTGACACTCACAAACTATCCTGAATTTGGTTCCTGATAAATTGCTGATTCCAGCCAGCATAGCAGTACAGAGAGGCCTCAATACCTGCTTAGAGGCAGGGGGGGGGGGGGGGGGGGGGGGGGGGGGCAATCAGGCTGCCCATTCCTGATTGCTGTCCATGGATTCTGCTGGACCTTGTGTGCATACACAGGGTCAGGCTTCACTTTGATGGTTGAATGGTTCACAGAAATTCACTAATCCAGCTTCCAATTGAAGAATACCCACTTGACCAAAACTCATTGATGGATCTTTACCCCAGCAGGAGTCGATCCTTCCGGAGACATACAGAAATAAAAGAAGAGGCGGGGGTGGGAGGGATAAGCAAATTACTACTTGCTGCCGACTGTGTGCAAAAAATGTATCCAGTATTCCATTAAGATGACCTCTCCTAATTAATAGCATTGCCAATTGATTATTTTTTCTCTGAGGAATAAACAACTAAAGTTGATCTACTTTAAAAGCTTTAAAGTTGATCTTTTAGACATCACTATCAATGACCCTAACATGGAGATCTAAGGAATTAGCTCCAAGAGTATCCCAGTTAAAAGTTCACAATGACCTACATTTGTACTGGAACAAGCAGTGAATAGGATGAGTGAGAAATTTCAAGTTTGAGCTTCCTCAGAATCGCAATCCGTATCGGATTGCAATTCCAATCCCAACTTCTTACCCCAAATATCCAGACCCTCCAGTTCAGGCCGGGCAAGATTGAGGGTAATGTAGTGCATCACCAGGGCCTAGCATCGAATGCAGTTCTGGCAAAGGGAAGGAAGTATTTTAATGGCACTAGCTGCTGTAAAGCAGCTGGGTTTAAATTTCTACGGCAGGGGAATGTAAATATAAGGTAAGTGGGTAGAATTTGGGGGTTAGATGTAGGGGCTGGGTGAGGAGGGTTAGGGAGGTGGTGGAGTCGGGAGGTGCGGGTTGGGGGTATTGGACCTGGTTTTGGGGGGGGGCGCAGGTTGGACCTTGTGGCAGAGGTTGGGCCTCAGGTCTCATGATATGGGGCGCGATTCTCCAACCGGGTCGGAGAATCGCCGGGGGCCGGCGTGAATCCCGCCCCCGCCGTGTCGCGAATTCTCCGCCACCGGCCCCTTGTTCGGGCAGGTGTTGGACCTTGGGCGGGGGGGAGGTTTTATATTCAGCCGAGGGGGGGGGGGAAATGTGGGGGTCAGGTCTTCGGGGAGGGGAGGTGAGGGTCAGGCCATTGGGGGGTGGGGAGGTGAGGGTCAGGCTATCGGGAGGGTGGGGAGGTGAGGGTCAGGCCTTCAGGGGAGGTGTTTCTAGTTTTGTCGTGGAGATTGTTCCAATGGCAGTGGGGAGGGGTTCATGGGGGAGGTAGTTGGGTGATAGAGGTGGACGCTTGGAGGATTTTGGGGGAATGGAAAATCCCAATGAGGGGCTGTGTCAGAGTTCCCTGAAGGTTTGTGTGGTGGGTTGAGCCCTCCGGGGGGGAGGGGGGCGGTGTGGCTCTGTGCAATAGTTACCCAGAGGTTCAAAGAGGTTTTAATTCTTCTAAATTTTTCTGGGTAACTATTGATGTAACCCAGTTGGAAGCATCCAAAGTTAGCGATTTAAAAAGCATTTCTCAGATGCTCCCCAGTGCAGGGAAATTACAAAGGGGAAGTTTGAACTTCCAGGCAATTGCCATGCAGTCCTAGGCCGGGATTCTCCCCTACCCGGCGGGGCGGTGGGTCGCGGCGGGATGGAGTGGCGTGAACCACTCCGGCGTCGGACCGCCCCAAAGGTGCGGATTTCTCCGCAACTTTAGGGGCCAAGCCGTCACCTTGAGGGGCTAGGCCCGCGCCGGAGTGGTTGGCGCGCCGCCGGCCGGCGGGAAAGGCCTTTGGCGCCACGGCAGCCGGGGCCGAAGGGACTGCGCCGGTTGGCGGAAGTCCGCGCATGCGCGGGAGCGTCAGCGGCTGCTGACTTCATCACTGCGCATGCGCAGGGGGGGGGTGTCACTTCCGCATCAGCCATTGCGGAGGCTATGGCCGAGGCGGAACAAAATGAGTGCCCCCACGGCACAGGCCCACCCACGGATTGGTGGGCCCCGATCGCGGGCCAGGCCACCATGGGGGCACCCCCGGGGGACAGATCACCCCGCGCCCTCCCCAGGACCCTGGAGCCCCGCCTGCGCCACCAGTCCCGCCAGTAAGGTAGATGGTTTGATTTACGCCGGCGGGACTGGCATGACAGCAGCGGGACTTCGGCCCGTCGCGGGCCGGAGAATCGCCGGGGGGGGGCCCGCCGACCGGCGCGGCGCGATTCCCGACCCCGCAAAATTTTCGGTGCCGGAGAATTGGCGGCCGGCGTGGGCGGGATTCACACCGCCCCCCCCCCGGCGATTCTGCGACCCGGCGGGAGGTCGGAGAATCCCGCCCCTTTCCTGGGAACCTCCATGGTGGTTCCCCAGCACAGCTTTCAGGTATCCTGCCCCCCAATCCAATGCTCTGCTGCTCAGAAGTTAAAGTCCTTTATTAATATATTTGGGGGAGAGAGGTTGTGCATTTATATAATATCTTTTTAGGACTACGGGATGTTCCAAAGTTCCTTACACCCAATAAAATACTTTTGATGTGTAGCACCTGCTTTGTGCACAGCAAACTCCCATAAACATCAACGTCACAATGGCCAGTTTATCTGTTTTTGTGAATGCAATTGCAAGGTAATTTAACAATTAACAGAGCGGACCACAACACTGCTGCCTCACGACGCCGAAGAGCTGGGTTCGATCCCGGCCTTGGGTCACTGTCCGTGGGGACTTTGCACGTTCTCCCTATGTCTGCGAGGGTTTCACCCCCACAACCAAAAGATGTGCAGGCTAGCTGGATTGGCCACTTAATTGGAAAATTGCTCCTTAATTGGAAAAAAATAATTGGGTACTCTAAATTTAAAGAAAAAAATAATAATTTAACAATTAAACAATCTACGACGGCCCGGCCCGCGATCGGGACCACGGATCAGCGGGCACACGCAATCTGTGGGGGGGCCTACCTTCTTTCGCGCCGGCCCGCTGTGTGGGTCCGCCATGTTGCATGGGGCCGGCGCAGAAGCTGCCGCCGTGCACATGCATGGACCCGCGGCCGGCAATGCAGCACCGCGTATCGGCAGCCGGAGCTGCGTGGAGCACTCCGGCACCGTGCTGGCCCCCTGTGGGCCACGGAATTGCTGGGCCAAGAGGCCCGTTGACACGGTGTGCAGCATTCCGGTGTTTACACCGGCGTCGACGCTTAGCGGCCATTTTGAAGAATCCCGGCCTTTGTTTCAGAAGGCAGTCACACCCCTGAGAGTAGCACCAGTAATGAGGGACTGGAGGATGTGACTTTGAGACAGGCTGGTAAGGAGATCGAGAAATTGGGAGTGGCAGAACCTCAGCCCTTGCAACTGACCAAAAGGTTTGAGGTTCTTGCAGTGAGGGCTAGAATATGGTGCACGGAGCGGCACATGGTGCAGTGTTCAGCACTGTTGCCTACGGCGCTGAGGACCCTGGTTCGAATCCTGGTCCTGGGTCACTGTCCATGTGGAGTTTGCACATTCTCCCCATGTCTGCGTGGGTTTCGCTCCCACAACCCAAAGGGTAGGTGGATTGGCCACACTAAATTGCCCCCTAATTGGAAAAAAAATAATTGGGTACTCTAAATTTAAAAAAAATAGATGTAGTGCACAGACTGACCGTGGAACCATGGTACAGGAAGCCATTCAAATGGTGGAATTGAAAGGAATGGAGTTATAGTAGGAGACAGGATATGAGGGAGATAGATACTGTTCTCTGTTGCAAAGAGTGAGAGTCCAGAAGGCTATGTTGTCTGTAGGTTCCAAGGTTCAAGATATCTGCTCAGGGCTGGAGAGGAACTTGCAGAGAAAGGATCCAGTGGTCGTGATCCATTTGGAGGTTTTTAAAAATAAATTTAGAGTAATTAATTTTTTTCCAATTAAGGGGCAATTTACCGTGGCCAATCCACCGAGCCTGCACATTCTTGGGTTTGTGGGAGTGAAATCCACGCAAAGATGGGAAGGATTTGCAAACTCCTCACGGACAGTGACCCAGGGCCGGGATCGAACCTGGGACCTCAGTGCCATGAGGCAGCTGTGCTACCACTGTGCCACCATGCTGCCCAGCTGGAGGGTTGGCTCTTATTTAATGAGATTAGTACAATAGAGAGAGTTGATCTAAGTTCAGGTTGTCGAAACGGTTTGGTTAGACATAAAGGCAAGAACTTGCTTGTGGAAGATGCACATGGCTCCTAGCTGCACTCACACAGTAGAATGGAGTATAAAGGAAAAATAATGAGAGGTTGTCAGAAAGGTACAGTGATAATCATGGGGGATTTTAATCCAGATATGCAAAACTATTTTATATGAGGAATTAATAGAATGTTTGTGGGATTACAACAGCATGTTCTAGCACCAACCAGGGAGCAGGCTATACTCAACCTGGTTTTGGGAATCAAGATAGGATTAATTAATTACCTCATAGTGAAAGTGCCCCGAGATAGCCGCAATCATAATATAATTGAAATTTACATTCAGTTTGAGGGAGAGAAGAGTGGATCTAAGACTGGTACATTAATTTTAATTATGAAGTGGAGATGCCGGCGTTGGACTGGGGTGGGCACAGTAAGAAGTCTTACAACACCAGGTTGAAGTCCAACAGGTTTGTTTCAAGTAATTAAGTGCAATTAATAATAATTAATAACAATAATCTTATTGTCACAAGTAGGCTTACATTAAAACTGCAATTAAATTACCGTGAAAAACCCCAAGTCGACACATTCTGGCACCTGTTCGGGTACACGGTGGGAGAATTCAGAATGTCCAAATTGTCGAACTGTCCACATTCTGAAGGTTCGGCATGTCTGCTACAATGCTCAGTAGGTTGACGTGCAAAAATAAATACTTCGGGAATAATTATGGTTTTAAATTTAAGCTCATTCATTTGCCTTCTTCATAAGTTCCCAAGGGGGACCTTGTCAAAGGCTTTGCTGAAATCCATGTAAGCTACATCTCATAGATCTCATAGAATTTCCAGTGCAGAAGGTGGCCATTCAGCCCATCGAGTCTGCACCGGCCCTTGGAAAGAGCACCCTATCCAAGCCAACACCACACCCAGCCCGTAACCCAGTAACCCTACCGAACCTTTTTGAACACTGAGGGCAATTTAGAATGGCCAATCCACCTAACCTGCAAATCTTTGGACTGTGGGAGGAAACCGGAGCACCCGGAGAAAACCCATGCAGATGCAGGGAGAACGTGCAGTCTCAGCACAGACAGTGACCCAAGCCGGGAATTCGAACCTGGGATCCTGGAGCTGTGAAGCAACTGTGCTAACCACTGCGCTACCGCACTGCCCCAACTGCTCTACCCTCATCTATACACCTGGAAGGGGGATATGGGGGAAGGGGGGATATGGGGGAAGGGGATATGGGGGAAGGGGGGATACGGGGGAAGGGGGTATGGGGGAAGGGGGATATGGGAGAAGGGGAAGGGGATATGGGGAAGGGGGTTGGGGGAAGGGGATATGGGGGAAGGGGGATATGGGGGAAGGGGGGATATGGGGGAAGGGGGATATGGGGAAGGGGGGATATGGTGGAAGGGGGATACTGGGGAACGGGGAATATGGGGGCAAGGGGGATATTGGGGAAGGGGGATATGGGGATGGGGGATATGGGGGAAGGGGGGATATGGGGAAGGGGATACTGTGGAATGGGGTTATGGGGGAAAGGGGTATATTGGGGAAGGGGGATATGGGGGAATGGGATATGGGGGAAGGGGGGATATGGGGGATATGGGATAGGGGGTATATGGGGTAGGAGGATATGGGGAAGGGGGATTATGGAGGAAAAGGGATATGGGAAAGAGGGGATATGGGGGAAGGGGGAATATGGGGGAAGCAGGACATGGGGGGATATGGGGAAGGGGAGACATGGGGGAAGGGGGATACAGGGGAAGGAGGATATGGGGGAAGGGGGTATGGGGAAGGGGAGATATGGGGGAAGGGGGATATGGAGGAAGGGGGGATATGGGGGAAGGGGTTATGGAGGAAAAGGGGATATGGGGAAGGGGGATATGGGGGAAGGGGGATGTGGGGAAAGGGGGATATGGGTAGGGGGATATGGGGGAAGGGTGGATATGGGGGATATGGGGGATCTGGGGGAAGTGGGATATGGGGGAAGGGTGGATATGGCAGAAGGGGGATATCGGGGAGGGGGATATGGGGGAAGGAGGAATTTGGGGAAGGGGAGACATGGGGAAGGGGAATATGGGGTAAGGGGGGATATAGGGGAAGGGAGGATATGCGGGATATGGGGGAAGGGAGAATATGGGGGAAGGGGGACTATGGGGGAAGGGGATATGGGGGAAGGGGGAATATGGGGGATGGGGGATATGGGGGAAGGGGGATATGGGGGAAGGGGGATATGGGGAAGGGGATATGGGGGAAAGGGGATAAGGGGGAAGGGGCTATGGGGGAAGGGGGGATATGGGTGAAGGGGGGATATGGGGGAAGGGGGATATGGGGAAGGGGCATAATGACCTCACAGAAAAGCTGTGGCCTGAGTGGCTGGTTGGGATTCTACACTAAATTAAAAAGAAATTGAGCATTGGTAACTAATTAAACATAATTACTTAATTATAATTTAGAGGGATATCTAAGCCAGAGATCGGAGAGTACTATATTTAGCTTTCACATTTCTATTAGAAAGCTAGTGCTAGGAAACAGATAGTTAACAGTAACTTTGAATTTTTTTTTTTTAATATTCAAAAAAAATGTTTTAATTTTAATTTTAATTAATTGACGCAATGTCAGTTAGAGGGGTGCTGTGCTCTGACTGTGAGATGTGGCAGGTCCGGGAGGTTTCCAGTGTCCCGGATGGCTTCATCTGCAGAAAGTGTACCCAACTGGAGCTCCTCACAGACCGCATGGTTCGGTTGGAGCAGCAATTGGATGCACTTAGGAGTATGCAGGTGGCGGAAAGCATCATAGATCGCAGTTATGTAAATGTGGTCACACCCAAGGTGCTGGCAGAGAAATGGGTGACCACCAGAAAGGGCAGGCAGTCAGTGCAGGAGTCCCCCGTGGTTGTCCCCCTCTCGAACAGATATACCCCTTTGGATACTGTCGGGGGGGATAGCCTATCAGGGGAAAACAGCAGCAGCCAGAGCAGTGGCACCACGGCTGGCTCTGATGTTCAGAAGGGAGGGTCAAAGCGCAGAAGAGCAATAGTAATAGGGGACTCTATAGTCAGGAGCACAGATAGGCGCTTCTGTGGACGTGAAAGAGACTCCAGGATGGTATGTTGCCTCCCTGGTGCCAGGGTCCAGGATGTCTCCGAACGGGTAGAGGGCATCCTGAAGGGGGAGGGCAAACAGGCAGAGGTCGTTGTACATATTGGTACTAACGACATAGGCAGGAAGGGGCATGAGGTCCTGCAGCAAGAGTTCAGGGAGCTAGGCAGAAAGTTAAAAGACAGGACCTCGAGGGTTGTAATCTCGGGATTGCTCCCGGTGCCACGTGCCAGTGAGGCTAGAAATAGGAAGATAGAGCAGCTAAACACGTGGCTAAACAGCTGGTGTAGGAGGGAGGGTTTCCATTATCTGGACCACTGGGAGCTCTTCCGGGGCAGGTGTGACCTGTATAAGAAGGACGGTTGCATCTAAACCGGAGAGGCATAAATATCCTGGCCGCGATGTTTGCTAGTGTCACACGGGAGGGTTTAAACTAGTATGGCAGGGGGGTGGGCACGGGAGCAATAGGTCAGAAGGTGAGAGCATTGAGGGAGAACTAGGGAATAGGGTCAGTGTGGCTTTGAGGCAGAGCAGACAGGGAGATGTTGCTGAACACAGCGGGTCTGGTGGCCTGAAGTGCATATGTTTTAATGCAAGAAGTATTACGGGTAAGGCAAATGAATTTAGAGCTTGGATTAGTACTTGGAAGTATGATGTTGTTGCCATTCCAGAGACCTGGTTGAGGGAAGGGCAGGATTGGCAGCTAAACGTTCCAGGATTTAGATGTTTCAGGTGGGATAGAGGGAGATGTAAAAGGGGAGGCGGAGTTGCGCTACTGGTTCGGGAGAATATCACAGCTGTACTGCGAGAGGACACCTCAGAGGGCAGTGAGGCTATATGGGTAGAGATCTGGAATAAGAAGGGTGCAGTCACAATGTTGGGGGTTTACTACAGGCCTTCCAACAGCCAGCGGGAGGTAGAGGAGCAGATAGGTAGACAGATTTTGGAAAAGAGTAAAAACAACAGGGTTGTGGTGATGGGAGACTTCAACTTCCCCAATATTGACTGGGACTCACTTAGTGCCAGGGGCTTAGAAGGGGTGGAGCTTGTAAGGAGCATCCAGGAGGGCTTCTTAAAACAATATGTAGACAGTCCAACTAGGGAAGGGGCGGTACTGGACCTGGTATTGGGGAATGAGCCCGGCCAGGTGGTAGATGTTTCAGTAGGGGAGCATGTCGGTAACAGTGACCACAATTCAGTAAGTTTTAAAGTACTGGTGGACAAGGATAAGAGTGGTCCTAGGATGAATGTGCTAAATTGGGGGAAGGCTAATTATAACAATATTAGGCGGGAACTGAAGAACATAGATTGGGGGCGGATGTTTGAGGGCAAATCAACATCTGACATGTGGGAGGCTTTCAAGTGGCAGTTGAAAGGAATTCAGGACCGGCATGTTCCTGTGAGGAAGAAGGATAAATACGGCAATTTTCGGGAACCTTGGATGATGAGAGATATTGTAGGCCTCATCAAAAAGAAAAAGGTGGCATTTGTCAGGGCTAAAAGGCTGGGAACAGACGAAGCCTGCGTGGAATATAAGGAAAGTAGGAAGGAACTTAAGCAAGGAGTCAGGAGGGCTAGAAGGGGTCACGAAAAGTCACTGGCAAATAGGGTTAAGGAAAATCCCAGGGCTTTTTACACGTACATAAAAAGCAAGAGGGTAGCCAGGGAAAGGGTTGGCCCACTGAAGGATAGGCAAGGGAATCTATGTGTGGAGCCAGAGGAAATGGGCGAGGTACTAAATGAATACTTTGCATCAGTATTCACCAAAGAGAAGAAATTGGTAGATGTTGAGTCTGGAGAAGGGTGTGTAGATAGCCTGGGTCACATTGAGATCCAAAAAGACGAGGTGTTGGGTCTCTTAAAAAATATTAAGGTAGATAAGTCCCCAGGGCCTGATGGGATCTACCCCAGAATACTGAAGGAGGCTGGAGAGGAAATTGCTGAGGCCTTGACAGAAATCTTTGGATCCTCGCTGTCTTCAGGGGATGTCCCGGAGGACTGGAGAATAGCCAATGTTGTTCCTCTGTTTAAGAAGGGTAGCAAGGATAATCCCAGGAACTACAAGCCAGTGAGCCTTACTTCAGTGGTAGGGAAATTACTGGAGAGAATTCTTTGAGACAGGATCTACTCCCATTTGGAAGCAAATGGACGTATTAGTGAGAGGCAGCACGGTTTTGTGAAGGGGAGGTCGTGTCTCACTAACTTGATAGAGTTTTTCGAGGAGGTCACTAAGATGATTGATGCAGGTAGGGCAGTGGATGTTGTCTATATGGACTTCAGTAAGGCCTTTGACAAGGTCCCTCATGGTAGACTAGTACAAAAGGTGAAGTCACACGGGATCAGGGGTGAGCTGGCAAGGTGGATACAGAACTGGCTAGGCCATAGAAGGCAGAGAGTAGCAATGGAAGGATGCTTTTCTCATTGGAGGGCTGTGACCAGTGGTGTTCCACAGGGATCAATGCTGGGACCTTTGCTCTTTGTAGTATATATAAATGATTTGGAGGAAAATGTAACTGGTCTGATTAGTAAGTTTGCAGACAACACAAAGGTTGGTGGAATTGCGGATAGCAATGAGGACTGTCGGAGGATACAGCAGGATTTAGATTGTTTGGAGACTTGGGCAGAGAGATGGCAGATGGAGTTTAATCCGGACAAATGTGAGGTAATGCATTTTGGAAGGTCTAATGCAGGTAGGGAATATACAGTGAATGGTAGAACCCTCAAGAGTATTGAAAGTCAAAGAGATCTAGGAGTACAGGTCCACAGGTCATTGAAAGGGGCAACACAGGTGGAGAAGGTAGTCAAGAAGGCATACGGCATGCTTGCCTTCATTGGCCGGGGCATTGAGGCCACACTTGGAGCATAGTGTTCAATTCTGGTCGCCACACTACCAGAAGGATGTGGAGGCTTTAGAGAGGGTGCAGAAGAGATTTACCAGAATGTTGCCTGGTATGGAGGGCATTAGCTATGAGGAGCGGTTGAATAAACTCGGTTTGTTCTCACTGGAACGAAGGAGGTTGAGGGGAGACCTGATAGAGGTATACAAAATTATGAGGGGCATAGACAGAGTGGATAGTCAGAGGCTTTTCCCCAGGGTAGAGAGGTCAATTACTAGGGGGCATAGGTTTAAGGTGAGAGGGGCAAGGTTTAGAGTAGATGTACGAGGCAAGTTTTTTACGCAGAGGGTAGTGGGTGCCTGGAACTCGCTACCGGAGGAGGTGGTGGAAGCAGGGACAATAGTGACATTTAAGGGGCATCTTGACAAATACATGAATAGGATGGAAATAGAGGGATACGGACCCAGGAAGTGTAGAAGATTGTAGTTTAGTCGGGCAGCATGGTCGGCACGGGCTTGGAGGGCCGAAGGGCCTGTTCCTGTGCTGTACATTTCTTTGTTCTTTGTTTGTTTGGGGGAAGGGGGCCATGGGGGAAGGGGGGATATGGGGCAAGGGGGGATATGGGGAAGGGGCATATGGGGGAAGGGGGATATGGAGAAGGGGGAATATGGGGGAAGGGGAAATGGGGAAGGGGGTATATGGGGGAAGGTGATATGAGGGAAGGGGATATGGGAGGATATGGTGGAAGGGGGTATATGGAGGAAGGGGATATGGGGAAGGCTTTTATGGGGAAGAGGATATACAGGAAGGGGGGATATGCGGGAAGGTGATATGAGGGAAGGGGATATGGGGAGATATGGGAAAAGTGGGGATATGGGGGAAGGGGGATATGGGGGAATGGGGGAAATGGAGGATATGGGGGAAGGGGGAATATGGGGGAAGGGGGCATATGGTGGAAGGGGGATATGGGGGAAGGGGGATATCGGGAAGGGGATATGGGGGAAAGGGGGATATGGGGGAAGAGTGATATGAGGGAAGGGGGACATGGGGAAGGGGGATATGGGGGAAGGGGATATGGGGGAAGGGGGATATGGGGAAGGGGTGATATGGGGAAGGGGATATGGGGGAAGGGGATATGGGGGAAGAGGGGATTTAGGGGAAGGGGGAAATTGGGGGAGGGGAATATGGGGGAAGGGGGGGTATGGGGGAAGTGTGATATGGGGGTAGGGGGATGGGGAAGGGGGAATATGGGGGAAGGGGGGATATGGGGGAAGGGGGATATGGGGAAGGTCGGAATATGGGGGATATGGGGATGGGGGATATGGGGAAGAGGATATGGGGGAAGGGTGAATATGGGGGAAGGAGGGATATGGGGAAGGGGATATGGGGGTTAAGGGGGAAGGGGGATATGGGGAAGTGGGGATATGGGAGAAGGGGGGATATGGGGGAAGGGGGATATGAGGAAGGGGGATATGGGGGAAGGGCGGATATGGGGAAGGGGGATATGGAAGAAGGGGTGATATGGGGGAAGGGAGATATAGAGGAAGGGAGGATATGGGGGAAGCGGGATATGGGGAAGGGGATATGGGGAAGGGGGTTATGGGGAAGGGGTTATGGGGGAAGGGGATATGGGGTAGGGGGATATGGAAGAAGGGATATGGGGGAAGGGGGTATATGGGGAAGGGGGATATGGAGGAAGGGCGGATATGGGGAAGGGGAGATGTGGGGGAAGGGGGATGGGGAAGGGGATAGGGGGGCAGTGGGGGGTCTCACTTGGCGCTGCACGCTGGCCGGCCATTTTGCCGGGTCTCCGGTGGGGGGGGGAGGGGGGCGTCTTTTGTGCAGTCTGGTCATTCTCCCGTGTCTGCATGGGTTTCACTCCCACAACCCAAAGGATAGGTGGATTGGCCACACTAAATTGCCCCCTAATTGGAAAAAAAATAATTGGGGACTCTAAACTTAAAAAAAATAGATGTAGTGCACAGACTGACCGTGGAACCATGGTACAGGAAGCCATTCAAACGGTGGAATTGAAAGGAATGGAGTTATAATAGGAGACAGGATATGAGGGAGATAGATACTGTTCTCTGTTGCAAAGAGTGAGAGTCCAGAAGGCTATGTTGTGTGTAGGTTCCAAGGTTCAAGATATCTTACCAGTGGTAGGTAACACCGTCGCGAATGGCGTCACGCCGCTACTAGCCTATTCTTGGCCGGAGAATTCACTACGTTTCCGGGGGCCCGATGCCGGAGTGATTCACGCCGTTTTTGGCGCCGGGTTCGGGCCATCGTGCCAATTCACGGAGAATCCCGCCCCATGTTGCAGCTGTATAAAACCTTGGTTAGGCTGCATTTGGAGTATTGCGTGCAGTTCTGGTCACCACATTATCAGAAAGACATGGAAGCTTTGGATAGAGTGCAAAGAAGGTTCATCAGGATGTTGCCTGGTATCGAGGGTGTTGGTTATGAGGAGAGGTTGAATAAACTCAGATTGTTTTCAGGAGAGACGGAAGCTGAGGGGAAACCTGATAGAGGTCTACAAAAGTGAGAGGGGGAAAGTTTAATGGAGATGTGCGGCGTAAGGTTTTACAGAGAGAGGCGGGTGCCTGGAACGCGCTGCCAGAGGATGTGGTGCATGCAGGTGCATTACAAACATTTAAGAAGCATCTGGATGGGTACATGAACAGGGAGGAAATAGAGGGATACGGACCGAGTAAGGGCAGACGGTTTTGTTTAAATTTGGGCATCATGATCGGCACAGGCTTGGACGGCTGAAGAGCCTATTCCTGTGCTGCACTTTTCTTTGTTCTTTGACATCAGGAGACGAGCCCAACGTCATCATGCGCAATTTAATATTCTTCCGAATTGGAAGTACGCCCGAAAATGAAATTCTGACACAAGTCATAATTATTCTCGAATCATCTCTCTGGCAATGGAAAACTAATTTTATTCTTGGAATGTCAATTTTTTCCATTGTGACAAAAGAATCGCACATTTAAAAAAAAATAATATGTGGGATTCTCCTCCCCCCTCGGCGTGTTTAGCAGCGGTAGAGGCGGCCCGCAGGAATAGCCCACCGCTGTCAACGGGGTTTCCCGTTGTTCGCACCCTCCGCTATCAGGGAACCCGCGGCAGGAGGGCGTCATCGGCAGGACCGGAAGATCCCACTGGTGGGAACAGCCAGAAAATCCTGCCCTAACTTTGTTTATGATCTTTTGGCTTCTAACATCATATGTGTTGCACCATTCTTATTTCACATTTATGTCAAGGTGTGTTGACTGCCAGGAAGGTTGAAGAACTACATCATTTGAAGCAATCGTCATTCAACCAAATTTCTTCCACAGGGATTTGCATCACGAGGATGAGAATCCCCTAATAGTGCCCCCAAAAAATCCAGATTGCTCATTTTATGTTCAAATAGGAACTGAGAGTTCAATATGTTATGAGACATGAGGCGTAGTCATTGAAGAATATGAAGTTTGCTGTACATAAAAAGCTACTGACCTTGCCGATCAAACTCACTTGTTTTGCTTAATTTATCCTTGCTTTTATTTAAGAGTCTTTCATTCTACCTTTACCTTCAGTTATTTCTGCCAGTTTGCAAGATGTTTGACCACATTCTAAGGTTTCAAATTTGCAAGTAATAAAACCTTGCAAGATAGTTAAGTGCATCTGAAATGTAAATTTATTGCATTACATCAACACACATATGGCTGCAGAACATATGGTCAGGAAGGAGTTATCTTTAAAAGGATCTTTAAAGAACGTGAGTTCCTGTCATCCTCCCCTTTCTATCCAGAGACAGACATCCAAGCCATTAGGCCTCCGTGTCTTACACCTGCATGCTATTTAACTGTGTGCATTACAACGTTAAAAAGCATACAAGGATGTGTTGAGTTTTATTCCTAACAAACTCACATTCCGGTGTCATTCCATTCCTATTTACTAAATTAACTCATCTTATTGAAACAAACTGCGTTTTAATGGTTTAATTGAGTCATAAGCTATCTCAAGCATCTGCCTTCCATTGAACAGAAATTGTAGACAGTGGTTTACTAGACATGAGCTACTGAATGGTACCAGTTTTGCATACCCAATCATTCTATGTGCGTGAGTGCCTTCTTTTCCAGTAACCCTCTACTTTGTACTCATGTGTCTGCTTTAGGCCAACAACGGTTTCTGGGAGAAATAAATAATGACTCACACATGGAACGGATTGACTGCGGTTGTATTTGTGTACTCCAAATCAAGATGTTAATATCATCAATTCTTCACAGAAATCAGCAGTAAAGTAAAATCTCAGCACGATTTTAAGGTTCTCGTCATTGAATTCTGGAATTTAAAACAGGTATAGTGACGGGATTCTATCAGCCCGGGGCCGGGCTGGAGAATCCCCGCGACCGGCACGAAGCGCGCCGCGACGCCCCGCCGCCCCGACACCAGCATGCGATTCTCCGCTCTGCCATTGCCGCCGGCGTGGTGCCGGTCGGGGGCCGCTCTACGCGGCCGGCCTGGTGATTCGTGGCCTGGGATGGGCCGAGCAGCCAACATAAAAAAGCTGAGTCCCATCGGCGCCATCCACACCTGCTCTCAGCCGGCGGGAACTCGACGTGGAAGGGTCGGGGGGTGGCCTGTAGAGGTGGGGGGGGGGTCCGACCCGGGAGGGGGGCCTCTGATGTGGCCTGGCATGCGATTTGGGCCACCGATCGGCGGTCCGGCCTCTCTGGCTGTGGGCCTGCTTTCTTCTGCGCCAGCCCCTGTACTCCTGCGCCATGTCGCGTCGGGGCCGGCGTGTTGAAGGAAGCCACTGCACGTGCGCGCGTTGGCACCGGTGCCACTGCACATGCGCAGATGCCGCGGCGCCCATTTGACGCCGTGATCAGCAGCTGGAGCGGCATGAACCGGGGTCAGAATTGCTGGTCCTGAGGTCCTGTTGACGCCGTCGAGAAACACGACGGCTTTTCCGACGGCACCAACACTTAGCCTCAGGATCACAGAATCCCGCCCAGTCTGTCCAAACTGAAGGTGAGCTGTGTCAAACCAACCAGATTGTAATCAGGTTGGGTTTCTTGCCTGGATTTGCACTTATTCACATAGTGACAAGATGTGAAAGGCAAAGTTGAACATCAGCTACTGATGTCATATGGGTTCAGCAGCTGCAAAGGATGTGAAGAAATATCCAGCACATTTTAAAACACTTCCCATATGGCTAATCAAATATATATTTTTTAAATGTTTCCAATTAAGGGGCAATTTAGCATGGCCAATCCACCAACCCTGCACATCTTTGGGTTGTGGGAGTGAGCCCCGCGCAGACACGGGGAGAATGTGCAAACTCCACATGGGCAGTGACCCGGGCCGGGATCGATCCCAGGTCTGCGGCGCTGTGAGACAGCGGTGCTAAACACTGTGCCACCATGTTGCCCACTGCTGATCAAATATATAAAGTGATATTGAGCTCTCTAGACCAGCTAGGCCTCAGCTTCAATTCCTAGGGTGGAATTTTATTCTCCTCCCAGAGGTTGGATGGAAGGAGGGGGCCTGTTAATAAGGCGGGAAGGCGCTAGGTCAGAAAATCCCACCGGTTTCTTGACTCACCACAATTAAGTCCAGGATGGGAAGGCCCATGGAAGGCCTTCCTGCTCAGTTGAGGCCTACATAAAGGCTTCATTCAGGCACCACTGGTTTTTAATTAGTGGCAGTCAGGTTTGAACATAGAACAAACAGTGCAGAAGGAGACCATTCGGCCCATCAAGTTTGCACCGACCCACTTAAGCCCTCACTTTCACCTGATCCCCGTAACCCAATAACCCCTCCTAACCTTTTTTGGTCACTAAGGGCAATTTATCATGGCCAATCCACCTAACCTGCACGTCTTTGGGTTGTGGGAGGAACCGGAGCACCCGGAGGAAACCCACGCAGACACGGGGAGAATGTGCAGACGCCGCACAGACAGTGACCCAGCAGAGAATCGAACCTGGGATCCTGGCGCTGTGAAGCCACAGTGCTAATCACTTGTGCTACCGTGCTGCCCACAATGTGGGCACATGCCTGCAGCCTGGAGGGGGGAGTCCTTTCTAATTGGGCAGCACATATCTAACAAAGATACCTAAAGATACTTCCACACAGGAAGACCTCCACCTCCCCTACATACTAACCCCCTACCCTCCTCTGCCTCTCTGAGGCTTACCTTCCTGGCCCTGATGAATTTGCCCCACTTACTCTTCTCTTGGGTCTTCGGTGGCCTTTAATTGGCTGTTAGCCATGGGAGGTAGGAGATTCCTCCTGAGGAGAGTGAACATCCCAACTTAAGTGTCTACATGATATTGAATCACTCAGGGAAGGCCCAGAACAGCAACAGCAGAGGCGCCACCAGCTCTCCAGCTGTGGGCGGGCCATCACTGTGAGCATTAAATTCCACCCCTGGTTTCTGCTCTGTCAGTTTCTCGGATGTCACTGCAACCTAAACATGCCAGTATTTTGTCTTCAATGTGGATTCTCCGGAATCCAGCAGGCGGGCCATACTGGCGCCAAAGAGTGGCGTGAACTACGGCATCGGGCCACCCGGAAGGTGCCGAATCCTCCGTACCTTCAGGGGCTAGGCCGGTGTCGGCGGGGTTGGCACCGCGCCAACCGGCACCGAAGGGCCTCCGCCAGCCGCCGCGATTTGGCGCATGCGAGGGAGCGCCAACATGTTCTGGCGTGATCCCAGCACAAGCGCAGGGGGGCTCTTCTTCGCGCCGGCCATGAGTGCCCCCATGGCACGGGCCCGCCCACAGATCATGGGCCCCGATCGCAGGCCAGGTCACCGTGGGGGCCCACCCCTGGGTCAGATCCCACCGCGCCACCCCCCTCCCGAGGACTCCGCAGGCTGAACGCAGAGCCAGGTATCGCCGGTAAGGACCTTGTTTGATTTACGCTGGTGAGACTGGCTGAAAACAGGCGGCCACATGGCCCATTGCAGAGTGGAGGATCGCTGGGGGGGGCCACTGCCAACGGCCCCCGACCGGCGCGACGTGATTCCCGCCCCCGCCAAAAAACCGGCACCTGAGAATCCGGCAGCCAGCGTCGGGGCGGGATTCACGCCGCTGTCATGTGAGAGTACCCTTTAAGAAATGGGTGTTTAAGAAATGTACCTTTCTGCAGCGCAGTGGGGACAGAGGGGGATTGGCTCTGCCGAGTCTGAGCGACTACTATTGGGCCGCCAATGTGTCGATGGTCCGTAAGTGGATGAGGGAAGAGGAAGGTGCGGCGTGGAAAAGGCTGGAGATGGCGTCCTGTAAGGGAACAAGCCTGAAAGCGCTGGCGACGGCGCCGCTACCGTTCCCCCCGAAAAAGTACATCACAAACCCAGTGGTGGTGGCGACCTTGAAGATCTGGGGGCAGTGGAGACGACACAGGGGAGTGACGGGTGCCTCGGTGTGGTCCCCGATAAGGAAGAACCACAGGTTTGTTCCGGGGAGGACAGATGGGGGATTTCAAAGTTGGCAGCGAGCAGGAATTAGGAAGCTGAAGGACCTGTTTGTGGACGGGACGTTTGCGAGTTTGGGAGCATTGGAAGAAAAATATAAGTTGCCACCAGGGAATGCTTTCCGATACATGCAAGTAAGGGCATTTACGAGGCAACAGGTGAGGGAATTTCCGCAACTCCCGACGCAAGGGATCCAGGATAGAGTGATTTCGGGGGCATGGGTTGGAGAAGGTAAAGTGTTGGAAATATACAGGGAGATGAGAGACGAGGGGGAGGCGATGGTAGAGGGGCTGAAGGGAAAATGGGAAGAGGAGCTGGGGGAAGAGATTGAGGAGGGGCTGTGGGCAGATGCCCTAAGCAGGGTAAATTCCTTGTCCTCATGTGCCAGGCTTAGCCTGATTCAATTTAAGGTTCTACACAGGGCGCATATGACGGGAGCAAGACTGAGCAGGTTTTTTGGGGTGGAGGATAGGTGTGGGAGGTGCTCGGGAAGCTCGGCGAACCACACCCACATGTTCTGGTCGTGTCCGGCACTGTATGAGTTCTGGGAGGGTGTGGCAAGAGTGGTCTAAAAGGTGGTGGGGGTCCGGGTCAAACCAAGCTGGGGGTTAGCTATATTTGGGGTTGCAGAAGAACCGGGAGTGCAGGAGGCGAAAGAGGCCGACGTTCTGGCCTTTGCATCCCTAGTAGCCCGGCGAAGGATTCTACTCATGTGGAAAGAAGCGAAGCCCCCGGGCTTGGAGGCCTGGATAAACGACATGGCAGGGTTCATAAGACTGGAGCGAATAAAATATGCGTTAAGAGGATCGGCTCAGGGGTTCACCAGGTGGTGGCAACCGTTCCTTGACTATCTCGCGGAACGATAATGGAAAAACAGAAAGGACAGCAGCAGCAACCCGGGGGGGGTATTATCCTGTGTTTTAGTTTTTTGCCAGTTGTTGATATTTGCTTTTTGTTTATCTCTTTTTTCATTTGTTGTTAGTTTAATATATTATTTAAATAACGTTTAATGCATATTTCTTTATTATGTTGTAAAAACGGAAAATCTCTGTTTGAAAAATGTAAATAAAATATATTTTTTAAAAAAAAGAAATGTACCTTTAAGAAATGGAGCTGCTCGAGACTTCCGGTGACGGTGGGCGGGAGGCGGCCGCACAATGGAGGGCTCCCGGTCGGCAACGGCATTTTGGGGGCTTTAAGCCCGGTCCCAGGGTCCGCGGAGGCGGCAGAGGAAGTGAGAAGGCACGGAAGAGGCACAGTGGAGACACAGGAGGAAAAAAGGAACAAAGAAAAATGTCGAAGGTGAGCAAGAAAACGGCCGGAAAAAAAACAGCTTGAGGTCCGTCGGGGAGTGGAAAGGTCACCACGGGGTCACCAGGAAAAATGGAGGCTGGAGCACCAGGCAAGGCCGCACTGCTTACGGCTGAAGAAATTGCTAAGGTGATGGCTGCGGAATTTGAAAAGCACTTGGCGCAGATTGCGAAATGCATGGAGACGGTGAGGAAGGAGATGAGGGAGGTTTTGAGTGTGCTGGTGGAGGAGGCGGTTTCCCCGGTGAGGACGGAGGTGGCGAGCGCAGTGGCGGAGGTGCGAGAGCAAGGGGAGGCGCTGAAGGAAGTGGAGGAGACGTTATTGCAGCACGGTGATCAACTTGCCTCGATGGGGAAAGAGATGCGGAAGGTGATGGACACGAACAAGAATCTGCGAGGAAAAATGGAAGACCTGGAAAACAGATCCAGGCGACAGAATTTGAGGATTGTGGGGCTGCCCGAAGGAGTTGAAGGACCGAAGCTGACTGAGTACTTTGCCGCGATGCTGGCAAAATTATTGGGGGAGGGGGAGGATCCCTCCCGATACGAACTGGATCGGGCTTATCGGTCGTGGAGGCCTATACCAAAGGCGAGTGAGCCGCCAATGGCAGTGACTCTGTGCTTCCGTAGGTACAGGGTGAAGGAGAAGGTCCTGAGCTGGGCCAAGCTAAAGCGGGTGGTGCAGTGGGCTGGAGCTGATGTACGTGTATACCAGGACTTTACGGTGGAGCTGGCAAGGAGGCGGGCTGCCTTCAACCGGGTGTAGAGGGCACTGTACATTAGCAAGGTGCGGTGCGGCATTGTATACCCAGCGAAGCTGAGGGTGACTTACAAGCTCAGGAACTTTTATTTCGGAACGGCGGAAGCAGTGGAGGAGTTTGCGAAGGCAGAAGGACTGTGGCAGAACTGACAAATTGAGGAATGGCCATGTGCCGATGTAACCTCGTGACTGTATTTTCTTCTTTTTTGTATCATTGCGCGCGGGTGTAGAGATTAAAGGAGCCAATGTGGTATATATGTGGACAAGGGAAGGGACGGGACTTCCACTCGAAATGAGAGCACTTTGGGGTGTAGGTGGATATGCGGGGTTTGTGTGCTAAAAGGGATCTTTGGGCTTTCCTAGGGCCGGGCAAGTGGGAAAGGGACCCGGGCGGGGGCCTCCACGCTGGCCGGTTTACGCCGGCCAGTGAACGGGAGTGAGGTGGGGGGAGGGGCTGCGGCCATCGGAGCCTGGCAGAACAGGGTCCGAGTGGTCTAGCCGGGGTGGAAAGTTGGGGGGAAGGAACCGAGGTTGGGAGGAGGAGTTTTACAAGATGCAGTGGACAGGAGGAGCTCGAGACCTGCGGGGGGGGGGGGGGGGGAGCTGTGTAAGATTAAGGGTGACTACGGGTAATCCCTGATTCCTTTTTGCCATTTGTTTATGTAAACATGCGGGTTGAGGTTTGGGGGTTGGTGGGTAGATGGGATCATTGTTATTCTGGGGACTGACATATCTTGCTGATTATTCATTATTGTTGATGGATGTAAATGTGGGAGAAAATGTGAAAAAGGAGGAGAATAAAAAAAATTTTTAAAAAGAAAAGAAATGGAGCTGCTCATGTTACTGGAGTCATGTCAGAGTGTGGGTGGAGCTGGGCTCCACTTCTTTTTTTTAGTTTCAGTTTGAGAAAGAGCTTGGGTGTGTCTGTGTTTTTCAGGGAGCTGAATCTGAAGTTAAAAGTGAGCTGCACTGCTGTTGATCTCTGCCATCAAAAGACTATCTATGGATCATATGGGGTGAACTCAGAATTGTAAAAAGGTCTCAGTATTGGATGTAAACCTGATGTGCTCCTGTTTAGAGGTTTGTTAAGTTTTTGGATGTGAAAAGAATAGCATACAGATTACTTAGTGTTGTATTCGTTGGGGGTGTATTTGATTTACTGGTTGCTAAGATATCCACTGTTTGTTTTAAAAAGGTTAACTTGAGTTCATAGAATAAACATTGTTTTGTTTTAAAAACCACTGGTCCATTTTCTGCTGTACCACACCTGTAGAGTGAGCCGTGTGCTCCCCATACCACAATCTATTAAAAGTTGTGGGTCAGGTGAACTCCATGATACACTTTGGGGTTCTCTAAACCCTGGCCCATAACACCGCCCCCCGACGATTCTCCGGCCCGGCAGGGGGTCGGAGAATCCATAATATTTGTGACTAAATCCAGAACATGGGAGGACAAGAGGCAAGTAGAAGAATGGAGAGCAAACTGGCTATAAAACAAGAAAAACAGAGAGTTGGGGTTAAAGGGAGTTAGTCAGACCAGCAGAAATGAGGACGGGGTGTACCACAGGGATTGGTGCCGGGGTCACTGCTCTTCAAAATTTACATAAACACAACTTGGGAACTGGGGAATCGGAACTATCATTTCGAAATTTGGGGTTGACACTAAATTGTGGGGGGAGGCTGTCCCTGAGAAGGGCTGTAACAAAACACTGGAAACCATTTATAAACTTGCAGGATGGGTGTGTAATTGGCAAATGAATTTCCATTTGACCACTATGATGCCGCACATTTTCATGGAAAAAAATAAGGAGGCCACATTTTCCTTGGAAAATAATGCTCAAGTGGGACAGAGGAGCAGAGAGATCGAGCAATTCGCCACCATCACTAAAACCAATGGTGAAGGTTAATAAGGCAATGAAAATCAAACAAAGAGCTGGAGTTCATTCCTAGAATGGAAAAGCAGGGAAGTTACATTAAACTTGTGTAAAATCTTGGTTGGTAATGTGAACAGTTCTGGACAACATTTGATAAAAACGATATGGAGGCACTGGAGAAGTTTTACTAGCTTGACAGCAAACTGAGAGTTATATCTATAAGGATAGATTCAAACAGCTGCACTTCTTTAGAAACATGGGGCAGGAATTTCCGGCCTCCGGACACGTGTTTCTCAGCAGCGGGAGGCGGCGTGCCGTTCGCTGGCAGCAGGATTCTCTGTTCCCACTGCCGTCAGTGGGAATTTCCATTCAAGCCGCCCCATGCCGCTGGGAAACCCACAAGGTGAGTGCACTGCCGGCAGTGAACGGCCAGAGAATTCTAGCCATGGAGACGGCAAAGGGGCTTGATAGGATAAGCACAAGAACATAAGAATTAGGAGCAGGAGTAGGCCATACAGCCCATACAGCCTGCTCTGCCATTCAATACAATCGTGGCCGATCTTGGGCTCCAACTCAATTTTCCCACCCGCTCCCCATATCCCTTAATTCCCTGAGATACCCAAATTCTGTCCAGCCCAGCCTCAAGTGTATTCAACAATGAAGCATCCACCACCCTCTGGAGTAGAGAGATGCACTGGATCACAACTTTGTAAGTGTTTGGGGACTCTCCGGATGCCAAGCTAGCAGAGTTAGGGAGGTGGAGGGCAGGGCTTGAGATACCTTTGGGGGAGATACCTTGAGGTGCGGGAGGCCTCTGATGGACCCACAGAGGCCATAAGGAGTGACACCACCCATGACTGCCAGCAGTCCACGCAGGGAAGGCTGGCCAATTAGAATGGGTCTCCCCACGGCTGGGTCAATCCACTAGAGGAGGAAATGGCCTCAAGAACACGAGAAAAAGGTGCAGGAGTAGACCATATGTCCTGCCAAGCCTGCTCTACCATTATATATGACCATGGCTTCACCTTCCCACCCACTCCCCAAATCCTTTGATCCCTTTAGAGGCCAAAATTCAGCCTACCTCAGCCTTAAATATAGTCAACAATGAAGCATCTATTGTCCTCTGGGGTAGAGAATTCAAAAGATTCACAACCCATTGAGTGAAGTAATGTCTCCTCATCTCAGACCTACATTTTTTAAAAATTCATTTGTGGAATTTGGGTGTTGCTGGCTGAGCCAACCTTTATTGCCCATGAATTGAGTGGCTGTTAATAGTGGTGTGGACTCACTTCCGGGTGCGGCGATGACCAGCTGAGTCGCACGTTTCGGCAGCTCCCGGTGGAACGGACTTTTGGGCTCTTAATAAGAGCCCCAACAGCAATTTTAACGGCTAAAAGTACTGTGCGGTGAACCAGAAGGGAATCCCCCCTGGATACGGATGAAAAAAGGAGAGGAAGGTGGCCGGATTGCGGTGGATCCTTTAGAGCAGCGGCAAGGAAGGCAAGCAAAAACCAAGATGGCGTCGGAAGGTGGCAGTTTAATATGGGGCCCTGAACAACACGAGTTTTTGAAATGCTGCGTGGAAGAACTCAAAAAGGAAATGAAGAAGGAGCTGTTGGCCCCGATATTACAGGCGATCGAAGGGCTAAAGGAGGAGCAAAAGACCCAGGAGCGAGAGCTTCGGGTCGTGAAGGCAAAGGCTGCCGAGAATGAGGACGACATACAGGGCCTGGTGGTGAAGACGGAGATGCACGAGGCACACCATAAACGATGTGTGGAAAGGCTGGAGGCGCTGGAGAACAACGCGAGGAGGAACAACCTAAGGATTCTTGGTCTTCCTGAAGGTGTGGAGGGAGCGGATGTCGGGGCATATGTGAGCACGATGCTGCACTCGTTAATGGGAGCGGAGGCCCCGGCGGGTCCGCTGGAGGTGGAGGGAGCATACCGAGTGATGGCGCGAGGACCGAGAGCAGGAGAAATTCCTAGAGCCATAGTGGTGAGATTCCTCCGTTTTAAGGACAAAGAGATGGTCCTTAGATGGGCAAAGAAAACACGGAGCAGTAGGTGGGAGAACGCGGTGATCCGCGTATATCAAGACTGGAATGCGGAGGTGGCGAGAAGGAGGGCGAGCTTTAATCGGGCCAA
Organism: Scyliorhinus torazame; assembly: GCF_047496885.1. Taxonomy (NCBI): domain Eukaryota; kingdom Metazoa; phylum Chordata; class Chondrichthyes; order Carcharhiniformes; family Scyliorhinidae; genus Scyliorhinus; species Scyliorhinus torazame. The sequence continues at coordinate 69,455,860 of NC_092715.1, read as the reverse complement.
GGCGGTGCTTCATAAAAAGAAGATAAAATTTGGAATGCTGCAACCGGCAAGACTGTGGGTCACATATCAAGGGAGGCACCAGTACTTTGAGACGGCGGATGAGGCGGGACTTTTATCGTGGAAGAAAAATTGGAATGAGCGGGTTATTAAAAAAAAGAACGTTTGAAACAAAGTGGTGGGGCGAGTATGGGGGGCGAAGAGGGGGGTAAAAAGGGGGGAAAGAGGAGTTTTATGTTATTAATCCTGCGATGTGGTAACTTTTCTCTCTTCCACAGGAGGTGGTGGGGGAGAAAGGAGGTGGAGGAGATGGGGCGTTGGCCATTGGGGGCGGGGCCAAGGGGGAAGTGCGGGCTCGGTTCCCGCGCTATGATAATCATGGCGGGAATAGGGAAGCAGGAAGGAGGGGGCGTCGCACGGTGCGAGCCGAGGTCACGGGGGGAAGCCGAGGTCGGCCAGAGTATGCTGACTTCTGGGAGCAACATGGGGGGTGTAACTACGCTAGTGGGGGATCTAGCGGGGTGGGTGGGAGAGGGGGTGGGAGGGGGGAACTATTGGGCTGCTGCTGCTGGGGAGAGGGGGGAGCTGGTATGAGGTGGGACGGGCGGGGGGGCACCGCCTGGGGGGGGACACAGCTGCGTGGGAACCGGGTGGGGAGCTGGAAAAAGGGGATGGCTAATCGACAAGGGGGGGGGGGTAAAAAGCCCCCCAACCCGGCTGATCACGTGGAACGTGAGAGGGCTGAACGGGCCGATAAAGAGGGCACGGGTACTCGCACACCTTAAGAAACTTAAGGCAGACGTGGTTATGTTACAGGAAACGCACTTGAAACTGATAGACCAGGCGAGACTACGCAAAGGTTGGGTGGGGCAGGTGTTCCATTCGGGGCTAGATGCGAAAAACAGGGGGGTGGCTATATTAGTGGGGAAGCGGGTAATGTTTGAGGCAAAGACTATAGTGGCGGATAGCGGGGGCAGATACGTGATGGTGAGTGGCAAACTACAGGGGGAGACGGTGGTTTTGGTAAACGTATATCCCCCGAACTGAGATGATGCCAATTTTATGAGGCGTATGCTAGGACGCATCCCAGACCTAGAGGTGGGAAAGTTGGTAATGGGGGGAGATTTCAATACGGTGTTGGAACCAGGGCTGGACAGGTCGAGGTCCAGGACTGGAAGGAGGCCGGCAGCAGCCAAGGTGCTTAAAGATTTTATGGAGCAGATGGGAGGAGTAGACCCGTGGAGATTTAGCAGACCTAGGAGTAAGGAGTTTTCGTTTTTCTCCTATGTCCACAAAGTCTATTCGCGAATAGACTTTTTTGTTTTGGGAAGGGCGTTGATCCCGAAGGTGAGGGGAACGGAGTATACGGCTATAGCCATTTCGGATCACGCTCCACACTGGGTGGACTTGGAGATAGGGGAGGAAACAGAAGGGCGCCCACCCTGGAGAATGGACATGGGACTAATGGCAGATGAGGGGGTGTGTCTAAGGGTGAGGGGGTGCATTAAAAAGTACTTGGAACTCAATGATAATGGGGAGGTCCAGGTGAGAGTGGTCTGGGAGGCGCTGAAGGCAGTGGTTAGAGGGGAGCTGATATCAATAAGGGCACATAAAGGTGGAGGAGCAGGAAAGGGTGGGACTGGGAGCACAGATTGAAATAGAGGAAGTAGTGAAAGGAATTAGGAGCATGCAGGCGGGGAAGGCTCCGGGACCGGATGGATTCCCAGTTGAATTTTACAGGAAATATGTGGACTTGCTCACCCCGCTACTGATGAGGACCTTTAATGAGGCAAAGGAAAGGGGACAGCTGCCCCCGACTATGTCTGAGGCAACGATATCGCTTCTCCTAAAGAAGGAAAAGGACCCGCTGCAATGCGGGTCCTATAGACCTATTTCCCTCCTAAATGTAGACGCTAAGATTCTGGCCAAGGTAATGGCAATGAGGATAGAGGATTGTGTCCCGAGGGTGGTCCATGAGGACCAAACTGGGTTTGTGAAGGGGAGACAGCTGAATACGAATATACGGAGGCTGCTAGGGGTAATGATGATGCCCCCACCAGAGGGGGAAGCGGAGATAGTGGTGGCGATGGATGCCGAGAAAGCATTTGATAGAGTGGAGTGGGATTATCTGTGGGAGGTGCTGAGGAGATTTGGTTTTGGAGATGAATATGTTGGATGGGTGCAGCTGTTGTATAGGGCCCCAGTGGCGAGTGTGGTCACGAATGGACGGGGATCTGCATACTTTCGGCTCCATAGAGGGACAAGGCAGGGATGCCCTCTGTCCCCATTATTGTTTGCACTGGCGATTGAGCCCCTGGCAATAGCATTGAGGGGTTCCAAGAAGTGGAGGGGAGTACTTAAAGGAGGAGAAGAACACCGGGTATCTCTGTATGCGGATGATTTGTTGTTATATGTAGCGGACCCGGCGGAGGGGATGCCAGAGATAATGCGGACACTTCGGGAGTTTGGAGAATTCTCAGGATATAAACTGAACATGGGGAAAAGTGAGTTGTTTGTGGTGCATCCAGGGGAGCAGAGCAGAGAAATAGAGGACTTTCCGCTGAGGAAGGTAACAAGGGACTTTCGTTACTTGGGGATCCAGATAGCCAAGAATTGGGGTACATTGCATAGGTTAAATTTAACGCGATTGGTGGAACAAATGGAGGAGGACTTCAAGAGATGGGACATGGTATCCCTGTCACTGGCAGGGAGGGTGTAGGCGGTTAAAATGGTAGTCCTCCCGAGATTTCTCTTTGTGTTTCAGTGCCTCCCGGTGGTGATCACGAAGGCTTTTTGCAAAAGGATCGAAAAGAGTATCATGAGTTTTGTGTGGGCCGGGAAGACCCCGAGAGTGAGGAAGGGATTCTTACAGCGTAGTAGGGATAGGGGGGGGCTGGCACTACCGAGCCTAAGTGAGTACTACTGGGCCGCCAATATCTCAATGGTGAGTAAGTGGATGGGAGAAGAGGAGGGAGCGGCGTGGAAGAGATTGGAGAGTGCGTCCTGTAGGGGGACTAGCCTACAAGCTATGGTGACGGCCCCATTGCCGTTCTCACCGAAGAAATACACCACAAGCCCGGTGGTGGTGGCGACTTTGAAAATTTGGGGACAGTGGAGACGGCATAGGGGAAAGACGGGAGCCTTGGTGGGGTCCCCGATAAGAAATAACCATAGGTTTGCCCCGGGGAGAATGGATGGGGGATTTGGAATATGGCAAAGAGCAGGAGTAACGCAACTGAAAGATCTGTTTGTGGATGGGAAGTTCGCAAGTCTGGGAGCGCTGACCGAGAAATATGGGTTGCCCCAAGGGAATGCATTCCGGTATATGCAACTGAGGGCTTTTGCGAGGCAACAGGTGAGGGAATTCCCGCAGCTCCCGACGAATGAGGTGCAGGACAGAGTGATCTCAAAGACATGGGTGGGGGACGGTAAGGTGTCAGATATATATAGGGAAATGAGGGACGAGGGGGAGATTATGGTAGATGAGCTGAAAGGGAAATGGGAAGTAGAGCTGGGGGAGGAGATTGAGGAGGGGCTGTGGGCGGATGCCCTAAGTAGGGTAAACTCATCGTCCTCGTGTGCCAGGCTAAGCCTGATTCAATTTAAGGTGTTACACAGGGCGCATATGACTGGAGCATGGCTCAGTAAATTTTTGGGGGTAGAGGATAGGTGTGCGAGATGCTCGAGAAGCCCAGCGAATCACACCCACATGTTCTGGTCATGTCCGGCACTACAGGGGTTCTGGGTGGGGGTGACAAAGGTGCTTTCGAAAGTAGTGGGGGTGCAGGTCGAACCAAGCTGGGGGTTGGCTATATTTGGGGTTGCACAAGAGCCGGGAGTACAGGAGGCGAGAGAGGCCGATGTTTTGGCCTTTGCGTCCCTAGTAGCCCGGCGCAGGATACTGTTGATGTGGAAGGAAGCCAAGCCCCCGGGTGTGGAGACCTGGATAAATGACATGGCAGGGGTTATAAAGCTGGAACGGATTAAGTTCGTCCTAAGGGGATCGGCTCAAGGGTTCACCAGGCGGTGGCAACCGTTCATCGAATACCTCACAGAAAGATAGAGGGAATGGAAAAGAAGAAGGTAGCAGCAGCAGCCCAGGGGGGGAGGGGGGGAGGGGGGGGGCGGGAGGAACCAGAAGGACTCTCAGGGTTGTTAATATATATGTATAATACGTATAGGTCGTTGCTATAAATAATTGTATATTGGACTGTTAAATCATATTTTTGGAGAGTGTTTATCTGAGACAAAGCAGTTGCCATTTAGTTTTAGTTTTCGTTTTTGTTATATATTATTTATTCTTTGTTTATAAAACAGGTCATTGTTATTTATACGGTTATATTATTGTGTAAAGGATACACAATGTACTGTGATGGTTGACCAAAAATTTTCAATAAAATATTTTTTTTTTAAAAAAATAGTGGTGTGGAGTCACATGTCGGCCAGACTAGGTAACATTGGCAGATTTCCTTCCCCAAATTACATCAGTGAACCACATGGGTTTCTGCGACAATTGGACAATGGTTTCATTAGACTTGTAGTTCCAGATTTTTATTCAAATCAAATTTACCATCTACCACGGCAGGATTAAAACCCAAGACCCTGGAGCATTACCCTGGGTCTCTGGGTCATCAGTCCAGTGACAATACCACTGTTTTTTTTTAAAAAATAATCTTTATTAAAGTTTTCACAAAATATCAACAACAAAATGTAAAAGGAACCCAATAGAATTAAATACAAAACAAAACAAAACAACCCAGTGCCCCCTCCCCCTATACATAAATAATAAATTAACACCCGCTGAAACACATAGCAAACATACCAAATATATACACCCCCTCAGATCCCCCAGTATAGACAAACAAAAATAAAATAGACCCCTCCCCCCCAGGTTGCTGCTGCTGCTGCTGACCATTGTCTACCGTTCTGCCAGGAAGTCCAAGAACAGTTGCCACTGCCTGAAGAACCCTTGCACCGATCCCCTTAAGGCAAATTTCACCCTCTCCAATTTAATAAACCCCGCCATATCGTTGATCCAGGATTCCACGCTTGGGGACCTTCCATCCTTCCACTGAAGAAGAATCCTTCGCCGGGCTACTAGGGACGCAAATACCAGAATACCGGCCTCTTTCGCCTCCTGCACTCCCGGCTCCTCTGCAAGCCCAAATATTGCGAGCCCCCATCCCGGTTTGACCCTGGACCCTACCACCTTCGACACCGTCCTCACTATGCCCTTCCAAAATTCCTCCCATGCTGGGCATGCCCAGAACATATGGGTGTGGTTTGCTGGGCTCCCTGACCACCTAACACACCTGTCCTCACCCCCAAAAAACCAGCTCATCCTTGTCCCGGTCATGTGTGCCCTGTGCAGCACCTTAAATTGTATGAGGCTGAGCGTCGCGCACGAAGAGGAAGAGTTCACCTTCCCAAGAGCATCTGCTCATGTCCCCTCCTCGATCTCCTCCCCCAACTCCTCCTCCCACTTACTTTTCAGCACCTCCACCGAGGCCTCCTCCTCCTCCTGCATCACCTGGTAAGTTTCCGAGATCTTCCCCTCTCCAACCCACACACCAAGAGCGCCCTGTCCTGTACCGTGCGTGGCGGCAGCAGCAGGAATTCCACCACTTGCCGCCCTTACCTGTAAATATCTAAAGGTGTTTCCCGGGGGGAGCCCGTACTTCTCCTCCAGCTCACCCAGGCTTGCGAACTTCCCATCCACAAACAGGTCCCCCAACCTTCTTATCCCTGCCCTGTGCAACCCCGAAAACCCTCCATCTATTCTCCTTGGGACAAACCGGTGGTTCCCCCGTATTGGGGTCCACACCGAGGCCCCCACTTCCCCCCTGTGCCGCCTCCATTGCCCCCAAATTGTGAGGGCAACCGCCATTGGAGGGAGTGGCAGTGGCGCCGTTGCCAGCGCCTCCAGACCTGTACCCTAACAAGCCACCGTCTACAGCCTCTTCCATGCCGCCCCTTCCCCCTCCATCACCCACTTGCGCACCATCGCTGCATTGGCGGCCCAGTAGTACCCACAGAGCTTGGGCAATGCCAGTGTCCCGTCCCGTCCCCCAATCCCTACTCCGCTCCAGGAACACCCTTCTCACCCTCGGAGTCCCTCGCGCCCACACAAACCCTGTTATGTTCCTGTTGACCCACCTAAAGAAGGCCTTTGGGATAAGAATGGGGAGGCACTGGAACAGGAACAAAAACATTGGGAGTATCGTCATCTTGACTGACTGCACCCTACCCGCCAGGGCAGCGGCAACGCATCCCACCTCTTAAATTTGCTCCACCAGCTTCGTGAAATTACGTCTATGCAGGGCCCACCAGCTCCTGGCCACCTGGACCCCCAAATACCTGAAGCTCCTCTCCGCCCTTTTTAGTGGGAGCTCGCCAATCCCCTTCTCCTGGTCCCCTGGGTGGACCACGAACAGCTCGCTCTTCCCCATGTTGAGCTTGTACCCTGAGAAATCTCCGAACTCCCTGAGGATCCTCATTACCTCCGGCATTTCCCCCACCGGGTCCGCCACATATAGCAGCAAGTCGTCTGCATAAAGAGAGACCCTATGCTCTCCCCCCCCCCCCCTCCCACACACACACACACACACACACACACACACCAGCCTCCTCCAGTTCCTCGACTCCCTCAGTGCCATAGCCAGGGGTTCAATCGTCAGCGCGAAGAGCAGGGTGGACAAGGGACACCCCTGCCTCGTCCCTCGATGCAACCAAAAGTACTCAGACCTCCTCTTGTTTGTGGCCACACTCGCCATCGGGACCTCGTACAACAGCCTAACCCACCTGACGAACCCTTCCCCAAACCCGAACCTCTTCAGCACCTCCCACAAGTACCCCCACTCTACCCTATCGAAGGCCTTCTCAGCGTCCATCGCCACCACTATCTCCGCCTCACCCTCCCTCGCCGGCATCATAATAATGTTCAGGAGCCTCCGCACATTCGCGTTCAACTGCCTCCCCTTCACGAACCCCGTCTGGTCTTCGTGGATGACCTGCGGCACACAATCCTCAATTCTCGTGGCGAAGACCTTTGCCAGCACCTTGGCATTTATATTTAACAATGAAATCGGCCTGTTAGACCCACACTGCAGGGGACCCTTGTCCCGCTTCAGGATCAATGAGATCAGTGCCCGGGACACCAGCAACGGGCCCAACAGGTCCACATATTTTTTGTAACATTCGACCGGGAATCCGTCCGGCCCTGGTGCCTTCCCCGCCTGCATGCTCCCTATCCCTTTGGTCAGCTCCTCCAACCCAATCGGGGCCCCTAATCCCGCCACCAGTCCCTCCTCCACCTTCGGGAACTTCAGTTGGTCCAGAAAGCGGCCCATCCCTCCCTCCTCCAGTGGAGGCTCGGACCGATACAGTTCCTCATAAAAGTCCCTAAAGACCCCATTGATGCTAACCCCACTCCGCACCACACACCTGCCCCTATCCTTAACTCCCCCGATCTCCCTAGCTACATCCCGTTTCCGAAGCTGATGCGCCAGCATCCGACTTGCCTTTTCCCCATACTCATAAATCGCCCCCTGAGCCTTCCTCCACTGCACCTCCGCCTTCCTGGTGGTCAGCAGGTCGAATTCAGCCTGGAGGCTACGCCTCTCCCTCAACAGTCCCTCCTCCGGCACCACCGCATACCTCCTGTCTACCCTCACCATCTCCCCCACCAGCCTATCCCTCTCCCTCTGCTCTCTCCTCTCCTTGTGGGCCCTAATGGAGATCAGCTCTCCCCTAACCACCGCCTTCAGCGCCTCCCAGACCATCCCCACTCAGACCTCCCCATTATCGTTGCCCTCCAGGTATCTCTCTATGCTTCTTTGGACCCGCTCGCTCACCTCCTCGTCTGCCAACAGCTCCACCTCCAAGCGCCACAACGGGCGCTGGTCCCTCTCCTCCCCCAGCTCTAGGTCTACCCAATGCGGGGCGTGATCGGAAATGGCTATCGCCGAGTACTCGGTATCCTCTACTCTCGCAATCAGCGCCCTGCTCATAACAAAAAGGTTGATCCGGGAATAGCCCTTATGAACGTGCGAGAAGAATGAAAATTTCCTTGCCCCCGGCCTTGCAACACTCCAAAGGTCCACCCCTCCCATCTGGTCCATAAACCCCCTCAGCACTTTATCTGCCGCCGGCCTCCTACCCGTCCTAGACCTGGAGCGATCCAGTGCCGGATCCAGCACCGTGTTAAAGTCTCCGCCCATTATCAGGCCCCCCACTTCCAAGTCTGGAATCCGACCCAACATACACCGCATAAAACCCGCATCGTCCCAGTTCGGAGCATACACATTGACCAGTACCACCCTCTCTCCCTGCAGCTTACCACTAACCATTACGTACCTACCGTCATTGTCTGCCACAATGCTCGACGCCTCGAACAACACCCTCTTTCCCACCAAGATCGCCACCCCTCGATTTTTGGCATCGAGCCCCGAATGAAACACCTGACCTACCCACCCCTTCCTCAATCTTACCTGGTCTACCACCTTCAGGTGTGTCTCCTGGAGCACGACCACATCCGCCTTCAGCTCCTTCAGGTGTGCGAACACCCGGGCCCGCTTAACCGGCCCGTTCAGCCCCCTTACGTTCCAGGTTATCAGCCGGATCAGGGGGCTACCCGCCCCCCCTCCCCCGCCGACTAGCCATAACTCCTCCTCGGCCAGCCACGCGTCTGCGCCCTATGCCCGGCCCGTTCCCCACGGCGGCAGACCCACGTCCCAACACCCTCTACTCGCTCCAGCTCCCCCTTGACCATACCAGCAGCAACCCGGTCCCCCCCCACCCCCCAGCTAGGACCCCTCCTAGCTGCATTGCTCCTCCCATTGCACTCCCGCAAGTCAGCTGACTCCTACTGACCCTGGCCGCTCCCGCCTCTCTTTCGACTCCTCCCATTGTGGGACTTCCCCTCCCCTCCATTACCCACCAGCAGGCTCTCCGCCTCCCCCTTCCATCCCAAGCGCAGGAAAAAACCCGCGCTTCCCCGCCCCGGCCCTGCACCCTCCAGCCTTCAGCGCGGGACAAAGCCCGCACTTTCCACCTGCCTGGCCCCGCCTCCTCTGTCGCAGCTCCTTTTACAGGCCCAGTCCCCTCAACCCCGACTCGGACCTCACCCTCCCCCGCGGGGCCCCATCCCCCCTACCGGCCATCCACCTCCTACTTCGTTTACTTGCCCCCCTCCAAGAGCCCACCCGCCAGACTCAACCAAAACAGTGCCGAACCCACCCTAACCACCCACACCAAACCAAAACTGAACAAGAACAAAGACCCCCCCCTCAAAATGTAACACAACAGCAATCCCCAAACATCCCCACGCCCGACCCCCCCATCCCGACCCTCAGTCTGTGTCCAGCGTCTCAGCCTGAACAAAGGCCACGCCTCCTCCGGGGACTCAAAATAATGGTGACCCACAGACGCGCCGGTTGCAGCATGCCAAACTTCACCCCCTTCCTGTGCAGCACCGCCTTCGCCCGGTTGTACCCAGTCCTCTTCTTCGCCACCTCCGCGCTCCAGTCCTGATATACTCGAACCTCCGCATACTCCGACCTGCTGCTCCTCTCTTTCTTGGCCCACCTGAGTGCGCACTCCCGATCAGCGAACCGATGAAACCGCACCAACACCGCCCGCGGCGGCTCGTTAGCCTTGGGCCTCCTTGCCAGCACTCTATGGGCCCCTTCCAGCTCCAGGGGCCCCTGGAGGGACCCCGCTCCCATGAGCGAGTTTAACATGGTGACCACATAGGCCCACACGTCCGACCCCCCCCAGCCCCTCCGGGAGGCCCAGGATCCGCAGATTCTTCCGCCTCGACCGATTCTCCATCTCCTCGAACCGTTCCTGCCATTTCTTGTGGAGCGCCTCGTGCGCTTCCACCTTTACCGCTAGGCCCAAGATCTCGTCCTCATTATCTGAGATCTTTTGTCGGACCTCGCGGATCGCTACCCCCTGGGCCGTGTGGGTCTCCAGCAGCTTGTCGATAGAAGCCTTCATCGGCTCTAGCAGGTCCGCTTTGAGCTCCCTGAAGCAGCGCTGGATAACCTCCTGCTGCTCCTGCGCCCACTGCATCCACGCTGCCTGGTCCCCGCCCGCCGCCATCTTGCTCTTCTTCCCTCACAGTTTCTTTGGCTTCACCATCACTTTTTTAGTCACCCCGCTCCTGGTCCAAGCTATACACTGTCGGGGGAATGTTGCAGTCATCTTCCCACACCGGGAAATGTCGAAAAAATACCGTTGGGGGCCCTGAAAAGAGCTCAAAAGTCTGTTCCAAGCGGGAGCTGCCGAACGTGCGATTTAGCTCTGCATAGCCCCAACCGGAAGTCCGTGACAATACCACTATGGCACCGCCTTCCCCTTAACCTGGGACTGTGCCCGAGTATTTTAGATTCCCAGACGATTGGAAACAAACATAGACAAGACTTGCGAGGGAGACTAGAACTAGTGGCGAGAAATGTAAGATAGTTGTTCATAAATCCAATGGGGAACTCAAGGAGAAACCCCTTTACCAGAACGTTGTCAGATTGAGGAACCCACGACCAAATGGGGCATTTGTGGCACAAACATTTACATTTAAGAGGCACTTAGATAAACACTTGACAGAAAAGGGAATTGAAGAATTTGTTGATGGGGTTAGAAGGAAGTCACAACTTGGAGATCTTTCGGCCAAGACCCCACAGCAAGATCCCACAATCAACAATGTAGTAACAACTAGATAATCATTTTTTTCCTGATATTGATTGATGGATATTAGCCAGGACACAGGGGTGGGGGACGTCCCTGCCCATCTGCCAAATAGTGTCATGGGTTCTGATATATTCATCTGAGAGATCGGGCCTATGTTCTATGTCCAATCCAAAAGACAAAAGTCCCATCATTGGTGCCACGTCACACGTATGTGTACACTGCCATGTGCATGTGCTCAGTAAACAGGAGAAGTTACGCTCACAAGGAACTGTAAAAGAATTGGCAGCACAGCACAAGTAGAATATATGTTGTTGCGATGACATGTGGGCAGCATGGTAGCATAGTGGTTGGCACTGTTGCTTCACAGCACCAGAGTCCCAGGTTCGATTCCCGCTTGGGTCACTGTCTGTGCGCAGTCTGCATAGTCTCCCTGTGTCTTCATGGGTTTCCTCCAGGTGCTCCGGTTTCTTCCCACAAGTCCCAAAAGACTTGCTTGTTGGATGAATTGGACATCTGAATTCTCCCTCTGTGTACCCAAACAAGCGTCGGAGTGTGGTGACTACATCCTCGCGCCATCTCTGATGCTTCTTTTCATATAGTAAGACGTCTTACAACACCAGGTTAAAGTCCAACAGGTTAGTTTAGAATCACTAGCTTTCGGAGAGCAGCTCCTTCGTCAGGTGAATATACATCTGGGCAAAAAGAAACTCTGCTGACAAGTCACCTCATCAGAAGCACCATTGGGTTCCAATGAGGAAATTGAACCAGCGCACGTGAAAAATTAGAAAAATCCACAGGGGCCGGATTCGTATCAGTAACCTGCACAGAGTTGCTGATCAATCCAAGCTGAGCTGCAGTGGGGACCGGTTTGAAATTAAAGGAGGGCATGTACTGTTTGACGATCAATGAAATGAAAATAAGGTAGTTCCCACAAGCAGGCAACCCACTCCACCAGGGAAAATGAAAATCTGCACCATTGTGCTTTGTTCAGCTGATTTCCTCATGTACAATCTAGACATTTATTGCTCATTATTTTACATCATTTTCTCAAATTTCTTCTGATGCCATTTAATATGGTCATAAAAAACATAATGGTGTTTCTTCTTTTCATTGACTTGGCCCGAATGATTCGTGAATACCAATAATCAATAGTCAGTTCACACTTTTTACCAGTCTTGCACCACCATTGGCCGTTTTAGTGACCGTTCCACTCAAATTAGCAGAAGTATATTTGGTGCAAGATGATTTGGAGCAGAAATTACCCGGCCGCAGGGTGGCACGGTGGCGCAGTGGTTAGCACTGCTGCCTCACAGCGCCGAGGACCCGGGATCGTTCCCGGCGACGGGTCACTGACCGTGTGGAGTTTGCATATATATTCCCTGTGTTTGCGTGGGTCTCACCCCCACAACCCAAAGATGTGCAGGGTAGGTGGAGTGGCCACGCTAAATTTCCCCTTCATTGGAAAAATGGGAAAAAAGAAATTGTCAAGCCGCAACTCATAATCAAGGGTCAAAATGGTTAGTATTGAAAACTTCAAGAATCAGTCTTCACACAGTGAGAGTTTCATCTCAAAAGGGAAATGGAGAAGACAGACAGAGAGGTGAAGGATTAAACAAAGGCTTTGGGGTTTGCATGAAATAATCATTAACCCTTTTGTCACTGCTCTGGCAGGATGTTTTGACAATGTAAACAGATGACCTAATGTAGAGTGATAACCCGGGAAATGTGCCCTTTAGCAAGGAGTAATAAAGTAACTAATTGTTGCCTCAAGTCAACAATGTAAAAAAACATTCACAAATTGATCCTTTAGGAGTCATAAACACACATTAACTCAAGAGGGCTGAGTACTTGTTTCTATGCTGTGTGAACATGCTAACAGTGAAGGTACTGTGCTATTTTCTCATTATGATTCTTCTTAGCTTTGAAGAAGTGGAGGAATGTACTTTTGTGTAGTTGATGAAAATGGGGTGCCTCACTAGTGAGAATGCATTACTTTTTATGCACCTTTCAAACAATAAACAATAATTAGGTTTATACAGCATGCAGAAACATGCCCAAGATGTTTGCGGAGGTGTAATCAAATGGACTCAAAGTCGGTGAAATCAATATTGGAATGGGGGATCAAAATCTTGTGGCGGCGATGGGGAGGGCTAAGGGTAGTGGAAATTCGCTTGGAATGCCTTCCGACCCAAAATAGACAGCAGTGGAAGCATGCACCAGAAGGCAGAGGCTCATTTGAAATTGGGTCTCGATCAGGCCTCATCGCTATATTGTTAACAAGCTGCAGATGGCAATCGGTATTCCAGATTGACAGCTCTCCACCTGCAAGAATAACGTCGGATCGGATGTATCTGCAAGTGTAGTTCTGAGACCTGGGACGAGTGAGCTGGTCAGAAGGGGGCTTTGGAGGTAATCCAGAGAAGGTTCACCAGGTTGGTTCCAGGTATGGAGGGGTTTTTCTTATGAGGAGAGATTGAGTAGGTGTACTCATTGGAGTTTAGAAGAATGTCAGGCAACCAATTTGAGACAGAAAGGATTCTCAAGGGACTTAACAGGTTAGATGCTGCTAGGCTATTCTCCTTGTGGGAGAGCCTAGGACCAGAGGGCATAACCTCAGGGTAAGGGGTCGCCCATTTAAGACAGAGATGAGGAAGAATTTCTTCTCTTGGAGGGTTGTGGATCTGTGGAATTCTTTATCGCAGAGAGTGGTAGAGGCTGAGTCGTTAAGTGTGTTTAAAGCAGGGGCAGCACGGTGGTGCAGTGGTTAGCATTGTAGCCTCATGGCGCTGAGGTCCCAGGTTCAAACCCGGCTCTGGGTCACTGTCCGTGTGGAATTTGAACATTCCCCCCATGTCTGTGTGGGTTTCACCCCCACAACCCAAAAGTTGTGCAGGGTAGGTGGATTGGCCATGCTAAATTGCCCCTTAATTGGAAAAAGTGAATTGGGCACTCTAAATTTATAAACAAAAAGTGTGTTTAAGGCTGAGATAGACAGATTTTTAATCAGTAAGGGAATCAAGGGTTATGGGGACAAGGTGGAAAAGTGGAGTTCAGGATTATCAGATCAGATCAGTCATGATATCATTGAATGGCGTAGCAGTCCCAAAGGGCTGAATGGCCTACTTTTGCTCCTATGTCGTATGGCCATATGGTCTTATGGGTCGAGCAGGGCCAGCAGCTATTTTCACATAATTCAGTTAAGACTTTTGAAAACTTATCTCTTTTGGTGGCTACCTCCACTGTCGTGTAGGCCTCCTGTAGAAATGATTTTGCTGAACACAGCAAGCTTAGAGCTGGCTTCATTCAGGGCAACCCAATTCCAAACAGGCTGTGCAGGTCCCTATTTGGTAAATAAGCAGTTTTAACTATTTTAATTAATCCATTTCCAATTAGAACAAGGGAACTGAAAAAAAATCAGTGTAATGATCAAAGTATCTGGAGCTTAAATAATTAATTGTAATGAGCTACATTATCTATAAAACATGTAAACCAGGCGATGTTACTATGGAGTCTAAATTAATGAAACCAGAATGATCATGGGGTAACTAAATCATTTATCCAGAGTAAAATGGCTGACTAGGATGTACCTGACTGCTGGCAGATCATTCACTTTTCACAAAGCAAAGGGTAATTTATTTTCAACTGTATCTAATTGTGTCTGGCCTGAGGCTTAAAAGAATTAGCTGAGATCCCTGCTGATACTAAGCCTTGCTCCCTAATCACATTGGGTTGCACAGAAGCATTGTCTGGTATCTGTTAGTTGTCTATTTAATTCTTGTGGGTTTAACAGTGGCACAACTTGTATTAATACAGAGCCTTTAACATATAGCGAAACATCTAGTCACAGGAGGGTCATCAACAAGATTGGACACTGAGCCACATAAGGAGACATTAGGGCCAACGACCGAAAGCTTGAAAGAGGTAGGGCGGGATTTTCCGCACAAACGGCTGCGTGTTTCGCAGTGGTGGGGGCGGCCCGCTATTGGCCGATGGCGGGATTTTCTGGACGCGCCATTGTCAACAAGGTTCCTGTTGAATTCACCTCTTGCTACTGCTGTCGTCGGGATCGGAAGACCCCTCGGGCATGAAAGGCCGGGAAGTTCCTGACCGCAGGTTTTAAAGACCGTCTACGATAACGAGATAGAGAGCCGGAGAGTTTTAGCGAGGGAATTCTAGAGCTTAGGGTCCCATCAGCTGAAGCCAATGGTGGAACGATTAAAATTGGATGTCCTCAAGGCTGTTCAGTTTGTAGAATAAGACTGCCTAGATGTGAGAGTTAGTGTTCAAAGTCTTTTAAAATTAATTTCCTCTGCCTTTTGAGGCCGATTTTCCAATCAACTTCCTATGTAACCCATTCTCAGCATATGCCACCTCCCAAAAACAGCATCCGCATGGTGCCAATATGTTCCTTGCCAACCCGCCCCACAGGCACAAAACGCTGCAGGGCAGATTAACGAGGGCAAGTGAGACTTCTTTGGGGAAAACATCCCGCCCTCTGGTGCTGCCGGTTAATCCGAATGGATGGCAGCTCCATCAGCACTGAAGGAGAAAATGAAGACCAGGACCCATGGACCCCCAGAAGAGGTAGGTCTGGGGTCTTGAGCCAGGAGGGAGTGAGTAATTTAGAGAGAGGTGGGTGGAGAGCGGATGGGTGTACGGGAGGAAGCCGGTAGGAGGGAAGAGTGGGAGTTCGATCGAAGGGAGGCCACCCCACGAGCGGCAAAGGGCAGCCCCCAAAGAGTGACCCCTCCCCTTTCCTTCCCACCCTTTAAAGATTTGAGTGAAAAAATTGGCCTTGCCACTCCCATCTGGCTGCCCACAGCAAACATTTTATGGTGTGGGCTGAATATTATCAGGGTCCATCGGTTTGATAAGAAGCCTATTTGACGTGGCAGCACGGTGGCACAGTGGGTTAGCCCTGCTGCCTCACGGCGCCGAGGTCCCAGGTTCGATCCCGGCTCTTGGTCACTGTCCGTGTGGAGTTTGCACATTCTCCCCATGTCTGCATGGGGTTCGCCCCCACAACCCAAAGATGTGCAGGCTAGGTGGATTGGCCGCGCTAAATTGCCCCTTAATTGGAAAAAAATAATTGGGTACTCTAAATTTATTCAATTTTTTTTAAAAAAAGAAGCCTAATTATTCATTTAAGTTAGGTGGGAAAGCTGCCGATTTCTGTATTGTGGGGGTGAGTTTGGGGGTGGCCGGGAAGGTGGTGGGATAGGTGCTTGCCCTATTTTACATGCCTCTTCCTTGGGAAACAAGCCCATCAGGGTCATGCAAAACGCAGCCCAAGTACTGAGTGGGGGGAACAGTTGAAATTGCCCAGGTTGATCACCCAGTAGAAAGCTGCCAAGGAACCGACAGTTCAATATTTTAACCCATGCTGCTTTCATGCTTTTCAGACTGGGCGGTCACTTTGGAGAATTCAGTCCTCTTTCTGATGACATCAGCTGGCAAGCTTTTGATGAGCTAACACACACTGGGAGACTACATGTAGGTTGTCATGAATAATAATGCTATTTTCTGGGTGTCACTCCAGACAGGAATCTCACCTCAATCTCATCAATGTTGGACAAAAAGTTAAAACCTAAATGAGCCTGGTCTGAAAACTCTCTGGAAAGGGATGATGTGGATATAGTAATCCAAGAGGAACACTGTGGGATATTGGGTGGGGTAATCACAAAGAGCGAGGAAGTACTCAAAGGGTTGAAATCCTTAAAAGTTGATACGTTGCCAGGGCCAGATGGATTGTTTCTGAGGCTGCCGTAGGAGATCAGGGAGGAGATAGTAGATGCTCTGAGGATGATTTTCCAATCCTCACTAGATATAGAGGGCGTACAACTGAGTGGTTCCTACTGCTGCCCCACATTGTCCACCCCCTGCCATTCTCCACCATGTCATCGAGTTGGAGAAAGTCATGAGCATCATGTATAACCCTCTTCACAGTGTCTTGAAAAGTCTACCAAGAAAGCTGACCATTCTGGGAAACAACAAGAAATAGCTGGAATCAAAAGCAGCAGCAGGAGCCACGCAGTTGGACTGGACTTAAGCGTCCATGATATTGTCCTCATGGTGGCATTTATCTATGTCCACGATCTTTGTACAGTGGCTTCAGGACCATGAGACAGAGCTGCATTCCACAGTAGAGTAGACTAGGGCCACAATTAAGGTGCAACGCGTTCTGCCTGCACTCCCTCATGACCTTACAGGGAGTTTTCAGACCAGGCTCACTCAAGTTTTCACTTTTTTGCCAGCGTTGATGAGATTAGATCAAGAGGTCCAGACAGACAAAATTGTTGGGAAAGACAGCATTAAAAAAATCATTAACTCGTCACTGACCCAAGAGCAGAAGTCTTAGACTTGGACTTTCCTCGAAAACAACACACAGTCAAGCCAATCCGCAAAGCACATGAATGATGCAGCCACCTGCTCCACAAGTGGATGATCAGGGGCAGCCCAAAATGTAATTGTGGCCATGAGTCCCAGACCATGGAAGACATCACATCAACCTGCATACACTTCGATCTGTAGGTGGCACCTCATTTCTGGAGTCACCATCTGTGAAGACCATCAAATGGAAGACATCGCATAAGCTTTACCCATCAGGAAGGAAAATCTGTTCTACTGAGCAGGCAGCAAGGGCCAATGCAATCCTTCTTTCTGGAAGCCTGCCTATAATTTAACTGATGGTCGAAGTGGAGCAGCAAAAGGAAGTGCTTCTGCAGTAGAAAGGCATACAAGGTTATACACACCAAAACCTTGGCCGTTGCTCCCCCTTGCAGAACTTGAGCCCCCCTGCTACCAGCCACAGAAGTCAATTCACTTCCTGCCTTCTTGTATTCGAACCATAGAATTACTACAGTGCAGAAGGAGGCCATTCTGCCTAGCGAGTCTGTGCCGACCCTCTGAAAGACCACCCTACATAGGCCCACTTCTCAGTCCTTTCCCCATAACCCCACCTAACCTACACATCCTTGGACACTAAGGGGCAATTTAGCATGGCCAATACACCTAACCTGCACATCTTTGGACTGTGGGAGGAAACCAGAGCACCCGGAGGAAACCCATGCAGACACGGGGAGAATGTGCAAACCCCACACAGACAGTCACCAAGGCTGGAATTGAACCTGGGTCCCTGGCGCTGTGAGGCAGCAGTGCTAACCTTGGTGCCACCATGATGTTCCTTTGGGCACATCATTGCTGGTCACTTCTGTTCCAGTTCAGCTCACCACCCACCCTCCCTAGAGTTCAAATCATGGTCAATACCTGTTGCTCAATTATTTAAAAATTATTGCAAAATGATATTGCAATGCCATGTTAGTTTTCTGTGGTAGACAATTCACCTTGTGCTGTAGCATTGGAGGAGCTGTCCTTCAAAGATGCTGTCTGACTGCATCAGTTGATTAGGTGAACACGGAAGAGACTCATGGCTTTACATGAAGAAAAACAGAGAGTCTCCACATTAATTTACTCATTTAACTCTTTATTTTTCTGTTTGCAATTTGTGGGATGTTTCTGTGTACAAAGCAACTGCCAACCAAGCTGCAAAGTAATTGCTCCATATAAAATATTTTGGAGTGATGTGATATTGCACATATGTGATATGCGCCTGCAAGTCTGATTCTTATGCCCATGAAAATAATATCAAGCCTAGAATTAAATCACAATGAGTGCATCATTTTTTCCCTCCAGCTCAGAAAGCTGAGACAGACCTATTTCCACTTTCAGAAGATATATCATCGCTGTATCCGCAGACTTTAAGATAGATGTTGGCAACCCAAACCCTGATGGATATAATCTGTATCCGTGTGATATGTTCTAACTGCTGCATTCCCTTTCATACACTACTCATTTCTGATCTTCTATTGCAATGTGTTATGTGTGAGTGACAGAGTGCTCTTTCAAAATTCTGTTCCTCTTTTCTCCACTGATGTACAGGCTTCAAGACAAATCTACTGACCTTTTGACTGACCGATATTTCAAATGCCAAAAAAAGGAGAAAATTCTGTTATAGCTTTCAGAATTGAATTTAAAAGCTGCGCTGTATTAATGAAATTCAATTTTTTATTTAACCAACACAACAGGGAAATCATTTTTAAAAATCATGAATTCGGTACTAAACCCATCATCATTTTTCTAAAATCACTCTCATGGATTTATTTTTTATATATATTTTCCCCTCTCCTCTTTCCTGACGATAGATTCCACCTCCTCCAGCCACCTTGAGGTACCTCTCTCAAGTGGTCATTATTCGCATGTAAAC
This sequence comes from Scyliorhinus torazame, assembly GCF_047496885.1. NCBI lineage: Eukaryota > Metazoa > Chordata > Chondrichthyes > Carcharhiniformes > Scyliorhinidae > Scyliorhinus > Scyliorhinus torazame. Next base: position 69,436,911 of record NC_092715.1, on the reverse strand, counting down.
ATTGGCACTGAGTGTCAGCAGGCCAGCAATCAGTGGGCATTGTCCTGCTCCCTGACCGAGGAACACTGACCCAACTTTAATGTTGCTACCACCATCCTGCTGTGATCAGCTAACATAGGGCAAACCAGCATCCAAGCCGATCTCACTTAATAAATTTGCTGAGCTGTCAGGAATCACTTACCCTTTTCACTTTGTAGCCTCAAACATTCTCGGTTCTGTACCTTAAACCAATTCAACAACTTTAACAATAGAGATAGCACCTACATAGAATTACATAGAATTTACAGTGCAGAAGGTGGTCATTCGGCCCATCGAGTCTGCACCGGCTCTTGGAAAGAGCACCCTACCCAAGTCCACACCTTCACCCTATCCCCATAACCCAGTAACCCTACCCAGCACTAAGGGCAATTTTGGACACTAAGGGCAATTTAGCATGGCCAATCCACCTAACCTGCACATCTTTGGACTGTGGGAGGAAACCAGAGCACCCGGAGGAAACCCACGCAGACAACGTGCAGACTCTGCACAGACAGTGACCCAGCGGGGAATCGAACCTGGGACCCTGGAGCTGTGAAGCAATTGTGCTAACCACCATGCTACCGTGCTGCCCTCCATGCTACCGTGCTGCTCTGTACAGATTGATTAGCCAGTGTAAAGACGTGAATGTGACAAAATCAGACTCCAAATCTGGCATTCCGAGAACAAAGGAACCTTAGTACACTTGTGGTAGGCTGGTTGGTGATTTTGCTTAGAAGAGATATGAGCGATATACCATTAGCTGTTTTTGTGGGCAGCACGGTTGCATAGTGGTTAGCACAGTTGCTTCACAGCTCCAGGGTCCCAGGTTCGATTCCCAGCTTGGGTCACTGTCTGTGTGGAGTCTGCATGTTCTCCCCGTGTTTGCATGGGTTTCCTCCGGGTGCTCCGGTTTCCTCCCACAGTCCAAAGATGTGCAGGTTAGGTGGATTGGCTGTGCTAAATTGCCTTTAGTGTCCAAAAGGTTGGGTGGGGTTATTGGGTTACAGTGATAGGTTGGAATAGTGGGCTTAAATGGGGTGCTCTTTCCAAGGGCCGGTGCTGACTTGATGGGCCCAATGGCCTCCTTCTGCACTGTAAATTCTATGATCTATGATATAAGCACCATGTTTGCCTTATGTATTTTTTTCATGTATGGAATGATCTCTCTGAACTGTACGCAGAGCAATACTTTTCACTGTACCTCGGTACATGTGACAATAAACAAATCCAATCCAGTTCAGATTACATAAGACCAGCATCCATAAAGCAGTCTTTTTTACTGCTGAGGATATCCCAGTGACAGGTTTTCTAGTCTATAAAAAAATGAGTGTATGATAACTGGACATAGCAATTTAAACAACAAGAACCAACTCACAGGCCTACCGTCTCCTGACATTCACATTAAAACTGTGGTACCAAAATAAATATGAAAACATGCAACAAAATACTTTCTTTTTCAACCTGGCCATTACTGTTTCTCATATTTCCACTAATGCTGACACATCCAAGAAAAAGGTGAGGAATCATCAAAAGATATACAATGGCTATGTCCCCTTAATAATCATTGTGGAGGTCAGCTGTCTGTTAACCTGTTTTCCTTTTCACTAAAATGCCCCATTTTATTTATTTCCGTGCTGTTCCCTTGGTATCCATGAAATTTAAAGCGCAGATGAGATCCAGCAAGTGGTATGGGTAAAGCAAGACTACATTAAAAAATATTTGAATCAGTAATGCCCCACTGATACTCTTTAAAGGGATGTGCCGAATCCCAACATCTGTTGATCCCTAAGGGAGCAATTTCTAATTCAAGAGACAGATTGATGCAAGTGCCGATGTGAAATTAAAGAGCGCTGTGTAAATGGAGCATATCAACTTGGTTCAGATAGCACAGATTAAATCATTATTATGGCTGCTACTTGCACATTCCTCGAACTGAAACCAGCCTGAAAGCAGGCAACACTCAAGACAAACAAATCTTTGAGGTTGTGGAAGTCTGTGCGTAATACTGTGCAAAGCACCAGGGTAGCAAAAGAGGTTCCTTTCAAGCCGTTCCAGTTATACGTCAAATAGTTAATCAATTCTAACACATCGCTAGCCTAGCATTTGCTACTCGTCAATAATACATTGCAGATTTTGTTGCTAGCATTGGACTTCAGAACCCCAAAGAACCTTAATGAATGGAAAATCATACCATATATATTCCTCTTCCAAAATGAAATGGTTCAATGATTCAGTGAAATAATGAGTAGATTATAAAGCAATCCTCTCCAATACATTGGTTCATCCCTGTTTTAAAGTTATATTTTGTAAATTAACCTCTCGGAAAGAATTCTATTTTATTGAGTAAAATGTATTCGCTCCATATTATGCAGGAAAAGGTATTTTAAGATAAGTCTGTCTCATCTCCATTTTTCACCATGCATTAACTTACAGTGTAGTTTTTTTCCATAGAGATAGGACTAGGGATGGCGATTTTCTTTTACAGGAGACAGATAGCTGGCAATGTTAATCAGTGCCAGAGTCAGCTCTTGGTCTATGATGTGTTGGGTGTTCTGGATCACATACAGGTCACCAACACTTGAAATAGTTCAGTGGGTTAATAAAGAATTTTCCACTTATGTCCCTCCAGTTGACCTGGGCTTTTATCGGAGCATCCGTAGGAAACCCAGGTCCCTGGCGCTGTGAAGCAGCAATGCTAACCACTGTGCTACCGTGCCACCCTTTCAGGCTAGGTGGTTCATCATAAGTCATGTTGATCAATTTTTGTATGTTTATATTTCATAACTTTGCCTTTGAAATTTTCCCCCAATCTATTTCCCTCTAACCCTTCTTCCTCTATATTTGTTGCATTTTTCCAGGATGAGGCACAATAACACTTGCAGCCTTCAGTACTACATTCAAATGAATGTTCTTGTTACGTGCACTTAGACAAGTGAATGTCAATGTGTTCTTCAAACATGGGTAGAAACACAGCGGCTTCCAATCCAGTGTTCTCCCAGTGTTTACATACACGCGGTTTTTTCAGGAGTCCCCGGAGAATGATCAGGAAGGGGAACCATCTGCTAGTTAATTGTTATCCCTAGCCCAGGGGCACAGGGTCAATTGTGACATTCTTATTGGCACCTTCACTAAGGTCAGCTAATTAAACACAGATCAAACTGTGATGTTACTGGTTTATATGGTGCAACAGTACAACTTGCATTTATGCATGAGTCACCTTGTGTTGCAATTATATCTGATTTTGGCTTTCTTTTAAAAATATATATATTTATTAAAGTTTTTTAACACAATTTTTCTCCCTTACAAACAATAACCCCCCCCCCGTAACAACAAAAAACGAGAAATCGCGCAGAGCAAGATATATACATGGCAAAATGATATATTTACACAGCTTTGTACACTGGCTCTCTCCCGTACGTGCCAGTTTCCCCAACCCTTCATGTTATCTCTTGTTCATCCACCCTCCCAGGCAGTCCCCCCTTTCCCCCCCCCTCCCCCCCTCCCAGGACGTCCCCTCCACCCCCCCCCCCCCCCCCCCAAGGTTGCTGCTGCTGCTGACCGACCTTCCTCTAACGCTCCGCGAGATAGTCTAGGAACGGTTGCCACCGCCTGTAGAACCCCTGCGCAGATCCTCTCAAGGCGAACTTAATCCTCTCCAACTTTATGAACCCAGCCATATCGTTTATCCAGGCCTCCAGGCTGGGGGGGCTTCGCCTCCCTCCACAATAGCAAGACCCTTCGCCGGGCTACTAGGGACGCAAAGGCCAGAATGCCGGCCTCTTTCGCGTCCTGCACTCCCGGTTCGTCCACTACTCCAAATATTGCTAGCCCCAGCTTGGCTTGACCCGGACTTTCACCACCTGAGATATTGCTCCCGCCACTCCTCTCCAGAACCCCTCCAGTGCCGGGCATGACTAAAACATATGGACATGGTTCGCCGGGCTCCCTGAGCACCTTCCACACCTGTCCTCTACCCCAAAGAACCTACTCAACCTCGCCCCCGTCAAGTGCGCTCTGTGGACCACCTTAAATTGTATCAGGCTGAGCCTGGCACATGAGGAGGAGGAATTAACCCTACCTAGGGCATCAGCCCACAGACCTTCCTCGATCTCCTCCCCCAGCTCCTCCTCCCATTTACCCTTCAACGTTTCTACCAGCGCTTCCCCCTCTTCTTTCAACTCCTGGTGTATTTCCGATGATTTTGGCTTTCTATTTATTGGATCAGGTGAGGCCATTTCATCCCTGGCAATCTGTCAATAACAAAAAAGAATGCTGGAAACTCATGGAAATGTAGCCATTCACGCACATTTGCAATAGTCAAAGCTGTCAAGATCAAAAAGACGTTGAGAATGGAATTTACAATCGGCAAGAGTGACATGGCAGTCTCAACTCAGTGCATGTGCAAAACTTCATCTATTTTTAATGGTAAATTTAAAGAAGGACACAATCTGAAACCAAGTTATACGTCAGCTATCAAAGAATGTTAATTACTCCATGAACAAGCCTGGGTACCTCATGATATTGTGTAAGAAAAACATGGTTGTATTCCAGGGGCACAAAAAAGGAAATAGAAGTTTATCCCGGCAATATTGACCCTGTAGAATTAAATCACACCAAAGATTTTTAATTGAAAACATTGGTACCACTAAATGTTTGCCTGTCTTGTCGTAGTTGCTCACCATAGTCTTGCTTTTTACCCCATTCCCTTATTTTTATTTGTACTGGTATTTATTATTGCCTAATTTCTAATTACTGCACACTACTCGAAGCCCGTATTTCTTTAAAAAAAATAAGTCATATGCTTTTATTTGCTCATTTTCATCTCCTTCCTTTCCCCATCTTTCTCTTTCCGAGGAGCACACCGAAGCCCACAAATTAGTGGTGGTTTTTCAGCTCATCAGGCACCGCAAATCCAAATAGTGACAGGATTTTATCATGACAATGACCAGATCAACTTTTAATTTGTTCTGTGGGATCAGAAACAGAACGTGCCAGCAGCGGCTCAGTTATCTTCCTGGCAGCCAGATTTTCCCAAATGAGATTACTTGTTCACAATGAGTGTTAATTCTTCATTGCACACAGATTAAGATTTTCAATTGATTATTTTGATCGGGGGAGGGGAAGGAGCAATTGCCCTGCTGATTGGAGTAAATGCTAATAAAACATAAATATTACTAATTATTGACATTGATTTTTTTTTTGCTGGGGAGATGTGTGCCTGATGTGTATCCTGCCACAGGACGGCAACCTTTTCATAATAATAATAATAAGCTTTATTGTCACAAGTAGGTTAACATTAACATTGCATTGAAATTACTGCGAAAAGCCCCTAGTCGCCACATTCCGGCGCCCGTTCGGGTACACAGAGGGAGAATTCAGAATGTCCAATTCACCTATCAAGCATGGGCAGGATTCTTCCCTACCCGGCGGGGTGGGCCGTATCGGCGCCGAGGAGTGGCGTGAACCACTCCGGCGTCGGGCCGCCCGGAAGGTGCGGAATCCTCCACACCTTCAGGGGCTAAGCCGGCGCCGGCGGGGTTGGCGCCGCGCCAGCCGGTGTCAAAGGGCGCCGAAGGGCCTCCGCCAGCTGGCGCGAGTTGCCGCATGCGCGTGAGCGCCAGCGTGTGCTGGCGTCATCCCAGCACATGCGCAGGGGGGTTCTCCGCACCAGCCATGGCGGACTGTTACACCGGCCGGCGCGGAGGGAAAGAATGCCCCACAGCACAGGCCCGCCCGCAGATCTGTGGGCCCTGATCGCGGGCCAGGCCACCGTGGGGGCCCATCCCCAGAGCCAGAACCCCCCGCGCCCACCCCGAGGACCCCGCAGGCTACCCGGAGAGCCAGGTCCCGCCGGTACGTACCTGGTGTATTTTACACCGGCAGGACCCACCGAAAACGGGCAGCCAGTCGGTCCATCACGGGCCGGAGTATCCGGCAGCCCACGGCGGGGCGGGATTCACGCCACCCCCTAGCGATTCTCCGGCCCGGCAGGGGGTCGGAGAATCCCGCCCCAGATCTTTCGGGGCTTGTGGGAGGAAACCGGAGCACCCGGAGGAAACCCACGCAGACACGACGAGAACGTGCAGACTCCGCACAGACAGTGATCCAAGCCAGGAATCGAACCTGGGACCTTGGCACTGTGAAGCAACAGTGCTAACCACTGTGCTACCGTGCCGCCCATATTTTAATACAATCGCAAAATATCGTGGAAACTGGAAATCTGAACAAATATTGTCTGATATACTCAGAGATAGCAGGGTAAAGTTCGTGTGGGAATTTCCAGTCTCTGGACAACTGGAATATCTCCCCCGCCCCACACCCGCCCCCCAACATCTGAGGTCAATGACCTTTCATTAAAACAGAAGGTATATAGAAATGTTAGATCTTTTAATTCAGCAGAAAGGGGGAGGTTCATGCTGGGAGAGCAAAACGGACTGTGATAGTGTGGAGACCAGAGGAGATTAACTAACAAAAGGTCTCGTGGGGGTCTCTTGTGAAAGGCAGAAAGCGTGATAATATATAGTACGGACAGATAATGGCCAAAGATTCTCTCATCTTTAAACATGCTCAGTGAGTTACAAAAAGCAGGCACTAACATGGCTCATGACTCCGATACACAACGCATGTGCAACAGGTGTGTAATGCAAGCTATGTTAATAATAATATTGTCATGATATGCAGACACACACATAATGATATACAGACAAGCAGCTAATGGACACAGAGAACAGGACATGACCAATAAGCAGGCAGGACACTCAGAGGTGGGATCTGACTATAAAAGACACGAGGCAATCATACTCTGACTCTTTCCACTGATGAACATCTAGAGAGTCAGTCAAGGGGATTGTTACAATCTCATTCCTCTACCACGTGGCTAAGAGCTAGTCTGGTTCAGTAAGACAGAGTAATCACACTTAAGTTAGCAGAGATTCCAACTCACAGAGAACTGTGCTAACTGCGCTATGAGTTCAATAAACCTGATTGAACTAACTTCAAGGTCTGGAGTATCTTTCTGATCTAAGCTGCATCCAGTTGCAGCCAGTGTTAGACCAGTGTACCTAACACAACAAATATTGCCCCAAGAAATGTGATAAAACTGAGTCTGTAAGCGCTGTGGCTCTGACACCACGGACAGGCAGCCAGTACCACAAGAAGGTGAACAACCTCGTCAGGGCAGCCAGGGGAAGTTCCCCCCCCCTCCCTGCCCGATGTGCGGCACCGCCCCAGGTGAAACCAACCCTAACCCTAACCTCTGCACTATACGCGCAACCGATGGCGTGCATTCATGTACCTGTCTAACACTGTTGCCTTTTACCCCTACCACCCACCCGCCCCCCACAGGAGAAACGCGCACACAACAATAGGGAGCATGAGAGGACTGGAGGAGGCCAGGGTGATGAGAGGCCACTCACCGTACATGAGGAAAGGGTCCCGAAACTGGCTGGCGGACCTGAGGACCGGGAGGTTGCCGATGCAGAGGTCGGGGGCCCACCAGCAAGTGAGCCACCGACAGCCCATCCCCATATCCCCTCTCCCCCATATACCCCCATCCCCATATCCCCCTCCCTCGTATCCCCCATATCCCCACTCCTCATATCCCCCCTCCCCCATATCCCCCTCCCCCATATCCCCCAGATCCCCCAGATCCCCCATGACCCCCATTTCCCCCCTCCCCCATACCCCCATATCCCCCCTCCCCATATCCCCCATATTCCCCCTCCCCATATCCCCCCTCCCCCTCCCCATATTCCCCATATCCCCCTGCCCCTGTATCCCCCATATCCCCCTCCCCCGTATCCCCATACCCTCTCCCACATAACCCCATATCACCCCTCCCCATATTCCCCCTCCCCATACCCCCATATCCACCCTCCCCCATATCCCCATATCTCCCCTCCCCATATCCCAATATCCCCCCTCCCCATATCCCCCACATCCCCCTCCCCATAACCCCCATATCCCCATAACATCCCTCCCCATATCCCCCTCCCCATATCCCCATATCCCCCCTCCCCCATATCCCCTATATCCCCCCTCCCCATATCCCCTTCCCCATATCCCCATATCCCCCTCCCCATATCCCCCTCCCACATCCCCTACCCCATAACCCCCATATCCCCATAACACCCCTCCCTATATCCCCCTCCCCATATCCCCATTTCCCCCCTCCCCATATCCCACTCCCCCATATCCCCCATATCCTCCTCCCCATATCCCCATATCTCCCCTCCCCATATCCCCCCTCTCCCATATCCCCCCTCCCCCATATCCCCCCTCCCCCATGTCCCCCATATCCCCCCTCCACCATATCCCCCTTCCTCATATCCCCCATAATGCCCCTCCCCCATATCCCCCCTCCCCGTATCCCTCATATCCTCCTCCCCATAACCCCCATATCCCCATATCCCCACACCCCCATATCCCCCATATCCCCCCATATCCCCATATCTCCCCTCCCCCATATCCCCCCTCCCCATATCCCCCATATCCCCCTCCCCCATATCCCCCTTCCCCCGTATCCCCCATATCCCCCCTCCCCCATATCATCTGATCACCACCTGCATGTCTAACCATGCATGCTTCATTGTGTGCCACAGGAGCAAACGTCGACGCACCCATCCCCGCAGATGCCGAACATCTGCCGCCCAGATGGATTCCGGGTTCCTGGAGTTACCACACCCACCCATAGCCCCGATGCAGCCACGGAACCTGGGACGAGCGAAGAGGGTGACGGCCGGCTTGCAGCGGCTGCAGTCGCAGGTGGAGGAGTGCACCCGCGTCCAGGAGCTGGAAGTGGTGCCGGTCATGCGTGCCACCCAGGCCAACACAGCACGGGTGGCGTCCGCGGTGGAGACAATGGGTGTGACGGTGTCAGACATGGGGAGCAGTATGCGAGGCCTGGGGCTTTCCGTGCAGGCGGCCTATGTGGCCCAGGATATGGCTGCCCTCTCACAAGAGGCCATGAGCCAGCGCCAGCGGCACTCAATGCCGTGGCCCTGTCTCAGTAGGCCATGGCCCAGCCTCAGCAGCATTGGCCCAATTCCTGCAGGCCATGGCCCAGTCTCAGCAAGCCATCGCTGAGGGCATCGACGCCATTGCCCATGTGCTAGCCGGCGTCGCACAGTCACAGACAGGGATGGCCTACTCCCTGAGCTCCATGGCTGCAAACCTGCAGACCCCTGTCGATACCAGCACGGGCCTCCAGGACTGGCAGCGCCAGGTGTCAGAGGGGCATCGGATGGCCGGTCCGTTCGCACCCCCGACCCATGTAGAGGCCTGGGGCCATTGGGCACCCTAAGGGAGGAGGAGTTGCTGGCGCCCGTCCCTGGTCCCTCTGTAGGGGAGGTCCCGGAACACCGCGACACCTCGGACTCCCCCCCTTCCGTCCCAGGTGCATTGGGTGGGCAACGGGCAGGACAGGCTGGCAGCTCGCTATCCCAGTTGCCCGGGCTGCAGCTTGGCCCATCTAGGCCAGGACACCCCAGGAAATGGCCGCCAAAGGGATCCCGAGTCAAAGGGCAGGAATCGCAGGAGTCCACCTCCAGTTCTGCTGTACCGTCTGGGGAACCACCTAGCGTAGTCAAAGGGCCCGTAAGGCCAAACAATTAGACACTGAGTAAGTTGGCAGGGTGCAGGGCACAGATGGGTTTTAGGGGCTAGGGCTAGTGTATGCACTGTTTGTTATTAAAATCCCTTTAACACCTACAGAAGCTGCCTTTGTGCTCTGTCCGAAGCGTGCGGGGGTGTCATGTACGTTGAGCGCCAGTGTGTGTGTGAGGGGTCGTCTTACGTCGGCCTCAGGTGAGTCTGCCCCCTTCCCCCTGGGCCACCCTCACCATCCCCCCGGGCAGAGGACGGGACCGTGCGCTGCAGTGTCACAGCCGCATGCAGGGATGGTCCGAGTGGATGATGGTACTGTGGCCATGGGTCAGACATCATCCAACGATGTGGAGCCAGGAGCTCACCGCAGAGCGGGTTGTCATCATCCTCCATGGCCCGCAATAGACACGCTTCCACCGGCGCCCGTGAGAGCCCGGCCGTTGTGCCGCAGGTGGATCTGCAATGGAGGGGTGGTGTGCATGCGGGTGGGGTGGGTGGAATTGGAGGGGGGGTGGAGGTGAGGGTGCTGGGTGGGTGGATGGGTGGGGGGGGGATGCGGATGTTCGGGTGTTGCCATGGTGTGCGGTATGTGGCCATACTCGCCGATTCCCACGCCCGCTAGTCAGTGAAGCGGGCGGCTATCAGCCTGTCCCGTGCCTGCTGGCCCAGCCGGTAACGGTGGACAGCCACCCGCCCGTCTGCCCTGACCATTGCCCCCATCCCCCTCATCTGGGAGGACTGCGCCTCTTCCTGCTGCTCCTCCACTCCCCCCTCCTCTGCCTGCGGCACATCGCCCCTCTGCTGGGCTATGTTGTGCAGGACACAGCACACCACAATGATGCGGCCGACCCTATCTGACTGATACTGGAGGGCGCCCCCTGAGAGGTCCAGGCACCTGAAACGCATTTTGAGCATGCCAAAGCACCTCTCTATCACACCCCTTGTCGCTGCATGGGCCTCATTGTAGCTGTTCTCCGCCTCATTCTGTGGCCTCCGTATAGGCGTCATCAGCCATGACCACCACGGGCAACCCCTGTCGCCCAGCAACCAGCCCCTCAGCCGGGAGTGGCGTCCCTCGTACATGCCAGGGATGTAAGACCACGACAACACGTATGAGTCATGTACACTTCCCGGGTACCGGGCGCAGACGTGCAGGATAATCATGCGGTGATCGCAGACCACCAGGATGTTCATGGAATAGGTCCCCTTCCTATTGGTGAACACGGCCCTGTTATCTGCAGGTGGCCGCACGGCGACGTGCATCCCATCGATCGCGCCCTGGACCATGGGAAACCCGGCCACGGCAGGGAAGCCCACAGCCCGGGCATCCTGGCTGGCCCGGCCCACAGGGAAGCGGATGTCGCGGTCCGCAATGGCATATAGGGCGTCTGTCACTGCCCGGCTGCATCGGTGCATCGATGTTTGCGAGGTGCCAGACAGGTCCCCACCTGGCGTCTGGGATGACCCCGTGGCATAAAAGTTCAGGGCCACCGTAACCTTGATGGACACGGGGAGAGGATGTCCCCCCCCCAGTGCCACGCGGTGCCAGGTGTGCCAGCAGGTGGCAGATGTGTACCACGGTTTCCCGGCTCATCCGGAGTCTCCTCCTGCATTCCCGGTCCGTGAGGTCCTGGTACGACAGCCGGGGCCGGTACACACAGGGCCTCCTCGGGTGCCTCCGTTGCGTCCTCCTCCCCCTCCTCGTGTTCCTCCTCCACTACGTGCTCCCCCTGCTCCTCCTACTCCTCATCCTGTTGGGCGGGTGTCCCTCCAGCCTGGGCGGCTGCCGCCTGCCGCCTGCCCCTCTGCGGCAAGCTCCTCGGCAGCAGCCTGCGCCGCCTCTCTGGCACGCTCCTCCTCCAGGGCAACATGAAGTTAGCGGCTGCCGCCACGGCGGCCAACATCGCTGGCCGATCAGAAAACATATTACGGCCTGCGGCGGGGGGGGGAACGACAACATGTCATCATTGCCCGTACCCCCCCTCCCCCCAGCCAGGTGGCATGGGCTGCATGGGCGCGACTGTTGGAGGATGGCAGCTGGCCAGGCGGACAAACTCCCTTGCCCTTGCAACCCCCGTACCCGGTACTCATCCCCCCGTACCCAGCACTCACCCCCCCGTACCCGGCACTCACCCACCCGTACCCGGCACTCACCCCCCTGTACCCGGCACTCATCCCCCCCTCCCAGCACGCACACCCCCATCCCCGGCACTCAGCCCCCGTACCCGGCACTCATCCACTCGTACCCGGCACACATCCCCCCGAACCCGGCACTCACCACCCCCCCCCCCCCGTACCCAGCACTCACCCCCCCGTACCCGGCACTCATCTCCCCATACCCGGCACTCACCCCCCCGTACCCGGCATTCATCCCCCCGTACCCGGCACTCACCCCCCCGTACCCGGCACTCATCCCCCCGTCCCCGGCACTCACCCCCCCGTACCCGGCACTCATCCCCCCGTACCCGGCACTCATCCCCCCGTCCCCGGCACTCACCCCCCCCGTACCTGGCACTCACCCCCCGTACCCGGCACACATCCCCCCGTACCCGGCACCCATCCCCCCGTACCCGGCACTCATCCCCCCGTACCCGGCACTCATTCCCCCGTACCCGGCACGCATCCCCCCGTACCCAGCACTCACCCCCCCGTAACTGGCACTCATCCCCCCGTACCCAGCACTCATCCCCGGTACCCGGCACTCATCCTCCCATCCCCGGCACTCAGCCCCTGTACTCGGCACTCATCCCCCCGTACCCAGCACTCATCCCCCGTACCCGGCACTCACCCCCCGTACCCGGCACTCATCTCCCCGTCCCCGGCACTCATCCCCCCGTACCCGGCACTCACCCCCCCCATACCCGGCACTCACCCCCCCCCCCTCCCCCGTCCCCAGCACACACCCCCCTGTACCCGGCACTCATGCCCCCCTACCCGGCACTCATCCCCCCGTACCCGGCACTCATCCCCCCCGTACCCGGCACTCACCCCCCCCGTACCCGGCACTCATCCCCCCGTCCCCAGCACTCACCCCCCTGTACCCGGCACTCATCCCCCCGTACCCGGCACTCACCCCCCCCCCCCCCCCGTACCCGGCACTCACCCCCCCGTACCCGGCACTCATCCCCCCGTCCCCGGCACTCACCCCCCCATACCCGGCACTCACCCCCCCCCCCCCCCGTCCCCAGCGCTCAGCCCCCCGTACCCGGCACTCATCCCCCCCGTCCCCGGCACTCACCCCCCCATACCCGGCACTCACCCCCCCCCCCCCGTCCCCAGCGCTCAGCCCCCCGTACCCGGCACTCACCCCCCCGTACCCGGCGCTCACCCCCCCGTACCCGGCACTCATCCCCCCGTCCCCGGCACTCACCCCCCCCATACCCGGCACTCACCCCCCCCCCCCCCCCGTCCCCAGCGCTCACCCTCCCGTACCCGGCACTCACCCCGCCATACCTGGCACTCACCCCCCCCCGTCCCCAGCACTCAGCCCCCCCGTACCCGGCACTCATCCATCCCCCCGTACCCGGCACTTATCCCCCCTTACCCGGCACTCATTCCCTCATCTCCGCCACTCACCTCCCCGTACCCAGCACTCACCCCCCCCCGTGCCCAGCACTCATCCCGCCGTCCCCGGCACTCACCCCCCCGTACCCGGCACTCACCTCCCCCTTCCCCGGCACACCCCCGAAGCCCCCTCCACCCCCCACCCCCACCCCACCACTGCCACCCACACACCCACACACACCTCTCCCCCACACACACAGACTGCGGCCACGCCATCACTTCTCCTGCGGCCAACCCCCAGGCCGTGACCTACCTCCACGCTGGACAGCGTCAACCATCAGCACTGGTTGACGCCGTTAAAAAGGTGTTTTGATTTACGCCGACGTGACCCGTCGTCACGTCGGCGGGACTTCGGCCCATCCGGCAGGGAGAATATGGGCAGCCCTGGAGTCCATTGTCTCGTGCCCACCCCTGCCATTCTCCGAGGCGGGCGGCGCGATTGACGCCCCGCCAACCTTTCACCCTTCGGAGAAGTCGGCGGGCGGTGGGGGGGTGGGGTGGGGGGGTGGATTTACGTCGCCCCACAGCGATTCTCCGACCCGGCGGGGGGTCCGAGAATCCCGCCCAAGGTTGGATTTTACAATCCTCTACACTGACGAATTTGAAGGCAGGCGCCTTGAAATTCCAGCAGGCGTCCTTCCTGTTATTAATCCTCCCACTCCTGTCTGACATTTTACAGGAGGTGTCACCAGATGCCCGTCTGTCCATGGGCCTAATACGGCTCTTAAGTAGCCAACAAATGGCCACACAAAGGCATCATCCTGCCCTTGCCGGTATTTTCCCCATGATATGGAAGGCCCACGCCTTGCGAGAAGCCTGGTAGCTTTAGCTGCATGAGTTGTGTCAGACACCTCGGAGGGGAGACCTCCTCTACGGCTTATATGGATTCCATTGTGCCAGTCGGAAACACTCCACCCCCCCCTGCCCTCAAAGATCATACTTCCCCCTTTACCCATTCCACAGACTCTCACACCACGCCCCTCACCCTCCTCCCTGGGGCCAGCCAGCCTGGCCTTCGCAATAAGCAAGATTTACGTGAGAGTCAGAGCTCCACTTCGTCGAGACTTCCTGTAGTCCCAGCATTGGCATTGCGCCCACTCGATGATGTGTTGGGTGTTCTGGATCACATACAGGCATACAGGATCACATTGAATCAGTGACTGTTTAAACATACTCAGACTGTGGGTTGATACGATACTAGCTTTAACTGAAGACCTTTGCCTTGTCCTAACCAGTTGATGCACTCAGCACATGGTGAATGTCTGTGTTACAGGCTGTGAGCTCTGTCCTCCTAGCTAGCTGCAACTTGAATGAGCGGGAACTCTGATGCCCCGTCTTTATAGTGCTAGTGCTCTCACTTATTGGCTGCGGTGTTGTGTGTGTTGATTGGTCCCACTGTGTGTCCATCAGTGTGTGTCTGCACCATGATATACTGGTGTATATTATGATATCCCCCCTTTTATAAAAAATGTACCTGTGTGGCAATAAATAGTGTATAGTGAATGTTCCTGACTACGTGTGTGCGAAATATTTATAGGACTATGTACATGAAAACTAAGCTATTTACATGGGAAGGTGCCTGGTGCAGAAAAACAGTGTGTCACACAAATAACGAGATGAACACTATGTACAAACCACTTGAACGATTAAACACAAGAACAGAACAAATCAGAAAGTCCATAAGTCCACAAAGTTCACAAATTAAGTCTCTGAGATGGGCGACGAATTCTAGTTGACCGCCTCAAGGGTGGGTGGGGAGCCGCCGGCTGAGGAGCGGGCTGGACTGCGTCAGAATGAGGAGGATGCAGAGTGACCGGAATCTCTGCATAGTCCAGGTTAGGGTCAACAGGAGGGCGTGGCAATGGTGGAGGGTCACGTAGCGAGCGCGGAACGAGATGAAGGGCACGTCGATTGCGGCGCAGAATGGAGCCAGCCAGTAGACGAACCAGGAACGAGCGGGGTGCCACCTGCCGAAGAACCACAGCGGTTGCAGACCAGCCACCATCCGGAAGATGGACGCGGACGTTGTCATCTGGAGCCAGAGCAGGGAGTTCAGCTGCACGGGAGTCATGAGCCGCCTTGTGCTGTGCACGAGACAGCTGCATTCGTTGAAGGACCGGAATGTGGTCGAGGTCTGGGACATGAATGGACGGTACCGTCGTCCTCAGGGTGCGACCCATGAGCAGCTGGGCTGGAGACAGGCCAGTGAACAGTGGGGCCGAGCGATAGGCCAGCAAGGCGAGGTAGAAATCGGACCCAGCATCGGCAGCCTTGCAGAGGAGCCGTTTGACTATGTGGACGCCCTTCTCCGCTTTGCCGTTAGACTGGATGTCACATGCACAAAGTTGTACCTCCTGGCAAAGTTGGACCATTCCTGGCTTGTGAAGCAGGGGCCATTGTCCGACATCACAGTGAGTAGGATGCCGTGTCCTTACAGGCACGGATGACTGCAGATGATCTGATGTCGTGTAAACGTACCACCTCCGGGTAGTTTGAAAAGTAGTCTACAATCAGGACATAGTCCCTGCCCAGCGCGTGGAACAGGTCGATGCCCACCTTGGTCCAAGGGGACGTGACCAACTCATGGGGCTGTAGGGTCTCACGTGGTTGGGCCGGCTGGAAGCGCTGACAAGTGGGGCAGTTGAGCACTGTGTTGGCTATGTCGTCATTGATGCCAAGCCAGTACACTGCCTCGCGGGCCCGTCGGCGGCACTTTTCCACGCCAAGATGGCCCTAATGTAGCTGTTCCAAGACGAGCTGGCGCATGCTATGCGGGATGACAATGCGGTCCAGTTTCTGGAGAACACCATCTACTACCGCCAGATCTTCTCTGACGTTATAGAACTGAGGGCATTGACCCTTGAGCCACCCGTCTGTTAGGTGGCGCATGACACGCTGTAGCAAAGGGTCAGCCGCCGTCTCGCGGCGAATTTGGACGCATGGGCGTCAACCTGGCAGACGAATTCCGCTGGGTCACACGGAGTGTTGACTGCCCTGGAGAGAGCGTCGGCGATGATTAGATCTTTGCCAGGGGTGTATACCAGCTGGAAGTCGTATCGCCGGAGCTTGAGAAGGTTACGCTGGAGGCGAGGCGTCATGTCATTCAAGTCTTTCTGTATTATATTGACCAGCTGGCGATGGTCGGTCTCGACGGTGAATTGAGGAAGGCCATACACATAATCGTGAAACTTGACGACACCGGTCAGAAGGCCCAGGCACTCCTTTTCTATCTGCGCATAGCGCTGTTCCGTGGGGGTCATGGCACATGACGCATATGCAACGGGGGCCCATGATGAGGCCACATCGCATTGCAGGAGCACTGCCTCAATGCCAGATTTGCTGGCATCGGTCAAAATTTTTGTCTCTTTCGCTGGATCAAAGAAAGCTACGGTGAGTTTGGTTTTGAGTTCTCTCCATTCGCGCTCGTGGGCAGGAAGCCATTGGAAGTCTGTCGTCTTCCTGACCAGGTTCCTGAGAGCCGTGGTATGAGAGGCGAGGTTAGGGATGAACTGCCCTAAAAAGTTGACCATGCCCAGAAATCGGAGGACCGCCCTCTTGTCCTCTGGCGTTTTCATGTCTGTGATAACAGCCACCTTGTCCGCATCCGGCCGCACACCCAACTAGGAGATGTGGTCCCCTAGGAACTTGAGTTCCGTCTGACCAAACGAGCATTTGGCTCTGTTGAGGTGTAGGCCCTGCTCACGTATGCGTTTGAACACGCGCTGGAGGCGGTTGACATGCTCCTGCGGGGTGGTGGACCAAATGATTATGTCGTCGACATAGGCGCGAACACCTTCAATGCCTCCCATCATTTGTTCCATGATCCTGTGGAACACTTCTGAAGCAGATATGATCCCAAACGGCATCCTGTTGTAACAATATCTGCCAAAGGGGGTATTAAATGTACACAGTTTCCTGCTGGATTTGTCGAGCTGGATTTGCCAGAATCCTTTTGAGGCGTGGAGTTTGGTGAAGAGCTTGACGCGAGCCATCTTGTATGTGATCTCTTCGCGCTTGGGAATTGGATAATGCTCCCTCATGATATTGCGATTCAGATCCTTGGGATCAATGCAAATTCTCAGCTCGCCGGAAGGCTTTTTTACACACACCATGGAACTGACCCAGTAGGTTGGTTCCGTGACTCTGGAGATCACTCCTTGGTCCTAGAGGTCCTGCAGCTGCTATTGAGGCGGTCCTTAAGGGGTGCTGGGACCCTGCGAGGTGCATGCACCACAGGCCTGGTGTTCTGTTTGAGTAGGGTCTTGTAAGTATATGGGAGCGTGCCCATGCCTTCGAAGACGTCGCTGGTCGATGATGGCGTCGAGTTGCACCCTGAAGCCAGTGTCCTGAAAGGCAGACGCGTCAGCAGGAGGGTGAGAGTGAACTCTCTGAACGAGGTTCAACAGCTTGCATGCCTGTGTGCCACGCAGGGAGTCTTTCGAGGAGCCCACGATCTCGAAAGGAAGGATGGCTTTGCGTGACCTGTGCGTCACTTCAAGTTGGCACGAGCCGCTGGCAGGAATGACGTTGCCATTATAATCCAATAGCTGTCAGGCTGATGGAAGGATGGCTGGTTTGACACGAAAGCTTTGGAAGTCAGACCACGCCATGAGATTGGCGGAGGCACCAGTGTCCAGGCGGAATCGTATTTGGGACCGGTTGACCGTCAGGGTGGCACACCACTCATCGTCTGGATCGATGCTGTATACCGACAGCGGCTGGTGTCTTTGCTTCGGGGACAGCCTGTTTTTTGTTACGACACTGACTCGAAAAGTCGCCTTCGGATCCTCTGTGTCACTGCTGTGTGGGAGGTCCGCATCGGACTCGGTGACCGTGGGTTGAATTGCCCGAACATTCCTGCGAGGCTGGATGAAGCAATGTAAATTGGCAGGCTGAGCTGCTCGGCAGAAGGCAGCATAGTGGCCAAGTCTGCCACATCGTAGGAATTGTTGAGATTTTGCGGGGCATTGCCGCTTTAAATGGGCGGAGCCACAGTTGCCGCACGTCGTGACGTCAGCACGTTCGCTGCGCCACCGCGCATGCGCAGTGCGGCCGTGCATGGTGCGCGCCGGCCCGTTACGTTCCTCAACGTCGCCGTCCCCTCATTTGGTGCGTACAAGCGCGGGAGTCCGTGAAAAGCGTGCGAAATGGCCGCCCTCATCCAGGCTGAGGCCCTGGAGGTGCTCAATCACTTGGACCCGTTCCGCCTCATGGGGATCTTGCCGTGCCGTTTTAGCCGCTTGTATATGGGAATACAGACTCGTGGCGTTCTCTTGTAAGACACAGGTCTCGATGGCGGTCGCTAGGGTGAGTTGCTTTACTTTGAGGAGCTGCTGACGTAGCGGGTCCGAGTGAACACCGAAAATGATCTGGTCACGTATCAAGGAGTCGGAGGTGGGCCCGTAGCTGCAAGATTGCGCAAGGATGCGGAGGCGCGTGAGAAAGGATTGGAAAGGTTCATCCTTACCCTGCAAACGCTCCTGAAATACGTAGTGCTCGAAACCTTCATTCACCTCTACACTGCAGTGAGTGTCAAACTTGCGGAGGACCGTCATGAACTTTGTTTTATCTTCTTCATCCGCAAAGGTGAGAGAGTTGAAAATGTGGGTGGCCTGGTCCCCGGCTGTGGAGAGGAGAAGAGCAATCTTTCTGGTATCCGAGGCACCCTCCCTGTCTGTGGCTTCGAGGAAGAGCTGGAAGCGCTGTTTGAAAATCTTCCAGTTGGCCCCGAGGTTGCCGGCGATGCGGAGCGGCGGCGGGCTGATGTTGTCCATGTTGCAGGATGACGGAATGCTGGCGGAAGGCAGATCACTTGCAGGTAGGTCTAAGAAGTGCTAAGATCCCACCACGCCTGGCATCATGATGTGTTGGGTGTTCTGGATCACATACAGGTCACCAACACTTGAAATAGTGCAACACTATTTTATTAAATCATTAACTGTTTAAACATACTCAGACTGTGGGTTGATACGATACTAGCTTTAACTAAAGACCTTTGCCTTGTCCTAACCAGTCGGTGCACTCAGCACATGGTGAATGTCTGTGTTACAGGCTGTGAGCTCTGTCCTCCTCGAATGAGCGGGAACTCTGATATAGTGCGTGTGCTCTCACTGGTGATTGGCTGCGGTGTTGTGTATGTTGATTGTTCCCACTGTGTGTCCATCAGTGTGTGTCTGCACCATGATATACTGGTGTATATTATGACACTCGACACCACTGAAATTACAAATTGCCATCCAATTGGTTGGCAGCTTTCGAGGACAGGACCTCCTCCTGAAATAAGGACAGAGGTCTTGCGTAAAGCTATTAACATTGCTTCTAGTGTTAAATTGCTTTGGCGCAGCCACTGGGATTGTGGGTAGGCTCGTCATCAACTTTTCAGCTGGGGTGGGTGAGGCTTGAGCATCACAACGCCCTGTAAAATGCAGCTTATTAACCGTGTTTCTCTCCACAGATGTTGGGCAGAATTTTCCATTCCCCACCGCTAAGATCGTGTTAGCCCAGAAAGAGGGTCAGCGCCAGGCGGTAGACCCATTCCCAGTCTCTGGTCTTGCCCCACTGGTAACATGCAAACAGCTTGTATGGATTGATTTTAATGTAATTAATGGGGTGGAGGCCCGAATCTCGACATCCCCCACCACCCCCATTATGCTCAGACCTCCACAGCGAGAACTTCACCACGTGGGCTTTGGTGCAAGTATTGATAAGTGCAGTCCTGGCATGATGGAGCCCGAGGGGTGTCAAGGTGGTCAGCCCATTGCTCATGTGCCCTTCTGCCTCTGCCAGGCCAGGCTGCAGGAGGAGGGCCCACAAGGTTCCAGGGGGCTGGGTGGACTCTGGCTGCGGGTAAGGGTTTGACCCTGGACCCTCACCTGGATGGGGGTCTCGTGTCTGGACTGCCCCTTCCAGGCCTGAGGAACCTGAAGGTCACTCTTGGCATGGTGATCTCAGGCAGCCCTATGTTCAAAATCATCAACACTTGTCTGACCTATTTAAACTCTGAAGTGGCCTGTTCACTCTGCACTGCTCTGCCTGACAGTTGATGAGCAGATCAGACAGTTTATTGAAGATTCAAGCCAGGAATCTTTCCCTTTCATCACATCTACTCCCTCAGCTCTATCCTTTGAAAACTTCTTCCTTCCTAGTGTCAGAACCTTCCTAGAAAGCCCTCAGCACTTGAAAAGCTTTAAAATCCACTGTGATCCTTTGAAATGCTTAGCATCATTCAATTTCACAGTGTGTACCTTTAACTAGCCTTTGCTTGACAGCTCAATGGTTTAAACACAGCCGGCTGGTGGTCTTTTTATTTATCTTTCCCTTCACACTTGAGTGTGGCGGCACGGTAGCACAGTGGTTAGCACTGTTGCTTCACAGCGCCAGGGTCCCAAATTCGATTCCTGGCTTGGGTTGCTGTCTGTGTGGAGTCTGCATGTTCTCCCCGTGTCTGCGTGGATTTCCTCCAGGTGCTCCGGTTTCCTCACACAAATCCCAAAAGACGTGCCATTAGGTAATTGGACATTCTGAAGTAGCCCTATTCGTACCCGGACAGGCGCCGGTATGTGGTGACTAGGGGCTTGTCACAGTAACTTTATTGCAGTGTTAATGTAAGCCTACTCGTGCCAATAAAGATCATTATTATTATTAAGTACCCTCCATTGATCCTAACCGCAATGTTTATGAAGAACATGGGCGAAATCCTCCGGTATCGGCGCGATATCCGCCGACCGGCGCAAAAACGGCGCTAATCAATCCGGCATCACGCTGCCCCAAAGGTGCGGAATCCTCCGCATCTTGGGGGGCCAAGCCCTAACCTTGAGGGGCTAGGCCCGTACCGGACTGATTTCCGCCCCACCAGCTGGCGGAAAAGGCCTTTGTTGCCCCGCCAGCTGGCGCGGAAATGACATCTCCGGGCGGCGCATGCGCGGGAGCGTCAGCGGCCGCTCACGGTATCCCCACGCATGCGCTGTGGAGGGAGCCTCTTCCGCCTCCGCCATGGTGGAGACCGTGGCGAAGGCGGAAGGAAAAGAGTGCCCCCACGGCACAGGCCCGCCCACGGATCGGTGGGCCCCGATCGCGGGCCAGGCCACCGTGGGGGCACCCCCCGGGGCCAGATCGTCCCGCGCCCCCCCCAGGACCCCGGAGCCCGCCTGCGCCGCCTTGTCCCGCCGATAAGAGAGGTGGTTTAATCCACGCCGGCGGGACAGGCATTCTAGCAACGGGACTTCGGCCCATCCGGGCCAGAGAATCGCGGGGGGAAGGCCCGCCAACCGGCGCGGCACGATTCCCGCCCCCGCCGAAACTCCGGTGCCAGAGAATTCGGCAACCGGCGGGGGCGGGATTCATGCCAGACCCCGGCGATTCTCTGACCCGGCAGGGGGTCGGAGAATCTCGCCCCATGTTCCATAGTGACAGCTACTGGCCACTTCAAAAACACAAATCCCCGGGGGTTGCGAAAATCGCTCCACGACGCCGGCTTCCCCATTCTCTGGCACCGATTCTCGGGCGGCCGCGGGATTCCCGCCGCGCCGGTCGGCCCCCACGGCGATTCTCCAGGCCTCAATGGGCCGAGTGGCCAACGTGTTTGGCCGAGTCCCGTCAGCGTGGGTTACTCAGGTCCCACACGGCGGGACCTGGAAGATGAGCCTGCGGGGGCCGTCCTGGAGAGGGGGCGGGGGGGATCCGACCCCGGGGATGGTCCCCCACAGTAGCCTGGCCTGCGATCAGGGCCTACCGATCGGCGGGTGGGCTGGTTCCGTGGGGGCTTATTTTACTCCGCGCCGGGCCCCTGTAGGGTTCCGCCATATTGCCCAGGGGCCGACGCGAAGAAGGGAACCCCCGCGCATGCGCGGAAATACGCCGGCCATTCCGCGCCAGCTGGAGCTGCGGAGGCCACTCCGGCGCCAACCTAGCCCCTTAGGAATGGGAGAATTCCTCACATTCGGGGGCCGTTGACGCCAGTGTGGTTGCCGCTGCTTTTCACGCCGGCGTGGGACACAGCCCCATTATTAGAGAATCCCGCCCTAAGTGCATTCACTTCCTCTTTTTTTAAATAAATTTAGAACATAGAACATAGAAAATACAGCACAGAACAGGCCCTTCGGCCCACGATGTTGTGCCGAACCTTTGTCCTAGATTAATCATAGATTATCATTGAATTTACAGTGCAGAAGGAGGCCATTCGGCCCTTTGAGTCTGCACCGGCTCTTGGAAAGAGCACCCTACCCAAACTCAACACCTTCACCCAACACCAAGGGCAATTTGGACATTAAGGGCAATTTATCATTGGCCAATTCACCTAACCTGCACATCTTTGGATTGTGGGAGGAAACCGGAGCACCCGGAGGAAACCCACGCAGACACGGGGAGGACGTGCAGACTCCGCACAGTCAGTGACCCAAGCCGGAATCGAACCTGGGACCCTGGAGCTGTGAAGCAATTGTGCTATCCACAATGCTACCGTGCTGCCCTTGAGAACAAATAAATCTACACTATATCATTTAACCGTAATCCATGTACCTATCCAATAGCTGCTTGAAGGTCCCTAATGTTTCCGACTCAACTACTTCCACAGGCAGTGCATTCCATGCCCCCACTACTCTCTGGGTAAAGAACCTACCTCTGATATCCCTCCTATATCTTCCACCTTTCACCTTAAATTTATGTCCCCTTGTAATGGTTTGTTCCACCCGGGGAAAAAGTCTCTGACTGTCTACTCTATCTATTCCCCTGATCATCTTATAAACCTCTATCAAGTCGCCCCTCATCCTTCTCCGTTCTAATGAGAAAAGGCCTAGCACCCTCAACCTTTCCTCGTAAGACCTACTCTCCATTCCAGGCAACATCCTGGTAAATCTTCTTTGCACCTTTTCCAAAGCTTCCACATCCTTCCTAAAATGAGGCGACCAGAACTGTACACAGTACTCCAAATGTGGCCTTACCAAAGTTTTGTACAGCTGCATCATCACCTCACGGCTCTTAAATTCAATCCCTCTGTTAATGAACGCGAGCACACCATAGGCCTTCTTCACAGCTCTATCCACTTGAGTGGCAACTTTCAAAGATGTATGAACATAGACCCCAAGATCTCTCTGCTCCTCCACATTGCCAAGAACTCTACCGTTAACCCTGTATTCCGCATTCATATTTGTCCTTCCAAAATGGACAACCTCACACTTTTCAGGGTTAAACTCCATCTGCCACTTCTCAGCCCAGCTCTGCATCCTATCTATGTCTCTTTGCAGCCGACAACAGCCCTCCTTACTATCCACAACTCCACCAATCTTCGTATCATCTGCAAATTTACTGACCCACCCTTCAACTCCCTCATCCAAGTCATTAATGAAAATCACAAACAGCAGAGGACCCAGAACTGATCCCTGCGGTACGCCACTGGTAACTGGGATCCAGGCTGAATATTTGCCATCCACCACCACTCTCTGACTTCTATCGGTTAGCCAGTTCGTTATCCAACTGGCCAAATTTCCCACTATCCCATGCCTCCTTACTTTCTGCATAAGCCTACCATGGGGAACTTTATCAAATGCCTTACTAAAATCCATGTACACTACATCCACTGCTTTACCTTCATCCACATGCTTGGTCACCTCCTCAAAGAATTCAATAAGATTTGTAAGGCAAGACCTACCCCTCACAAATCCGTGCTGACTATCCCTAATCAAGCAGTGTCTTTCCAGATGCTCAGAAATCCTATCCTTCAGTACCCTTTCCATTACTTTGCCTACCACCGAAGTAAGACTAACTGGCCTGTAATTCCCAGGGTTATCCCTATTCCCTTTTTTGAACAGGGGCACGACATTCGCCACTCTCCAATCCCCTGGTACCACCCCTGTTGACAGTGAGGACGAAAAGATCATTGCCAACGGCTCTGCAATTTCATCTCTTGCTTCCCATAGAATCCTTGGATATATCCCGTCAGGCCCGGGGGACTTGTCTATCCTCAAGTTTTTCAAAATGCCCAACACATCTTCCTTCCTAACAAGTATTTCCTCGAGCTTACCAATCTGTTTCACACTGTCCTCTCCAACAATATCGCCCCTCTCATTTGTAAATACAGAAGAAAAGTACTCGTTCAAGACCTCTCCTATCTCTTCAGACTCAATACACAATCTCCCGCTACTGTCCTTGATCGGACCTACCCTCGCTCTAGTCATTCTCATATTTCTCACATATGTGTAAAAGGCCTTGGGGTTTTCCTTGATCCTACTCGCCAAAGATTGTTCATGCCCTCTCTTAGCTCTCCTAATCCCTTTCTTCAGTTCCCTCCTGGCTATCTTGTATCCCTCCAATGCCCTGTCTGAACCTTGTTTCCTCAGCCTTACATAAGTCACTTTTTTCCTCTTAACAAGACATTCAACCTCTCTTGTCAACCATGGTTCCCTCACTCGACCATCTCTTCCCTGCCTGACAGGGACATACATATCAAGGACACGTAGCACCTGTTCCTTGAACAAGTTCCACATTTCATTTGTGTCCTTCCCTGCCAGCCTATGTTCCCAACTTATGCACTTCAATTCTTGTCTGACAACATCGTATTTACCCTTCCCCCAATTGTAAACCTTGCCCTGTTGCACGTACCTATCCCTCTCCATTACTAAAGTGAAAGTCACAGAATTGTGGTCACTATCTCCAAAATGCTCCCCCACTAACAAATCTATCACTTGCCCTGGCTCATTACCCAGTACTAAATCCAATATTGCCCCTCCTCTGGTCGGACAATCTACATACTGCGTTAGAAAAGCTTCCTGGACACACTGCACAAACACCACCCCATCCAAACTATTTGATCTAAAGAGTTTCCACTCAATATTTGGAAAGTTAAAGTCGCCCATAACTACTACCCTATGACTTCTGCACCTTTCCAAAATCTGTTTCCCAATCTGTTCCTCCACATCTCTGCTACTATTGGGGGGCCTATAGAAAACTCCTAACAAGGTGACTGCTCCTTTCCTATTTCTGACTTCAACCCATACTACCTCAGTAGGCTGATACTCCTCAAACTGCCTTTCTGCAGCTGTTATACTATCTCTAATTAATAATAATGCCACCCCCCCACCTCTTTTACCACCCTCCCTAATCTTATTGAAACATCTATAACCAGGGACCTCCAACAACCATTTCTGCCCCTCTTCTATCCAAGTTTCCGTGATGGCCACCACATCGTAGTCCCAAGTACCGATCCATGCCTTAAGTTCACCCACCTTATTCCTGATGCTTCTTGCGTTGAAGTATACACACTTCAACCCCTCTCCGTGCCTGCAAGTACTCTCCTTTGTCAGTGTTCCCTTCCCCACTGCCTCATTACACGCTTTCGCGTCCTGAATATCGGCTACCTTAGTTGCTGGACTACAAATCCGGTTCCCATTCCCCTGCCAAATTAGTTTAAACCCTCCCGAAGAGTACTAGAAAACCTCCCTCCCAGGATATTGGTGCCCCTCTGGTTCAGATGCAACCCGTCCTGCTTGTACAGGTCCCACCTTCCCCAGAATGCGCTCCAATTATCCAAATACCTGAAGCCCTCCCTCCTACACCATTCCTGCAGCCACGTGTTCAACTGCACTCTCTCCCTATTCCTAGCCTCGCTATCACGTGGCACCGGCAACAAACCAGAGATGACAACTCTGTCTGTCCTGGCTTTTAACTTCCAGCCTAACTCCCTAAACTTGTTTATTACCTCCACACCCCTTTTCCTACCTATGTCGTTGGTACCAATGTGCACCACGACTTCTGGCTGCTCACCCTCCCCCTTAAGGATCCTGAAGACCCGATCCGAGACATCCCTGGCCCTGGCACCCGGGAGGCAACATACCTTCCGGGAGTCTCGCTCGCGACCACAGAATCTCCTATCTATTCCCCTAACCATTGAATCTCCTACAACTATTGCTTTACTATTCTCCCCCCTTCCCTTCTGAGCCCCAGAGCCAGACTCAGTGCCAGAGACCTGGCCGCTAGGGCCTTCCCCCGGTAGGTCATCCCCCCCAACAGCATCCAAAACGGTATACTTGTTTTGAAGGGGAACGGCCACGAGGGATCCCTGCACTTTCTGGTATTTGGTATTTAGAGTACCCAATTCATTTTTTCCAATTAAAGGGCAATTTAACATTGCCAATCCACCTACCCTGCACATCTTTGGGTTGTGGGGATGAAAGCCACACAAACACGGGGAGAATGTGCAAATTCCACATGGACAGTAACCCAGAGCCGGGATCGAACCAGGGACCTCGGTACCGTGAGGCAGCAGTGATGACCACTGCGCCACCATGATGGCCTTACTTCCTCTTTTCTAACCTAATGCGTGCTTGGTGTGGGGGGATGTGAGGGGGGGGGGAAGACCTGTTATTCCCATAGCGGGCGGGGGAGGATGCCCCTCCTTAATGAGGGTTTGGGGAGTCAACATTTGCATTGTGGAGGGGAAGGGGGATAGTGTATCTGGCCGCTGGGATCGAGGCGCTCGATCAAAATGACAGCCCGAGACCAATAAGTGCAAGTAAACCAGAGTGTTCACCATTACATATAATTTTGCATTATAATGCTCCAAGCTCCGGCATAACACAGTCCTGATTCTCCGCAGGAGAACTTAGTTTCTGGAACCCGTGGTCTGACTTGCTGAGTATTTTCGGCATTTTCTGTTTTTATTTCAGATTCATAGCATCTGCCATTTGTTGCTTTTGCATTGGGGAAAATAAATGATGCCTTACTTATACCAACCGCAGCTTGTCAATCAGAGAAGCTGTTGGATAAGAAGGAGGTGGAATGTAAAAAGGATGAATATATATGAGGACACTGTCGTGTTTTTCCCCCTGGGGTAACACGGACTGCAACTGGATGCAGTTGGACTGGAAAGCAGACACCAAACTTAGACGTTGGTTCAATACGATTTATTAAACTTCTGTAACAATGCACACAGCTTGCTGTGGGTTGACAGTCTACTACTCTAAATATACTAACTCTAACTAACTAGACCGGACTAGCTCTGAGCCACGTGTAGAAGGTGCCAACTGATATATACACCCTGACTGTCACTACAGTTGTCACCAGTGGAAAGAGGCGGAGAGCTGATGCCTCATGTGTTTTATAGTAGGAAGCCCCCCTCTAGTGTTCTGTCTGTTGATTGGTTGTGTTCTGTCCTGTGTGTTGATTGGCTAACCTGGGTGTCTGTCACTGCCTGTCTTTACCTCATTACGTGCATGAGTGCATATTATGACAGCCTCCCTTTTTAAAAAAAAATTGTCGGTTGCTTAGAGCATACACGACATATTTACAGATATAAATAACTATTTACAGCGAATGGCGAGTGAAGGCATATGTACATGGAAGGTGTCCAGCGTGCAGATACAGA
Source organism: Scyliorhinus torazame (assembly GCF_047496885.1). Lineage (NCBI taxonomy): Eukaryota > Metazoa > Chordata > Chondrichthyes > Carcharhiniformes > Scyliorhinidae > Scyliorhinus > Scyliorhinus torazame. Next base: position 69,409,370 of record NC_092715.1, on the reverse strand, counting down.
CCAATATGTACAAAAGAAATGACTACAAGTCCAATCTCTGGGGCTGGCGTTGGATCCTTGTCGACCGCCTGAGAGGTGGAGGTGGAGACGACGGCACCTTGACAGGCGGGATTGCAGCCAGATTGGTGGCCTCGTGGAGCGAGGTGTCCGGAGAAGGCATAACGACAGCTGGAAACGTGAGGTCAGGTGGTGGGCAGGCAAGTTTGCGTAGTGCCCTTCTGTTGTGCCTGACAATGGAGCCATCAGTCATGCGAACCACGAATGACCTTGGAGCAGCCTGTCGAACAACAACTGACCAGCCTCCTTCAGGTAACTTGATGCGAACAGCATCTTCCGGAGATAGCACAGGCAAATCAGTAGCATGAGCATCGTATGTCAGCTTTTGCCGGTTTCTGAGTTGCTGCACCTTTTGCAGCACTGGGAGGTGATCCAGGTCAGGTAAATGAATGGCCGGCACAGTCGTCCGCAGGTCACGATTCATAAGGAGTTGTACCGGAGACATACCGGTGGACAGAGGGATTGCCCTGTACGCCAGGAGAGCAAGGTTAAAGTCAGAAGCCAAGTCCACAGCTTTGCAGAGCAGTTGCTTCACGATATGGACCCCTTTTTCGACCTTCCCGTTAGATTGAGGGTAATGTGGGCTTGAGGTAATGTGCTTGAATTGGTACAGCTTGGCGAAGTTGGACCACTCTTGGCTGTGGAAGCAGGGACCGTTGTCCCTCATGACCGTGAGCGGAATACCATGCCTGGCAAATGTCTCCTTGCAGGCCTTGATGACTGTCATTGATGTGAAGTCGGACAGTTTCACCACTTCGGGGTAACTCGAGAAGTAATCGATGATGAGCACATAGTCACGCCCATTGGCGTGAGAAAGGCCGATTCCCACCTTAGACCACGGAGAGGTCATGATCTCGTGCTGCTGGAGTGTTTCTTTGGGCTGAGCAGGCTGGAAACGCTGGCAGGTCGCACAATTGAGGACCATGTTGGATATGTCCTGGTTGATTCCAGGCCAATAGACAGCCTGCCGGGCTCTGCGCCTGCATTTCTCGACACCGAGGTGTCCCTCGTGGATCTGTTTGAGCACTAAACTCTGGAGACTGCGAGAAATAACGATACGACCTAGCTTGAGGAGGATCCCGTCGATGACTGTCAGGTCGTCCTTAACATTAAAGAACTGAGGGCATTGCCTTTTCTGCCAACTATTGGCAAGGTGATGCATGACCCACTGCAGAAGAGGGTCCTTGGCAGTCACTTCTCGAATGTTGACCACTCTTTCATCTGAGGCCGGGAGGTTGCTGGCACACAGTTGCATCTGTGCCTCAATTTGGTGGATGAAGTCCACCTGTTCACAGGGCGAGGTGATGGCGCATCCACAATGATTAGCTCCTTGCCTGGTGTGTAAACCAACTCGAAATCATACCTGCGGAGTCGAAGGAGAATGTGCTGAAGCATGGGCGCCATGTCATTCAAGTTCTTGTGAATGATATGGACTAAGGGCCTGTGGTCAGTCTCTACTGTGAAGGTTGGTAGACCATAGACGTAGTCATGGAACTCTTTTTCTATCTGAGCATACCTCTGCTCAGTGGGAGTCAGGGCCCTTGACACATAGGCCACTGGAGGCCAGGACGAGGAGTCGTCCTTCTGGAGGAGCACCGCACCAATGCCGTCCGTGTCTGGCGTCTGTGGAGATTTTTGTCTCTCTCTCCAGGTCAAAAAACGCTAGTACCGGAGCAGTGGTGAGCTTTGCCTTTAACTTGAGCCACTCTGCTTGATGTGTGGGTAGCCACTGGAAGGCAGTGGACTTCTTCACCAGATGCCTGCGAGCCGTGGTGTGTGACGCGAGGTTGGGAATGAACTTTCCCAAGAGGTTGACCATACCGAGGAAGCGTAGTACCGCCTTCTTGTCTTCCGGGGTCTTCATGGTGTTGATGGCCTTGACTTTGTCCGAGTCTGGTTGCACACAGTGCTGGGATATTTGATCACCCAAGAACTTGATTGATGACATGCCAAAGGAGCACTTGGCCTTGTTCAACTTGAGGTCGTTTGCATGGATGCGTCGAAAGACTTGTTTGAGACGAGATATGTGTTCCTCTGGGGTCATGGATCATATGATTACATCATCTACGTAGACCCGCACACCCTCAATGCCCTCCAGTATCTGTTCCATGATCCTGTGGAAGATTTCAGAGGCTGAAACAACACCAAACGGCATGCGGTTGTAACAGTACCTTCCGAAAGGTGTATTAAACATGCAGAGCTTCCTGCTGGACTCGTCCAGTTGTATCTGCCAGAAACCACGCGATGCATCTAGCTTTGTGAAGAATTTGGCGTGTGCCATCTCACTGGTTAGCTCCTCCCGCTTCGGGATCGGGTAGTGTTCCCGCATTATGTTTTGGTTAAGATCCTTGGGATCTGTACATATGCGCAGTTCCAAAAGGCTTCTTCACACAGACCATCGAGCTGACCCAGTCAGTCGGTTCCGTCACTTTAGAAATTAGACCCTGGTCTTGGAGCTCCTGCAGCTGCGCCTTTCAGCGTTCCTTCAGAGGAGCTGGCACCCGGCGTGGTGTGTGGATCACAGGCGTGGCATCAGGCCTGAGTAGGATTTTGTGGCGGTACAGCAGCGTGCCCATCCCACTGAACACATCCGGGTATTGTGACAGGATTTCGTCAATGTCAGCCTGAAGATTCACATTTGCAGAGGGCATGGCGTGTACTCGCTGCACGAGATTCAGTAGCTTGCATGCATGGGCACCAAGCAGGGAAGCCTTGTCAGGCTTGACGATTTCGAATCGCAGTGTGGCAGTGATGTCCTTGTTGGAGACATGCAGGTGACAAGACCCTAACGCAGTAATGGCATTGCCATTATAATCAAGCAGCTGGCAGGCCGGCGGAAGAATTTTTGGCTGCCTTTGGACGCGAGCAAGATCTGCTTGGGATATGAGATTGGCTGAAGCACCGGAGTCCAGCTTGAACCGGATGCTGCATTGGTTGACTTGTACGACAGCACGCCACTCGTCCGCAGAATCCAAGTTGAGGATAGATAGATGTGTTGCTGAATTTGAGGATGCCTTGTCACACGTAGTAATGATGCCCACACAATATGGGGACTCCAGGCAGTCGTCCTCTGGATCCCTGGTGCTACCAGGATCAGAATCCAGCAGCCCTTGCTGCACACATCGAACGCGTTTGCATTGGAAATGGGATCGCTGGCCCACGACCGATGGTGCAGACCTGCACAAGGCTGCATAATGTCCAGGCTTCCCACAATTTAAACATCGCCTGCCTCTTGCAGGGCATTGCTGCTTTAAGTGGGCGGCGCCGCAGTTCGGGCAGGTCATGACGTTGACGTCGTTACGCTCCATGCGTCGCCGCACATGCGCAGTGCGGTCAGCCGCCGTTCGCACCTGCGCAGTGTGGTCTTCAGCTTCTTTGTTCTCCCGTCCATGGTGCGCATGCGTGGGACCCCGGGAAAAGCGTGCAAAATGGCTGCCTTCATCGATACTAAGGCGCTGCATCCGGGCAATGGCCTGTACAGTCTCTGCCTCGTGGGAGGCAAGTTGATCCTATTCTGCCGAATTAAGATGGGTGTAGCGACTTTTCGCCTGTTCATGCACTTTACACGTCTCGATTGTGACTGGCAGGGTCATCTTTTTTATTTTTAGGAGCTGCTCCCGCAGGGCATCGGAGTGGACCCAAAACACGATCTGATCCCTGATGAGGGAATCACCATAGTTGCAGGACTGCGCTAATATATGGAGATGAGTTAGAAAGGATTGGAAAGGTTCATCCTTCCCTGAAGGCGTTGCTGGAAGACATAGCGCTCAAAACTCTCGTTCGTTTCAACTTCACAGTGACTGTCGAATTTGGCTAAAACGGTGTTGAATTTGGTCTTGTCCTCGCCGTCGGCAAAAGTGAGCGAGTTGAAGACTTGGATGGCTTGGTCCCCCACAGTCGATAGGAGCAGCGCGATTTTTCTGGCAACGGAAGCATCCTCGTGCCCGAGGCCTCAATGTAGAGACTGAACTTCTACTTGAAGACCCGCCAGTTGGCGCCGAGATTTCCGGAGATCCGGAGCTGTGGAGGGGCCTGAATCTTCTCCATGCCGCTGGAAGGCACTTGCTGGTCATCACTGAATTATTCAAGGTCAATTACTAAGATGAAGTAGACTCCTGGTATTATGTCGTGTTATTCACCCTGGGGTAACACGGATTGCAACTGGATGCAGTTGGACTGGAAAGCAGACACCAAACTTAGACGTTGGTTCAATATAATTTATTGAACTTCTGTAACAATGCACACAGCTGGCTGTGGGTTGACACTCTATTACTCTAAATGTACTAACTCTAACTAACTAGACCAGACTAGCTCTGAGCCATGTGTAGAAGGTGCTAACTGATATATACACCCTGACTGTCACTACAATAGTCACTAGTGGAAAGAGGCGGAGTGTTTTATAGTAGGAAGCCCCCCCTCTAGTGTTCTGTCTGGTGATTGGTTGTGTTCTGTCCTGTGTGTTGATTGGCTAACCTGGGTGTCTGTCACTGCCTGTCTTTACCTCATTATGTGCATGAGTGCATATTATGACAGACATTTCAATGGTGTCAGCCCCCAGCCTCAGCAATAATAGCGAGCACTGTGTGTTCCATTCGAGTACCGACATGAAGACTTGCCTGCTCGCTCTGATTAGCTCCATCTGCCTCTCGTTATGCAAGACAGAGAGAAGTGGGTCTGTTTGTATTTGGGTGATGCGCTTGCGGGTGAATAACTGGCACTGGCCGGAATTTTCCAGCCGCTGTGATTCTCTTTTGCTGCTTTCAGTTGAACCCCGCCCACAGGTTTCTCGGAAAGAATCCCGGCATCAGCCAACGGCGTGCTGCTGAGAAACATGCAGCTGGGGGTTCAGAGAATCACGTCCAGTGTGTACAAGCTGGGAGATGTGGACGTGAGTCTTGTAGCAATGCTGAGTGTGTGAATGTGAGGTGAAACAAGGTTGTTGGGAGGTAAATGATGGGGTAGGTGGAGCACTGGGATTCTCCAGCCTTCTGAGTCGCTGAGGTTTTCCTGTCCCGCTGAAAGTCAATGGACCTCTCAAGGTCCGCCACGTTCCCCCACCATGGGTCCTGCCATGGTGGGGCCAGAAAATCCTGGCTGGGTTGGGGTGATCTGAGCATTGGCTGGGGCTAGTGGTACAGTTAATCAAAATGGCATTGGAAGATGCATTCATTGACTGTGGCAAGTTGAACTTTTTGCAGCACTGCAATCAGATCCTCAGCTATCTGCCCTCCCGGATCCTGTTGAGCATGTGTCTAGTGGGCCTCCTACTCTTCCCTCCCCTTCACCACTCACAATCGTGACCGCCCCGATGTGCCAAACCAATCAACTTGACTCCCCCTTGTTTTTTTGAGCTCTTCATAAATTTACATTTACATCTTGTGGGAGGAAACCGGAGCACCAGGAGGAAACCCACGCAGACACGGGGAGAATGCAGCACAGTGGTTAGCACATTTGCTTCACAGCTCCAAGGTCCCTGGTTAAATTCCCGGCTTTGGTCACTGTCTGTGCGGAGTCTGCACATTCTCCCTGTGATCTGCTGTGTTTCCTCTCACATTCCAAATATGTGCAGGTTAGGTGGATTGGCCATGATAAATTGCCCCTTAATGTCCAAAAACGGTTAGGTGGGGTTACGGGGATAGGGTAGAGGCGTAAGGATAGGGTAGGGTGCTCTTTCCCAGGGCCGGTGCAGACTCGATGGGCCGAATGGCCTCCTTCTGCACTGTAAATTCTATGACACTATGATACTTCCCCATTCCCATCCCCCCTAAAAAAGGATAGGCAGCAGCGTAATGGCATAGTGACTGACAATCCAGAGACCAAGGGTAATGTTCTAGCGATCTGGGTTCAAATCCCATCAGGGCAGATGCTGAACCTTGAATTTAATAAAAATCTGGAATTAAAAGTCTAATGGTGGTCATGAACCCATCTGGTTCACTAATGGGAAGGGAATCTGCTGTCCTTACCCAGTCTGACCTCCATGTGACTCCAGACCCACAGCAGTGCGGTTGACTCTTAAATGCCCTCTGAAATGTCAGTTAGGGGTGGGCAATAAATGAATTTTACAAAGTGGAAAATTGCGTGACTAAAAACTGATTAAATTTCATTAGCAGAAGTTACGGCGAAAGTGGAAAGAAGGTTGTGTTCCACTAAGTGTAATAGAAATATTCAAATCTTGTAAAGCCACAATGATCCCTCACACAGGGACTCAGAGTACAGTTGCACTCTGTCTATTCCTGTATTATTCCACACATATTGCGGCTTTTTTTCTCGCTCACTGTTTACTTGTACAGCTGCAAGGGCAACAGCTATAAAGGACATGAATAGCTGTCAAACTATTTGGTTGAAGCTGTACTTACACATTCACATGCGTCGAACAGAGGAGTTTCAGTTAGGGATTTTTAAAACAAAACTCACTACTTATTCCATTTTAAATTCATTTTGAAATCTCTTTATGCTCACAATTTTGTTTCTCAGTAAGTTTTAATAATGCTATGTGTGTTGCAATGTGCAGTAAATAGACATGATCTAACATTGTACACAGTAAGTGTTTTCTTTGTTCTGATATATTGTTGAACACAGGTCTGGACTCAGGGGCTAAGGCCACCAGTAAATTGTCCTAAGATGTAATCGGATCTTGACCTTTGAAAGCAGGAGAGGCCTGTTTCCAGTAGAAAGACTTCAGAGAAACCGGACCTCCTGTGTCCTTACTGGGAAGATGCTGAATAGAAACTTTGTTAGGGGCTTGGATTAGACCTCTTGCAGGCCTTCCACTCAAAGTATTCGCAAGGGTTTTCTGCTACCTTCTTCCAGCCCGGCAGGTGGTCTTAGGAATTTCTTTCAATCTAGCCAGAACACACAAGCAGCTTGGAATTCCCAACAGGTACAGGGAGACAGCACAACAGAAAATACTGCCTTTGAACCATCTGTCTATGACTGCAGCCCAATTACTTAACCCTCTTATTTCATTCCCTGGATTCAAAAAGCTTTCATCAGGAGCACAGTTACCTCCCTGTAATCTGACTGCAGCATTCAATGCTAATGCAGTTCAGTCGTTTAATGCTGTTTTGTTTCAATACTTGATCCTGAACATTTCTCTGGAAACTCACATTTTATGTTTACTGGCCTATTAAACCTTCAAAGTTTGCTAATCAAAAAAGATGTATTTCTACAATTCTCCTGAAACTTAACCCTGGCAGAAGTTTTGCAGATGTGTTCTAATTGCTGAGAGCGGCTTTGAGAACTATATTATCCAGCTGCAGGATTTTAATGGACATCATTCAACATGAGAAATAATTCTGTGCTATGAATGGGCAATAATTGTGATGTCCAGTGTGAAATTAAATTTCTTCCAAAGCTACTTAATGCCTTGGGGCTTTGGATTTCTTGTTTTCTGTTTCCTCTGGTGGAATTTTCAGCCAGTTGGTTCTCATTGAGTTGATCCACCTCCGCACCATCATTTCCTTCATATTCTGCTCCAGCTCATTGCACTTTGCCTAAGATCTACAGCAAACCCATTCACTCAAGCAACTGTGTTTATTTTCTTCACTGGCCGGCTCATTTTTGCTGCATTCTCCCCAGGAGATTCTGAGTGAATGAACGGCCAGATAGAGCAGAACCTGTGACACCCGAGAACATCCAAAATAAGGACCTCCAGCTCCTCAAAAACAGCTTTGTGCTTCGTTTTATTATATAAAACAACTGGAATAGTTTTGTGCACTTCAGCTAAAGGGGATCGACGCATGCCTTTAAATAATTTCAGAAGTTGCATCTATGCTTTTTCATTGTGCCCAATGTCATCTGTATGAAATGTGACAGATCTGCAGAGATTTCCTTCAAATTGTTAGTGAGCAACTTGTCAGCAACGTTTCCACGGCCCAAGCTAACGTTACTGAGAAAGGTCAGAAACTGCTCATTTTTCAAATAAGGACCCAAATAATGAACTAGAATACATTACATTTTTCACGTCTGCCTGGGCTACCCAACTGCAAGGATTGATTTCCTGTTGTCACGTTTTGCCACACCTTGCATATCAATGGTGGGGGTCGCTGGTTTAACTCAATGGCTAAATAGCAGTTCGTGATGCAGAACAAGGCCAGTAACCCGGGTTCAATTCCTCTACTGGCTGAAGCTATTAACGAAGGCCCTGCTGGCAGCACGGTGGTTAGCACTGCTGCCTCGTGGTGCCGAGGTCCCAGGTTAGATCCCGGCTCTGGGTCACTGTCCATGTGTGGAGTTTGCACATTCTCCCCATGTCTACGTGGGTTTCGTCCCCACAACCCAAAGATGTGCAGGTTAGGTGGATTGGCCACGCTAAATTGCCCCTTAATTGGGAAAAAATGAATTGGGTACTCTAAAAAAAAAAAATTTTTATGAAGATCCTGCCTTCTCAACCTCGCCACTCACCCGAGGTGTGATGATCCTGCGGTTAAATCACCACCAGTCTGCTCTGCCCCTCAAAGGGGAAAGCAGTCTATGGCGACTTTATCTTTAATGTCAATGATAAATTCTTATGGTCACATTAACGGAGAATACCAATGTGAATCTGTCATCTGCTTGCACAATCTGGCGAGCAGCTTCCCACAATTCTCTCAAAGTGCTTCCCAAATATGTTCCTTCAGCCATTGTTTTATTTCTCCAGGAACCAAAATCTGTATGGATGCACAAAGTATGGGATGCATTTAATGGTTCTAAAGGAAAAGGCAGAAGAAAATAGCAAAGGCCCTAGGAATTGTTTCTCGGGGTTTTATTGAGGGCGCTATAAGACTGGAGAGTAAGTAACCAATTTGACTGATAGTGCTCCTGCTCCTGTCCTAAATGGCCATTCATTACACGTGAGCTTGGAGAGAGAGGTTCAGCAGGATTTTAAATACAGCAAGGAAAGCTCACGGCACAGCCTAATCCTTTCCTCATCCGTCACCCTCTCCAGTAAAAGATGCTGGTTACCAATAAAGAACAGAAATCGTAGAATCAATGAATCATAGAAGCTTACAACAACAGTAGCAACTTACACTTAAAAACCTAGTAAAATGTGTAAGATGCTTCACAGAGCTTTATAAAGCAAAAACAAATCACAGAAAGAGGCCTTTCAGCCTTGTGTTGGGTCTTTGAAAGACTAGTCGTGCTTGGCACCCCATCTTGTTTTTTGTTAAATTTAGTGCACCCAATTCATTTTGTTCCAATTAAGGGGCAATTTAGCGTGACCAATCCACCTACCCTGCACAGCTTCGGGTTGTGGGAGCAAAACCCATGCAAACACGGGGAGAATGTGCAAACTCCACACGGACAATGACCCAGAGCCGGGATCGATCCTGGGACCTCGGTGCTGTGAGGCAGCAATGCTAACCACTGCGCCACTGTACTGCCCCATCTTTGGTTTTTAATCATATCTCATTAAGTTTCTTGTCCTCAAGTATCTGTGCAACTTCTTTGTAAAATTATTAATGGAATCAGTGTCTACCACCTGTGAAGGTCAAGCATACTGGACCAGGGTACCTGATACACTGGAATGATAAGCATGAGCGAAATTCTCCGGAAACGGCGCGATGTCCGCCGACTGGCGCCCAAAACGGCGCAAATCAGACGGGCATCGCGCCGCCCCGAAGGTGCGGAATGCTCCGCATCTTTGGGGGCCGAGCCCCAACATTGAGGTGCTAGGTCAGCGCCGGAGGAATTTCCGCCCCACCAGCTGGCGGAAAAGGCATTTGGTGCCCCGCCATCTGGCGCGGAAATGACATCTCCGGGCGGCGCATGCGCGGGAGCGTCAGCGGCCGCTGACAGTTTCCCACGCATGCGCAGTGGAGGGAGTCTCTTCCGCCTCCGCCATGGTGGAGACCGTGGCGGAGGCGGAAGGGAAAGAGTGCCCCCACGGCACAGGCTCGCCCGCGGATCGGTGGGCCCCGATCGCGGGCCAGGCCACCGTGGGGGCACCCCCCGGTGCCAGATCGCCCCGTGCCCCCCCAGGACTCCGGAGCCCACCCACGCCGCCTTGTCCCGCCGGTAAGGTAGGTGGTTCAATTTACGCCGGCGGAACAGGCAATTTATCGGCGGGACTTCGGCCCATCCGGGCCGGCGAATCGAGCGGGGGGACCCGCCAACCGGCGCGGCCTGATTCCCGCCCCCGCCGAATCTCAGGTGCCGGAGACTTCGGCAACCAGCGGGGGCGGGATTCACGCCAGCCCCCGGCGAATCTCCGACCCGGCGGGGGGTCGGAGAATGTCGCCCCATATTTATCCTCGAGAGCCCCCTAAAACACCCGGAAGTATTTAATCACTTGGGTGACCAATCAGAGAGAGAGGTCGTCCCCATATGAGGAAGAGGAAAATTCTGTAAGGAGCTGTTCTTCCAATTACAGGTTTTCCCTCTCTCCCAATTATGCTGCTCTTCAAGAGACAGAGGGCTGGATTCTCCGATTTTCAGTCTATCTCCGGAGGATCAATGACACCTAATGTGGGTAAAATTGGCGCCGCGCAGCACCAATCTTCCGACTGGTGAGCACCCGCGCCACGTAAAACGCCCAGCCTTCACAAAATAAACGGCTGGAGAATTGCCGGGTACGTGGCCGCGCATGGCGGCTGCCTGCAGCGGTTGCGCCGTTCAACATGGCGCCAACCTGCAAGATAGTGCCCCCCTGTAACCCCCCTCACCACCCCTGGGCCAGTCACCACCAGTCCCCCTAGCACTCGCCGGATCCCCCCCCCGGCTAGCAGCACAGCTCCCGCCCGACTGTGGCAGCGCTGGACTCAGTCCGCAGCCGCCGCGCCGGGTTCCCGACCACTGAGACCATGAGTCAACCGCGCTGTGGGGAACCCGGCCCATCGGGAGCGGAACATCGGGGGAGGGTCTTCAGCTGACGCGCTGAGGCCATCCCAACGGGAACGGAGCACGCGAAAACAGGCGCCGCCCCCGATTCCATCGTAAAATGGGATTCTCCGCCCGATCGCCGATTACGAAATCGGCATCGGGGAACGGAGAATCCGACCCAGAGTCTATGATTGGAGAAGCAGCCAGTGGGGAGAGGGATCTTATGACTGGAGGAATTATTCTGGCCGGCTTCCCTGGTACCATGCATGTCACTTCTCAATATTCTCTGGGATGCTGAGGAAAAGAAGCGGAAAATAAACTTTCCCAGTAACAGTAGGCCAGAACATGAGTGAGCCATTGCTCAGCCTTGCATTGTAAGTGCCCATCGTGGCCAGACCTGCATCTAAGCCGGGAGAGGTGTTGCCTGGGTCCGGGCCTCAACCAGACATGGTTGTTGGCTGGGCCCAAGTCTTGGCTGCAGGGAGGAAAGGGTGGAGGAGGTTGCTGGCTGGGCCTGAGTCTCGGCCTGGGTGGGGGGGGGGGGGGGGGGGGGGGGGGGGCAGAGGGACATGTGTGTGTGTGCATGCTGAGGCTAGAGGGACTGATTACCTCAGAAAATACTCGCAATTCATTCTGACCATTGTTTGTTGTCAGATTTTCAATTGGATTGTCTTAGTTCACCATGTGATAAAGTTAAATTATCCAAGATCAATTGTATCAGTTCTGTCATAATATACACCAGTATATCATGGTGCAGACACACACTGATGGACACACAGTGGGACCAATCAACATACACAACACCGCAGCCAATCACCAGTGAGAGCACACGCACTATAAAGACAGGGGACATCAGAGCTCCCGCTCATTCGAGTAGCAGCTAGCTAGGAGGACAGAGCTCACAGCCTGCAACACAGACATTCACCATGTGCTGAGTGCATCAACTGGTTAGGACAAGGCAAAGGTCTTTAGTTAAAGCTGGTATCGTATCACAAAGCTGGTATCAACAGTTCAAGTATGTTTAAATAGTTAACCTTTTAATAAAATAGTGTTGCACTACTTCAAGTGTTGGTGACCTGTTTGTGATCCAGAACACCCAACACATCAAATTCAGGGTCTTCCATCATCGCAACATCTGGTTCAATCTCTTAAAATGCGATTTATAAAATGGATCATTAGAACCCCGTTACAACAGCAGCATATATATTACGAAGAATAATCCCACAGCTCATTTTTAATATGAGTACAAAGAACACCAATTGAAATGTGAAGTGTATGTGGATGAAACCATTTGTTATTTGATGATTAGATTGGCCCTGTAGAATTAGTTTGTGTGTACTCCCTTTGCTTCACACTTCGACTGTTGAAAGTCAGTATCCTGATATGTTTGTCAGCATTCACTTTAAACCGGGAACAGGACTCAAAATTAACAGAACGAAACAAAAGAATTCTGAAGAGTGCTCATTGCCTGCAATTCATTTTTTGTAAGGGGCTGCAGATTGAGATTCATTCCCAATGAGTTACATTGTGCGGAATGTTACGGCCTCATCGCAGCGGGGCCAGGGCGGTAAAATGCAGCAAGCCATCCAAATGTCCATTGACTTCGACGGGACTGGAACATGCTGCTGGCAGGAGGAGCCATACAATTCCACGCCTTGTGCCAAGTGGTTAGATTTTTCTTTTTGGAAATGGATGATGGGAAATTTCTTTATAATAAATTGAACAAAAATCTTATTTATGGATTCCAAATTATAAGATTTTATATGTATAAAATGCAATCGTTGATATTTATGCTGTTTTAGCATTGTGGATAGCACATATGCTTCACAGCTCCAGGGTCCCAGGTTCGATTCCGGCTTGGGTCACTGTCTGTGCAGAGTCTGCACATCCTCCCCGTGTGTGTGTGGGTTTCCTCCGGGAGCTCCGGTTTCCTCCCTCTGTCCAAAGATGTGCAGATTAGGTGGATTGGCCATGATAAATTGCCCTGAGTGTCCAAAACTGCCCTTAGTGTTGGGTGGGGTTACTGGGTTATGGGGATAGGGTGGATGAGTGGACCTTGGGTAGGGTGCTCTTTCCAAGAGCCGGTGCAGACTCAATGGGCTAAATGGCCTCCTTCTGCACTGTAAATTCTATGAAAAATTCTATGATTATCCATCCAAAGAAGAAAACCCAAAAAGAATCACTACCAATACAAAAAGGTAACATGATGGCATTACCTAATAATGGAGTTAATGAGAGAATGGAAAGGAGCTCCTGGAAACCAAATGGTAGATCCCGAAAATCAAAATATAGTCCTCGAGAAAATTCTCAAAGAGCCCTGGGAAAAAGAAATTATTTTGACCCGGTTCCTGATCCTGACAATTGCCTGAGTGAAAACAAGTTCTCCTCAATTCCCCTCTGGATCATTTGATGAATTCCAATCTCTGTGGCCCAGTCACCAGAGAGAATGATTTTTCTGCCTGATGTTTTAACACACACACACACAATCTAGAAGTAATGAGACCAAATGTGGCGTCACATCACAGATCAGAGATCAAAATTGTAAAATTGCTGGGGCTGGATTTTAAGCTGCCTGTAGGAGTGATATCTGGTGCAGGCGAGTTCCGAAAATAGAGCACTCGAAAGTCATGTCACTCGTTCGGCACCTCCTTGATGTGCTGGCATTTTTAAAAAGAAGAGTAGATGGGGAAACCATCAACCCACATGCCTCCAATTCTGTTAAGCTCATTGATGAACTTGTCATCAAACTGGAGAGGGACAAAATCACATTTTCAAAGTTAATAATGGCAAACGTGAGTGGTCTGGAACACTTTAGTGCCCAGCTGTCAGGGACATAGCGACAAGCCATTATTCATCGTGGCTGGGGATGAAACACTTTGGGCAAAATTCTGTACCTTGACAACGCCACAAACGTGAACCACGATCGAGGGGAGAATCGGGCGTCCGGTCAAAACGAGGTCCACGACCAGCGCTGATTCGGGCTCCTGTCCCTCGTTGGTGCCGATAATGAAGTTTGTGCCCCGTGCCGGTGGTGGTATGCAAAACCAGCATTGGCATGAATTTAAATGTGATTAGCGGGTTGGACACAGTGTGCTCCACCCGTCCGCGATGCTACGCTCCTCTCAGGCGGAGGTTTCAGGGTGTGAATTGCTACGAGTATTTACAAACATGGACTGGGCACCATGGCTGCGGAAGGGGAGCGGGAGGCTAAATAAAACTCGAAAACCATTGAAAACTGTTGGGCTTGCTGGGGGATAGCAGCCCGACATAAGGACAGTAGCGGGTAGTGACTTGGTGCCAAGCCCGTGGACTTGGGATGTTCCCCTCACGTTTGGGGTGGTCTGGCTCAGACCACCTGAGGTACCCTCAAGAATGATGCTTAGAGATTAAACTGTAAAGAAGGCTTTATTAGGCTAATAACTATGCTACAGATTTGGACGAGAGCTGACTGCTATACAGACCATGAGGCAGGCCTTTATGTATGGCTCCCAGATGGGCGGAGCCAGAGGCGGAGTCCCCAGGGTTCCAAGCCTGGTCTTAAAGGGGACATCACCTTACATGATGATAAGGCAGTAACCGTTCATCACACCACCATTGCTGCAGTGTTTCTTCAAACACTGGCCTTTGGTGCTACTTACAGGCTCCTGGCTGCTCACAGTGCTGAGCGCTGCCCATGTCCTTTAAATGTTCAGAAGGTTTCTGGTCATCTGGGAGCCCACCCAGCCAGCCCCTTTGGACACCCTCAGACTCCAGCTGTTTCATGAAGCGGATGGGTGTGGCCAAGCTCAATCAGGGGCCCACCAGGTGTTGGCACTCAGATGCGCTGCTCCATTGCAGAGGAAGCTGGGGATCAGCAGAGCTCATGTCAATCAAAGAACACCTGCAGCACTGCCTTTGAAACCCTGCCTGGTTCTCTGCCCCTCTCAGGCAGAGGCCTCATCAGTGATCTCCACCCCTCAGGATCAACAGCTGTCTCCTCCTGGTGAGGTTGGTAGCGCTGACTGCCTCTGCTACCACCCCCAGGCAGTGTTCAGGTGGGCAGGCTTGAGCCCACGCTGGAGAAGAGGGTGTCCCTCCACCCCTCACTGGTATGGAGCTGTGGGTCCACCTTGGACCCCTGACCTCGGGGGGGGCAGGTCTTCTCTGAGCCATCTTGATGGCTGCAATGTGTCTGTGTTAAGTGGACTGCAGCTGGCAGGCTCTTTGGCGCTAACTCCAGCCCCAGGGCTTAGAACGCCTGCTGGGCTGGGAATTGCTCCGGATTCGTGCCAGCAGTGTGCTGGCCCATTCGCAGGTCCTGAATTGATCCACAAACAGCGCCCCAACTAGAACACAAACTGCATGCTCCCAAACGGACAATTTCACCCTTTGTGTAAAACAGGATAGTCAAACTGTGGTACTCATGCAGTGACACAAAGTTGCCATCACTTGAGGCAAGTGGTCTGAGTACTTAAAGAGCGAGCATTTGGACACTTGTGCAAACTGTGAGGCTGCTGGCCTCTGCTCTCCTGCCTGTTCCACAAGAGAAGAAGTTACAGGTTTTGATTGGCTGACATTTTCAAATTCCAAAATCCCGCCAATTTCACTGCAGGAAAATCCCAAATAACCGAACGGCTCAATGTTCAGGAAACTATTTGAATCTCACTCTTTGTGATCTGTTGATTGGATTTTCCCTCCCAATAATCGCTGTTGTTTGTCTTTTAACCTCGGCCTCCATCAGAAGGCTCCTGACACGACTAACTGAGAGCCAAACTTGCATCCGAGCCAATTAGGGCCTTTCCCTTTAAAAGTCAGTTGTGTCTCTGATGCCGACACAATGTGAGTTTGAGATCCAGAAATGGTCCAGCCATCGGATCCTGAGCCCGGATTGAAAATCCAACCCCTGATCTTTACGGTTCGCTACTACTCAACATGGTCTCATGACATACTGAGTCAGAAGGGAAACCCGAAAATCCTCTTGTTCACAGGTAACTCTGAACATAATGAGTGTCTCTTGTGGTTTTGTCAAAAGCAAAACAATCATTCGGAAACACTGGAGAGTGTATTGTCAATCTTACTGTAGTATCTTGCTGAAGTATACATTTGTCATTTTGACATTGCGGCCCAGTTGACAATGAGGCATCTGCTCAGCTGCAAGATTTGATTCATATGCCTGCCTTCAGGAAACGTCCAAACTGATACAGTATTGATTCCCTCCTAACAGCACAAATGGTTCTTTCTGCTCCACACCAATCAATACATCACATATTAGAGAGAAGTTTTCTCCAAAAGCAAATGCAACTAAATTGAATGTTTCAACTCTTCATTCAGATTTGCAAATAAATGTTTCCCCTGGCTGGAGGGTGGGGAGGGTCTGAATCAGGGGACGCAGTCTCAGAATAGGAGGCAGGATATTTAGGACTGTGATGAGGAGGAATTTATTCTCTCAGAGGGTGGTGAATCTTTGGAATTCTTTACCCCAAAGGGCTGTGGAGGCTCAGTCATTGTGCATGTACAAGATTGAGATCGAAAGACTTCTACATGTTAAAAACATCAAACGATACGGGGATAGTGCAGGACAATGATGCTGAAGTAGAAGATAAGCCTTGATCTCATTGAAAGGCAGAGTGCATTCAAAGGGCTGAATGGCCTACTCCTGCTCCTATTTCTAATGTTCTTACGTTTTTATGCTTTTAGTGGTGACCTCAAATGAGAACAGACCACATTACAATACTGAAATATTCTGCACCCATTGCATACCGGACTCCTAAATCTGTTTGCCTTAATCAGAGTCTATCAGAGTTACAGAATAGCAGTAGAGTATTATTTAAATGGTGATAGATTGGGAAATGTTGATGTATAAAGGGCCTTGGGTGCCTCGTACACCAGTGTGGTGATACAGCACTGTACTTCCCTAGCATTGTACATAGTTATATAATAGTTGTGTGTAACGTGGCCCTGTAATCCTGTGTATGGTACTGTGTATTGTACTGTAGCTCTGTAGAGGTTCGGTCACCTGTATGTAACCTGACCTGGCCACGGAGAGCTCCGCCTTGGCCACTCCCCCGGGAGTTAAGTATAAGACCCAGCTTCTGAGGCTGGACCCATTTTTTCTGGGGTCGTCTGTGTCGGGTAAGCTTCCTATGTAGTGTATTAAAGCCTTGGTTAAAGTCTCACATGTCTTTGTGGTTCTTGACGCTTAGCGCATCAATTTAATACACTACAGTTATAATGGAGGCTGCTCTGAAACCCGACAAGCTCTCACTTGACCCCCACGCTCCACGCGCGGATCATCTTTTCAACTGCTGGCTCCGGTGTTTCGAGGCCTACCTGGAAGCATCCTCCGCCTTCGCCAAAACGGACGCTGACCGACTCAACCTCCTGTGCTCACGGCTCGACTACGGGCTTTTCGACCTCATCACGGGAACAACGACCTACGCCGATGCCATCGTGAAGCTCAAACGTCGGTATGCACGAACTGTTAATTCTATTTACGCCCGCCACCGCCTCGCCTCCCGGCACCAGCAGCCGGGTGAACCCCTATCCGTGTTCGTTCGGGACCTCCGTGCCCTCGCGCTCACCTGCAACGCGCCAGCAGTCTCCGCTGAGCAGAACACTGAGGCCCTGGCGCGCGATGCCTTTGTAGCTGGCATCGCTTCCGTCCCAATTCGCCAACTCCTACTGGCACAAACTACCCTGACTCTGGACACGGCAGTCACTATGGCAGAGGCCCAACAGGCAGCCATTGACAATAATGCGCCTGCCTACACGCCTGCCCAAACTTCCTATGCGCCTGCCCACATTCCCTGTGGCCGCTACCTCCCAGCAACAACCCCTGCAAGTCACGGCCCACCCAGCCACACCAGCAGTAAAAAGAATGCCTGGGCCCCAGTGTTACTTTTGTGGCCAGGCAAAACACCCCAGGAAACATTGCCCTGCTAGAGATACTACCTGTTCAGCCTGTGGCAAGAAAGGCCATTTTGCAAACGTCTGCCGCTCCACCACTGCCTCGGGGTCCAACACCGCGGCCTGCTACTCCTGGGTGCCGCCATCCTCCGTTCCCGGCTCGTTATTCGACATGTGCGACGCATGGGCACCGCCATCTTAGATTATCCCCGGCCCGGCTTCCTTCACGTCCGGTCCGCCGCATGTCACTTCCGGTCCGCCGCTGATCGTCGCTTCCGGGTCCGCCCCGCCGCCGATCGTCACTTCCGGACCTGCGCACTGGACCGAAATGCTGCAAACAACTGAGATGCAGCCAACGACAGCAACCTGGCCTGCAACAGCAGCCTACGACGCCTGGGCGCCGCCACCTTCTTCCGCAGGCCGCTCCCCGGATCCGGCACCCTTCTCCAACAGCTCCACCATCGCATCCATCGTCCTCGACCAGGACCGACCACATCAGCTCGCCAGATCCACCATGGAGGTTCAGGTAAATTGTTTCACTGTTACCTGCCTCTTCGACAGCGGCAGCACGGAGAGCTTCCTCCACCCGGACACCGTGCGCCGCTGCTCCCTCAAGGTACTACCCACGCGCAGACATATTTCCATGGCCTCCAACTCCCAGTCGGCCGAGGTTTCGGGCTACTGCGTCGTCACCCTCTCAGTGAACGGCACGGTGTTCCAGGATTTGAAATTCATGGTCCTCCCTCACCTCTGCGCCGCCGCGATCCTCAGCCTGGACTTCCAATGCCACCTGCGCAGCCTCACCTTGCATTTTAACGGCCCCCTCCCCCCCTCACGGTCTCCAACCCCAAGTTCTTCCCTGATTCCCCCCCCGGGTCCCACCTGTAGTCTCTCCATGCTCAGGATCCCCCCCCCCCCTTCACTGTTTGCTAATCTCACCCCCGACTGCAAGCCCGTGGCTACTAAAAGTCGGCGTTACAGTTTCGGGGACCGCCAATTCATTCGAGCGGAGATTAAGCGCCTTCTCTCGGAAAAGATCATTGCTCACAGCATCAGCCCCTGGCGAGCCCAAGTGGTGGTAGTCAAGTCTAGCGAGAAACACCGCATGGTCATTGACTACAGTCAGACCATCAACCGGTACACGCTGCTTGATGCGTATCCCCTCCCCCGCATATCTGACATGGTCAACCGGATTGCACATTACCGGGTGTTCTCCACCATAGACTTGAAATCCGCCTACCACCAGCTCCCTATCCGCCCGGAGGACCGTAACTTCATGGCCTTCGAGGCAGACGGCCGCCTCTACCACTTTCTTAGGGTACCCTTTGGCGTCACCAATGGAGTCTCGGTCTTCCAACGGGAGATGGACCGAATGGTGGACCAGAACAGACTGCGGGCTATCTTCCCGTATCTGGACAACGTCACCATCTGCGGCCACAACCAGCAGGACCATGACATCAAGCTCATTAAATTCCTCCAAACTGCCAAACACCTCAATCTCACGTACAACAAGGCAAAATGTGTTTTCGGCACCACCCGCCTCGCCATACTCGGCTACGTGGTGGAGAACGGTGTCCTCGGCCCCGATCCCGACCGTCTGCGCCCCCTTCTCGAACTCCCCATTCCCACCTGCCCCAAAGAACTGAGGCGATGCCTCGGGCTCTTTGCCTACTATGCCCAGTGGGTGCCCGAGTATGCTGACAAGGTCCGACCCCTCCTCCGTTCCCCCTCATTCCCCCTCCCGCCCGAGGCCTGCCAGGCCTTCCACCTCCTAAAAACCGCTATCGCCAAAGCCGCCATGCATGCGGTAGACGAGTCTGCACCATTCCAAGTCGAGAGCGATGCCTCCGACTTTGCCCTGGGTGCCACCCTCAACCAGGCGGGCAGGCCCATCGCCTTCTTTTCCCGCACACTCCAAGGCCCGAAGATCCGCCACTCCTCTGTTGAGAAGGAGGCACAGGCCATAGTGGAAGCCGTCCGGCACTGGAGGCACTACCTGGCCGGAAAACCATTTACCCTCGTTACTGACCAACGATCAGTTGCGTTCATGTTCGACAACAAACAACGAGGTAAAATCAAAAATGATAAGATATTACGGTGGAGGATCGAACTCTCCACCTACAATTATAGTATCTTATACCGGCCAGGTAAGCTCAATGATCCTCCTGATGCCCTGTCCCGTAGTACTTGTGCCAACGCACAGGATGACCGACTGCGGGCACTACATAATGACCTGTCACCCGGGCGTCAGGCGGTTCTACCACTACACCAAGGGCCACAACCTGCCCTTCTCAGTCGGGGAGGTCAAGGCCATGACTAGGGACTGCCAAGTCTGTGCGGGGTGCAAGCCGCAATTCTACAAGCCAGACAAGGCGCACCTAATCAAGGTTACCCGCCCCTTTGAACGTCTCAGCATTGACATCAAAGGGCCCTTCCCCACCCACAACCGCAACACGTACTTCCTCAATGTCATCGACGAGTACTCGCGGTTCCCCTTCGCCATTCCCTGCCCCGACACGACCTCCGCCACCGTCATCAAAGCGTTGCACGACCTCTTCATGCTGTTCGGTTATCCCAATTACATTCACAGTGACCGGGGCTCCTCCTTCATGAGTGAGGAGCTGCGTCGGTACCTGCTCGCCAAGGGCGTTGCCTCGAGCAGGACGACCAGTTACAACTCCCGGGGGAACGGACAGGTGGAGAGGGAGAACGCGACAGTTTGGAAGGCCGTGCTGCTAGCCCTCAAGTCCAAAGGCCTACCAGTCTCCCGTTGGCAGGAGGCCCTCCCTGCCGCACTCCACTCCATCCGGTCCCTTTTGTGTACTGCAACGAATGCTACCCCTCATGAGCGGATGTTTCTCTTCTCCAGGAGATCAGCATCCGTGACATCGCTTCCGTCCTGGCTCTTGTCCCCGGGAGATGTCCTGCTCCGCAAACACGTGCAGACCTCTGAGGCGGAGCCCCTGGTGGAGAGAGTCCGTCTCCTCCACGCCAACCCACAGTACACGTACATAGCGTACCCCGACGGGCGTGAGGAGACCGTCTCCATCAAGGACCTGGCCCCCTCTGGGGCCCCTGCCGCCCCCGCCCCGCAACCTCCACCCCGCTCCCTCTCTGCTCCCGTCGATCCCTCGGCATGTTACTACTCCGTGCCAGCCGCTGTCATCCCGCAGTTTCACCTCGAGCCAGCCGAAGCGGTGGGGGACGTCATGCCGCCTCGCGACCCAGCACCACCGACCGCACGGATACCGCCGGACACTACCTCAGCGCCGCAGCTCCGACGTTCAAAGAGATCGACCAAACCCATCGTTCGTCTCGACCTCTGACGACACGGAACCTCCTGATGGACTCTGTTCGTTACTCCCTGTTTGTTCACTGTGTTTGCTACTCCATATTTTCACCCCGGACTTCCTTCTAAACAAGGGGTGAATGTGGTGATACACCACTGTACTTCCCTAGCATTGTACATAGTTATATAATAGTTGTGTGTAACGTGGCCCTGTAATCCTGTGTATGGTACTGTGTATTGTACTGTAGCTCTGTAGAGGTTCGGTCACCTGTATGTAACCTGACCTGGCCACGGAGAGCTCCGCCTTGGCCACTCCCCCGGGAGTTAAGTATAAGACCCAGCTTCTGAGGCCGGACCCATTTTTTCTGGGGTCGTCTGTGTCGGGTAAGCTTCCTATGTAGTGTATTAAAGCCTTGGTTAAAGTCTCACATGTCTTTGTGGTTCTTGACGCTTGGTGCATCAACCAGTCACTGAAAGCAAGCATGCAGGTACAGCAAGTTAGGAAGGTATGTTTGCCTTCATTACAAGTGTACAGGAGCAAGGATGGCCTACTGCAGGTTTACAGGGTCTTGGTGAGGCCACACCTGGAATATCGTGCCGAGTTTTGGTCTTCTTATATAAAAAAGGATATATGTTTCATTGAGAGAGTGTAGTGAATGTTCAGACTCATTCTGGGATGGGATGATTGCCATATTGGGTCGACTGAGCCTGTATTCACTGGATTTAGAAGAATGAGAGGGAATCACATTGAAAAATATAAAATTCTGACAGAGCTGAACAGACTGGATGCTGGGGGTGTCTAGAACAAAGGGTCACAGTCTCAGGATGCAGGGTAGGCCATTTAGGATTAAGATGAGGAGAGACGTTTGCACTGAGAGGATGGTGAACCTGTGGAATTCATTGTGACAGAAGGCTGTGGAGACTGTGAATATACTTATGAAGGAAATAAATAGATTTCTGGGCCCTAAAGGTGTCAAGGGGTATGGGGAGAGTGCGGGAGTATGACATTGAGATAGAAGATCAGAGATGATCATAGTGAATGGCAGAACAGGCTTGAAGTGCCAGATGGCGTTGTCCTGCTCCTATTCTCGATGTTTCTATGTTTCTGTAGTGGGCATCCTCTTATTGGCACTTACAGACCTTGAGCAGCTACTGCAGGAAAAGCCAGAAACCTTCCAAAATTAAATTTTCCTTGGAGTTGGAAGCAGTGGACCTTCTGACAAAACATCTCATTGGATCTACCAGTTTGTAGCTTTGTACCTTTCCCGATCACCTCACTAGTTGCCTTGTTGCTGCCTGAGAGTAAAAGAATGATCCCAAAATATTACCTGGTTGAAAGAATCCACCTTAGAGGTTTTAGAAACAACAAGGGATGTTTAGGCAGTTTTTCCTCATTGGCAGGTAGCATCCTCGAGTATTTGTGGGTTGCTGTACCGCAGTTTAATGCTGTGATTTTGACGACATGAACAGGTTGAGGAGACAGTCCCCAAGATTACCTCAGCTGAAAATGCGGCTTGAACCCAAGACAGTTGATGTTATGCTGAACCACATACTATCCAACTGAGTTAACCAGACTCCTGGGTTTTGACAGTTAACACCTTTTAAAGTAAGTAGTATTTCTCAGTAAAAACTTGTTCTTCAGCGCTGAGGACCCGGGTTTGATCCCAGCCCTGGGTCACTGTCCGTGTGGAGTTCACATATTCTCCCATGTCTGCACTGGTCTCATCCTTAACCCAAAGATGTGCAATGTAGGTGGATTGACCACGCTAAATTGACCCTTAAGTGGGAAAAAAATGAATTGGGTACTTTGAATTTGTTAAAATAGAAAAAGAAACAAAATTGTTCTGAACTGAATTCCTCTGTTATAAAAGGTCACACGGCACTATTGGAAGAAGTGCCGGCGAGTTCTCTTTGACCAGTATTTAGTGCTCAGCCAACATCGAGCTGGCCGTTTATATCATTGCTGTTTTTGGGAGCATGTTGCGTTCAAATTGGCTTCCTATAGTACCCAGTGATCACAGTTAAAAAGTGCTTAATTGGCTCCAAAGCGCTTTGGGACATCCTGAGGTCATGAAAGGTGTGATATAAATCTAAGTCTTTCTTTCCTTTATTTTCAGCAGAGCACATCTTTGAAAGCCAAAGCAAATTGTTATTATTAACAGATGCTTCAGCGGAAATTTTTTTTTTAAGTCTCAGCGTTGAGATGATAGATCAGGCCCTTCTCATCTTCCAATTTTCCTTTTACAACCTCTGAGGTCCAGGTTCTGTGATTTGTGTTCATTATTGTGTTACCAGTGTTGCAGGATGCAAAGGAAAGGGCTGCAGGCTCACCTTTGATCACTGGTATGCACTTCAGCTGAAAAGAAACAGATACAAGTGAAACATTTTCATTGCCTTATTATTTATACTTTGGACGAATTTGTTATGCTTAACAAGGTGAGGTGTCAGTGCTGAGCAATCCCACACTTTTGTTTTTGAGCACTCCTAGGTCAGTTATAGGTCAAGCAGATACAAAGTTCCCCTTATTTTGCATCATTTGTTTTCTGTTAAAGTGCAGCAAAATAGATTGTAAATTCTCTTCTCATGTTGAAATATTTAGTCACAAACCCTGGGCAGGATTCTCCCATCCCGCGGCAGAGTGTCTACGCCGTCGTAAACGCCGTCGCGTTTTATGACGGTGTGAACGAGCCGCTGCCAGGAGTACTTCTGGCCCCTACAGGGGGCCAGCACGGCGCTGGAGCGGTTTGCGCCACTCCAGCTGCCGATCTCAGCGTGAACTGGGCGCCGTGGGATCCGCGCATGTACAGTGGCGCTGGCGCAACATGGCACAGGAGTACAGGGGCCGGCACGTAGGAAAAGAGGCCGGGGGAGAGAGAGGCTGGCCCATGGATCGGTGGGCCCCGATCGCGGGCCAGGCCGCATCGGAGGCCCCTCCCCGGGATCGGAGCCCCCCTCACCCCCCCACAGGCTGCCACCCGACCCTTGCACGCAGAGTTCCCGCCGGCTGCGAGCAGGTGTGGACGGCGCCGGCAGGACTCGTTTTTTTTTCCCAAGGCCGCTTGGCCCATCCGGGCCGGAGAATCGGCGGGCAGGCCGTGTAAAGCGGCCCGCGACCGGCGGCACATCAACCACACGTCGGGGCGGCGTGGCCCGGTCACGGGGATTGTCCGGCCTGACCCAGGGCTGGGAGAATCCTGCCCCCATTCCACCAATAAATGGAGTTGTTGTGACATTTAGAATTATTCTGAGTGCTTTTTCATTGAACAAAGAACAAAAGAACAAAGAACAATACAGCACAGGAACCTTCGACCCTCCAAGCCTGTACCGGTCATGATACCACCCTTGGCCAAAGCCCGCAGCACTTCCTAGTGCCGTATCTCTCTATACCAATCCTATCGAACCTGGAACCCTGGAGCTGCGAAGCAACAATGCTAACCACTGTGCTACCGTGATGCAAAAAATATGGTTAAAAACAAAAGAAAGATTTACGTTTGATTGGACACAGAGGGAACGCGTGGCTCTCACAGTCAATGTTGTGAACAGTCAGCACGCACCTCGTTTCATTTTCCCTTGTTATATGTGCAGATCACGTTAGTCATACAGGGAGGGGAAAAAAACTACACGGACAGAAACTAGTGGAATGTGGCAGCCCTGCGCATGGGCAATGATCAATAACATATCTCATGGGCTGCACTCAAAACTCTGAGAGGCTGCATGTGGTCCCCAGGCCGCTTATGCCCACCACTGCTACAGATGAAAATTGAAGGGTCCCAGAGGACTGCAAAGTGGCGAATGTAACACCACTATTTAAGAAGGGAGGCAGAAGATGGGAAATTATAGGCCGGTTAGCCTGACTTCGGTCATTGGTAAGATTTTAGAGTCCATTATTAAAGATGAGATCGCGGAGTACTTGGAAGTGCATGATAAAATAGAACTGAATCAGCACGGCTTCATCAAGGGGAGGCCATGTCTGACAAATCTGTTAGAATTCTTTGAGGAAGTAACAAGGAAGTTAGACAAAGGAGAACCAGTGGACGTGATTTATTTAGATTTCCAGAACGCCTTTGACAAGGTTACACATAGAAGATTGTTAAATAAGTTAAGAATCCATGGTGTTCAGGGTAAGACCCTGGCATGGATAGAGGATTGGCTGACTGGCAGAAGGCAGAGAGTGGAGATAAAGGGGTCTTTTTCAAGATGGCAGCTGGTGACTGGTGGTGTACCTCAGGGGTCGGTGATGGGACCACAACTTTTCACAATATACATTAATGATCTGGAGGAAGGAACTGAAGGCACTGTTGCTAATTTTGCAGATGATACAAAGATCTGTAGAGGGACAGGTAGTATTGAGGAAGCAGGCAGGCTTCAGAAGGACTTGGACAGGCTAGGAGAGTGGGCAAAGAAGTGGCAGATGGAATATAATGTGGAATTTTTTTTTTTTTTGGAAGGAGAAATGGAGACATAGACTATTTTCTTAATGGGAAGATGCTGAGGGAATCAGAAGCACAAAGGGACTTGGGAGTCCTTGTTCACGATTCTCTTAAGGTTAACAAACAGGTTCAGTTGGCAGTTAGGAAGGCAAATGCAATGTTAGCATTCATGTCGAGAGGGCTAGAATACAAAACCAGGGATGTACTTTTGAGGTTATATAATAATAATAATAATTGCTTATTGTCACAGGTAGGCTTCAATGAAGTTACTGTGAAAAGCCCCTAGTCGCCACATTCCGCCGCCTGTTCGGGGACGCCGGTACGGGAATTATAAGGTTCTGGTCAGACCCCATTTGGAGCATTGTGAGCAGTTTTGGGCCCTGTATCTGAGGAAGGACGTGCTGGCCTTGGAAAGGGTCCAGAGGAGGTTCACAAGAATGATCCCTGGAATGAATAACTTGTCGTAGGAGGAACGGTTGAGGATTCTGGGTCTGTACTCGTTGGAGTTTAGAAGGATGAGGGGCATCTTATTGAAACTTACAGGATACCGCGAGGCCTGGATAGAGTGGACGTGGAGAGAATGATTCCACTTGTAGGAAAAACTAGAAGCAGAGGACACAATCTCAGACAAAGGGGCGATCCTTTAAAACAAAGATGAGGAGGCATTTCTTCAGCCAGAGGGTGGTGAATCTGTGGAACACTTTGTCGCAGAAGGCTGTGGAGGCCAAATCACTGAGTGTCTTTAAAACAGAGATAGATAGGTTCTTGGTTAATAAGAGGGTCAGGGGTTATGGGGAGAAGGCTGGAGAATGGGGATGAGAAAAATATCAAAGAACAAAGAACAAAGAAATGTACAGCACAGGAACAGGCCCTTCGGCCCTCCAAGACTGTGCCGACCATGCTGCCCGTCGAAACTAAAATCTTCTTCACTTCCGGGGTCCGTATCCCTCTATTCCCATCCTATTCATGTATTGGTCAAGATGCCCCTTAAACGTCACTATCTTCCCTGCTTCCACCACCTCCTCCGGCAGCGAGTTCCAGGCACCCACTACCCTCTTGTGTAAAGAAACCTGCCTCGTACATCATCTCTATACCTTGCCCCTCGCACCTTAAACCTATGCCCCCTAGTAATTGACCCGTCTACCCTGGGAAAAAGCCTCTGACTATCCACTCTGTCTATGCCCCTCATAATTTTGTAGACCTCTATCAGGTCGCCCATCAACCTCCGTCGTTCCAGTGAGAACAAACCAAATTTATTCAACCTCTCCGGTGGACCTGTACACCTAGATCTCTCGGACTGTCAATACTCGAGGGTTCTACCATTCACTGTATATTCCCTACCTGCATTAGACCTTCCAAAACGCATTACCTCACATTTGTCCGGATTAAACTCCATCTGCCATATCTCTGCCCAAGTCTCCAAACGATCTAAACCCTGCTGTATCCTGACAGGTTGGGCTACCCGCAATTCCACCAACCTTTGTGTCGTCAGCAAACTTACTAATCAGACCATCCTTCCTGTATCTACCCTACCTAATTCTATTAGAATTTTATAGGTTTCTATAAGATCCCTACTCATTCCTCTGAACTCCAGCAAATATAATCCGAACCAAATCAATCTCCTCATACTTCAGTCCTGCCACCCCAGCAATAAATACGGAGACTATCACAAGCAAATCAATTTCTCCAAAACAGATCTAGAGAAACTGGTAAATTATTGAAACAGTGAAAAGCTGATGGCAGAGGCGATGGAAGGCCAGAATTTCCAAGCAATGCCACAGCTAGTTGGATTGCAGTGGAAGGCAGTTGCACATTTTGTCCAGCCTTGTAACTTTAGGCCAACACACTAAGTTATAATATGGGAAAACGTGAGATTATCTATTTTGGCAGGAAAACATCTGGGTCACTGTGCGCAGTATTGGTCCGTGATGTCTCGGATCGTGTTTTCGGGATCCTTAAGGGGGAGGGGGAGCAGCCCCAAGCCGTGGTCCACATAGGTACCAACGACATAGGTAGGAAAATGGAACGGGATGTAAGGCAGGAATTCAGGGAGCTAGGGTGGAAACTTAGATCGAGGACAAACAGAGTTATTATCTCTGGGTTGTCACCCGTGCCAGCGAGACGAGGAATAGGGAGAGAGAGAGAGAGAGAGAGAGAGAGAGGAGTCGAACACGTGGCTACAGGGATGGTGCAGGAGGGAGGGTTTCAGATTTCTGGATAATTGGGGCTCATTCTGGGGTCAGTGGGACCTCTACAAACGGGATGGTCTACACCTGGACCAGAGGGGTACCAATATCCTGGGGGGGGGAAATTTGCTAATGCTCTTCGGGTGGGTTTAAACTAGGTCAGCAGGGGATTGGGAACCTGAATTGTAGCTCCAGTATACAGGAGGTTGAGAGTAGCGAGGTCATGAGTACGGTTTCAAAGTTGCAAGAGTGTACTGGCAGGCAGGAAGGTGGTTTAAAGTGTGTCTTCTTCAATGCCAGGAGCATCCGTAATAAGGTGGGTGAACTTGCGGCATGGGTTGGTACCTGGGACTTTGATGTTGTGGCCATTTCGGAGACATGGATAGAGCAGGGACAGGAATGGTTGTTGCAGGTGCCAGGGTTTAGATATTTCAGTAAGCTCAGGGAAGGTGGTAAAAGAGGGGGAGGGGTGGCATTGTTAGTCAAGGATAGTATTATGGTGGCAGAAAGGACGTTTGATGAGGACTCATCTACTAAGGTAGTATGGGCTGAGGTTAGAAACAGGAAAGGAGAGGTCACCCTGTTAGGGGTTTTCTAGTTCCAGAGATGTAGAGAAAAGGATTGCAAAGATGATTCTGGATAGGAGCGAAAGCAACAGGGGGACTTCAACTTTCTAAATATTGACTGGAAACGCTATAGTTCGAGTACTTTAGATGGGTCCGTTTCTGTCAAATATGTGCAGGAGGGTTTCCTGACACAGTATCTAGATAGGCTAACGAGAGGCGAGGCCATATTGGATTTGGTACTGGGTAATGAACCAGGACAGGTGTTAGATTTGGAGGTAAGTGAGCACTTTGGTGATAGTGACCACAATTCGATTATGGTTACTTTAGTGATGGAAAGGGATAGGTATATACCGCAGGGCAAGAGTTATATCTGGGGGAAAGGCAATTAAGATGAAAGGAGGCAAGGCTTAGGATGCATCGGATGGAGAGGAAAACCCAGTTTAGTGAAGGGTAGGTGGTGCCTCACAAACCTTATTGAGTTCTTTGAGAAGGTGACCAAACAGGTAGACGAGGGTAAAGCAGTTGATGTAGTGTATATGGATTTCAGTAAAGCGTTTGATGAGGTTCCCCACAGTAGGCTACTGCAGAAAATACGGAGGCATGGGATTCAGGGTGATTTAGCAGTTTGGATCAGAAATTGGCTAGCTGGAAGAAGACAAAGGGTGGTGGCTGATGGGAAATGTTCAGACTGGAGTCCAGTTACTAGTGGTGTACAAGGATCTGTTTTGGGGCCACTGCTGTTTGTTATTTTTATAAATGACCTGGAGGAGAGTGTAGAAGGATGGGTGAGTAAATTTGCAGATGACACTAAAGTCGGTGGAGTTGTGGACAGTGCAGAAGGATGTTACAAGTTACAGAGGGACATCGTTAAGCTGCAGCGCTGGGCTGAGAGGTGACAAATGGAGTTTAATGCAGAAAGGTGTGAGGTGATTCATTTTGGAAGGAATAACAGGAAGACAGTACTGGGCTAATGGTAAGATTCTTGGTAGTGTGGATGAGCAGAGAGATCTCGGTGTCCATGTACATAGATCCCTGAAAGTTGCCACCCAGGTTGAGAGGGTTGTTAAGAAGGCGTACGGTGTGTTAGCTTTTATTGGTAGAGGGATTGAGTTTCGGAGCCATGAGGTCATGATTCAGCTGTACAAAACTCTAGTGTGGCCGCATTTGGAGTATTGCGTGCAATTCTGGTCGCCGCATTATCGGAAGGTTGTGGAAGCATTGGAAAGGGTGCAGAGGAGATTTACCAGAATGTTGCCTGGTATGGAGGAAAGATCTTATGAGGAAAGGCTGAGGGATTTGAGGCTGTTTTCGTTAGAGAGAAGAAGGTTAAGAGGTGACTTAATTGAGGCATACAAGATGATCAGAGGATTGGATAGGGTGGACAGTGAGAGCCTTCTTCCTCGGATGGTGATGTCTAGCACGAGGGGACATAGCTTTAAATTGAGGGGAGATGGATATAGGACAGATGTCAGAGGTAGGTTCTTTACTCAGAGAGTAGTAAGGGCGTGGAATGCCCTGCCTGCAACAGTAGTGGACTCGCTAACACTAAGGGCATTCAAATGGTCATTGGATAGACATATGGACGATAAGGGAATAGTGTAGATGGGCTTTAGAGTGGTTTCACAGGTCGGCGCAACATCGAGCGCCTGTACTGCGCTGTAATGTTCTTTGTTTTAGAGAGCCCAAAGATATTTTCATAAGCAAGGGTGCAAAGGATATAAATGTGTTCGAAAAAGCCCAGAGATGGTTTACTAGACTAATACTTGGAAAGACCAAGGGCTGGTTTAGCACACTGTGCTAAATCGCTGGCTTTTAAAGCAGACCCAGACAGGCCAGCAGCACGGTTCAATTCCCGTACCAGCCTCCCCGAACAGGCGCCGGAATGTGGCGACCAGGGGCTTTTCACAGTAACCTGATTTGAACCCTACTTGTGACAATAAGCGATTTTCATTGTCTGATGAGGACAGGGTGGACAGGCGATAATAATAATAATCTTTATTATTGTCACAAGTAGGTTTACATTAACACTGCAATCAAGCAACTGTGAAAATCCCCCAGTCGCCACCCCCGGCACCTGTTCGGGTAGAGGGAGAATTCAGAACGTCCAACCAACCCAACAGCACCATGATTGAATTGTGGAGAAGGCTCGATGGGCCGAGTGGCCTAATTCTGCTCCGATATCATATGGTCTTATGGTCATCATATTAATGAGGTGTACAGTCCAATTTTGGGCTATTCAAGCCTCCTAGTTTGGGCTCATGTTTCAACTGAACCTTTGAAACCGGACGCTGACAAATATCTAATCCTTATATAAAGCTCTTTGACAACTCACCCTAAGCATTTGAACAGCCACTTGGTGTAGGCACATGGACTTTTCACTTCTTAGTAACTTCACCCGTTGCAGAATTTGTACCTCTAAACCCGTGCAAGGCTTTTGACCACATGTGAAGCATTGTTAAATGCCTGAGGCACTACATTGTGGGAAGGTTATCAAAATAATGGGAGAGATGCAATGTAAAAGACAAAGAGCGGGGTTCTCCGGCCGCGTCTGCCTGGCGACCGGAGAATCCCGCCCGAGGTCAATGGACTTCTCCATTGTCCACGTCCTGCCACTGGCGGCTTGCGGCGGGTGGAAGAATCCAGCCCAAAGGTTCTCAGTGGAATTCTCCATCGGCGGGATCTTCTGTTCCGCCAGCAGTGCACCCTCGGCCGGGATTTCCCAACGGCGTGGGGTTACCACAATGGGTAACCCCATTGGCCAGCTACGGGAACGGAGAATCCTGCTGCCGGCGGGGGGGAGGCACCATGCTGGAAAACACGGCTGGCGGTCCAGAGAATCCCTCTTTATTTTTCAAACAGCCTTGAGAAATTGGGCTCTTTGTTACTGGTGTGTAAAGATATATAGGTGGAGGGCGTTGTTTAATTAAGCACTTGTAAAGAAAGATGTCTGTGACTCGTGGGCACCGCAGGGGTTGGGGTGCTTCATCAACCCCCAAAAGGACATTTTGACTTAATTGGATAAGCTTTCTTTGGCGTCTTGGTTCTGTTCCAGTGCCCATTTAAGGGGCTACCAGTTTAATTTACTTTGCGAATTTGTTAATTTGCCCATTTGTTTATTTGTAATGCTCAGAAGAGTATAAAGAGAGACTTTACCCCTTTGGGGTATGAATCTAATTTAAAGTGTTAATTTGTTTACTTGCCCATTTATTTATTTGCCATGCTCAATAGTGACTGTGTCCATTTAAGGGTCTTTCAATTAGTTTGTTTGTTTCTTATTTAACTTATTTAATTCATACACTCAAAAGGTTATAAAGAGACTGCTGGGACACGAGATGGGTATGTAGGAGGCTGATATACTTCATCCTGCATTCTGTGAATAAACCTATTAAAAAGAAAGGTTAGGGGCGGAATTCCCCCCCCCCCCCACGCCGGGTGCGAGAATCGGCGGGGTGCCACGCGAGTCCCGCCACGCCACCCCGACGCCCACACGCGATTCTCCCACCCCCCCCAAACCGGCGCGGCGAGAATCACGGCTGGCCGCTGGGAGAATCGCCGCTTGCCGTTGGTAACAGGCGAGAGGTGATTCTCTGGCCCAGATGGGCCGAGCGGCCTGCCCAACACGACAGGTTCCCACCGGCGCCGTCCACACCTGGTCACTGCCGGCAGGAACAGCGCGGGAACGCTGGGGGGGGGGGGTGCGCCTGTGGGGGAGGGGAGGGGGGTTCCTGCACCAGGGGGGGGGCTCAAAAGGTGCCCACCGATCGGCGGGCCGGCTTCTCTGAAGGAGGACCTCCTTTCCTCCGCCGCCCCACAAGATCCATCCGACATCTTCTTGCGGGGCAGCCACGGGGAGGACGGCAACCGCGCATGCGCAGGTGATGTCATTTACTCGGCGCTGGTCGCGTCCTTTACGCGGCGCCGCTTTTACTCAGCGCCAAGGCCAGGCACGCGTCAATGACGCGGCGCCGCTCCTAGCCCCCAGGAGGCGGGAGAATAGGGGGCTGGGAGCGGTCTCCGACGCCGGAGTGAAACACTCCGGTTTTCACTCCGGCGTCGGGACTTAGTCTCCCGATGGAAGAATTGCGCCCAGTGTCTATCTTCGGACTTCATCAACTGGCTTGCGGCTGGAACATGATTGCTTTTCCCTTGAGCTGAACAAAAAAATGTTCAATACATTAAGGTTATGAGGAGGTGGATAATGGCAGACTGGTCAGCAAGGCAGTAATGAGAGAACACAAGGTTAATATCACAAGATGAACTCAAGGAAAGGTTACCATGTTTTTCTACTCAAAGGATGGTTAGAATGTGGCATTCTCCACCACAAACCATGATTGCAAAAAAATTCATGAACTCTTTTAAAGTGAATTTAGTTCCTTGAAAAGAGAAATACTGGGGCAGCACTGTGGTGCAATGGTTAGCACTGCTGCCTCAAGGCGCC
The DNA here is from genome assembly GCF_047496885.1 of Scyliorhinus torazame. Classification (NCBI taxonomy): domain Eukaryota; kingdom Metazoa; phylum Chordata; class Chondrichthyes; order Carcharhiniformes; family Scyliorhinidae; genus Scyliorhinus; species Scyliorhinus torazame. The sequence goes on along the minus strand of NC_092715.1, from coordinate 69,376,719 downwards.
GAGGACCGGGTTCGATCCTGGCCCTGGGTCACTGCCCGTGTGGAGTTTGCACATTCTCCCTGTGTTTGCGTGGGTGTCATCCCCACAACCCAAAGATGTGCAGGGTAGGTGGATTGGCCATGCTAAAGTGCCCCTTAATTGGAAAAAATAATTGGGTACTTTAAATTTAAAAAAGAAGAGAAAGGGGAGCCAGCAGGGAAGTGGAATTAAACTTGGTTGATCACATGGAATGAAGCACCAGCAGGCTAGATTGGATTGGATTGGATTTGTTTATTGTCACGTGTACCGAGGTACAGTGAAAAGTATTTTTCTGCGAGCAGCTCAACAGATCATTAAGTACATGGGAAGAAAAGGGAATAAAATACATAATAGGGCAACACAACATATACAATGTAACTACATAAGCACTGGCATCAGATGAAGCATTCAGGGTGCAGTGTTAATGAGGTCAGTCCATAAGAGGATCATTTAGGAGTCTGACAACAGCGGGGAAGATACTGTTTATGAGTCTGTTCATGTGTGTTCTCAGACTTCCGTATCTCCTGCCCGATGGAAGAAGTTGGAAGAGTGAGTAAACCGGGTGGGAGGGGTCTTTGATTATGCTACCCCCTTTTCCCAGGCAGCAGGAGGTGTAAATGGAGTCAATGGATGGGAGGCCGGTTCGTGTGATGGACTGGGCGGTGTTCACGACTCTCTGAAGTTTCTTGCGGTCCTGGGCCGAGCAGTTGCCATACCAGGCTGTGATGCAGCCAGATAGGATGCTTTCTATGGTGCATCTGTAAAAGTTGGTAAGGGTTAATGTGGACATGCCGAATTTCCTTAGTTTCCTGAGGAAGTATAGGTGCTGTTGTGCTTTCTTGGTGGTAGCGTCGACGTAGGTGGACCAGGAAGACTGCTTAACCACTTCCTTACCTTGCAGGTCAGCTGTTCGGGAGAGAGAGGGAGCCGGGACCTTGGAAACAGCGCGGGAGTTTGAAAAAGCGCGGGAGCTGCGAGGCAGAGGGGACAGAATAAAAGGTCGCTGCCTGGGTGAGGTAAGTACTGCGTAACCACTTCCTTACCTTGCAGGTCAGCTGTTCGGGAGAGAGAGGGAGCCAGGACCTTGGAAACAGCGCGGGAGTTTGAAAAAGCGCGGGAGCTGCGAGGCAGAGGGGACAGAATAAAAGGTCGCTGCCTGGGTGAGGTAAGTACTGCGTAACCACTTCCTTACATTGCAGGTCAGCTGTTCGGGAGAGAGAGGGAGCTGGGACCTTGGAAACAGCGCGGGAGTTTGAAAAAGCGCGGGAGCTGCGAGGCAGAGGGGACTGAATAAAAGGTCGCTGCCTGGGTGAGGTAAGTACTGATTAACCACTTCCTTACCTTGCAGGTCAGCTGTTAGTTTCGGGAGATCAGTTTTGGGAGCAGGCCTATTGGCTGACTGTAAATCAGGAAGGATACAAAAAGTGTGGCTGAAGTGCCTATAGAAAAGGAGTGCTGGAGGTAAACAGAGTGTATCTAAATTTGGGTAAGGCTGAGTTCGGGTAAGAGGTGAGTGAGGGCTGTGTTTGTTTTTTGGAGTTTGGTGTTTGGGGTTGAGTCCCCCCCCCCCCAAAAAAAAAATCCAATTAGTTAAGTAAATTAATTAACTAGTTAAGGGAATTTGGTGCTCATCTTAAGGAGGTGCAGAGAAGCAGACCTGTGAGGGAGCCTCGGGAGCAATTACATCACAGCCAGCAGGTGAGTGATTGGCTTGTAACTGGTAAGTGATTTCTCTCTCTTTGACTTTCTCTTAGCTGTGTTCAAATTTAACTTCAGGTTTAAGTCATGGCAGGAGAGCTCAGACCCGTGTCATGCTCCTCTTGTGAGATGTGGCAAGTCAGGGACCCTTCTGGTGTCCCTGTCTCCTTCATCTGCAAGAAGTGTGTCCAACTGCAGCTCCTGTTAGACCGCTTGACGGCTCTGGAGCTGCGGATGGACTCACGTTGGAGCATCCGCGATGCTGAGGAAGTTGTGGATAGCACATTCAGTGAGTTGGTCACACCGCAGATTAAAATTACTGAGGCAGATAGGGAATGGGTGACCAACAGACAGAGGAAGAGTAGGAAGGCAGTGCAGGGATCCCCAGCGGTCATCTCCCTCCAAAACAGATTTACCGTTTTGGAAACTGTTGGGGGAGATGGCTCACCAGGGGAAGGTGGCAGCAGCCAGGTTCATGGCACCGTGGCTGGCTCTGCTGCACAGAAGGGCAGGAAAAAGAGTGACAGAGCTATAGTGATAGGGGATTCATTTGTAAGGGGAATAGACAGGCGTTTCTGTGGACGCAAACGAGAATCCAGGTTGGTATGTTGCCTCCCTGGTGCAAGGGTCAAGGATGTCTCGGAGCGGCTGCAGGGCATTCTGGAGGGGGAGGGTGAACAGCCAGCTGTCGTGGTGCATATAGGCACCAACGATATAGGTAAAAAACGGGATGAGGTCCTACAAGCTGAATTTAGGGAGTTAGGAGTTAAACTAAAAAGTAGGACCTCAAAGGTAGTAATCTCAGGATTGCTACCAGTGCCACGTGATAGTCAGAGTAGGAATGACAGGATAGCTAGGATGAATACGTGGCTTGAGAGATGGTGCAAGAGGGAGGGTTTCAAATTCCTGGGACATTGGGACCGGTTCTGGGGGAGGTGGAACCTGTACAAATCGGACGGTCTGCATCTGGGTGGGACCGGAACCAATGTTCTCGGGGGTGTGTTTGCTAGTGCAGTTGGGGAGGGTTTAAACTAATGTGGCAGGGGGATGGGAACCGATGTAGGAAGTCAGTGGGGACAGAAACAAAAGGCAGGAAGGGAGAGTGTGTAAAGCATGACCTGAGAAAGCAGGGCAGAGAGCAAGGAAGGTCTACATTAAACTGCATTTATTTCAATGCAAGGGGCCTGACGGGCAAAGCGGATGAACTCAGGGCATGGACGGGCACATGGGACTGGGATATTATAGCTATGACTGAAACATGGCTAAGGGAGGGGCAGGACTGGCAGCTCAATGTTCCGGGGTACAGATGCTATAGAAAGGGGGGTTGGATAGGGTGGACAGTGAGAGCCTTCTCCCGCGGATGGATATGGCTGGCACGAGGGGACATAACTTTAAACTGAGGGGTAATAGATATAGGACAGAGGTCAGAGGTAGGTTCTTTACGCAAAGAGTAGTGAGGCCGTGGAATGCCCTACCTGCTACAGTGGTGAACTCGCCAACATTGAGGGCATTTAAAAGTTTATTGGATAAACATATGGATGATAATGGCATAGTGTAGGTTGGATGGCTTTTGTTTCGGTGCAACATCGTGGGCCGAAGGGCCTGTACTGTGCTGTATTGTTCTATGTTCTATGTTCTAAAGGATAGAACAGGAGGTAAGAGAGGAGGGGGAGTGGCGTTTTTGATTAGGGAGAACATCACGGCAGTACTTAGAGGGGATAGATCCGAGGGTTCGCCCACTGAGTCTATATGGGTGGAACTGAAAAATAAGAAGGGAGAGATCACCTTGGTAGGACTGTACTACAGGCCCCCAAATAGTCAGCGGGAAATTGAGGAGCAAATATGTAAGGAGATTACAGATAGCTGCAAGAATAATAGGGTGGTAGTAGTAGGGGACTTTAACTTTTCCAACATTGGCTGGGACAGCCAGAGCATTAGGGGCTTGGATGGAGGGAAATTTGTTGAGTGTATTCAGGAGGAATTTCTCATTCAGTATGTGGATGGACCGACTAGAGAGGGGGCAAAACTTGACCTCGTCTTGGGAAATACGGAAGGGCAAGTGACAGAAGTGCTAGTGAGAGATCACTTTGGGACAAGTGACCATAACTCCATTAGTTTTAAGATAGCTATGGAGAATGATAGGTCTGGCCCAAGAGTTAAAATTCTTAATTGGGGCAAGGCCAATTTTGATGGTATCAGACAGGAACTTGCAGAGGTAGATTGGGGGAGACTGTTGGCAGGCAAAGGGACGGCTGGTAAATGGGAGGCTTTTAAAAATGTGTTAACCAGGGTGCAGGGTAAGCACATTCCCTTTAGAGTGAAGGGTAAGGCTGGTAGAAGTAGGGAACCCTGGATGACTCGAGATATTGAGACTCTGGTCAAAAAGAAGAAGGAGGCATATGACGTACATAAGCAACTGGGATCAAGTGGATCCCTTGAAGAGTATAGAGATTGTCGAAATAGAGTTAAGAGGGAAATCAGGAGGGCAAAAAGGGGACATGAAATTGCTTTGGCAAATAATGCAAGGGAGAATCCAAAGAGATTCTACAAATACATAAAGGGGAAAAGAGTAACTAGGGACAGAGTAGGGCCTCTTAAGGATCAACAAGGGCATCTATGTGCAGAGCCACAAGAGTTGGGTGAGATCCTGAATGAATATTTCTCATCGGTATTCACGGTGGAGAAAGGCATGGGTGTTAGGAAACGAAGGGAAATAAATAGTGATGTCTTGAGAAGTGTGCATATTACAGAGGAGGAGGTGCTGGAAGTCTTAAAGCGCATCAAGGTAGATAAATCCCCGGGACCTGATGAAATGTATCCCAGGGTGTTGTGGGAGGCTAGGGAGGAAATTGCGGGTCCCCTAACAGAGATATTTGAATCATCGGCAGCCACAGGTGAGGTGCCTGAAGATTGGAGAGTGGCGAATGTTGTGCCCTTGTTTAAGAAGGGCAGCAGGGAAAAGCCTGGGAACTACAGACCGGTGAGCCTAACGTCTGTAGTAGGTAAGTTGCTAGAAGGTATTCTGAGAGACAGGATCTACAAGCATTTAGAGAGGCAAGGACTGATTCGGGGCAGTCAGCATGGCTTTGTGCGTGGAAAATCATGTCTCACAAATTTGATTGAGTTTTTTGAGGGGGTGACCAAGAAGGTAGATGAGGGCAGTGCAGTAGACGTTGTCTACATGGACTTTAGCAAAGCCTTTGACAAGGTACCGCATGGTAGGTTGTTGCAGAAGGTTAAAGCTCACGGGATCCAGGGTGAGGTTGCCAATTGGATTCAAAATTGGCTGGACGACAGAAGGCAGAGAGAGGGTGGTTGTAGAGGGTTGTTTTTCAAACTGGAGGCCTGTGACCAGTGGTGGGCCTCAGGGATCGGTGCTGGGTCCACTGTTATTTGTGATTTATATTAATGATTTGGATGAGAATTTAGGAGGCATGGTTAGTAAGTTTGCAGATGACACCAAGATTGGTGGCACAGTGGATAGTGAAGAAGGTTATCTAGGATTGCAACGGGATCTTGATCAATTAGGCCAGTGGGCCGACGAATGGCAGATGGAGTTTAATTTAGATAAATGTGAGGTGATGCATTTTGGCAGATCGAATCAGGCCAGGACCTACTCAGTTAATGGTATGGCGTTGGGGAGAGTTACAGAACAAAGAGATCTAGGAGTACAGGTTCATAGCTCCTTGAAGGTGGAGTCGCAGGTGGACAGGGTGGTGAAGAAGGCATTCGGCATGCTTAGTTTCATTGGTCAGAACATTGAATACAGGAGTTGGGACGTCTTGTTGAAGTTGTACAAGACATTGGTATGGCCACACTTGGAATACTGTGTGCAGTTCTGGTCACCCTATTATAGGAAGGATATTATTAAACTGGAAAGAGTGCAGAAAAGATTTACTAGGATGTTGCCGGGACTTGATGGTTTGAGTTATAAGGAGAGGCTGGATAGACTGGGACTTTTTTCCTTGGAGCATAGGAGGCTTAGGGGGTGATCTTATAGAGGTCTATAAAATAATGAGGGGCATAGATAAGGTAGATAGTCAACATCTTTTCCCAAAGGTAGGGGAGTCTAAAACTAGAGGGCATAGGTTTAAGGTGAGAGGGGAGAGATTCAGAAGGGCCCAGAGGGGCAATTTCTTCACTCAGAGGGTAGTGAGTGTCTGGAATGGGCTGCCAGAGGTAGTAGTAGAGGCGGGTACAATTGTGTCTTTTAAAAAACATTTAGATAGTTACATGGGTAAGATGGGTATAGAGGGTTATGGGCCAAGTGCGGGCAACTGGGACTAGCTTAATGGTAAAAACTGGGCGGCATGGACTGGTTGGGCCGAAGGGCCTGTTTCCATGCTGTAAACTTCTATGATTCTATGATTTTTGGAGATGTGTACGCCTAGGAATTTGAAACTGCTAACCATCTCCACCTCGGACCTGTTGATGCTGACAGGGGTGTGTACAGTACTTTGCTTCCTGAAGTCAATGACCAGCTCTATATGGGCTGAATGTCCTGTTTCCATGCTGGAACATTCTATGGGCTGGATTTCTTTTTGATTTTCCACCAGGGTTTGGGTGAAATATTGAGTAAATTGGAACATGTACTCAAATTGCTCTCTTAAAGTCCCATCATTCCCCTTTCACTTGTCAATAGGTCATCCCATTGCATTTAAATAGGATCAAGTAGGTGTGGTTCCTCCTCCTGATCCATTTTTCCCAACCTCTGCCCTCAGCACAGTGGCACAGTGGTTAGCACTGTTGCTTCACAGCTCCAGAGACCCGGGTTCAATTCTGGCCTCGGGTGATTGGCTGTGTGGGGCTTGCACTTTCTCCCCGTGTGTGCGTGGGCTTCCTCCAGGTGCTCTGGTTTCCTCCCACAGTTCAAAGATGTGCAGGTTAGGTGGATTGGCCATGATAAATTGTTCCTTAGTGTCCAAAGGTTAGGTGGAGTTATTGGCTTAAGTAGGGTGTTCTTTCAAGGGCTGGTGTAGACTCGATGGGCCAAATGGCCTCCGTCTGCTCTATAAATTCTATGATTCTATGATTCCCGAGACTAAGTGTTGGCGCCGGGACAGAATTGGTGGGCTTCTACAGCAGCAAAACTGGTGGTGGTCCCGGAGCAATTCCGGAACCATTAATGGGCTACCACCGGCGCCACGTGGAACACGAGCGATTCCAATTAAAAACGGTGTTGGATTCGCCGGAGTTGGGATTGGCACTCGAGAGGCTGGTAAGCTGCAGCCGCATATTAGCACTCTACTCCCCACACACACTCATCCCGGCAAACAAGATGGCACTGGTTGTGCTGGAGCGCGCCCATCGCGCTGATGTGTCAGCTGGGGCCAGAGGGTACCTAGTGGGGTGGCCTGGGGGGACATCCATGCAACCCGTGGCACTAAGTTCACAGTGGGCAGTTAGCGGCATGCACCGCTGCATGGCTGCCTTGCAGGATACAGCAATGGTGTTCCATGCCCGTCCACCCCGACCCCATGGCCCACCACCTGGCCGCCCTCCGATACTCCCCAGTGCCCTGGCAGAGGTCCCCGGGTCAGCGGCACAACTGTCAGCACACTATGGTGATGTTGGACACTTTTCGTACCTCCTCACTCTCCAGCAATTGCCACGGCGCATGTTTCCTGATTTTTGAAGCCACGAGTGAAACTTGCCATCGGTAATTCCTCCTGATTCCGGAGTCAGCCGACAGAGAATCCCGCCAATAATTTTGCAGTGAAGACGTGAATTTCTCGTGAGAATTTCTCTATTCCAATGTCATGAAAAGAAGGAGGAGATGTTAGAATGAGACAATATGGAAGGTACCTCTTCCGTATCCACCAATGCCCATGTAGCAAAATTAGCAGATCACAAAGATCTTGCTTCGATTTTTTTGTGTTATTGAAGACTGATCTTCCACCTGCCCAGAGGCTATTGGGGAGCCATTGCCAATGGTTGATGGAAGATCTTCAGCCCACATCCAGCAGGAATACAGGATTGTCAATATCATTTAGAGTCACCGTTGCCTTGCATTTCACTGCAACTGGGTCTCCCAGGCCCCATTAGCCAACCTTCATCTGTATTAGTGAAGCAACGGCCCAGTACTGCATCAAGATGTGCGATTCATTTCATTCCCAATGAAACCAGAGGAGCAAATAGAGATTGTTATCTGGTTCGACAGATGGGCTTCCTACAGGTGCCAAGAGCAATTGCTGTGCCGCTCAAAATCCTAACAGCTCCATTAGTGTCCAGTTGGTGCACATAATGCCAGTCTTCATATCCAGCATGTGAGCCCCTATAACCCATGAAGCTGTTGTGATAATTTGATCTTATAGTAATTTGCCAATCCAGCTCTCCTGGCTCAGGCCCATGTATCAGGGTTGGTGATTAATGATGAATGCAAGCATGGCTCACAAGAAGTCAAACTGAAGTTCCATCCTGAAGCCTGTATAAATTTCATGGAGCACTAAGGTCTCCAGATTTTGCTGCTTATTAAATAACATCTCAGTGAAAGAAGGCTTTTTTGCTTCCGGAACTTGAAGTCTGATGATAAAGAAGATAAAGATGGCTGGTGGGGCATTGCCAGGTGCCAGGCTAGCAGTGCCAAGGTGCCCAGGTGCCAGGTTGCCCTTGCCAGGGATCGGACCCGGGGGTGCCCTGCCCTTAAGAGGTGGGATGAGGGATGCCCGAGAACCCCCTAAGAGGTATGTTGGGGGTCCGGAAGCCGCGGTGGGGTGGCTGAGGCGGTCATAGAGATCGAGACGGCATTTAAAAATAGCGGTCCAATCTCTTCCTTCACTGTCTCATTTGATAGAAGAGATGTTCTTGGCGCTGCTGCGCTGGGAAACAGCCCGCTATTCACGCCCAAAATGGGATTGTTTTTTGTCCCGTTAAATCACACCTATCATGTGTCGCTTTCATTAATTGAAGCGTATTAAAGACTGCTCCAGCTCTCCCTCTCCCTCTCCTGAATGACTCTGTATGAGGATCTGTGGAAAGCAGTGGGCTAGCAGTGGAGTACCATGGAAAGATGGAAATCTGTTCTGCTACTAGCCTCCTGCAAGTGTTGAAGCCCCTAGCACTGTGACTCTATTATAGATGGAGAATAACATACCACAATGAATCATCTATCAAGTAATTCTTATATTTTAATGTGGTTTCTCACATCATCTTCCTCCCAGCAGTAGAAAGATCTTACTCATTACCAGCAGTCAAGTCTAGAATCATAGAATCTATAGTGCAGAAGGAGGCCATTCAGCCTTCAAATCTGCACTGGCCCTTGGAAAGAGCACCCTACTTAAGCCCACACCTTCACCCTATCCCCGTAACCCCACCTAACCTTTTTGGACACTAAGAAGCAATTTAGCATGGCCAATCCACCTAACCTGCACATCTTTGGACTGTGGGAGGAAACCGGGGCACCCGGAGGAAACCCACACATACACGGGGAGAAAGTTCAGACTCCGTACAGATAGTGACCCAAGCCGGGAATCGAACCGATGAACCTGGAGCAGTGAAGCAACAGTACTAACCACCATGTAAATTTAGAGTATCCAATTATTTTTTTCCGATTAAGGGGCAATTTAGCGTGGCCAGTCCACCTACCCTGCACACCTTTTTGAGTTGTGGGGGTGAGATCTACACAGAATGTGCAAACTCCAGACGGACAGTGACCCGGGGCTGAACCCATGCCCTCATTGCCGTGTGGCAGCAGTGCTAACCACTGTGCCACCGTGCTGCACCAAACTTCTTGTGAAGTTCCCACCCCCCCTGTGAAGTCGTCCCCCCCCCCCCCCCCCCCCCCCCCACTGCTGACAGTCTAACTTTTCTCGGAGAAGTCGATGAACGGCTGCCACCTCCAGGCGAACCCCTGTAACAAACCCCTCAAGGCAAATGTAATTTTCTCAAGCCTGAGAAACCCCGCCATGTCGCTAACCCAAACCCGCGGCTTCAGGGGCTCCGAATCCCTCCATCCCAGTAAAATCCGTCTCTGGGCCACCAAGGAAGCAAAGGCTAAAACGTCGGCCTCTCTCCCCCCCCCTGGGCTCCCGGGTCTTCCGACACTCCAAATATTGCCTCTGGAAACTGAGTCACCCTCCCTTGCAGGACCTCTGACATGACGCCCGCAAATCCCTGCCAAACGCCCCTCAGCCTCAGACACACCCAGAACATGTGTACATGATTCGCAGGACTTCTCCCACATCGCCCATACCTGTCCTCCACCTCCTGAAAAAACCTGCTCATCTGGGCCACAGTCATATGAGCCCTGTGGACCACCTTGAATTGGATCAGGCTCAGCCTGGCACACAACGAGGACTCATTAACTCTACACAGAGCCTCCTCCCATAACCCAGCCTCCAACTCCCCCCCCCCCCCCAAACTCCCCACTTTCTCTTCACCTCTCTTATTGGGGCTCCCTCCCGCCCAGAATATTTTTAATAGCCACATAGAGAATCAATTGTGCCACATATTTCACAACTGACGCGTATTTTAATGAAATGATATGCCAGTCGTACTAACACTAATAATATTTAGCTATTCATGGATCTTGTCATACTGTGCACTTTTAAAGAAGCAGAAGGTCACCATGAGGATGAAAGACCAGCTAGTCAATCTCTATAAATGAGGAAAATTCAAGCATTTTATGGACCTTATTGATGGTCAACTAAAGAACATAGAGGTAACAGCACCAGTCAGCAGAGTCATATTTTTGCTTCACAAACTCTTTGAGGAAGTGATAAATTTATTGATGACGCTTATTGAAAGGATTTGGTATACCTGGATTGTGCAAAAGTATTTGACGAGGTTCTGCATCCAAGGTTTCTGAAGAGAATTGTGGCATATGGATAGCAAATGAACTAGCTGATTTGAAAATTGGCCCAGCAGTGAAAAGCAGGTGATGGATGATAAACTGGCAAAAATCCCTCTGGGAACTGCTAACCATTGGAGCTCGCGAAAGCTTATCCTAAGGCCTCTCATGTTTACGCTATTCATAAATGATAAAAGCAGAGCACATTAGTAACTTAAACTTACCAATAACACTGTGCTATGTGTGGAAGGTGATCAGTGAAGCAGGTGACAATGGGAATACAGGAAAATACTAATCAGCAAAGGCCCTGCAGTCCATCTGGCTGCCTCCCAAAACTAATACCGTAAATTGGCCAATCCAAGTGAGTTAAGGAGATGGCTGATAGTATAGATCATGGAGACTTGGCAGGTACATTGACGTTTGTTTGTTATTATTCAGTTGGATATAATGATCAAATATATTTTAGTTTTAGGCAAGGTGAGTTTAAACAGAACTCAGGAGGTCCAAGGGACTCTCATAACACTGGTAAATCAGATTTTGACACAACATTGTTGATATACCATCAATTACCACAAGACGAGAATGGTGAAACAATCAAGGCTTTATTGCACAAGATGTTGTGCCTGCTGCAGCTGGAACCAGAATGGAAGCAGCTCAGGAGAGCATACACTTTTATACGCCGCCTGCTGGGAGGAGCCAGCAGGCTGGGATTTACTGTGGTACCTGTAATACAGGGGCAGTACGTAATACATGCAATGTGTTACCAGTGGCGTTTACCACATTCACCCCCGGTTTAAAAAAGAGTCCGGGGGGGGTAAAGAAAACATTATACATTGAGTCTGTCGGGGGCTCTGACCCTCCAACGCGATCGCCTCAGTCCTGGTGGTGATGTGGGCGCCGACGTGGTCACCTGCAACTCCGGGAGCGTGTTGGCCTCGTCTTCGTCACCCCTTAGTGGATCCAGTGGGGGGACGGATCCTGCTGGGGTGAGGTTCGCTGGTGGGAGGGTGGGTGGTGCAAGGGTGAATGAGGCAACCGGGGGGGGAAGGAGGGGTATTAGGTCGGGGGTTGTGGGTGGGGACCCAGCGGGTGCCAGGTCCCGGAGGGAGACTGTGTCCTGGCGCCCGTCGGGGTGTGCCATGTAGGCGTACTGTAGGTTTGCATGCAGAAGGTGGACTTTCTCAACCAAGGGATCCGATTTATGGCTCCGCACATGCTTCCGGAGGAGGATGGGTCCAGGAACTGTCAGCCATGTTGGGAGCGAGACCCCGGAGGTGGACTTCCTAGGGAAGGCAAACACATGTTCGGGAGGGGTCTGATTAGTCGCGGTGCAGAGGAGCGACCGGATGGAGTGGAGTGCGACGGGGAGGACCTCGTGCCAGCGGGAGATCGGGAGATTCCTAGACCGAAGGGCCAGCAGGACGGCCTTCCAGACCGTCTCGTTCTCCCTCTCCACCTGTCCATTTCCCCGGGGGTTGTAGCTGGTCTTCCTGCTCGAGGCGATGCCCTTGCTGAGCAGGAACTGACACAGCTCATCACTCATGAAGAAGGATCCCCGGTCACTGTGGATATAGGTGGGGAAACCAAACAGAGTGAAGATGCTGTGCAGGGCCTTGATGACCATGGCATAAGTCATGTCGGGACATGGGATGGCGAAAGGGAACCGGGAGTACTCATCAATTACGTTGAGGAAGTGCACGTTGCGGTCAGTGGAGGGGAGAGGCCCTTTGAAGTCCACGCTGAGACGTTCAAAGGGGCGGGAGGCCTTCACCAGATGCGCTCTGTCTGGCCGGTAGAAGTGCGGCTTGCACTCTGCGCAGACTTGACAGTCTCTGGTGACGATCCTGACCTCCTCGATGGAGTAGGGCAGGTTGCGGGCCTTGACAAAATGGAAGAACCGGGTGACCCCCGGGTGGCAGAGGTCATGGTGGAGAGCCCGGAGTCGGTCCACTTGTGCGCTGGCACATGTACCGCGGGATAGGGCATCAGGGGGCTCATTAAGCTTCCCCGGGTGATACAAGATCTCATAGTTATAGGTGGAGAGCTCGATCCTCCACCTCAAGATCTTGTCATTCTTGATCTTACCCCGCTGCGTATTGTTAAACATGAAGGCAACCGACCGTTGGTCAGAGAGGAGAGTGAATCTCCTGCCGGCCAGGTAATGCCGCCAATGTCACACAGCTTCCACAATGGCTTGGGCCTCCTTTTTGACAGAGGACTGCCGTATTTCGGAGGCATGGAGGATGCGGGAAAAGAAGGCCACGGGTCTGCCCGCCTGGTTGAGGGTGACCGCTAGAGCTACGTCTGATGCATCGCTCTCCACCTGAAAGGGGAGGGACTCATCGACCGCGTGCATCGTGGTCTTGGCGATGTCCTCCTTGATGTGGTTGAAGGCCTGTCGGGCCTCAGCCGTCAGGGGAAAAACTGTAGACTTGATGAGTGGGCGGGCCTAGTCCGCATAATTAGGAACCCACTGGGCGTAATACGAGAAAAACCCCAGGCATCGTTTCAGGACTTGGGGCAGTGGGGGAGAGGGATTTCCAGAAGGGGGCGCATGTGGTCGGGTCGGGCCCTAGGACTCCATTTTCTACAATGTAGCCAAGGATGGCTAAGCGGTTGGTGCAGAACACACATTTCTCCTTATTGTATGCGAGGTTAAGGAGTTTGGCGGTCTGGAGGAATTTTTGGAGGTTTGCGTCATGGACCTGCTGATCGTAGCCGCAGATGGTGACATTATCTAGGTACGGGAACGTGGCCCGCAGCCCGTACTGGTCAACCATTAAGTCCATTTCTCGCTGGAAGGCTGAGACCCCATTGGTGACGCCGAAGGGAACTCTAAGGAAATGATAGAGGTGGTCATCTGTTCATAGATCATAGAATTTACAGTGCAGAAGGAGGCCATTCGGCCCGTTGAGTCTGCACCGGCTCTTGGAAAGAGCACCCTACCCATGGTCAACACCTCCACCCTATCCCCATAACCCAGTAACCCCACCCAACTCTAAGGGCAATTTTGGACACTAAGAGCAATTTATCATGGCCAATCCACCCAACCTGCACATCTTTGGACTGTGGGAGGAAACCGGAGCACCCGGAGAAAACCCACGCACACACGGGGAGGATGTGCAGACTCCACACAGACAGTGACCCAATCCGGAATCGAACCTGGGACCCTGGAGCTGTGAAGCAATTGTGCTATCCACAATGCTACCGTGCTGTCCGAAGGCAGTGTATTGGCTGTCCTCTGGGCGGATGGGGAGCTGGTGATAGGCGGACTTCAAGTTTACTGTGGAGAAGACTCGATACTGCGCAATCTGATTGGGATGGGGAACGCGTCGAGCTGCATGTACCGGTTGATGGTCTGACTGTAGTCAATGACCATCCTGTGCTTCTCCCCAGTCTTCACCACCACCAGTTGAGCTCTCCAGGGGCTATTGCTGGTCTCAATGATTCCCTCCCGCAGAAGCCGTTGGAGCTCCGACTTGATAAAGGTCCTGTCCTGCGCACTGTACCGTCTGCTCCTAGTGGCGACGGGTTTGCAGTCCGGGGTGAGGTTTGCAAACAGTGAAGGTGGATCGACCTTAAGGGTCGTGAGGCCGCAGACGGTGAGGGGGGCAGGGGCCGCCGAATTTCAAAGTCAGGCTTTGGAGGTGGCATTGAAAATCAAGACCTAGTAATAGGGCAGCGCAGAGGTGGGGGACGACGTAGAGCCTGAAGTTCCTGAACTCTACGCCCTGGACGGTGAGAGTCGCGATACAGTACCCCCGGATTTCCGCGGAATGAGATGCGGAGGCCAGGGAGATTTTCTGGGTGATGGGGAGTACCATGAGGGAGCAGCGCCTTACCGTAGTGGGGTGGATGAAACTCTCTGTTCTCCCGGAGTCAAAGAGGCAGGTCGTCTCGTGCCCGTTGATCTTTACCGTCGTCGTGGTGGTCGCGAGGTTGCGGGGCAGAGACTGATCCAGGGTGATAGATGCGAGCTGCGGAAGATGCTGGGAGGTCCCGGGCTGATTAGCAGTGGCGGAGGTATCAGTGGGTAGCGAACGGCCCGACGAGCAGGGGCCCTGAGGCGCAGTCCAAAATGGCGCCGAAGATGGGGGTGCCCACATGGCGGGCAGCGTCAAAGATGGCGGCGCCCATGGGCCGCACATGGCTTGTGATGAAGATGGCGGCGCCCCTGGATCACACGTGGGGTGTGTAGCAATGCCGTGCCTGAAAACAGCGGCGACCGACCGGGCCTGGCAAATGGAAACAAAGTGGCCCTTCTTCCCGCACCCGTTGCAGGTCGCACTCCGTGCTGGGCAGCGCTGCCTAGGATGTTTGCTCTGACCGCAAAAATAACATTTGGGCCCTCCAGAGTTGGCTGGCTGCCGCGCGGCGCAGGCTTGCGGTGTACTCGAGTCGGCAGCTGGTGGGGCCCACGATGCCCACGAGGGTGCCGCGCAGTCGGAGGTGTAGGCCTCCAGATTACAGGAGGCCACTTCCAGGGAATTGGCAAGCTGCACAGTCTCTGCAAAGTCGAGCGTACCCCCTTCCATAGCCGCTGGCAAACGTAAGTAGACTTAACGCCCGTGACATAAGCGTCTCTGATTAGTAGTTCGGTGTGTTGGACTGCCGTAACTGCCTGGCAGTCACAGTTCCTACCGAGAATCTGTAGAGCCCGTAAGAAATCGTCCAGAGTTTCCCCCGGGAGTTGCCGTCTTGTGGCCAGGATGTGCCTGGCGTACACTTGATTCACCAACTTAATGTACTGTCCCTTTAGTAGTGTCATCGCTTCTGTGTAGGTGAGCGCATCCCGGATGAGGGGAAAATTTCAGGGCTCACCCATGAGTAGAGGACTTGGAGCTTCTGTCGGTCCGAGAGTTCTTCAGTGGCTGCTCTGAGGTAGCTTTCAAAGCAGGCTAGCCAGTGCTCGAAGGTGGACGTGGCGTTGGCGGCGTGAGGGCTCAGCTCCAGATGATCAGGCTGGATTAGGAAGTCCATCTTTTAAAATCTTGTGCAATAAATTGATGTACCGTCAATTACCATGAGACGAGAATGGAGAAACAATCGAGGCTTTATTGCACAAGATGTTGTGTCTCCTGCAGCTGGAACCAGAATGGAATCAGCGCAGGAGAGCATACACTTTTATACGCCGCCTGCTGGGCGGAGCCAGCAGGCTGGGATTTACTGTGGTACCTGTAATACAGGGGCAGTGCCGTAATACATGCAATGTGTTACTAGTGGTGTTTACCACAATTGTATTTATACACTTCAGTTGCTGGTGAATCAAGGAGGTCTGAGGTAATGGTATCTTTGCACTCCGACTCCACTTGAATCCTGACTCTATAGTTATACTGCCAGCTTAGCATCAGAATCACTGCCAACCTTGCACATTTGGTGATCAATTAGTAGTAGTAAAGTTAAAAAGGGGCATTTTAAAGCATAACCATCCTGTAAAGCTCTGCATTCATGGCATATAGAACACTGTGGGGAAACATTAGTTTGCGAAAGCGCCGCTATACATACTACATCAATTCCCCGGTTCAAAGACAGCTCTGTGTGCCCATGTGAGTTACTTCACTGATACCAATTAGGAAGCCCATGCGGGCTGCAGAGGCCCATAGTACTGCCTGTTCCCAGGAAATGAATGGAAGTCTGCATAGCACTACATGAAGCTACCCAAACTAATTTTTTCACCTTTGAATTCAAGCAGATAGCAAAACGTTGAGCGTGATTCCCCCAAAAGGGAACAAAGTCCCTGAGCGAGCGCGTTTAGCTGCGTGTTTCCTGGCACTCGCAGTGCCGAGAAACACATGGCTATTCAACGCGACCAGGCTGAGGCTGCATATACCCCATTTTGAACAGTGGGGAGCTCCACTCGCCGGAACTCCCCATTGTAGTGAGAGATCGGGACACCATTTTTAAATGGCACCCTGATCTCCGAGACCCCCAAAACGATCCCGACTTTCCCCCAGCACGAATGCAATTTGCGAGGGTCCTCGACCCCCACCCCCACAATACCTATGCTGGGCACCCCCAGCCCGATTGCGCGTGCGCAAACAATGTCAGCTTGGCACCTTGGCAGTGCCAGTCTGGCACCCAGGTGGCACCAGCCATGCCAGGGCACCATCCTTCCCAAAGGGCATGCAGCTGGAGATCTCCGATCCCCTTGGAGATCCCCATAAGTGCCATCCATCTGGTCCCCGTTTGTGGGGACCAGTGCTAAACGGCACTCGCCTGAGGTCTCCAAGGCAGAGGGGTTGAATCCCAAAGCCTCAGGTGCCTCGGGAATCTGCACATTGGAGTGACGCTTACTGCCTCACTCTAATATGCGGATTTTCTAAAAAGTGAGCCCGCCCATTGTGGGATTTCCAATGTCTCACGAGATTGCATTGAATCTCCTGAAGCGTTGTGAGTCGGGTAGATCCGGTTTTCAACGACCACACTGCACCTCAGCAAGCTGCTTTTCCAGCACAGCGTGGCCGTTGGACTGTGAGGGAACATGATGGTGGGGTTGAAGTATTGACACTGAATTAGTAATCCAGAGACCCAGGGTAATGTTTTGGGGACCTGATGCGAATCTTTCCGTGGCAGATGGTAAAATTTGAATTCAATAAATATCTGGAATTAGAAAGTCTAATCATGAGGTTGATTGTCATGAAAACCCACCTGATTCACTAATCTCCTTTAGGGCAGAAAATCTGCCATCCTTATCTAGACTGGCCTACATGTAACTCAAGAGCCACGGCAATGTGGCCATCTCTTAGCTGCCCTCTGAAATGACCAAGCAAGCCATTCAGTTCAAGGGAAATAACACTCACCTGATGAAGGAGCTGCGCTCCGAAAGCTAGTGATTCCAAACAAACCTGTTGGACTTGAACCTGGTGTTTCAAGACTTCTTACTGAGCCAACCCCAGTCTAACACCGGCATCGCCACATCAAGGGAAATAAGGGAGGGGCAATAAATGCTGGCCCAGCCTGTGATGCCTACATTCCATGAATGAATAACAAGTACCAAGAGTACTAGGTGTTGTTTTGAGAGGATTGAAATTTAACATTGAGGTAATGTTAAATTTCTACAGCATTTTGGTTAGGCCATACTTAAAATATTATTGATAGTTCCAGTCACTTATGAAGTTGAAGCAGTGGGGAAAGTGCACGATGTTACCCAAATTAATAGGGTTCAACTATTCATTAGGATTGTAATTTTTTTGGAAAATGAAGGGATGAAGAGAAATGAAAAGAAAATGAACAGGTGCCGAAATGTGGCGACTCGGAGCTTTTCACAGTAACTTCATTGAAGCCTACTTGTGACAATAAGCGATTATTATATTGTTATTAAAGGAGACCTGATAGAATCATAGAGTCATAGAATTTACAGTGCAGAAGGAGGCCATTCAGCCCATTGAATCTGCACCGGCTTTTGGAAAGAGCACCCTACCTAAGCTCACACCTCCATCCTATCCCCGTGACCCCACTTAACCTTTTTTGTGGACACTGAGGACAATTTAAGAACAAAGAACAAAGAAAAGTACAGCACAGGAACAGGCTCTTCGGCCCTCCAAGCTTGCGCTGACCATTTAGCATGGATAATCCACCTAACCAGCACATCTTTGGCTGTGGGAGGAGACCGGAGCACCCAGAGGAAACCCACGCAGACACGAGGAGAAGGTGCAGACTCCGCACAGACAGTGACCCAAGTCGGGAATCAAACCTGGGACCCTGGAGCTGTGAATCAACTGTGCTAACCACTGTGCTGCCCTGATAGAACATAGAACATAGACATAGAAAGATACAGCACAGAACAGGCCCTTCGGCCCACGATGTTGTGCCGAACCTTTGTCCTAGATTAATCATAGATTATCATTGAATTTACAGTGCAGGAGGAGGCCATTCGGCCCTTTGAGTCTGCACCAGCTCTTGGAAAGAGCACCATACCCAAACTCAACACCTCCACCCAACACCAAGGGCAATTTGGACATTAAGGGCAATTTATCATTGGCCAATTCACCTAACCCGCACATCTTTGGACTGTGGGAGGAAACCGGAGCACCCGGAGGAAACCCACGCAGACACGGGGAGGACGTGCAGACTCCGCACAGACAATGACCCAAGCCGGAATCGAACTTGGGACCATGGAGCTGTGAAGCAATTGCGCTATCCACAATGCTACCGTGCTGCCCTTAAGAACAAATAAATCTACACTATATCATTTTACCGTCATCCATGTGCCTATCCAATAGCTGCTTGAAGGTCCCTAATGTTTCCGACTCAACTACTTCCACAGGCAGTGCATTCCATGCCCCCACTACTCTCTGGGTAAAGAACCTACCTCTGATATCCCTCCTATATCTTCCACCTTTCACCTTAAATTTATGTCCCCTTGTAATGGTGTGTTCCACCCGGGGAAAAAGTCTCTGACTGTCTACTCTATCTATTCCCCTGATCATCTTATAAACCTCTATCAAGTCGCCCCTCATCCTTCTCCGCTCTAATGAGAAAAGGCCTAGCACCCTCAACCTTTCCTCGTAAGACCTACTCTCCATTCCAGGCAACATCCTGGTAAATCTTCTTTGCACCTTTTCCAGAGTTTCCACATCCTTCCTAAAATGAGGCGACCAGAACTGTACACAGTACTCCAAATGTGGCCTTACCAAAGTTTTGTACAGCTGCATCATCACCTCACGGCTCTTAAATTCAATCCCTCTGTTAATGAACGCGAGCACACCATAGGCCTTCTTCACAGCTCTATCCACTTGAGTGGCAACTTTCAAAGATGTATGAACATAGACCCCAAGATCTCTCTGCTCCTCCACATTGCCAAGAACTCTACCGTTAACCCTATATTCCGCATTCATATTTGTCCTTCCAAAATGGACAACCTCACACTTTTCAGGGTTAAACTCCATCTGCCACTTCTCAGCCCAGCTCTGCATCCTATCTATGTCTCTTTGCAGCCGACAACAGCCCTCCTTACTATCCACAACTCCACCAATCTTCGTATCGTCTGCAAATTTACTGACCCACCCTTCAACTCTCTCATCCAAGTCATTAATGAAAATCACAAACCGCAGAGGACCCAGAACTGATCCCTGCGGTACGCCACTGGTAACTGGGATCCAGGCTGAATATTTGCCATCCACCACCACTCTCTGACTTCTATCGGTTAGCCAGTTCGTTATCCAACTGGCCAAATTTCCCACTATCCCATGCCTCCTTACTTTCTGCATAAGCCTACCATGGGGAACTTTATCAAATGCCTTACTAAAATCCATGTACACTACATCCACTGCTTTACCTTCATCCACATGCTTGGTCACCTCCTCAAAGAATTCAATAAGATTTGTAAGGCAAGACCTACCCCTCACAAATCCGTGCTGACTATCCCTAATCAAGCAGTGTCTTTCCAGATGCTCAGAAATCCTATCCTTCAGTACCCTTTCCATTACTTTGCCTACCACCGAAGTAAGACTAACTGGCCTGTAATTCCCAGGGTTATCCCTAGTTCCTTTTTTGAACAGGGGCACGACATTCGCCACTCTCCAATCCCCTAGTACCACCCCTGTTGACAGTGAGGACGAAAAGATCATTGCCAACGGCTCTGCAATTTCATCTCTTGCTTCCCATAGAATCCTTGGATATATCCCGTCAGGCCCGGGGGACTTGTCTATCCTCAAGTTTTTCAAAATGCCCAACACATCTTCCTTCCTGACAAGTATTTCCTCGAGCTTACCAATCTGTTTCACACTGTCCTCTCCAACAATATCGCCCCTCTCATTTGTAAATACAGAAGAAAAATACTCATTCAAGGCCTCTCCTATCTCTTCAGACTCAATACACAATCTCCCACTACTGTCCTTGATCGGACCTACCCTCTATGATAGAGATCTTTAAAAAAAATTTTAAAGTTTTTTAGGGTGAACTTGAATATCACCTGTCCAACAGCAGAGTCATCTATACATTGTTTGGATACTAGTCAAGATTATAACACATCTGGTTTTCTGGGTGAAAATGGGGGTGATGGTGGGCGACCCCGGAAAGAGTTTGCAGTGCTTTAAAAAAGAGTCCTTTCCAGGTATTAGAAAGCAGTCTCATTGAGTAATAAAATAAACATTCACTGCATTTAATTAGTTTAATTTCAATTTGAAATGCATTTGTATCCGTAGCACCATTTCAAAGAATTTATAACCACTTGGATCAGTCAATCAAGCTGAACTGACAGGCACCTGATTGTGATAATGATAGGTTACGAAATCAGTCATGCAGCATTAAGTGGCAGCTCTGAGGCTTATGTTAACAGACAGAGTGAATTAGAAAGGACTCATTTTTTAGAACACTGCAGGCAGCTTTTTCTCACATTTAAAAGGCAAGACATCTAAATGCCCTGAAACTTCTTTTGAGGGTACTTTTGACAAGTCTCTTCACGGTTCCAATGAGCTTTACAGTTCCAAGGAGTTTATGCATTTTTCTGCACATTCATGTCTACTTTTAGCTATCCCAAAAGGCATATTACCTCTCCCAAAGGGCACCTTATCTCTCCCAAAAGTACCCAGGGACCACATCCTTAAGTGTACCCTACTCTCCAAAATAGTCTGGTAACTTTAGACCTCCTCCTACTAGGTCTAAAGTGAACAAGTCATGTTTTGGGCATCCCACTAGCCAAAACCAGATCTCATTGAGTAAGCTGCATTTTTAAAAAAATTAATGTTTATTAAAGTTTTTCCAATCAGCGTTTTTACATAACAAAAAAAGAAATACGGATGCTAATAAAATATAACAATAAGCATAGCCCAAAGCTTACAATAAAACTATTACAAAACAGATTTTTTTTTTAAACAGAACAAGGTGGGTTTTGTCTCCAAGTAAGCTACATTTTAATATGTACAGTTGCCTCCGTTAACAACAAATGATCATTTTTAAAGTTATTTTAGAGTACCCAATTAAATTTTTCCAATTAAGGGGCAATTTAGCACGGCCAATCCACCTATCCTGCATATCTTTGGGTTGTAGGGGCGAGACCAACGCAAATCCAGGGAGAACGTGCAAACTCCACATTGACAGTGACCCAGAGCCGGGATCGAACCTGGGACCGCGGTGCCGTGAGAACCACTGCACCACCGTGCTGCCCACCACAACGAATGATCTTGAGTGCTATTTAAGGGCATTAAGGGCTGGTTTAGGTCAGTGGGCTAGACAGCTGGTTTGCGATGGAGAACAAGGCCAGCAGCGCGAGTTCAATTCCCATACTAGCTTATCTGAACAGGCGGCGGAATGTGGGGACTAGGGGCTTTTCACAGTAACTTCACACTTGTGACAATAAAATATTATTATTATTAAAACCCAACCACATTCCACTCACCCCGAGGAAAATGATGGAGGCCACGTTCGGGGTGGGACTTCGAGATTGGGGCCCCCTCTACCATTTTCACTAAAACTGAGAATCTCTCCTTCGGTGCGGAGATCTTGGCTTTTGGCTTGAGTTCTATTGGGTTGCAGGCATCTTATCTGTAGATTGCAGCCTGTCAAGATTGATTTTTAAGACTGCGCATGCTCCCCCGACCTGCCTGAAGAGATCTGATGGACACACATCTCCCCACCCTGCCGGCCCTCTGGCTAACTAAAACTATCAACTATCTTTAATGGGAACATTTTATTTATTTTGTCTCCGAAAGATGTTGCAGGACCTCACAGGCAATGCGGAAGACGCAACTACAAGCTCTGAGGTCATGGCGCCAGTTTACATGGCAGCACGGGCGAGAGCGCCCCCTGTGGAGTAGCTGTGGTTTCTCCAACTGGGACCCATGTGGGGGGGCACTGGGACCCATGTGGGGGGCACTGTGACCCATGTGGGGGGACAATGGGACCCATGTGGGGGGCACTGTGACCCATGTGGGGGGCACTGTGACCCATGTGGGGGGCACTGTGACCCATGTGGGGGGCACTGTGACCCATGTGGGGGGCACTGGGACCCATGTGGGGGGCACTGGGACCCATGTGGGGGGCACTGGGACCCATGTGGGGGGCACTGGGACCCATGTGGGGGGGGCACTGAGACCCATGTCGGGAGGCACTGTGACCCATGTGGGGGGACACTGGG
Source organism: Scyliorhinus torazame (assembly GCF_047496885.1). Classification (NCBI taxonomy): domain Eukaryota; kingdom Metazoa; phylum Chordata; class Chondrichthyes; order Carcharhiniformes; family Scyliorhinidae; genus Scyliorhinus; species Scyliorhinus torazame. The sequence continues at coordinate 69,354,139 of NC_092715.1, read as the reverse complement.
TCCCCTGTGGGAGGTACTGGGACCCATGTGGGGTGGGGGAAAAAAAAAAGATTGATTTAAAATGTTTTTAAATTTAGAGTACCCAATTCATTTTTTTCCAATTAAGGGGCAACTTAGCATGGCCAATCCACCTATCCTGCACATCTTTGGGTTGTGGGGGCGAAACCCACACAAACACGGGGAATGTGCAAACTCCATATGTACAGTGACCCAGAGCCGGGATCGAACCTGAGACTTCGGCGCCATGAGGCAGCAATGCTAACCACTGCACCGCCATGCTGCCCCTATCAAGGTTGATTTAATGTCACCATCATGTCATTTAAAAAGAATAATAATTTAGTTTACCCAATTCATTTTTCCAATTAAGGGGCAATTTAGAGTGGCCAATCCATCTACCCTGTAAATCTTTGGGTTGTGGGGGCAAGACCCATGCAGACAAGGGGAGAATGTGCAAATTCCACACGGACAGTGACCTGGGGCCAGGATCGAACCCGGATCCTCGGCGCCGTGAGGCAACAGTGCTAACCACTGTGCCACCGTGCCGCCCCCGCCATCATGTTAAGTTGATGAGTTGAAATTTCCTTATCCTTGGGTTAAGAAATAAATTTGAAAGTTTTATTTTTTCAATTTTAACCTTATTCTTTGTCACCGTTAGAGTAAAGTTTGTATGAGTTTGTGACAGTGGACATGACATATGCATCATTGGATAAAGTAGATTTAGTGGATATCCTCGTTCTCTGCTTTCTTCTACTTTTATTTTATTTTGTGTATTTAGGAAGGTCAATGTTGAGGAACTAAGCCCTTTCTCTTGTTAGCTGTACAATGGTAGCATCAAACACTCAAACTTATATTTAATTCCCTCTACACTACCTCAGTGCCTGAGTACATAGAAAGTGTGGCTCCACCCTAACCTCAGGAGAGATTGTCCTACGGTACCGGGGTGAGCTGTCTACTTTCCACACCGACAATGTCATGGCTTTGTGAGCGAAATCCCAAGTAAAGTGCCAACTTGTGGATAGTTTGTGTCATGGGCCTACACCCACTTGGAATCAAATCAAAGTTGCCGAAACACTTTTTATGTGACACAGAAGAGATTTTCATTTCATTAGACCGAGCTGGGTTACTGTACCTCAAGTTCCAGCACTACTCTCAGTAGCAAAAATAGGTAGTAAAAACAAATTTAAGAAATGTTAAAGGACAATATGCATCCCCATAGATGTCATACATACATACACCTACAATACATACAAATTTGACTTAACATTTACAGTCCACGCAGACATTTACATTGTGGTTGTCACCATAGGTACAATGCAATTTATTTTACTAGTTTTTATACATATCGATAATATGCACAAAATGGACATGATAAGGGCAGCACGGTGGCGCTTTGGATAGCACTGTTGCCTCACGGCGCCGAGGTTCCAGGTTTGATCCTGGCTCTGAGTCACTGACCATGTGGTGTTTGTACATTCTCCCCGTGTTTCCGTGGGTTTCACCTCCACAAGCCAAAGATGTGCAGGGTAGGTGGATTGGTCAGGTAAATTGGCCCTTAATTGGAAAAAATGAATTGGACACGCTAAAAAAATTTTTTTTAAATGGACATGATAGCCTTTACCCAAAATCAGTCTGTGTGAGTATGCACGGTAGCACAGTGGTTAGCCCTGTTGCTTCGCAGCGCCAGGGACCTGGGTTCGATTCCCGGCTTGGATCACTGTCTGTGCGGAATCTGCACGTTCTCCCTGTGTGTGCATGGGTTTCCTCCGGGGGCTCCGGTTTCCTCCCACAGTCCAAAGATGTGCAGGTTAGGTGGATTGGCCACACTAAATTGCCCTGAGTGTCCAAAAAGGTTAGGTGGGGTTACTGGATTACGGGGATAGGGTGGAGGTATGAGTTTAGGTGGGATGAACTTTCCAAGCACCAGTGCAGACTCGATGGGCTGAATGGCCTCCTTCTGCACTGTAAATTCTATGATTCTATGATTCACCATCCAAGACAAAGCAACCCGCTTGATTGGCACCGCACCCACCACCTTAAACATCCACTCCCTCCACCACCGGGGCACAGTGACAGCAGTATGTACCAAATAAAAGATGCGCTACAGCAATTTGTCAAGGCTCCTTCAACAGCACCCAGAGAGATGAGGGAAGCAAATACCTGGGAACACCACCATCTATATGTTCCCCTCCAAGTCACTCACCATCCTGACTTGGAAATATATCACCATTCCTTCACTGTTGCTGGATCAGATTCCTTTCTAACAGCACTGTGGGTGTACATGCACCACATGGACTTCTGTGGTTCTTCAAGAAGGTAGCTCATCACCACCTTCTCAAAGGCAATAAGAGATGGGAATTAATATTGGCTTTGTCAGGGACACCCACATCCCATGAAAGAATAGATAAAATAGATCTCATGGCCTGCGTCTGAGTTTCCATTGAAACGTTGGGCGGTTTCAAACCCCATTGATGCCTTTGAGTGTCACTTGAGACTTTTGCATCAGAACCCCGGCACACACACTATTCTTTCTCTCTGGCTTGGTGGCTGCCCACTCTTACCCAGTGACTCACCACATGCAGATCCCGCCTCCACACAACCCTCTGAAGTGTACGCAGTGCCAGTCTCTCAGCCGATGGCTGCAAGTATCAGATTAATTGATGATGTTTCTTCCTCAGTGATCTGTTCTTGCACTGGGCCTTCAGCTTCAAGCAGCACGAGCTGGCTAAGGGACAGTTCTTGGATATCTGAAAACAGTAATGCACAAGGGGAGGGTTGGGGTGAGGGAAGTTGCAGTTGGAGGGGGGGGGGGGGGGGGGGGAATGGTGAAAGTAAGAGGTGAATAATTGCACCGTCTCCAACTTCGACCTCATAATCGATTGTGAGTTGAGGATGAAGTATATTTTCAGAAGATGCGTAAATCAGGAACAGATCCTGAATGTCTTTAGAAATGCCAGTGGACAGAATATGACATTGCTGGTGTTGTTACTGGGGTATGGGGCTGAATTTTACTGGGATGGTATAAGTCCTGTCCTCCAGGGCCAAAGGGGGAAGGAAACCCACCAGCCAGTGACAAATTCCTGGGTGGCCAATTAAGTAGCCAGAGCCAGCATCACCGTCCAATTAAGGATGACAGTCTCGGCAGCACTACCTCTACAGGTGGCTATTGCTGGGACTGTATAATGATAGAAGGCTGGGTGCCCTCAACGAGGGGTAAGTGGAGTTGGCGAATTCCAGGATGAGCAGGTGGACCCCAGCAATTGGCAGGGTGGGAGTTGGGGGGGGGGGGGGGGGGGGGGGTAGTCGCAGTGCACCAGCAGCACAATTGCCTCCTGCGACTCCCCCCATATTCGATTCAGTGTCCAAAAAAGGAGGCCACCCCAGCCCATCTAGGGCCGGCTAGGAGGCTGCCATCTCAAACATTAAATGTTACTTACTGTTCTACAATCCACCTCATCCCAGCTTGGGTTGACTTTCCTCCCTTGGCTTTTCACTCCCGCTGCTTTGCTGTGGCCATTTTGTTGAATATCTTGGTTCCTTTCCCACACTTTTTTCCAGGAGCCAGAGTCTCTGGTTCCCACGGTTTCCAAAGACACTCGTGCCCACTGGCTCCATCCCTCCCTCGGATGACTCCAGCAAGCAAATGAGACATTGAAATCTTTCTCAAACTCTCATCAGCTTTTGTCACTTAGCTGTTGGCCATTCCACTGAGCATCCTGTCTTTGTGATTCCAATGGGCCCCAGTCCGATCAGCCATTACAGTATGATCTGGGTTTTGAAAAGACTGAGAGGAATTGGACAGTGTAGAGTAAATTGGCAGGGAAGAATTGAGGGTGTGTCTATAAAAATCGCAGCAAAGGTACAGATAAAAATAGAATAAGTCACATGGAATGCCAAAATGTACAATTGAAAACAAACTAAAGCCATTAATGTTACATCAGTTAGAAACTATGAGAAAAGGATCGAACGAATATCTGGTTAAGAATGGATTTAGGGTTATAAGTATAAGTGTCAATAGGGATCATCAGCTACCATGTCTAACACAATGGCTTGTGAGCTCATGGAACAACAGATGTCATGCTCAGAGAGGAAACCATTCAGGGATAAATAATCTAGTGTGCACGGTTAGCTAAGTATTCTGGAATTTTTTTCAATTTACATTTGCTGGCAGGAAGAAGCTTTGCTGAGCCATTCTCCACAAGATTAAGTGGGGTTGGTGCAGTCAGTAATAGAAGACATTAAAGAAAATCTATCGAAGGAATAAGTTCCAACAAGATATCAATTGTCATAATATTGAAGGAAAAACACTGAATTACATCCGGAAATATTGGACTTTCATTGAAGCCTGTGAGTTCTTTAAAATGGACACGCAGGCTCAAAGATGGATGAGGATGTAAAGTCAGTGACTGGTTGAATTACTGATGGGTGAAAATCTGAGCGATAATGGAACCACATCGTTTCTCCAGACAAAGATACTTCAAAAACATCCCAAAAATAATTGCCATCTTCGGTGGAGACAGTGGGATATAATGTGAGATGACTATCATCTGGATTGGCCATGCTAAATTGCCCCTTAGTGTCCAAAGGGTTAGATGGGGTTACAGGGTTACGGGGATAGGGTGGGCGCGTGGGCATAGGTAGAGTACTCTTTCCAAGGGCAGGTGCCGACTCGACGGGTTGAATGACTTCCTTCTGCACTGTAGGGATTCTATGAAATCTCATACATACTGTGATTATATACTCAATATGCTGTGAGTAATGTCCAGATGGATTTGGCCTTCCAGGAATATACAAAGTCCGGGATAAAAGCTGTGTGTGTGCACGCGCATGTACCAGTGCTGGGGTGTTTGAAGCAAAACGCAAGCCGGCAGAATCAGCAAAAGCTTTTTGTGGGTATACCTCCATCTCTCTCTCTCTGACTGTAGAAGTAAGCCAAGTCAGAAAAGACCACAGCTGAAATGGAAATAGGGAAGCTTCTCTGCCAAACTGCAGAACACCGGAATCTTGAAACTGACTATTCACCTGCCGAAGTCAGCAATACTGGAATTTTAAAACCGATCATTTGCCTGAAGTCTGCGCTACTGGAATCTCAAATTGCAATGGCTGCAACGCTCATTCATCTACTCCTCATGCGTCAAGGACTATTTGGTATACCTTTTTTTAATTTACTTACTCCGGACTCAATTCTCACTTCTATTCTGTATGGGCATGATCCAACGGCCATGCTGCGCCTGGAAAACAGCTTGTGAGGTGCAGCATTGAAAGCCGGGAGACCCCGCTCCCAGTTTCGACCCGGCTCGCAACGCCTTGTGAGATTCAATGCGATCATGCGACACATTGCAATCTGAATCCCGCCCACAATGGGCAAGATCACTTTTTAGCATATTGTTCATTTTTTAAAAAAATTTAGTGTACCCAAATCATTTTTTTCCAATTGAAAGGTAATTTAACGTGGCCAATCCATCTAGCCTGCATATCTTTGGGTTGCGGGGGCGAAATCCATGCAACACGGGGAGAATGTGCAAACTCCACACGGACAGTGACCCGGAGCCGGGATCAAACCTGGGGCCTTGGCGCCGTGAGGCAGCAGTGCTAACCACTGCGCCAACATGCTGCCCTGGGTAGTGGGTGTTGAAGTAGTGTCAAATGCAGATGAAAGAAGAGAAACAGGTATTGAGAAGAGATCAGTGAGGGAGTCAGAAAGAGATTGGAGGGAAGGATGGGGCAAGTGAGGGAAAGGGCAGTATTTGTGGGGTGTCGGTTGGGGCGGCTGCGATTCGGATGTAAGTTATAGCGATGGGGAGTCAGTGATTGCAGGGGTTGTCATTGAACTGGTGATCATTCGCAGGGTCTGTGATCACGGCGGCAGGGAGTGTGGGGGAGGGGGAGGAGTCCTGTGAGTCAGTAAACACAGGCCTTGGCTAGGGGAAACCTGGTCGGCCAACATCAAGGTTGGGACAGAGAATAAACCTGCAAAATCCAGCCCCATTGAAATACTTAAATGAATATCCGGTCCCCTGAGAGCAGGTTGGCGGCCTATCTTCCACTTCCCGCACCCCTCCCCCTCCCATTCCTCCTCCCCCTCACCCCACCCCACCGTCCATTAAAACTGAAATGAAAAAATTTATAGTTTGATTTCTGGTTTGAAATTGTTTTACATTTTAGCTTTCCACCTGACCCAAACCAATCTGTTTGTGGAAGTTTTTTTGTTGTTTTTTTTTAAATTTAGAGTACCCAATTAATTTTTTTCCAATTAAGGGGCGATTTAGCGTGGCCAATCCACCTAGCCTGCACATCTTTTGGGTTGTGGTGGTGAAACCCACACAAACACGGGGAGAATGTGCAAACTCCACACGGACAGTGACCCAGAGCCGAGATCGAACCTGGGACCTCAACGCCATGAGGTAGCAGGACTAACCCACTGCGCCACCATGCTGCCCAAGGAAGTTAATACCTTCCTGTTAACTCACTGTTTCTCCCTCCACTGTTGCTGCCTGACCTGCTGAGGAGTGCATAATAGGGCAACACATGGTACACAATGTAAATATATAGACACCGGCATCGGGTGAATTCAATTTCCAGCATCTGCAGTGTTGTGCTTTTGTAAAGGAATAAGTTTGATGGCCTGAATTGGTTTTCACATGCACTATGTTCTTATTAGTTGGGTTCACATATACAGGTGACTAACCCACACGGTGGTATAGTGATACTTTTACCTGTCTCGGCTGCCTTTTCTAGATGCTTTTTCTTTCATGCAGGAGTGACAGTATCCAAGACCTTTGTCCCAGATCTTCAGAGCCACTTTCAATCTGCCATCGTACCTTCACCAGAAGTCGAGCACAGATTCCAGTTAGCCGCAATAGCTGGATGTACAGTGAAATCTTGGGACCTGCTTCAAGAAAATTCCAGACCTATCATTTGTTTGCACTTGTCCAAAAGACAAAAATCCCACAAGTAACCTCTTCACCTTACATACACCTGTACTAATGTTAAATTTGAGTTTTAAAGTCTGCCTTGCTGTGGGTTAAATCGCCCAACCCATTTCTGCTCCATATCAAAAGTAGCAGGTGAAATGAAATAACCACCTAGGCGGACCACACCCAAGGACGCTTTAGCTGTGACAATAATTGGGGTAAAACGTCATCAATTTCTGGCACAAAACCTCTCCCCCGCTGTCTTCATGAAAAAGTAAGGAAGAAAAGCCAAAATGATTGTATGGCATTTCCTAAGCAAGGGGAGGGTGCATTTCAATGCGATTGAAATTATGTCATATATTTGTAAGAAAATGAAGTAACGTTTGTCAAACAGTGATGATGCTGTCCTTTGTTTTAATTGGAAAGCTGTGGGAGAAAATGCTGGGATCAAGTTCTGATAGTAAACAGGGAATAAAGGCAGGTTTATTACCATGGCTTTGTGTTGTTATGTCCCATACCCCCCTTCCCCACCAGAGCAAAAATGAGCTCAACTGTATTTTAACCAGGAAGCCTTAGTAATCCACTGTGACGGTTCTGCATTATGTGCTTTTATATTCTATCTCAGTATGACTCGTGTCATTGAACTATCGCAAACAACTACTGACATATCACTTGGCTATGAAACCAGATCTTGCACTGTCGAATTTTAACTTGTCATATGTGGTTTTGTGTACAACTATGTGGCCATTGATTATTTGGATTTTTCTCGGTGCATATTATTATTTACTATGTTTAGAAACAAGGGACTGGGATCAAATTACCTCAGCTATCCTAGATTGGGCAAGGGAGGGATAATCAGCCAGGATTCCCACATTGATCCCTGTCCACCACTGTAAAATGGGCATGAGACAAGATCCAACTGTGGTACCGTCGCAATGGGATAGCCTATGAAAATTAACTGTACATACAGAATATATGGTCTCTTGAGGGAAGTACCTAAAGACTGCTGTCATCTATGGAGCATGCCCACCAAGAGCCAATCTTAAGGCGAGAATGACAAAATTGGCATAAAATATTTTAAAGATACATAATTTCATATATATGCTTTTTAAAAGATGATAGGGCCCTTCCTCGAAAAAAGAGCCCTTCGCCCACGGATTATCATCAGTTCTGAGGTAAAGATTTTGGTTGCTAGGGTAACAACAGAGTAAAATAGAAACTTTGTCCATCTTAGGTTCTGAAGCACGAGCAGTTACTTGCACCAGTAGCATAGGAAAGACTGACAAAGATTTCTAATTACAAAACAGAGTCACAACTCCTTGTACATTTCAAATCCTCAAAAAGCTGGAAAATAACTGCTTATTTTAAGCAAAGCAATCAAAATAAAGAGATAAAGGGACCAAATAAACGTCTGTGGCAATATCGGCCCTTCCAGACGAGGCACTGGACCACAGTACTGGCTAAATAACTCAATTCAGATCACTTAGAAGAAACGGCAACACAATTTAATTTCTTTTGAGTTCACATTGTGAAAAAAAATGACGTTTACAAAAATGGTACATTCCAGCAGTGTAAAAAAGGAAATGCTGACAGTAAATCTTACACTGACATAATTTTACATCACATACATCTACTCTTGTTGGTGCAGACATTATTCATTTCTAATCATTCTCATTCAGACAGGTGTCAGCTCTCATGAAAAGGCCTTTATACAATTACATTGGAAATAGAAGAGTGCGCTTTGTTATGTGTTGCTATGGTGATGAGTGGACAAAATAGGAAGAACCTCCTTGTCTTACGCCAACTTTGTGTGTGCACTCTGCTGTGAATTGCATTCTGTTCAAACTGTGCGGTGTTTTTGCAGATCTGCAATAGTCAAACAGCAAGCAAAATTTCCACATCAATTCAAAAAGCGGGAGCCCTGAAAGTTCCCTGCAGGGCCTGAGGCCCACCCTGCTTTCAGTTACCTTCTCTTATTCAAGGGCCTATAGACTTCAAGAAATTTTACTAAAAATGGCCACTATTCCTGTCTCGGTAGTTGAAAAGGTGCTGAATGAATTTCTTCCAACTGCACCATTAGTCAAAACTTGAGAAAAATGCTGCTTTTGCATATTTATAAGGAAATAGAAGTTTGAAAATACCCAGATTTTTAGACAAATAACGTGCCACTAAACACAAGACACCCATTATATTACCATTCCACTTCAAAAACAAAACGTCTATATTATTCCCACTATTTAATAGTTATATTAATTTTATTGGTGTGTCCCCCGCCCCATCTAATTTTCTCCAGTCCTCTCCTAAATGACTCATGTTGATACATGTTCACCTGCCGCACCTAGTCCCTGGCCAAAAATGACTATTCTTCATGTGTGTACTTCAACCATGCAGTGCATGCATCATTACTGACCCTATATGGCCATCACCCAATGACCACATTAAAACTTTCCAACAGGGATAACTGTCTAATGATCACGAGCAGGAATCATGAGTGATTGTCCACTCCATAACCCAAGATAATTGAAAGTTATCTTAAAACGTATTTGATCACCCTTTACGTTGCCTCCCGTTTGGCTCAATTGCAAAGTGGGAAGTGCCTTTATAGGGACACTTGTTTGATATATATCTGATGTAGAGACAAGGTAGTGAATCATTGAAGTACCATTTTACAGCCAGATTACATGGAAATGCATGTATTAAGTTTTGGAATTTTAGTGTTTTATGTGTGCTGACCATTTCTATAATCATTTCATCACAATAATGTTCTTCAAAAAAAGTTTACTCAAACGACATTACAATAATCAAATAGATAATAACATTTATAAATGAACAAAGATGTCACTGAAGGCTTTGCTCTGACTTTCAAACACTGGCCTTATTCTTTTAACACTTAAATTGTTGAAACATGGTGCTTTAGAAAAGGGGGTAGAAATTCTGATTGCTGAAGTTCACGTCCAAAGAGTTAACGTGCTCATATTGCATTTTGCAACATTATATTGTTAGGCAGGCGTTGACCTGTTTACTTTAAATGGATTAACATCTGTCTAAAAGTAGCCTACGTAAGAATCTGGTGGAGCATGTTAATCCTTCAAATGTAAACTACGCCAGTCAGAAATCCTTAACTAAATTCTACAAAATTTTGATATTCTATCCTAAATCCCGCTCCTCTCTCTCGTCTATCCTGTGCGTACCAGGAAAGGTTCACCCTTGGATCATAACAAAGGCTGCCTACAGCTTTGATCATTTTCACTGAGTGGTTCAAGGTAATTGTGAGTAATAAGGGACCACGTAAAGAAATGGGCTGGGCTGGTCAGTTGCCTAGAAGGCTGCACGCATGTGCATGCTCAAAGATTAATTAGTACTCACCGAATAGTGTTCTTAACAGAGCCTTGGAAGTGTTGGATAGTTTATTGATACATGGACATATGTTAAAACCAACACCATGCACTCTGGTGAACTACAGGCCTGAGAAAGTGACCTCACTGACTTCTGGCTTCTGTACCCATCTAATTTCCGATTGGAAATTTCCCCTTCCCTTCACTGCTGCTTTGTACTTTCCAGTTTAATGTGACAGAGAATGGGTATGGTTTTCAAGCATGTGGGCAGCCCTCCCAACCCCCTACTTCTGCTAAAGTGTGCAAATAACTCTCGTTACTCTCTTTAACACAAAATACACATTTATGAATACTTGTCATTTCAATGTGCAAGTAACTTCATTGAGCAATAAATATCCTACAATCATATAATAAAAAGGGCAAACATAAATAACAGATTCTTATAAAAGCAGTATCTCCAACCCTTAGGTCATTTTTTTTCTGCTCTCTTAATAAAGTTGACCTTTAATGATTCAGTTGTATTTTTGCAGCTGACTCCCCACCCCCTGTCCACATCCTGAAGGATTTTGCCTGCCTGACAGCATGGGCTCCTGAAGCAGGGTAATTGCTGCCCTAGGCATTGCCGGCAACAATCTCCAGAGCCCCCGACCCATTAGTGAAAAGTTAGGAAGGCACAGCATTATCTGTGTTCAGTCCGACATCCACATCCTTCACAATCTGCCCACGTCCTCGCAGCTGGTGCCAGCATTTCAAATGTCATGCTACGAGGTGACAGCCATTTAAATTTTCATACAAAAATGTTAGGAGTCAATGAAAAAAGAGAACAGTGTGGTGGTAAGTCTTAATTTTTGGAGGAGCCGAATAACATCACTGTTAGTTCACGATTTATCACCACTACCAATCATCAATCAGAAATTGCTTCATTATCATAAGATATGCAATGTGTGTATATGGAAACAAAATGTTTTTTTCATGTCACTAATAGGTGCTGGCTGTTGAAGCCAATTCATTTTAGCTCAAACAGGTAAATAGGGTATGTTTTTCTCTTCATTTAATTGGTGTTTCTTCACAGTGGACAGAATCTTCACATCGGGAGTCCTGGCATCTGTTCAAAAAGAGAAACAGGACTCTGTTATTGTTCGTATTTGACTTCAACAGTTCATCTATTCCAACAAAGTAACAATTTCATAGCCAAGTGAACTGGTGACAGAGTAATGACTGTAATTTTGCCTCACTAAATCTTCTATTCTTCGCCATATTCATTCGCAATTTACATTGTGGTTTTTGTGTTCGATGTAAACAGGCTCATATTGCTTGTGCTGCTCTGTAAGGTCAGATCACTGCCCAGGATCAATGGGGGAGTACTCCGTTCCAGTGCTTTTATGGTCACAAGTGCAAACTTGCCATCAAAACACAAACTTCACGGGTCCAGCATCATTCCTGCACATTAGATTGTAAAACATTGAACAAACTGACGAATAGCAAATTCATGTTCTAGGCAAACCATGTGAGGTCACATTGAATTAATAGTCTAATTTAGAACCTAGAAAGCTGAAATGAAAGTGTAAAAAAAGAGATTAAATCATTTATTGCACATTACTAGAAGCTTATTCATGTATCCCGAAGGCATAATTCTGCATTATCTAAAATAAATCTTCTTCAGCCCGATAGCAAGAGCAATAAATGAAATAATCACTGCTTTCACCCGAGAAAGTTCATCTTTGTTGTAGCAAACATCTCCAAGTGCATCAAGTTTAGGTTCCATTGATCAATGGAAATAAGACACCCATATGGCTGCAAGGACTCTGCAAAAATACTCTGTGTGCTTGGGTTCAGCCATTAGCTCAGTCCCTCACACTGGCAATAAAAATGATTTGTTATCATTGGCAAGTGTTTTTTTTTTGCAAAAATATACTTTATTCGCAAAGTATCTGAAAGAACATTTCAAAATGGGCATCACACAAAGTGCAATAATATTCAGGTTCTTTACCTATGTCATGTTGCACACTGAGGTGCTTTAAGAAACATTACATACATTTTTAAATGGTCATTACAAATGGTGCAAAGATATTTAAGTTGTCGACGTAGATCAAGTTGCACTCTTGAGGTGCTTCAATACAATTGTGATACGTGTACTATTCACGGTATACATTCAATGTAAGTCATACAGCCCAAGGGGGTTCTGTACAATTTCCAGCCCCTCGCTTCACAATGGCTGAAAGGTCTTAGACAGCGACCTTCTGCCATTGCGCCTCTGTGGCAGCTTGCCCAAGCTTTAGTGTATCCCTCAGCACGTAGTCCTGTGCTTTGGCTACTAGATCGAAAGGCTCGATGTAAAGAATCTCAATTAACAAGGGATTTCCCCAATCCCCACACCATCTACTCACTTCACAATGAGGACAAGGCTGCACTGACTAAATATTTCTAAACATCTAAATTAGGGTAAGCCTTCTTTATTTTAGTAGGCTGGGTATATATGATTTGAATAAGATGCAATAGTAATTTATGGTAACGGTCCAAAATATACAAAATGGAAATGCTAATTGCAAAAATATGAAATCTGAAGCATTAAGATTTCTATTAAAAGAGGAGGTTGTATAGAAAATGAACCTAGATTTCTAAAGCAAGGATTAAATGAAAATGCATGGAAAACTCTTACAATCAGCGACTGAAAGCTGAAATGAAAGTGCTTAAGCAACAATGGTGAACCAATAATAGAGAAATGATTATAACTAAAGACTGCACGAGTCCTTAAGGCCTGTGACAATCCCATCTCGCCTGTCATGTGGTGTAAAATTCATTGATTTAATGAGCTTTTATTTAAAAAAGAACTATAATAATAACTTCAAAAGTAAAATTGCACTTTTCACTAAGCTAGCAAAAACAGAAAAAAAAATAACATGGTTAGAAAGATCACACACACAAAAGTATCAAAAGAGCATTGTGGTGATTACAGGGAACATTCTGGATTGAACTACGAGATAAAATAGCTTTGCTCCATTAGAACGGAGTATAACATTACATATACAATTTTGTTTCAAAATGCTTGCAGCTCCAACCCTGAACTGTAACCAATGGGCTCCCTAATGTTTTAAGAAGGATGAATGGAAGTCTCTTGTCCTGTCCGGGTCACGCAAGTGAAAGCAAGAAAAAGCCAACTGTGATTGCCATCAGCTTTTGGTTGCTGTTGTGCAAATCCCTATGCGCAATTTTCATTTCCATCCCCTCGCACTCTCTTCTAGACCAAGGACAATAGACGGTTAATTTGACTTCAAAATGAGTCTGTTACTGATCCCCTCTGCCTCAGCCTGTCATTAAAAACCTGTCAACATGGCTTTTTTGGAAACGATCAGGTCATAAAATCAGGAATGGGAGATTGATATTACATTAACCTTCTAGGACGCTGCTTACACATACCAATAAAAAGGATACTGCAAAGTTAATGCAGGAAATGTTATGCTTTTTATTGCTTCATCTTTGTTTCTCTTCATAACTTATTGGCTGCTAGCCAGCTTTATGACAGGCCATTATCCCGAGACTAAATAAATCACTGCAGAATGGCAGGTTCTCAGATTAAATTAAAGCATTTGTTCATACGGTATATATGTAATCTAACTTGCTTTTTTTAGGATTAGTTGATCTTTCAATGATAATATCTTGAGTACAAATGAATCAGTTTATGTTATTTTGCAAACAACATTGCTCCTGTTAAAGCACTTGCAAACCGGAAAGCCTTGCATTTGACTCATCAGTCAGACACTGAGTAATCAATGTCTGCATAAAGCAGTACCAAAAATGACGGTTCCATCTTCAAAGGCACCACAGCCGTGCTTTTAATTCGGGATGAGAGCTGGACAGGCTGGGGCTGAGGTGATTGGCAAACCATCCTAACCTCAGTAGGAAGAGTTCTAGGTGATTGAAACTAGCAAATGGCCACGGTGTGGGAATGGAATGTTGTGACAGCAGGAGGCCACCGCTGAGGACTGCAAGAAGTTTCCGGGGCATTCAGGTACGTCATGGGGAAATGGTTTCACTGCTGGGCATGGGAGTGGAAAGCTCCCAGGCAGGGAAGACTTCAGCCTTCCCTTAGGAGATGTAGGCCTGAACACGCCCACTCCGCTTGACAAGATATTCAAAAAGATTCAAATGACCCACCACTCCTAGCCCTGATTACTCTTTCCCCAGGTCAGGTGGCAGGAGAGCTACAAAGGCTTCCATACATGGGTCTCTGGCTAAAATAGTAGTTGTGCCCGGACAACGTGATCAGATTTTGACCTGCAAATTTGAAGGTAGACTCAAACACCTTTCATTATCTCACATGACTGTCCTGGAACAATGTGGGTTCATTTCTCGCTCGGTACCACAGCTTCAACATGAAAACATCAAGCAGATCGGCCACTGGAGCACGTTTCATTTTAACTAGTTTTTCAACCATGTTCAAGACAGACGGCTTATTTCACAAAATCAACTCTTGTTAATGAATGTAAGAACTCCTTACCTAAGAAACACTGAAGGGTTGTAGTTCTATGCAGGAAGGTGCTTCCACGTACTAACGAATGCTGTGGGAATTAATGAATAAGGTACGGTCGTGATGCTGTTCCATGTGTCCAAAGTGGGATCATAGCAGTCTAATGTTTTACACCTCTGAGTGCCAAAATAGCCTCCAACTACATAGAGTTTATTTCCAGAGGCGACGGCATGGCAGCTCATTCTTTTTGCAGTCACATCCCCCACCTTAGTCCATTGATAGGTCTCACTGTTAAACCTATATGCGGAACATGCTGAGAATTCAGTGTCCCCACCCATGATAAAAATTTGGTTGCCCAGCACAGCCGCAGCTGTATACCTCCAGGGCTGAGGGCAGGTAGCAGGCACAGTCCACCTGTTTTCACACGGGTCATAACATTGTACTTTGGGCAGTTTATCATGGCTCACACTAGTACCACCAAAGGCAAACAACCTTAGCTTGGCACTGACCACAGCTGCATTGCTGACACCTTCCCGAAGAGGAGCCACCATTGTCCACTTATTGGTGACTGGGTCATACTGCTCCACTTGTTTTAGAGAGACAGAGGGTGATGCTGGTTGCCGCCCTGTGGCTGCAGTGTGCCCACCGACCACATACAAAGAATGTTTCAACTCGGCAGATCCATGACCAAACCTCGCAACAAGCATTGGAGCGGATTTGGACCATTCTTCGTGAAGAGTATCGTACACCCAAACATCTTTGGAGACCCCATTTTCTGACCCTCGCCCTCCAGTCACATATACTTTACAGCCAATTGCACATGCGCTAAACTCTTTACGTGGGCTGGGGATGTCAGCTTTTGGAATGATCTCTTTTGCCTTATGGTCTATTAAATAAACTTTGTCACACATGAAAGTTTGTCCTCCAAGCAAGAGCAAGGCGTGGCCAGTTTTGCGAGGTCTGGCACAAAGACTGGTCACCACTCCGTCATTTTGTAAAATTTTTAATTTGCAGTGTATTGCTTCTTCGATTAACTCTTTACTCTTCATCTGCCTGGTTATAAGCTCTTCCATGGCTACATTCTCCATTAAGTAAACAGCTGGCAGGAGGGCCAATCGAACTGTTTGCAACAATTCCGGCAAACAACAGTGGCGTCTATCCACATCATACTTCACCCACTTTATGGTGGTCTCGTATACAAGCTTCTCATCCTCTGTCTCCAGCTCTTCACTGGAGAGAAGCTGCACCAATGTGTCCTTTGGCAGCTGCATAAAGTCTTCACTTTTGCTGACAGTTGGGAAGTTGCTGAGGCACATTCTCCAGGACAGCTCATAGAGCTTAGTGCAATGATGGGCATCGGAGAGCAGCAGCATTCCAAGACAATTGGTTGGATGTAGATTTTTCTCCAGGAATTCTGCGCAAGCATCCCGAATGTCCTGGAACTGCAGCATGTCCCCAGCCTCCAGAAGGGACTCTGCATTTTCTTCATTGATAAGGACACGGGATGAGTAAGCATAGTCCAAGAGGAGTTCCAGAACTTCCGGGTGTATGGAATTATGGAAATTCACTTCATTATCTTTGCTCTCACGTAATCCTCCACTGAACATGGCTTCGAAATATCGGCTGCAGGCAGCAAGCACGGCCCTGTGGCAAGGAAATGTCTTTTCTCCTGCATGGAGGAGGACATCCGTGAACAGCCTCTGCTGTCGTAGAAGATTCAGGTGTGTGAGAACACTGTCGGCGTATGTAGTTTTGTGGAAGAGGTAAATATTCATTGAGCCATTGCTGGCTCTTGATTTTCGATTCTCGTGCATGCTGACTGACATTCTCATCAAACACTGCAGGGAGAGAAAAAAGAAAGAAATCCAGTGAATTCACGTTTGAAATACAAACGTCCCACCAGTTTATTTTATGTTATGTTTATGCAAAGAGAATTTTTCGCAATATTTACCACAGATCTCTCAAAACTACCACCCTATACCATCCTCCCTTTTCAGCCCAAAGGCAGAGAACTGCTTTGCAGTGACTGAATAAGTCAAATTCCAATTCAATTATTGGGGATTCTGGATAGCCAGTGTTGTGGAAGATTGCATTCGACAATTCTTTTAGTTTTTCTATGAAAACCAAAGGCCAAGTTTTACTATTCATTGGGATTGTTAATCAGGGACATTGGTTTAGAGTGAATGAATAAGACCAGTTTCATTTTTATTACATTCTCGGGTTTTATTGGTGTCTTCGGGACTGCATTTGGCAATGTCTGAACATTGTGCAGGGAAAAACCTGTCCAGCCTGTTGTTCTGCCTGCTTCTAGAGTGTGCCATCTAGTGGGTACTTGAAATAACGATGAAAGGCAGGTGAAGTCTGCATTCACAATCTAATGGGACACTGCTAAAACTATAATTATATTGTGCTCACTGTTGTCACTAGGATTCCAATATAAAGTGGCAGTGAATGTGTAATTTGTGTATTATGTCTATTTGGACTGTTCACAGAGCGAAACAATTATAGTGTTGCCCTTCCACACACTGGTTATCTCTGTTGACATCAAATTATTAACAACAGTGTGCAATATTGATGATGTCTGTCACTCCCAGTACTGGTGGGAGCAATTAGAGGTGATGAATTAACAGTGTTTGCAAAAGAGTGTTGTATATTATAGTGTATTAAAGCGGCATCTTATCCATATAATGTATTGATTGCAACATGATGATTAAGCTAGTGGAAAAACTGTAGTGAAATTAACATGAATCCCACACTGATGTACATAGAGAATACTCAATACCATACTGAAGTACATAAGGAATACTCAATACCATATAGATGTACATAGAGAATACTCAATGCACACTGACGTATGTAGAGAATACTCAATATCATTCTGATGTACATAAAGAATACTCAATACCATACGGATGTGCAAAGAAAATACTCAATACCATTCTGATGTACATACAAAATACTGAATACCATACTGAAGTACATAAAGAATACTCAATACCATATTGCTGTACATAGAGAATACTCATTACCATTCTGATGTACATAAAGAATACTCATAACCATTCTGATGTACATAAAATATACTGAATACGATACTGATGTACATAAAGAATACTGAATACCATACTGATGACATAAAGAATACGGAATACCATAATGATGTACATAAAGAATACTCAATACCATACGATGTACTTAAAGACAAACCCAGTATACAATACTCACTGAATATTAAACACTCGCTCGCCTCAAGATAAGTAAAGGTCATATGAATGTCAGCTTTGCTTGGTTAGTATTAAACTCATCTCTGAGCCAGAAGATGTGTGTTCAAGCCTTATTTTGGCAATTGAACAGAGTTAAGCTGATACATGCTAAGGAACTGTTGTCCTTTAAATAGACTATTATTCAGTGGAAGATCCCAAGACATTATCTGGAGAATTTGTCTTGATATTCTGACCAACACTTCTTCCCCATCAATGCCACCAATAATAAATGAACCAAACATTCACCTCACTCAATACTGAGGATAGTGCCCTGTGTAAAGTAACCACTGCATCTGCCAACATAGCAGCTTTAAGATTGTGTTTCTGTTTCCGTTCCACCCCAGAACTTAAACTGATCCTTCTGCTTTAAAAAGTGGGATTTAAAACAGTATTCATTTTATTAGGGCCAACATTAAAGGACTTTTTTCACTCCATGCCAATTGCCGGAATATGTCAAGCCCGCATCAATAATGGTGCCATGAGATGCAATTCAAGCCATTTGAATTATTTTGCATCACACCTTGTACGGCATGCATGCATATGTCAAGTCAGTCATTTTACTCTACAAAATAAAATGTGAAATAGCTGATGTAATGATTGAATACAATTAAAAAGTGAGGCGAGTTGATTTTGTATAATGTCATGT
Source organism: Scyliorhinus torazame (assembly GCF_047496885.1). Classification (NCBI taxonomy): domain Eukaryota; kingdom Metazoa; phylum Chordata; class Chondrichthyes; order Carcharhiniformes; family Scyliorhinidae; genus Scyliorhinus; species Scyliorhinus torazame. The sequence goes on along the minus strand of NC_092715.1, from coordinate 69,335,516 downwards.
AATAAGATGCAAATTTATACCAAATCAAAAGCTAATATATTCACAATTATATGACCGAATAAAGACAATACGAATTGTGGCAAGTCAAGGTATTTGTTATTATAGTCCTTTTACTCTTGGTTAAGATGTTACCTTCTGAAGGTAACAAAAGCAGAACTGTTAAAAACAATTAACACCATTAACACTAACTTTAGTTGAATTATCTTTGCAACATCTCGCTATTTATTCACGTCCTGCTTTTTTGGGGAATTGTTTGAAATATTCCATAATGCCTCTGGAGTAAAACGACCTGCCATTCTAAGGACACTATTTCCGACTAAAAACAATTAGAACCAGTAGCTCTGTATTAGAGAGATTGCTAATGTCACAGGTATGGTTGCTTTGCATGGTGCACACTCTTGCAGCCCATTAACACCGGCCATATCCGGTAACTAACTTGCACTGTTGGCATTGCACTTTGATAGATCCATCTGATGCTCTAATGCTTGCTGATCATCTTGGGAAAGCAGCTCGTTGCTTTCAGAGTCACAGAATGGTTAAGGCATAACAGGAGGCCATTCGGCCCATCGTGTCTGCACCGGCTCTCCAAACGAGTATATCTTAAAACCATTCTTCATTAAAAAAGTATTTGCCTCCCCCCCAATTTCGTCACGAGGTAAGTTAGATTGCAAGACATTATTTGCAATATGACTTTTAAAAAATCATTCCTCTTCCCCACACTGAAACTTTCCCAGTTGTGTGTCTGAACCTTTAAAATTGCTGAATGATAATTACGGAATGTAATGTCACGGAAATGATGATGTTTCCCTTTTTCTATCATGGACAGTCAGAGACAGGTTTTGCTAAGAGGGGGGTGGTTAAAAATCCCAGTTACCTGTCCCTTTCACCGCCGTCCTGCTCTGCACCCAGAAACAAAAACACGAGTGAAACACAGTGACATTAGACTGATTTCTTTCTGGCGGCGCTTTGCTTCTCTTAACGTTTACTTTGAGCTGAATAAACAGAGTCGGCACTGTTACTGTACCTTAGATAGAGCACTGGCAACTGCATCTGAAAGCAGTCATTAAACTGGGTCCCTCACCCGTGCGATTTTACTGGGGATGTCTTCATGTGTAAAGGACCAAATGCACTTGTAATTTGCAGCCTTTTGGCACAAGTCAAAGAAATGCCTGGGACCCATTGTCAGTGGTGAGCTATTCTCTTCATTCTGCGGAAGTGGGCGATTCCTCAAACCCAACACAAACTTGGCTGCTCACCAAATCAAACCCCGGAGTGATAACTTACACGTGTGAAGCGGCGACTTTCGGCTTTGATCGAATTGTATGAATTTCAACCACACCGCGGGCTGGATAGAATTCCTCGTCTCTATTGGGGATTTGATGGAAGCTGCAATCATTGTTGCTGTATTTTCCCCCCCAAAAAACATGCCAAAGTAAACAAGATGATACAATCCGACCGCGGTTCCCCGTCCCAATGTGTACTGCCCAGGGCAAACACTCCACTCCATAGCCGATTAACACCGTTAATAAACTTATTGCAAACACAACCCTGCCCATATACTTCCGAGAAAAATCACTCACACCAGGGGACAAGGGCAACTGCAAGTTTCCATTTTATTACAGGGATCAAGTTCAACCTTGATACAACAAGATAATATGTAATCGTTTCACAAGCTTCTGTACCCTTCACTGAAATCCCTGTTACACCCACTGTCTCACTGTCTTGGGCAGCTTCGCTGCAGACACTGATATTTGCGGTTAGGTTTACCCGCTAACGGTTTCTTAATGGTCCGACTGGATACCATGAGGGCGTCTGGACCGTCCTCTCAAAGCTTCCTTCAAACTGTGAGATGGAGTGATGCTGCAGGACCTTCGTCAGACTGGAGCAGAGACAGAAAGCGCCTCTCGGACACGCAAAAGGGAGTCCCGAGTCCAAAACTGACATTAACATGTAAATTACCGTCTGATGTAACAAATGTTACAGCCACGAGACTGTTCTGAATAGATATCAGTCAAGTGTTTCCAAATGCAATCCACCACCCCCCGCCCGCCCGCCTTTACTTACATGCAGAACAGTCGATTCACCAAGGCTCCAATGACAAAGTTTGTTTAAGTTTTACAACGTGCATCCGCTCGCCGGTACCCCGACTCTGCGATGGAGATGGGAGAGGACAGGGTTGGAAACAGCAGCTGCCGGCTGCTCGGTCAGAGCAAACAGCGGCTCTTTTCAAACACGCGAGTACTCACAAGCCAGGGAACATAGGCAGCCGCACATAGATAGGGTCACAAAGGAGTCTAAACAGGCAGAGAGGGGCTGCACAGTAAACAGCCCAGGAGAGGGAGTTTACACAGTAGTTCCTAACTGCTGCCTGGTCCAGTCACAGCCACTCAGCGCAGCAACCAACCAGTACAGAGTGGAAACCGCACAACCAGCCCCACATTGTTCGACATTTATCCCAGTCTCATTCTGTTACCCCAGTCAAACACTTACCCCAATCCCACATTATCATATCCCACACTTACCCCAGCCCCAAACTAACATATCCCACACTTATCCCAATCCCACACTAACATATCCCACACTAACATATCCCACTCCCACACTAACATAGCCCACACTAACATATCCCACACTTATCCCAATCCCACACTAACATATCCCACTCCCACACTAACATATCCCACATTTATCCCAATCCCACACTTGCCTCAATCCCACGTCAGTACCTCAATTACACACTGTTACCCCCATCCCACATTCCTATGCCGATTCCACTTTTACCCGAGCCCCACATAGAACATAGAACGATACAGCGCAGTACAGGCCCTTCGGCCCACGATGTTGCACCGACATGGGAAGTCAAAAAACAAAAGCCATTTAACCTACACTATGCCATTATCATCCATATGCTTATCCAATAAACTTTTAAATGCTCTCAATGTTGGCGAGTTCACTACTGTTGCAGGTAGGGCATTCCACGGCCTCACCACTCTTTGCGTAAAGAACCTACCTCTGACCTCTGTCCTATATCTATTACCCCTCAGTTTAAGGCTATGTCCCCTCGTGCTAGCCATTTCCATCCGCGGGAGAAGGCTCTCACTGTCCACCCTATCTAACCACACTGTTACTCCAGTCCCACACTGCTACCCCATTCCACATTCTTATCCCAATGCCACTTATCCCAGTTCCACACTGTTACCCCAGTCCCACACTGCTACCCCATTCCACATTCTTATCCCAATGCCACTTATCCCAGTTCCACACTGTTACCCCAGTCCCACACTGCTACCCCATTCCACATTCTTATCCCAATGCCACTTACCCCAGTTCCACATTGTTACCCCAGTCCCAAACTTATCCCCAGTCCCACATTGTTACCCCAGTCCCAAACCTATCCCCAGTCCCACATTGTTACCCCAGTCCCAAACTTATCCCCAGTCCCACACTTATCCCCAGTCCCACATTGTTACCCCAGTCCCACACTTACCCCCAGTCCCACATTGTTATCCCCAGTCCCACATTGTTATACCAGTCTCACATTGTTATACCAGTCCCACATTGTTATCCCAGTCCCACATTGTTACCCCAGTCTCATATCGTTATACCAGTCCCACATTGTTACCCCAGTCCCACATTGTTACCCCAGTCCCACATTGTTATCCCAGTCCCACATTGTTACCCCAGTCCCACATTGTTATACCAGTCCCACATTGTTACCCCAGTCCCACATTGTTACCCCAGTCCCACATTGTTACCCCAGCCCCACATTGTTATACTAGTCTCACATTGTTAACCCAGTCCAGCATTGTTACCCCAGTTCCACAATGTTACCCCAGTCCCACACTTACCCTAGTCCCACATTGTTACGCCCAGTCCCACACTTACACAGCTCCACATTGTTACTCCAGTCCCATATTGTTACCCCAGCCCCATATTATTACCCCAATCCTAGACTTACCCCAGTCCCACACTCTTCCTCCCTCCCACACTCTTACCCCCAGTCCACCACTATCTTCCCAGTCCAACACTAAGCCAGTCTCACTATCCCTCACCCAGTCTCACTATCCCACACTGACCCAGTTATTCCCACTGTGACCCAGTCTCACTATCCCACACTGACCCAGTCTCACTCTCCCACACTGATCCAATCTCACTAACCCACACTGATCCAATCTCACTATCCCACACTGACCCAGTCTCACTCTCCCACACTGACCCAGTCTCACTATCCCACACTGACCCAGGCTCACTATCCCACACTGACCCAGTCTCACTCTCCCACACTGACCCAGTCTCACTATCCCACACTGACCCAGTCTCACTATCCCTCACCCAGTCTCACTATCCCACACTGACACAGTTATTCTCACAGTGACCCAGTCTCACTCTCCCACACTGACCCAGTCTCACAATCCCACACTGACCCAGTAATTCTCACTGTGACACAGTCTCACTCTCCCACACTGACCCAATCTCACTCTCCCACACTGACCCTGTCTCACTATCCCACACTGACCCAATCTCACTCTCCCACGCTGACCCAGTCTCACTATCCCACACTGACCCAGTCTCACTCTCCCACACTGACCCAGTTATTCTCATTGTGACCCAGTCTCACTCTCCCACACTGACCAAGTCTCACTATCCCACACTGACCCTGTCTCACTATCCCACACTGACCCAGTCTCACTCTCCCACGCTGACCCAGTCTCACTATCCCACACTGACCCAGTCTCACTCTCCCACACTGACCCAGTCTCACTATCCCACACTGACCCAGTCTCACTATCCCTCACCCAGTCTCACTATCCCACACTGACACAGTTATTCTCACAGTGACCCAGTCTCACTCTCCCACACTGACCCAGTCTCACAATCCCACACTGACCCAGTAATTCTCACTGTGACACAGTCTCACTCTCCCACACTGACCCAATCTCACTCTCCCACACTGACCCTGTCTCACTATCCCACACTGACCCAATCTCACTCTCCCACGCTGACCCAGTCTCACTATCCCACACTGACCCAGTCTCACTATCCCACACTGACCCAGTTATTCTCATTGTGACCCAGTCTCACTCTCCCACACTGACCAAGTCTCACTATCCCACACTGACCCAGTCTCACTATCCCACACTGACCCAGTCTCACTCTCCCACGCTGACCCAGTCTCACTATCCCACACTGACCCAGTCTCACCATCCCACACTACCCAGTCTCACTATCCCACACTGACCCAGTCTCACTCTCCCACACTGACCCAATCTCACTCTCCCACACTGACCCTGTCTCACTATCCCACACTGACCCAATCTCACTCTCCCACGCTGACCCAGTCTCACTATCCCACACTGACCCAGTCTCACTCTCCCACACTGACCCAGTTATTCTCATTGTGACCCAGTCTCACTCTCCCACACTGACCAAGTCTCACTATCCCACACTGACCCAGTCTCACTGTCCCACACTGACCCTGTCTCACTATCCCACACTGACCCAGTCTCACTATCCCCCACTGACCCAGTCTCACTATCCCACACTGACCCAGTCTCACTATCCCACACTGACCCAGTCTCACTATCCCACACTGACCCAGTCTCACTATCCCACACTGACCCAGTTGTTCTCACTGTGATCCAGTCTCACTCTCCCACACTGACCCAGTTATCCTCACTGTGACCCAGTCTCACTATCCCACACTGACCCAGTCTCACTATCCCACACTGACCCAGTGTCACTATCCCACACTGACCCAGTTATTCTCACTGTGACCCAGTGTCACTATCCACACTGCCCCAGTTATTCTCACTGTGACCCAGTCTGACTATCCACACTGCCCCAGTTATTCTCACTGTGACCCAGTCTGACTATCCACACTGCCCCAGTTATTCTCACTGTGACCCAGTCTGACTATCCACACTGGCCCAGTTATTCTCACTGTGACCCAGTCTCACTATCCCACACTGACCCAGTTATTCTCACTGTGACCCAGTGTCACTATCCACACTGCCCCAGTTATTCTCACTGTGACCCAGTCTGACTATCCACACTGGCCCAGTTATTCTCACTGTGACCCAGTCTCACTATCCACACTGCCCCAGTTATTCTCACTGTGACCCAGTCTGACTATCCACACTGGCCCAGTTATTCTCACACTGTGACACCAGCATGGTATTCACGGTTCCTCTATCAAGCTTCCTTTTTAAAAAAAAAATTACAAATGTATCACAATCAGATTGCGAGCTGGCGGGTGTGAAAAGAAAGATAGACTTACCGAAACTTGTGAACAGATGATCCGGCGGGGAAAATCATGGTCTTGGGCTGGTGCAGGACGTGTTCGCCCTGCTGTTTGAGGGTTGCTGTGTTCTGGAGCTGGGAACAACGCTGCAAGTTGACTGCTGATCAACCGGGAAATAGTCTGCTCGGCCGGTGCAAATTGCCTGCGAAAGAGGGCGTGCTGTCACAATGAGTGGCTGTCACCCTCTGCAGTCAGTGTTAGACAATGCACAGTAAGTATTTTGCAAAGCGCCCGGCACCCAGTAAGCAATACTCAGCACTGCTCAGATAGCACACGGTGACTGCGAAGCAGCAGGGTCTGCGCTACGGCGACTTATACTGTGAGGGGATCACAATTGCGAGAGCAACCCACTTGCCGAAGCCTTGGAGCATTTCCAAGCGGGATATGGTAGTCAGCTGCTCAGCTCTGCCTGTGGACGATTCCACTGCGTTAGGCTGTCGTTAAAGTGAACCGATTGGCAGTGGGCTGATATCACCAACAGCAAATTCCCAACCCAAAGCCTGTTACAGGAAACGACCCGAGGACCAGAGCTACTTATGAGAGAGCTGGTCTGGAGGTGGTCTTTTGATAGGCTGTTATTTTCACCACAATGTTGAATACTCTCCTGTTATCTATTTTCTTCCTCTGATAGAAGAAACTGCTGACAATGAACAGTCTGACAGGAAAGCATATGCTATGTAAATACATTCCCCGGCTAGAGAACTTTGCTGGCAGATTATTTCCCCTAGTTCTGACCATTTTGGCGAATCTATACCTTTTACAATTAAATACAAGCTTACACACACATTCTCACTCACACACATTCATACAGATATGCATCAACATTTTTTTTAAATCGCTATCGTGAGCAGTGGTACATTTTCCACATTGAGCGTAGGTATTGCTATTTCTTGGTCAGTATGACTATCACTATCTTTATTATTGTTACATTGATAAACATGGACCATATAGTATAAACTACAGCATAAACACTGCTGTATCCATATCAGTCACTGTAAACACTGTCAGCATTTCAACATTGGCCCTTTGTGGATAGTGTTATGTTCATGTTCCGTATCAGTGAATGTGGTTTTTATTTTTCTCTTTCATAGGATGTGGGCGTCGCTGGTTGGATCAGCATTTCTTGCCCATCCTTAATTGCCCTTGAACTGAGTGGCTTGCCAGGCCATGTCAGAGGGCATTTTTAAGAGTGAGCCACATGTAGTCACATGTGGACCAGACCGGGTAAGGATGGCAGATTTCCTTCCCTAAAGGAGTATAAGGGAACCAGATGGATTTTTACGAATATCAATGATAGTTTCCTGATCACCATTATTAAAACTAGCTTTTAAATTCTAGCTTTTTTAAATTTAAATTGCACCAGATGCTGTGGTCCCCAAAGCATCAGCCTGGCCCCTGGGATTATTAACAATACCACTATGCTACCATCTCACCTAGTTTACCCTAGTTCTGTGAGTGTGACTTGATAATGTGAATATCAGTTAAAGAGAGCAGTGTTCCTACTCTGTGGAGGAACACTGTTTATATCTGGGAAATGTTGACCATAAAGCAGGGATGGGGATGTGCGATTAACCAGTGCCAGTGCTTCTGATGCAGCAAGCACATTAACTTGGTGCTGCCTGCTCATTTAAATAATTAGAGCATGCAACCAGCACTAAGCATATTGTTGAGGTGCTGTACGCAGGAATAGGGCTAACACAAGTTCATGCTAGCCTGCAATACTTCAAACCAATTTGTGGGCGGCATGGTGGTGCAGTGGTTAGCACTGCTGCCGAGGGCGCTAAGGACCCGGTTCGATCCCGGACCCAGGTCACTGTCTGTGTGGAGTTTGCACATTCTCTCTGTGTCTGCGTGGGTTTCACCCCCACAACCCAAAAGATGTGCAGGTAATTGCCCCTTAATTAGAAAAAATAATTGGGTACTCTAAATTTATTTGAAAACAATTTGCAACCTAAGCTGGAAAAGGTCCTTGAGGTTAATGTGTATTTGACCTGGGAGGGATTCAAAAAATGATAGAACATGATAAATAATGGTCGGCAAGACTTTCCAATGCCGCACTTTGGGTTAGGAGGCAGAGAGCAGGAGAGATGCCATCAATCCATAGGGATCACAAGTCCCTCCAGACAAGCAGTCGGTGCGACCAGACACCCATAGTAGTGGATCCTTGAATGCAGCACCACAAGGAGTTGAATGACCTCACTTGAGTGATCAAGGTTAATGAATGTATCCTCAGATGCTATATCCCACCAACTGCCCCAGTAGCCTCACGTTGCTCAATGCACTACACCCCATGACTCACCTACCAACAATCTGTATAATTCACAACTCATACGTAACACTTATAGTGTCACTTTACTCCCACATACTTAGCACTGCTTGATGCAAGTCTCATACTCATATCTCACAGCTTGTACAACCACAACAGTCACATCAACTAAATACATTGCCCTACACTCATAGGTACACTTGCTGCTCCCTTGCAGGAAAATATGGGTTTTTGTTTTGCTTTTTTTATTTGTACATGGGATGCGGGCAGGACTGTCTGGGCCAGCATTTATTGCCCATCCCGGTGTGCATTTCAGAGTCAACCACATTGCTGTGGATCTGGAGTCACATGTAGGCCAGACAAGGATGACAGATTTCCTTCCCTAAAGGATATTATAAGTTCATAAGTTCCTAATATATCGGAGCAGAATTAGGCCATTCGGCCCATTGAGTCTGCTCTGCCATTCTATCATGGCTGATATGTTCGTCATCTGCTACCTACAATGTTACAGACCAAGAGCTGGATTGCGAAATCAGCCAGAGCATCTCCTCCTCAGAACACATGACCTAGGAGCGGGAGGTGGCAATTTAGCCTCCCGAGCCTAACACCCTCAATGTGATCATGGCTGATCCCATCCTGGCCTCAACTCCACCGTCCTGCCCGTTCTCCATAACCCTTCAACCCATTACCAATTAAAAATCTGTCTAATTCCTCCTTAAATTTACTCACTGTCCCTGCATCCACCACACCCTGGGGTAGAGAATCCCACAGATTCACAACCCTTTGGGAGAAGTAATCTTTCCTCAAGTCTGTTTTAAATTGGCTCCCTCTTATTCTAAGACTATGATGTTTCGTTTTAGAATGCCCCACAAGAGGAAGCATCAGCTCCACGTCTACTTTATCCAGACCTTTTAGCATTTTGTATACCTCAATTAGATCTCCCCTCATTCTTCTAAACTCTAGAGTATAAGCTTAAACTGTTCAATCTCTCCTCATACGACAAACCCCTCATCTCTGGAATCAATCTAGTGAACCTCCTCTGAACTGCCTCCAATGCCACTACATCTTTCCTCAAATAAGGGGACCAAAACTGTGTACAGTACTCCAGGTGCTGTCTTAGTGATCCAGATGAGTTTTTACAACAATCGATAATGGTTCCGTGGTCATCTTTTCGACTTTTAATTCCAGATTTTTGTTGAATTCAAATTTCAGCATCTGCCATGGCAGGATTCGAACCCAGGTCCCCAGAGCATGACTCTGGGTCTCTGGATTACTTATCAAACATATAATACCACAACACCACTGCCTCCCCTTACGACTGGTGGAAGCAGCAACTAAAGAAAGGGGCACAGGCACAGCTGCATGACCTCATCTGTCCTCAAACTGATGGAGAAGACAGTGCTCAAAATCATTGAATAGCCATGTCTGAAGCAGTGGCCGATGATGGGGCTGAAACCACTGAAGATGATAATGTGCAGCAACATGGTGGCAAAGTGGTTAGCTCTCGCTGCCTAACAGCACCAGAGACGCAGGTTCAATTCTGGTCTTGGGCGACTGTCTGTGAGGCTTTTGCACATTATCCCCATGTCTGCGTGTGTTTCCTTCGGGTGCTCCGGTTTCCTCCCACAGTCCAAAGGTGTGCATGTTAGGTGGATTGGCCATGCTAAAATTTCCCCATAGTGTACAAAGATGTGCAGGTTAGGTGTGGTTACAGTGATAGTGTGGGGAAGTGGGCCTAGGTAGGTCTTTCAGAGGGTTGGGGCGGACTCGATGGGCAGAATGGCCTCCTTCTGTGCTGCAGAGATTCTATGCACATATCTAATCTTCTTTCTCATGTCCTACTTCCCTCTCATCCCACAATCTTTTCAGAAGCTGCAAATGTCAAAGTATGCAACTCTTGCTTCCCACCCTCTTCTCACCTACCCTTGTGCTTTATCCTTCCAGATATTGTATTTTCCTTTTGTGCTGTGTTCCCTTCAAGAACAGGTTAAACTGGGGAGTATTCTGAAAGTGGATTAATTGGTTACCTTATTATGAAATCAGTTGGCACAGTGGCACAGTGGCACTGCTGCCTCACAGGGCCAGGGACTAAGGTTCAATTCAAGCCTCGGGTGCCTCTCTGTGTGGAGTTTGCATGACTCCCCCCTGTCTGCGTGGGTTTTCCGGGTGCTCCAGTTTCCTCCCACAGTCCAAAGATGTGCAGGTTAGGTGGATTGGCCATGCTAAATTGTCCCGTAGTGTCCAAAAGGTTAGATGGGGCAGGTTGTCCTACTGTGTGTCACCTCTGCTAATTCCTATATCATAGAAAAGACAATGGAATATTGGAACCAAATGATGCTGAGAAACTTTCAAGACATTAACTATTTCCTAATGTAACATTCAAAAACATGTTAACACATTCTGGAACTTAAGCAAGTAACTAAGGAGAAAATATATTTTACCTTTTACCATGACTGTAATGAACACACATCATGATGCAGTTTGTTACGATATAATGCAAAATGAGTTTCCTGGTATCATGTACATGGGATCCTCCTTAAAATTGGAGCTTTTTGCTTCTGTGACTGATTATGCTGGACTACATACACTAGGCTAGCAGTTATCACCATATAATTACACCAATATTAATATTAATAAAATGCCACTATTTTACCATGCATTTAACAAAACAGAATTGATGCAGGGAAATATCAGTTTATTGCTTATCTAGAATATTCTCAGAAAGTGAAGAAGGACATGAAATAATTAAAAATGAAAGAATAGACTGATAGTTACGTTAAAGAATGAAGAACCAAATTGGAAGAGGTAAAACAGAAACAAATCATTTGGAAAGACTGTGAGATGGACACAGCCACAAAGACATGAAACAAAGGAGAAACAAGTAAGGGGAATTAAATTAAGAGATGAACAAAGGTTACAGAGAACAATGAAAGATATGAATATTTGCTCAAAAATACTGCATCCGCTAGGTTTGGAAATATATGGATAAAATTATGCAACATAACACAGGATGTAGGTGATGATGTGTGTTATAATTTTTCCCAATAAATATACTAAAGATTGATTGAGCCACCTAAATGAGCTACAACAAAGCAAAATTGCTCAGTATATAATTATGTCAGCACCAATTTATGAAAGTTTAATATCCAGATGCATATTTATGTTTAATTGCCTCTGATTGCATATTTTATAAATAGTATCTCTTCAACAGCGTAATGTGATTTTATTTTCTTTCCAACATTGTCAGGGTGATTCTAGGTCAACTCTTTGCTTTCATTAGGATTTATGATAAGGTTAATGTTCCAGTTAATAATACGCATTGGACAAATTATTAGATGTAGTGCTAGAATCCTGCAATTTTTGCATTACTGACACCCTTGTAGGCTTGTTAAGATTGATGTAGCTGTTTTGCACAGTCTGAAAAGAATGTAGCATATTACTATGAACCATAATCCATAATCCATAACTCCCAAATGCTTTATATTGTGCTTACTTTGCATACTCTGTAAATCAATGCACAATTTAGCCTTCATTTGAGAATCTGTTTCACAACTGCAAAAACACCAGTGTGGTGCATAAAGCTAAGTTTGAAAATTAAATGCATTAGAATCCTTTTTTAGGTTCTGTTGTAAAAACATTCCCTATGGTTTTTAATCTCCCATGGATTAATTAATGCCAAGCACCTTATGCATGCTAAAATAACCGCCAGCTAATATAATCTATAAATGTTAAAGCATCCTTTAGAAATGCAAATAATGACCTTTCTTTAGCCTTCTTAAGGATAGGAAAATGTCAAAAGGCCTGATCCAGATTGGTATAGTATTATTATTTTCTTCCAGTTTTATCTGGAATGCACTGTGTGGTGGGGGCAGATTTAATCAAGGGCTTGAAAAGGGAATTGGATAATTATCCAAAGAGAAAAAAATTGCAGGGCTACAAGAAAAGGCAGGGACTCGGAACTTGATAAGTTGCTCTTGCAGAGAACTAGCACGAATACAAAGGACCAAAGGCCTCCTTCTGTGCCAGAAGCATTCGATGATTCAATGATTTTTCACCTAACTGGTCTATTAATATCATACTGCTTCATGCAGCTGGCAGGCAAAATGGTCAAAGTAAAAGTTTAATCCATTATTTATATTAATACAGTACCATGGTTTCCATGGATTAAATCCTATCTACTTAGAAGTGGAGCCATACATATTTTCACAGCAGTTTTGCTGCTTCCCCAAGATGGTCTTCCAGTTTCTGTCCAGGATTCTTCCAGTTACTTGGCAGAGACTGAAGGAACACCTGGCAGATGATACAAAGTTGGGTGAGAGGGTGAGCTGTGAGGAGGATGTAGAGATGCTTCAGCAGGATTTGAACAGGCTGAATGGCAGATGCAGTATAATGTGGATAAATGTGAGGTCATCTACCTTGGTAGCAAAAATAGGAAGGCAGATTATTCTTTGAATGGGTGTAAATTGAGAGAGGTGGATACTCAGCGAGACCATGGTGTCCTTGTGCACCAGTCACTGAAAGTAAGCGTGCGGGTACAGCAGGCAGTAAAGAAGGCAAATGGTAAATTAGTCTTCATAGCGAGAGGATTTGAGTATAGGAATATAGATATTTTACTGCAATTGGTATAAGGCATTGGTGAGGTCACAACTGGAGTATTGTGTGCAGTTTTGGTGTCCTTATCTGAGAAAGAATGTTCTTGCTATGGAGTGAGTGCAGCAAAAGTTTACTAGGCTGATCCCTGGGATGGTGAGACTGTCATACGAGGCGAGACTAAGCTGGTTAGGATTATATTCATTGGAATTTAGAAGAGTGAGAGAGGATCTCATAAAAACTTACAAAATTCTAACAGGATTAGGCAGGGTAGATTCAGAAAGAATGTTCCCGATGGTGGGGAAATCCAGAACTAGGGATCATAGTTTGAGGATAAGAGGTAAACCTTTTAGGACTGAGGTGAGGAGAAATGTCTTCACCCAGAGAGCGGTGAATCTGTGGAATTCGCTACCACAGAAAGTAGTTGAGGCCAAAACATTGTGTAATTGCAAGAAGAAATTAGATATAGCTCTTGAGGCTAAAGGGGTCAAGGGATATGGAGGGAAGGGAGAATCAGGATATTAAGCTTGACGATCAGCCATGATCATAATGAATGGCAGAGCAGGGCCAAAGGGCCGAATGGACTCCTCCTGCTTCTATTTTCTATGTTTCAGATGACAACACATTTTGGTGTCAGGTCATTTTGGAGTCAGAACTCTGCTGAACATTTGGTAGGGAGTCTATTGTTAAACTGCTCAACTTGCAATGTAACAAATAAATGTTATATTTCTCAAAATTAAGACAATATTTTCAATAGGAAATATGATGTGATGGTATACATTGGTCTTTGCTGTTAATGTGACTGAAATGATCATTTCTGGTTTCCATTTGCTTCAAAAAAGCTAATTTGCTTTACATATACTTGCCTTTCAACTCCCTGCATAGATGCAAAATAAGGGGAGAAGTGTGTCTGCTATACCAAATAAATAATTTATAATTATCCCCCTACCTCCAGTTGCTTCTGCTAATTTATAACCAATGCATCTCTGGCCATAGTTAAGTTTCAGGTAATATGATCCTTTAGGTCCAAAAATTCCTTACTTATAATCACCCACAGGAGTCATGAATGTTCTAGAGACTTAATTTGGCTGTAGATAAGCAATGCAATTTCAATGTAGGTTCTCTCAATGGGCATAATCAATCGATCAAAAGCTTGTCCCCTAGCCAACTCACCCCAATAGAATACAATGAGTACTACTTCCCTAGTAAATAATATGGTAACAACATCTCTGTTGTGACTTGAGATTTGTTTCAGGTTCAGCTGACAACTGTATTGATGAAAATAATCTGAGTGCTTTGAGATCAAGAAGATATAGATTTTTAAAAGAGAATTCAGTTTTGACGTATTTCCTTCTGAGCGTATAAATAATAATCTGAAACATCGGGGGACTAGCGTGCTGTGCTGCAGAACAGCTAGATATGAACTTAACCATGTGCTTCCTCACATGCTGGGTTTCTGATTTCTGTCATCTTTGAAAGCTATTTGAAGGTTTATTCTGCAAGTGATGAAAACTGAAAAGCTGCAGCAGAAGTCAGCGTTGCAACAGGGTGTTTGACTTTTGTCTTTACAATTGGGTCGTAATCAGGTGGAGCACCTCACCTTCATCCGTTTTGGTTCCTGCCTGAATTTCATTCCAGTGAAGTTAATGCAATGGGCTCTATAAAGGGCAGGCAATCTGTTCCCTGGCATTGCCACTTAGCCAATGAAGAGGGGGAAAAAAAACAGCATTTTGTTTAATTGAATGAAACATCTTTTTAAAATAGGAGGAATTTGCACGAGTCAAGGCCACAAAATCATTGGCACTTGGGTAAAACTCCAATTTGCCATCGTCAATTGATTTTGTTTATTGTTTTATCAACTAGGTACAAAGATTATATATGAACCATACTTCTGGCACCTCTGTTTCTAAATTGGCATTCTTATATAGTCCGATGTCTTCTCATGACTCAACAATGAAATTCTGGAGGGCAGCACGGTGGTGCAGTGGTTCGCACTGCTGTCTCATGGCGCCGAGGTCTCAGGTTCAATCCCGGCTCTGGGTCACTGCCCGTGTGGAGTTTGTACATTCTCCCCGTGTTTGCGTGGGTTTTGCCCCCGAAACCCAAAGGTGTGCAGGCTGGGTGAATTGGTCATGGTAAATTGCCCCTTAAATGAATTGGGTACTCTAAAACTTATTTTTAAAAAACAATGAAATTCTTAACTGCCTTCTAAAAAATTATATAATCAAACATGTTTCTTTCTTTGGAGATTGCTTAAAAAGACTCATCTCCTGACGATGTATTTTAGATGTCTTTTTAAAAATAAATTTAGAGTACCCAATTCATTTTTTCCAATTAAGGGGCAATTTAGCGTGGCCAATCCACCTACCCTGCACATCTTTGGGTTGTGGGGGTGAAACCCACGCAAACACGGGGAGAATGTGCAAACTCCACACAGACAGTGACTCAGGGCCGGGAGTCGAACCTGGGACCTCGGCGCTGCGAGACAGCAGTGCTATCCACTGCGCCACCATGCTGCCCTGTATTTTAGATGTCTTGACTGATTTGATAATGTGGGAGTTTACTCCTCAGAATATTTGCTGAAGAATTCTGAAAGGCTTTATGAACCACAATATTGCCACTCCCCATATGATCTTTGCACACATTCCAGAGGATAGTTGAAATGCTTATTGTCAATAAGCAGCTGAATTCTCCTTGCCTGCTATAGCATGTATAACACCAGCTAGGGAAGGTTCATTAAGTCAGAACAAATCAAGCGATGTTTTTGTGTAATAATATCTGTCCATCAAGGCAAGGACTGTCAGTTCTTTTTTTTAATACAGATTTTATTGAGGTATTTTTTTGGCATTGTAACAGCAGCAATATAAACAATGTACATGAGAATATAAACATAGTGCAAATATCATCTCCCTCCCCAACAGGTCCCACCATTAATTAACCCCCTAATCTACACTAACCAACCCCCCCACCCCCACCACCACCTCTGCTGACGATTAATTTTCCGCGAAGAAGTCGACGAACGGTTGCCACCTCCGGGCGAACCCTAACAGTGACCCTCCCAAGGCGAACTTGATTTTCTTCAAAGAGAGAAAGCTAGCCATGTCCAATAACCAGGTCTCCAACGTCGGGTGCCTTGAGTCCCTCCAAGCTAATAGTATCCGTCGCCGGGCTACCAGGGAAGCAAAGGCCAGAACGTCTGCCTCTTTCTCCTGGATTCCCGGATCCTGCGACACCCCGAAAATCGCCACCTCTGGACTCAATGCCACCCTTGTTTTTAACACCATGGACATGACGTCAGCAAACCCCTGCCCAAATCCCCTCAGCTTTGGACATGCCCAGAACATGTGAACATGGTTCACTGGTCCTCCCTCACATTTTGCACAGCTGTCTTCCATTCCAAAGAATCTGCTCATCTGGGCCACCGTCATGTGAGCCTGGTGAACGACCTTGAATTGAATCAGGCTGAGCCTGGCACAGGTTGCGGTCGCGTTGCCTCTACTCAACACATCCGCCCAAAGGCCCTCCTCTAATTCTCCTCCCAGTTCCTCCTCCCACTTTCGCTTCAGCTCCTCGGTCTGCGTCTCCTCTGATCCCATAAGTTCCTTGTAAATGTCAGAGACGCTCCCCTCTCCGACCCATCCTTTGGAAACTACCCTGTCCTGAATCCCCCTTAGTGGCAAGAGTGGGAAGGTTGATATCTGTCTACGCAGAAAGTCCCGCACCTACAGATAGCTAAATTTGTTTCCCCTCACCAACACAAACTTCATCTCCAGCGCCCTCATACTCGGGAAGCTCCGTCTATAAATAAGTACCCCATCCTCTCAATCCCTGCTCTCCGCCATATTCGGAACCCCCCGTCCATCCTCCCCGGTGCAAATCGGTGATTATCGCAGATTGGGGACCAGACCGATGCTCCCTCTGCCCCCAAATATCTCCTCCATTGCCCTCAGACTCTCAGGGCCGCCACCACCACGGGGCTGGTGGAGTACCGCGCCGGCGGGAACGGCAGAGGTGCAGTTACCAATGCCCCCAGACTGGTGCCCTTAAAAGAAGCCGCCTCCATACGCACCCATGCCAACTCCCCCCCCCCCCCACCAGCCACTTCCTAATCATGGCTACGTTAGCCGGCTAGTAATAATTGCTAAAGTTCGACAGCGCCAACCCGCCCTCTCCACCACTCCGCTCAAGCATTACCCTCCTCACTCGCGGGGACTTGCCCCCCCACACGAAGCCCACAATAACTTTATAGACCCGCTTAAAAAAAGGACCGCAGAATAAAGATGGGGAGACATTGAAATACAAACAGGAATCTCGGGAGGACAGTCATTGTCACCATTTGGACTCTCCCAGCTAGAGACAACGGGAGCACATCCCATCTCCGGAAATCATCAGTCATCTGATCTACCAACCGGGCCAAGTTCAATTTATGTAGCCGGTCCCAATCCCGCACTACCTGAATACGAAGGTACCTGAAACTGTCCCCTACCAATCTAAACAGCAGTTCCCTCAGTCGCCTGGAGCAGGTAATCCGCGTAAAGCGAGACTCTGTGCTCCACCCGCGACCTCCCCCCACCCCTCCAGCCCCTTGAGGCTCTCAGAACAATTGCCAGCGGCTCTTTAGCCAGCGCAAACAACAGTGGGGAGAGGGGGCATCCCTGTCTCGTGCAGTCTAAAATAGTCCAAAATCATCCTGTTTGTCTGTACACTCGCTACAGGAGCCTGGTACAGCAACCTGACCCAGTCAGTAAAGCCCCTCCCAAATCCGAACCACCCCAGAACCTCCCATAAATAATCCCATTCAACCTGGTCAAAAGCTTTTTCCGCATCCATTGCGACCACTACCTCCACCTCCCTACTTTCCGGGGGCATCATGATCACATATAACAGCCTTCTTACATTGGCCACCAGCTGCCTGCCCTTAACGAACCCCGTCTGATCCTCCCCAATAACGTCCGGTACACAATCCTCAATCCTGGAGGACAAAATTTTGGCCAGCAGTTTGGCGTCTACATTCAACAGTGATATCGGCCTGTAGGACCACATAGCTCCGGGTTCTTGTACCATTTAAGGATAAGCGAAATCGTAGCCTGTGACATCGTCTGGGGCAGAACCCCTCTTTCTCTTGCCTCATTAAACACCTTCATCAGCACCGGTCCCAATAACCCGGAGAACTTTTTATAGAACTCCGCTGGGTACCCGTCCGGTCCCGGGGCCTTACCCGACTGCATGGCCTTCAAGCTCTCCACTATCTCCTCCAACCCGATCAGGGCCCCCAGTCCTTCTACCAACTCCTCGTCCACTTTCGGGAAAGTCAGCTCCTCCAGGAAGTGCCTCATCCCCTCCGGCCCCGTAGAGGGTTCCGACCTGTACAGCCTGCTGTAGAAATCCCTAAATGCCTTACTTACCCCTGCCGAATCCCCAACCAAGTTCCCATCCCCGTCAATAACTTTCCCTATTTCTCTAGCTGCCTCCCTCTTTCTGAGCTGCTGTGCAAGCATCCTGCTGGCCTTCTCTCCATGCTCACAGATCGCCCACCTCACCTTTCTGAGCTGTTCCACTGCCCTCCCTGTGGTTAACAGGCTGAACTCCGCCTGTAGCCTCCACCGTTCCCTTAAAAGCTCTATCTCTGGAGTTTCCACGTACCTCCTGTCGACTTGTAGAATCTCTTTTACCAGTCGGTCCGTCTCTGCCCTGTCCGTCCTGTCCCTGTGAGCCCGGATCGAGATCAGCTCTCCTCTCACCACTGCCTTCAGCGCTTCCCAGACCACCGTTGCTGAGACTTACCCCGTATCGTTTACCTGTAGGTAATTTGTATGCATTTCCTCAGCCTCTCGCACACCGCTTCATCCACCAACAGCCCTACATCTAACCTCCAATGCGGGCGCTGATTGCTATCTTTACTAACCTGCAGGTCAACCCAGTGTGGAGCATGGTCTGAGATTGTGATCGCAGAATACCCCGTGTCCACCATCCCTACCAGCAAGGCCCTACCCAAGATAAATAAATCGATCCGTGAGTACACCTGATGCACGTGGGAGTAGAAGGAGAACTCTTTCACCCTTGGCTGCCCAAATCTCCATGGATCCACCCCCCCATCTGCTCCATGAATCCTTTCAGTTCCTTTGCCATTGCTGGCACCCTGCCCGTTTTCGAGCATGACCGATCCAGGCCGGGATCAATAACTGTATTAAAGTCCCCTCCCATGACCAGCTTGTGTGAGTCCAGGTCCGGTATCTTCCCCAGCATCCTCTTTATGAATTCCACGTCATCCCAATTTGGCGAGTACACATTAACCAGCACTACCTTCATCCCCTCCAGCTTACTGCTAACCATAATATATCGACCTCCCACATCCGAAACTATTCAACCTCAAATATCACCCGCTTATTAATCAAGATCGCAACCCCTCTCGTCTTTGTGTCCAGCCCCAAGTGGAAGACTTGACTAACCCAGCCTTTCCTCAATCTGACCTGGTCAACTACTCTAAGGTGCGTCTCCTGCAACATTACCACGTCCGCCTTCTGTCCCCTCAGGTGCGCGAACACACGTGCCTTCTTAACCAGCCCATTTAACCCTCAAACATTCCAGGTGATCAGCCTGGTTGGGGGGCAAAGTTCCCCCCCCCCTCCGCCGATCAGCCATCCCCTTTCTTGGGCCCACCTCCAGCCCATGCGCCGCGCCTCCTCCGGCCCATCCCCCGGCAGCCCCCCTCATCGAACTCCTCTCTGTCCCTCAACCGAAGTCTCTCCCTCGTCAGCAGAAAAACTACCCCCTCCTCCCCCTAGCAACACCACTCTGAAACCTAACCCATACAATAAACTAAACATATGCATACCCCCACTGCGCTTCCGTGAGCTAGCTCAGCCAGCTAGCTTGGTGGCCCTCACCCCCAGCACCAAATAGTCTCCCACCTATTGTTCCCTCACTCCCCTCCACCCCGTTCACACAAGCAAATTCCCTCATCTAATGATCCCCACACAATCACCCAACTGAAAGAAAAACACCGAAACCAAACAAGCACGTCTCCATCCCACAAAAGTGCACATCAAAGCAAAAGGCATTGCCAACATTCACCAGAAAGAAAAACCCCAAAACGAAAAACTTTTTCCCCCCTTCTTACTCAGAACTCAAAAACAGAAGAGAAAAAATAAATAACCAATATAAGCCAACAAATTGCATCAAAGTTCAAAAGTTCTCAGCCCACCACCAGTCCTTTTCTTTTTGCGAAGTCCAGCGCGTCTTCGGGCGACTCAAAATAATGATGCTGGTCCTCATATGTGACCCAGAGATGAGCCGGATACAGCAGTCCAAACCTCACCTGTTTCTTGAAGAAGATTGACTTAATCTGGTTGAAGATTGCCCTTTTCCTGGCCACCTCCACACTCAGGTCCTGGTAAACCCACAGGATACTGTTGTCCCACTTACAGTTCCGCGTTCGCTTGGCTCACTGAAGAATACATTCCTTGTCCAAGAACCTGTGGAACCTCACCACCATTGCCCTCGGAGAATCCCCCGTTTGCAGCTTCCTCGCAAGCGCTCTGTACGTCCTGTTCACCACCCAGGGTCGGGAGAACGTCCTCTCCCCCAGCAGCTTCTCGAACATACCCGCTATGTATGCCCCAGCATCAGCTCCCTCAGACCCCTCTGGGAGCCCAACAATTCTTAAGTTCTGCCGACGGGACTTATTCTCTAGGTCCTCCACCTTCTCCAACAGCTTCTTTTGCTGGTCCCCCAGCATCCCCACCTCCAGCTCCACCGCAGTTTAATGCTTCTCCTGCTCAGCCAGCGCCTTCTCAACCTTCTGGATCGCCCGATCCTGGGTGTCCAACCTGTGCTCCAGCCGATCAATCGACTCTTTAATCGGGTCCAGGCAGTCCCGTTTCTGCTTGGCAAAGCCATCCTGGATGACCTGCATCAACTGTTCCTTTGATTGCTGGGCCGACACCCCAGGGGTCCGATCCTCGGCCATGCTGTCTCCTGCTGCAGCTTCAGCATAGCCCTTGCCTGTCTTTCTATTTCTGCCCATTCGTGCACTTCTGGTTCTTTTCTCCATACACCGATACGTGGAAACGGTGCCCAATTGCCTCAGCCTTCGAATTTACAGTTTAAAATCTGAAAAAAGTCGGGGGGGAAAGGTCCAAAAGTTCGACCAGAGCGGGAGCCACCAAAAGTGCGACTTACTCGTCCATAGCCGCCACCGGAACAAGGACTGTCAGTTCTGCAGAATAAATGCTTTCTGCATTTGATATCCAGGGTGAATACCATATACCACCAGCACAGGATAAATATTGCATTCATAACTATTTATACCACCCCAATAATGTGCTTTGCTTCCTTCAACTTCACCACATCAAAATTTCCCACATGAAGCACATTTTGATCTCTTTGTGGTAATGCAGATTTAATGCCAATTTAGTGTTGTTTTGATACATTTGCTAAGATTGGGATTGAGGTTGTCTGAAAGCATTTAATTTAGAATGTTTACAGACATCAGGGGGAATATATTTCAATGTGGATTTGAATCTTGGTGTCAGTTCGTTATCTCTCAGTATTTTAGTTAACAATGCGCACAATAGATTTCAGATTCAAACTTTGTTTTAGTACATAAAGCAAGAAAAAGAAACAATGAAACCATGTTTATATATTGCCTTTCATACTCTCAAAGTGTTTCAAAGCCAATGGAAAAATTCTGAAATGCAGCCATCATTATAATGTGGGCAAACGTTAATGTTACCATTATGACTGCCAAATAAGAGAATAAATGTGTACACTTGCGTTTCATTCTCATTTCACTTTTTCTCTGCAGCCCCAAATAACATTTCCTGAATACATAGGAGAATTCGTAACTGTTGATCATTTCTCATTTAAATTTTTTTTTGCAAGCCCTTTGGGTAAACATGGCCATCACTCAGCATCAAATAACCCCTTACAGCTAGTGTAATAGTCTGACGAATATGAATATGCAAAAGGAAACTGTTGCGGCTAGTAAACTGATTCTTTTATATTTTCAGGAAAGGCCAGAGGGAGCATATCATGGATTGAAGATGATGAGAAAGTAATAACTTCCTTTTTGATTCTCTGCTCGGCTCAAGAACCAGCAGATGGGCAGGATCATCATAATCCATCTCCTTTCTTTGTCGGTCACAATTCTGGAATTCAGTCTGAATGTATTTGGCATTGGACCTGACCAGAAAGAATCACCAGTCTCCCTGTAGCCAGACATATTTCAAAAGTTTCTCTTCATTAAATAGTCCTTCGGCCTGCCCTGCACAAGATCAATCAGCAGACAAATTCATTGTTCAAACACTATTCAATTTGATTTTCTGATTGTAGATGTATATGACTTGGTTATCAATGGACCATTATTCACAATGGGTATTGATAGACGTTTTGTCTCTAATCCTCTGACAAATACTGAAAAAAATACCTTCCACGGTTTAGATCAAATGCTCAACCATGTCATTCGGCTGATGATGCAGAGGAGTTATTATAATCAATAACCATACCAAATTGCATTTAAATCACTTTTCTAAAATAGAAAATCATCCCCAGATGATTCACATTAACGTAATGTTGTGAACAACCAGTAATTGGAATACTTTCTGACTCCCAAATCCCTGTGTAAAGGAACACAATTCCTAATGTGCAGCAAAACTTTGAAGTATAGAACCACAGATGTTTACAGCATGGAAAGAGACTATTTAATTAACTGTGTCCATGTCAGTACTTTGTTAGACCAACCTAAAACAAATGCCCTGTGCTATATTTTGATTAATTTCAGATAGTTATCAAACGTTCTCTTAACCAGCATACTTTTCCACAGTTTAAAAAAAATTAAAGTGCCCAGTTAATTTTTTTTCCCAATTAAGGGGCAATTTAGTGTGCCCAATTCACCCACCCGGTACATCTTTTGGGTTGTGGGTGTGAGACCAATGCAGACACGGGGAGAATGTGCAAACTCCACACAGACATTGACCCAGGGCCAGATTCGAACCCGGGCCCTCAGTGCCATGAGGCAGCAATGCTAACCACTGCACCACTCTTTTCCACAATGTTTGAGCCTGTCTAATCAGGGTTTTCTCCTTGCCATAGCGCTGAAACAACCCTAATCAAAGTGACATCCTCGTGAACCATTCTGCAGCTTTTGAAATGGTCGGCCACACCAACTCCCTTTAATGCATTTCCTCTGTTGTCTAGTTGTATGGGACAGTTTTCACTTGCTTCACAATCTTAACTATTCAATTGTGGAAGATGAGTGCAGTAGCAGGAACAGCAACAACAAGTATTTATTTAGCAATTTAAGTAAGAAACAAATCCAGGGTAATTCACAGGAGCATTAATAATAATAATCTTTATTGTCACAAGTAGGCTTACATTAACACTGCAATGAAGTTACCAGTGCCTGTTTGGGTATATTGAGAGAGAATTCAGAATGTCCAATTCACCTAACAGCACATCTTTCGGGACTTTGTGGGAGGAAACCAGAGCACCCGGAGGAAACCCACGCAGACACAGGAAGAACGTACAGACTCCGCACGGACTGTGACACAAGCCAGGAATCGAACCTGGGTGCCAGTCGCTGTGAAGCAACAGTGCTAACCACTGTGCTCCTGTTCCGCCCTTATAAAGCAAAGTTTGGCACCACACCACATAAGAAGATATTAGGGCAGAAGGCTGAAAGCTTGGTCAACGAGGTTGGTTTTAAAGAGTGCCTTAAAGGAAGAAAGAGGTAGAGAGATGGGAAGTTGAGGGAATTCCAGAGCTTAGGCCTTGACAGCCGAATCCATGGCCACAAATGGTGGAGTAATTAAAATTGGGGGTGTTCAAACAGATAAGCATAGATATCTAAAAGGGTTGTGGGGTTGGAGGAGATTACAGAAACAGATATATACAAGGCCACTGAAAACAAAAATGAAAATTTCAAAATTGAGTTGCGTTTCTACATCTGGAGGAGAACAACCCACCCCCACTGTTGGCTAAATGCCAGCAGTGGCTGTAAGAGACTCTGAGTTGCCCATATAAGTGATCCAATTGGACTCTGGCGAGAGGGATGTCCACTATCTTTTCTGCTTCTTGCAAAATGTCATAGCAGTGGGAGGATGATAGGCTTGCTATCGGCTGCCTTCCACATTACTTTGTCAGCCTTGTCACCTCCCAGCCTATCCCCAAATAATGAAATGCAGTCCTATGTTCCCAGACAGTGTCTCTGAGGGGCAACATGCAGAAGGGAATTGGGAGGGAGCCAAGGATAGATCCTTGGGAGACACCAGAGGTAAAGAGTGCAGGAGCAGGAAGAGAAGCCATTGCAAGTGATACTCTGGCCATGATTAGATGGGTAAAGATCCTCTTCCTGCCTCCTCACACCATTACCTTTGGTATCTCACATGGGTTTATTCTTGGTCCCTTCTATTTCTCATTTGCATACTGTCCCATGGCAACTTCAGCCAAAGATACAACATCAGTTAGGTGAATTGGACATTCTAAATTCTCACTCTGAGTACCCGAACAGGATCCGGAGTGTGGCGACTAGGGGCTTTTCAGAGTAACTTCATTGCAGTGTTAATGTAAGCCTATTTGTGACAATAATAAAGATAATTGTTAATTATTATTAGATTCCACTTGTAAGCTGACAACCTGTGTGTAAACTCTACCTCACAGATTTCACTATTTCTGTGCTTTTCTAAAACTGACTTTGGGTATTGTTAGGGTAGAGAAGAAAGAACTTTACTCTACATTGCATTATATTTTACTGCCAACCATCACCTAATGGCCACAAAACATTACTATAGCATTAGCTCTTGTGGCAGGCTGAACTGAACCCTGGCAACAATCATGCCAAAAGTTTCAGTGAAAGTTGTTCTTAGCAGGCCCATACATTGAGCAGTCCTCACAATATTCCTGAGAAAATGCCTCAGAACAAACTTCGACATTAATTTAATGTTTAATCATTTAAGGAACGTATACTCAAAGATAATCAGGGTCCTTTCAAAACATAGTTTTGTTGGGTATTATATTACAATTTCTACTCTAATGACTATATTTTACTTAGTTACACCTTCCCATGTAATTCTATTTTACATCATAAACCTTGGAACTGCAGTTTTCCAGCTTGGAAAGGGAATTTCGCACTGACACAATGATGGTATGAAGAGATGACACATGTTTCCAAATTCAATGGTATGAAACTCATTCAATACATGACATTTTACAGGACACAAGTAACTCTCAATACTCTCTGAGAAAGATTCCTCTTCACTCACTGCATTGAGGATGACTGGGAAAGCTTCAGGGATATAGGGCGTGATCTAACGGCCGCATCGCACCCGAGCCAGTCAGATCGCAGGAGAGACAGAAATCGGGATCCGCGCCGGGCACCGATCGGTTTCCGATCTAACTGACCCACTCCTGTTGGTCGGTTCCAGATCCTGCCTAGACGTGGCTAGGTTCCAATTAACACCAACTGAGGCCAATCTCCATATCGTTAATGGGATGCATTCCCAATCTAATGGCCTCCCGTGATCTAACTGGCACCCCAGCGAGCTGTCACGCGGGCGTCCTTTAGCACACCTATTTAAAAACGTGAAGCTAGCGCAATGGCTGCTGAGGGGATTGGAGGTGGTGAGTTACCATCTTCAAAATTGGGCATGCAGCCTAAGGGCACTGGAGCTGCTGTCCAAGCACTTGGGCCTGGTTGGGGTGGGTGGGCACTTTCACTGGGGGTCGCCCCTGAGCTGGGGGGTGAGGGGCTCAGCGCTTGCAAGTCCAACATGCCACCAAATAATGGATATGTATACCCATACCAGGGGCAACATCAGCTGCTGCCTGTCTGTCCCACCGAACATCCCCAAGACAGAGCTCTGTCCGTGGTAATATGGTAATGGTCACTTCAACTCTCTCTGACTGTGGCAGAATCTGGCCACACTGTTGAAGCTATTGCCATAAGGAATGGCAGTGTCAGTTACACAAACACTTCAAAGCTCTCAAGTGGATTCCCGAGGGTACACATGCCATTTCGCAGGTGAGTAATAGTGTCTAACATCACAATCAAACTATGAGGCCTGGACACTGGAGTCATCGGCACCACAGAGGCAGCAGCCAGCATCAAACACCCTGGAGCTGGGCCTCAGCACTGGGGATATCCCCATGACTAGAGGGTGAGCACGTGTGGATCAGGGAGGGGGCAAGAGACTGGTCCAAGATATGTTCCCTGCAGGGGTCTGGGATCAAGGGTCTGGGGTTCTGTGCCCATGGGCCACTGCTGTGGCCGGGGGTGTGTGTGCAGGGTGGAGTCCCCCATCACAACCAGCTCGTTGGATGGCACCCTGCGAGAAGGCAGGGAATGTAAGGGTAGGGGAGGCTTCTGGGACCCGAGGGTCCTGGGGTGGAAGCCATAACTGATTGCCAGTCTCTCACCCTCTCCAATTCCTTACAGATATCACATTACGGATGGTATTGTTGTGCCGTCGTGTTGCTGGTGGTAGTCCAGGTAGCCCGACGCTGGAGAAGGCGGCATCAGCGTCGACGCTGGCTGGAGGCAGCAGCCCATGTGCAGGAGCCTGCCCCACACCCTGAGGACCTGGTAGCCCATTAGGCCACAGAGGGACCCAGCGGGGGGAGGCCAGCAATGGCCCAAGGTGTACAAACACCGTTGGTCATTCGAGGTCAGGGCGGACAGCATGTGCCGCAGGAGGGTCTGCCTCAACAAGGGGAGGTGTGGCACCTGTGCCATGTCCTTGCAGACCTGGCACCTCGTGGAGGAGGAGGCTACCCGCTCCCGGTGGCCATCAAGGTTCACTCTAGCCCTGAACTTCTACGCTTATGGTTCATTCCAGGGCTCAAGCGGGGACTTGTGTGGATGTGGCATTTCCCAACCTACAGCCCACAAGTGCATCCGTGAAGTCACAGATGCCCTGTTTGCCCGGGCAGCTGAATACATAAACTTTGACCTGGACCAAGCCCAACAAGATGCCCGGGCAGCAGAATTCTCTGGCATCGCCGGAATGCCCCAGGTCTCGGGGGTAATTGATGGAACACATGTCGGCTTGCACGCACTGGGTGGTCTGGGGGGCCCTTCAGCAACAGGAAGGGTTCCACTCCCTGCATGTTTAACTTGTGTGCGACCACCACCTCCAGATCATGCAGGTTTGTGCACGCTTCCCAGGGAACATGCATGACAGCTAGATCCTGGGGCCGTCGGAGATCCCCGGTATCTTCAAGGAAAACCCCAGTATGGACTCTGGGGCGAACTCCCTTAAGGAGTTACCCCCTTGGCCCACTGCGAGGTCCACCACGCTAGGGCTGTACTAGTAGAGGCCATAAGTGATTCCCGGCCCAGGGGACCGGCGAATCAAGGAAAGCTGGAGCATAGGGTGCTGGACCCACTAAATAGATGTATACAGGTCATTAAGACCCATT
The DNA here is from genome assembly GCF_047496885.1 of Scyliorhinus torazame. NCBI lineage: Eukaryota > Metazoa > Chordata > Chondrichthyes > Carcharhiniformes > Scyliorhinidae > Scyliorhinus > Scyliorhinus torazame. The sequence continues at coordinate 69,307,944 of NC_092715.1, read as the reverse complement.
TGCATTAAATTACATCCTGCCACTGGCGCGCAGTTGTAGACCTCGATTCATATCATAAAATCATAGCATTTATAGTGCAGAAGGAGGCCATTCAGCCCATCAAGTCTGCACCGGCCCTTGGAAATAGCACCCTACTTAAGCCCACGCCTCCATCCTATCCCCCTAACCCAGTAACCCCACCTAACCATTTTGGACACTAAGGGCATTTTAGCATGGGCAATTCACCTAACCTGCACATCTTTGGACTATGGGAGGAAACCGTAACATCCGGAGGAAACCCACGCACACACGGGGAGAATGTGCAGACTCCGCACAGGCAGTGACCCAAGCCGGAATCGAACCTGGGACCCTGGAGCTGTGAAGCAACTGTGCTAACCACTGTGCTATCGTGCTGCCCCATGATTCCAGCCCCAGTGGGAGGTCGGAGCATCACATTCGGATTGGTGCCTGCCAACGTCTGACGCCGATCCCACAATTCTTCACCGGATCATGGACCCTGATACCGGCGCGGTCAACGGGGAACCCAGCCCATCATCTCTTCAGGTTTTCCTCAATTAAAAATCAGCACTATACTTTCCAGCACAATGCCCATTGAAACATCTGCTAAACTGTCCAATGCAAGCTCGAACAACAAGATTGACTGTATCAGAAAACAGATAATCTTCAGTTACATGCAGACCGCAAAGACTGAAAGCAATTCTCTAGGGGCAGCAGGGTGGCGTTAGCTCTGCTGCCTCACGGCACCGAGGACCCTGGTTCGATCCGGGCCCTGGGTCACTGTCCGTGTGGAGTTTGCACATTCTCCCGATGTCTGCATGGGTCTCACCCCACAGCCCCAAAAGATGTGCAGGTTAGGTGAATTGGCCATGCTAAATTGCCCCTTAATTGGAAAAAACATTGGGTACTCTAAATTTATTTTTAAAAAAGAAAGTAATTCTCTGAAATCTGTGTATGGTCCCCAGTCTTTTGGTTCGTGTCCAGTCCTCGGTCCTGATAGGTCAACAATTCTCACAATAAAAGCTGAGGGGCGGGTTGCCCCAGCGTCCCAGCCACGGTCAAGGGGAATTCCCATTGAAGTCACCCCATGGCACCAGGAAACCTACGGGTGGGGGTGCGCTGCGAGCTGGACCAGAGAATACCACTGCCAGCGAACGGACGGAGAATTCCGGCTCAAATTCTAGAAAGGTGGGTAAATCCCTTTAACCACATCATTCATCAATAAAGAAGCAATCAACAGACAGCCACGGCCACAGGTTGCCATCAGCTGTTATGTTGGTGATCCTTCCACACTGTTAGAAATGACAAACACAATCAAACACCTGTCTGGCAGCCAATCAGCAAGGAGCTGATACAATCACAGCTGAAATCTACAAGGCTGGAGGTCAATGCTTGGAGAAAAAGCTCAGAACTCTTTGAGTCTATGTGGATGTAAGGCAGAATCCCGCAAGAATACTAAAATACTTCCATTGTCCCGCTGTACAAGCGGAAAGAAACTCGCCAAGATTGTGATATTTACAGGGGAATCTCGCTCCTCTCCGTTGCTGGAAAATCCTTCACCAGAATCCTTCCGAACCACTGAGTGCAACATCTCAACTAGGATCAACTGCCAGAGAGTCCGTGCAGTTTCAGAAAAGGTCGAGGAACCACGTGTTTGCAGGTAAGACAGCTACAGGAGAAATGCCAAGAACAGAACAGAGTCCTCGATACCATGTTTATTGCCCTGAACATGGCCTTTGACACAGTCAGCTGTGAGGATCTTTGGAAGACAATGGAGAAACTCACCATGATTTAGCAGTTCCATGATGCCATGCTCACGCGTGATGTGGATGATGGTAAGACTTCTCACCCGTTCCCAGTCACTAATCAGCCACGATTGAATGGTGGAGCAGACTCGATGGGCCGAATGGGCTAATTCTGCTCCTGTATCTTATGGTCTTAATGGTGCTAAATGAGCTGTGTGCTCGCACCAACCCACTTTATCATGTTTTTCTCCAGCATATTATTCAATGCCTCCCATGATTGTGATCCTAGCATCAAAATCAAATATTGCATGTGAAGCTGATTAATCTAAGACAACACCAGGAAAAAAACATAAAGCAGGATTCTCCGGTTGCGATGTCAAAATCGCGTTCGGCGATTGGCCGGAGAATGCCCATTTGTGATGGAATCGGGGACGGCGCCACTTTCGCGATAGTCTGCCCCCTCCAAAGCGGCACTCTCTAGGAGTGCCGTATGGACGACCTCAGGACGTTACCTGAGGCCTTCCCCCTGATGCTCCGCCCCCGACCGGCTGAGTTCCCGACGGCGACGGTCGCGTGAGCTATTAATTGTCGGGAACTCGGCGTGGCGGCTGCGGACCCAGTCCAGCGCCGCCACAGACGGGGGAGGGCCGATCCGCTGGGCAGGGGGGGACTTTGGCAGGGGCTGGGGCCTACCTCAAGACTAAGGGCTTAGTAATAACCAGAACATGTCAGCAGTGAATAAGTTCACTTACCTCGGTAGCACACTCTCTCTTAAGCTGTTTATATTAGTGACAGGATATGCAAGAATTGCCAAAGCAAGTGTAGCCTTTGGCAGACTGGGAACATCAGTCTGGGAATGAAGAGGGGTAAGTCTGCCAACCAAACAATATTTATAGAGCAAAAGCCCTGCCCACTGTGCTCTACATATGCAAGACTTGGACTGTGTACTAGCATCATACCAAGAAGCTCAACTACTTTCACTTGAGCTGCCTTTGGAAATTTCTGAAGATCAGATGGCTGGACAGAATACCGGAGAATGAGGTGCTCACCTGATCTGGCACGCTGTGCACCCACACTATATTGAGACACAACTGAGTTGGGCTGGTTATGTACCTAGAATATCTGACACTCGCTCACCAATACAAATCTGCTGTGGATAGCCTGAGTCTGGGATGCGCTCCCATGGCAGTCAAGGGAAGAGCTTACAGGCGGCACAGTGGCACATTGGTTAGAAACATTGAAAATAGGTGCAGGAGTAGGCCATTTGGCCCTTCATGCTGCACCACCATGATCATGCAAATTCAGTATCCCACTCCTACTTTCTCTCCATACCCTTTGATTCCTTTAGCCGCAAGAGCTCTGCTTCATCACAACACCATTACTCGGGGTTCAATTCTGGTGTTGGGTGACTCACATTCTCCCTATGTCTGGGTGGGTTTCCTCCCAGAGTCCAAAAATGTGCAGGTTAGGTGGATTGGCCATGCTAAATTGCCCATTAGTGTCCAGGGATGTGCAGGTTAGGTGGGGTTATAGGGATGGGGCGGGCCAGTGGGCTTGGGTATAGTGCATTTTCAAAGAGTTGGCGCTGACTTAATGGGACGAATGGCCTCCTTCCGCACTGTAGAAATCCTATGATTCTATGACACTATGAAGGCTTCATTTAGGAGCTTTGATATTGACTTATCAGTCTGGAAGAAGCTCAGCCAGGATCACTGCACCTGGCACAACCAAATTAACCTGGTGCGTGCAGCCTCCGACGAAAGCAAGGGGCAGAAGCGGAGAGAAAATGTAAAGAGAGGATATCTTGAGCCAGAAACTTGTCTAAAACTCAATCATCTATGGTATCCTGGCCTATTTGCACCAGAACCTTCTGGGCACAATTGCCCGAGCAGGCGCCTCAGTACCCATTGGAACCCTACCAAACACCCAAGATGATATCGATACAGAGATACATAGAAGATAGGAGCAGAGGAGGCCTTTTGCCCCTTCGAGACAAAGCCAAATTTATCACGATCATGGCTGATCATCCAACTCAATAGCCTAATCCTGCTTTCTCCCCATAGCCTTTGATCCCATTCTCTCCAAAGTGCTATATCTAACCGCCTGTTGAATATATTCAATATTTTAGCATCAACTATTTCCTGTGACAATGAATTCCACAGGCTCACCACTATTTGGGTGAAGAAATGTCTCCACATCTCTGGCCGAAATGGTTTACCCTGAATCCTTGGTTCTGGATACACCTATCATTGGGAACATCTTCCCTGCATCTACCCTGTCTAGTCCTGTTAGAATTTTATAAGTCTCTATGAGATCCTCATTCTTCTGAACTCCAGCAAGAACAATCCCAACCTAGTTAATCTCTCCTCTTATGACAGTCCCGCCATCCCTGGAATCAGTCTGGTAAACCTTCACTGAACTCCCTCGAGAGCAAGAACATCCTTCCTCCGAACAGGACCAAAACTGCTCACAATATTCTAGGTGTGGCCCCAGCAACACATTCCTGCTTCTGTACCCGAAACCTCTCGCAATGAAGGCCAACATATCATTAGCCTTCTTTACCGCCTGCTACACCTGCATGCTTACCTTCAGCGACTGGTGCACAAGGACACCTAGGTCCTGCTGCACACCCACCTCTCCCAATTTACAACCATTCAGGCAGCAATCTGCCTTCCTGTTTTTGCTTCCAAAGTGAATAACCTCACATTTATCCAAATTATACCGCATCTGCCATTGATTTGTCCACTCACCCAATCTGTCCAGATCATGCTGTAGGATCCCTGCATCCTCGTCACAGTTCACCCTCCCACCCAACTTGGTATCATCTGCAAACTTTGAGATGATACATTTCATTCCCTCATCTAAATCATTAATATATATTGTGAATAGCTGGATCTCAGCACCTATCCCTGTGGCACCCCACTAGTTACTGCCTGCCAATTTGAAAAGGACCCATTAATTCCTACTCTTTGTTTCCCCGCTGTCAACCAGTTTTCTATCCACCTCAATACACTTCCCCCAATCCCATACGCTTTAATTTTGCACAATAATCTCTTATGCGGGACTTTGTCAAACGCCTTCTGAAAGTCCAATATACCATATCGACTGGCTCCCCCTTGTCAACTTTACTGGTTACAGAGAACATAGAACGTAGACCAGTACAGCACAGTACAGGCCTTTCAGCCCACGATGTTGTGCCGACCATTTATCCTCATCTAAGATCAACCGAACCTTCAATTTTCTGCTGTCCATGTGCCTGTCTATGAGTCGCTTGAATGTCCCTAATGACTCTGACTCCACCACCTCTGCTGGCAGTGCATTCCACACACCCACCACTCTCTGTGTAAAGAACCTATCTCTGACATCTCCCCTATACCTTCCTCCAATCACCTCAAAATTATGTCCCCTCGTGACAGCCATTTCCACCCTGGGGAAAAGTCTCTGGCTATCCACTCTATCCATGCCTCTCATCACCTTGTACAACTCTATCTACCTTCTTCGCTCCAGTGAGAAAAGCCCTAGCTTCCTCAACCTTTCTTCATAAGACATGCATACAAGATGATCAGAGGATTAGATAGGGTGGACAGTGAGAGTCTTTTTCCTCGGATGGTGATGGCTAGCACGAGGGGACATAGCTTTTAATTGAGGGGAGATAGATATAGGACAGATGTCAGAGGTAGGTTCTTTACTCAGAGTAGTAAGGGCGTGGAATGCCCTGCCTGCAACAGTAGTGGACTCGCCAACATTAAGGGCATTTAAATGGTCATTGGATAAACATATGGATGATAATGGAATAGTATAGATGGGCTTTAGATTGGTTTCACAGGTCAGTGCAACATCGAGGGCCGAAGGGCCTGTACTGTGCTGTAATGTTCTATTGTCTATTCTATTGTCTATGCCCTCCAGTCCAGGCAGCATCCTGGTGTTGATTCCCAAATTTCTTTCTCCGTCAGTCTGGCCTCAATAAAAGTTGAGATGGATTTGCACGTAAAAAGAAGTTATTTATTTAGCTTGCAAGCTTGATTCATCTTACAGAAACATAAGAGACATCCAGTCTCCTATACTCCAGAAAGCGAATGAACAAAGAAACAAAGGGATCTCTGCAAATCAATTCAAATGGTATCAAGTTTCACATACTCGACGCCCATAGGTCAGCCTATATCCCTCCTGACCTGTTTGATCTATTCTGATTGGCTCACTTCCAATCCCTTTCTCTGGCCCCTATCAATGCAGCATCACTCTCATAGACACACCTCTTCCTGCTTTTTCCATGCGGTCTCAAATCCCTTTGTCCCTAACTGCCAGAATCAAAGTGGCTTATTTCTACATTACATTAACTAGTATCTCTAAAGTAACTATTTTATATCACATTCGTCACTGGTAAATCTCCTCTGTGCCCTCTCCAAAGCATCCACATCCTTCCTATAATGAGGCGACCAGAACGGAACACAATATTCCAAGTGTGGTCTAACTAGGGTTTTATAAAGCTGCAGCAAAACCTCGCGGCTCTTAAACTCAATCCCCCTGTTAATGAAAGCCAACACACCATGCGCCTTCTTAACAACCCTATCAACCTGGGTGGCAACTTTGAGGGATCTACGTGGACCCCAAGATCCCTCTGTTCCTCCACGCTTCCAAGAATCCTGCCTTTAACCCTGTATTCAACATTCAAATTCAACCTTCCAAAATGAATCACTTCACATTTGTCAAGGTTGAACTCCATCTGCCACTTCTCAGCCCAACTCTGCATCCTGTCAATGTCCTGTTGTAACCTGCATCAACCCTCAACACTATCTACAACTCCCCCAACCTTCGTGTCATCGGCAAACTTACTAACCCACCCTTCCACTTCCTCACCCAAGTCATTTATAAAAACCACAAAGAGCAGAGTTCCCAGAACAGATCCTTGCGGGACACCACTGGTCACTGACCTCCAGGCGGAATACTTTCCATCCACTACCACTCGCTGTCTTCTTTCGGCCAGCCAATTCTGTATCCAGACAGCCAAATTTCCCTGTATCCCATGCCCCCTAACTTTCTGAATGAGCCTACTATGGGAGCCTTATCAAATGCCTTACTGAAATCCATATACACCACATCCACTGCCCGACCTTCATCAATATGTCTCGTCACATCCTCAAAGAATTCAATGAGGCTTGTGAGGCATGACCTGCCCCTCACAAAGCCATGCTGACTATCTTTAATCAAACTATGTTTTTCTGAATAATCATGAATCCTATCTCTCAGAATCTTTTCCAATATTTTGCTCACTACAGACGTAAGACTGATGGGTCTGTAATTCCCAGGGATTTCCCTATTCCCTTTCCTGAACAGGGGAACAACATTCGCCTCTCTCCAATCATCCAGTACTACCCAACTGAAGAGTGAAGACGCAAAGATCATCGCCAACGGTGCAGCAATCTCCTCCCTAGCTTCCCGTAGTAACCTTGGGTATATCCCGTCAGACCCAGGGGACTTAACTATCCTGATGCTTTTCAAAATTTCCAGCACATCCTCCTTAATATCAACCTGTTTGAGTCTATTAACATCTTCAAAGAATTCCAACAGATTCATCAAGCATGATTTCCCCTTCATAAATCCATGCTGACTCTGACTGATCCTGCCACTGCTTTCTAAATGTTCCGCTATAAAGTCCTTGATAATGGATTCAACCCACTACCGATGTTAGGCTTACTGGTCTATAATTCCCAGTTTTCTCTCTACCTCCCATGGAAAGCATTCTTTCTGATTGTATCACAGCTTGGTATGGAGCCTGCTCTGCCCAAGACCGCAGGAAACTACAAAAGGTCGTGAATGTAGCCCAGTCCGTCACGCAGACCAGCCTCCCATCCATTGACTCTATCTATAATTCCCGCTGCCTCAGAAAGGCAGGCAGCATAATTAAGGAATCCATGCACCCCGGACATACTCTCTTCCACCTTCTTCCATCAGGAAAAAGATACCAAAGTTTGAGGTCACGTACCAACCGACTCAAGAACAGCTTCTTCCCTACTGCCATAAGACTTTTGAATGGACCTACGTCGTATTAAGTTGATCTTTTCTGTACAGCTTGCTATAACTGTAACATTATATTCTGCAGTCTCTCCTTCCTTCCCTACGGTATGCATTGTTTGTACAGCATGCAAGAAACAATACTTTTCACTGGATACTAATACATGTGACAATAATAAATCAAATCAAATATTGGAGTGACATTAGCTACGCTCCAATCTGCAGGGACTGCTCCAGAGTCTATAGAATCCTGGAAGATGACCACCAATGCATCCACTATCTCCAGAGCCACCTCCTTAAGCACTCTGGGATACAGATTATCAGGCCCTGGGGATTTATCCACCTTCAATCACATCAATGACAGACATCATGACGAGCATAAGTGGCACAGTGGTAAGCACTACTGCCTCACAGCACCAGGGACCGGGGTTTGATTCCGGTCTTGGGTGACTGTGTGGAGTTTGTATGTTCTCCCCGTGTCTGCCTGGGTTTCCTCCGGGTGCTCCGGTTTCCTCCCACAGTCCAAAGGTGTGCAGGTCAGGTGGACTGGCCAGGCTAAATTGCCTCTAAAGTGACAAAAAGGTTGGGTAGAGTTATGGGGACAGGGTGCTCTTTCGGAGAGTCGGTTCAGACTCGATGGGCTGAATGACCTCCTTCTGCACTGTAGGGAGTCTATGATTCTATGATGTCATCTTCACCAAGAAAGTCACCCACAAATGTAATTTGAGACAATGTAATTTACAGATTTAGGTAATGTAAATGCTAAACCTATTAAATAACCTCAAACTTGGTGAGCCGTTGTTCAGTCTTCATTTGCACCTTTCTCTATGACAATAACAATCCAGAATAATCTAATTATCACCATTCAGCTTTGTCTGAACAACACAAAGCAACATAGGATGCCTGCTAATGTATCAGATTTGGCATATGTTGTCCCTTACATTGCTGTTACATTATGCCCCATTTGTAATGATTACATTTTCACTTTGAATACTCCTACTAATCACAGACCACTTGAACAATAGGCTTTTATGCCTCACAGCATTTATATTTCACTATATAGTTTATTCTGTCATTTAATCTTTTCTGGAGCTCTCGTTTGTCATTTGTCAGATTGTTTTGTATAGTTTATATCTAATTTGCCGTTTGATTGTGTACAAAGAACGCATAGGGATTAGCTTTAGCACCTACTCAGATAAATGATTGAATGCATTGTGCCTCCACATTTTTAGATAACACAATCAACTTTGAACAGAGCCCTTCTAATATCAATTGTATCTGTTCTGGATGACTTTTAAAGTATAAATTTAGAGTGCCCAATTCTTTTTTTTCAATTAAAGGGTAATTTAGCGTGGCTTGCACATCTACCCTGCACATCTTTGGGTTGGGGGGGGGGGGCGACCCACGGCGACCCACGGCGACCCACACAGACACCGGGAGAATGTGCAAACTCCATACGGACAGTAACCACTGTGCCACTGTGCCACTGTGCCGCCCTCCTGTTCTGCAAGGGGCTGTTTAGCACAGGGCTAAATCGCTGGCTTTGAAAGCAGACCAAGGCAGGCCAGCAGCACGGTTCAATTCCCGTAACAGCCTCCCCGAACAGGCGCCAGAATGTGGCGACTAGGGGCTTTTCACAGTAACTTCATTGAAGCCTACTTGTGACAAGCGATTTTCATTTCAATTGTCTTGTCAGTAATAATATTGGTAAAAATGTCAATTGCCAAGTTCTTACAAAAGCTTATAGAAAAGCAAAAAACTACAGATGCGGGAAATTTGAAATAAAAGCAAAAAAGTGCTGGAAAAAGGCCGCATCCGTGGAGAGAAATCAAGTTAACATTTCGGGCCGACGATGCTGTGTCACAACTCAGGCTGAAAGAACAACACTCAAGTCCCAGATTTAACTGCAATAACAAAATCATTTAATCTGCAATGCTGGTGACCCCCTAACATGTGTTATCTGACCTTCAACCTCCCTGCCCCTCTCCCAGGTCAGGTAATGTCCGTATCTATTGTACATGTGGCAGTTGGAGGACCATACCAAATGGGCAGCCTGGCTGCATTAGTGCGAAAGCTGGTGTCAAGAAAGGCAATACCTCCTTCGAGGATCCTCAGCGCCTTTGTGGTGAATGTAAATACAGTTAATTCACACCAGTTATGTTCTATGTTTGTAAATACAGTTAATTCACGTTATGTTCTATGTTATTAACCCTGTGGGTTTTATCTGTGGGCCATTGTATGGCTTCACCCACAGGGGGAGATGTTGGAGGATGTTGGAGCATGTATGGGCTCAGCCCATGGCTCCGCCCCTTTGAAGGAGTACAAGGGCAGCACGGTAGCATTGTGGATAGCACAATTGCTTCACAGCTCCAGGGTCCCAGGTTCGATTCCGGCTTGGGTCACTGTCTGTGCGGAGTCTGCATGTTCTCCCCGTGTGTGCGTGGGTTTCCTCCGGGTGCTCTGGTTTCCTCCCACAGTCCAAAGATGTGCGGGTTAGGTGGATTGGTAATGATAAATTGCCCTTAGTGTCCAAAATTGCCCTTAGTGTTGGGTGGGGTTACTGGGTTATGGGGATAGGGTGGATGTGCTGAACTTGGGTAGGGTGCTCTTTCCAAGAGCTGGTGCAGACGCGATGGGCCGAATGGCCTCCTTCTGCACTGTAAATTCTATGAAGAGTAGCTGGCCTGTGGGACTGTCCTCAGTATGTACCAGTCGCAGGCAGGCAAAGTTGATAGTTAATTAAAACCACTGTTTTACTCCGACATGAGTCCTTGAGTGAATTGATGGTCGCATCAATTTAATTAACTATCTGAACAAAAACTATTATGGAGTCAGCCCTCAAACCTGACAGACTGGAGCTCGATCCACAGGCCGCGGAGGCAAGGGAAATTTTTTCACACTGGCTGCGGTGTTTCAAGGCCTACCTTGCCGTGTCGTCGACGCCATCCGTCACGGACGAACAAAAATTGAGTCTCCTCCACGCACTGGAGAGTCACCGCATTTCTGTGCAACTCGAAGAGGCCACCTTATATACCGCCGCTCTCGCAATCCTCGAGCGCATCTACGTGCGGCCTGTGAACGAGGTCTGTGCGCGACATATTCTCACTACTCGACAGCAGCCCTGATATGACCACCCCCACTGTTATCAGAGCCCTGCACAGTGTCTTCACCCTGTTTGGTTTCCCCAACTACGTCCACAGCGACAGGGGCTCGTCGTTCATGAGCGACTAACTGCGTCAGTACCTGCTCAGTAAAGGCATCGCCTCGAGCAGGACTACCAGTAACAAACCCCGGGGAAAGGGACAGGTGGAGAGGGAGAACGCGACAGTCTGGAAGACCCTACGGTCCAGGAATCTCCTGGTTTCCCACTGGCGGGAAGTACTCCCCGATTTGCTCCATGCTTTTAGGTCCCTCCTTTGCACGGCCACAAATCAGACTCCTCATGACCGCTTGTTTATTTTCCCTCGGGGGACTACCTCAGGGGCCTTGCTCCCACCTTGGCTGATGACACCGGGTCCGGTTCTCCTCCGGAAACACGTTCTGGCCATAAGCCAGATCCCCTGGTAGAGAGGGTCCAGTTCTTGCACTCAAACCCGCACTACACATATGTTGAGCACCCCGATAGTCGACGGGATACCATCTCCCTCCTAGACCTTGCGCCCGCAGGCTCCGCCACCACTACGTCCACAGTACCCCCCGCGCGGTACCCCGCTCTTTCTCCCATGCCCAGCAGGCTCCGCCACCACTACGCCCCCATTTGGCTCCCGCGCTCCCTTCCACCTGGCACACCAGTCCGCAGGAATGAAGCTCAGGAAGAGCTGCTCCCGGAGTCCACCCCTGGGGCTGCACCGGACCCACTTCCCCAGCCACCTGAAGCGGCTGCAACACCAGTGCTTCGGCGGTCGCAGCGTACGATCCGGGCGCCAGACCGGCTGAACTTGTGACCCATCACCCCTGCCGGACTTCATTTTTTTTTACAGGGGGTGAATGTGGTGAATGTAAATACAGTTAATTCACCAGTTATGTTCTATGTTATTAGCCCTGTGGGTTTTATCTGTGGGCCATTGTATGGCTTCACCCACAGGGGGAGATGTTGGAGCATGTACGGGCTCAGCCCATGGCTCCACCCGTTTGAAGGAGTATAAGAGTAGCTGGCCTTTGGGACTGTCCTCAGTATGTACCAGTCTCAGGCAGGCAAAGTTGATAGTTAATTAAAACCACTGTTTTACTCCGACACGAGTCCTTGAGTGAATTGATGGTCGTATCAGCCTTCCTGCCAAGATACCTGACCGTTAACCTTTCTTCTCCCCCCCGGCCTCCTACCAGACACCCAGACCCTTCGCTGAGGCCTACCAGCCAGGCCACATCGATGCCCCGACGTATCTACAGTCCACGCTCCATAATCGCATCTTCAGGGGCTGGTTTAGCACGCTCGGCCAAATCGCTGGCTTTTAAAGCAGACCAAGGGAGGCCAGCAGCACGGTTCGATTCCCGTACCAGCCTCCCCGAACAGGCGCCGGAATGTGGCGACTAGGGGCTTATCACGGTAACTTAATTTGAAGCCTACTTGTGACAATAAGTGATTTTCATTTAATTTCATTTCTCCGAGGACTGGTTGTAGACCCAGGAATGACCACCACTTGAAGAGGCGTTACTGCGACTACAAAGTTGCCAGCCTTCTGATTGGTCAACAGCTCTCTAAGGCAGGACTACCTCCCAGGTGAAGTCGGAAATTTCACACTTTGACAATCGATGCCTCATTGAATGTTAATGACTGCGGAGCAGCTGGTATCCTTGCCTGCTCAAACCCCCCCCCCCCCCCCACTCCATTCAAAAACTCCTGCCCAAGAAGTTGGACTATTCACTCAATGAAAAGATGCTGAAGTATGTGGAAGAACAGATATACATGGGCATTGAAATACTGTGGCTGAGGGGGGGTAAGGTGACGCGGTGGTTAGCACTGCTGCCTCACAGCATTATGAACCCGTGTTTGAATCCCGGCCACGGCCCACTGTCCATGTGGAGTTTGCACATTCTCCCCATGTCTGCATGGCTTTCCCGCACCCAAAGATGTGCAGGGTAGGTGGGCCATACTAAATTGCCCTTTAATTGGAAAAAAAAGAACTGGGTGCTCAAATGTATTTAAAAAAAAAAAAGAAATACTGGGGCTGACCTATCCACCATGATTTTTTAATTTGTTCATGGGATGCGAGCATCACTGGCTAGGTCAGCATTTATTGCCCTTGGGAGGGTGGTGGTGAGCTGCCTTCTTGAAAAGCTGTAGTTCAAGTCATGCAGGCACACCCAAAGTGCTGTTAGGAAGAGAGTTCCAGGATTTCACCCAGTGAAGGAATGGCGAGGAGGAAAACCTGCAGTTTGTAGTGTTCCTATGCATCTGCTGCCCTTGTCCTTCTGGATGGTAGTGGTCGCAGGTTTGGGGGTTGCTGTCAAAGGAGCCTTGGTAAATTGTTGCCTGAAATCCGTGCAGGCTACTCCTCCCCATCCGCTACTCACAATGGCAGCAGGAGTCTGCGACCCCAGTCGATTTCCTTTCCTTTCACCTGTGTTACCACTATTGCAGGCTCGATGGGCTGAATGGCCTCCTTCTGCACTGTAAGGATTCTATGATTCTAGGTTCATTTAGCTCCCACTTACTTTGCTTTGTTGGCATCAATCTCTGCCAAGACCTACAAGAAGTAAAAGTGCCAGTCATCAACATCGTAGTTAGTCACTTTACCTACTAGATTGCCTCTTCTGCTACTGAAGCTTCATCATAAGACCATAAGACATAGGAGCGGAAGTAAGGCCATTCGGCCCATCGAGTCCACTCCACCATTCAATCATGGCTGATTTCAACTCCATTTACCCGCTCTCTCTCCATAGCCCTTAATTCCTCGAGAAATCAAGAATTTATCAACTTCTGTCTTAAAGACACTCAACGTCCCGGCCTCCACCGCCCTCTGTGGCAATGAATTCCACAGACCCACCACTCTCTGGCTGAAGAAATTTCTCCTCATCTCTGTTCTAAAGTGACTCCCTTTTATTCTAAGGCTGTGCCCCCGGGTCCTAGTCTCCCCTGCTAATGGAAACAACTTCCCTACATCCACCCTATCTAAGCCATTCATTATCTTGTAAGTTTCTATTAGATCTCCCCTCAACCTCCTAAACTCCAATGAATATAATCCCAGGATCCTCAGACGTTCATCGTATGTTAGGCCTACCATTCCTGGGATCAGCCGTGTGAATCTCCGCTGGACCCGCTCCAGTGCCAGTATGTCCTTCCTGAGGTGTGGGGCCCAAAATTGCTCACAGTATTCTAAATGGGGCCTAACTAATGCTTTATAAAGCTTCAGAAGTACATCCCTGCTTTTATATTCCAAGCCTCTTGAGATGAATGACAACATTGCATTTGCTTTCTTAATTACGGACTCAACCTGCAAGTTTACCTTTAGAGAATCCTGGACTAGGACTCCCAAGTCCCTTTGCACTTCAGCATTATGAATTTTGTCACCGTTTAGAAAATAGTCCATGCCTCCATTCTTTTTTCCAAAGTGCAAGACCTCGCACTTGCCCACGTTGAATTTCATCAGCCATTTCTTGGACCACTCTCCTAAACTGTCTAAATCTTTCTGCAGCCTCCCCACCTCCTCCATACTACCTGCCCCTCCACCTATCTTTGTATCATCGGCAAACTTAGCCAGAATGCCCCCAGTCCCGTCATCTAGATCGTTAATATATAAAGAGAACAGCTGTGGCCCCAACACTGAACCCTGCGGGACACCACTCGTCACCGGTTGCCATTCCGAAAAATAACCTTTTATCCCAGCTCTCTGCCTTCTGTCTGACAGCCAATTGTCAATCCATGTTAGTACCTTGCCTCGAATACCATGGGCCCTTATTTTACTCAGCAGTCTCCCGTGAGGCACCTTATCAAAGGCCTTTTGGAAGTCAAGATAGATAACATCCATTGGCTCTCCTTGATCTAACCTATTTGTTATCTCTTCAAAGAACTCTAACAGGTTTGTCAGGCACGACCTCCCCTTACTAAATCCATGCTGACTTGTCCTAATCTGACCCTGCACTTCCAAGAATTTAGAAATCTCATCCTTAACAATGGATTCTGGAATCTTGCCAACATCATGACCCAACACCACAAAGTCTTTGCAGCTGGGCAATATTGTGCTCTTTTCATGTTGGGAATACACCAGAACCCTCTCCTGTATACCAGAGGAACCCATTCCGGAAAGCTAGATTGGATTGCAGTGGTGTCTTGTCCCAATGGAATATTTTGGGCATAATTTGTTGTAAGTGAGAAAAGTCAGAAAAATAAGAAATAGCTTATTGAGTTTTATAAATCGTGGCATTAAGTACAAGAGCATAGAGATTAGGATAGGTCTGCATATGGTGATGGCTGGGTTTCAATAGTGTAAGGACACCTAGGATAGGTATGCACATGGTGATGGCTGGGTGTCCTATTCTGGAAAATAACTTAAAACAGCAGAAATCCACCAGGATAAAACCAGGGATAAGAAACTATAATTATGAAGAGAGATTTGAGACACTGAAACTATTTACACTGGAACAGAGAAGGCAATTTATTAGAAATATTAAACACTTTGAAGAGTTTGATAAGGGGGAAGATGTCTTGGAGTGTTGGGGTAATGAGGGGTTATTAATTCAAAACTGTCACTAAGAGACTAAGGAGAAAAGTTGGAAGAATTGTTTTTATTCAAATCTGTTACAGCATCAATTGCTTGTCTACAGACAGTAGTTAAGGGAGAAACTGTTGAAATTTCTTATGGAAAAGTGGATGAACATTCGATCCTTCCAGCTTCTCCCCCGATTCCCCAACTTTCCTCCCTGGCACCTTGGTGGCTGATTTTATAAATGGTTCCTTTTTTATCCTCTAATTATCTAAACCTATCATCACCATCCCTGCAACATTACCCCCCACCCCCTCCCCCACCACCATCTCTAAAGACATACCATTGACTCCTTTATTTTCTTTCTGGTCCTTGAACATGTTGCTCCTTCCCCACTGATCCATAATCAGATCACTCACAACTCTAGGTTTACCCCGAAGAGCAAAGAAAACCCCTGACTTTTTGTCCCTCTTAATTGTCTCCTTAAGTCCCTCTCCCCTGCCCCCTCCACCCTCAGCTCTAACAAATGCAAGCGGTATATTCATCCTCACAAACTACCACCCCCCCCCCCTCATCTCCAATACCTTTCCTTTTCAAAATTCTTGAACATGTTGTTGCCTCTCAAATCCTGGTCTACCTCTTCCACAATTCCCTGTTTGAAGCCATCCAATTGGTTTATCTCCCTCCCAAGTCACCAAAATGACTGCAGGTCACATTCTTTACAACCGTGACAATTATAAATGATCAGACCTCACCCTCCTTCACCACGTGGCAGTGGTCACACAATTGTCCTCCAATGTCTCTCCTTCATTGTCCAACACGCGTTTCCTTGCAGTAACTCTTACTAATTCACCATCGCTCTAACAATGGCTTCTCGTCCCACCATTGCAGCATCGCCCCTGGAATTCCCCAAGGATTTAACTTTAGTCCCCTTTCTCCTCATCTTCATGTTGCCTCCTGGTAATACCTCCCACACACATCTTTCACATAGAAAGAAATAACTTGCATTCATTCATATGGTGCGATTCATTCATATAGTGTGTTTTAAGTCTTCTGAATGTCACAGTGTTTTACAGCCAATTACTTTTCAAGTATTGTATTGTAGGTAAATGCAGCAGCCAATTTGTACATAGCAAAGTCTCATAAACAATTATGAGAGGAATTATCAGGTAACCTGTCTTTTGTAGTGTTGGCTATGTGTTAAAGTTAGTCGGAATTGGGAGAACTTTCAAATAATGCCAGAGAATCTTTTATACCCACTTGAGCAGGTAGACAGGACCTTGAATTAATTCTTCATTCAATGCTCCCTCAGCATTGCATTGCATTAGTCTACTTTCTCACTCAAGCCCTGGAGTGAGGCTTGAAAGACATTCTTAAGAGACATGAATGCTACCACTGACATACATTCCAATGCAAGCTTTACCTCTCCAATGTCTTTGATCTGTGTAACTTTTGCCAAATATCCAGCATTGAATAAGCCTCCAAATCTAACCAAACACTGGGAAGACCAAAGACCATCACCTTTGGGCCCCACCATAAATTCTGCACTTTCTCTGTTCTCGACTTGGGCAGCACGGTAGCATTGTGGATAGCACAATTGCTTCACAGCTCCAGGGTCCCAGGTTCGATTCCGGCTTGGGTCACTGTCTGTGAAGAGTCTGCACATCCTCCCCGTGTGTGCGTGGGTTTCCTCCGGGTGCTCCGGTTTCCTCCCAGTCCAAAGATGTGCAGGTTAGGTGGATTGGCCATGCTAAATTGCCCTTAGTGTCCAAAATTGCCCTTAGTGTTGGGTGGCGTTACTGGGTTGTGGGGATAGGGGGGAGGTGTTGACCGTGGGTAGGGTGCTCTTTCCAAGAGCCGGTGCAGACACGATGGGCCGAATGGCCTCCTTCTGCACTGTAAATTTTATGATCTATGATGACTGTTTGAAATCTCAGGGTTCTGACTGACAGAGCTGAGTTTTCAACTTCATCACCTGGCCATCACAAACAGCATGTGGTGAACACAACTAGGGATATATTATATGTATTACGGCACTTCCCGTACATTAGAGGTACGATGGTAAATCCCTGTCTGCTGGCTCAGCCCAGCGGGCGACGTATAAAAGTGTATGCTCTCCTGCGTTGCAACCATTCTGGTTCCAGCTGCAGGAAGCACAACATCTTGTGCAACAAAGCCTCGATTGTTTCACCATTCTCGTCCCGTGGTAATTGACGGTACATCAATTTATTGAACAAGATTTTTAAACGATGGATCTCCTCATCAAGCCTGATTGCCTGCAGCTGAGCCTTAAAGCAGCCAACGCCACGTCCACCTTTGACCACTGGCTAGCCTGCTTCGAAGGCTACCTCAGAGCAGCCGCTGAAGAACCCTCTGACTCGCAGAAGCTCCAAGTCCTCTATTCACGGGTGAGCCCTGACATTTTTCCACTCATCCGGGATGCGCCCACCTACTCCGAAGCGATGGAGCTCCTGAAGGGACACTACATTCGACCGGTGAATCAAGTGTACGCCAGGCACCTCCTGGCCACGAGACAGCAACTCCCCGGGGAGACTCTGGACGATTTCCTGCGTGCCGTGCAGATCCTAGGTAGGAACTGTGACTGCCAGGCAGTTTCGGCAGTCCAGCACACCGAAACTTTAATTAGAGACGCTTACGTCACGGGCATGAAGTCTGCGTACGTCTGCCAACGGCTACTGGAAGGGGGTAGGCTCGATCTTGCGGGGACTAGGCAGCTCGCTAATTCGTTTGAAGTGGCTTCCCGTAAAGTTCAGTCCTACACCCCCGACCGCGTGGCACCCTCGTGGGCATTGTGGGCCCCACCAGCTGCCGACTCCAACTCACCGCAAGCCTGCACCGCTCGGCAGCCAGCCCACTCTGGGGGACCCCAAGTGTTATTTTTGCAGACAAAACAAACACCCCAGGCAGCGCTGCCCGGCGCGGAGCGCGACCTGCAACGGGGGTGGGAAGAAAGGACACTTCGTTTCTGTTTGCCAGGCCTGGTCGGTCGCCGCCGTTTCTAGGCCCGGCATTTCTATACCCCGTGGGTGCCGTCATCTTCCCTACAGCAAGCCACGTGCGGCCCATGGGCAGCGCCATCTTTGATGCCGCCCGCCATGTGCGCCCCGTGGGCGCGCCATCTTAGCCGCCATTTTGGACAGTGCCTCAGGACCTCTGCTCGTCTGACCATTCGTTATCTACCGCTACCTCCGCCACCGCTGATCAGCCCAGGACCTCCCAGCATCTTCTGCAGCTCGCATCTATCACCCTGGATCAGTCCCGGCCTCGTGACCGCTACGATGACGGTGAAGATCAATGGGCACGAGACGACCTGCCTCTTTGACTCCGGGAGCACAGAGACCTTCATCCACCCCACTACGGTAAGGCACTGCTCCCTCCCGGTACATCCCATCACCCAGAAAATCTCTCTGGCCTCCGGATCCCATTCGGTTGAAATCTGGGGGTACTGTATCGCGTATCCCTCACCGTCCAGGGCATACAACTTCCGACTCTACGTCCTCCCCCACCTCTGCACTGCCCTATTACTTGGCCTGGATTTTCAGTGCCACCTCCAAAGCCTGACTTTAAAATTCAGTGGACCCCCTACCCCCCTCACCGTCTGCGGCCTCACGACCCTTAAGGTTGATCCACCTTCCCTGTTTGCGAACCCCACCCCGGATTGTAAACCCGTCGCCACTAGGAGCAAACGGTACAGTGCGCAGGACAGGACCTTCATCAGGTCAGAGGTCCAACGGCTTCTGCGGGAGGGGATCATTGAGGCCATCAATGGCCCCTGGAGAGCTCAAGTAGTGGTAGTGAAGACTGGGGAGAAGCACAGGATGGTCATTGACTACATCCAGACCATCAACCGGTACACACAGCTTGATGCATACCCCTTCCCACGCATATCTGACATGGTCAATCAGATTGCGCAGTATCGAGTCTTCTCCACAGCTGACTTGAAGTCCACCTACCACCAGCTCCCCATCCGCCCGGAGACCGCCAATACACTGCGTTCGAAGCAGATGGCCGCCTCTATCACTTCCTTAGGGTTCCCTTCGGCGTCACTAATGGGGTCTCGGTCTTCCAGCGAGAGATGGACCGAATGGTTGACCGGTACGGACTGCGGGCCACCTTCCCGTACCTAGATAACATCACCATCTGCGGCCACGATCAGCAGGACCATGACACAAACCCCCCAAAATTCCTCCATATCACCAAACTCCTTAACCTCACATACAATAAGGAAAAATGCGTGTTCCGCACCAACCGCTTGGCCATCCTTGACTACATAGTGAAAAATGGAGTTCTAGGGCCCGACCCCGACCGCATGCGCCCCCTCCTGGAACTCCTTCTTCCCCAAGGCCCTGAAACGATGCCTGGGGTTTTTCTCCTATTACGCCCAATGGGTCCCTAATTATGGGGACAAGCCCGCCCACTCATTCAGTCCACAGTTTTTCCCCTGACGTCTGAGGCCAACCAGGCCTTCAACCGCAACAAGGTGGACATCGCCAAGGCCACGATGCACGCGGTCGACAAGTCCCTCCTCTTTCAGGTGGAGAGCGATGCATCGGACGTAGCTCTGGCCACCACCCTCAACCAGGCGGGCAGACGCGTGGCCTTCTTCTCCTGCATCCTCCATGCCTCTGAAATTCGGCACTCCTCTGTCGAAAAGGAGGCCCAAGCCATATCTGACATGGTCAATCAGATTGCGCAGTATCGAGTCTTCTCCACAGCTGACTTGAAGTCCACCTACCACCAGCTCCCCATCCGCCCGGAGACCGCCAATACACTGCGTTCGAAGCAGATGGCCGCCTCTATCACTTCCTTAGGGTTCCAAGGAAGCTGTGCGACCTTGGAGGCATTACCTGGCCGGCAGGAGATTCACTCTCCTCACTGACCAACGGTCGGTTGCCTTTATGTTTAATAATACACAGCGGGGCAAGATCAAAAATGACAAGATCTTGAGGTGGAGGATCGAGCTCTCCACCTATAATTATGAGATCTTGTATCGCCCAGGGAAGCTCAACGAACCCCCTGATGCCCTATCCCGCAGTACATGCGCCAGCGCACAAGTGGACCGACTCCGGGCTCTCCACTATGACCTCTGCCACCCGGAGGTCACCCGGTTCTTCCATTTTGTCAAGGCCCGCAACCTGCCCTACTCCATTGAGTAGGTCAGGACCGTCACCAGAGACTGCCAAGTCTGCGCAGAGTGCAAGCCGCACTTCTACCGGCCAGACAGAGCGCACCTGGTGAAGGCCTTCCTCCCCTTTGAATGCCTCAGCGTGGACTTCAAAGGGCCCCTCCCCTCCACCGACCACAACGCGTACTTCCTGGACGTGATTGAGTACTCCCGGTTCCCTTTCGCCATCCCATGCCCCGATATGACTTCTGCCCCGGTAATCAAAGTCCTGCACAGCATCTTCACTCTGTTCGGTTTCCCCACCTATATCCACAGCGACAGCAGATCCTCTTTCATGAGTGATGAGCTGCATCAGTTCCTGCTCAGCAATGGCATCACCTCGAGCAGGACGACCAGCTGCAACCCCCGGGGAAACGGGCAGGTGGAGCGGGAGAACGGGACGGTCTGGAAGGCCGTCCTGCTGGCCCTGCGGCCTAAAAATCTCCCGGTCTCCTGCTGGCAGGAGGTCCTCCCCGATCGCTCCTCTGCACCGCGACTAATCAGACCCCTCACAAATGTGTGTTTGCCTTCCCCAGGAAGTCCACCTCCGGGGTCTCGCTCCCAACATGGCTGACAGTTCCTGGACCCATCCTCCTCCGGAAGCACGTGCGGAGCCATAAATCGGACCTCTTGGTCGAAAAAGTCCACCTCCTACATGCAAACCCACAGTACGCCTACGTGGCGCATCCCGGCGGGCGCCAAGACACAGTCTCCCTCTGGGACCTGGCACCCGCTTGGTCCCCACCCACGACCCCTGACCTGACACCGCCCTCCATTCCCCCCCCCCCCCCCTAGTTGCCTCATTCACCCCTGCGCCACTCACCCTCCCTCCAGCGAACGTCACCGCAGCCCCCACCCCAGCAGGATCCGTCCTCCCACTGGATCCACCCAGGGGTGACGAAGACTAGGACAACACGCTCCCGTAGTCGCAGGTGACCAGGCCGGCGCCCACATCACCACCAGGACTGAGGCGATCGCGGAGGAGGGTCAAGGCCCCCGACAGACTTAATTTGTAATGTTTCCACCAGCCCCGCCGGACTCTTTTTTTTTTAAAAACTGGGGGTGAATGTGGTGAGCACCACTAGTTATATGTATTACGGCACTGCCCGTATATTAGAGGTACAATGGTAAATCCCTGCCAGCTGGCTCCGCCCTACAGGCGGCGTATAAAAGTGTTTGCTCTCCTGCGCTGCAGCCATTCTGGTTCCAGCTACAGGAGGCACAACATCTTGTTCTATAAAGCCTCGATTGTTCCACCATTCTCATCTCGTGGTAATTGACGGTACATCATAGTAACTAAATCCACATCAATAATATTGCCTGCTCCACCCTTACCTCAGACCATATGATCCTGAAATCTTTACCGGTGCAACTACTACTCCAATAATTTCCTGGCCAACCTCCCATCTCCTTAAATTTCAGTTAATCTGGAACTTTGTTCTTCGTATCCCATCCAATACCAAGTTTTGTTCACTGATAAACCCAGGCTTTCTGCTTTCCATTTGGTCCTAGGCCCCAACCCCTTGACTTAAAGTATTTGATTCTTGTGTTTAAGTTGCTACATGGCTCATTCCTCCATACCTCTTCTCCTCTAGCCCAACAACCCCAAACCTGTTCTGTTCCCCTGACTTTAACCTATTGTGCATCTTCTTCCCTTCACTATAACCAGAGCCATGTCTTCAGCCTCCTAGATCCGTCTCTCTGAAATTACTTTCCTAGGCCCCTCCATTAACCCTCCCCCACTCTTGACCACCCCTAGTAATCTCTCCTCTTTTCATACTGTATCATAGAATCCCTACAGTACAGAAAGAGGCCATTCAGCCCACCGAGTCTGCACCAACCCTTTGAAAGATCACCCTATCCAGGCTGTATCCCCCACCCTGTAGCCTCACCCTAAAGGCAATTTGGGATGTTCAATCCACCTAACCTGGACATCTTTGGACTGTGGGAGGAAACCGGAGCACCCGGAGGAAACCCACGCAGATATGGGGAAAAAGTGCAAACTCCACACAGACACCCAAGGATTTGGCATGATTTCATGCACCTCTCCGGATAATCTAGAGGTTATTTTTAACATTAAAAGACACTATATAAATGTGAGTCAGTTGTTGTTGTAGTGGTAGTAGCAGAGGAAATTGCAGAGTGTTGAAATTAGTTTAGGAATGCTGCGGAGAAGAGCTGGTGCAGACAGAGTGGCCTCCTCCGGTGCATTAACTTCCATATCACAGCATTACAGGACACAGTAAGGAGATAATCAGACATGGTTCCTACTTCTGTTGGCTATCCAGTGGTTCCTGCTATGAATTGCGTGCATTTCAGATGAGGCAAGGTCTAACTTTTCTGAATGCCCCACAGCTGTATAAACAACTCGCACTCACACTCCAGGTTTGTAGGCAGCATGGTTACTTGGACAAAGTACCAGCTCACTAGGATCCTGAGGCCAGTTCGTAAATATCTTTCGGAAAAGGAGATCATTAAAAAATATCCATTAAAACATTAGGTTTAAAATGCATAAATTACAAAACGATGCTTTGGGAGTTTGTTGTTTAAAAAAATTTATTGTAGAAATCAGACATTCTCTTTTGTGTCTGTAGTCATAGTATCAGCAGAAAAGGTAATACATGAGTGACCTCTGCTGACAAAATGTAGAATACATTAATAGGAGAAGGTGCATTTGACATCAGGATAACCCAAAGTATTTTACACCAATTCAGTTCTTCTGACGTGTGCTGTAAGTTAATGGAAGAATACAATAGAATGACAACATTTTTTTACAAACATTCTGGTCGGGATTCTCCATCCCGCGCACCAGTTTCTGGTGCAGGGCGTCCCGGACGGTAGTGGGATTCTCCGTCCAGCCAGCCAACCGGATCTTTCACTGGGCAGCCCCACACCGTCGGGAATCCCCAGGTGTGGGTGCGCTGCCAGCGCAACGGAGAATCCCGACAGCGGAGAATCTAGCCCTCTATCTTAATATCATAATCACTCATTGGGCTGGATTCCAGCCCACCCACTGCAAGAATGCCACGGGCGGGATTCTCCAGGCGGACTCGGCCAGAGAATCCCACCATTATCTTTTGAGACTTTAGAATTGGCTGAAACGCTGCACAAAATGTGTCCTATTGGTTACATTCAATAGGTTCATCAACAAGAAGGGTTTTCTCTTAACTCACCTACTGAAAATGGAATTCTTAACCCTCGTTATATTTTACAATCTCTTTTTTAAAAAATGCAATGCATAACATTTAACGTAAGCATTTAACATTGGCACGAAGGCAGGGTGGCACAGTGGTTAGTCTGTTGCCTAACACCACCAGGGTCCCACGTTCAACTCCAGCCTCAGGTGACTGTCTGTGTGGAGTTTGCACCTTCTCCGTGTCTGTGTGGGTTTCCTCCAGGTGCTCCGGTTTCTTCCCACAGTCCAAAGATGTGCAGGTTAGCAGGGTTGGCCATGCTAAATTGCTCCTTAGTGTCCAGGAATGTGCAGGTTAGGTTATTGGGATAGGGCAGGGTGGAAGGGAGATTAGACCTGGGTCGGTGCTATTTCGGAGGATCAGTGCAGACTCGATAGGCCGAATGTCCTCCTTCTGCACTGTAGGGATTCTATGAAAAGTTTGAGGAAATCTTGGAAAAACAAAGATGTGCCTCTTGATGAGATAATTAAATATTGTTATGGTCCAGGGTTAAAAGAATCCCAAAGTGTATCATGGAGTTCACCTGACCCACAACTTTTAATAGATTGTGGTCTGGGGAGCACACGGCTTACTCTACAGGTATGGTACAGCAGAAAATGGACCAGTGGTTTTTAAAAACAAAACAATGTTTATTCTATGAACTAAAGTTAACCTTTCTAAAACAAACTGAACATCTTAGCAACCAGTAAATCAAATACACCCCCCAAAGAATAAAACACTAAGTAACCTGTATGCTGTCCTTTTATCATCCAAAAGACTTAACAAACCTTCAAACAGGAACACATTAGAGTTACATTTAATACTGAGACCTTTTTACAATTCTGAGTTTGCCAAATGATCCATAGATAGTCTTTGCGTGGCAGAGATCAACAGCAGTGCAGCTCACTGAAAGAACACAGACACACCCCAGCTCTTCTCAAACTGAAACTCAAAAAGCAGAAGTGGAGCTCAGCTCCACCCACACTCTGACATCACTCCAGTAACATGAGCAGCTCCATTTCTTAAAGGTACATTTCTTAAACACCCATTTCTTAAAGGGTACTCTCACATTACACTTCCCCCCCCCCCCCCCAAGAAAAAAAATAAACCATCAACTTCAAGATGGTTTCATTTTTCACCTGTTCACCATCCTTTAAGAAATGCACACAGTAAATATACTTTTCGTTTAAAACAAAAAAACAACACACGCAAACAGGTATCATTTTTTACATTCTTCTTCCTCCAACTGAAATCCTTCATGATTGACATTCTCGTTGAACATGAAGGTCTCTGCACGATCCGTCCAATTATCTACGCCTCAGCATTTCTCCTTAAAGTCAGATACTTTAGTTCAATCGGATCATAGAGTCCCTTGTAATTCTCCAACACATGCGCATTGGTTATCACAGCTTTCAGGCAGTCAAATGCCTGTTGAAAGTCCACTGTCCATTGGAATTTTTGACGTTTCTTAAACAAGTCCATCAGTGGAGCAATCACGCTACAAAACCTTTGCACAAAAGTTCGATCAAATCCACTCGTGCCAAGAAATCGCATTATTTCCCTTTGTCTCGAGGGTATCGAAAACTCCTCAAGGAAAGTGATTCGGGCTTTTCCAAATTCACTTTTGGCTAGGTTTATCACCAAACCCGCCTCCAGAAGTCGATCGAATAACTCCATCAGATGTTTCAAATGTTCTGTCCATGTCTAGCTGAAAATTACCAGATCGTCGATGTATACCGCACAATTGGGTAATCCTGAAATGACTGTGTTAGTTAACCTTTGAAATGTGGCTGGGGCGTTTTTCATGCCAAATGGCATAACTTTGAATTGGTATATACCATCTGGAGTCACAAAAGCTGAAATCTCCTTCGCCCTTTCGGATAAAGGTACCTGCCAGTAACCTTTAAGTAAATCTAATTTGGAAATAAAAGCTGATTGTCCCACTTTCTCAAAGCAATCCTCCAAACGTGGGATAGTATAAGAGTCTGTTCTTGTAACTGCATTGACCTTTCTATAGTCCACACACAACCGTTAGGTACTGTCTGGTTTTGGTACCATCACTATGGGTGAGCTCCATTGGCTGCAACCCACTTCAATTATGCCATTTTTAAGCATACTCTCAATCTCTTTGTTAACCTGTGCCAATTTTAAAGGGTTAAGTCTATATGGATGTTGTTTGATCGCAACAGCATTTCCCACATCTACATCATGGATAGCCATTTTAGTACTTCCCAATTTATCTCTACAATCTTGCCCATGTGATATCAGTAACACTTTCAGGTCAGTTCGTTTTCCCTCTGGCAGATAACTCAACAATTTATCCCAATTTTTAAGAACATCCTCATTTTCCAATTTAATTTGAGGTATGTCAAATTCAGTCATCTGGATTTGGTTCATCACTTTGAGTTAGAATCATTAAAACCTCCTCCTTTTTCTCTCCTTCCCTTTAAAGCAAAGTACCTTTTAAGCATATTCACATGACACACTCGGTGACTCTTTCTTCTATCCGGTGTTTTTACCACATAATTCACCTCACTTAATTTCCTTTCAATCTGATAAGGTACACAAAACCTTGCTTTTAAAGGTTCACTTACCACTGGTAACAACACTAACACTTTATCTCCACTGGAAAAACTATGAACTTTGGATTTCTTGTCCACTACCCGTTTCATCACATTTTGTGCAACTTTCAAATGTTGTCTAGCCAATTCACCTGCTCTATTTAATCGTTCCCTAAAATTTGACACGTAATCCAATAATGTAATTTCTGATTTCTCACTCACCAATTTTTCCTTAATCAATTTAAGTGGTCCTCTTACCTCATGACCAAAACTTAGTTCAAAAGGATTACATTTGGTTGACTCATTAGGTGCATCCCTAATTGCAAACAGTACGAATGGAATTCCTTTATCCCAATCCTCTGGATAATCTTGACAATAAGCCCTTAACGTTGTCTTTAATGTCTGATGCCACCTTTCTAACGCTCCCTGCGATTCTGGATGGTACGCAGTTGATTTAAATTGTTTTATTCCCAAGCTATCCATCACTTCTTTGAATAACCTAGAGGTAAAATTTGATCCTTGATCCGATTGTATTTCTGTGGGTAGTCCATATCGTAATGAATTTAAGTAACTCCTCCACAATCTTTTTAGCTGTAATATTACGTACTGGAATGGCCTCTGGAAACCTAATAGACACATCCATTATAGTCAAAAGATATTGATTCCCACTTTTTGTTTTTGGAAGCGGTCCTATGCAATCAATTAGGACCCTTGTAAAAGGTTCTTCAAATGCTGGAATGGGTATTAAGGGGTCGCTGGTTTTATCACTGCTTGAGGTTCCCCTATCACTTGACATGTGTGACGTGATTGACAAAATTTAACTACATCGTTATGTAGTCCAGGCCAATAAAAATGTTTCTGGATTTTAGCTTGAGTTTTCCTTATCCCCAAATGACCTCCCACTGGTACCTCATGTGCAACTCGCACAACTCCTTTCTATACCTACCAGAAATACAACTTGATGAACTTCTGCCCACTTTTCATCCACCTGCATATGTAAAGGTCTCCATTTTCTCATCAAGACATCACTTTTACGGTAATAACACTCTGGTATGCACTCAGATTCCTCTTCCGTATACGCTTTCTGATACATACGTTGTATTTCTATATCTTTCTATTGTAACTCCGCCAATTTTCCTGAACTAAAAATATCTGCCTCATCCTCCATCTGTTCTTGTTCTTTTTCGACCATCTGATCAAAAATAGTTTCTGATAATTGAACTTCCACTTCATCTTCACTCTTTGATTTCTCCTCTTGTCTTAACCTGTGACTTTGTGACCTTGTTACCACACAATCCGGAAAAATCCCAGGATATTCGTCCTTCAACACTTCAGTTGTCTGATTTTTCACTGGCTTATCAACCATAGTAGGCATCACTCCCACTTGCGATCCAGATATATCATTACCCAAGATAAGCTGTATTCCTGGACAAGATAGTTTCTCTATTACTCCTACTACCACTCCACCACTCTTCACTGGACTTTCCAACCTTACCTTATATAATGGAACGCTACTCCTCTCACCCTGAATTCCACATATCACCACCTTTTCTGGCAACATTCTTCTCAAACTACATAACTCCTCATCTCTTACCATTAAAGATTGACTAGCTCCCGTATCTCTTAAAATTGTGACTTCTTTACCTGCTCCTCCTGATACACATGAGTAAACTTTACCCACACAAGTAAATTCTTTAAAGAGATCTGGCACCTTCTTATGAATCGCCTCTTGATCAGGCTGTACAATCTTTTGCACCTCCTTCGCTTCCCTTGGGCTTTCCTTTACCACTCTAACAAACCCCACTGTCTTATCCTGTTTTACCACATCAGCCTTCCCAGTGCTTTTCTTCAACCACCAACACTGTGACTTTACATGGCCTAGTTTATTACAGTGAAAACATTTGAAACTTGTCAAGTCTCTTCCACCCTCCTGAATCTCTTTATTAATCTGAGGTAGACTCTCCTTAACATCCCCCATCAGATCACCTTTACCTTTACCACTTGTGTATTTCTCATATCCCCAGTTTCTATCCCTCACAGGCTGAAACTGATGTCGGAAACCAAGTTTCGATTTATGAACTAATTCATAATCATCTGCAATTTCTGCTGCTAATCTCGCAGTTTTAACCCTCTGCTCTTCCACATGAGTTCTCACTACATCAGGAATTGAATTTTTAAACTCCTCCAAAAGTATAATTTCTCTGAGAGCTTCATACGTTTGGTCTATTTGCAAAGCCCTTATCCACCTATCAAAATTACCCTGTTTGTTCCTTTCAAACTCCATGTATGTTTGACCAAATTATTTCCTTAAATTTCTAAACCTATGCCTGTAGGCTTCAGGCACTAGTTCAAATGCACCTAAGATGGATTTTTTCACCTCCTCATACGTCTCCGATACTTCCTCTGATAGTGACGCAAACACTTCTCTAGCTCCACCTACCAGCTTAGTTTGAATCAGTAATACCCACATGTCCTGTGGCCATTTCATTTGTTTAGCTACCTTCTCAAAGTAAATGAAAAAGGCTTCCACCTCCTTCTCGTCAAACCTTGGCAATGCTTGGACATATTTAAATAGATCCCACCAAGCCTTCAACTTTGACGCTCTTTCTCACTATCCTCATCACTGTCATACAACTGTACGTTTCCCTTTACGTCTGCCAATTTTAACTGACTGTCATGTTTCATGGCCATTTTCTGAAGTTCAAACTCTCTCTCTCTTTATCTTTTTCCCTGATCTGTATCTCCCTTTCTCTTTCTTTTTGTTCTGCTAGGGCTATTCTTTCTCTTCACTTTCTTCTCTCTCCTTTTCTTTTTCCGCTCTCTCTCTCTTATATTCAAGCTGCTTTAATTCTTTCTCATGTTCCATTTGTTTAACTGGCAACTGAATTTTTGCCATTTCCAATGAGTCAGACTGCATCTCAGGCAACTTTAAATGCTTAGCCACCGCCATAATTACCTCATCTTTTCGCATTTTGTCAGGTAATGTTAACTGCAATGTTTTTGCCAAATCTAACAGTCTGCTTTTAGTCTCTGTCCGAAAGGTACTACGTGTGACAGTCTCCACCCCCAAAAAGTCTGAGCCTCTGAAAGCGCCATTGTGCACAACACATTCCCCACCTAAACTAAAATATCACACCTGAAAAGCAACCACAATATGCTCACCCCTCACTGTCTTTAAGTTCACTAAGCCAATCCAATAGATAGACTTATAACCCTCTCGAGCCCCCAATTGTTATGGGCCAGGGTTTAGAGAATCCCAAAGTGTACATTGGAGTTCACCTGACCCACAACGTTTAATAGATTGTGGTGTGGGGAGCATACGGCTTACTCTATAGGTGTGGTACAGCAGAGAACGGACCAGTGGTTTTTAAAAACAAAACAATGTTTATTCTATGAACTCAAATTAACCTTTCTAAAACAAACAGTGAACATCTTAGCAACCATTAAATCAAATACAGCCCCCCCCCAAAAGAATAAAACACTAAGTAACCTGTATGCTTTCCTTTTATCATCCAAAAGACTTAACAAACCTTCAAACAGGAACACATTTGGGTTACATTTAATACTGAGACCTTTTTACAATTCTGAGTTTGCCAAATGATCCATAGATAGTCTTTGCGTGGCAGACATCAACAGCAGTGCAGCTCACTGAAGAAACACAGACACACCCCAGCTCTTCTCAAACTGAAACTCAAAAAGCCGAAGTGGAGCTCAGCTCCACCCACACTCTGACATCACTCCAGTAACATGAGCCGCTCCATTTCTTAAAGGTACATTTCTTAAACACCCATTTCTTAAAGGGTACTCTCACATGACAATATTGACCAAACTTTCCAAATTAATTTCATTGTTTGTGAATCCCAAAAAATATTTCAAGAACAGGCGGCACGGTAGCGCAGTGGTTAGCACTGCTGCCTGACAGCATCGAGGTCCCGGGTTTGATCCCGGCCCCGGGTCACTGTCCGTGTGGAGTTTGCACATTCTCCCCGTGTCTGCGTGGGTCTCACCCCCACA
The DNA here is from genome assembly GCF_047496885.1 of Scyliorhinus torazame. Classification (NCBI taxonomy): domain Eukaryota; kingdom Metazoa; phylum Chordata; class Chondrichthyes; order Carcharhiniformes; family Scyliorhinidae; genus Scyliorhinus; species Scyliorhinus torazame. Next base: position 69,277,614 of record NC_092715.1, on the reverse strand, counting down.
ACACAAAGATGTGCAGGGTAGGTGGATTGGCCACGTTAAATTGCCCCATGATTGGGAAAAAAAAAATTGGATACTCTAAATTTATTTTAAAAAAGAATATTTCCAGACAGAGTATTTAAAGGGAGAAAATATAACAAGAGATGGATTGCTACTGAAATTTAGGATTAGGGTCAAGAGTAAGTTGCTATCGGGTAAAGCAAGCAGCTGACTTCAGAATAAAAAGATGCAGAAAGAGAACTCATTCTCATTCATCCATTGAAATTTCAGCTGGAGGTTAATTCTGAATCATTTTCTCTCACCAGTAATTTGGGAGAGGAAAAAAGTCAGACTGACCAGGAGAGCAATTCCTGTAACCTAGTAATCAGCAGAAGTAAACATATTGGTCGAGATTCTCCGTTGGCCAATGCCAAAATCGCTAAATGCGATTGGCCGGAGAATTGGTTGTGACGCCAAAATGTGGTGGGCGCCAGGCAGAATGCCATGCTCCAGTGCCTCGACAGTGGCGCCAATACGTTCCACTCTGTACGCACAGTAAATGCCGTTCGCATATCATTAGTGGGTCTGACCCGGTATTCTCTGGGGTCTCCGCAATGCTCCACCTTCGCCGGGGGGAACTACCGACAACAGGTTTCACTTTTAAAAATCGGGAACCAGGCATCGTGGCTGATGAGGGAGGGAGAGGAATAGGACATGCAGAGGCGTGACCGTGGGTTGCCAGCTGCCTCTGGCAGAGCCGACCGGGTCCACCGTGTAGCCCAGTGGACCTCGTTGGGCACGGGGGTAAGCACCAAACTAATATGTCTGACTGTCACCCCCTGCAGACAATGGACTTTGGAATCCAACCAGCAATGGTGACCTTCATCTTAGTCGCTGCAACTCTGGGGGAAGCACTGAGGCTGTACGAGCTGGAGCTGCTCGAGGCGGACCTTGCAGCAACGGCGCCTGCCCCAGAGGAACAGGGCAACTGGTGAGGATGGGGAGCCGGCTCCCCAACAGGCCGAGGAGGAGGAGGAGGTGGGAAGGAAATGCCTCATCTGGCCTTGTGTGTACCGGCAGCGCCTGTCATTCGAGGACCTGCCGGACCGGACATGCCTGTCATGATATTTAGGTAAACATCATAGCACAAACATACATACATACTGATGGACAGATCAACGGACCAATCAACACACACACAACACCACAGGCAAGAGCATACACAGTACAAAACAGGGAACACGACACTTCCTGAGCATTCCAGCAGGAGACAGCTCAGGGCACAGAGCTCATAGCAAGCCACTCAGACATCCACCATGTGCTGAGTGCCACCACAAGATAGTATTAGGAATAGGTCCACAGATTCTAGGGTTATGGTCGAACCTCAGTAACCAGTATACCACTGTAAATAAATGTTAGTAATAAAACTTGAGTTGTACCATTCGCAACCGAGTTGGTTCGTCTGTGTAGCAGAGCACCCAACACATCAATGCCGTCAAAGACGCCGGCTGAGCAGGGGGGAACAGTTCGACATATCTGCCAGATCATGGCGGACATGGCACCGGGGAATGTGGTGATAAGCTTATGCACAGTTGTGTATATAGTTAGTAATGCGATCTCCAACCAGTGGGTGGTGTCAGACATCCTTCACATGACTTGAGATACTCGCCAGTTAGTAGGAGGACGTACGAGAGGATAGTTACACTTAGAGTAGTTTCAGGAGAATTCATTGAATTAATTTAGTAGCCATTGTCTGTATTATAGTTCCTGTGTTATCTTTCCACGTGCTTGTTAATAAATCATCTTTCTAGTGAAACAACTAGGTATTCTGTGTACATCATTACAACGGTTATATCACAGAACACGACAGGGAGTATGGGGAGGATTCCTGCTCCTGGTAACTCTCAAGGTGACAGTTGCCCTGGCCTTTTACACCAAGGGGCCCTTCCAGGTGCCAAGTGCGGTCCTGTCCAGAATCTCACAGACCTCGGTGCACAGGTGCATCCGCGCCTTCACAGAGGCCCTATTTGCCCGGTCAGCACAATATATCAAATTCAATGTGGACCGAGCCCACCAGGATGCCCGGGCAGTGGGTTTCGCCACCATCGCCAAGATGCCCAGGTCCAAGTGGTAATTGACAGGATGCCATGCTCTGGAGCACTGCATCAATAGCCTGGTGGCCCTGGTACATGAGCAGCCTTGTCCTGGGCCTTGGCCACCGCCTCCACAGAATGCCCCAGGCCTTGGACATCTTAATCCAAGGCTGAAACCTTTGTCGCCAAGTACTCCACCGCAGATGGCACCCATACGGTGTTGGTCTGGGTGGCACGCATGGTCAGCACCACCTCCTGCTCCTACAGGTAATTGGACTCCTCCAACTGCACCTACAGGCACTGGATGGTTGCCAACACCCCCTCATGTAGCCCCTGGCTCTGAGACTACATCTCCGTGGGACCGCCCTTTCCAGAATCCTGAAACCCATCCGGATGGCAGCTAGTCCCTGGGGTCAGCCTGTGATCCTACCGCCTGCCCACTCAGGGGTTCCTACCTCCACCTGCTGTGCAGCTGCATGTATGTGGTGTGCATCAGAGAGTGCCCGTTCACTAACATGCCCAACCAAGGTGAGTGTCTCTGAGATGATGGAGGGTGTCAGAGACCGTGTCGCCCCGGACTGGTGCTCCGGGGTGTCTCGGGCTGTGGGTCGAGGGCTCCCGTCGCTGTCCATAACCTCCTCCTCCTCACTGCTCTCCTCCTGAGGTTGTGGTTGGAGTCGGGGATGAGGGACAACAGAAGGGCCCGCACCATCGCCAGGAGATCCTGCAAGACACAAGATATGACGGATGATTGGACCTTGCGTTGGGATGGCGGGTGGAGGCGGTGGTGGAGGGGGGTATGGGGGTGGTGGTCGAGGGGGTGTGGGTAGTGGACAGGGGTGTGGGGGTGATGGTGGTGATGGAGGGCAGTGTGGTGGTGGAGAGGGCTGAGGGGGCAGTGTGGGTGGGCATGGGGTGATGTGGGAGGTTGGGGGTGGTTGAAGGGGGGTGACACATGTGCCATGGGAAACTGCAACCCAGCGGGGTCTCACATGCTCACCCAAAGCTGACCTCTGCCTCGGTGACTGTCCTTTCCCTAGGTCCAGTGTTTCCTGTTCCGCTGTGGTAAAGGGCTGCAGGTCTGGCAGTCCCCCTCCAGTCTTTTCCCTCTCACAGAGTTTGTGGGCCGACCTCTCCCTGGGGTGGTGGAGGGACCAAAAATGCACAGTGTTAGACATGCAGCACAGGGGGTGGGTAGCTGGTGGCCTTCGTGGCCAGGGCACCTGGACATAGTGGCTGGTATGGGTGCTGGCAGGTGGTGAAGGTTGGATTACTGGGCAGCACGGTAGCACAGTGGTTAGCACTGTTGCTTCACAGATCCAGGGTCCCAGGTTCGATTCCCGGCTTGGGTCACTTTCTGTGCGGAGTCTGCATGGTCTCCCCGTGTCTGCGAGGGTTTCCTCCAGGTGCTCCGGTTTCCTCCCACAAGTCCCAAAAGGTGTGCTTGTTAGGTGAACTGGACATTCTAAATTCTCCCAGTGTACCCGAACAGGCGACTAGGGGATTTTCACAGTAACTTCATTGCAGTTTTAATGTAAGCCTACTTGTGACAATAATAAAAGATTATTATTATTATGGTGTATGTGACAGGGGTTAGGTGCCAGGGACATGGTGCTGCCTACTCACCCTGGCTGCCCTGAGGAGGTTGTGCAGTTTCTTACGGCACTGCTGGCCGGTCCTGGTGGCGTTGCCCACAGCGCTCACAATGTCTCCCACCTGTGCCCATGCCCGGTGCACGCTGGCGGGTGGTAGCCTCCTTCCCACCCCGGGGTACATCTCCTCCACTGCATCCAGCGGTGTCTCCTGTTTTGTGTTGGTGAAACTGGATGCCACTCTTCTTGCTGTATTCGTGTTGGCTGGGATGAGTATGTGTGAGTGGAATGCAGCTGCAGCTTGTCAGCCTCTCGAGTGCCAATCCCAACTCTGGCAAATCAAACTCTGTTTTCCATTGGAATTGGTTGTGTTACATGTGGCGCCAGTGCTAGCCCATAAAGGTTTTGAATTGCCCTGGGAACAGCGCCAATTTTCCTGTCATAGAACACACCGATTCAGTCCCAGCGTCAACACTAAGGGTGGGATTCTCAGTCCTGCCAGCCCCGTTTTCCAGCGCGTCCCCGCCAGCAGCGGGATTCTCCATTCATGCAGCCAGATAAATTGGGTTTCCCATTATGGCCATCCCACGCCATCGGGAAACCCATGGGTGTGGGTGTGCTGCCGGTGAAGCGGAGGATCCCTCCAACAGGGGATCCCATCAAAACAAAAACTGGGAGGGAATTGTGAAATTCAGATGTGTTGGTAAAATGTGTCTTGTTGACTACCATCTCTTAATTAGAATCTCTTTCTGCACAAGTTTAAATAGATACTTCACCTCTCTGGTGCCCTGATTGTAGGAAGCCTTTTGGCCTGAAGATTTTTTTTTCTATCTGGAAACAATTTAATTTTAACTCATCAAAGGTAATAACCTTAAAAGGGGGATTCTGATTTTCAAATATCTCTTGTATAATATCACTGTGGAGAAAAATTGTGGGGGTGCTGGGGGTGGGAGATAAAAGCTGAAGCAGAGAACATTAACATTTAAAGTGGTTACTAGTTATATCATTAAGCTGGGAGGTTGTGTTTCATAAGCTGAATGGCAGATTTAGTTATACATTTTGAAATTTTCAATAGGGCATTTCTCCACAGGCTATAAATTAAATGTGAAATAAGTCTCCGCACAGCACAAGGAACAATGCGCCATTGAGCAACTGGTGGCTTCTCTGATGATTTTGGAAACCATCCTCATTCTCATTGTAAATTAGAAAATGCTGGAAATGGTCAGCAAGTCAGACTACATCAGAAGGCAAGATTAACATTGCAGGCAGACGACCTTTATGTCATAACAACTTTCTGCTTTTATTACAAATGATGACCTTATGTCAAAAACACTTCTTGTTTTTATTTCAAATTTCCAGCATGTGTGCTTTGTTTCTTTTTTGTTTCATTGTAAATTAGGGTTAGTGAAGTAGCTTTTTTATTTAAAAAAAAAAAGTGGAAGAGGGAACTGCATATTACAGAAAAATCATTGGGAGAGTATTTGCTATCTGTGTAAAAGATGGCACATCTTATTAAAATAATGTAGAAAATATATTATTGTAAAAATATGTTGATGGATTTACAATACAATTAGAGAATTGGCAAAATGACCAGAGCGAAAAGCCCTGGGTCCAATTATTTGGTTAGAAATAAATTTAAAGTGAAGCTTTTCGCATCCATGGCCCCATTAAACACTTTTGGGATTATCTGCCAGAACGTTCATGAGACAAAAAAATGCATAAAATTCAATCTGACTGCATGGCCACTGCACCTAACATCTAATGGTCTTAATTTAAATCAACAACCCAGCCAGAAACAGACTACTTTCAATTCTTATACTGCCTATTATGGTGGGTAAATGGAAATTCCACTTTCGCTCAGAGTATGTCAGAAGAGTCAAATTTTTAACCCTGATTGTTGAGGCATTTGAGCAGCATTTGAGAAAAATAAATTGTGTTGAAAACCTGTTGGCAAATTATGCTGTTTCATGTAACATTTTGACTCCAGCCTCTTCAGATAGGCTGAAGGCAACTCTACCTAACTCTTCCCCTATTGAGTTATGGCTTTCCCACTAGGCCTAACTAGCTGGAAGATTAAGTTGTAGCCAGGGAAGGTCCAAATAGGTGTTTTTTTTCTGGACTTCCCTTGTGGGGCAAGGAGTAGAAGTTTAGGTCTTCTTTGCTTCTCCCCAAATCCCTCACAACCACTTGCATGAGTGCCAGGGACCATTTCTTCAGTTCAGGGTGGCAGTGACCTCCCGGCGCCTGAACTTCCACGACTATCTGCCGGCCAGCTGTCACTTCCATATTAGCAGGACACCGAAGGAGTCTCTGTCGATGAGGCCCATTAGTCCAAGTTTCCTAAGCCGCAAAGTGCCAAGTTTGAAACTGATTTGCTGTCTGCTTTGGCGTCTACCTGTACAACTGCTGCCTCAAGTTAAAATCAAAGCTCTTTGTGGTGGTATGTATTAGGGGTAATACGGTACACCATGAATGCCAAGGAGCTATTGGAGAACAGATGCTGGGTCTCGATTGGATCTGCCGCCTACTGGGCTCCACCCAGATAGGCGGGGTATAAGAACCCGTTTTACTCCCCGCAGCTGCATTCTGTGACTGAGCTGCTGGGGAACAAGTCTGAACAAGTCTGCTCAATAAAGCCTTGATTGAAGTTCTCTCCGTCTCGCCTCGTGTGTGATCGATGGTGCTACACTCTTGACTTTGCTTTGGCCCATGCACAGCTAGGTGATTTCAAAGTATTTCAATGTTGTTGATTAAAATGCTCAATGGTATTCCCACAGGGTGAGATGCGATTTAATAGAAGATAAACTTCATTTAATTATCCAAGTCTTCAGATTTTTCCCATTGCTACTCTCCAGATCATGGTATTGAAGCAGTTAGGTCAAAATGGAAGGCGAAAGCGGGTGGCACGTGGCGCAGTTGTTAGCACTGGGACTGCTGTGCTGAGGACCCGGGTTCAAATCCCAGCCCTGGGTCACTGTCCGTGTGGAGTTTGCACATTCTCCCCGTGTCTGTGTGGGTTTCACCCCACAACCCAAAGATGTGCAGATTCGGTGGATTTGCCACGCTAAATTGCCCCTTAATTGGAAAAAATAATTGGGTACTCTAAATTTATTTTTTTTAAATGGAGGGAGAACTAGTCTCTACTTTCTAATATCCACAAAGCCAAGGGCAGCACGGTGGCGCAGTAGTTAGCACTGCTGCCTCACGGCACCGGGGACTTGGGTTCGACCCCGGCCCCAGGTCACTGTCCGTGTGGAGTTTGCACATTCTTCCCGTATCTGCGTGAGTCTCGCCCAATGAATGCAGAACAGCAATCAACAAAATTAATAGAATGTTGAACCACATGGAGTATAAGACAAAGGAAGTGTTGATCAACCTGTATAGTGCTCTGGGCTAGACCATATCTTGGATATCAATATTTGGATATTTGGTCACCAAGAAACAAGTGCCTGAGGGGAGTGTGTAGAGAGCCACATAACTAATCCCCAAAGCCTGGACATAGTGGGACTCATTGGGATCAATTTTAACCTGAAAGTGGTTCGATTTTGAATGAGTTAACATCTCACCAATTGATGCATGAAAAAGTCATATTGTATTGGATTGTCGGGAGCTTGGTTTCCATCTGAATGGGAATCTTGGGAGCTTCAGAAGATTTTTGGCCGTGGAAGATAATTGTGTTTAGTTTCCCATCACTTCCCTACTCTACTTCAAATATAATCATAATATTTGTCTTCATTAATACATGTGTAATTGCTATGGCATTATAACCTTCAACTATGTACATACCAGCTCTTCTCTCCTATTCTTAGCTTGCCCTACTAGCTGAATACACTAAATACACCAGCTGCTGGATCTTACATTTCACAGCAATGTCTTTATTTAGGCTTGCAAATGTTTCTGTAAACACTCTGCTTAATCTATGGAATGGACCACACACTGGCAGTTTAGATAATTGATAATAGAATTCTAAGAAGATTAGCTGCATCCTTTCTGACAATGACATTAGAAGTGATAAGAAATAGAGAACAGATTCCCAAGAAATGTAATTCCTTTCGAAACTGGATAACTGAAAAAAACCTTGGCGAATTACTGTGGTGCATCTTAATACAGGACACACCTCCGCACTGAGTGAATCTTTAAGGTGGTGGGTGGGTGCCAATCAAGCGGGCTGCTTTGTAAGGGGTCATGCATCCCGTGGATCACCCCTTGGACCCAGGCATCCCGTGGTTGGCAGTAAACCCGCTGCCAGGGCATCTTGGTGGGCTCGGTCCACATTGGAATAGATGTATTGAGCCAATTGGGCATAGAGGGCCTCTGTTACGGCGCGGATGCACCTGTGCACTGAGGTCTGGGAGATCCCGGACAGGACCCCACTCGCCGTCTGGAAGGACATGGTGCATAAATGTTCAGGGTGACCGTCACCTGACGGCCACTGAGCGCGGGTGTCCCCACCCATGCCACGTGGTGCCAGATGTGCCATGATCTAGCAGATATGTCGCACTGTTTGCCTGCTCAGCAGGAGTCTTTGACGGCGTGCCCGGTGTGGCAGGTCCTCGAATGACATGCGCTGCCAGCATATGTGAGGCCCCATGTGGTGCCTCCTTTGCACCACCTTCACAAGTAATTCCACAGCCTCAACATTCAGATCATGTGTGACCACGCCTTGCGCATATTGCAGGTGGACCATTTCCTGTGGAGCATTCATGACAGCTACATCTTGGGAAACTCCGATCCCAGCCAATTTAAGCGAGGGATTGGTCCTCACGGACAAAGAGTACCCACATAGGAGGTGGCTGATGACTTCAGTGTGGAGGCCCCAAATATTCACTGAGACTCAGTACAATGAGACTTGTGTGTCTATGGGTGCGCTGGACGAACAGGTGATCGGCCTGCTTAAGGTGAAGTTCCGGTGCCTGGACCTGTTGGGGCGGAGACCTCCAGAGGGTGTCCAGCATCACAGTGGTCTGCTCGCTCTGGACAATCTGGCACTGCAATGTGGAGAGCAGCTGGATGAGGAGGACTTGGAGGAGTGCCACATCTCCTCAGATGAGGAGGTGAGTGAGGAGGGTGGCGAGGGGCAAACCGCAGAGAAGGCAGAGGAAGGATCTCGGGCAATGGCCAGGATCCGCACAGGGCTAGGGACACCCTTATTGCCTCTTGGTTGACGACTGGGACTAGGGTGGCATGACCTCTCCTCCCATGAGGTCTGACATCTTCTCACTTGTGTCTTGCCAGCGGCGAGGTCACTGTGATGGTCACATCATTCATGGGCATTCAAAGCAATATTACCAGATGGAGCAGGAGAATGATGATAAATTACAGTGAGGACAGAGCGATGCTTCTCTTACCACCTGCAAATGTCTGACTCCTGCCTGACTGAGACCTAAGTGCGAACTGCTATTGAACTGGATGATCATGAGGCACAGAGAGGCTGAATGACACTTCTCAGCTGCTACTGCAACCTCCGAGGTCAGCGGTCCATCAACCGATGAGGTGGACAGACTCTTACAAGCTTTCAACCCATGGCATCCTCAATGCTCAAAATTGTTGGCAGACATGAAAGGCCTGAGCATTGCTCTGGGAGGGAGGGTAGTGAGGCGAGTGGCCCGATACTTCCCATAGTGGGGAGGTTGGGTGGGGGCCTGTGACGAGGTCTGCGCAGCACTACTGCATCATCAATCTCGGGACACCTGCATGGGATAGAGGGGCAGTTGGAGTGAGATCCAAAAGACCCACTGTCCTCTGACACTCGTGGATTCCCACTAGTGCCTGCACCATGCAGTGAACTGATGTCGAAATGTTTACCACGGGCCAGCCAGGAGACAAACCTGGAATCGCCCTATCCTTCAGGCAAGTTATCCATTGCGCCACTGGCCCACAGGGGTTCAGTGAAGCCCTGAACCATGGAGCACATGCCCTCAGCCATGGATTTCATGAGCTGAACCATGGAGCGGACATCACCCCTCCACGGAGTGACATCCTGCACCAAGGTCTCCACTGTAGATGTCACCCTCACAGTGTTGGCCTCGTAGCGTCGAAGTGACAGCACCATCTCCTCGGTCAGAAGGCGATGGGACTCCTCCAGTTGGCCTTGAAGTCCGAAGAGGAATGCTGACACCCCTTCCTGATACTCACAACTCTGCCTTTGTAGCTGCAGCAGTTGCGGGACAACCAAACCTAGGGGCACGTCATCTGACTGGGGCTCAGCAGAGTCCTGTGCTCCAGCATCTCTCTGAGGCCTGGATCCCTGGGGCATCCCTGCTTCCACCTACTGTGGATCATCAGCTGTTAGGTGCTCACCACTGAGTGACCCAGAAGCCTGCCCACTCATTGTACCCACCAAGGTGAGAGTATCTGCGCTGGTCGAGGGTGCGGATGACAGATGTGACACCTCTTCAGAACTCGTCTCCGAGATGTCTCCCTCGGAGCTGCACGATTGTGTTTGAGTTCGTCCTGCGATGAGGCAGATGAGAAGTGTAGGCGGGGGCTGAACCACATCAGATGGCAATGAATTCCGGCATTTGTGCTATGTGAGTGGGAGTGGAGATGTAAGGAGCACAGGAGATACTGGGGGTTTATGGGGAGGGGGTGGGGGTGGTACAGCAAGTGCTGGGACCCCACCAGGTGGGTGAGAGTGAGATCAGCATGGCGGTGTGAGGGGTGTGTTAAGGGGTGCTGTGGGAGACATGAAGAGGCAGACTTACCCTGGTTGCACGAAGATCATGAATCTTCTTCCAGCGCTGTAGCTCCGCCCTCTTATGGAGTGATCAGATGCTCACAATTGCACCCACAGATTCCCAGGCGGGGTTGGTCATCTTGCTGGCAGGGCCTCTGTCCGATCAAGGGTAGAGGTTCTCCCACCTCTGCTGGACCCCATCCAGAAGTTTGCTCCCTTGGTAAAACATGGTGCAGTCTTTCTGGCAGCCAACTCCCTGACTCGCCTTGGAACAAGTACCGGGGAGGTGTTTAAATGGTGCGCCCCACTGATTACAGACAATAAGTTGTAGCATGGTGAGCAAATCAAAGGCAGGTCGCCACGGATGCAGCATGAAACTCGTGAAAAAATTGTTAGAAACTGAATATACAGCAAGTTTATCCCGCCAACAGTGCCCGGTGTAGTGACTTAGACCAGGCCTTTGAGATTGGCCAATTAGAATCCGGGTTCCCTGATTAGTGGCCCAATCAGGGAACCCCTTTCTCTGTAGAAAACACGGTGTGTCAGATTCTCTGCACTCCCAGTGTACACAGCAAGCTCAATGCACCTGGTTGTTCGGCTGTTGGTTTTGTAAATAAAAGGGATTCTGGTGAAGGGACTTCTGCCTCCGTGGACTTATTACAGTGGCGACGAGGAAAACGGAACGATCCGAAGAAACCTGCTCATTAGCAGCCGCCACATATTGCGGGTAAACCATTGACAGGCAAATGCCTTTATTTGGGAAGTTGGACCCTTTTGACCCTGAGTGGAAGACTGGGCCCAATATATAGAGCGGATGAAGTACTTTTTTAGAGCAAACTATATAGTTCCGGATGAAAAGCAACGGGTCATTCTGCTGACTGCGTGTGAGCCGGCGGCTTTTGACATTATGCGCAGTCTCACTTCTCCGGAGGTACCAGACACGAAAACTTTCCAGGAATTCACAGACTTAGTAAAAGAGTACTATGACCCGAAGCCGCCTCTGATGCTGCGAAGGTACCGGTTTTACTCAGCATTCTGAGACACTGGGGAGTCAGTCACTAACTTTTTTACAAGATTAAGGCAATTAGCAGAGGCTTGCGAATCTGGCCTGACGCTAAATGAGATGCTCCGAGACCGATTGGTGTGCGGAATAAATAATTTAGCAATACAGAAACGTCTGCTCGCAGAGGCTGAGCTGGATTACAAACAAGCATTGCAGCTGGCTTTGTCCTCAGAAAAAGCTGGGAGCGGAGCGCATGAGTTATGTTACAGGGTACTCCGATGGAGGTAGATGCCCACATCAGTGAAACTGAGGTTATTAAAGAAATACTTTGATTAAGGTATTTGAAAATTTTTGTAATAATAACAATAACACTGCCATGGACATGGTATAATAAACATTTCCACACCCATCACAATCTTCACACCCCCCCAACCATAAAACAACAATCCAGCCCTCTTTTCCCCCCCCCCACCCGCCCCCACCCCCTTGGAATATACTGCATCTGCCGACATTTTAATTTTCCCCGAGAAAGTCGACGAACGGCTGCCACCTCCGGGTGAACCCGACCATTGACCCTCTTAAGGCGAACTTTATCTTCTCGAGACTGAGAAACCCAGCCATGTTACTAACCCAGGTCTCTACACTTGGGGGCTTCGAGTCCCTCTACATTAACGAGATCCGGCTCTGGGCTACCAGGGAGGCAAAGGCCAAGACGTCAGCCTCTTTCGCCCCCTGAACTTTGGGCTCTTCCGACACTCCAAAGATCGCTACCTCCGGACTCGGCACCATCCGTGTTTTTAGTAGTGTGGACATTGCCTTGGCAAAACCCTGCCAAAACCCTCTAAGTTTCGGGCATGCCCAAAACACGTGGACATGATTTGCTGGGCTTCCTGCGCACCTCGCACACCTATCCTCTACCCCGAAAAACTGTCATGTGTACCCGGTGGACTACTTAAATTGTATCAGGCTAAGCCTGCCGCACGATGAGGAGGTATTAATCCTGATGAGGCATCCGCCCATAGACCCGCCTCTATCTCTCCTCCTAGCTTGTCCTCCCACTTGCCCTTCAGCTCCTCCACCGGAGTTTCCTCCGCCTTCAAAAGGTCCTGGTAAATATCTGAAACCTTCCCCTCTCCCACCCAGGTACTGGAGACTACTCTATCCTGTATCCCCCGTGGCGGCAGCAACGGAATGGCCGGAACCTGCTTTCTCAGGAAGTCTCGCACCTGCAAATACCTAAACCCGTTCTCTGCTGGCAATTCAAATTTATCCTCCAAGGCTTTCAAGCTGGGAAAGTTCCCGTCTATAAATAGATCCCCCATTCTCCTAATTCCTGCCCGTTGCCATCTCTGGAACCCACCATCCAGCCTTCCCGGTACAAACCAATGATTATTATAAATCAGGGTCCAAACCGATGCTCCCTCTACTCTCTTATATGTCCTCCATTGCCCCCAGATTCTCAGAGGAGCCACCACCACCAGACTTGTGGAGTATTGGGCCGGCGAGAATGGAAGAGGTGCTGTTATCAGTGCTCCCAAACTTGTGTCTTTGCATGACTCTGCCTCCATCCGCTCCCACACTGCCCCCTCCCCCACTACCCACTTCCTAATCATGGCTATATTAGCCGCCCAGTAGTAATTGCAGAAGTTCGGCAGCGCCAACCCACCCTCCCCCCGACTGCACTCCAGCAACACTTTCTTGACTCGCGGGGTTTTACTCGCCCACACAAAGCCCGAAATAACCTTATTCACCCACTTGAAAAAGGCCTTTGGGATGAAGATGGGGAGGCACTGAAAGACAAACCGAAATCTGGGGAGGACCGTCATTTTCATGGTCTGTACTCTCCCTGCCAGTGATAGCGAGAGTATGTCCCATCTCTTAAAGTCCCTTCCATTTGTTCTACCAGCTGGGATAGGTTTAACTTGTGCAGTGCCTCCCATTCCCGGGCCACCTGGATTCCCAGATACCGAAAGCTCTTTCCTACCATTCTAAGCGACAGCTCTCCCAATCTCTTCTCCTGTCCTCTTGCCTGGATCGCAAGCATCTCGCTTTTCCCCATGTTCAATTTATACCCCGAAAAATTGCCAAATTCCTCCAGGATTCACATTACTTACCCCATCCCCGCTAACCAGGTCTGAAATATACAAGAGCAATTCATTTGGGTAAAGCGAGACCCGGAGCTCCGCCCCCCCCCCGAATCAGCCCTTTCCAGTTCCTAGAGGCTCTTAACGCCATGGCCAATAGCTCTATGGCCAGAGCAAACAGTAACAGGGAGAGGGGGCACCCTTGCCTCGTCCCTCAGTGTAGTTTTAAATACCACGACCTCAGCCGGTTCGTACGCACACTTGCTACTGGTGCCTGACAGAGCAACCGCACCCAGTCAATAAAACCCTCCCCAAACCCAAACCTTCCCAGCGCCTCCCACAGGTAACTCCACCCGATTAAAAGCCTTCTCCGCATCCATCGCTACCACCACCTCAGCCTCCTCTCCTTCTGAGAGCATCATAATAACATTCAAAAGCCTTTGAACATTGGCCTTGAGTTGCCTGCCCTTTACAAATCCCGCCTGGTCTTCCCCTATCACCCCGAGGACACAGTCCTCTATCCTTGTGGCCAGTATTTTAGCCAGCAGTTTGGCGTCCATATTCAGTAGAGAAATTGGCCTGTATGACCCGCATTGCTCCGGATACTTCTCCCGTTTCAGGATCAATGAAATCGAGGCCTAAACATTGTTGGGGGGAGGACTCCCTTCTCTCTTGCTTCATCAAATGTCCTCACCAGCAGTGGGTTCAATATCTCTGACAACTTCTGATAGAATTCCACTGTATAGCCATCAGGCCCCGAGGCCTTGCCCGACTTCATGCCCTCCAGCCCCTCAAATATTTCCTCAATCTCAATTGGGGTTCCCAGGCCTTCCACCAGATCCTCATCCAACCTCGGAAACCGCAACTGATCCGAAAACTGCCTCATCCCCTCCACCCCAGATGGGGGTCCGACTCATATAAGTTACTATAAAAGTTCTTAAACACCTCATTCACCCCCACTGGGTCCAGGACAGTATTCTTGCCTCTACTCTTTACTTTACCTATCTCCCTGGCCGCCTCCCTTTTCCTGAGCTGGTGCACCAACATTCCTCTTGCCTTTTCCATGTACTCATAAATCGCCCCCCTTGCCTTTCTCAACTGTTCCACCGCTTTCCCTGTGGTCAACAGCCCAAACTCCACCTGTAACCTGTGCCGCTCCCTCAGTAGCCCTGCGTCCGGGGCCTCCGAGTATCTCCTGTCCACCTGGAGTATCTCCTCCACTAACCTATCTCTCTCAGCCCATTCCACTTTTTCTCTGTGGGCCCGTATCGAGATTAATTCCCCTCTGACGACTGTCTTCAAAGCTTCCCAAACCGTCGCTCCGGAGACCCCGTATCATTTGTTTCCAGTAGTTCTGGATGGACTTATTAACCTTCCCACAGATTGCTTTGTCCGCTAGCCAACCCCACATCCAGTCTCCACAGCGGGCGTTGCCCTCTCTCCGCACTAACCCGTAGATCCACCCAATGTGGGGCATGATCCGACACTGCGATTGCCGAGTACTCCATATCCACCACCCCCAGTATTAGCGCCCTGCTCAGAACAAAAAGGTTGATGCGAGAATATACCTTGTGGACATGTGAGAAAAAAGAAAACTCCTTCGCCCTTGGCCATGCAAACCTCCATGGGTCTACTTCCCCCCCATCTGTTCCATGAACCCCTTCAATTCCTTTGCCGCGGCCGGCCTCCTCCCTGTCCTGGATTTTGACTGGTCCAATTCCAGATCAATGGCTGTGTTAAAATCTCCTCCCATAATCAGGTTATGTGACTCTAAGTCTGCGATCTTACCTAACACCCGCCTCATAAATTCCACGTCGTCCCAATTCGGAGCATATATGTTCACGAGTACCACCCACACCCCCTGCAGCTTCCAACTCACCATTATGTACCTACCTCCCTTGTCTGACATGATTCTCCCTGCCTCGAATGCCACTCATTTGTTGGTCAAGATCGCTATCCCCCTGGTCTTTAAGTCCAGCCCTGAGTGAAATACTTGGCTAACCCACTCCCTTCTCAATCTCGTCTGGTCTGTAACCTTTAGATGTGTCTCGTGTATCATTGCCACGTCCGCCTTCAGCCCCCTCAAATCTGCAAACACACGAGCCCTCTTGACCGGCCCATTCAACCCTCTAACGATCCATGTAAAAAGGCTGGTCAGGGGGCTTCCCACCCCCCCACCCCTGCCGACTAACCATCACCCTTTTTAGGCCAGCATCCAGCTCACGCCCTCTGCCTCCTCGAGCCCCCCCTCGGGCATTCGCCGTTCCCGACCTCCCATTTGTCCCCTAGTAACAGTTCCTCCCCTGTCAGCAAATCAACTCCCCCCCCCTCTCCCTCCCTCCCTAGCAACAACACTAGAAACCCAACCCCCCAAGTCAAGCTCCAGCTTATCACCTGCTCGCCCCCACTGTGCTTCCGTGAGTCAGCTGACCCATGCTGACTTGATAGCGCCCGCCAATGGCACCAAGCAGTCTGTCTCCCCATTGATCTCTCCCCTCTCCCCCCACTTGGACAAACATATTAGAAGCATCACATTCCCCAGTAAACAAACATCAGAAAAAACAGTGAAGAAACAGCCACTTTAGAAAAAACCCACCCAAAAACAGAACCAGCCCCAAAGACCACCCCCTCCCCAACCAGCTCCCTGCAAGACAAAGTTACCTTTAGCCATTCAAACAGCCCCTTATTACACATAACACCACTTATACTTAGACAGCCCAGCACAACAATTCACCACCACAGTACTCTCCAAGGCTTCAGTGTCTTTTAGTTCACCTCCAGCCTCTTTTCTTTAATAAAAGTCCATACTTCATCTGGTGTTTCGAAGTAGAAGTCCCGCTCCTCATGTGTGACCCACAGACGGGCTGGGTACAACATCCCGAACTTCACCCCCTTCTTAAAGAGGGCCGTTTTTGCCCGATTAAACCCAGCTTGCCTCTTGGCCAAATTCGCTCCCAGGTCCTGATAAATGCACAGCTCACAATTCTCCCACTTGCTGCTCTGTTCCTTCTTGGCCCACCGCAGAACGTGTTCCTTGTCCAGGAATCGGTGAAAGCATACCACCATCACCCTCGGCGGCTCATTCGCTCGGGGCTTCTTCTTGAGGGCTCTGTGCACTCTATCCACTTCCAGGGGCTGAGGGAACGCCTCAGCCCCCATCAACCTCTCCAACATGTCCGTCACACAAGCCCTCGCATCCGATCCCTCACTGTCTTCAGGGAGGCCAACAATTCTAAGATTCTGGCTCCTGGACCTGTTCTCCAGGTCCTCCAGCTTCTCCTGCATTCTTCTCTGGTGGTCGTTCATCATTCCCACTTGGTCTCCAGCACGGTTATGTATTCCTCGTGCTCGGACACCTTTTTCTCCTCCTCCTGGATTGCTCTTCCGTGGGTCTCTTGATTCTGCACAACTTGATCAATCGAAGCATTAATCGGGTCCAGCATGTCCTTCTTCAGCTTGGCGAAGCAATCTTCGAAAAACTCCACCAGCTGCCCCGTCAACCACTGTGCCGTCTCCCCGCGGCCCTTGCTCTCCGCCATGCGTTCCCGCATTGCCTGCTCTGCTCACGTCTTCCTTATAGGACTTTGTCGTCTCACACGGCCACTTCTGGTCCAATTCTCCATACACCGGAGGGGGATTTCTCCTCACTGTCTCACTCTTCACCGATTTATCCCATAAAATCCAGAAAAAACCCAGGGGAAAAAGGTCCAAAAGTCCGTCACAGGCGGGAGCTATCAAATGTGCGACCTACTCCTCCATGGCCGCCACCAGAAGTCGCGTGAAAGTGAGTTAAGGGACTACCGCTGGTAGATAGGCAACTGCATAGCCAATCTCAGGAATGACTCGGATACTAAGGAACCCAGGACCAGTCACAGAACCGCGCCCAAGCAAGGGAAAAGTAGGACCAGACACACGGCAGCCCTGCAGCCTATCGCCCGGCAAGATATTGTAGTGTTGGCAGAGATCGGAGCCAGAGAGGAGAAATAGAAGCCCAATACCAACATCTTGGCGAAGGATAGGTAGGCCAAGGTACAGGAGAATGCACACCCTAAAAGCCCCACCTACCTCCGACGAGGAAAAACTAAATTGTGTAACAATGGCTAAATCAAACCCATTAAATTAACCATAACGCTGAATGGATGTCCCACATTAATGGAAATTGACACTGGAGCAGCCGTATCAGTGATAGGGGAAACAGTATTTAAAAAAAAAATTTAGAGTACCCAATTCATTTTTTCCAATTAAGGGGCAATTTAGTATGGTCAATCCACCTACCCTGCACATCTTTGCGTTGTGGGGGCGAAACCCACGTTAACACGGAGAGAATGTGCAAACTCCACATGGACAGTGACCCAGAGCCGGGATCGAAGCTGGGACCTCGGCGCCGTGAGGCAGCAGTGCTACTCACTGCGCCACCGTGCTGCCTGGGGAAACAGTATTTAATAAAATTTGTACCGGACTCCAACCCTTATCCCTAACTAGGTCCTCAGCAAAACTGAGGACATACACAGGGGAACCACTGAGAGTGTGGCACAGAACGCATGTACCTGTGGCGTATGGAGAGCAACTGGTTAGGTTGCCTTTAATGGTAGTGGAAGGTGCGGAACCGAGCTTATTGGGACAAAACTGACTAAAAGAGATCCAGCTGGGTTGGTTAAACATTTACCAGCTGGAAAATGGTCGCCTGAGTGAACTCCTGTGCAGATACCCAGAGGTTTTCCGAGAAGGGCTCGGAACAATAAAGGGAGCAAAGGCGACATTACATGTCGATCCAGAGGCAGTCCCAAAATTCTACAAGGCCCGACTGGTACCCTTCGCGTTAAGGCAGAAAGTCGATACGGAAATCAAAAGATTGGAGCTTGAGGGAATAATAAAACCAGTCCAGTTTGCAGAATGGGTGACACCCGTGGTGCCTATCCTTAAGCCGGATGGCTCGGTCCGCCTTTGTGGAGATTTCAAACAAACGATTAATCGTTACTCACAACTGGACATATACCCAATTCCCCAGATTGAGGATTTGTATGCAAAGCTGGCTGGAGAACTCTTATTCTCAAAGCTGGATATGAGCAACACATAAATACAGCTGAAGCTGGATGAAGAGTCACAAAAATTCTAGACGATAAACACCCTGAAGGGCCTTTTTTAGTATACAAGATTACTCTTCGGAGTATCGTCAGCCTGTGCGATATTCCAGAGGACAATGGAGAATATATTACAAGGGTTACCACAGGTCTCCATTTACTTGGACAACGTCATCGTTACGGGAAAAACAAGGGCAGAACACCTGCAAAACCTGGAGGAAGTAGTTAGGAGATTTTCAGCAGCAGACGTGCATCTAAAGAGGGAGAAATGTGTTTTTTTAGCACCTGAAGTAACTTATCTGAGGCACAAGGTTGACAAGTCAGGGCTACACCCTTTGGAGGATCGGTGAGGGTGATGAAAGATGTCCCGGCCTGCACCACAATCCAGGAGTTAAGATCTTTTTGGGGACTGGTGGCGTACTACGGAAAGTTCATACAAAACAGGGCTTCCATCCTGGAGCCCCTACACCAATTGCTAAGAAAGGGGCAAGCCTGGGAGTGGTCTGCCCACCAAGACAGGGCTTTTAAGCAGATCAAATAACAGCTCGCCTCAGAAAACATCGTGGCACACTATGACCCCAGGACAAAGTTGGTGCTCACTTGCGACGTGTCTCCACATGGCGTTGGGGCAGTTATGGCACACAGAGGACAAAACGGAAAGGAATGGCCTATAGCGTTTGCTTCCAGAACTTTAGCAAAAGCAGAACAAGAGTACACCCAAATTGAAAAAGAAGGACTGGCTGTGATCTTTGCGGTGAAGAAATTTCAACGGTACATGTATGGGTGGATATTCACGATAATCACAGCCCACAAGCCATTGCTGGGCTTACTGAAAGAAGACAAAGCGGTGCCACCAAGAGCTTTGGCCCGGATCCAACGCTGGGCCCTACTTCTGGCAGCATACCAATATCAACTGGAGCATCGGCCGGGAACCCGGATGGCCAACGCCGACTCACTAAGCAGGCTGCCATTACCAGACACCCCACCATTGGTACCCAGAATAGAAGAAACGGTGATGACATTACATTTCCTGGACACCCTTCCGGTGGCCGCACAAACCATTCGTTTGTGGACACAAAGGGACCTGGTTTTAGCAAAAATAATACGCATGGTGCTAACGGGGGAGATGGAAAGACCGGTCCAGGCGGAATTCCACCCCTACTGGAGCAGAAGAGATTAGATCACTGTGGAAGACGGGATACTGCTATGGGGAGCTCGAGTAATAGTTCCAAGTCAAGGGCGTTGAGTCCTACTGGCTGAACTACATCATGGGCACCCTGGAGTCTCAAAAATGAAGATGCTGGCCAGGAGCTATGTCTGGTGGCCTGGCCTGGACACAGACATAGAGGCATTGGTAGGTTGGTGCCAAGAATGTCAACAAGGGCAGAAGGTGGCAACTGCAACCCCGCTGCACCCATGGGACTGGCCGGGTAGACCATGTCGATTTTGCAGGCCGTTTATGGATTCAATATTTTTTGTGATAGTAGACGCCCATTCCAAATGACTGGATGTCTACAAAATGAATTTGGCAAACACAACAGCAATCAGCGAAAAACTTCGCACATCATTTGCAACACATAGTATCCCAGAGGTGTTAGTTTCAGACAATGGATCGGTTTTCACCAGCCAGGAGTTCACAAACTTCATGAAGTCAAACGCCATTCGGCACATAAGGACGGCACCATACCACCGGGCATCAAATACGTTGGCGGAGAGAGCCGTCCAGGCCCTAAAAGTTGGGTTGAAAAAACAGTATCAGTAGACACCAAACTGTCGCACTGGCTATTCGACTATAGGACAACCCCACACGCCACAACGGGAATAGCACGGGAAGAGCTACTCATGGGCAGATGACACCGAACCAGGCTGAGTTTACTGTTCCCAAACTTAAGCGGACGAATGGAAAGACACCAAGAGGCTCAATGCAGGGGCCACAACAACACTCGCCGAGAAAGGTAGTTCAACGCGGTGAAAAGGTACGGGTCAGAAGTTATGCCAATGGCCCACATGGGTAGCAGGAACGGTCAAGGTCAGGTCAGGACATGTGTTGTATGAGATACGTGTGGGAGAACACATAGTAAAAAAACACCTGGACCTGGTGCGAACCTCCGATTCATTCCCTCCCCCGGAGCTGACTCAGCCCAGCATACTGAGGACCGTGGCGAGTCCTCATGACGCCGCGGTTGTCCCCTGCCGGCAGAGGAAGGGGGCGAATAGCCCCCAGGCACTCTTATCGGAAAAGACGGCCGCCTAGATGTTATTCCCCGCCCTGCATAGGAGGCCGAAGTGGAGGAGCCGGACCCGGCGCAGAAACGAAGCAGGAGACCCGTGAGGCACGAGGGCTCCTTGGACTTTGGCGGGGGTAGTGGGGGGGGGGGGGGGGGGGGGGGGGGGTGTAATAAGTAATGACTTAGGCCAGGCCTTTGAGATTGGCCTATTAGAATCCGAGTTCCCTGATTAGTGGCCCAATCAGGGAACCCCTTTCTCTGTATATAACAGGGAGTGTCAGATTCCTACACTTCCAGTGTAGATAGCAAGCTGAATGCACCTGGTTGTTCGGCTGTTGGTTTTGTAAATAAAAGGAATTCTGGTGGGGTGATGCTTGAGGGGAACTGAGGTGAAGGGGGGCTGGTGCTGCCAAACTTCAGTAATTACTACTGGGCGGCCAACATAGCTATGATAAGGAAGTGGATGGTGGGCGTGGGTTCGGTTTGGGGGCGAATGGAGGCCGCTTCCTGCAGGGGGATCGGTTTGGCAGCCCTGGTTACGGCGCCCCTGCTGCTCCTGCTGGCACGGTACTCCACCAGCCCCATAGTGGTGGCGACTTTGCGGATCTGGTGCCAATGGAGAAGGCACGTGGGGGGAGTGGGAGCATCGGTTTGGTCCCCAATTTGCGCCAATCACTGGTTCGCACCGGGGAATATGGATGGTGGGTTCCGAGCATGGCGAAGGGCGGGGATTGAGAGGATGGGGGATTTGTTCTTGGAAGGGAGCTTCCCGAGCATGAGGGCGTCAGAGGAGAAATTTGGGCTGCCGAGAGAGAATGAGTTCAGGTACTTGCAGGTGTGGGACTTTCTACGCAGACAGATTCCATCCTTCCCACGCCTGCCACTCAGGGGGATCCAGGACAGGGTACTGTCCAGTGGATGGGTGGGGAGGGGAGGGTCTCAGATATATATGAAGAACTTATGGGAGCTGAGGAGTCACAGACCGAGGAGCTGAAGCTTAAGTGGGAAGAGGAGCTCGGGGGTGAGATGGAAGAGGGCTTATGGGTGGAGCCATTGAGCAGGGTAAACGTGACGCAACATGTGCCAGGCTCAGCCTGATTCAATTCAAGGTCGTCCACCGGGCCCACATGACAGTGGCCCAGATGAGTAAATATTTCGGATTGGAGGACGGGTGCGGCAGATGTGCGGGAGGACCGGCGAACCATGTCCACATGTTTTGGGCATGCCCAAGACTCAGGGGGTACTGGCAGGCATTCACGGACGTTATGTCCCGGGTACTGAAAACAGGGGTGGTGATGAGTCCCGTGGCTATTTTTGGGGTCTCGGAGGACCCGGGAGTCCAGGGGGAGAGAGAGGCTGATGTTTTGGCCTTTGCTTCCCTGGTAGCCCGGGTGACGAATTCTGCTGGCATGGAGGGACTCAAAACCCCTGAAGTCGGAGGCCTGGCTATCAGATATGGCGAGCTTTCTTGGTCTGGAGAAAATTAAGTTTGCTTTGAGAGGGTTCGCCCGGAGGTGGCAACCATTTATCGACTTCTTCGCGGAAAATTAATCGCCAGCGGGTTGGGGGGGGGGGGCGGGTAACGTAGGTTAGGGGGTTAGTTAGGCTGGTCCTTGTGGGAGGGGAGCTGGTTTTCTTGCACTATAATGATTATTGTTTGCACAATGTTTTATATTGTTGTTGTTTATTGTGCCAAAATGTCTTAATAAAATTGTTTATCAAAAAAAAGGAATTCTGGTGAAGGGACTTCTGCCTCGTGGACCCATTATACCGGCAATGTTCTCCTGGTTTTTCCGCCGAGACTGACCCTTCAAAAAATATCAGATAATTCCACCATTGTCTGAGACTTGCTTGCTGTAAACCTTCTTTGACAGCAGAGGGTGCTCATGTACTTTTCCTCTCCGGCTTCCTCACTTACGGTGCCATTTATTTGCACAATGGCAAAACAATTTAACAATATCTGCATCACATACACAAATATATATGATTTTTGAATTAATAATATCTTCATATTTTGTGAATATTTTAGGATCTACTTTCCAGTTTTCAAAGTTTTAAAAAATTGTTCCCTTGAAGATATTCTTACAAATACCCCAATTTGAGTTAGTCACCCCAATGTAGAGGGGAAATCCTTATTCTTACCGCTCTTCCCAACTGTTTCGATAATTTAGTAATTTTGAAGCAGGTTGGAGAGTATGTAGTTATGCAATGGATCATTTATTTAGAGATTTAACAATCTAATTTAAAATTTAGCTGTACACATATTTTTGGTAATGAACTTTGCTTTGCGAATTAACATTACTAGCAATTTTATCCAATTTTGTTAATGAAACCACATTTAAGTAAATGAGTTCAGATTTGGTTCACAGATTTTCTGGTTTAATCTCACATATTGTCTGCAGTTTCCTTTTAAAATTTGGAATCCCCTGCCCAGTGAAGCAGTTGAGGCTACCTCGTTAAATGTTTTTAAGGCAAAGGTAGATAGATTTTTGAACAGTAAAGGAATAAAAGGATACGGTGAGCGGGAGGGTAAGTGGAGCTGAGTCCACAAAAGGTCAGCCATGATCTTATTGAATGGCGGAGCAGGCTCGAGAGATCAGATGGCCTACTCCTGCTCCTAGTTCTTATGTTCTTAAAATGGTGCTTTTCAGGGTGACTTTTAGATTTTAAAGATGCAGCAAACTCATATCAGTCTAAATGTAGTCAATAAAGTGCAAATATAAGTTAATTAAAATTGGAAGACCACAATGTAAGTGTGGTTGACAACAATATAAAGTTCCAGTATTTTATGGAAAGATTTATTCTCACATCATGCTTGAACATTAGAAGCTTTACATATTGCTTTGCCACAAAATATGAAAATGAACTGTTATAACAGCACCTGTTATTTGTCTTTGGAGAAAAATGAAGAAATTGGCCATCTTGTTAATAGTATTTGTATCATCAAGACCATTCAATAGGATCAATGCTGATCATCCACTTCAATGCCCTTTTCCCACACTATCCCCATATCCCTTTATGTCATTTTTAAATGATTCATTTATGGGAAATGGATTTTGATGGTTAGGCCAGCATTTATTGCCCATTCCTAATTGCCCTTGAGAAGGTGAGCTGCCTTCTTGAACTACTGCAGTCCATGTGGTGTAGGTACACCCACAGTGCCACTAGGAAGGAGTTCCATTATTTTGACTGAGTATAGGTGAAGGAACGGTGATATATTTCCATTTAAAAAAAAAAAAAAAAAATTTATTGGGATTTTTACATTTGGTAAAATCATTTTTATATATAACCAAACAAAACTGAGCCATTGGCAAATACATAAACAAAGAAACTAGGCAACAATAGTTGCATATCTGTACAAACGCTTGTTAGCTAGCCTGTGACCAAGGTTCCAGTGCTCGTATTCTGTTATTTACGTTCGTAATTACAGTCCATATCCGAACTCTTGACTTTCTTTATATGGTAAGAAGTCTTACAACACCAGGTTAAAGTCCAACAGGTTTATATGTGCATTCGTCCAGATGGGGGTGCCCTGATCCCCTATTGTGTTCTAGAGGGGAGGGCGGGTTAAGATAATCCGCATCCGCCTAACCGGTTTTCCACCAGGCTCCTGGAGTGTGTGTGCTGGGGGGCCAGGTGTGAGGCGGTGACCAGTGCCCGGAGGGACATCCTCGTGCAGGAGGCTTCTTCCATTCGGACCCAGCCCGCCTCCGGCTCCTTCAGCCACACCCCTCATCCTCTCCGGGTTTGCTGCCCAGTGGTTGTACAGGAAATTCGGTAGAGTCAGACCTCCCACATGCAGCCCTCCCTGTAAGGTGGTCTTACGTGTCCGAGAGATTCTTCCGCCACCCGCCACCTCCCCAGGCAAAGGCCATAATTAGTTTCTTGACCCGGATGAAGAAGGATTTGGGGATAAAAATTTGGAGCGATCTGAATACGAAGAGGAACCTAGGCAGCACATCCATTTTGACCGTCTGTACTCTTCCTGCTAGCGAAAGAGGGAGTGAGTCCCATCTTTGCAGATCCCTCTTCACCTCCTCCACCAGGTTGGCGAGGTTCCACCTGATTTGTTATCTTATAGATGTAACATGAGCGGCTTCCTTGTGGTGCACTTGACAAAGGAAGGTTCAGACGTGGAGATAACTTCAACACGTTTATTAAACTATTTACACTTCTATTACTCGGGTTCGACACTACTGCTAATCCTACTATAGCTACCCAGACTGACTAACCAGCTGCTGCAATCCACGTGGTGGGTGTAATATTGAATCAACCCTGTGTCTGTACTCACTGACTGTCTCCACTGGAAAGAGGCAGATCATGTGTGTGGTGTCCTTTATAAATGGGTTGGTGTAATGCCCCCCCAGTGGTCGTGTCACCTCCTTGTGTATCGTGAATGTCCATTGGTCGTATCCCATCTACTTGATCTATTGGCTGAATGTGTGCGTGTGATGTCTTTGGTGCTCCCTCTAGTGTCTAGCTAGCCTACATGCATTTACATTGATGCACATCACCACATCCCCCCTTTTTTATATGTTCATATTTTCTGTCCACTTTAAGAAAATTGAACAAAGAACAGGTAGATAAGGTAAGGTATATACAAGTCATGGGAACAGTGATTAAACAATAAGTCCAAAGCATTCGTGTGAGTCCCAAAAACCATCAATCATCATGGTCAAATGTCTCTCTTGGTTATGAACGCCATCAATGTCCCTGTGCCACAGGAACCAAGAAGTGGTCAAATCACTTTGCTGTCTGATTTGGAGTCTTTTTTTCCCGATGTTTGTGATGGTGCTGTCGGATGGCATCTTGTAGCTGATAAGGTGTTGACGTTGAAGAGGTACCATCAACAGTATCATTCGAGGTCATGGATGTGCCATATGGTGACGTTGGATAAGACTGTACATACTGGTTCTGGCCACATGCTGTGCTGGAAGGGTGGTCCTGCTGAGAACCGTTGAAGCTTGTCGAATTGGAAACAGAATTGCTGCTCGCATAAATACCTGGTGATGGTGTGAAACTAGAACCTTGCGTCTGATAGGAATATACCATCTGGCCAGGCTGGGGTGCAGCAAATCCTGGGCTGTAACTAAGGCATCCAGTCTGTAGTGCAGATTGCGCTTGCGGTAGTTCTCCTTCGGTCTTGATTCCATTAGTGGGCAATCCATAGTGCTGGCCTGTTTGAGAATATGCTGCATAGACTGCTGGCTGCTGCATGCCTGAATATTGGGTTTGTCCAGCATGAGCTGTCATTGTTTCCACACCAGCAGTGCAGCCAATGTGTGGATATAGCTGTGGTGAATATTGGTGTATTCCTCTTGGACTGTAGCCGCTGCTTGTTATTACCGACCCAGTGTAATTGTTAAGTGATCCATCTCCTGTCGTTGTGGCATCTGCTGTCACCCTGAGCGTGCCATCACTGAGGCTGCGGCATTCCCTGTCTGGAGTAAAGTCCGGCTTACGTGATTCAGAGTCGGCGTTTGGTTGCTCCCCATCTGGAGTCTGGTCTGTTTTAACTGAGTCAGTGTTGGCTTGTTGGTGCTTTCAGTCCGGAGTCTTAGCAGGTTCACTGGAGTCAGCTGAGATTTCTTGAAGCTGCACGTCTGAAGTCGGAACATGCAGGAATGCATTGACTTGTGGAGAGGTTCGAGTGAATGAGGGTGGAAGTATCATGGTGTCACCGGAGTCACCAGTGGTCTCACAGTGATCGTCGAACGCCTCTGTACACACTCGCTGAGGTCTGTCACTTTGCACATCTTGCATGGGAAGTGGGATGCTGTCGTCACTCGTCTCACATACCGTGGGTAGAGCCTCAGTAGCTGCTTGTTGTTCACTTGGGTTGGGTAAATTGTCAGAGTCTTCATCTGGTGGTGCAAACAATGTGGGTGGACTGTCATTGTCTTGCTGTTGTCCTTCATTTGGGCTTGGACTGTCAGCGTCGCTTTGTTCTTCACTGTAGCATGATAGACCGTCATGGTCGTCCTGCTGTGCACTGGAGCATGGTAGACTTTCATAGTCTTCTTGCTGTTTATTTGAGCATGGCAGACTTGCATTGTCTGCCGCTAGGTCAGAGGAGGTTGCTAGACCCTTATGGTCTTGTTCCTGCAAGAACTGCGCATCTGAGTCTTGCGTTGCTTCTATCGTGGAGTCTGTCCACGAGCTTGCTGTGGAGTCTTGTGAGATTGGAGTCACTTCTTGGTCATGCAAGGACTGCGGTGTGGAGTCTTGCGTGTCATCTTTCGTAGAGTCGGGAACCCTGAGCGGTGCGTGGACCACGCACTGTGTGGCATCAGGCCACTCTCTGTGGGCTTGTACCGCTCTCTGTCTCTTGGTTTCAGGCTGCAGCATCGTCCTGCACTCACGGGTTGGGATGTCATATCTGCTGGGCTGAAGATCCTCAAATCCGAAGAACGAATCCGCGTCTGCGTTGGATTCAATACGGGGGCGTCAATGTGCAACACATCTAGTTGCGGTTCGGATTTGGTACTGGGGTAGCCTCCCAAGGTGAAAGGTTCATCCAAGTCGTAGTCTTCTAGGACCATTTCATCACTGTTTGCGTTGGAGCTAGCATTGGGCTCGTGAAGTCCAGAGAAAATGTAAACGTCGGTATCGAAGTATTCAAGGTCAGAATCATCGGTTTGGGAGTAGGTAACTGCTTGTTGAAGGGTTCTTTGGAGGTTAATTTCATTCCCTGGTTCAATTTGAGGCATTGTGCTGTCATTCCAGGTGAAGGAAGGTTGTTTTACAGCTTTAAAAGATTTTTTGTATGATTTGGGACGTTTCTCCTTTAAATGGGCATGGTCCAGGGCCTCTGGTGTCATGACGCATGTGACGTAGCTCGTAGGAAGCGATTGCGCATGCGCAGATCGCTGTTTCTTTACATCGGGCCTTTTTCGTGATTGCACATGCACGTTGTCTTGCGCATGCACAAACGGACCTTCCCGTTCTGTGCGCTTCTCGCGCAACTGCAGTCCCTTTAGAAAGATGGCCGCCGACCAAATCGTTCTCTGCTCCGGGATTTCGGCCTCGAGGTGAGTACTGGCGCCTCTCTTACCTTTTCTTGCTGGTTGGAGTGTGTTTTCCTCACAGCATTTGCCGAATTTGTCCAGGACTGCCTGGAAGTCGATCCTGTTTTGCCCCTTGGAGTACTTGAATTTTTAAAAGATTTCTTCTGCTCTGGCACCGGCGATGGTGAGGAGAAGCTCTGTTTTTTCAGGGTCGGCCACTTCTTCTAGTTCGGCTGCCACCAGGACGATTTCAAACTTTTGCCGGAATGCCCGCCAGTTTTCGCAGAAATCGCCATGGCACTGGAGCTGCTGCGGAACCCGGATCTCAAACATCTTGCCTGGGTATTGTTGCTGGTTGTCACTGTACGCTGAGGTATGGCTATCTGGATTGAAACAGTTCACTCCTGGTACCATAATTTGTTATGTTGTAGGTGTCACATAAGCGGCTTCCTTGAAGTGCACTTGACAAAGGAAGGTTCAGA
Organism: Scyliorhinus torazame; assembly: GCF_047496885.1. NCBI lineage: Eukaryota > Metazoa > Chordata > Chondrichthyes > Carcharhiniformes > Scyliorhinidae > Scyliorhinus > Scyliorhinus torazame. The sequence goes on along the minus strand of NC_092715.1, from coordinate 69,249,392 downwards.
CGTGGAGATAACTTCAACACGTTTATTAAACTATTTACACTTCTATTACTCGGGTTCGACACTACTGCTAATCCTACTATAGCTACCCAGACTGACTAACCAGCTGCTGCAATCCACGTGGTGGGTGTAATATTGAATCAACCCTGTGTCTGTACTCACTGACTGTCTCCACTGGAAAGAGGCAGATCATGTGTGTGGTGTCCTTTATATATGGGTTGGTGTAATGCCCCCCAGTGGTCGTGTCACCTCCTTGTGTATTGTGAATGTCCATTGGTCGTATCCTATCTACTTGATCTATTGGTTGAATGTGTGTGTGTGATGTCTTTGGTGCTCCCTCTAGTGTCTAGCTAGCCTACGTGCATTTACATTGATGCACATCACCACACCACATGTGGAGCCGCATCAATTGTGGGCCACTTGCATCCCCAGGTACCTGAATTTGGTTTGGGTCACTTTATTTTTATATTTTTTTAAATTTAGAGTACCCAATTCTATTTTGTTCCAATTAAGGGGCAATTTAGCAAGTATGTGATCTGCTGTTTGTTAATGTGGATGGGTTGGTTGGATGCAATTCTGGGCATTCTATTAAATGTGGTGTTCTCCGCTTGCCGACGCCAAAATCCCAAAACGCGCTTGATCGGAGAATAGCTTCCGATGACAAAATCACGGTAGGTGCCTGTTTGATGCCAAATCGGGATGCTCCGGCACCCCGAAAATGGCGTAAATGCATCGCTCGCCAAGCAGGGTTAAAGTACAGCAGGCATATCATTAGCGGGCCTGACACCCTATCCTCAGAGATTCACTGCCTCCGATGGGCTGAGTTCCCGACGGCGTGGTTAACTTGTGGTTTCAAAAGTCGTGAACTTCGTGTCGTGGCTGCTGAACGAGAGGAGGTAGGAAATGGCGTGGAGTGACTGCGGGCAGCCGGCCCGGACACCGGCGGTGGTAGCTGCGGTGGGGGAACCCTGCCAAGGCTGGGGGAGGGGAGGAGGAAGGGGGGTGACAGGCCGAGCAGCCGAGGTGCGCCCCCATAGGACTGCGGCGGTGCCCAGGCACTGACTGCCATTACGGCGGCCATCTTCCTTAGCACCCACTGACCACCCACCTCGGTCCCTGGTCTACACAGTGACACCGGCTGTCTGGGTGCGCACACCCCTGCACCCCAACCCCCCCCCACCCGCCACAGCACGTGCCCCCCTTGCCCCAAACACCCCGCCAATCCGGCCGCCGACCAGCCAGGGCCACACCCTCCACGGCATCCCCCAGTGAGGGCAATGCCAGCCAACGTATCCCTGGCATCAGACCCGGGGGCACCGATGGTGCCGGATACTGACGGGGAGGGTTCAAGACCCACGCAAACTCCACATGTAGTGACCCGGGGCTTGGATCGAACGCAGGTCCTCAGCGCTATGAGGCAGCAGAGCTAACAATAATTATTATTATTACTGGGCCACAGTGCCGCCCCTGGATGCTGCCAATAACATGACAATTTAATAACTGGATGGGCTCTTGAGGGAAATAAACTTGCAGGGCTTTGGCGATTGAACAGGAACTGTGACGGACTCCATGGGCCAAATGGCTTATTTTCTGAGATTTGTTTTTGTTTGATAATGCATTTGGTGGCGCAGAGGGGCTTTGATTTTGTTTTTAGTTTCCGTGGTGTGGCGCAGGAGCCACTTACCAGCGGTCATCCACCCCTCACTGAGCAGGCGCAGTCATCTGAGAAGTAATGGCCCGGCGCTAGGACCCGCCGGGGGTTTGGAGGCCGGGGCCGCCCGGCCGTTGAATGCGGTTTTAAATGTGTCACGTGACCGACAGCTGCTCACATGACCGTCCATGCGCGCCGCCTCTTAAAGCGGAGCGCGAGCCGGCAGTGCCTAGTCTGACAGGAGATGGCGAATCTTGGGAGCCTGTTTGTGCTGCTGCTCCTCCCGCCGGCCTCCGCTCTCGCCGATCGGGCGGAGGACGAGCCCGTGTACCAGCCCGAGATGGGCGACTCTCCCTCCGGCTCGCTCTGGCCATTGCCCAAAAACCTCCACATCAGCCCCGAGTTTTACCGGCTGAGCGGCCACACGTTTCAGATCGTCCACTCGCCCAGCTCCACCGCCGCTGTTGGCTGCTCCCTGCTGGACAACGCCTTCCGCAGATATTTCTACTACATCTTCGGCAGCAACGCGGCCAGGAGAGGTCCCCGGAAGCCGACTGCTAGGCCGAGCCACACCGGGGAGCTGCGTCAGCTGCAGGTCACTATCATCGCCAGTGACCCTGAGTGTAACCGGCATCCCAGCATCACGAGCAACGAAGCTTGTGAGTATTGTTCCGGGGAGAAGGCGGCGGGGTGCACCTGGAAATGACGGCCCGCCCGCCATGTGGGATAGCACAGTAGTTAGCACTGTTGTTTCACAGCGCCAGGTTCTAGGGTTCAATTCCCAGCTAGGATTGGAGTCTGCACGTTCTCCCCGTGTCTGCGTGGATTTCCTCTGGGTGCTCCGTTTCCTCCCACAAGTCCCGAAAGATGTACTGTTAGGTGAATTGGACATTCTGAATTTTCCCCCTGTGTACCCGGACAGGCGCTGGAATGTGGTGACTAGGGGTTTTCACAGTAACCTCATTGCAGACATCGGGAGAACGTGCTTGCAGTGTCAGCATTCGTATCGTGCCTTTCAAGCCTCTGTGACCTCCCAAAGTCTGTTCTAGCCTTTTTAAAAGGGCGAGTTAAAACCGTTTCTTTACTCTTCAAATAATTGCAGACAAATCAGTGGTGGGAAAATTATTGGAAGGAATTGGGGGACAAATAAATCATCTTTGAAAGGGTCCAGAGGCATTCACAAGAATGATCCCTGGAAGGACTCTGGGTCTGTACTCGTTGGAGTTTGGAAACGTGAGGGGGGATCTTATTGAAATTTGCAGGATACTGTGAGGCCTGGATAGAGTGGATGTGGAGAGGCTGTTTCCACGTGTAGGAAAAACTAGAAGCAGAGGACACTATCTCAGACTAAAGGGACAATCCTTTAAAACAGATGTGGAGGGATTTCTTCAGCCCCGTGAATCTGTGACACTCTTTGCTGTGTCTTTAAAACAGAGATAGATACGTTCTTGATTAATAAGAGGACCAGGGGTTATGGGAGAAGGAGGGAGAATGGGGATGAGAAAAATATCAGCCATGATTTAAATGGCAGGGCAGGCTCGATGGGCCGAGTGGCCTAATTCTGCTTTTCTGTTGTGTGGCCTAAAAGTCATATCATGGGAAAGGCACAGATTTATTAAGGGAAGGGTCATCACCTAACTTGTTGGGTTTCTCTTTTGCAGGAGGTAACCGGTGGGGTGTTTGATGTAGTCTACATGGCTTTTACAAGGGTCTTGACATGGTGTCACATGGCAGGCTGGCCAGAAAAAAATTAAACCTTTAGACTTCACGTTGGATCCAAAATTGGTTCAGTGGCAGGAAGCAAAAGTTAATAAGACCATGAGGCATAGAAGTGGAATTGGGCCATTTGGCCCATCGGGTTGCACCACCATTCAATCATGGCTAATAGTTTTCTTATCCTCATAACCCCTGATTCCCTTATTACTTCAAAAACCTATTTATCTCCATCTTAAAGACCCTCAGTGATTGGCCTCCACAGCCTTTGGCGGTGAAGCATTCCACAGATTCACCACCTTCTGGCTGAAGAAATTCCTCCTCATCTGTTTTAAAAGATTGTCCCTTCTGTCTGAGGCTGTGCCCTCGTGTTCTAGTTTCTCCGACTAGTGGAAACCTCCATTCCACGTCCACTCTTATCCAGGCCTCTCCGTATTCTGTAAGTTTCAGTAAGATCCCCCTCCCCCTCATCCTTCTAAACTTCAACGAGTACAGACCCAGAGTCCTCAACAGCTCCTCGTATAACAAGCTCTTCATTGCAGCACGGTAGCATTGTGGATCGCACAGTTGCTTCACAGCTCCAGGGTCCCAGGTTCGATTCCGGTTTGGGTCACTGTCTGTGCGGAGTCTGCACGTTCTCCCTGTGTCTGCGTGGGTTTCCTTCGGGTGCTCCGGTTTCCTCCCACAGTCCAAAGATGTGCAGGTTAGGTGGATTGGCCATGATAAATTGCCCTTGGTGTCCAAAATTGCCCTTAGTGTTGGGTGGGGTTACTGGGTTGTGGGGATAGGGGGGAGGTGTTGACCTTGGGTAGGGTGCTCTTTCCAAGAGCTGGTGCAGACTCGATGGGCTGAATGGCCTCCTTCTGCACTGTAAATTCTATGATTACCTTCTTGCAAAACTCGTCTGGACCGTTTCCAAGGCTGGGGTGGAGGGGGGGGGTGCTTAGTACCATATCTGTTGCTTTTTGTTATGTATATTTTGGACTTTATGGTTCCTACATTAAAGAAGTTTCCAGATTATGCAAAAATAATAGCATTGTGGTTGATGGTGAGGATGAAAACTGCAGACAACAGGAAGATATCAGTGGACTAGTTGGGTGGGCAGAAAGTGGAAAATTGAATTCAATCCAGAGAAGTGTGAGATAATGCATTTGGGGGTGGTAAATAAGGCAAGGGAATGGTCAAAAAATGGTAGGATTTTGAAAAGAAGAGGGACAAAGACTTTAACCACATGTTAACAAGATGGTTAAGATGTTTTCCATTATTAGCGGAGGCATGGAACATAGGAGCAAAGAGGTTATACTAGAACTGTGAACAAAATTCTGGTACAGCTAAGATTACGGCTATGCCATTTAGGGGTGGGCAATAAATGTTGGTCTAGACAGTGATGCTGTCATCCAATGAATGAATACATTTAAAAAAGTTGTGTATAAATATGTTTCATTAGCCAGACGAGTTACCACCACCTGGAAGTTCTCTTCCAAGCCACTCATTATCCTGGCTTGCAAATATATCGCTGTTCTTTCACTGTCACTGGGCCAAAAATCCTGGCTCCCTCCCTCCCTAACTGCAGGGACTGTGGTGGTTCAAGAAGGCAGCTAACCACCACCTTCTCGAGGGATGGGAAACAAATGCTGGCCTAATGAGCAATGCCCACATCCTGTACATTTTTAAAAATCAACGCACTTTTGAATAACACCCACACCGCTGAGTCAGAAAACTGTCAATTGCAATGCCATCACTGAGCCATAGCTGATAATCCCGGCGGATTGAAAATTAGCAAACGTGACACCACTGTTTAAAAAAGGAGGTAGGCAGAAAGTGGGTAATTATAGGCCAGTTAGCCTAACTTCGGTAGTAGGGAAGATGCTGGAATCTCATCAAGGAAGAAATAGCGAGGCATCTGGATGGAAATTGTCCCATTGGGCTGACGCAGCATGGGTTCATAAAGGGCAGGTCGTGCCTAACTAATTTAGTGGAATTTTTTGAGGGCATTACCAGTGCGGTAGATAACGGGGAGCCAATGGATATGGTATATCTGGATTTCCAGAAAGCCTTTGACAAGGTGCCACACACAAGATTGCTGCATAAGCTAAAGATGCATGGCATTAAGGGTGAAGTAGTAGCATGGATAGAGGATTGGTTAATTAATAGAAAGCAAAGCGTGGGGATTAATGGGTGTTTCTCTGGTTTGCAATCCATGGCTAGTGGTGTCCCTCAGGGTTCAGTGTTGGGCCCACAATTGTTCACAATTTACATAGATGATTTGGAGTTGGGGACCAAGGGCAATGTGTCCAAGTTTGCAGACGACACTAAGATAAGTGGTAAAGCAAAAAGTGCAGAGGATACCGGAAGTCTGCAGAGGGATTCGGTTAGGTTAAGTGAATGGGCTAGTCTGGCAGGCGGAATACAATGTCGACAAATATGAGGTTATCCGTTTTGGGAGGAATAATAGCAAAAGGGATTATTATTTAAATAAAATATTAAAACATGCCGCTGTGTAGAGAGACCTGGGTGTGCTAGTGCATGAGTCGCAGAAAAGTTGGTTTACAGGTGATTTAAGAAGGCAAATGGAAGTTTGTCCTTAATTGCTAGAGGGATGGAGTTTAAGACTAGGGAGGTTATGCTGCAACTGTATAAGGTGTTAGTGAGGCCACTCCTGGAGTATTGTTCAGTTTTGGTCTCCTTGCCTGAGAAAGGACATACTGGCGCTGGAGGGTGTGCAGAGGAGATTCACCTAGGTTAATCCCAGACCTGAAGGGGTTAGATTACGAGGAGAGGTTGAGTAGACTCTGACTGTACTCGTTGGAATTTAGAAGGATGAGGGGGGATCTTATAGAAACATATAAAATTATGAAGGGAATAGATAGGATAGATGTGGGCAGGTTGTTTCCACTGGCGGGTGAAAGCAGAAGTAGGGGGCATAGCCTCAAAATAAGGGGAAGTAGATTTAGAACTGAGCTTAGGAGGAACTTCTTCACCCAAAGAGTTGTGAATCTATGGAATTCCTTGCCCAGTGAAGCAGTTTTTAAGATAACGATAGATAGTTTTTTGAAGAATTAAGGGTTATGGTGTTTGGGCCAGTTAGTGGAGCGGAGTCCAAAAAAGATCAGCTACGATCTCATTGAATGGCGGAGCAGGCTCAAGTGGCCAGATAGCCTACTCCTGCTCCTAGTTCTTATGTTCTTATATTATCCCAACCTGTTAATAATAATAATAGTCTTTTATTGTCACAAGTATGAAGTTACTGTGAAAAACCCCTAGGTGCCACATTCCGGCACCTGTTTGGGTGAGCCAGTACAGGAATTTAACACTCGCTGCTGGCCTTGTTCTGCATTACAAACCAGCTGTTTGGCCCACTGAGCTAAACCGGCCCATGTTTCAAGTGAATGTATTTTTGGATCTTATTATAAGTGAGGTAGTTTGAACTACATTGCCACAGTGACACTATCTTGGGAACTGGCATTGATCACTCACTGAGCAACCTTCCAAGTTTTAAAAGCAGCTCATGGATGCTGGAAATTTGAAACAAAATGCTATAAAAACTATGCAGGCCTGGCAGTACCTGTGGAGCTATGTTTTGAGCTGTATTTGACCCTTCAGAACCCTTGTGTTTTGCCAATTTTGGGAAGTTGCTTCAGTGTGGTATTTTTGAGCCTATCGCGCTATTGCCTATTTAGAGTGATGTATGTTACCTTTTTAAAGAGGAATAAAAGACTGGGGAGAGGTCCTTGAAGAAAATTCTGGTCCATCTGCATTCTTTTAAAACACACCCAGCTCACTTGTATTGGTGTTATGATTCGATCGCCTCTTGGCCTTTTGTGCAATGATAATCGTTGCAGGAAAATCACTGATTCAAAAAGCAGATTGCTCAGTGTAGCCTAGCGTGGATTCTCTTGGGGTGTTTCTGGCTCTTTGACTATCCAGGAGGGTGTCATTAGTACAGAGATAGGACATTTAGATGCTCCAGGCTGTTTTGCCATTCTGCTGCATTATGGTACCTTATTTACATTGCCTTTGCTGTTTTTCATTCCTTGATGTGTAGGAAGGGTATCATCTTCGAAGTCCCAAGGGATTAGATGGGCAATTGCTGTGTGGGTAAGAAGTCTGTTAAATGAGAGGTTAATGTTTTTTAGATTGGAAGGAACTGTGCAGTCATTTTCTCCCAGAAGTCCTGTTCAAACTACTCCTCTGGTACATCTCATGCTCTTCCCTGCATTGACCTTTACATACCACAATATTTCCCCACTCACTTTGTAACTTTTTGCTCCTATTTACAGACCTGCTGTGCTTGCCAACAGCGGCATCTATAGACTATTCTCTTATCCTTTTATCCTAGTAATTTTAATATAAATGATGAGCTGATGTAAAGGTCTGAGGAAAAACCTCTGGGAAACACACAATCCACAAATCCCAGCACGGTAGCACAATGGAGAGCACTGTTGCGTCACAGTGCCAGGAACCCGGGTTTGATTCCTGCTTGTGTCACTGTCTGTGCGGAGTCTGCACTTTCTCCCTATGTCTGCGTAGGTTTCCTCCGGTTTCCTCCCACAAGTCCCAAAAGACGTGCTGTAGGTGAATTGGACATTCTCGGGGAGATTGGATGGGGGGGTTCCAGGGATGGCGGAGAGCAGGGATGGAGAGGATGGGTATGTGTTCATAGAGGGGAGTATGAGGGAGCTAGAGGAAAAGTTTGGGCTGGTGAGGGGAAACTAATTCCGGTGCGGGACTTCCTTCGTAAACAGGTGGCAATCTTCCTGTTCCTACCGCTGAGGGGGATTCAGGACGGTAATTTCCAGAGGGTGGGTAGGGGAGGGGAGCGTTTCGGACATCTATAAGGAGCTTATGGGGTCGGAGGAGATGCAGACCGAGGAGCTGAAGTGTAAGTGGGAGGGGGAGGTGAGATAGAGGATGGTTTATGGGCGGACGCGTTGAGTAGAGTCAACGCGTATGCAACATGTGCCAGCCTCCGCCTGATACAATTTAAGCTTGTGCACCGGACTCCCATGACAGTGGCCCGGATGATCAGATTCTTTGGGGTGGAAGACAGGTGCACAAAATGTGCGGAAGGACCAGCGAACCATGTCCATATGTTTTGGACATGTCCAAAGCTTCGGGGATTTTGGCAGGGGTTTGCGGATGTCATGTCCAAGGTTTTAAAAATAAGGGTGGCGCTGGGTCCAGAGGTGGCGATTTTCGGGGTGTCGGAAGATCCGGGAATCCAGGAGGAGAAAGAGGCAGATGTTCTGGCCTTTGCTTCCCTGGTAGCTCGGAGATGGATACTATTGGCATGCAGGGACCCAAAGCCCCCGAAGTTGGATACCTAGCTATCTGACATGGCTAGCTTTCTCTGTCTGGAGACAATTAAGTTCGCCTTGCGAGGTTCACTGTTGGGGTTAATCGTCCGCAGACAAGGGGGGGGGGGGGGAGAGAAAGGAGTAGTTTAGGTTAGACTAGGGGGGTAATAAGGGTGGGACCTGTATGTAAGGTAAACGGTTTTTGCACTATGTATATGGTTTCATGTATCTTGTCTATTTTGTTGTTGTTTCTATACCAAAAATACCTCAATAAAATGTTTATTTTTTAAAAAATGGCTCCCAACCTGTGCCTCGGTCCAACTGTGGTCTTTCATTCACCCCCCTCCCCCCCCCCCCCCCCCCCCCCCAAAAAAATCTTTTGTGTGGAACCTTATTAAATGCGTACTGAAAATCTATGTCTTGGTACAAAGAAAACTACAGCACAGAAACAGGCCCTTCGGCCCTCCAAGCCTGCGCCGACCATGCTGCTGTCTAAACTAAAATCTTCTACGCTTCTGGGGCCTGTATCCCTCCATTCCCATCCTATTCGTATTTGTCAAGATGCCCCTTTAAACGTAACTATCGTCCCTGCTTCCACCACCTCCTCCGGCAGCGAGTTCCAGGCACCCACTACCCTCTGTTTTTAAAATAAAAATTGCCTCGTATCTCCTCTAAACCTTGTGCCTCGCACCTTAAACCTATGCGCCCTAGTAATTGACCCCTCTACTACCCTGGGGGGAAAAATCCCTGACTATCCACTCTGTCTATGCCCCATATAATTTGTAGACCTCTATCAGGTCACTCCTTAACCTCCTTCGTTCCAGTGAGAACAAACTGAGTTTATTCAACCTCCTCATAGCTAATGCCCTCCATATCAGCTAATGCCCTTCATACCAGGCAATATCCTGGTAAATCTCTTTGCACCCTCTAAAGCCTCCACATCCTTCTGGTAGTGTGGCGACGAGAATTGAACACTATACTCCCCAAGTGTTGCCTAACGAAGGTTCCATAAAGCGGCAACATGACTTGCCAATTTTTATACTCCATGCCCCGGCCAATGAAGGCAAGCATGCTGTATGCCTTCTTGACTATCTTCTCCACCTGTGTTGCCCCTTTCAGTGACCTGTGGACCTGTACACCTAGATCTCTCTGACTGTCAATACCCTTGAGGTTCTACCATTCACTGTATATTCCCTACCTATATTAGACCTTCCAAAATGCATTACCTCCCATTTGCCCAGATTAAACATTTACCCTAACTCCATCTGCCATCTCTCCGCCCAAGTTTCCAAACTATCTAAATCCTGCTGTATCCTCTGACAGTCCTCATCGCTATCCGCAATTCCACCAACCTTTGTGTCGTCTGCAAACTTACTAATCAAACCAGTTACATTTTCCTCCAAATCCATTTATACATACTACAAACAGCAACGGTCCTAGCACTGAACCCTGCGGAACACCACTAGTCACAGCCCTCCAATCAGAAAAACACCCTTCCATTGCTGCTCTCTGCCTTCTATGACCTAGCCAGTTCTGCATCCATCTTGCCAGCTCACCTCTGATCCCGTGTGACTTCACCTTTTGTACCAGTCTGCCATGAGGGACCTTGTCAAAGGCCTTACTGAAGTCCGTATAGACAACATCCACTGCCCTACCTGCATCAATCATCTTTGTGACCACCTCGAAGCTATCAAGTTAGTGAGACACGATCTCCCCTTCACAAAACCGTGCTGCCTCTCGTTTATACGTCCACTTGCTTCCAAATGGGAGTAGATCCTGATGAGCTGATAAAGTTGCAGCTTTTAAAGTAATTGGCTCAACTAACTTTAGTTTGTTGTTCAGGTTGGTAATGCCACGGCATGGGAAACCGAATCCTTGACCTACATTGGCTTCACTGTGATACTTGAGGAATAATGCATTGTTGGAAGTGCCAACTGAGGCCCATTCTGGAAGAATCTATGGCACTTTCAGCAGGGTTCACCCTATATTCTTGAAACAAAATAGGATCTAGTTATTTATTTGCCAATGTGAGATAAATTGGCTGCTCAATTCTCAATTTGCCTATGTCAAGTGAGAAGTCAGAAATAATTTTCTGTAAAAAGAAAGACTTGTGTTTTTATATAGTACTTTTCACAAAAAGTCATTGGCCAGCACGATTAAGGAAAATACCAAGGCTCTTTATACATATATAAAGAGCAATGGTTTGATTAGTAAGTTTGCGGTCTACACAAAGGTTCATGGAATTGCGGATAGTGATGAGGACCGTTGGGATATAGATCAGTTGGAGACTTGGGTGGAGAGATGGCAGATGGAGTTTATACCGGATAAATGTGAGGTAATGCATTTTAGAAGATCTAATACAGATGGGAAATATACAGTAAATGGCAGAACCCTTGGGAGTATTCATGGGGGATCTGGGTGTACTGCACAGTAGCACAGTTGCTTCACAGCTCCAGGGTCTCTGGTTCGATTCCCGGCTTGGATCACTATCTGTGCAGAGTCTGCATGTTCTCCGTGTCTGCGTGGGTTTCCTCCGGGTGCTCCGGTTTCCTCCCACAGTCCAAAGATGTGCAGGTTAGGTGGATTAGCCATGTAAAATTGCTCTTGGGTGTCCAAAAAGGTTAGATGTGGTTACTGGGTTAGGGGGATAGCGTGGAGGGAAAATACCAAGGCTCTTTATATGTAAAGAGCAATAGGGTTGGCCCACTCGAGGACAGGGGAGGGAATCTATGCATGGAGCCAGAGGAAATGGGTGGAGGTATTAAATGGATACTTTGCGTCCAGGGGCTTGGTGGATGAGTCTGTGGAAGGGGGGTGCTCTTCCAAGGGCTGGTGCAGACTTGACCTAATGGCCACCTTCTGCACTAAATTCTATGATACAGGTACAGATCACTGAAAGTGGTAAGGCAGGTGGAGAAGGTAGTCAAGAAGGCATACGGCATGCTTGCCTCCATCGGCCGGGACATTTGAGTTTTAAAAATTGGCAAGTCGTGTTGCCGTTTTATGGAACCTTAGTTAGGCTGCACTTGGGAATATAGTGTTGTGGAGGCTTTGGAGAGAGTACAGAAAAGATTTACCAGGATGTTGCCTGGTATGGAGGGTATGAGCTGTGCGGAGAGTTTGGAGAAACTTGGTTTGTTCTCACTGGAATGATGGAGGTTGAGGGGTGACTTTGATAGTAGTGTAAAAGATTGAGGGGCATGGACAGAATGGGTAGTCAGAAGCTTTTTCCCAGGGTGGAAGAGTCAATTACTAGGGGGCAAGGTTCAAAGGAGATGTATGAGGCAAGTGTTTTTTAAAAAAAAAAAATACAGTGGGAGCCTGGAACTCGCCGGGTGAGGTAGTGAAAGCCAATACGATAGTGACTTTTAAGGGCGTCTGGACAAATCCATGAATAGGATGGAATAGAGGGATATGGTCCCCGGAAGTATCGAGGGTTTTAGTTCAGATGGGCAACATGATTGGTGCAGGCTTGGAGGGCCTGTTCCTGTTCTGTAATTTTCTTTGTTCTTTTCATGCCCACTGAACATCTCTGAAGTTCTTTTGAAATGTTGTCACTAGTTGTGTAGGAAATGTGACGGCCAAATCACATGCAGCAAATTCTCAAATGGCAGTTTGATAATGACTAGATAATCTGTTTGTGGTGTTGATGGAAAGATAAATATTGGCTTTGACACCAGAGTTAACTCCCCTGTTCTTATTGTCATAGGACCAATTATATCCACCCAAACCGGTAAATGAGGCCTCTGTTTAATTTCTCATCTGAAGGTTGGCACCTCCCAATGATGCAGCACTCAGCAGTCAATACTACACCAAGCGTCAGCCTTTTGTGCTGATGTTCTGGAGTGGGATTTAAACCTAGAATGTTAGCAAGTATACCACCAGCTGACCAAGCTTTTTGAAGTTACCCAAGAGTATGTTAATTTGCCACATAAATTAAGGATATTTATGTGTAATCAAATTGTTCTGCTTTCTTTGGTCAGAATCTGACAGATTTTTGTCTACTTGTATTTTTATATTTGTTTTTTTTAGATGAAATCAGTGTTACTCAACCTGTAGCTTCTCTGAAATCAGAAAATGTGTGGGGTGCACTGCGAGGTAAGTGATGGAAGGATTGCGGCAATTAGCAACTTTGTATTTCAAACGGAACAGGATGGCACATGTAAACTAATTGTACCCATTCCCTTATTATGGATGCAGCATTATACCACCTAACTATTATTGAATGTGACATCTGGGATCAATTAGTAAATTTGTATCGAATGGTTAACTGAAGTTTAAACTGTTCAGTGTGGGAGAAAATCAAATCCCCCATGTCAGAACAATGTTTTTACTGCTAGTTCGACAACTAAACTGTCAATTGACTTTGATAATTAAAATATATATATATATATTCATGCAATTAAAATTTGTTTCAGGATTGGAGACCTTCAGCCAGTTGGTTTATGAGGATGAATATGAAACTGTAAGCTATTTTCAGAGTTCTGATTTCTGGACATTTAATAGTTTTTCCTTTGCTCTTTGTTAAAATATTGCACAAATAATAGGTTGGCACACCAATTGTGCAGTAACTTGGCGTTCTTCAAGTATAGACCTTATTGGAAAGGTTTATTTAACTAAGCAATAGAAGCTTAGACAAATTAGCCAGCATCTGTTGTGCTGCAAACTGCTGAGCATGATTCATTTGAATACCAACTACAGAATTGATACGTTGCCTTTGTTTCTTGAACTAAAGGTTACATGTTAACCCTATATTGTAATTCTCCACTTTTCTAAAGAACTTGCTGATGTGTGGCTTATCATTATGTGGGGTCTCTTATCCATGTTTGTCTTTTTACATGTTGATTTGGAATCTGGCTCTAGAGATCACCACAGTAAATGGAAAAATAACCAGTTTAAAATGTTCTGTATGGATTTACCAAATGGTAGAAAAAGAGCAATTTCTGCTCTTACCTTTGGGGAAATATGAGGGTAAATAGCACTGTTCCCTGTAAGCTGCAACAACCAAAGGTTCCCATGCACGCCATGGACAAGTTGACCCTTAAGCTGTTGTGCATTTTTGAGTGTGCATAAAAGGTTTAAGGGCTGCAAAAATCACCTGGGCTACAAAAAAAAGGCATGTTAGCGAATAGCCATGGACCTGAATCTTCGTTCCTTCTTGTTCCTTTCCTTTAGATTTGAATTTGTTCTTCTGAGCCATATGATTCCTGCTATATTATTGGCTTATGTTGCACCAGAAAGAAGATATCTTGCTGTTCATTGACTGATACACATCTAGAGGAGGAAGTGGTGTAATGGTATTGTCAATGGACTATAGAGACCCAGAGTACTCTGGTGTCCCAGGTTCAAATCCCGCTGGAAATGGTGAAATTTGAATTCAATAAAAATCTGGAATTGAAAGTCTAATGATGACCATGAAACCGTTGCCAATTGTCATAAAAAACCATCTAGTTCACTAATGTCTTTTTTTAGGGCATGAAATCTGCCATCCTTCTCTGGTCTATATGTGACTCTAGACCCACAGCAATGTGGTTGATTCTTAACTGCCCCTCCAGGGCAATTGGGGATGGGCAATAAATGCTGGCACAGCCTGCGACACCCATGTCCCATGAACAATTTTTTTTTTAAAATCCTCTGGAACTAACTACCTTGCCTTAAAGCTATGTTGGTGGTTTGAGCAATTACTCCAGGGACAGTGCAAGAATTTTGATGTCCAGGGTGGAAGCCTGCTATTTCCTTTCAAATTGCTGGACTCTGGTGTGGTGAAGATACTCCCAGCATTGCCACTTTTTTCAGGCATAAGACTACAAACCCTGGACAATGAATTACATCAAATAAGCACACCCATACAACTTTAAAATAATAGTGGGTGGGGTGATGAGTCATACAAATTAAAATAATATTAGGTGGGGTGATGAATAAAATTTATTATGAATAATTGCTTGCAATGACTATAATGTGGCTGGATTTGCCTCACTTTGGGAACATTGCACAATTTGTAATTTTTGAACATGCACTAGTCTAAGTGCGTGTGTCTTTTCTCTTCCACCCCCAATCTTGAATGAAACTACATGTTCTGTGTGAAGAGTGTATATTCAGTAACTGTTAATATTCTGAAGATTATAAATGGCAGGAAGTTTCAAGCTTCTTCACGGGTGGAAAAATTGATCTGCCATTCAAAATGCATTCTCCTCTTTCAGATTCTCATTAATAAAACTGAGGTTATGGATGCTCCAAGATTCGCTCACAGAGGAATTTTACTTGATACGTCTCGGCACTATTTACCTCTTAAAGTAATCCTTGAAACCTTGGTAAGAAGCCCTAGTGAGTGAATACTATTAGTGTCATTAACACTGCAATGAAGTTACTGTGAAAATCCCCTAGTCGCCATACTCCGGTGCCTGTGAGTGATTATAATGATCTTAATTAGTGTCGTTAACACTGCAATGAAGTTACTGTGAAAATCCCCTAGTCGCCACACTCTGGAGCCTGTTCGTGTACACTGAGAATTCCGAATGTCCAATTCACCTAATAGCATGTCTTTCGGGACTTGTGGGGAGGAAAACGGAGCACCCGGACGAAACCCACACAGACATGGGGAGAACGTGCAGACTCTGCATAGACAATGATCCAAGTGGGAATCGAACCTGGGCACTGTGAAGCAACAGTGCTAACCACTGTGCTACCATGCCATCCCTGTGTATGCAAAGAGAAATTGTTTATAATTCACCATCCAGAAACTTTGTTTGAAGCTAAAGCGAATAGCACCTAAATCTAAAATGGAAATCAAAAATGCTGAAAATGTACAGCATATCTGCTTATTTCTTGAAGGTGGGTTAACTGAAGTAGTTCACTGGTCCATTTTGGATCTATTGAAAATCTTCAACCTGCAATATTAATTTTTGTTGTTTTTGTTTTCTTCCCCTTTGGTTGTTAATAGAAGCATGGAATAGCATAGATATTTGGCCCATCCCCTCCTTCAACTAATGGAAATAGTCTTTTATTTGTGTTTTGTGAACCCTTCATGATTTTAATCATCATCTCTATCAAATCTCCATAAGAGTTGGCAGCATGGTGGCGCAGTGGTTAGTGCTGCTGCCTCACGGCGCTGAGGTCCCAGGTTCGATCCCGGCTCTGGGTCACTGTCCATGTGGAGTTTGCACATTCTCCCTGTGTTTGTGTGGGTTTCGCCCCACAACCCAAAAGATGTGCAGGATAGGTGGGTTGGCCACGCTAAATTGCCCCTTAATTGGAAAAAAATGAATTGGGTACTCTAAATTTAAAAAAAAAAAATCTCCATAAGAGCAGAGACGAGAAAAACCCAGCTGCTCCAGTCTATTCATTTAACAGCAATTTGTATCCTACCTAAATTGGGCATAATAATTTGCTGCGTTCTATGTGGGTTTAGTATAACCTCTATAAATATTAAACCCACAGGAATACTTGTCCCTTTTTAGTTATCCGAAGTGTCTAAATATATAATTTCAAAATCATGGAATATGCATTTTGTACTTGTACTAAACCGTTTTCTGAGCCAAGTAATTAGCACCCATGCTATACTTTAGAATGTTTTTAAAACAAAAATGAAATGAAAATCGCTTATTGTCACAAGTAGGCTTCAAATGAAGTTAGTGAAAAATCCCTAGTCGCCACATTCCGGAGCCTGTTCGGGGAGGCTGTTACGGGAATCGAACGGTGCTGCTGGCCTGCCTTGGTCTGCTTTCAAAGCCAGCAATTTAGCCCTGTGCTAAACAGCCCCTAGACAGCTATTGAATTTGTGTACTTACTGTGCTCCAAAAGTGACGAAAGATTACAAAGAAAATGGCAATTAATGACTGACTCAAGTGATTCCAAGACCATTGTGATACAAGCAAATTACTGTGGATGCTGGAATCTGAAACAAAAACCCAAAATACTGGACAATCTCTAACGGCATCTGTGGAGAGAAAAGGAGCTAACATTTTGAACCTAAATAACTCTTTCTCAAAGCTGTGATACTAGCCAGTTCTGTCATCTCGTCTTTATTAGTTATAGCCTTTTTAAAAAGTTAAATAGTCTTCTGTGCTAATGTCTGTATTTAAAAAAAATTATAATAAACAGTAAGTTGACTCTAAGCTACTTAACATTTTATTATTTTTCTTCAGGATGCTATGTCATTCAATAAGTTTAATGTTTTCCATTGGCATATTGTGGATGACCCATCATTCCCTTATCAAAGTATCACCTTTCCTGAGCTTAGTGCACAGGTTAGTAAAGATATTTTACCTATATTATAACCATATGAATGCAGCTTCTGGATTCAAAGTGATTTGAACACCCAATTTAGTAATGTATATAACATACAAAAACATTTGTGCCACAAAGCTTATGGAACTCGGAATAGATTGCAAAGACATTGGAGGAAACTGATTCTGTTCTGACCAGCTTGGTGCTCCAGACCAGCATCTATCTAACCTAGACTTTGGATTCTTAAGAGTTGGGTATACATATAATTCAGCGTGATGGTATAAAACTTCTGCTCTTGTAGACTTGCCAAGTTATTACTTTACTAATTAAACTTATTACTTTACTGAACCAAGTTATTAATCTGAGCCGATAATGTGGAAATTCCTATTGGGGATAGAAATTGTCGTATTAGGCAGAGGTTTATGTGATCAATTTTAAAATTGAAATCTGCAATTTGTTTTGTTTTTGTTTGTTGGGTTTGTAATTTATCTAAGTCGATACTAGTGAATTATGTCTGGAAAGCCACTGCCATAGAAGTATCCAAATCCATCTAATTTTACCTGATTTTGTGTACACAGTCTGTATAGATACTAAACACTGGTTAGTTAGCATTAAAGCCTGGAGATGGTGAAGTGTGCATAATGGTTCTGTTGAATACAGTACTGGTTCACTTTAAGGCCACCATTATGACTTCTGGCTAGTAAAACTGCAGTCATGGGATTTTAAAAAAATATATATTTTATTCCAAACACACGAGACATGAACATAGTACATAGTTTGTTCAATTTTTCCACCCCCTTCAAACAATTTCCTTCAGCATGGACAAAAACGCCTCCACCACACACAACCCCTAAATTCTCCAGCCTGAGAAATTCATTCAATTCTCCCAGGCAAGCCATGACCCCTGGTGACGCTGCTGACCTCCAGTTCAATAATATCTATTGCCGGGCAATCTAAGGCAAAGGCCACAACATTGGCCCCCTTCGCGTGCACATGATTTGTGTGTTCAGTGCTGATCCCCGCCCTCGTTAGTGGCACTGTGCACTTTACTTTCTCTGGGCAATTTGCATGTTTATCTTCTATTGCAAGGCAACTTAATTTCAATTATAACCATGATTGGGCAAACAGAATAGTTGTCATTAAAGCAGAACATGCTGGATAGATTCAGCGGGTCCAGCAGCATCTGTGAAGAAAGAAACATTAGCTTTTTGAGTTCAAATGATTTCAGAGCTAAAGAGGGCAAAACATGATGGATTTTATACTGTTAGGGATGAAGCAAAAAGGCCAGGGATATGCAGGAGCTCAGGAGTGACCGATGGCCCTGTGGGGGTGGGTGGGACACCATATTGGATTAAAAAGGGGGTCAAGATAGAGGAGAGAGTTCATGGTCTTGAGTGTCTAGTTGGAAAATGAGGTGCTGTTCCTGCAGTTTGCATTGGGCTTCACTGGAACATTGCAACAGACTATGGACAGATATGGGCATGAGAGCAAGATGGTTGAATTTAAATGGCAAGTGACAGGGAAGTTTCTCCCCAATGTAGAGGAAATTGTATTGGGAGCAGTGAATACAATAGACCAACTAATACAGTGCATGTGAAATGCTGCCTCACCTGAAAGGAGTGTAATCAGTGGTGAGAAGTTAGGGGCAGGTGTTGCACTTTCTGTGATTACAAGGAAAAGATGATGGAGTGGAATAGTTTGTCTTTGTTTGGTTAGTTGGAACATACCCTGGACCAACCTTGCCAACAGTGTTATGTGGGGTGATGTATGAAAATGGAGAAAGATATATATGTTCAGGATTGGGGCCGTGCGAGGGATGACTGCTTGGTTTGGTGGGCAACCATGGTTGGAACAAACAACTGAGCCAATTGCCCCTATCTCGGTGTCAAAATCCAAGAGCTCCTTGGACTTGAGGTGTGTTAGGAAAATAAAGGTAATTTTAAGGGATTTATATTTGTAATGGGGAAAAAAATAGAAATAAGGTTAAGTGGGTTTAATTTAATGTTTCTGTGCCTGGAAGGAAAAAAACATTAGTTCGCTTCATGCTGGACAAAGGTGTTTGCATGTGTGGGGGTTGGTTTCAAGTCCAGCTGTGATTCTATTGTGCTTGGAGAGGGTTGAGCATAAAAATAAATAAATGCCGAGAGTAGAATAAGCTGTTGCTGAGCAACTGGGACCTTGTCAGGTAAAGATGCCTTTCAGTTTTAATTTATGGACAATGGGGAAACTGGTGTTATGTGAGGGAAATATTAGGAAATTGAGTCCAGAAATGAGACCTCAATGTAGTAGGCAATTTAGAGATTAGATAGACTGAGGGGCGGGCGGTGTTGCTAGCACAAGCGTCTAGAGGGATATGCCCACACTTGGCTGAGTTACGTTGTCCCAGCCAGACGTAAACTCATTAATGAATATACAGATGTCTCCGATCCATTGTACTTTGGAACAGGGCAGCACAGTAGCATAGTGGTTAGCACTATGGCTTCACAGCTCCAGGGCCCCAGGTTCAATTCCTGGCTTGGGTCACTGTCTGTGCGGAGTCTGCACGTTCTCCCTGTGTGTGGGTTTCCTCCGGGTGCTCCGGTTTCCTCCTACAGTCCAAAGATATGCAGTTTGGGAGGATTGGCTATGCTAAATTGCTCCTTAGTTTCCAAAAGATTAGGTGAGGTTACGGGGATAGGGTGGAGGCGTGGGCTTAAGTAAGGTGCTCTTTTAAAGAGCTGGTGCAGACTCGATGGGCTGAATGGCCTCCTCCTGCACTGTAAATTCTATGGAACATTGCTGTCTGACCAACTATTAGCCCATTGCAGAGTCTGATGGCCTCTGACTGTCAATGGGAGGTTAGTTGCATATCAGTAGAAAGGCTCAGTTCAGTTCTTTTGTGTAAATGGGAGTGGGCAATCAAACCGCCAAGATAACTTGAGTTCAAGCCTGGAAACTCCAACAGAATACTTTTGAGAGGCTGGCCAGAGCTTAGCGAGAGAAAAATTGCTGCTCTGAACAGTTGGAGGAGAAGGCTTTGGAAATTAACGGAGAGAGGTCATGAAACTTGCCACCGACACAGGCTTCGGAAAATGCCTTTGATCAAATGTCCCCAACAGAAGAAAAACTGTTTCTTAAATGCAAGTATTGCCTTTGCTTGCTTAAGTGGAAAGAAAGCTGCATGTAAAGTGTGGTTTAATGGGAACTAGTGTGTTAAGGTTAAGAAACTACATCTAATCCGTTGGTGTTGAAGAGTCTAAGTTTAAATATTTGTTTTATTTTATTTTATATTTTAAAATAGCCAAGTAATGCACTGTTTCTTATATCATCACTCCTGGAACAAATTGATCTTTCTGCACTGTCTTAAAGCTGGCTGGTTCAGTCTCTTATCCATGGTTGAGAGCTGACTGGGCGTCTGTAACATCGGACACTGGGGAGTGAACCTTTCAACTCTGACAGGACAAGGGAGTTGCAAAGATGCAAGCTTCCTAAAGAACAAGATACAATCCAAATTACCAAGGAATTGGGATAAAAAGAACATTTTTAAGACTCCAGTTAAGTGAGCAGTGAACAAGGTATTATTACGAAGAATTCGAGGAAGAGTAAAGTGAGTCTGTGAAGAGTCAATTTTTAAGTGGGGCAACAGCTTTCAGAGATGAATCAAACATTTGATGCCATTTTTACAGTTGGGTATCAAGAGTTTGCATAACAGTCAAGGCAAAAGTCCTAAAGGGGTTGGTGTAAAATCCTCGACTGGATTCACTGTCATTTGGGAAAACCTAGTCTCTATTTCAGAATGCAAACTGCTAAGGGAAAGCATTATTATGAGAAGATTTTTAAAGTGAGTTTTTGGGAGTGGAGTTTGGAAACTTGCATGACCACCTGGGGGGAATTCTGAGGAGAGGAGAAATTAACAGACACTAACTTGGTTCAGAGCAAAGTGCATGTATTTGACCACTGATAACTTTTGTACTTAAAGGGGTCTTGTGTCATGAGTCCATAGCATCTTAAAATGTAGTCTATAATGTAGTTAATCTTAGAATCTGTGTAATTGGTTAGCTATGGGGGAAGTAAAGTAATAATTGTATAATCCAACTTTTCATGTTTCTTTTTCTTAACTAATTAGTGGCCTTGTGACTCTCCCTCCACTTAAGTTACGGACTTTTGAGCCAAGATTTCATTCCAAAACTTCCCGTCCATTATAATAGAAAACTGGTTTATGCAGATGGTCAGTAGAAAAGATGCTAAGAGTTTCGGTCAAAACAGCTCTGGATCGTCCTGGAGAGCTGAACTTTGGTATCTGACGTGGTCTACTCCAATTTGGCAATAATGGTTAACATGGAAAGTAGAAGTAGGCCATTTGGCCCATCCACTCTGCTCACCCATTCAAGGTGATCATGGTTGTGATCCTCTCTCTCCTCCTACCCATGATGACTAGTATTGAGGAATCTAATGCGTTCAGTGACTCCACAGCCTTGTGGTAGAAAATTCCACAGGTTCACCATCCTCTGAGTGAAGAGGTGTCTCCTCCTCCTTTTAGTCCTAAACGGCCTACTGCATAATCTAAGACACTGACCCCTTGTTCAGGGATATCTTCCCTGCATTTTAGTCTGTCCAACTGTTAGAATTTTGTTTCATTTGAGATGCCCCCTCATTCTTGACTCCAGTGAATAAAGGCCGAGTCAACCTAATCTCTCCTTGTAAGACAATCCTGCCATCCCAGGAATCCGTCTGGTGAACCTTCACTGCACTCCCTCTGGCAAGTATATCCTTTCTTGGATAAGGAGACCAAAATGCACACACTGCTCCAGGTGTAGCTTCACCAAGGCTTTGCACAGCTGCAGTAAGACATCCTTGTTCCTGTACTGCATTCCTCTTTTAATGAAGGCCAATGTAACATTTGACTTCCTAACTACTCAAGTGCAGCAAGGAGCCCCCCCCCCCCCCCCTATCTCTGTAACCCCAGCTAACTTGCACATCTTTTGGACTGAGGAAACCAGAGCACCTGGAGGGAACCCACACAGATACTGGGAGAACTTGTAAACTCCACACAGACCGTTGAGGTCAAAATTGAACCCGGGTCCCTGGTGCTGTGAGGAAGCTGTGCTAATCACTGTCACCGTGCTGTATTTCCCTTTGATTAATGAAGATGGGAGCCATTGAGCAACACTATATCCTGTTACCTGGAACATATAATTCTTATCCCAATGTTCCTAAAGTCTCCATGACTTTGCCCCTCTTTTTGTAACGTTGGTGTAGTCTCACAACAGATTGAAATCTCTGGCCTCGTCCCAGAGTAGGTGGCCTTGTTTTTGACCCTCCAATTTGATGGCTGTGCCTCAGTTGAAACTTCTGTACCCTATTTGCAGTGGATAGCAACATCAAAATTGTAACTATTTTTTCCTTTCTGTGTAGCCCAGGATCATGGGCGAAATTCTCCCCCAACGGCGTGATGTCCGCCGACTGGCGCCAAAGACGGCGCCAATCAGACAGGCATCGCGCCGGCCCAAAGGTGCAGAATGCTCCGCATCTTTGGCGGACTAGCCCCAACATTGAGGGGCTAGGTCGACGCCGGAGGGATTTCCGCCCCGCCAGCTGGCGGAAATGGCGTTTGTTGCCCCGCCAGCTGGAGCGGAAATGCGGCGCATGCGCGGGAGCGTCAGCGGCCGCTGACAGTTTCCTGGCGCATGCGCGGGAGCGTCAGCGGCCGCTGAAAGTTTCCCACGCATGCGCAGTGGGGAGAGTCTCTTCCGCCTCTGCCATGGTGGAGGCCGTAGCGGAGGCGGAAGGGAAAGAGTGCCCCCACGACACAGGCCCGCCCGCGGATCGGTGGGCCCCGATCACGGGCCAGGCCACCGTGGGGCACCCCCCGGGGTCAGATCGCCCCGCGCCCCCCCCCCCCCCCCCAGGACCCCGGAGCCCGCCCACGCCGCCTGGTCCCGCCGGTAAATGCCAGGTTTGATTTACACTGGCGGGACAGGCAATTTCTGGGCGGGACTTCGGCCCATTCGGGCCGGAGAATTGAACGGGGGGGTCCCGCCAACTGGCGCGGCCCGATTCCCGCCCAATCTCCGGTACCGGAGACTTCGGCGGGGGCGGGATTCACGGCGGCCAACGGCCATTCTCCGACCCGGCGGGGGGTCGGAGAATGACGCCCCATGTCTGACTCTGTATGCACCTGGATTTACTTTTCTTCAAATATTGTTCAGTAGTTCATTAAGTTGCTTTGATAAATGAAACATTTAAAAAAAAAAAAAAAAAATGTTTATTGATTTGTAACTTAATTAAGAAAATCTGCGCCATATGTCAAATCTCTAGCTGGCATCCTTGTGCTGCTGGGATTCTGTTTATAATGCTGGCCTGAATTGTTGTCCTTTTTTTTTTTTTTTTTGTAGGGTGCATTCCATCCAGTTACGCACATTTATACATTGGCAGATGTGAAAATGGTTATTGAGTATGCTCGTGAGAGAGGGATTCGGGTCATTCCAGAGTTTGATTCTCCAGGGCACACACAGTCATGGAAAGGTGAGTGGATTAGCACCTAAATAAACAATTTTACCCTTTCATAGAACATACTGTGCAGAAGGAGACCATTTGGCCCATCGAGTCTGCACCGACCCACTTAAACCCTCACACCTTTCCCCATATCCCAATAACCCCTCCTATCCTTTTTTGGACACTAAGGGCAATTTAGCATGGCCAATCCACTTAACCTGCACGTCTTTGGACTGTGGGAGGAAACTGGAACACCCGAAGGAAACCCACGCAGACAGGGGGGAGAACTGCAGACTCGCACAGACAGTGACCCAGCAGGGAATCGAACCTGGGACCCTGGTGCTGTGTAGCCACGTGTGCTACCATGCTGCCCGTGTGAGGTGATGCATTTGGGCCAGGGAAACGAGGCAAAGGAATACAGCTTTACCTGTTTTAAATGACTAGTCCATACAAAGCAGCTCTAAACTTTTATGCAATGCAGCTGTGATTGCTGATGAGCATAGTAGTGAGCGGCAGCCCTTCCTCACTTGGACACTTTAGGCATCACACAGCCTGTTTGCATTCCTAATTAAGTTCAGAATCTATATTTCTTAGAAACTTAAATTACAGATGGGTAAGAGGAAGTTTTAAAAAAAAAAAAAAAAAAAAAATTTAAAATGAGAATTGATTGGAATATTCCTGAATACTTAAATTTTGGACAAATATGTAAAATTCAATGACCATTTGTAACAAATACCAATGCAATTCCTTTATAGAGTGGCACCATTATTAAGAAGAGATAAACCAGGAAACTGCAGGCCAGTCAGTCTAACCTCAGTGGTGGGGAAACTATTGGAAACAAAAAGTATCAGATTTAATCTGCATTTAGAGAGGCAGTGATTAATCGAGAACAGTCAGCATGGGTTTGCTAAGAGCAAGTAACGTCTGACCAACTTGATTGAAGCTAATCAGGGTGTGCAGGCAATACTTGAACTTCAGTGGGAGACTGATAGCTTGGGAAACTGATGATCTAAGGAAATTTGGCAAATTGGATCCGGAATTGGCTGAGTGGCAGGACGCAGAGGGTGATGGTTGAAGGGTGTTTTTCTGACTGGAGAGTTTTAATTATAAACAGATTGTATAGACTGAGGTTGTTTTCCTTGGAGCAGAGGAGACTGATAAGGGACATGATTGAGATGTATAAAATTGATGGGCGTGAATAGAGTAGACCGGAAGAAATGTTTGAGGGATCAATGACCATGGGGTAGGAGGTTTGGAGGGAATGTAGGGAGAAAAAGCTTTTTCACCCAGAGGGTGGTGGGAGTCTGAAACTCACTGCCTGAAAAGATGGTGGAGACCCTGTAACATTTTAAGTATTTAGATGTCCTGTGATGCCATGGCATACAAGGCTATGGGTCAAGTGTTGGAAAATGCGATTAGGATAGTTAGGTGGTTGTTTAGGACCAGCACAGATATCATAGTTCATCATTCAATGCAAGAGCGAGTTGGACCTTCCAGCCAGGAATAGTTCTTAAGGGCTGATTTTAGTGTGGCTAATTCACCTACCATGCACATCTTTTTTGGTTGTTGGGGGTAACACCGATACAGATCATCAGAGAATGTGCAAACTCCACACGGACAGCGGCCTGGGGCCAGGATCAAGCCCTGGTCCTCAGTGCCAGGAGGCAGCAGTGCTAACCACTGTGCCACCAAGCTGCCCAGCCCAGTCCTTTTTAATGCTCTGGGTGAGAGCAGAGTTATTTTCACAATTATCATTGTGTCATGCTCCAATTCTAATGCTGGTGCAGGAGGGAGGAGATCTTTTCTTTTTGTCTGAACAGTGCCATATGACCAAGTAAAATTCCAGTTTTAAAAAAGAGCTTATTCAATTTTCTGATCCCACAGGTTAAAGAAAACAGTCACTCCACAAGCTTATTATCCAATAATATTCTGTTTGCATGTTTGTAATTTTGCTTAAAAACTTGGGTAATTCTTTGTGGGAAGTGCATTGCTAAGTAACAGCTAGGGGTGGTTAAAGGTTCTTAATTGATTGATTGCAAAATGATACATTTTCTGAATGGAGAAACCATAAAATGCTGCTTTTGCTTTTTTCTCTCGGCAGTATTTAGTGGCATGTACAAGTAGATCATGTCACTTCAGAGGTAGGGATGAGAGGCCTTGGCTATGAGAATGGAGAAATTACAGTAGAGCAGTTTTTAAAGTGGAGATCTGAAAATTGTTCAAAATTGTGGTAAGACAAATGGAGAGGGACTATTCATAGTTTGAGTGAGTGGAAACCAAGAGCCAAATGTAATATCAACAAAGTTAGAATTAATTTTTATACAGATGATTATTGTTACTTGGTTTACTTTACACCAATTTCTGGTAACATCAACTTGTAATAGCTGTTAAAGTTGAATTGATGAAAATTTGAGAAAATAATCGACGGTGTCGGCGGATTAGCCACATGGATAGAAGTCTCGGGAGCTGAGCCTCGGATGTGACCTTGCCTAACACCAGAGTAATGTTAAAAGCAATTGTCAGCCTTACACAAAATTGGCGGATGGTTGGTGTGGGAAGTGCTAAGAAAATTAGTGTCTTGAGGAAAAGAGTTATTTTTGGTTGCAGTTCGAGCATTTGAAGCAAAAAGGATCCACCATCTTCCGCACCGAGTCATGCTGACTTAATCAATGTTTGACACTGAATAGGAAAATATTTTGTTGCCCAACATGGGCTTTGAACACACCAACCCAAAATTTTAAAGAAAGTGTTCACTTAAACCCCACCGTAAGTGGGTAGAATTTTTATAGTTGCGTAATTAAATAAACAGTGTCATAATGACCTTGCTTGAGTAATCAACTTTCCCTTCCCTCTTTTGTCTAGGCATAAAAAACCTTCTTACTCCATGTTACAGTGGTGCGAAACCTTCTGGAACATTTGGACCTATAAATCCCTCTCTAAATACAACCTATGATTTTTTGAATCGACTCTTTAAAGAGGTCAGCTTTGTATTTCCAGATAATTATATCCATTTGGGAGGAGATGAAGTGAACTTTGAATGCTGGTATGTAAATTATTCACTTTTATTTCCCCACCTGACTACCTTGCTTTATTCATTCTTAGAATCGTAGAATTTACAGTCCAGAAGAGACCATTCGGCCCATGTCTACACCGGCTCTTGGAAAGGGCACCCTACTTAAGCCCGTGCCTTCACCCTATCCCCATATCCCAGTAACCACACCTCACCTTTTTGGACACTTAAGGCAATTTATCATGGCCAATCCACCTAACCTGCACATCTTTGGACTGTGGGAGGCAGCCAGAGGAAACTGGTGCCGACTCCGCACAGATAGTGACCCAAGCAGGGAATGGAACCTGGGACCCTGGAGCGTGAAGCAATTGTGCCAACTACTGTGCTGCCCTCACTTGAACTATTGAGCCCTTATCCTATTTAGTTGAATAATTATCTTGCTAATTGGGAGATGTCAGCTTTCTTGATGCAGTCAAGAACCAAACTATGTGGCATTTCAACAATACAACTCAAGGGCAGCAAGGAGTCACAGTGGTTAGCACTGCTGCATCACGGTGCCACGGTCCCAGATTCAATCCCGGCTCTGGGTCACTGTCCGTGTGAGTTTGCACGTTCTCCCCATGTTTGCGTGGGTTTCGCCCCCACAACCCAAAAGATGTGTACGGTAGGTGGATTGGCCATGCTAAATTGCCATTAATTGGAATAAATGAATTGGGTACTCTAAATTAGAAACAAAACAATACAACTGTAATAATAGTAATCTATTAGTGTCATAAGTAGGTTTACACTAACACTGCAATGACGTTCCTGTGAAAATCCCCTAGTCGCCACACTCCAGCGCCTGTTCGGGTACATGGGGAGAATTCAGAATGTCCAATTCACCTAACAAGCACATATCTCGGGACTTGAGAGGAAATCCACCCAGACGCTGGGAGATTGTGCGGACTCCTCACTGACAGTGATCCAAGGTGGGAATCTAACCCGGGTCCGTGACGCTGTGTCGGGTCCGTGGTGCTGTGAAACAACAGTGTTAACCATTGTGCTACCGTGCCGCCCCAAATGCCGTACTGGAATTTGTATGTGGTTGAAGTCCAGAAATCTGTTGATAACTACAGCCTGTTGTGCAACTAATGAATAAATATTTCTTTGTTTAATATCTCTTGGGAGATAGTTTTATGCAATGGCACAGAATGCTGCCTTGAATTGGGAATTTGTGTCCCCCCCAACAAAAATGACTTAATACTAACACTGAATCCTGAAGGGTGCTGCTGCCTGACTAGGTGCTCACCAGGTAGTGAGAAACCCAAGTGAGGAAACAAGCAAGTATTCCACTTGCTCTTGTTACAAATCAATTTGTTGCAGGCATGTCTGCCTACCATAGCATTCGTACAATGACTGCTGCCTAACAAAGCAGCCTGCTTGATTCTCACCCTATCCACTGCCTCTCACATCCACTCCCTCTACCATTGACACACAGTGGCAGCAGTGTGTACCATGTACGAGATGCATTGCAGTAACTTGCCACGGTATCTTTGACGGTGCCTTCCAAACCAGAGCCCTCTACCGCCTAGGACAAGGGCAGCAGATGCATGGAAAATCACCACCTACAATTTTCCCTCCAAGCCACTCGCCATCCTGACTTTGAACTATGTCACCATTCCTTCACTCTCACTGGTTTAAGATCCTGTCCGGAATTCCTTCCCAAACAGCACTGTGGGCAACCCACCACCTCCTTCAAGGGCAATACAAATGTTGGCCTAGCCAGCGATTTCCATATTCTAGAATTTTTTTTATTTTTTTTTAAAGTGCCTGATGATTTTTAGTCTGCAACTCTGCATTTTGTAAAGGAAAACTGGATTTGTGCTTGCAACAGTGTTTTTAAAAAAAATCACTTGGGGGTGGGATGTCACTTGATGTGAGCATAGGAGTGGCTGCGATTTTGCACACTCTGGCTCTGCTCTTCATCCTGTGTACATTTTATTTTTGCCTTTTCTTGGTTTACGTTCTGGTGGTTGTTTTTATATGATAGAGCAGGGATAGGATGTTAAATCGTTGCTCTCGTGGCAGCTGAAAGGGGCTGAGGTGGGGCACTGCCTTTGGTGCCAGTTGCTTTTGAGTGGGCTCCTACCCTGACTGCTGTGGTGTGCATCGACATGATGGCTGCCAACAGAGATGCTGTTTTATCTGAAAGTCTTGGTCTGTGGTGCAGGCCATCAAAGCTCAATTCCAAGAGTTGCATGGTGTTTTTATGGAGGCTGATGAGGAGGCTCTTGCAGTGGAGCACTGTCCCTGCTGAGTGCCCACCTCCATAATGTTGAATTCCTGCTGCATGGCCTGCCATCCATCCTGACTTAGCCAGGAGGGAGAAAGAGGGAGTGTTGCTGAGCATGGTTCCCAGGATGAGGTGGTGCAGATCCCAATTTGGGTTTGAGAATTGGATGCCATGTTTTGGTGATCTCTATCTGGAGACTAGAGAAATTAAATTTGATGGGGCACACTTGTTGGCTTCAGGGCCTTTGGTTGGGTTGATCTTCCAGCCACTGGTCCTGTGTTGTCCTATTGGTCATGAGGGCTTGGAGGTGGCCAAACTAGTCAAGTCATTCCTCCTCCCACCCTGCATGCTGGAAGAAATGATGTCTTGTGCTTTGATCGTTAGAACCCTTGAGAGATCCTGAAGAGTGCTTATTGATCTGACCCTGCTTCATTCTTGATTCTGCTTTCTTGATGTACCAGTGGAGAAGTCTTTATCCTGAGGACTGCCTCACATCTCCTATTATCCTGGACTTTGCTCCCTGTTGACCACATTGTTGCCTGCTTCATGTCCATTTTCTCCATTTTACAAGGAAGTGAATAATGTGGGTGTTCATTATCCATATTGATGGCTATCCTGATTTTTGAATTTAGAGTACCCAATTTTCTTCCCCCAAGGGGTAACTTAGTGTGGCCAATCCACCTAGCCTACACATCTTTGGGTTATTGGGTGAGACTCATGCAAATACTGGGACAATGTGCAAACTCCACATGGACAGTGGGCCAGGATCAAACCTGGGTCCTCAGTGCCATGAGGCAGCAGTGCTAACCACTGCATCACCATTCCGCCCCAGCTATCACAATTTTAACACATTTTTATATAATGTTGACAGGAATGTGGGAATTGTGCACAGTCTTTATCTTAATATGTGTGGGCCTCATTGTCTGACAATCCTGGATTTGGGGAGAGGGGTGGGGTACTTCATGTAGAAGAAAAATGAGCAGAGCTGCATTGGGGATGGTAGGATTAATTCTGTCCCATCTGATCGCGGAAGGCACCCCCTCCCCTGTTAGAGCTAGGTGGCTCTTCCTCTGGTTGGGGTTCCCCCTTGACTAGGCCTCCGCTGTACATCCTTGTGTGGAGGGGCTTGTCCTCTTATGGAACTGTAAGTGGGGTATAAGAGTTGGGACAGTCCTGGGTCAGGTTCTGAGTTTCCTTATGATGGTGCTGGACTAGGCCAGATCTGGCACCATGCTCGGTATCCTGTTTTCCCCAGGAACAGGGTGCTCCTTTTTGGGACACTGGAGGAGTCCGGTGTGGCTGGATCTAACCTGGGCAGGTGATTATTTTAGGACAGACCGAGTATTGTACAAAATGGTTATCCTTTTTCTCCACTTCCCTGGCGTAGGAGTAAGACCACCTTGTGGCTTACTTGGCTGGTTCTTGTCCTTTTGAAATGCCTTGGGCAGTGGTTCGAATCTTGTTATTTACTCTTCTTCCTTCGGAGAGACCCTGGAGGTGTTCCTTCCAATGTGTCCCTCACTTTGCTGTGATTTTCACCTGAGCTAATTGCGGTGATGCAAGATGGCGGGATATGCTGTATTGTGGTAGACCTCATCCTTTTACTAGAGTGGTCCTGGTTGGCAGGATGGGTTTCCTTGTGCTGGGGTGGGCGGGGTGGCTCCCACGGTGCTCTCCTCTTGGAGGGTGCCCTGACGTCCCCCTCCCTCCATGTTCCCCTTTTGTCGGCTGGAATCTGACTATATTCTCCTTGACCAAGGGCCTCCTAGTTATCCTGTTGTCCCCTTAAGGGGTATGTCATTGTTGATGGTCTCGTGGCCTGTTCCTTCCTTAGACCTTCCCATACCAGCCTCCCCGAACAGGTGCCGGAATGTGGCGACAAGGGGCTTTTCACAGTAACTTCATTTGGAGCCGACTTGTGACAATAAGCGATTTTCATTTTCACCTGGGATCCAGTGGACAGGGTTTGGTAGCTTGGATCTTTGTTCTTTACTCTTGCACTTAATTTTCTGTGGGAGACCTTGAGTTTTGAGGTCTGAAGTTTCCTTGGACTTGTAGCACCCAATCCTCTCTTGTAGCCTCGCGCAGTCAAACAATGGTTTTCTATTCTATCCTGGGGCCGGAGGACAGTTCGACTTGTGTTCTGGGATGTCTGTGTAATTTCCCCTTGGCTCTAGAGTTCTCAGGATTTTTCTTTGTTTGAAGCTATGGATGTGGTGCAAGTGTGTAGTATTGCCTGTATGCTTGGAGGAGAGAAGATGTTGGGGATATTGCCACTGATTCACTCTGTCTTGTTTGTTTCTATGCTTGCAATGACTTCTGTTTTGTGCTCTACCTGTTCTGCATTGATGCCGATAGCTTTTTTTTGGGGGGGGTGGTTTGATGCGATATTTCTAAAACCTTGTCATTTGGATCAGGTTGAGACTTTGGACTGCACATCCTGCATTATGAAGGTGTAAATAAAGTTACTAGTCGTTGGTCATAACCAGGTAGACCTGTTCAAACCTGCACACTTGTTTCATAGAATACCTAAAATTGCACCAATATTGCTGTACGAGTGTCATTGATTTGTATGAAGCATGCATACTTGTTAAATCCTTGTTGAATAAAACAAAAATATTGGCTGGAGCCAGTCTGCTCATCCTTGTTGAATAAAACAAAAATATTGCCTGGAGCCAGTTTGCTCATTTTGACCTTCCAGTTTTATATTTTTCCTGTAGGAAATCTAATCCTGCTGTTACCCAGTTCATGCAAAAGCAAGGTTTTGGAAGTGATTACAGGAAACTTGAGTCTTTCTATATTCAAAAGTAAGCATTTTGATACATTACCGTTTTGTTATTTTTAGTAATGATCTTCTCATTTTGTCACTCTCTGTATTGTGCATTCCTATTCATTTGCTCAGGAGCCTTCTATTTTTGCATTGTCTGACATAAGATATGAATTAATCTAAATATTTTTTATTGTTTGTACAGGCTCTTGCTGCAATCAATGCAACAGGTTTTAGTTACTCTTACTAACTGAATTGTAGATATCAACTTGCACTCTGCAATAGAACTTTTGGTTATTTGGCACAACCCCATTTGAATGATGAGGCCATTCCGGTCAATGTTTGTTACTCATGGTCCTTTTTATTATTTATTATTACTTCAGTCTTCAGTGAGTAAAACATTGATTTATCCAATTTTATTTTTAGAAAAGCAATTCTGGGGCTTTACTTTGAGAAATATATCATGGGAGGAAATTCACAAGCTATTGGGTGATCAATTAAGAGTATTATAATGAAGCCCAGAGGTTGAGTTTTTTTTTACATAGTTGGAGGTCAAGCAATGACATACAGAAAGTGGTGGAAGCAAACAAATTTTAAATGGGAGGGAACAAAACTTTTAAAGGATAGAGGAATGGGATTGCTTGATCGAGAGAGATCAGGTGTAATGGGTGGAATAACAGTTAGGGCTCTGACTTGAGTCTGCTTTCATCCCAGGCCTAGTTCACCGTTGCTATCTAAGATCAGTAAATCATCCCTGACTTGTGACGTCCAAAACTGAGCACTTCCAATGTTTCACCAGCAGTTTATCTTTCAGTGGTGCCTCATTCAACCTTTTATGTCCCATCTCTTGTTATGAAACCTAGAAACTTAATTTTGTATCAATGAAATTGCAACTTAAACATCAATGAAGTTGCAAATTAAAGTACTAACGTGCTGGATCCTCAATTATTTTCATTTATGAAGTTGATAAAACGCGCATTGGAAACACATGTGCCTGGGCCCCAAGTAAACTGGCAACTCTCTGAATCACATATTTAAAGGTTGCAAAGGAAGTATAGATGTGATTGTGTGACTGAAATGCAGAAATAGACCAAGATTGGGGACCGGGATCTTTCAAATTCGACTTTTATACCTGAAAGAATGAGACTCCAGGCTTGTTAATAGTTAATTTTCAGTGTCAGATATTGACTGGAAGCTAGTACACTATATTTAAAAAAAAAAAAAAAAAAAATAATTTTATACAGTGTACTTTTTTAAAAATAGAAAACTAGAATACCCAATTCATTTTCTCCAATTTAAATGGCGATTTAGTGTGGCCAATTCAACTACCCTGCACATCTTTTGGGTTGTGGGGACGCAACCCACACAAATACTGAGAATGTGCAAGCTCCAGACGGCCAGTGACCCAGAGCCGGATCGAACCTTGGTGCCGTGAGGAAGCAGTACTAACCACTGCGCCACCGTCCTGCTCTTAGTGTGCTTAATCTAAATATGACCTTACTTTCTACTAAAAATACAGCAACTTTACACATTATCAGATTGTCAGGTGCCATTCTGCAAAGCTAAAAGAGCTATGCAACATGAGCAGTAATTTTTTGGATATTTGCACTTTCCCTCAACAGTTTAGGCATAAGTAAACAAGTGTCATTAGCTTCATTCATTTTTACAGTAGATATGCGCCATTAATATAATTTTGCCCAAACCAACCTGAAGCCACATTTGTCACTCACCATTTCCAGGTAGTGGCATGAGGAACCTGACCAGTTGCAATACTAGTGTGTTTAATGGATAAAACTGTGTAAAAGGTTTCATGCAATTAATGCTGTAGCTAGACACATGTACCTCTTGGTAATTTAGCTGCTTTTTGCAGATTAATATACTAACTGCATGTGTGCTTAATTGCAGTGTTTTGGATATTGTAACAGCCAATATGAAGGGTTACATGGTCTGGCAGGAAGTCTTTGATAATGGAGCGAAGGTAAGTATATAGTTAACTTGGCCAGCATATATTGTATAAAACCTACACTATGCAATATAGTCTTGGTGTTTCCAGTAGAATACTATTTAAGGGAGCAGAATCGGCATGTGACATGTACAATCTGTTGAACATTTCCATGTTTTGTTTCCTATCTTTTTGGCTTCTGCTTTTGTGCTTGGCATTGCATGGCTTGTTTGTATCTTAATGTTTACAAGGGTTCATGGTATTAATTTATTGGAGGAAATACCACTAAGCAAATTATTTAAACAAAATATTTATTTTAAAACCAATCTGTAAAACCTGTTTGTGCTTTCCTCCAACTTGTTTTAGATATAATATGGTACTTTTGGAGCAGGTTCACCATGTTGTCTATACCCTTCGAAGTTCAGTTGCTTTGCAATAGTGCTTTATTTTCCTAATGTTGATTTGGGGGGGGTAGTGTGCTGGCATGGATTGAGAATTGGTTTTAAAGAAGGAATAAATGGGTAATCTTGAGTTGGCAGGCTGTTACTAATGGGTGTTTGGGGCCTTAGACATTCACAATCTCTAGCTATTCACAATCTCTATCACTCTTAAGATTGCTGATGACAAACTAGGTTGGAATTTTAGTTCATGGAAAATGAAAAAGAGGCTTCAAGGGGAATTGGGTGGGCCAAGTGATTGGCAAGAACATGGTGGATGAAATATAACGTGGACAAATGTATGAAGTTATCCACTGGTAGGGAAAATGCAGTATTCCTAAGTTGGCCTTTTTATTGCATGAGTATTTGAAGACTGGAGTAAAGATATCTTGCATAGATACAAGATAGGAGCAGGAGGAGGCCTTTTGGCCCTTCGACCATGCTCTGCCATTTATCACTATCATGGCTGATCATCCAACTCCATAGCCTAATCCTGCTTTCTCCCTGTAGCCTTTGATCCCATTCGCCCTAAGTGCTACATCTAGCTGCCTCTTGAATATATCTTGCGCCACACCTGGAGTATTGAGTTCAATTTTTGTCTCCTTGCGTAAGGAAAGGATGTTCTTGCCATAGAGGGAGTGCAACAGATCACCAGACTAATCCCTGGGGTGGTGGGATTGTCTGCAGAGGAGAGGTTGTGGAGACTGGCCAATTGAAAGAATGAGAGATCATCTCATTTGAAGCATAAAAATTCTTAACCAGGCTCTACAAGAATGATGCAGGTAGGATGTTTCCTCTTGCTGATTACAGCTAAAACCAGGAGAGGCCGTCTCAGAATAAGGGGACTCTTAGGACTGAAATAACGAGGGATTTCTTCACCTGAGTGGTGAACCTTTGGAATTCTCTACCCCACAGGGCTGAGGAGGCTATCATCGAGTATATTCAATAGAGATCAGTTGATTTTGGGTGGTGCAGGGGAAAATTGCCCTTTTTGAAGTGGATGGATGATCAGCTGTGTTCTTATGGCAGAGCAGAGCAGTTTCAGTGGGCAAAATGGCCTACCCTTGCTCTGATTTTCGTGTTCCTAACCAAGGACAAAACAGTAAACTGTTCCAGATTTTGTTACAGACTCGCCCAAAATAATGTTCCCACTTTATCATTTTTAGATTAACTATGTTTGGGATTGTGTCTGGATTGTAATTTAACCTGGATATGACTCTTTCAATCCGATTTTTCCAGTGTAATTCAACTGCTGGAGAGATTATGCCACTTGGGGTAATCTTGTTCATCTAAATGAACGAATTCATTAACTTCCACATGGGTATAGTGTGTAAAATGGACCTGGAGCAATTACTGGGGTAATAGTATATCAATTTCTTGTCATCTATTTTTGTAGACCAGAATCTAAACTATTTTCCCTTTTTTTAAAAAATTTTATTTGCAAAGAATTGTTTTCAAATGGAACTATAAAGCGAGGATGCAGAAAACATTTACTAAATGAGGATTTATTTGAGAAACTGGGGTTGTCCTCCCTGAAGAGGAGATTTGAGTAGATAGAGAACCATCAACACTCTGGGTTTGCTGTTGACCAGAAACTAAACTGGACCAGCCATGTAAATACTATGACGAGAAGAGCAGGCAGTACACCTCCCACTGCCTTGGGAAAACAGTCAACCTAATCAAAAGATTCTTCCCACCCAGGTTATTCTCTCTTCCATTAGGCAGGAGATACAAAAGTCAGAACACTCAAACAGCTTCTTCCCCGCTGTTGCCAGACTCTTGAATCGGGAGAGATTGTAGCACTTGTTTCATGGTCCCAGGTTTGATTCCTGGCTTGGGTCACTCTGTGGTGTCTGCATGTTCTCAGTGTCTGTGTGGGTTTCCTCTGGGGCTCAAGTTTCCACCCACAAGTCCTGAAAGAATTACTGTTACGTAATTTGGACATTCTGAATTCTCCCTCTGTGTACCCGAACAGGCACTGGAATGTGGCGACTAGGGGATTTTCACAGCTTCATTGTAGTATTAATGTAAGCCTACTTGTGACAATAAAGATGATTTTTAAAAAGAAAGAACTTTGTAGAAGTTTGGAACACTTTCCCAGAAACTGCAGTTGAAGCTAGATCAGTTATAAATTTTAAATCTTTAAGGTTTTTGTTAAGCAAAAATATTAAAGGATATGGGCCAAAGGCGGGTATACGGAGTTGGTCACAGATCAGCCGTGATCTTTTAGTAGATGAAGGGGCTGTTTAGCACGGCTAAATCGCTGGCTTTGAAGGCAGGCCAGCAGCACGGTTCAATTCCCGTAACAGCCTCCCCGAACAGGCGCCGGAATGTGGCGACTAGGGGCTTTTCACAGTAACTTCATTGAAGCCTACTTGTGACAAGCGATTTTCATTTCCTTCATTTCATCTCATTGAATGGCAGGACAGGCCCGAGGGGCTGAATGGCCTACTCCTGTTCCTAACTTAGACATTCTGCATTTAAAATTTTGGCCAGTGGTTTCTTGCATTCAACAGTACATCAAGCACCAGAGCGGGCTTCCTAAAATGGAAAAGATACAATAGGTTTGTTTAACACCGCTTGTACTGTAGCTGCTTCATTATTCAACTTGTGCCAAATTAATATTTTTCAGAAAGAAAATACAATTTGTAACTTATAGTTGGCTGTATAAATTTTAAATATACTTATTTTTGCAGATTAAGCCAGACACTATAGTTGAAGTGTGGATCGAGAGAAATATGAAAGCAGAGTTATCTAAAGTAACTTTAGCTGGGTTCACAACCATTCTTGCAGCACCCTGGTACTTAGATTACATTGCCTATGGACAGGACTGGCAAAAATACCATCAAGTTGAGCCTCTCCGTTTCAATGGTTGGTTAATTTCATTATTTAAAGTGAGGAATGATGTAGCATATTTTGTCCCTTCCTAATTACAGTAGTACTTGTGGATGCTCTATTTAAGAGTGCACTGTAATTTTTAAATATACACAAAATAAAAAATAAATTTACTTTACATTAATACCATGTTCCTTGCATTTGTATTATGCCTCTTTGATGTACAGATTGATTTTTACTATGGGCTGAAGCAGTCAGAATTTTGAATGATCAGCATGAGTCCAGGGTACTTTCTGTGCTGTTATCTGAACATTCATTCTCTGCAATCTCATCTAGCTGTTCTGCTTATGGTGAAACCTTACTAGTCTCTGGGCAAACGATGGATACTTTTTCTTGGGCATCTGAGCTTTTTGTTGGGTGGGTGGGGAGCCTGCGTTGCATGTCTGCTGAATTGAAGTTATTGGTGGG
The DNA here is from genome assembly GCF_047496885.1 of Scyliorhinus torazame. NCBI lineage: Eukaryota > Metazoa > Chordata > Chondrichthyes > Carcharhiniformes > Scyliorhinidae > Scyliorhinus > Scyliorhinus torazame. The sequence goes on along the minus strand of NC_092715.1, from coordinate 69,212,303 downwards.
CAGTGAGATGGTAGTATTAAATTTTACAAGTATGATGCACATCCTGACTTTCTAAGATCTAATTTTTCAACATTGTAAGTTAGAGAACTCACTGAAATTTCTGACATTGGGTTTCTTGTCTTCGCACATGTTTCTTTTTGGTTTTATAGTTGAAGCCGGACACCATTATCCATGTGTGGAAAAGTGGCTACAAGCAGCAACTGGCAGCTGTAACCGCCTCTAAGTTTCACACTCTTCTGTCCTCTCCATGGTATTTGAATGTCATTTCATATGGTCAAGACTGGCTGGGGATATACAGAGTGGAACCACTCAACTTCAATGGTGTGTTGTTTAATACAGCTACAACGAACCACGTGAATGAATTCTATACTCTGTTTTTAAGTGTTTTTGGCCAACTGTTGTTGAGCTTTAATTTTTTTTCAAAGCTACATTTATTTTAGGATTGCTAGGGCATAGACTGTTTTGCCAAAAATAGTAATAATTAAAGCAATTAGTAATCCTTTCGTTTTTTTTAAAAAATAAAGTAGGGACTAAAAATGGAGCAGAGGGAAACTGCATACTTGATGTTTCCAACTTTTGTATTTCTCAACCATGTCAAAGGGGTGGAATGGGAACTAAGGGAGCAGCTTACTCCACTCTTTTTCTCTCGTCTTCCCCCCCCCCCCCCCCCCCCCAAAAACCCTGCTGCTGTCTGGGTCGATGGCTAACAAAATATGCAAATTTTTAACCTCTGAAACCTGTTGTACATCAGAGGGATATAGAACCGAAATGGGCCATATTCAGCCCAAATTAGTCTGTTTCTATTCCCATGTGTAACCTCTCATTCCATCTACCGCCTCTGCTTTTCTTCATTTTTTTTTCTCTCCAATGCACTCGCCTAATTTCTTATCTCGGTTTGGTATATGTGCAAATTGCAACTAAGCAATTTTCCCCATGAGTTTCATGAACAAACTACAATCCTTTTCCTCATTCTTGGCAAACATGCCAACTGTTTTAGTTGTAGTGAACATTGGTTATCATAGAGCAGTACAACAGCGAAGAGGGCATTCAGCCTGATTAGTTAATCCCATACCCCAGCAATTTCCTCAATCTGATGGGGGAATACAAATTTTAAAAATGAGTGTTGAAGGTAACTTTTGATATAATCAACAAAGACATGGAATAGGAGGGCATAACATAACAAGAAGTGGACAATAGAGTATTGGATGAGCTGAAACTAATTTTGGATTGGAGGCACTCGGCTAACCAGATTAGTTGAATAAGGAGGTAAAGTTATTTTCAGTGGCATATTCTGAGCTTTGGTTGTAACTCTGCATTAGTTGTATACATTCAGCACAAGTTTACTAAAACCCTAGTTTTCATTCTGCCTCACTTGGCTATTTCTGGCTTCTTCGTGAAATGTTTTGCCGATTTTCCTTGTGTACAACATTTGACACGATCTGCCATTTTTCTGCCTGCTTATGTATGTCCATCTTTTCATGGTTTTTTTTTTTTTTTTTTTTTTTTGTTTTTTTTTTTTTTTTTTTTTTTGCTGCATTGACTTACTAATTTCACACCTTTTCTACCTTGGAGACATCTGCAGATTTGAGCACTATTATTTTTGTAAACCGAATAATAATGGTACCAACGGTGAGCCCTGATGGACCATTACTAAACACCTCTCCAACAAATACTTTTTTTTTTTCTACCCTTTCTGTTTTTAATCATTGTATCCCTTTGACTCCTGTTTACTTGACTGCAGGTATATGTTGAGTATTGGAATTGGTGGGGGGCAACATGGCTGAAATGGGTCAGATTTTCTCAAACAGCAGGTCCTATGTTAAATTCCCCAGATTTACCTTGACCTTTTGTATAGGAGTCAAGACTACAACACACAATCAGGCTGTCCACAGTCAATAAGTTGCCACTGCCTATTCTTCCTGCTCACTAATTTTGTTCTTTGGGTATATATTTGCTATTTTCCATCTTTAATCTACCTCTTTATCGGTGATTCTATTTAATTTCTTGGCAATTCGATGGGTTTGACATACAGTGATTTGCTATTGCTGGCTTTCTTGTTGGTTCAGTTGAAGTATTTTTCCCTCTCTAATTGTCTCTAGTATCATGCAGCCGTAATTATTATTATTCATGGTACCTCTGACTATCTGGGTCATTCCAAGTGCAGGTTATACAGTTCGTTTTTTATATTGACCTAATGTCCCAAGGTGCTGCAGTGATTTCAGATGTGGTAGTGTCCTAGGCTCCACCATCTTCAGTTGCTTCATCAATGACCTACCTTCCAACATAAAATCAGATGTGGGGATGTTCACTGATGATCAGCATCATTCACCATTGATCATAAACTGAACCGGGCTAACCATATAAATGCTGTGTTGAGTAGCTCACCACCTGATTCTCCAAAGCCTGTCCACCACCTACAAGCCACAAGTCCAGAGTGTGATCCATTTGACTGGATGAGTGAGACTCCCAACAGCACAAGAAGCTTGACACCATCCAGGGCAAAGCAGCCCATTTGATTGGCACACTCCTTCAAATCGTCCCTCCAGCACCAACACAGTAGCAGCATTGTATACTATCTACAAGATGCACTGCAGGAGCTCACAAAGGCTCCTTAGGCAGCATTTTCCAAACCCACAGCTACTACCATCTAGAAGGACGGGCATCAGATATATATGGGAACACCACCACCTGGATGTTCCATTCCAAATCACTCCCCCCATCCTGACTTGGAAACATATTGCTGTTCCTTTACTGTCGCTGGACCAGAAGTGCTGGAACTCCCTTCCTAACAACACAGTGGATTTACCTGAAGAAGGCAGCTCACCATCACCGTCTCAAGGGAATTTCGGGATGGGCAACAAATGTTGGCCTAGTCAGTGAAGCCCACATCTCTCAAATGATTTATAAAAAAAAAAAAAATACAAGAGGATGCCATTACCAAAGAAGTTACGAGCTGAATTATCGCGATCCCAGACCAGACCCCAACAGTGGCTAGAATATGGGACAGAAACCCCATCTAACTACACACCACCACCTAACTTGTATTTGTGCTTTGTGATTTGAGTTGTTGACCATAACTTTTCTCATGAATTATAATCTAGTAATTGGACCCACACAGTGGGGTTTTGGAATGCTGAACTTGAACATGTGAACAAGCTCAAACGCATTCTGCAATAAACACTGAAATTGATGCTAGGTGACTAGTACCAAAGCTACTCTGACACAGTCAAACAGCTGAATATGTCATCTTGTTGAGAGGTGGAAAAAGTTTGCCTCTATTTCACTAGAAAACTCTTGAATCCCATTGCCACAACTACACAAGTGAATGTGTCATTGGAATGAAGGAGAAAAGTCACCATTCCACAAATAAGATATAGTGCAAATAAACTGATACAGCCCAATCCCCTACTTTATAAAACCCATAGTATGTTAATGATTTAGAATTTAATGAGCTCAAACTTGGATACAAAGTGAAGTAGACCTTTTTCATTTCTAGTCTGTAAATTAAGGAGACCTGCATTTTGTAACATAATTGTACTAGCACTATTTTGGCCAATTGAAATGTATGCTGTACTGATTTTAGAATGAATGTTCGTTAACTTACTTCTACAATATAATCTTAGTTCTAAAAATTTACTTTATTGATTTGGATAATTGAACTAAGCACCAGGCTTAATGATATGTAAGTCCAGTAGTAACCTTCCCTCTTTTTTTTCAAATCCAGGAACTGCAGCACAGAAGAAGCTAGTGATTGGGGGAGAGGCTTGTCTCTGGGGCGAATATGTGGATGCAACCAATCTTGCTTCACGATTATGGTAGCAAACCTATTTTATTCTTTTTCTGTAATGCATTAGCTAGTTGTACACCGATTCATTTATTTTCCATTTCCAAATAAAACCTGTATTAATGCAAGGCAATATAATTCAGTAGGGGTTGCTTGTTTGGATTTGGGGCGCCCCAGTGGTTGGACTGCTGTCTCACAGCGTCGAGGACACTGGTTCAATCCTGGCCACAGGCCATGTGGCGTTTGCATATTGTCGCCGTGTCTTGCCCCCCACAAAGAACAATACAGCACTGGAAGAGGCCCTTTGGCCCTACAAGCCTGTACTGGTCATGATACTGCCCTTGAAATGAAATGAAATTCGCTTATTGTCACAAGTAGGCTTCAAATGAAGTTACTGTGAAAAGCCCCTAGTCGCCACATTCCGGCGCCTGTTCGGGGAGGCTGTTACGGGAATCGAACTGTGCTGCTGGCCTGCCTCGGTCTGCTTTCAAAGCCAACAATTTAGCCCTGTGCTAAACAGCCCCATGACCAAAGACCCCCTTGGCCAAAGATGCGCCGGGTAGGTGGATTGGCCATGCTAAATTGCCCCTTAATTGGGGGGCAAAAATTTGGTTCTCTAAATTTATTTTAATAAAAGGGGGGTTGGATTTTTTTTTCTAGGGCAGGGCAACAAATTTGAGTCAGTCATCGGGTCCATGTCTGCAGCAACAATAGCTACCCCTAATCTTTCGCTAATCCCACATACTATCCTTAAATGTGATGGTGTTCAAAGTGCTTTTTAATGGTTGAGGTTTCTAGCCTCCACTAATTTCCCAGGCAATGCATTCCACATTCTCATCACTGCAGGTTAGGTGGATTGGCCATGCTGAATTGCTCCTTGGTGTCCAAAGATTGGGTGGGCATACATACAGGGCTAGAGCTGGGATTGAGCCTAGGTAAGAGTGCTCTTTTGAAGGGTCGGCATAGGCTCTACCAGAATGGCTCCTTCTGCACTTGGGGTTCTAAGACTCACCCTCTTTTAGTGATTTATTTTTCTCCTAGTTCCCTGCCCCTTACCATAAAACTATGCCCCCTTGTGATTGATCCCAGCCAAGGGAAACAGCTCATTCCTATTTGCCCTGTCCATAACCCCCCATCTGGCACACCTCAATCATATTCCCCCTTCAGCTTTCTCTGCTCTAAAGCATCCAAGCCTGTCCAACCCCTCCTTTTTGCTCAGGTGCTGCATCCCAGGCAACATCCTGGTGATCTCTTCTGTACCTCCTCCAGTGCAATCACCTTCCTATAGTGAGGTGACCAGAACTGCGCACAGTACTCCAGCTGTGGCATAACCAACATTCTGTACAGCTCCC